>NC_092192.1:7272657-8597657 GCF_043641665.1 Enoplosus armatus
CATTAAGAGTTAGTAAACATCATTTAGGTTGTTAAGATTTTCCATTTTTTGCAGTGCATCTGCTGCTGAACCACAATAACACAGGGATGCTGCACAGGGGCTGTTTGTCTTTGATGTCTGTTTCATCACTGAGTATGGTACAGTTTCACACTTTTGATGCTTCTTGTGAGTAAAAATTGCCCCCAAATGATGTTTTGATACATGCGAGGCATACTTTTGAGCAATTTGAAGGCTGCGGTGGGGCTTTGACTTTAGTTTGATCTTGAAACATTTAAACAGACAGTTGTTCAGCAAAACACAGCAATTGTTTTGTAACACGCTGCCAGCTGTCAAGCTCTTGTCACAAGCATCAATCACTGTGGAAGTCACGCTGTCTCTGTCAGCCACCTATTTCAATCGAGATGAAAGAATGACATCGTTTGTAGTTTGGCACTGAAGGCTGTGGCTCATGGTCAAGTTTGTCTGGGAAACGATAGCTAAGCACTGACAGTGGCTCTCAGACAGTAAGCATTTTTATCAGGTGCTGTGTTCATCTCCTCTGTGCGCTCTGCTGCTTTAATCACGCTCCTTTCACTTCAAGTCAGCACACTTACTTGGCAGTTGGTCCTAATCACAAACACTGGCCTCTAAATCATTTATAGCCGCACCCTTAACGTTGATTTAATGATCAATCTATTTGTGGTATTTTAATGGTGTGAAGGAAAACAATGTAAGAGCAGTGTACAGATGTTATTAACAGGCTTTTCATGATATGATTTCATCCAAGCATTTCAAGTTCCTGTGTCATAATCCAGTGCTCATGGAAACACTTGTAGATATAGATTCGTATAGTATATCCACATACACGACTCCGGATCACCAGTTCTCTATAGTAAATCATTAGAATCTTCACTCCTTCACTCATTAGCAAAAGTGCACTCTCAGCATGAACAGTCAGCAACAAACAGCCCAGTCGCTGCATCATGACTTCGATTTAAAGGTAATAGGGCTAGGTAGGGCTTCCACTAATTGTAAGTGTTCACAAACACAGATATTATTTGAAATGTTTTTTTTTGTCTTATATCAGTCACTGCAAGCATGTCTGCATCTGTACAGTGTACCTGTTGGCATCTCCTCCTCTTTAAATTTAGTTTTCCAGGTCAGACTAATATTAAACATCTTTTTCTAATCCCTCCGGGTGTGGATGTTAAAATAGAAAGTAAGGCTGTAGTTATTTAGAGTGCATGGTTTCACGTCGGTGCAGTGCAAAAACTCACACTCACACACACACACACACAAACGTAGCAGCACTTTTAGTCATATCACATTAGGGAGGGAAGGATTCCTGGCAGACACCACCATGCATAGCTAATCCACATTAGGGATGTTCAGTCGGCACATTAGGCTTAAACTCAAGATGTCTGAATGCAAACCAGCAGGAGATGGAAAATGTTGGAAATCAGTCAGATGTCATGGGATTCGTGTGTGTGTGTGTCTGTGTAATTGGGAAGTAATTATTGCACCTGACGTACAAAGACATCACTGGGAAGCATGTCTCACAGTGCTGTGCTAGAGTCATTATTCACAATTATGTTTTTTTTGTGTGTAAACAGCAGAGGAACTGGAGAGGTGCTGCAGTGGTTAAATTGTCTCTTGAAATGCTAGCATCCCCGCTGGCCTGCTGGTGGCCATTTTCCACTTTGATTGCCTGACTGCAATCCTACTGTCTCACTCAAAACTCTTAAAAATAGTGACACATCCTGTTTTGAAGCCTGTGCAGCTCATCCAAACCTTGGCCGCTGCAGAATGAGCCATCCTGACTGGAGTTTGTGTCAGTACTTCACTTTGCAGGTGCTCCAGTACTTAGATGTATAAATATCAAATAAGTCAACATAAAAAAAAAAGTTAGAAAATCCTTCTGCCACAGTAATTGCACTGGCATAACACAGCACTATTGTACAGACAAACAGGTATTACTCAGACCACATTCTCCCTTCTTTTGAACACATTGATTTTATTTTTTCTTTCTTTTGTTTTTTTGTTGTTGTTTGTTTTGATTATATATTTTGAGGCCCATTTATGAGAGCCTAGAGCTTATTAAATGCTAGATGGCAAAGAAAGTTCTTACTCTCAGTCTGAGACCAAGACCCTCACAGACCAAAATGGATCACTTGGGTCCCTACAGCTATGCAGTAAGCCACATGGCAAAAATCCTTATGCCCTTTTTTTTTGTGGTAATTTTGCTTTCAAATTTGATAAACCTAAAAGCTCTGCCTGTGAAAGCCAATTTCCTTCAGCTCAGGGCTACGGTCAAAGCCGCAGTCTCGAATTTGGCAACTGGCTTTCGCCTCACCATATCTGGATTATTGTGATTCACTGTGCACCGCCAGTCCAACACTCTCCACTAATGCAAAAGAAAGAGGATGCATATTTCTGTTGTGCTGACCTCCCTTCTCTGTTTTGTTTATTTATAAAGCTTTGAATGGGTCGGCACATAATCACAACCTCCTCTGTCACTGGTCCTCCACCAGGTCACTTAGGGCACCTGATGTAGGTTCTAAAGCAAAGCCACGTAGTAGAGTCATGTTTCATTTTGTATCTACGACACATGGTTTCATTAGTTGTTCACCTCATTGCCGCCATCGTCATTGCCGTCACATTGTTTTGTTTTCTAGCTTACTGTCTCAATCAATTCTTAATTTATGTTTTCCAGGCTAAACTCTTGAAGATAAAACTAACCTCAGAAGATCTGGGCAGGCTTTCTTATTCTTGTTATTATTTAGCTTTGTTTTTTTGCGTATACTGTATGCAGCATGTAACACCAGTTTTTATGTGAGCTTTATAGAAAAGGTTGACTTTTTTTGAAGGAGAGGGTGCAGCTCTGCTTTAGTTTTATGTTTTTAATTAAATTTTTATTTCACTTTTTCCTTAGGCAGTGGCGAGAAACAAGGGAGAAGGTTTAATGGTTGAAACTACTGTAGACCTGTTGAGGCAAACTTAGTAGCAGAGGCAGGAATTTAGCACTCGACTATCTGTGGGCATGCAGATATTCACTTTGATGCAGCTTGAAGGAGGCTGTAGCCTCTTTCTGACCTGATAGCACTGCTGTACTCCAAGTGTTTTGAAATGGATTTCTGTTTGTGACAGGCAGGAGAGGTGATTGCATATAGGGTGAAAAGGATGACTATAAACCTCTGGATGGGGCTCTTTGTTCTGCCCTGTCACTAGCTTCTTTGTATTTACACATAGTCCATTTAGCTAGTACTTTAATCCATATTGATATACCAATGAGAGCTCATAGTAGAATAACATTAGAATAACAATGGAAGAAGAAGAAACAAGTAAATAGCTATTACACACTAGTAAAAGGGACACAACAGTGTTAGGAACCAAAACAGGATAAAGGTGTTTTCATTATTGCACCATTTCAATAAGTTGAATTCAGTTTTCATTGCGGCACTCTTAAGATTACTCTGAGCTAGCTTAAGCAATCCACTTCACAAAGACTTTGCCAAAGAATTAGAACAGAAACCACAAATGGCTAACGCACACAGGTGAAAGTCACCACGTCTTCTCAAGAATGGCAAATTGATAAAAAGCCTCAAAGTTAGAAGTTATTTGACCCCAAATAGCTTCAGAAGGGGCACATTGTCAATAAAAAAGACTGATATGCCAGCTGCACTCAAACCTAATAACCCATTTAGATTGTAATTGCCAAAAGTCATAAAATGGGTTTTCCTTGAGGATGTCGTCTGTTTTTTTCTCCATGTGAAAAATGACACCCCCTCTCCCCAAATAATTGATGCCATAAAAATGATAATACCTTTTAATAGAGAGACAGTGCCACCCCTTGACTTTTCAGACTTAACCATGCATTATAATCGCTGTATTTTATTTTTTCCCTATTTGTGTTTTTCTGAATAATCAGGACAAAGGAGATTACTTGGCAACAGAAACATGTTGAAACTTGTGATAGTATGAGCTGATTTGTTAAAATGAGATTGACTTCTTGACAGCATTGGGTTTTTTTTTTTAAGGTACAAAGTACTTTGTTTGACAATGAGTTGGGGTAGTGGATGAGCTGCGGCGTCTTGACTGTGACACCAAGGAGCGGGGTTCGCGTTTCGTTTCATTCCCGTCAATGTTTACCCCTCCTCTAGCTATGACAGCATTGACCTTAACCAAGTAGTTATAGTTGTAGTCCAGTACACACTGAAACTGAGTAGATTACGATGCATCTAAAATACAAACACCTTGTGGCACTGCCATGCAAGCAGTTGATTAACTAGCGAGTTATGGAAGGTCACAACCAATCACTCTGCTAAATTGCGAAATTATTATCACAAGCTCAGATGTTTTCTCTCTCTTCTCCGATGGTGAGCATTTGGCTGTGAGTTGACCCACTTCTGACCCTGGCTGTGATTACAACCCCATCCGTTTGAAACCATTTGAAAAAGAACTAACACAGTTGATTAATCGCTTTCATCTTTCTGATGAGTAGGAAGCTCCAGCGAAGGCAGACCAAAGAGACATCTGTTTCCATTGGGTCATGTGAGGCGCTCCACAGGGGGGTCTTTAATGTATCTCGCCATGACCACTTCATTAGGGACAAGTGTCGTACTGGTGATACTTGGTCATGAGGCTGTTGATTCCCAAATCAGACGGGTGATGTGTTGCCATCCGCCAGACAGAAATTAGTCATGACTCCTCAGGGTCACAGTGAGCTGTGCTTCCATCCATCCATCCATCCATTAAGCCCATGATTCCCACCTTATTGCCTTGTTATTCCTTAAAACAAAGCAACGTCGACCTGTGACCCCTCATCACAACGTATGTCTACTGGTTGTGACCAGTTCAGCCAAAGAATGATTTTTTCTGTGCTGTTAAACATCTTTGATTCATCTTGTGAGTCAATAAATGAAACTATCCAGCATATTGCTAATTATAGTGCTGCAGCGATTAGTTGATGCATCAATTAGTCGATCAGCAACTTTTTTGATAATCAATAAATCGCTCAAGTCATTATTAATGCAAAAGAAAAAGTTCAACATTCTTAGTTTTCAGCTTCTTAAATGTGAGGATTTACTGCTTTCTTTGAAAAGTATGACAAAAAAAGTATGATTTGTATTATTATGATAGTAACACAAATAATTTTAGGTTTTTGACCAGATAAAAAAAGGTGAAGATGTCGCCTTGGACTCTAAACTACTCTAAACTCCTTTTTTTTTTTTTTTACTTTTGAAAGTAAATAATCGCCAGATTGATCTGGATTGATTGAAAACAATAGCTGCAGCCTTAGTTGTTTAACCAGCCAATATATATATAAGGATATATAAGGATCTTTATAAGGATCCTGATTGATTTATGTCTTAGTCATCATTGATCTTCTTGGGATGAAAAAAATGTAGCCAAATTTCAACAAACATGACAGGTACAGTGTTCTCGAGATTATGAATGTCTTTCTTTTCTTCCTCCCTCTATTCCTTTTGGCCATCTATCATCCATGAATTTTTGCCGCGTCTCTCACTTTAAGAGCCGCCTCAACCATTCTGATTACTCTTTATCATCCCACCTCATTCGGTGGCAGCTGTGGTTATTGCATTAGCCATCAAAGCTGCCCCACTCATTTTTCTCTCTTCGCCCTCTCCGCAGCCCGTGGCAGCGCTCTGCCTGCACCGTCCATCTTATTGCTCGCTAACCCTCAGCCCCCCTCCTGTGACTGAGGCCATTAACTCGGTCACACAAACACACAGCTCTCATAAGGGAGGTCAACTGCGGCGTGAGCTCTAGCCCTGCAGCTTTACTTGTGTACACAGAGGCTGGATAGGGTCACAGCAAGATGCTTTTTAAAAGTGGCAAATACAGCAGCCATGTGTGGGCGCTTGCAGGATGTTCATGAGCTCCTTTTTTGTTTCACGCTCTCTTCTGTGCCAACACTTCATAGGATTTAAGATTTGCTTTCATAGACATGCCAAACCTTTGTTGTGCGGTCTTATTCTCTCAAAACTGTAGTACTCTTTAACTGTGAGAGCTGCTGTAAGATACACACCATGTCACAAAAGTGGGTTGAAATTCTGCTACATATCTATTTGTTGAAATGAAATGGTGGTGTCTGGCGGTATTTATACAATCTGGCAAACTTAAATCAACATCACATGAATTTTAACCTGAAATCCAATAAGTAATTTTCCTTGATTCTGGTGCAGGAAAAAGAAGGTCTGCCTTCTTCTATCTTAAAGATACTGACCCTCATTTCTAGAATATTCTTGAAACCTAAAGTACTAAATAAAAATACTAGTTTTATATTACTCAATGATACTCAAAAATTACTTGTAGAAATGGAGATTTCTTGAGGCGAAAGTCAAGCCATGTATAACCTGTCAGGTGAACAGCAGTCACTCAGTGGTCCATTCATAGAAAGTTGAACTCCAGGATTCCTCTTGTTCCCCTTTTATATCTTTGATGTCCAACGACAGATTAGATTGGTTCACGTGTGCGCACTGTGTGATTGGACCATGACCTGAGTGACATGACTTGTGCGGACACTTCAATTCATGTAAAATTACCCTCATTCATTCTGCTGCACCCTATTAGGGGACATCATTCAGCGCTACATCACAATGACACATTTTATAAATGCTCACAATTTAACTGAACCGTTTTAGCAGGGGTGTAAAGTTGTCCAGGTCACATAACGCTCCGTTGGATCAGAAGTTGCCGTCCAACTCTTTGTTAGGTTAACGGGGACTAAAGCCGGGCTGGGCTACCAGGTGTGTAATGTCCGCACACACAAACAAACACATACCTAACACCCTCCAGGCCTCCCCTGACAGCCCTTTATTTGTTACAGTGGGCTTATTAACGAGCAGCCCAACTATCCCCATCTTTCTTTTCACGCCCCCCCCCCCCCCCCCCCCAACACCTTTCCTCCTCATTTTCTCTCCTCAACGGTCACGTGGGTCTTAACTCATTAAGTTGATTTCCTCCCCATAGATTCATTATGGTGGAAGTATTTGCTGTATGAAATGGATGCCCTGTCCCAGATAGAGATGTCCCCTGGTCCGGCTCTGGTCCCCTGCCTCATAAACATCAGTCTCCCCTATGAAAATAGAAAGCTCTCTTTGGCCACTGATGTCCCCCGCTGTGGTGGTTGTGGGACATCGTCAAGGATACTGCACCAAAAGAACGGTGTTTTCCTATCAGCCACGGATAAGGCCATAGACCGTATATTGAACAGGCTACACGGGCTGTGGTATTTCCACAAAACGAAAAGTAGATTTAGGGTTTTCTGAAACCATCAGCAAGATATAATAGTAATTAATGGTGTTTGGAAATATTTGGAAATATTTTGTTATCTTAATTTTTATTAAGATAATAACAAAGAATAACTAATAATAACTACTTTAACAAGCCCCACACTGCAGACAAACAAGCCCGTCATTAATGTGCCGTATTTATCGAACTATAGTGTTTCTATAAAGTTTCTTGTGAGGAAGATTTCTCACAATGTTGACATGAGGATTTTATCTGGAGGGAAAGCTAGTCAAATGGAGAGCGGATTTGTGTAGTCGTGCAGCTTTAAAGACGCTGGCACTGTGCCGACAGCTGGCTGTCATTGAGCATCTATTGCTGACCATGTCCTGTGGCTTTTGCAGTGTGTCCAGCATTACTGGCTCTAGCTGGACCTTGGTGTGAGAGCCTCTGTGAGAAAGAGCAGTCTGACTGACTGTGAATCAGTGATTTCACCTACATTATTTATACCTCCTTGTATTCAAGAGCTATATTCAGCTCCCACCTTTTCTTTTCCTCTTCCACAAGCATATGACCACAGGCTGATGAGGCAGTCCGAAGCAAAGTAAAATAGTGTCACTTCTAATCGTTTGGGTTTCATGTTTTTTTGGATTAAGAATACAGACTCCTGGCTACTTATTTTCTGTTATTTTTCTTATGTCTTATGCTTAAAAATCATTCAGGATCTTTAGTCCAACATTTTTAAATGACTGTTTTGGCTTCGAGGGGCGTTTGGCTGATGTAAATTTTTCTACTGTTCAAGTCAATTTCTTTCTGAAATTCTGAAAAAATGTACTTGAGAATCATGTTTCTCCTGCTTCGTTAATCTTCACATGAAAAATTTATTATTTTAATCCGTTTGCTCTCACTCTGGCTCACAGAACAATAAAAATTAACCCAAATGACGACAGAAGAAAGAAAACAATCAAAATTTTTTTTGCATCCTTTGTCATCGCTTGGCAAAACAAAATTACTGATGACTGCAGTTAGTTAGCAATCTCTAGCAGAGTGTTGAAGAAGCCAAAGCTTTTTTTATATAGTTCTGTATATGCCTCTTTTCTGATCAATACAGCAGCTTTTGAAAGCTGATTCTGTGAGTTTCTACGATAACAGAGTATTTGTAGAGGAGCTTTATTTGTTAATCCATTTTGATTCATGAACACCTTTTTAAAGGCATTTAAGGTTTTATAAGCTGCATCTTTAATGTATCATATAATTGAAATTTCAGAAGCTTTCAGTTTGTTTTGTCCTCATTCTCATTGACATCTCTGTAACTTTCTTCTCTTGCTGCACACTCTGCTTTTTATTCTTTTATTTTTCACCTCTCCAACATAGACTGCCTACTCATCCTTTTCTTGGTCTATACACACACACACACACACACACACACACAGCAAGTTACACATACAGACATACACACTCTCACTAGAATGAAGATACGCCACTTCTGTCATGACAAAAACAAAATAATCTCTTCTGAAAGAGTGTTTATTCATGCCTAAGAGATTTTGACATGCTTGTCACAACACTGGCATTGCCTATCACTTTGCCTTTTCAGTGGTGAGCTGTACTCCGCTGCACCACAATGGGCCTCTTGGATCGGCTGCAGGGCTTTAGCTCTTGACGCATGTTGCCCAGCCTGGCGCATACGGCTTTATTGAGAATTGAAATGTGAGATATGAGCAAATAAACTGACATTGCAGTGTCATTTGGAATTCAATTTCTTTCTTTCTCTTTCTATCGCTCTAGCACACACGTCGTCTCTCTTTCCTCCTGTTGTTGAAGTAATTAACAGATCCCTAACGTTAACTTTGTTTTGGGGAATCCATTTTGGCATTCTGTCGCATCTCTTGTTGAGTTAACAGGTGGTACTGCATCATTTCTGGAGCTCTTCATCTACATGGTCGGCTTTTATTATCGTTCATAACACCACTTTTTAAAAGCTGTTGGCAAACGCCTCTGAACAACTGAGAAATTAGAAAGTGACAAATGAATTCATTTGGCCCATCCCCTTCATTTCACAATTCTTTCATCAGTTTAATGGCTGCATAAAAGGAGCACACATATGGCTGCAAGTGCCCCTGGACCCAACTTTGAAAACTTTGCTTCTCAGATGTGTTTTTGTAAAAGTTGGGATCCAAGCACTAACAAGTGAGATTATTAACGTCTCTCACTGCGATGGCGTTTTAGACAGCAATGGAGTAATGCATTTACTGTTTTCCAGACAACTCTTGCTTAGTAGTAAACTGCCTTTTATACAAGATGGAAATGCCGATCTATTTCTTTCCCTCTGCAGCCCCCCTTTTGCTCCCCCCTTTATAGACCACTTTCCTCTCCTCTATCTTTCGCCCTCATTTTTCACTCACTATGCTCCCAATATGGTGTAGACGGGGATTTGAGTGACTCTGTCAAGCGTCTCTCTACATTCCCCGGTCTGGTTTTAAATTGGTTCAGAGCTTAAGTAGAGTGAGCCTGGAAAAATAAAAAAATAAATAAAAATACAAGCATCACCTCGAGGCAAAGTGACCCTGGGTAGAAAAAAACCCAACTAAATCATACATACTGTATCTCCCTGACAAACACACACACACACACACACACACACTCTGAGTCTGAGATGTATGGCTGTGTTGTATGGCACTCCTAATCCATCGCAGCGTGTTTAAAGGTCTTTGCTTTCACATCATAGAATGTATAGTTTAACTGTACAATTTTTCATTTCAACAATAGCTGCATTTTTATTGTTGTTATAGCTCTGTAATGCAGTGTGTTGTCTCCACATTGTGCATTGAAAATGTATTCTTTAGCCAACTTGGATCTTGACATTGGTATACTGCATTATAAATATATTACAACACAACATACACACAGCAGGAGTGGAGACAGAACAGACACAAATGACAGAGGCGGACTTTACCATTAGGCAAGGTAGGTAACTGCCTGTGGCCCCAACTAAGAATGCTAATAACTACAGATGTACAAGTTTATATAAAGTTACGTTCCTATCCTAACTTATATGCACAAAATACTCTGCAATAAGTTACAATATGCAGTTCAAAGTGCTTCTTTTATCACAGTTAAAGTATGCTTGTGATACTAACTTTCAGAAATCTGACAAAGCCTGTTCTAATCTAATTTATTTATGCTAATGCAGAATAATTGCGCTGACAGATTTGGTGTGTCTGTGGCTTTGCTCACCGATTTTCACCACATGAACTACCGTCACTGAAGCAGAAATGAGAGCGGTCACCTTGCCGTGCAGCGTCACATCCAATGCAGTAGTTCTATTTATCTAACTCTTTAAAACTTTAAATATTATGTATTATACCTGTATACAAAACCGATCCAAAGAAGTTATAATTTGGGAGGACTGCCAGGAAAACTTAAATTCTCCTTTTGAATTGGACTTTTTATAGGACCTCTCTATAAAGCGAGCCCAGGAAAAATTATAATAATTGTAGGAGTACCATATAATCAGCACATCAATTTCATAATCAGAACTATCCCAAAGATAAGACTTGAGCCGGCCTTATAGCTACAGCCTATTTATGCACTTACTAATCATTGGTTAATTTGGATTGCAATAACTGCAAATCACTGTCTGCACATCCTGAGTGATTTGCTTTCTTGCCTTTGTACACTGACGCAGGTTATCACATAGGGACTCAAATTAAATGACACTCAGTCAGCCTCATTAAGTTTGTCTAAAATGTTTCATGTTTCCTTGCTCAGCTCACGCAGTCACTTTTTCCTGCTTTTTCTCTCGTTTTCCTCCTGAAGCTCAACAGTCCCTCCACTGTCCTGTGTAATGTGAGCTGTCAGATTTTATATTTCCACTCTTCCAGCTGAACAGTTTGACCAGAGGGCAAAGAACGAGCCCAGATTGACAACTAGTGCAGCTCAATGTGCTGTAGCAACTGATTTGCCAATTCTCTAGCCGACTGAATGATCAATTTAGTGACTGCCGAGCTTCTCACACAGCCCTTTATTTAACCAGGCCACTGCTGCTTATACTTAAAACACTATTTTCACCAAAGAATGTGAAGTTCCAAAATGTGGGTACAAGAAATAAAAAAAGTGCTCCTCGCCAGAAGTTATATCTTAGAGAATACATTTTCTCTATAAAAAAACTGACATTGCCAATCGGGAATCCTTAAAATAAAATCTGCACATAATTTTTACACCACGGTGCATTGATTTCCAATGTCTAAAGGTGCTTCATATTTACATCTTTAGCCATGATGGCATTATTCAAAACCATCAATTACAACAACATCGAGTTTCTTTTTCCAGGATTATTATTTTGTGACATATATGATATATTTGGCTGTTATTTGATGGAGGAAAATTCCTCTTTTGTTTCTCAACTTTTGAAAACAACAAGCTAATGTCAGCATGTTTCCATGCAACTGGCTTGAGTAAGCTCAGATTTTATGTTGTTTATTTATTGGTTGTTCATATGAAATGGCTCTAAATAGTTTCTCTTTCCATTTGAAGGTCGGCCTCCTGGTATGAATGGCTGATTTAATGGCTAATGGCACACACACTGCCGTGGAGCAACATCAGAGGCCATTTGTAATGAGAGTCTTTATTTGGCTTTTGCTGTGCCCAATAAACAGCAGTTCTGAATTGCTGACAAGTTGTTTGTGTATATGAACAACTTAGCTGAGTTTTACCATAATGGTGAAAAAGTATACATGTTGTTTAGAAAAGCAGAGTGACATTCACACGACACTCTCCTGTGAGAGGAACAAGCTTTTTCTTTTTTTCATATATTTCATACCAACAACACGAGAAGCTACTATAGCTCCAATATATTGAGTGACCTTGGCATTCATTATATAGCAAGTGCAGCATCTCAGTACCACAGGACTTATTTGCATCATCGAGTCACCATTCTAGCATAAGCTGCTGACTATGGAGAGTGCTGTAACTCTAAGACCCAAAGGGAGTAACAACCCCAGCAGCTGCCTCAGGGAAGTTATCAGTCCGTGTTATTGTTTTCAAGCTCATCCCACGTGGTTTCCTCAGAGAACAGGAGCAGCATGGATGGATGCTGCTGACCTTTTTTGTTTTAGCATCTATGTTACAGGTGTCACTGATGCTAGCAGGGACCAGTGGCTTTCTCTTGAGGTGACAATCCATCTGGTCACAGTCCCATTGCTGTTTCTGTGCCTGCTGGCGTGATGCACAACAATGCTGCCAATTCAGCTACTGTAATTTACAATTTACTCTTTAATTAGATTGCGTGTTTGTACCCGAGGGCTGAGTTTTACTCTCTCTACGTTGTTACATGCAGTATTTCGTTGATGCTTTATATTGTACGTGTCTCGTGATGGAAAACTGCAAAATAAACACTTGCTTGTTCTTTTCTGGCAACATCCAGCAATTTTCAACTATGGAGGTTGGCAATAGCATCATTAAGTTCCTTGGAGAGTACTACGTTTTTGTTTTTTTCCTCTGGCAAATGTTTTAACTTATATAAATATATAATATATATATATACAATAATATGTAGAGACCTTCATTACCTCTATTGCTCATTACTGTGGACAGCTACGACTGGGCATGGTATAAAAAATGTTCTCACATTTGACCAGAAGTGGTAGTTCATATGGAAATAAAAGACACACGCAATTCTCATAGCACTTCCAATTTCCTGCCAGGTCTGTGGTAATGTTTTGAAACTTAAAGTATCAGTAACAACAGCAGCCCTTCAGTTAAAGTGTTAGAGACAATTTATCATCCAAATTGAAGCAGTTATGGCAAAAGAGATAATCTATTCTTGAATAAAATAATACTGTTTGCACTACATAAAGTGTGGGTGGATTAAAAACATTTTGTTGAGGAGGCTTGCTTGAGACTTGACACCACCGCTGTAATTACATTCACCCCGTACAGTCCAAATCATGTACATTCTTTATGTAACATTAGATATTTAGCTTGCGGGGGATTGAAGTGTGATCTCTGGCCTCGCTCATTATCATGCAAAACAGTTGCATTATTCAAGTGCGCTGCATGACGATATGAGATCTTTCCAGTGATGGATGTCATTTCATATGAATTAGTCACTGCACTTCAAGTGAATTACTTACAGCTGGGTGGAAGGCGAGGGATGCTTATTACTCATGATACTAATGCTGCATTTTGTTTGCTTCACTTTTTTCTCTGCTCACTCATCTGCATTCATTTTCTACATTTTAAGCATTTGTCTGAGCAAGTGATTAGAGGATCCGTGTCTCACTAAAGGCCACTTTATATAACATTTGTCAGCTCAAGTGGTCAAACCCATGACCTCACTGTGACAAATGACTCTAATCACTAAATGAGTACTGCTTTTCCACTCGATTCACTGCAAAACAATTTGTTTGCAGCAGACCTTTAGTTAAGACTTAACACAGATCCACATGCTTATCCATGTGCGTTTGTGTGTGTGCGTGTGTGTGCATGTGTAATTAATAGCTTAACTGCTAATTGGCATCATTACCATTTCTTGAAAACGTGTGGCCTACTTCTAGTGCGAGAAGCCAGGCAGTTGTAATCCCCAGTTTTAATGAGAAATGCTTGTAGTGTTCACAAACCATGTCAATGAAACTTGAAACTCAGGAACATCTAGTAAGCAATACAATTCTGAAATTCACAGTGCATCTTTGCACAGGTGCTGCTTCACTGACTTAATTCAATTTAAATAATTATTAGCATTTTGTGATTTGATTGTCTGATTTTTAAGATGACTGCTGTCTTGCCCACTCATTTCTTCCCCAATTACTTGTATGCATGTATCTCTCTGTGTGTGTTATTAGTTGTCCAGTGTTGGACTTTCAGTATCATGTCAGTTTAATGAAAATAGCCCTGTATTATCAGTAGAAGTTGTGTTTTGTTGCTCAGAGTTGTCATTGGGCTGAATATCGGCCCAAAGCTTCAATTGGCAGCTTGAGAGAAATCTGAAAATATGAGTATTACCATCAAGAAACTCATATTGGTCTAACCCAGTATGGGCACCACAAAACAATTTGCAAGTGAGATGTTTCAGTCACCCATTTAGGTCATTTAGAAAACCATGCAGCACATCCAGAGCACTGCAGTGTTTGTTCATACTGTCTAATACCTTCTATCAAACTTCACTGCCTCATCCCATTCTTTTGTTTTTATGTTTTATCCTTGCTTGTTGACGATTGCAACTCCCCTGGCAGATGATAACTCTACGTGAAATGTTTCTTTGGACCTGTTATCTAGTTTGATGTAGTCATATCCACTGTGGCCAGAGCTGGTGTCTGCCACCTTATCTGTGCGAGACGCAGGATGTTGTTCTTCTCGGTGTCTGTCTTGCGCTCAGTGTATAAGCGCCGGTTCACAGGCAGAGAGGATGATAATTGAAATCCTGAGTGGCAGGTCACTTTCATAGTAAACAAACACTGCATACTTAAGCTTCAGTAATTGCTTTTGAAGAGCGGCTACAACATTAGTCGGGAGAAAAATGCAAATACACTTACAAACACACACACACTAAACACACATGGAAAAAAAAAAAAAACCCAAACGCAGCTCTTTCCTGCAGGGTCATTTGCCAAGGAACGCTGCACTAGTGGTTGGCCTGGGAGCTTCAATGACAGGGCAAATACACTCTGCCTCCCGTGACTGACACACACACACACACACACACACACACGCACACACACACACACACTGTGCAGTATGGGCCCCTGAGCTCATAGAGAGACTTCCATCTCTGCCTTCTTTCTAGTGCAAACGGAGTGATGGAGCAACCATCCCTGCAGCTACATCCGTGTCTCTCTCAGCCTCTTCACTCGTGTGTCCCTGGAGCTCCAACCTAGCTCTCCAAGCCCTCCACTCTTTCCTCTCCTTTCCCCTCTGCTCCTTTCCTTTATCCTCCTCTCTTCCCTGCTCCTCTCTCCTTCTGTCCTCACTAGTTATTCACTCATCCACTTCACAACCCTGAGGCCCCATGCTGCTTCTCCATGTTCTCCTTTTTTTCTCCTCTTCTCTCTTCTTTACCCAGCCATCCCAACGCAATCCTTCTCCTCTCAGTGCTCTTTGTTTTATTAGACAGCGTTAAACCTCGCTGGGCAGTGTCTTGGATCACAAGCTGGCAAACAGTCCCACTTGATTGGTAAAGTAGAATCTCTGGTCAAATGCCAACAACTTGTTTCTGTATTTATTCAGGGCTTGTTTTCCTCCTGTGCCTTTTTAATCAGGCGTCAGTCTAACATTACTTATCCAGAAAAGGTGAATTTCTCACTACACCCTTTGAGATTGTTTCTGCCTCCAAGAAATGTGTGTATTTGTAAAACTTCAATCTGCCTCAAAAATGTCTCTCCTCCTTTGATTTTCCCGTCCTCTTTTGCATCCACTCTCTCCCGTAGGTCTTTACCCCCGTCCTCCCCTTACTCACAATTTTGTCCTACAGTATTTTAGCTCTATACTCTCATGCTTATAGTACTTTTCTCTTTTCCTCTTCTTTCCTGACTTTATTGTTCCCTTTTCCTCACCTTCCCTTTTTTTGACACCCTGAAGGCGAGTCCTCTGTAGTCAGTCAGTGCATTGAGTGCTCCCTCCTTCCCACATGTTCCAACCCAGCTTAATATGACTGTCCCTCTGTTACATCCCAATCAGTCCTCCAACGAGCCTGCAATAATCTGTCTAACACAAAGAGACACTTTCCGTCTCCTGAGCTTTGAGATGGCGATTCAGGCCACTGCGTGATTCAGGCCAAATGGTTCACAGCTGCAAAGAACAGAGTATTGACATTAACCTCAAATATCTCTCTTTTGTAGTCTTGTATTAAGTTATTGTACTGAATGTGAATATCCCTGTAAACTTGCAGAACAGCGCTCTTGTGTGACTCAAAGGCATTAGAAAACTTGGGAACATTGGGAAGTGGGAAATTGTTTCTGTATTTTACATCAGCGGTTCCCAACCTGTGGACTTCTGACCAGGAATGGGCCTTGGAGCATTTGCTACTGGGCCATGAGGAAACTGTACAATACAGATACATTTGTCATGATACGATATTTGCTGCGGTTCAAACCTGTATTGACACGTTTCAAGTGAAGTAATGTTCATGAGTTAAATTGCTTTTGTTTTTTAGAAAATGATGTGTACTGCCACACCAGCAGTAATGAACATGGGCAGTGATACATAGGGTAACTTTTTAGCTACTGAAATGCTGCCTTTAGTGGATAGGGTATTGTTTACCTTGGTTTCTGTGTAAGTGTCATACTTCTGAACTTGGTAAATTCAACACTGTGTGCACATTGTTTTAAATAAAACAGCTTGGGAGTTAACTTTGACATAAGAGTTAGAGGCCAGTTTGCTGTGGTGTTGCTCACGCTTGCTTTATTCTCCTTGGGTTGATTATTACTGTCGATTTTTTTTTCAGTGTGTCAATTTCTTTGGAAAAAGTATTGCTTGGAATAGGTATGTGATCGGAGAACGTAGCTACCTCGCAACGAATTGCAAACATTTGGATTGGATCTGTGGTTGAGCATTAATGTAGCTGCATCTCTGACAGTTTTTTTCCCCGATATGTTAATATGTGAAATCTACAAACACCTACTATTTAGATTAAAGCTGCTTTATGCACTTTTTAAAGATGCATTGACTGTGTCAGGGCTGCATCATCTTAGTATGATTTCTTTAGTCAAAAGGCATTAATCTGACCTGCACATAGCATTTATTCCTCATCTTGGATGCAGTCAGTAGAGGAGCTGTGCTACTGACTGAATGCACAAGATGCTTAATTACTCCAACAGGTGCTTGCCACTGAGGCAGGATTGATGCTTCAAGAGCACTCAATTAATTGAAGCCCATTATCAATAACAGGCTGTGAATCATCCCTTAGATCTTCTCTGATTTAATTTAGCAACACACAAGGATCAACAGTGTTAATTAGGGATTTACAAGAAGGTACGGGCATCAGAAATAAATGTGAGCATCTGGTGTGATTAATTTATCACATACTCTCCGAGCGACGTCTCCATACGCTTTTACTCACTTCCTGGTCCGTGGCTGAGGCTTAAATGAGCTATTCGTATCACATTAACAGGTAATATATTTCATGGCTCTTGAGAGAGAGCACACACAATAGACATGACTAGACATTAGCAGGTATGAAGAAAAATGAGGTGATGATGTCCTCTGTCCAAAAGCTAATTACATGTTTGCACTGACCTTGTGTAGAATGGGTTAATCTAAATGGATGTGCACACACGGGAACCTACAGCCAGCCGAGACAGACTTGCATACACATCTACTTATCAGTGCTTGCACACACTCGCACAAATACACAATTTTTCTAATGCGATTACCTCAGCAGACATTTATAGACCCTGTTAATCTAACAGCAAGAGCGGTGCACCATTCCATATATTTGTGTTTAATTCCAATTAAAACTGGGATGTGGACAAACTAATTTTCTAAACCAATTACTCTGGAAGGAGATAAAATACAGGAGCAACCTTTGAACAACCTTTTTCTCCATGAAATCTCTAACCAAAATAAAACCCAGATATACAAACCTCCTGGTAAGCCTAGCCACATGGCAGCGTGGCTGCAATAAACTGCTGCTGACATTTGTCAGATTTATGTGTGTGGGAAGTGCAGCTCCGCCTGACAGCCTGCAGTCGGTCTTTCTTAGGCTAAACAACTAATAGACGTAAAGCTAAGTGCTCTCCAGGCTCCATATCAGTGACTATTCAATATGTTACACTGTGGAACGGCCCGGTGGCTCAGTGGATAGAGCTGTTCTTGGATAACTCATACCTCAGAGCGGTTTCCAGCATCCTGTTCAAATTTTTGCAACTTCTCCCCTGTCTTGTCTTTGGTTTTGAACTCAGTACATCACAACTTTAAAACAAGACTAAGATGAGTCAAATAACTGCAGACTATAAGAGTTCTAAAGTTTATTCTTATTCTTAACTTTGGAAACAGACGATGACGAAACAATATCATCTCAAGGTCCATTTAGTATCTTTTCTGGGCTCTGGATCATACCACACGTTTGTCTTCAGCAGATGGAGTTTGCCAAGTTGTCATGGAATTTAAATGTTTTCCAACAATTATTTCATTTTCAATGAGCTGGCATGGCATACCACTTGGACAACATTCAATATTTCAGTGATACATTTAGATTTCACCGATATAAAATCTTTGACACTGGGAGGAAAACCTTAATCCTTTCATAGACCATCAATGAAATCATGTTATTTAGACAACCTAAATAAAACACAACCTGAAAATCTAAGATTATACTTTAATTTGACCAGGAACAGTGTTCAAAAAGCTCTGCAGATTTAAAGACACCCTGATTTTTCACAGATTAAGACCTTGAAGCCTACCCAAAAATTCAATCTCGTTAACCCATCACCAACCCAGCAGAGGGCCTGCAGAGCCCCTTTAGCTCCAGGTCTTTGATCAGCCAAGCCAAGAGCATCCTAAAGCCCTGCCTCCCCCCTGGAGAAGCCTTGCCTCATGGTTCGGCTCCCCTGCTGGTGTGAACCATAGATCAGCTGGCTGGCAGATCCAGAGCTCTCACCTCATAGGATAAAAGTGGATATTAATGTGAACATGAGTCTTGACAGGTTTCATACATTTTTCAAAGCAGCATCTTATTTTCCCCATGTGGATATTACCATTGGAAAATTGGGTTCTTGAGTGTGTGTGTGTGTGTGTGTGTGTGTGTGTGTTTGTTTGTGATGTCCTTGATTTGTCTGCATCATCATCAGACTCCACAAGGTTCACATAATCACTGCAGACAACTAATAAAATGCACACTGCCCATGTTCAGACTATGAGGACTACATGGGCTGCAACTGGGCTCAAAATTACTTTATTCAACCTTTAATTGAGATACAGGTGTAGTTTAGATGAGCGGCTTGCCAGAGAGGCAGCTCACTGACAGCTCTGTGACAAATGTATCACAAAGGATGACACAAAAAATACACATTGAAAATTATACTGTGTTTTTTCTATAGAGAAAACAAAGTGACTCCACACCCATCCAATGACAGCTAGCTCATTGTGAAAATACAGTTATAATAACACATAATAATAACTAAGAGTGAATTGTCAATAAAGCATCATAGCATTGTGTTGCTTTCACATGGTTGTTTTCCTGTTCTATTACTTATACATAAAGGGAGTGCATACTTGGTATGGTACTCCCCTCCCCTCCCCTCTGGCAGGAGGCTGCGGTCCATCAGGACCAAAACCTAACCACAAAAACAGTTTCTTCCCCTCTGCAGTCAACCTGACAAACTCTCACTGACCCCCCGAACACAAACACAAGCTATACGTTATATTAACGTACATCACCCCTGTCCCCACTGCGTTACATTAACGCACTCACCCCCTACTGGACACTTTATCTGGACACTTTACTTTATTCTGGTCACTGCACTGTTGTTATTTATCTTATCTTATTTTTTATTTTTATTTTTATTCTTATTCTTATTTTAGCTTTTATATTCTACTTATTTGTTATCAAAACAATAGCACCTTCAGACCACAGCAAATTCCTTGTAATGTATGTTACTTGGCAATAAACAGTTTCTGATTCTGATTCTGATTCTTAAGGAAAACCACAAAATGCCCATTTGGATTGGAAGCGAAATGATGAAGTGAAGGTGTTGTCTGGGTGTTGTTCACAAGGGAGGGTTAAGACATTTTTTTTGTATCCACATGGTTGTAATGCACTTACTGTAAGTCGCATTGAATAAAAATATCAGCTCGATAAATATGATGTAATGTTTAGATAAACTGTGAGATTGACACAAAGCTGTACAAAATCTGTAATGATCCAGGTATTAAAATGAAATTGTGGTGAAGTAGGACCTGAGCCTCTAGGTAGTGACCAAAAGAATGGGATTGTGGATGCAAACTGCCAAAATGAGCTTCCTTCTGGGCTCACCCTCAGGGACAGGCCTAGAAGCACTGCTCCTTTGCCTTTAAAAGCAGCCAGCTGAGGTAGTTTTGATCAGGATGCATCACAGATATGTTCCTGCAAAGGTATTTGGGGCATGTCCAAATGTGAGGAGACCCTAGGTCGGACCAAGAACACACTGGTGGGTTTACATATCCTATGTGGTCTGGGAATACCTCTGAATCCCCTAGAAAGAGCTGGAGGACATGGTTGGGAAGGGGGACACTAGAGCAACTTTGCTTTGCTTGCCACCACCATGACCTGGACCATGATAAGCGGGCAGAAAAAAGTGCACACTGAAAATCACTTTCATCCTTCAAAACATCGCAGACAATACATTCGACTTCACTGCTCATTAACCTCAAGTCACAGCTGTCATGACAGTAATTAGAAGAATTAGTACTTCTGCTATGTGTAGACGCAGAGTTTAAGGGCAATGATAAAATGGTTCCCCGCTTGGGAAGATATCAAACAGCCAACACGCTCCTTTGCGACTATGGGTTTGTTGCCATGGGAACAGATGACAAAAAGGAAGGAACACCTTGCATATTCTTTAAAGCACTCCACAAATGCTGTATCTGTTCATGCATACCTGGTGTATGGGAGAAGCAATACAGAGAGGATACACACCATGCAGTATGTACTGCATTCATATGTGTGGGAAAAGCAGTAAGTGTAGTATTTTAGTCTTTTCACTCACATAAATATGTATATATATATATACACTACACATTGTTGCATCAGGCTTTGGAGAGAGTGTATTTGCTTATTTGGAATTGTCTTTACATGTAATGTTGTAGATCGTAGATGCACAGAAGTACAAAAAAGGTGTTGGGCAGGTTTTGTTGACTGTCTAAACTGAATTTAAAAAGCGAGAGACGTTACATTTGCTGTGTCAAAGTCCCTTGTTCACTCATTGACTATTTGCTATAGAAATGTACTGAACAGTAAAATCAAGAACGCTTAAAGGTGTCTTATGGAACATTCAGTGTTACTCACAGAATGCATTCTGCGTTTCCTTGAGGCCTGACGAACGTGTTGAATGCCCTTGCTTTCTCATAAAACATTGTTCACATCCGTGTTTATGTGCTAGCAGTCTTCTTCTTTCCTGAATTTACTGGTGCGCTGCTGTGTTTCTTGGTGTGTTACCGCCACCTGTACATCAGTGGAATAGCGTGAAACCATTGGCAGGAATGTGTTTTGTGAGATGCTGTACTTTCTTTAGTAGTTTATGTCTTTCAGGCATTAAGTTTGATGGTTCTCTCTCTCTCTCTCTCTCTCTCTCTAGATATATATATATATTTATACTTTCCACTATTGTTCAGAGGTCAGTGATAATCAACAAAACTTGCAATTATAATGAGTACAACCTCAGGCTGTCCTACTGGTATATTCACAATATATCATATTAAACTGGAACCATACCATAGCATGCATGCTAGTCTGTCATTTCCAGTTCTAGGAACATATTCTTATGTGCATTGAAAACCTTCTAATACTCTTCTAGAATAATTGTTCAGTTCTCTGCATTTCATACCAATATATATTTGCATTTCTATGTTTTTTTAAAGATAAGACAAGCCTAAATGCGCTTACTGAATGTCTTTGGGACTTCCTCGCATTTCTTTACTCCTCCATTACCCTCCCTAAAGGCTCTATTACTGCAAAAGGCCAAGCTTGTCATTATGTATGGAATGTTAATTTCCCCTTTGAAATGGCAAATTATTGTATGAAACATTGCATTTAAAATGCCGATTTATCAAGGCCACATCTAAGAGAAAGATGTAAGGAAAAGAGAGGAGCAAGAGAGTAAGTGCAGACCATTTAAAACATGCCAAAGAAGTCTAACCCATTTTTGCAGTGTAGATCAAATAGATTGCATTTAAGCTCTGCAACATAAGGAATTTCTGGAGGACCTCAAAATTAGAAATAGAGAATTAAAAAAATGGTTGTGAGTGAAAGAGAAATCAAGAATTGATCACATTAACTTGACTTCTATGCACTTTGCAGTGCTTAGTTTTCAGCCAACTTCATGGGTTTCAAATTAGACCAAGACTTTTTCATACGTGGCATCAGCGTAATCTTGTTCAATATATCTCTGCAGGAGTCCCAAGATATGGGGTTTATCTGTAAGGCAGCCTCTGCACAGCCTGTCGTTAAAGACCCCTTTGGAGGGTTCACAATGAATGCCAAATACAGAAAAAAATCCTTTGGTAACCACCCTCTACTCTTTGTAATCTTATATATTTTTTAGGTCTTTAGGTCATCTTTGGGAAAACTGTTTGAAAACTGAATGCAGCTCACAGAAGATAGTGAAAAAAAACATTTAAAATCCAGAACTATTGACAACATTTTCTCTCAAAAATGTTAGGGCCCCGGAGGTTCAGTTACCGCTGCATACAGAGAATAACCTCTCACCCTCAGCCATGCTGGGCCACTGTATCTGTCTGTCCCCTACCTGAGAAAAGGAGTGAGGAGGCCATTGCAGAGTGGGATGTGACCTACTCCACAAAAGCCCCCAGCACCACATGTGGAGCCCCGCTTGACACAAGAAACCTATGAGAGAATAGTGACCCAGGGTCTCGCAGCATGAAGGGACGCTCTTTGAAGACCAATGTCCAGACTGAAGAATGTGAAGTCTCTAGAAGATTATTATCTCCTTTATGACTTTCTCATGAGGTCCTTTTCTTATTGTCCTTTTTGAGGCTGCTTTGGCAGTTTTTCTTTAACTGAGCGTACTCATCTTTTCTCTTTCTTTGGTTAAATCTAACCATCCACTGATTCCTTATTTATCTGTCCGTTTGACTGCTTTTGATCCACCTATCTCATATTGTCCTCCCACATTCCGTCTAGACCATCATCTTTAAAATTATTATTGTTTTCCAAATTTAGGTTTCTGTTGCAAAATAAACAGCCTCTTGCCTTGAGCTTGACTGCAAAGCTCTCTAAATAAGCTGTAGGTTGAGAAGAGTTCACTGAGCCACCCCTGGTCATAAAAAAGTATTTCTTGTGACATTCCTTTGATCTTTCATTTCACCAGTGTTTTTATTGTGTTAGAAAGGGTTCATACAGTTTTACTAGTGCAGAAACACTGTCGAGCATTTTGTAGCGTGATAGAAAAAGAGACTGAAGGTGTCTACACCTCACTGTACATGTTTTTTGTTGTACTTAATTTGTTAAATAAAAATAGAATATATATAAAAAGTATAGAAATACTTTGCTAGTGCGCATACAGGAGCAAAAGCAGATCTTAATGGATGTATGTATGGATGTATATGCAGACTGAAATATCTCAACTACTATTGGATAGATTAGACCATTATTATGGTTAATATTTTCATCATTTCAGAAGGATGTCGAAACTAATGATTATACTTAGCCTGTACAGCTTTGTTCATTGTATAACTGGATGCGTATAAAACACTTGAAGCCACTATTGTTATCAATAGAATGTGACAGGTTGAAAAATTTAACTTGTACACAATGAAAGACTGAAGCTTAATATCACATATTTTGTCACAAGAAAGTGAGAAAGAGGAAATCCCTGCACGCAAGCCAGGGGACCAAAATAAGATATTTTTGTCTTCACCCTTCAGAGCTTAGAGTACGAGTTAAAGCATACTCGAGGATGTGTAACATGCATGTCCCTTGTATCTAGCTAAAAATAACCCCACAAAGATACATATTTTAAACAAGGCGAGTGACATTTTCTGGAATTAAGTCAAACTGTGGATATTCCAATCCATACTCAAAGCCAACCAGACTAGACTAGAACAAAAGATTATCACACCCATTAGAAATACAGCTTTTGCAGGTCACATATGTCCCAAAATCACCATGCTTGTCCAGACCTCGGAAGCTTCTTATTCAATTGTCACTTGCCATAAAACTAAATCTCAAAAGGAAACAAGGAAGCATGGCTGCTGACTGCAAAAAGGCCAGCTGTGGCCAATTGTTCTCAGCCAAAAACCATGCTGATTGTCCACCCAGAGGAGAAGTTTCCCCAGTTGCTCTGCTGTGCAGGAAATGAATGGATTTGACTTGAATTCAGCCTAACAGTGTGGATTTAGCCATGTCCTGCACCTTACTGTCTCTCCAATGCTTGTTGGTGTATATGCATACCTACCCACACCTGTGTGTATGTGTGTGTGTGTGTGTGTGTGCACTGGTCCACATGCACAGTAGGCAGGGCAGTGCGCTCATTACACCAGCTGATGAATAGGTTTCCGCTTGGGTGGAAGAGGAGACAGTGGTGGTTTCCGCCTGAGGATGTTCCTTCCCAAAGAGCAGGTGGGACTCCAGGACGCAGCCTCTCAGAGCACTGAACACTTCCCCAGGTAGCTGATGATGGCCTCCAACTAGGCAAACACTGTTCATCATGATACACCCGCTGGCAAGCTGATAGAGCACTGGGACAATATTTGGAAAGCGTTATTCTGGATAGTCTGTGCTTTGTGTGTGTGCTTTTTGTGTGCGTGAGAGAGAGAGTGCTTGATTGTGTATGCATGTTTTCCAAAGGGCTGCTTCTATTTTCAAATGCTATGTGTGTCTGTGTGTGTGTGTGTGTTTCCCAGAGGGCTGCTGTATGCATTGGTGTGATTTGTGTTGCTGTTTGGTCAATAGCTCATGCTCGTGGAGAAGGTGCAGCTGTAGTTTCACATTCCCCTTCTTGGTGTCAATGTCACTACAATTCTCAGCTTTTATGAATACATATTTACAGTGTGATGTAATGACAAGATGTATATAAAGTTTAGATACAGTGTAAACGTTATTTAACCATGTTTGAGTGCTTTAGGCCAAATTTCCCAACAAAAAGTTTTCTCTGGATTTTTACATTAACTTTTCTTTTACTTTATTTATTATATTCAGGTTACTCACTTTTGAGAGTCTGGTTTCTAATGAGTTTCTAATAAGTCATGTCAAGTTTATTTGTGTAGTTGTATGTGTTATATGTTGTATGTTTCTGTATTTGTATTTGTGTAGTAAAGAGTTATCAATAAACTGAGGCTGATGAGATAAAATTACAAACGTTGTATGTTTGGGTACATGTATGCATCGTGTCCTGTGCGTATGCAATTTGAATCCCACACAAGAAAGGCGGACTCCGCCAGTAATATTGAAAACTACTATATAGGGAGGTTAGTATGTATATACATTGAATGGCTATTGCTGAAAAAATCCGGCTTTTAAATTATTACAAAAACAGGGTTAGTTTAATCTAACATTAATAACTTAAACACTGGTCATTTCATTTGCGGTTAACACCTGTAATCCATCAGGTTTTGCTGTCTTGTTTTTTATGGTGGTTGCTTCTCCATCTTCATGTTTTCAATGAACAATGGTTTTATGTTGGTGTTGGCGCAGCAGTTGACTCTCTGCATGAGAGTATTGCTTGAGGTCATTGTTCTGTAAACTCTTAACACTGGTTTCAATATTCAGTCCTTAAATTTCTTGAAAAATACATTTGAATGTCTGCCAAATGTTAGGCCTAGATTGTTTCCAGTTTTTAGAGTACAGTTTCCCTTGTTTGTTTGTTTGTTTGTGTCTGTGTTTTATTGTCGAGCTCCGTCCCTTTTTGTTTTTTGTTGGGTATTATTTATTCAGACGGTGGGGAAGTAGCAACAAGACAAAGCTGTGGGAAGATTAAATCTTAGGTCAGCAGGGAAACATGTTTTTCTAAGGAAAGGCCTCTTAACCATTCGACTCTCTCAGGGCATTACATCAGAAATGACTTGTTCAGATGGATATGTTTTTAAGGATACTGTCTTAATATTCCTCCCAGTTTCTTCCGCATCTCAACTCGGGGCTTTCAATGAAACAAGAACAGTGGTGGTGTTATAGGATAGCAGCTGGCTCTCCATACGATGAAAACAGAGTCTTGACTTTGATGTTCCCATCCTTTGTGTGGTTCAGGTGTGTGGAGGCGTGTGGAGGGGTGTTCACTATTATAACCATCTCGTCCTATTTCATTGCTTTTGTGCCTGTTTTGCCTGGGATCTGATCACATTGTTGTTAATGAAAATGGCTCACTTTTATGTTAGAGACATTTCTTTTAAAGTTGAGTATGCACTTATCTTCTTTCCAGCTTCACTTTCTCAGAGTATAGCCAATGTGACATTTGAAAGACTTTCATTATAATTACTGTTTGAGGAAAGTCATTATGCAGTGACAGGGTGCAGCAATAGTATTGGTTTAATGTTACTTTTAGAGTCATAATTCTTCTGGAGTGTGATATTTTAAAAGCGAAGCTACTTTGGCAAATTTATTCTTACTCATCTACTGTTGGCTGAATTCAAAGAAGGATGGCAGTTGTGACAAGTCAATTTTACTTTGTCCTTCTCAAAGTACATGTATTTCTTTGTCCTTTGTAACATTGGTTAGACTGACCTGTAACCGTAGCCCAGCATGAAGAACCAGTCTGCACAGTCTGCTGTAATGGCTGAAACAGAAAAGCTGAATCTTGGCGTAATTTGACTGTATTTTGAATTTGTTAGCAGGCATGTCATCTTAACTTTTAGTTTACCCTTAGTTCATGTTGTTTCAACCATTGTGCTGTGGGCCATTTCAACCATTGAGCTGTGGGATTGTTTCTTGTAGTTGGTTCAGATTGGACCAAAACCTGCAGTTTTCATTGACTCACTTTGGTGTCATCCAAGTTCAAATGACATTGTTTTCACCTGCCTAAATGAACCAGAAAAAAAAGGAGTAAACATTGTGGAGTTCAAATTGGCCCATAAAATGTGCCCTTCAAGTCAAGTTGGTAAAAGTAAATAGCCTTGCTTGCTAATGGTTATTGGAAATGCATTACCACCCTCTAATTTTAGTTCTGTCACCACTGGCAGCTTAGCCTCCCCATCAGTACAAAGGCCTGCTGTCACACCACCCGGTCCCCAACGGTGAAATGACCTTCCAACTCCAGTAAAACTGCAGAGTCACACCCCATCATTCGCTGCAGAACTGAACGGTTTTCATAAAGCAGCTCATATCACCAACGACAAGCTTCATCATATCCTCTTTCCCCTTCAAAGTCTTAATTGCTCCTAATAAATATATTTCTTTCCTTACCACTTTTTTGCTTATTCATTAGTTCATCATTCTGTGGTCACGGGAGTAAAGAGAATTTACTAAGGCTCACATTTTCTTATTAATGGTTGTTTGTAATTTGGTGAACAAGTAATAGACAATTTTCTGCTGTTGTTTTCACTGTAAGCTGCACTAATTAGAAATCTTGTCCTAATATGTAAAATTTAAAAATGGAAAAACCCCAAAATAAGATGAAAGCGACATGAAACTCTTGTTAAAACAAAGCAGAGTACCTACAAAATAAAATAATAAAGCAGTGTTGCTTTTCAATTTTTCACCTAAGTAATTCATAATCTCTCGGTTTCTGGAAGTTAATTCCCCAGAATCAATTATGACTGTGACCATGAGCGGCCACTGATTGTCTTTACAGACGTCTGTTTAAGAAAAGCAGTAACCCGTCAGAGAAATTATACCAAAGTGTTTCATGTTGGTGTCAGGACACTCTCATTATCACTGCCGTCTTCTTAGAGTTACCGTTATCTGTACGTTCCTCCTGGGCCAAAAGGTGCCCCCATTCCTTTAATAGCTGACAATCTTGAGCCTGAATTGTGCACGGAAAATGAGCTTGAAAGCACCATTTGATGACATTTAGTATTAATGTTTCCTTGGAAGGCGTTAGATGTGCGATTCTCGGACAGATCAATCTGCATATATTCATGGCAATTATATGGTAATTTAAGAGGGAAGCCTTGCATTCATGAATACTTCTCATCAATCACAATGCCACATTTAAAATTCAGATTATTGCACTGTAGAAGAACATGTGATGCAGATGGCCTACTTTCAAAGTGCATGGCTGTCCGCACAAGCATGGGTTAAACTGGTGAAGTCGTTGGACTTATACAGAGTTTATTCAAATAAATACACAGTTGCAAAACACTTGTGCTGCTTGTTCTATCTTTCCTGTTACGATTAAGGACTTAATATTTAACGTAAGACGTGTCTGAAGTGTCCAGTTGTGTATCCCTAAAATTATGACTAGGCCAATTTCCTCAAAAGCTGACTGACATAATTTCGACAAGTTTTAATTTAATTTTCTTTGGAGAGTAGGTGCCATTTCACATCATTTTCTTTACCCCTTTGATGAGGGAAATAAAGAAGAAAAAGCAATAAAATGTCATCACAAATAAAGAAACAAGCACTTAATTGAAGGAAGAGGAACAGTCCTTTTTTCACATTTACTTTAAAATGACCTACCATTTAGCAACCTTGCATTGAGAAGATCATTTTAGTTTGTATTTTGTCATTAGTTAAGACTTAAGTGTCAAATCATTTTGTGTAAATATGAAGGTAGAGGTTGCTATAGGAGCAGTTCACTTTTTTTCCTGTGGATTGAAGAAATATGCCAATGCTGCCAAACGTCAATGAACACAACACCATACCTGAAAACGTCAGTCTGAAGCCAGGCTGAGAGAAGATAGGTATTTTAACATCCACTGCCCAAAACCTTCTACAGATGATGTCTCAGTCTCAGTCAGTGTCCTTCAAACTGATCTGTTAGAGAGGTATCACTGTAAGCCGAGTGATATTTCAGGCCTCCAAAGTCACACTGTTGTTTTTCGAGTGCAGAACACAGACGGCCACTAAACATGATGCTGGACCCAAACAATTAACCCAAGATTGATGTCAGTTTCCCCAACAAAGTGGGATTGAAACTGTTTACCTGGGCTGTAAATTAGATCTTGGGCATGACAACTGGCAGCATTTAGAATGGATCAGCAGGTGCCCAGACATCTGTGTGATTCCCTTAAGGGTTAGAGCAGTGTGTGTGTGTGTGTGTGTGTGTGTCTGCATGCATGGTGCGCATGCATACAAATTTGCATGTGCGTCTGTGTGTGTGTGCTTGTGTAGAGTGATGTGTACGTGAGTGACTTGCATTATTTACAAGAAGCCACTGAGAATGGTTCTGCCAGCAGCCTCGTTACTAAAGCACACTGATGGAATTTGGGGAAGGAATAGCAGAGGGAGGGAGGGAGGAAGGAGTCAAGGAGGGAGGTGCAGGAAGGAAAGCAGCAGGAGAGAACCACACAGAGAAACAATGAAAAAGTAAAACTGTGTCTCATCCTGATTAAATTATGAAGTGGCTGCAGTAGTAGCAGCAGCAGTCGCAGGCATATGCCCAATCATGGACGAGCACTGCAGCACTCTGAGGAGAAAGAAATCACACTCGCTTTAGCGATGGAAATTAGAGGTGGGAGGGAGACGGATAAATAGAGAGATGCTGTGAAAGGAATTTGTTTGTGTTTTCATAGGTCTGATTTCTACCATCTTCAGTCTCTCATCTGTTAAAGTGGCACTCCATCACAAGCAAACAAACAAAAGCTGATTTATTATCTATCTCATCTCACACGCGTCCTGAAACCTGTAAACACTGTTGCACATTTCCATTTTGACTGCACGTTTATTAAAGTTCAGTTTTATTTTGTTTTATTTTGTCCTCTATTGCTGTTGTTGAAGGACACATTTACTTTTTGTGGTGGTAATTGAATTTCGGTATAGTTTAAAAGAGTGTGTACCTGTTGTATTAATCCGAGGGGTCCTGAATAATGCATCCGATAGATTGTCTTACTTTTTAGTCGAACATCTAACATCCAAATTAGTATCTCAGAAATTGATGTTGAGGGATAATAGGCACGCAGAAGGGAGGGAGGGTGCACTGTTAATGTAATGTCTGCGTCTTTAATAGCTCACATCTGTGAACTTTGTGGCCTTTTGAACATGGACAATTTTTCTTTTTAACCTTTATTTATCATTACGCTCCCCCTCTGGAAGTTCTCGGAACAATCTCAGTCGAATCCACTGAACAGCTCCTGTGGAACAGGTGGGGGGTTAAGCGTTTTACACAAGGACACCTTGACAGCGATGGTTGAGGAAAGAGGGGAGTATTACTCATTATGTCCTGCAACCAGCCATATTTTTCCAGCTCTGTCTAGGGAATTTAAACTGGGAAACCTTCTCATCACAATCTTGTTTCTCATTCGGTGTCCTGTCCAGATTTCCCCAGCCAAGCTGAGGATTCACAGCAGCCTTATTTCTATAAACCAAATTCTTCTGCTACTTTGATCAATGTTCAGTCAGTCATGTTTATAAAAACCAAGGTGATGTTCAGGCTGAATCTCTCTTAACTCCACTTTGCTAATGCTGCTGATCATCACAGCAGCACTTCATTGGCCCCCACCTGTAACACATATTAATGTGACATGTGTCTCCCTCTGGTTATTGGGAGAGAGCTGTAATTCTTGTGAGGTGCTGAAAATAGCAACAGGTGTTTAAAGGTCCGGTCATTGATCCTGTTGTAAACAAACTGTCCTTGCTGGTGTGTTCAAGGACACTATGAAACCAGATACTTACTGCAGAAGACCAACTATGTTGTACTTTTGCTTGCAGCAGCATTACTAGACAATGATCATGTAAAAAAAATAAATAATGCAACAAAATGAGAGTCTCTGCAAGTTGACCGCACCATACTGTACTGCAATGAACTGAAACCAATAGCTGCCTGGAAGGGAGGAAATCAATCTAAAAACCAATGACATACTAAAAAATAGTTAGGTTTTAATGTCCGTAAACTTGGCAGTGTGGAGACAATGGAAAGGTTGTTTGATTCAATAATAATAGATTCAAGGAAAAGTACACTGAAGAGCATTTGGTGCAGTTTCTTGTAGGTGTCAATGATACATCAATGTTGGGCTAGCTGGTTGATGCAGGATGTTGCCAGAAAAATAAAGGAGATGATAGTGGAGTGAGTTCAGTCAACTTCCAAACTCTGCTACGAATCAGGTTCAACCAGTACGAGCTTTTGAAGGATAGACAGATCGAAGCTGCCAATATTTTATAGAGCACAATTTTCTCCAATTATTTTCTTCTTGTTAGGTCAGACAAGCATATAAGCTATCATGGGACACTAAAACTCTCCGTGCAAACCCAGAATAAAGCAATTCTAGGGGCAGGTTATACTGCAGCTTTTACAGACTGCTACCCTAAAAGCAGTTTAGAAATGACCTGTGATAGGGGTGGCCAACAACACAGACAGGCTGACGTGCAGGCCTTACCCTGCCACAGTTGTAATCCCCGAACATCAGCCCCATCTGTTTTCTAAGGAGCTTTTGTCTGCCCACTTTATATAAAACAAAGCTGTTTTCTTTTTTCCTGTTGGACAGATACAGAAAGCCCCTTTTAACTGATAACCTGATATGGTTATTTCTAGCTTTAAATGGCATCAAACTCAGTTTTGCTAAAATGTTATACAGCACAGTTTACAATGAATGAATGATGAATGAATGAATTGCTACAACATTGTTGCATTGAACTTTCCAGATACTTGTTATCTTGAAATATTTCCTTCATGCAGTACCATAACACTGTCTTCTTTTTTGTGTTTGTGGAGCTCGCCGCTTTCAATCTCTGTCATCTCAGCCACGATGGCTCTCTCTGCTCCTCCTAGCAACCAGCTCTCGTATTAATTTCAAGCAAAACGCTGCAGGAAATACAATCAAATGCATCACTTCCTGTGGCAGATGATTATTCCTGAGAGAGGGCTCGGAAACAAATGCAAAACGTGTGATGGCTGGGTGGAGGCTGAATAACTGTTGCGTCACAGGGTAATGGAGATTAGCAATGATAACATGTTGTAGCTGCACTTCTCCCTCACGCTCCAGAGACAATGGTGGAGAATATCATGTTTATTGACATGAAAATGGTACAGACAGTTATTTCAAAGGTTTAGCTTGTGCATTAGTCTCATGTGGTCACCTATTGGTGGACTCTGTCCTGATCTAACCTTCCGTGTTCGGAAACACCTGTTTCCTGGCATTGTCAATATTACCTCCTCTTGATCTCAGTCCTGGCAGCGTGTCTGTGTGTGTGTTGGACATATGTGTCTGTCATTTCTAATGAGATTAGACTACAGTACATCTTCTACAGTGTTTTTACTGCGCTTCCCTTTAGCTACCGCTGTTAGCAAATCCACTCATTTAGTCGGACGAGAGGCTTCTCTGCAGGAAGCTAAATTGATATGCAACTAAATTACACATTTGACTTCACATCTCGTGTAAAATATGGTTCAAGTGTACTGCCAATTAGGTTTCAGCTGCTGTCAGCAAGATTTTTTTCTGATCTTAGGAAATAAGATTTTCTCACTTTGTTGAACTCAACAACTTTTTCTCACTTCCTCATCTGCCCCATCTAACAAGTCTTTTACTCTCATCTTAAAATATTAAGTCTGTCCAACTGTGAACTTCACTTCTTCTTTGATTTATCTAGCATAGTAAAATACCTGACACTCATCTGCTAAGGCACTTTAAATCTTATGGAAGAAAATGAAAGAGTTTTCCAAACCTCACACAACCTTCATGTTATTAAACAAAGCTTGAATTATGTCTTTATAGTATCATTGAGTTCATCAGTTCATTCAACTGAGTGCATGAACAAATTAATTACATTTCTTTTGAGCAAGAAAATCATAAATACTAAGCAGAGATAAGTAGACTTTTAATTTTCATTGACACCTGCAACTAAAGCTTTTCTGATTAAGACGCTAATTTGATTAGAGCTGCTGAGAACACCCAAATATCTGCAGTGAGTGTTGGATTAGCATAATCTATAAATGTCTGTCTGTGTAGGAAACTGTGGAAATTAGATCAAATTTGGATCAGTGCTTTAATGTAATTTTGGGTACTTAATTAAAGCGATATCAAGATGGATGCTGCTGAGAAAGGAAAGCTGACACGGACCTTAAATTTGCATTAATTAGAAGGGAAACAAAATACAGCAACATTTTTCTGTATTTCTTAGGAAATAATGGCCCTGTAGAAGTGTATATACAAGACAAATTGACTGACAGAAATCCCCACTATGATGAATATGTGTGATGTGATGATTCAGTAAACTAATACATTTAACTTGAAATTTCTTGCTTTCCAAAAGTGCAGAGCTTCAAAATGGCCTAATACTTGTCTTATTGAGGCTTTGGAACAGATCTTTATTGATATGTACTTCTGTTTTCCAACCCCAAGAGATGATGGCAGTTAATCCACTGTTTGGGATAGTAATTGCTCTGGTTTTCCTTCTTCATTATTCATTAATTGCTCCCTGTCGATTAATTATTCCAGATGATGAAAAAGCTCCAGAGACACAAGAGTTTGCTGTAAACGCACATCATGCCTCTGTATACGGACACCAAAGCAGCTCCCCAAAACAAAGACGGCTCCCTGCTGCTGCAGTTTGAGCTACTGTAAGCCACTAACCATTTTTAATGAGACCTCTTTTCGTAGTTTCTCTCTGCCTGTAGTCATACTGTAGGTTCAGAGAGAGTTGAATTTATGGTATAATTACTCTTATGTGTCTGGTGGTATAATATCCCAAATGAAACACTGAAATAACTGTTCCTGAATCCTGCACACAGTGGTAGAGGGGGTACTCAGATTCTTTACTCACGGATGAATACCACGATGTAAGAAAAGGCCCTACGTTCAAAGTTTTATTTAAGAAAAAGTGAAGAGTAAATCCAGAAATCCAGAGTACTCATCGTGAAGAGGTGTTTAGTGGTAGTATTTTAATGCTTTCATATCAGTTGAAAAAAGAAAAGAAGGAAAGAGGGAAGGATAAGAGAGGCGAAGGAAAGAAATCAGGAAGAAAGAGGCATAAGAAAAAGGAAGGATAAAGAAATGATGGAAGGACAGAAGGAAATGCAAAGTGAAGGAAGACTTAAAGTGAAAAAGTAACACAAAAGTGCGACTAATGATCATTTTCATTATAAATCAACCTATCAATAATCGTTTTGATTAAATGTTTAGTCGATTTATGTCAGAAAACAGTAAATTGTCCATTGTCCCCGAGTTAAAGGTGACATCTTCATATTTGTTTTGTCTGACCAACAGTCTGAAACCCGAACTAATGGTAGTTTCATAATCAGCGTACAGACATGAGAGTGGTATTAATCTTAACTAACTGCCTTGACAATGTACTCATCAGCTGTTTGAGAATCATAGTACTCTAACATAGCCTGCAATGAAGACAGACTGCACAAATTATGTACAAATGTCAAATCACAAGAGTCTCAATATGACTGAATTTTTCTCTTTAACATTGACATTGTTCGAGAGAAATTGAGCTTATCCACCATAACTCATGGGGCGTTGGTAATTAAAGAAAGTACAGTGATGAACTGTGTTTCCCTAATGCTCTCAAATTAGTCACTGCTGCAAGCAGGAGTACTCCAGGGTACGCTGTGTTACACTATACTGTACTGTACATGTGACCGACTGGCCTAAATCTGCTCCACTGCTTCCCCTTATTTGAATATACTCTGCCAGTTAATTCCCCTGTTTCATTCTCTCTTTAGTTCAAGGAAATGTACCTGAACACGCAAAGTGAATTCACATGCGAAACATGGATTCTGAAAAGAACTCGTGGCTTCGAAACTGTCATTGTTCCTCAAACAGATGTGTTTTTTTCTAATCAGTGTGAAAAGCAAAATCCTGCATATAGATTACATTTTCAATGTCTGTAACTGTAAGCAGTGAACATGAAAACCTATATTATGAACAAAGTTTAACCCGCTCTCTCGTTCTGTCTGTCACTTTCTGTCTCAAATATCTTATTATGTATTCTGTGAAGTGTAACAGAAAAAAGAAAACACTACATCACTGGACTGGAGTAGAAATGTATTTGAGAATTGCATGGCAAGACATGCCACGAAATAAACACATCGGGGTTCAGAGACAGCTCGTCTTGGATTTGCGTGTGGTGAGTGACAGTCTTTGGCATGAGGGGAGGGATATGGAGGCTTGGCCTGGGATCCTGAGGGGCCAGAAAGCCAATGGGTTTTTAAATAGCTGTAGAAATATGTCATCCCAGTTGACAAGCTGCCGACTGAAGGACTGGCTCCCACTGTTATGAAATTGTTATGTTGTATGAATTCATGAAGAGCACAGTTAGGAAACGTAGAGAAAAAAAGAAGAAAGTAATATCTCAACTAGACTGAAAGTCACCAATTCTTTTTTTAGAAGCAATTCTCTGAAGGGACACAGAGTTGAAATGGGGTGCATGTTTTTTAACTGCCCAGCCCCAATGATAAATTCACCTGTTCTACGTTTGCACTGTGGCCATTTCTATAAATAGTCTGGAGGCAGAAAGGTCTGAATAACTCATAGTCCATCCAGGTCACCTCATTATTAATGGTAAACTACAACTTTGACAAAACACGCTTCTTGTATTTTCTTTTTTCGTTTGGTTTGATGGCTTCCCCCAACGGTGGCAGACGTGTGTGACCCAGATAGCTTCACATTAATGAACTGAGGCGGCGACATGCCAACAGGAAAGCCATATCAACAGAAGTCAGGCAGGGAATTCAGAAATACACGTGTTATTTGTTTGTGTTTTGTTAATTTCCCCCTTCATTAGTTCTGTTTTCTGGTTAATGGCCTGCTCTGCTACTATTTCTACCTGCTGGCAGAGAGAAGGACTCCAGTTGTAAACCTCTAATGAATCAATATCAGTCCAGCTGCCAGTGCACCTTGGGGCATACAATTTGGTATGCAGTGCAGTCAAATGCACTGTGACTTCTCATGGATTGATTTATTGTTTGATTTATTTAAAATATGAAATAAAAATAGGGCATGGCACACAATATGGTCAGAACAATAAGTTATCAAGCATAAAATAATTTGATTTGTGATTTTGAAAATCTAAAATGAATCATCTCGACCAATGTTCCAATGGCCATTGTAAAATACTGCGATATGTTTTGCTACAGCTCCACTTGCCCCAACCAAAGGACAGCTTGGTGCTTTGTATAGGAAGTGATACTTTCATCACAACAGAGCCTCCATTAGTTTATCATTTCTTCCATGTATTCCAACAAAAGAAGAAAAACTAGATGTTCCACTGACACAAGAGAAGGTTTTTTTTACACAGGCAAACCATATTTGATCTTTTTCAATATTTAAGCAAGGCAACAATCTTTCCCTAACCTTAACCAAGTGCTTTGAGTTCCTAAACATTAATCATAAAAAAGTTTTAAAAAAATCCCTCTTTAGTTGACAGGAGAGCAGATATTGTAGGAAAACAAATTAAATACATCGACAGAGAATGTTTGGCAGATGTGTTCAGTTTAAACATTTTGCTTGTTTAGTTTAACTAATGAAAACGTAATCTGGGATGTGTTTTAGGAGACAGGGTTGTTGAAGCAGACCTGCTTTAGAGGCAAAAATAACATATGTGGTTAATTAAAGTGGTTGAGCCAAAACAACAACAGTTTCCTATGAAAATGTACACTCGATAAAGAACATTCTGATAACATATCAAACAATAAAAATGCAATTCACCAATATATTCATAAATACCTTCATTTTGCAACAAAGCTGAACAATGTCTAACCAACACCATTTGCTTCTCAACTGGAGGTGCAATCAGCTGTCCCCAATGACCAAGTAATGAATTTAAAGAATGAAAAGAGGGAACAAAATATCTTAACCTTTGTGTACCAACAAGCAAATGGCTGTACTGTAATTATTTGGAGGGAAACAAATGACCACATTATCAACTGATTGCATTGTCTCTCATTAGCTCAGGAGGAAACGTACTCATTATAACTGAGGGCTGTCATCAAAGTTGAAATGAGCTCCCTGTGTTTGCTTCATCTGATGGCAATGAAAACACCATTGCTATTGCATGATAGTGACTCAAATAATGCCGACCACTTTATCTTGCCTCTTGGGAAAACATTGGAGACGAAATAAATGTCCCTTTTATGCAGTGGGTTTTATGCATGGAATGATTGCTAATACAGTGAAAATGTGTTAATTCAATTAAAACTGAAGAAAAGTCACATACTTCCTGTGTGCAGCAAATATACTGTTAGAAATATTTGATAGCATTATTCAATTCCCATTTTACGCAGTACATACATATACTCTTGTTTATATCTCGCTCCTTGTTGTTTTTACTTGTAACCACACTGCCCTCCTTGCACAGCATCTTTTGTCACCCCAGTCTTAACCCAAGCACTACAACACGTAGGTCTAAAGTTGTCTTTGTTTGTACGTTCTGTCGTTACAACTCTATGTTCTGTCTTGTTCACTTATATGTTGTCATGTTACACTAATAAATAAAAAGCTATGATGAAACCGGTTGATAAGATATATTTGTTTTTGGATCAAAATGTGTACTTACATGTGTAGTTATTCAGAACTCATGTTTAAATAAACTGTAAATTAAAAAAGTTTTAAGCAACAAAAAGTGTTAAGTGGTCCTCGCTCTGACAAAGACACCTCTTAGAAAAAAACAAAACAAGTCTGGTAAACTATAAGTATCAGTTGATGTGTAGTTGGGTGTTGAAGCTGCTACATTTATGTGGGGGAAGAAAGCATCTCCTGTCAAAAGAGAAACCCACGCAGAATACTTCAGCCTTTGCCGCTGACGCATCGTTGTGACTTACATGTATAGAGAAAAAAATAAAGAATGAAAGACGAAGAATCAGACAAAGACAAGAGATAAAAGGGATGAAGCATTTTTCTTTTTGATGGGGAAGAAAGAATAAAAGTCGTGTTCTCAGCGTACATTCCTGTCTTCCTCTTGTTCCCTTTTTGTAGTTTTTCAAGTGTCAGTATTCTACAGCATTGATCTCCATGTATATATGTGGGGGAGAAAATGACTTACACCTGCCAACTACCAGATCATACTCAGTGAATCTGCGAGGATTGTCATCTAAAGAGTGTCTGCTTTATACTTGCTGCAACTTCTAAGATTTGTGTGAGAGTGCAAGATTTCCTGCATTTCATCTGCACTTACTGTACTTTATATGATGCATCAGTATCTCTCAACTGCCGTACAAAATGTGTCATTTCATGAATTGTCTAGGAAATGTTTTGATATCTTGATTTTGATGACTACATTTTGTAATGACGTCAAGTTAGCAGCAGTTAGCAGTTGCTTGCTATATCATCTGCTCGTGGCAGAGCCAAGAAGCCATGACTTGTGTTAAATTGGTCTCATTTGCAAGTACTTGAAGACGGGGTACTGAGTATGATGTAAAGATTGGAGCTGACTGTAAAGAACAAATGTGTTCCCAGAATCCTTAACCTTCATCCTTGTTGATTAGCATACCATTCAAGTATATATGTGTGTTATCCACGGCTGGATTACCAACTGGGGATAAGCGGACAACTGCCCCTGAGGTGCCAGACCATGAGGTGTAGAAATTCATGAAGTTCACTGAATGTCAATTGCTTTTGGTAATTTAATTAATTGCATATTTGTCAGGGAATTTGCATCACTTAAGTACAATATCAACTACAACTACTTTAATTATTAGCTCATTAGTCATGTAGAGCGACCCTTTGTCGAAATCTAGTTTTTTCATTTTTGTTTATGTTGTACTCACATATATTCTGCGCATTAATAAATATAAGACAGTTGTGATTAAACAAATTACTACAAATTAGATATTATTCAAGCATAGTATTGGAGTTCTGGTTGCACTGGACTTGAGGTGACAGGGTATAAACACATTGCACAGAGGACAAATTAAATATTCAGAGGACTTAAATCCAACTTAAGGAGCAATTTAACACGCCCTGAAAACGCCCTTTCTTTGCTGACCTCCAGTGGTTTAACTTCTCACCTTGCTGCAGTGATGTACAGGACCCTGTGACATCACTATTTGGTGTGGTCAGATGTGAAACTGACTTGAAATTTTCATGTATGGAGGACATAGACAGAAATATAATATTTACACTTCCTCCCCTAAAACCAACGCCTGCCCATAAAATGAAAAGTAGTACAGTACAGGAGAAACCCCCCACCTTGAGTTACTTAAAACCATCCATTATTTCTGTGACTCTGAAACTTTCCCCGCAAGGTCACTGCGGAGTTTGGGCCGGCTAATGTTGGATGTTAGTCCAGTCCTCTGTCGTCAGTGGGGTTCAGTTCGGCCACATACAGCCCAGGGCGGCCGTCTCCTCCAGTCCCCACATCCAGGCAATTTAAAAGCTGTATACTCGTGGGATCATCGGGCAGCAGCTTGCAGGCCTCAGCAAGGGCTGTGAAAGGTCTTGAGATTACTGTAACTTACGCTGCAGGTGTAGAGGAGAGAGGAGGATGGATGCTAAAAATGTAATCAACGCCTGAGCTTGTTCCCAGTCTCAATCTATTGGCTGGAGCGGGGGCTTGGTAATTATTTTCTTTCGCTAAATCCGCCTCACCAGGGCTGAGTGTGCAAGTGCAACTGTATTTATATTCTGTCTGTGGCGTTGAGGATTTGATTGTGCTCTGTGTTGTTGTGGTCGACCCTGTATTGAACAAATTCTGTTCTTTTTCATTTGCTTCATGGGTCCTACAGGTCATGATATAGTTCAACACTATGAAAGCCTCCATTAGTCAGAACTCTGCTGCGATTACAGCCAAAACCGGAGGAGGCGATTTGACTGCGCTGCAATTTGTGAGAAACCAGATATTGTGTTATTGAGCATGAAAAATGTAGAGCAGAAATTAATAAATTGCATTGACTGTGGTTATGATATAGTGCATTCCTGCAGGAAATAGCGTGCAAAATATATAGGGAGAATCAAGCTAATTGGATGGGACTGAATATAAAAAAAGAGGAATTTAGAGGAAATGTGTTTTATTTTAGTCTTTTCCATGAGGAGGGTCTAAGGTCTGTACAGATTCTCCTGCTGTACAGATTGTAAAGCCCCTTCTAGCAAGGACTTCTAGCATTGTCTCCACCCACATCACCAAAATCTCTTCTCTCTCACGTGATATGTTGTTACAAAACTCTGTTCAATACACCAGACTTCTGTGAGTCCATGTAACATAAATTTGTTCATTGATAAATATACATTTTTATGCAGTTTTAAGGAGAACAAATCATGATGTAGACCCTTAGACTTAAAGCGCCTCACCCAGATGTTTTATAATGGTTTTGAGAGATCAATCAACTTTTTTGACAGGCCGTGGCAGAAAGAAATATCCTCCCACACACATGACTGCCCTCACTGTTGGCACACACAACGAGGTGTGTGTTCTCCAATCTTAATAGAGGCAAAGAACCACCCGATGTGAGGAGACTAACATAGTTATTGAAGGTAAAGTGTATTGCTGATGTTTCAATCCTAATGATTCAGCTGTTGGCTGCCTGCTGCTTTGAAACTAGCGCTCTCAGCTATTTCTGCCTCTGCCTCTTTCGCCTCCCTTTAGATGCCACTGTCAACAATATGCAACACCCAATATGAAGCCTTATTTATGAGCTCCAACATACGAGTTGAAACCAGTAATAAAGAATTTCTGTGTGTAGTGTGTGCATGCATATTTCTATTGAAATAATCATTGAAATTCTTCGGAACAGTTACAACTCACTTGACACATACTGCCAATACTGCCTCCATGCAGTGCACTTTACACCAATTAAGTGACTAATTAGAACTGATTAAGAACAAAAACAAAAAAGTCTTACAACCTTATTTTCAGGCAACCTTTTAAAAAAAACAGCTGTACCTGCTGAGTAAATCAGCTGTTAAATCAACAGTGTGATGACGAACCATTAACGCTCAAAGGAAAAACAAAAATGTGGGGGCTCAGCAGGCTTTTTCATAACACTAATTGTCAAAAGAACAGCAGTAACAACAACAATAACAGTAATACTAGTCATTTTAGTAATAGCGAGTAGTTGGTTCAGAGTGGAACTTCATCTAAAGAAGGCAACGGGGCAGTCGCTGGAGCCCGTGTAGCTACTAAACTCTGCGTGTCCCTGTAAGTTATACTCTTCCTCAGACTGATGGGATTCTCTGTGAGAGTGAGTAAGAGTGAAAGAGAGTCGGATCCAGAGAGAGAGCGAGGAAGAGATATGGGGCTGATGTGTATAGTGCTGATGTGCAGTTTGAGAAGCCCGTCCTAGACGATAGGCTTGCAGACAGACAGACAGACAGACAGGCAGGCGAGGAGTGAATGCTACTGTACTATTTCTCCTTCACTGCTTTGCCAATAACTTTGGTGTTGCAATGGGTTTCTCATTTAGTCAGTGCCAAGCTGCACAGACTCTGATAAGACTTCCCGAGCTCACACTGATCCACTCTGCTGAATGTATGGTGAGGCAAACTGGCCGACAGCTTGCCTGTACTCAGGAAATCTAGAGGCGTCATTTTAAATCAGTGGGAGTTATGTATTAGCTGAGGAATGTGGGAGTCACTTTAAACTGTGAATCATCATTTTTTGCTGCTTTTGATATGGGATTATTGCTCACACTATCAATAACAAGTTCCCAAGAACAGTCCCGTGTGGGATATTCATTTAGAAAGCAAGAATGTTGTTTTATCACTCTGACCATGATATTTCATTCATAGTCAGCTGAGACTGCTCACAGCTGATCCTGTCCATTGACTCCTCCAATCACATTCAAACAGTCAGTGAGGTCTTCATAACTTGACAGCTCATACTCGCACTGATCATTCATGCTGCTGCTGCTGCTGCTGCTGTTCCCTCCGCCTCCTAAATGTGAGGTTTTTATTGCACTTTATTACTGGGATTCATCTGGAATGCAACTAAGAATAAATTCATTTAATTTAAAGTTACAGTCCTCCAGGTTTTATTATTTCAAATCCAATTTTTGATACCATTTATGGTTGTCATTTTTTCTGCAATAGCCATTGCATGTATTTATGTTCAGTAATTAGCTTTCTATATAGTAGGGTTCATTGTCACTGGCGGAGTCCGCCTTTCTTGAACTAGATTTATATAATCTGCACATTCACAATGGATTCAAAGGAAACAATGTATGTACATGCTTCAGCAGTACAATTTTTAATTTCATCTCATTTACAGAAGCCTTTCTGTTTAGGTCTTCTACAGTCAGAGATGTATTAATTTACTGAGATGTATTACTTTTAACCGAACATTTCCTACAGCTGCTGCTTAAAAACATTCAGCCAATGAACCAAGAGGTGGATTTTATTGTGAAGCAGCAACAGGAAATGCAATGTCAGAGGTTAAGGTAATTTTGAAATACAAAAGAAATACTCAGATTGTTTGTTGTGCCCAACCAAAAGTCTGAAATCCAAAGATATTACATTTACAGTGTTACATTAAGGAGTAAAGGAGCAAATCCTTGCACTTGAGGAGTTTGAATTGGCAAAATGTTTGACAGTTTTGCTTTATAAATCACTTTAACAGTAAATTAATCATCAAAATTGTTGTAGATTCAGGTCAACTAATTGTTTCTGAATTCACCCATTTCCTGCAAATATTGGAAGGTAATGTAATTTTATAAATTGTTAAACTGGACAGAAGTATTTTCGAGTGTCCAGTGACTTGTCTTTCACACTCGTCATACAAACTGTAAAATGCTGTAAGATGCTGAAAACATAAAAAAAAAAAAAGTATGTGAAAAATATTGAAATGGAGAAAGTTAAAGTTTTAAGTGTTTTCAGTCACAGCAGTCACAGAAATAATGCTGGATAGACTATGAAGCTCACAGTAAGCCGATTTAAACAGCTGCCAACAGCGATTATGCAATGTGGGGCTCTCCTGTGACTTGTGTCACCCTTCCAAGATTGGCTCAGCTCTCTTAGACCTTGCTGCCCTCAGGAGCAAAGAGTGTCCATCATATTCATAATTATCTGGAAGGGAGGTTCATCACAGCGGCATATTAGCAGCACACAGACGGCATGGCAGTAAATAATCCCATCATTTCCGCCAGAGGAGGTCAGGCAGACATAAATTTAACACAGAGCACTTTTACATCCTGGAGGGCATTGTAGGGAGGTTTCATCATCTGAAGGATTGATGCCTTGGATTCCCCTCCCCTCCCTCCGTCTTTTAGCCAGAGCCAAGAACTCGTCCAATAAGTACAGGAGAAAGTTTTAGCTTTTTTGATTTATACACATTTGAATTGCAGTGGATGTATGACTGCTTTGTACCGTTTGAATTTCTCCAATGGATTTCTGAACAAATTGTTCTTGGGAGCAACACTTGACAGCAGACCAGCGACAAATCAGTTTTGATGCCTTACTAGCATCGGGTCGTGCTCTGCTGCTAAGGTGCTGCCTATTTGTCAGGTCAGACCTGGTTGATTTCCAGTGAGGAAAAACGTTTCACACCATGTTTGAATGCATTGAAATAAACAGCATACACTGTTTTTTACTCAAGTTTAAAAGGCTCATCACTTTTAGTTTTTATAGATTAGAACAAAAAAAATTAGCTTCAATCAATTTAAACTGTTATTCACCCAGATTTATTGTTTTGTTTTATTTCCTGCTCAGCAAACAAGATCTTCTTGCAATGCATTGCACAGCTATGAAAATGCTTCTGGTAGAAAAATGTGGAGGAAATGTAAATTAATTACTGGTTATCCCACAAAGTAATTAATTAACAAAATAAAAAAAAGGTTTAACTGGTTTTTATGTTCCTAACTCTGTAAAGCACTTAGTGCTTCTTGCTTGAAAAGTTCTTTATGGATAAATGATTATATTATTAAATTAAACTGCAAATTTAGTTTTAAAATAAGACTTTTACACAGATTTGTGGGTGACTTCCACACAAACTCAGCCATGTTATTTGTTGTTCATCTGCATCACAGCGTTACCTCTCCCCACAGCATTTGGAAAGTTACTGATTTTTTGTTTCTGTAGAATTTATACAATGTAAAATAAAGTCACACTGACATACTTCACATTCGCACACATCCCCACCACATTTTTTGTTTCATGTCGGGGGGGTTTTTTATACCTCGGAGAGATTTCACCCCTTTAAATGTCCATGACTTTTTGTCCTCTCATGCAATCCATTCCCTTTAGCATGACAGGGACTTTCCTCTCTGGTTCTTCCTCCCTCTGTTTGTTTTCCCCTGCCTGACATTTATAAAGTGTGAGCTCGGAGGATGCTCTGAGCAGTGGAGAGGAGCTCCGTCTCCGGGACATTGGGCGTCCATGGTGCGAGCAGCCTCGGATCACTCACTTAAGCAGCTAACATTTCAAACGGGCAATAAAGGGAGTCCTAGTCCCTCTAGAACAATAAAACAGTGTTAGAGTCAGGGGTGGATGCACTGTAATACAGACAGATATTTCTCTGCCACTGCTGCAGCTGCTGCACTCAGCAGAATGAAAGAGACCGAATCAAAGGACATTCAATCCAGCTAAGAAAGAGAGCCGGATTCACTGTAACATCCCGGTGTAACATTCACTTTCACACCATGGCTAAAGAATGGAAGGTGTACCTGGAGAGGTCATTAGGGCACTGAAGTAATTCATGACCTCAATCAACCTCTGTCAGTGTAGCAACATTGGCGGAAGATGTCTCCTCTTACACAAGTCTTTAAACTGCCTTTAAAGAATCCATTTCTTTCACATGTAAAACAGTAGAATTTCCTTTCATATTATTTTTCCCTCTGTATAGACTCTTGTGGGGGCAGGGTAAGTCTGAGCAAAGACAGGATTGTTCTCTCCACATATGACAAGATGTAAATCCGCGTTTGGGTATTAATTTGTTTCTGTCCTTCCAGAGCAGGCACAGGGATGACAGCTAGGTGATGATCCCTCATGTCTGATCCATCTCACGCCTCATTCCCCTCGCAGGAATAACATTGAACAGGGATTTAGCCAAGACCTTGACTTAACTGCCTGCTTGTAGAGAAGAGTGCACACTGGCTTTGTTGTGTGGGTGCATAAGCCTTCTTGTTGTAATAAGTTGAAGGGTCGCCCGTGTGGAGACATGTTTACCACCAAGCACAACATTCCAACACTATGACGGATGTACTTGATTACCCAATCCGAGTACTACAAATTTAACCTAAAGCTCACGGAGCTCCAGTCTCATAATTTCATATATGCTGTCACCCGCTCCTGTGTGCTATTCATCAAAGCAGGGATGGCGCAGATTTTTTCTTTTGACCCTCTATGAACCAATGGACAGCTGTTGTAAACCAGAGCACCAAATATGTATTAATCCACAGCTCATAATAGTCCCAAATAAACTCATTATTTACCTGTTTGAGTGATGTGTCCTTAAAAACTACAGTGCCCAACTGTAGCCTGTATTATATATTCTACTACAAACGGTTTATGTTTTTAGTAGTAACCCATTGGATCGGGGCAAAGTGTCGCAGACATTAGGGAAGTCAGAAAATATTGAGTGACACCCATTGTAAGGCGCATTAAAGCTGTTCTGGCGGCTTGTGGTGGCCCAACACCTTAATATTCTTTCTGTTGGTATTTCTTTTAATTTGTCACTCCACCACCAATCCCTTTTTTCTGTGCCGTTTTTATTTATTCATGTCAGGTCAAGCACTTGAGATGAATGGAGAGTCTGTGTTCTTAGAGGTTGTTGAGGACTTAATCATGGGTCACCCTGAGTTTTTCTTTGAGATGAGGAGGTGTTTTGCACGCCAGGAACCCCTTTGTTTGTGTGTGTGTGTGTGTGTGTGTGTGTGTGTGTGTGTGTGTGTGTGTGTGTACATATGCATAACCATGAAAAGATGTGCATCTTTAATGTGCACTTTAACATAAAGTATCACAGCAGGGGATATTGTCTTTCTGCTGTAGCCTTTCTGCTGAACCCTTATTGACTTCGCTGCAGTGACAGTTGTGCGAACAACTGTAGATTTGCTTTGGCAGCACTCCCCACTGAGTGGAGTTTGGAACCAAAAGGAGATGATGGGACTAAACTTCTAGAGTCTTCCTTTTAGGTCCATCATGTCCCCTCATTTTGTTAGCTTTGATAGTTATAGAGTTGTCGGAGGAGATTAGGCAATGAGATCCATTCCCATGTACTCTCACAGGGGGGCTCCTGCTCTGCAGTGTTCGGGCAGGGACATCAACTAATGATTTATTCATATGAGAGAGGTTTTTTTTCATATTTTGTTCTCTCATCATCTTGCTTCTGACTTGCACGTAGGCCTTGTTCCCTCCCGCCTTCCTGTCAGCATCTCTCATGCTGTCACCAGGCTTAGGTGATACTAAAGCAAACACGGACGTAAGGGAAAAGAAAAGGAAAACCTTCTTCTCCCTCTCTGTGTCTGCCGCTTATTTGCTTGCTCTCCATTTGTATCAAGCCCCTCACAGCATGGGACAGACGTGTTTTGCATAATTATTGATTACAAGTGTGAAGAGAAAAAAAAATGGAGAGTGCTGACCGTGATTAATTTGTGGTCTCTCATCTCCTCAGCACATCCTCATCAGGCAGAGCCTTGCAGAGAATCAGAAGCTAGACCCCCAGACTAGTTTGAAACATGAGCTCTAATCCCGTAGCAAAGGAGGACAAGAAGCATGAGAGGGGCTAAATGAGGATGTTTACCTTTTGTTTGCATGTGGATTCAAGGATTACGTGTAATTAATTAGACCCCCTGCACCGAAAAGCTGTCAGACAAATTATGCAAACAAAAAACTAACATTTTTCAAATGAGTAAACACTCAAGCACACACACATGCATACACAAATACACACAGTATCTATCCCTCTTGCCCTCTTTTCCTCTCCTCCCTCTATAAAACACACAAACACATTAAATCCAATTTACAGCTACAATCCAAAGGCTTTGGCTTGTATAACTGAGGTTAATCAAATGCCTTTTCTTCCATATCTGTGTGTTTGCTCTTGTAGGAAATGCATGCACCATGTCGGAGTACAACAGGCTGAAGAGCATGCTGCTGGATATGCAACCTAAAGCGCTGAAGACTGGAGAGCAGAGCCAGCAGAGGGACATGGAAGAGAAGAGGGCACTGGTGGACACCATGTTCAAATACCTGGATGTGGACGAGGACGGTCGGCTGGTCAGTGATGAGCTGGAAAAGGTGGGTATCAACTCTGAGATGGCCTGAATAATAAGATGGATGTAGGGGTGGACAGATGAATGGTTAAGACTGATAAAAACAATGAAGAAATTTGAACATGTGGTTTCAACACCACTTGCACAACCTTTACTGGGAGGTATATTCCAGGTACATCCCTCCCAGTAAAGGTTGTGCAAGTGGTGTTGAATTGTGGGATGCGTTTGCTGTGTACCATCCATGTTTGGAACACTTTTTCTGAACTTAAGAGCATTTATTACCTTAGTTTGATGATGTGAGAGTGTGGCATCACCTCATCCAAGACATTTGCAGGATTGGGGTAATTATTATTTGAACTATTTTTGGCCACCATGAAAAAAAAAAAAAAAAAAAGCTGTATTTCTTGGAATAAAGAGAAATCTTCCTTGTTTTAATGAGATCCTTAACACTTAAAATGTGAGCCTAATGTGAGCCTCACATTAGCTGACAATCGATGAGATTTCTTTCTTCTTTGTGTGTGCGTCTCCCCACCAGAGTTATTACTGAGTGAGTGACATGTGGCTGGAACATTTAATCATCTTGTTTAACAATGAAAAATGTTTACAGAGGCTATCTTCCCACCGGGGTTTGATGGGAAACAGTGGGCGAACTGTGTAGAAAGGATTGGCATTGACATTTGCAGGGTGAGGAAATGAAATTATTGTGGACATCATCTGGTATCAGGAAATGGGCATCAGAGATGGGTGTTAATTAGACTCCTCCCAACCAATGCTATGATCTCAGTGACTTCTGCCAGAATGCAGTGAGCCATGTTAGTCACTGCTGACTGCAGACTGCAAACGGAAGAGTAAATCGTAATGTCTAACATTTTAAATGTGCTGTAGCTCTTTTCTTATTATGTGGCAATTGAAAGAGAGCGGCTGTATGAGGCCATGGAAAAACAAGTTTATTAGAAGGTGAAAATTAATAAATGCAACTAAATATAGTCGAAAAATGCCACAGTAATTAATCTCTTGTCATCTCACTGCGGTTGTAAATGACAACACTCTTTGTCCCCTTTTTAAATTAAAAATATTGAGTGATTTTTGGCCTAGTTCTAGTGGCAGAAATAAATAATAAAATCCCTTTCTGGCAGAGCTGCACTGAAAGATCCAACAAAAGATTTTGATCAATCACAGCTGGCAATTACTAATGCTGACATGTTGCCAGGAAATCTTTAGATAAGACATTCTTATCCTGTAGGAATTCATCAATTCAGTTTCACAGAGATAATGCTTTTCAGGATCAAAAAAATCCAAAGATGAATTCCAGTCATCCATCCAAACTGTCTCCCGTTTGGGATCTATCTTTTGTCACAGATGGTCTTAGAGGCTAAAGTCCTGTACTTTGGGTTTGAAATATTTTATTCCAATGCCCAAGGACAGATCAGTCCGTGTCAATGAACACATGGCTGCAGTTTGCTGTAGGCAGGAACATGAGAAAAAAGTTTGTCACATCCCCTAATCTGCCATGTCACATGTGCAGCTCCACATAGAATCAATTGGAGGAGATGAACAAGCACGGGGGCTATATTTTTAGGCTTGGAAATCATATCTGAAGGAATTAAACATGAAACTTACAGAACCTCATAATAGTTTTGTGAGCATTTTGGCCTAAAAACACACTTTATGTTAAAAAAAAAAACTTGGCAGAAAACAATCAAACTGTCTTAAAATGAAAGAATATTAATAAGCAAATTAAAACAGCTTCGAACTGTGGCATCACTAGACGTACAAGGTAGCATCACAGTCTCATTGTAGCTCAGATTATTAATGAGTCACCAGAGGTCTAGTTTGATCTATCTGTGCATCTTGATACACCTGCCTTGCTCACTTTTGGTGAGTAAAATATTGACTTGCTGTCTGCCTCCAAGGCTCTTCATTGACTCAACTGCTAACTCAGAAATGCTTTCTTCCTGAGATTCCAGCTTTGTTCAGGTGGGAGGGAAAAAATGAGGAAATAGTTTAAACAATCACTGAATGCATGAATTAATCAATGAATAAACCTAAAACTAAACCAGTATGCCTGGCTGATTAAAACATCAGTGTGCTCTTAAACTAAAACAGGTACTAATTTAATAAATAATAAACACTCAGTCTCCTGTCAGTTTTTGTTGCACTTGTTAGGGCGGGGCAATTTACATTCTTATCATTAACATTTTTAGTTACCAGAGTTTAGTGACACCATGTAATTCCCTACATAGTTCCCCCGCCTTTCCCCAATCAGAGGTCTAATTAGTCAGAGTAATTGAAAACGCCTGAGTGCATGCGTCTTTATAACCAAGCTAAATGTGGTTGGAAAAATTAAGGTTTAGCTAGCACATATAACTATATACTATATTACAATGTGTAGTTTGGACATTATTCACCTTGAAAAAGTTATATCTAACAGACATCGAACACGTTTTCCTAAAAATGTAATAAGTTTGATTGAGAATCACCATAAATGTATGGGCACTAAATAAAATGTCTAGCTGTAGCGTTCTGCTCCATAAGGACTCAAACACCAAATTCAGCTTTCAGCACAAGCAAGCTTTTGACAAAGATTGACTTGCATTGAATGCTTTTATTAGTTACTGCTATGTTTTGTACAGAAACAACAGCTTTAACATAATACAGTGCAACTGGAGTTATTGAGCACTGTTTATCTCCTTAAAACTGCTTAACATCACCTATTCAAAGATGGTTCCCCTGAGAAAGACGCCTCGCTAAAGTGGAAGAGAGGGCTCGTAAATTACAAAACAATGAAGGAGAGAGTGGTGCGTCTTCCCAGGGGAACATCTTTGAATGAACTCAGGTGCAGTATGCACAAGCGTAAGCAGTAAGAGTAGAGATATTCCTAAAATGGAAAGCAATCAGGAGCAGCACTTACATGACGGATTACATATTTAACCCACCCCTTTTAAACAGAATGAAATGAGAACTCTCAGAATGAGTCCGTTTCCGTGACTCCAGTGTTTATGTACATGAGGCGTTTTCCTTCTGATGGAATTCTTATTCTAATTATTGGAGGAATGAAAAGCTCATTCTAAAACCAGCTTATAATGGCAGCTATATTCAGGTTGGCAATTTATTTCAAATCACTATTGCTTCGGCTGGAAACTCAAATAATCACTTCTTGTAGCACTTGGAACAACAGCATTTGAAGCCTGTACCGTAGGTTTAATCACTATTATGTTGTGTCTTTTTATAAAATACAGCAGCAAAAGTCCAATATAGATAATATACGGTAACTCAAATATCTCAAGTACAGAATGTGGGCAAATGTACAGTTTTAATTACATGAAGGATTTTATGATTCTTCACTTAAGTACTTTAAGAGACAGGCTGAGGGCAGCTGTTCATGTTCATTAAAAATTTCTTAGCTACCATATTAGAAGAATACTGAAATGTTAAATGTGTGTGGTATCTCCCCTTTTTATGTGGTTATAGCTGATAGTTTAGAATAAAAAAGATGAAGGCAAGCAAAGGCTGTGATAAGATGTGAGAATTTTGTAGCTGTGAATGACCAGGCAAGTTTTCCCCACATATTTGTTTTTTTGTGCTGCTGTATGATTGAACATGTGTGTTTGTGTGTGTGTGTTAGATCTCTATGAAGGAGCACCTGGAGGACAGCCTGCTGGAGTGCACCATGCAGGACCTGCTGCGTTACGACGACTACAACAACGACGGACACCTCAGCCTGCATGAGTTCTACACAGCTTTCCGTAAGTCTTTAGTCCACCCCCCCCCCCAATCCTTACTTTCTTTCACGTCCTTGTGTACTTTTAGAAAACAAAGATACAACAAAGTATTTCTCCCAGAGACCATGTTATCCTGTAAAACTATCCGTCATACTTTATGCATATTTAATCTCTTTTAAAATGTAAAACTTTGCGAATACATTTTTTGTTTTATAATTGTACATACTTAAACCCTATTTGTCTATCTACATTTTGTTGCTAAAACTACATGCACAGTTTTGCACCTTTTGGCTAATTAGTTTGCTTTAGTTGACAAACTGTGCAATACAGTATGTCACCCATGCTTTTAAAAACTAAAAACACACCGATTACTGTCACCACTATTTAGAACATTGTGACCTCTCCACAGCGGCCATCAGGATAAAAGTGTTTCAGCCACAGATAAATTGATAATTGCACACTAGCCCATGTGCCCAGGCCCAGCCATGATTATAGCATCTGGAACAGCCATAATAGCCTTTCGGGTTGAGGCTGAGCTGCAGCTGAGAGCACAGGCAGGTTCCACCTTATTAAGACCAATAATCACTATTCCACCGCTAATGTTAGCATCACCATCCAAATTGCTGGACCCTGCTGCAACTCCTGTTTTCAAACTCACATTTTTTTTATTTTCGTCTTGTCTTTTGAGACCTGTTTTGTTTTCCTTCCATATCTCACTTCAAACTGCAGTGAAATAACCGAAATCTGAATACAAAAGCGGCGATAAAGTTGATGAATCCAGCAGTTCGCTGTGGCAGGTGGCCATTTCTAAGGCTCTACCTTCAGCTCGTGCAGGTCCATTAAACCTCACCACTAATTTAGCCTCCTAATGACTGGTTTTAGTGGGAACCATCGTGCTATAATTCGGTTACACTCACCTCACCTTCCAGATGGGCAGCGAGCACACATTGCATGGCATTTATCTACCCTCAGGCCTGTCTGCAGGGTTCTAGGCCGTGTTTGTCAGTGCATTTTATGTTTGACAAGCAGTTGAAGGAATAGGTTGGGACCAATAAAACAAGCTATTGATCAGATGACGCTCAAGGTTAACTGTTGGGCTGCAGAAAGGAAACACCAAGGGGGAGTCATTATTTTTGAGTGGCGCATCTGGTGTTCTGGATAATGTTGATGGTGTTGAATTGTGTAAGTTTGCGTGCAAGTATGTGTGTAACTGCAGGTGAGTCTGTGTGTGTTTTCCTGGGATGCAGTCAGTGCTCTCCCCAGTGAGCGTTCTGGGAAGCAGAGCAGCCAGGAATCACAGGTGTGTTTAGCAGGGTGGAAATTTACAATATGGTGATAAGCTTGGAAAATAGAATACACATAATAGACCTAAATGGTGTGAGAAGGTATTTTTGTTGATATTTTGCCGTCAAGCCAATTGTCTGATCTCAGGCGAACATTTGAAATACGAGCTTTAGACCCTATAACTCAAAGTGCAGAGGTAGAAAATGTACTCAGCAATACTTTCTTGCAGCTTTGATGTATGAATCGAAACCCTCTGGGTGTTTCCCAAACAGACAACTCCAGCTTCATTGTTGCTCCCACAGTCACTGAACTTGTGCTGTTAAGAAACGTTAATTGTGTCATTTCCCCTTTTGTTGCCTTTGCTTTATTTAATGTATAAACCTTGACAAGCACACTGCTCTACAAAGCTCTGTTCTGTTGCTACCCAAATCTTTTATTTTTTACCACAAATTGAATATGCTTGGATATTCTCCACAGATGATTGCATTCTTATTGATTTTTTCCCTTTAGTCTACCTTTTACAAGCCCAGCAGGTTGTTTTTATGTACTTTTTTTTTTCTTTTTACGTTTCTCTACAGCCTCCATGGCACCTCCATTAAATAGATTCTACTCAAAGACATATTTCTTTCTCCAAGAGTATGGATTGATAATTACAATCAAAGAATAATGCTAAGTGAATGTTACTCATGTAGTATCAAAGATTACTGGCAATTACCTGGAGACAGCAATCATAGGGAATATGGAATAATCTTTAATTCCTAAATTACCAGTTTCAGAAGTTCCCAGCAGTATGTATTGTAGGGTTATTGTCACAAAATGATGATCTTTAAAAACATTGTATTCTCTAGGATTGTCAGAGTTTCCATTTCCAGAAAACCAGACTGGAGCGTCTAGCCCAACTGTTGGGGAATAACCCTGCTCAGCCTTCATCCAAAACTGTCATGATTAATAGTTATTAGCACTATCAGATCAGGTCTTAGGGCTACTTTGGAGTACAGTGAAGAAAAAAAGCATTTAAAACATTTGTAGTTACATTTCAAAATGCTTCTCTTGCTATTTTCTCTGTTTAATTCATCACAAGTCTTGAAACAAACACTGCAGATTCACTTTACTAAACTGTGTATTGACAAACCGTGTTATAGTGCTCGTCACAGGTCTGGAGTGATTTCACAGTCATATTCACAGTATGTAACCCTAAAATCTGAATTCTACTGGAGCTGCAACCACTGATTATTTTAGTTATCGATTAATCTTTTGGCCATTTTTCTTTTGTCAGAAATTTGTAACAAATGCCCATCACAAGTTCCCAGAACCAAATGTGACATTTTCAGATTCCTTGTTTTGTCTGACCATCAGTCCAAAACCCAATGATATTCAGTTTACAGCGATAAAAACACGAAACTCAGCAAATCTTCCTCAAATCCTGAGAAGCTAGATGCAGAGAACATTCAGCGTTTTTTGGTTGATGAATGTCTTAAATGATTAATCGTTAATTGTTTCAGCATTAAACTCTATTTCTATACTGTTGCCCATATTGCAAATCACACCAGTAATTCTGAGGTTGAAGCCAGAAAAAGGACGAGCTCTTGTTCAATGATACAGCAGGAATGAGTAACCAACCCTCTCTTTGCCATAGAGCATATTGCAGGACAGAGATAACAGCTTAATGGCTTTAAATCTGCTCTGTAGTTTCCTAATGGTGTACGGTTTCACAGGGTTCTGTTTCCTAACATTTATTACAGTGTCAACATTCGTAGGAGTGGATGGCTTGTACACGTGCCCTTTGTATCCGAATTAGAACCACTGTAATTAAACAATAATAAATGTGCAAGAATTTGCCTCGCGGACATTTTGCAGTGACGCCCGAGCCTAGATGATTCTCATTAACCGTTCGTAAGGAAGCTGATAGGTGAGCAGGCTTGTTGAGAGATATCTGGAGCCTGCAGATGTTATATATGCGGTCACACAAGGTCAGAGCCCCTTTGTGGATACATGTGTAGTATATAAAGCTGCCCTGCGGTGATACATGGACTGCTCGTGCATTATGTATGGTGAGTAACCTTTTGTAAACGTGCTGTCCGAGATACTTGCGCTACACTTCATAATATTGGCTTTTACACCATTTCATGGCCTGTACAGGGCATGTATTCACTGAGTAGACCATGTGTCCTTATGGCTGCAAGGTAGAGGATGTGGGTAGCATTGGAAAGCCTTGCAGGGTTAGAGAAGGGAAGACACCGAACATAGAGAAGGGTGATAATTCAATATTATTCACTCTTTCTTTCATACTTTCTGAGGTATTGTATTGCGATGATATGTTCTTATCAATTTATGAAATTCAGTTGTTCAAATGAAATGATTCCAAGACTAATGTAGTTACAAACATCTTATTGAAGGAAGGATATTTAATGAAGGAATAAATGAATGCTTTTATTCACATGTCATACACCAAAGTGTGCCCTCACGGGTTCACAGCGCAGTGCTACAGCCTGTTGTAGCTTCTCAAAAGTGTGTTTATGATACTTTTCTCATATAACACCAGCATAATTTCATAGGGACTGTTAGTCTGTGTGTCCTATCTAGAGGCTCTCCAGATGACCGGGGGAGAGATTTGTCTGATGCACTAGTCAAAGCTGAACACTGTAAGTGATATTCATTACACACCCACGTCAGGATCGACACACTGCTGCAGCATTATGGCCGGTTACCCTTCAATTTACAGCCATGAGACCTCAGTGTGTGATTATGGTCAAAAACTTCAGAAGTTGTATTTGATGCTATTAGGAGCATCGGGAGTTTTCCCAGTGGGCAACTTGATAATTGTGGCCAATGCAATGCAAAATAATTACATTTTATTTATACAGTGCCAAATCATAACAGAGGTTATCTCAGGGCACTTTTCATATAGAACAGGTCTAGACCATATTCTATATAATGTTATTTACAGAGAAATATAGGCTACATATTTTTGATTTACCCCAGCCCACGCTTCTGACAGCCTCTCTCTCCAGTCAGTTACTTTTGGTCCAGGTCATTCTAACTTTATCTGGGCCCCGTCCCTCTCCCATCTCTATTCAGTGGTGACATTTGCGTGAATAGTGGAGCAAGATGGACAAACAAAAAGAAAGAAAAAAAACATAAAGGTGGTGCTGAAAAGCTGAGAGAGAAGAGGTTGAAGTCTTTTGAAGCTTCAACCTTCAGCCAAGTGTTTTAAAATAACAAATTAGTCATTTGGTGCCGTCAATCATCTCAACCCAGTGAGCCCAGCAACACCAGTTCAACTGTTCGTGAAGTTTCTGCAGCTGAAGCGTTAAGAAAGAAGACAACAGGGATAAGATAAGCAAGGTTTTGGTTTGGCTGGCTGGCTATTTAGTTACATCAGGTGCCTTTTGTTGAAAAGTGTTCAACTTAAAGTCGATGCGCTCGTCAATGTCACTCTTTGTGAACCGACCAATCACAGCCTGGATGGGGCGGGACATTAAAAAAATGTTGATGTGCTACAGCAAACCTTCGAAATGTTGAACTCATTGTTATGCACAAGTTGGTCTGAGTCAAAAGTCCAGGGCCATTTTTCATTCCCAGTCCATCCCTGACTCTGGGTCATCAAACCAACAAATTGGAAGAGCAATAGAGGAGTGAAGGAGGAAAACACCACAAGATAGAGGACATGGGAGAAGAAAGCAACAGGACAGCAGCAGCAGGAAGATGGTGGGAAGTTTTAAACAAAGAGATTAGAAGAAAAGTGAAGTGAGTTTTTCTTGATTCTGTTATTCTTAAATTTCACTTCTCTCTTTGCTTGCCGCCATCGTGTGCTTACGTTGGCAAGACTTTTTACTGAAAAGTTTGTGGTTAGAACCTTTGTATTCTTTCTGGACGTTATCGATCCTGGAGCAGCAATCCAACTGCATTTTCATTGAAGGATTTACCCCAATTTTCTCTACAATTTAAAATGCTTCTGGAAGTGTTTTGGTTGCTGATTTCCTTATGAGGTTGGTTTATAAATTGTAACTTTGTTCATTGGACTACTTTTCGAGAATTACTCGAGCACGTAACTATAAGGTTGTAGACCTTGTTAGTGTATGGTAACAGAACCATGTTGTTAAGGTGCAGCACAATAAGCCAGTGGTCCTGTTTTTAAATGTATTTTTAATAAACACAGCTGGTGAGCATCTAATTAGGACCAGGCTAGTTTTCTCTTGTTTTCACTGTTTCCCCATCTTTCTCCCACATGCAGTTCTTCCCCTCCAAGCTTGTTCTCTTTATTTTTCTCCACATTCATCCTCCACTGTGAGACAATTTGTTTTCCATGACTCCTGTTAATAGTAGAATTATATGGAGATGCTGTGCTGCACTGGCAGGACCACTCAGCAGGTCTGACTAATTAATCAAGAGAGTGAAGCAGCAGAGATGGAGTGGGAAGGCGAGAATGGCATAAGGAGGAGGAGTGGGGATGAAATGGCGGAGAGGAGGGGGAGGAGGAAGGAGAGTATCATGTGGACAAGAAGGGATACTGAGATGGGTGGGGGGAGGGAAGATGAGAGAGCCAGTGGTGGAAGAACTGAAGAGCCTCTTCTCCCTCTCTGGAGGGGAACGGCCAGCGGGAGAAATGAGAGAAGGTGGAAATAAAAGAAAGAAAATGAGATGGTTGTAATTGGTCAGAGACAAAAGTTAGACAGGGTCAGCTAAAGGTCAACAGGTTTGTGTGTTGAAAACCTTATGTAGAAGCATGAGACTGTGCATATGTCTGTACTGCATATTTGTATACCGAAATGTGTAATCCCTGGAAGAGTTTGTCTATATTTGTACATGGTGTATAGCATTATGTGTATGTGCATTATCCATGCCTCTGGAATACAGATGTACCTGAACACCACACACACACACATATCCTTAAATATACAGTATGCATGCAAACAAAAATAGATGGACATATGGGTAAGTGTATCCCTGTAGTCAGCTTGCACTAAAACACCAGCTCATCATTTCCAATCCTGTCTCCTAAAAATGATAAAGCACTAGTTTGTTTTAAAATACCAATAATGTGGGAAGAAACATAATTGCCGCCTCAATTATGTTCACAGATAGTGCTACATACGTACGGAAGTTGTAGGGAGGTGGGCGTACAATACCGGGGTTCACGTCCTGAAAACAATAGCTCTTTGGTTAAGGTTAGGAAAATATTGTGGTTTTGGTTAAATGTTAATAAAGTAAACATGTCGTGTCTCATGCTTCAAGTCACTGCAGACTTAAACCTTAACCAAGAGCTATAAGTGGAAAAACAAAGGTAAATAAAGCCGATTTGTTCAGTATCAACATTTCCGAATAACCAGCTACGTTAATCATCAGTGTTTCCACATTATGTTGATAGAAAAAGAAAACTGGACAGCTTTAAGTTAAGTCCAACATGTACTGTTGCAAATTATGAATTGTATAACTGTGCAGGTTACGCACAATGCAGAAAAACAGCTGGTGCAACAGGATGAAATATTTTTCCTGCTGGGCTCTGTCTCCATTTTACACCCTGTATGTAACCAGTGACGCTCTAAGAGAGCCCTGATGCCTCTGCAGCAAGATAATATCTTTTTGTTGCTGCCTGGCAGCTCCCTTCAAGGTTTGATTTTCCATGTTTCTCAAGTTTTCCCTTAATCTGCACAAATGATCTTGCTGAGATCAGATATCACTTTTACAACAGGAGCCTGTTGTTCTCTGACAGCCAAGTGGGTGAGAGACCTCCAGCTAAGCTCTTAACAACAAAGTGCCTTTGAACTGGAGGTCTTGGAGGTTCCCTATGCACCCACACAATAACATCCCCTTCACCTCCTCCTCTCCTTGGCTTTCTACTATCTCTACCATATCCTCATCTTTTCTCCCTCACTGCCTTTTTACCATTTCCCTCTCACCTTTTTGCACTCATCTCTCTTTCCTCCCCCCTGCCCACTCCCCCCCAGCTAGTGTCTGATGCCTCATTACCGCTCAATGGACCTTTACAGCTAATTGCCGGTGTGTATAAGGGGCTTTCTGGCACCTTCCAAGTGTCGTCTCTCTATTGCTGGGTAATTACCCAGTGTCAGGTAGCTGCGGTAACAGGTAAGGGACTGCTGAGGCTTTGGTCACACTTCTTCCATGCTACACTGAGAGAAAGATTGATTTTTTTTTATTACCAAATGTTGTGTATATGATGACGTGTGTTGTTGTTTAATTAAGTGATCCATGTTAAATGTAAGCTATGGTTGGTTTGCTTCTGGAATAATTGAATAATTGTTGTAAATATATTTGTGTGTTCATCATAGTTAATGCAACAGCATATTAACAGCATGCGGCATCTTAACTACTATTTCCTGTGGAAATTAGATATTTTGATGGCACATAAAGCAGAAAGGGATCGTTCCAAAGTGTAAACCAATGGCTTACCAGTAAGGGAGAGAGAGAGGCAGTTTTTACCCATACTGAGATAACCTGTTAAAATACATTGTTTTCAAGGAAGTCAAAGTATCAGTCAAAGTGAAGAAAAAGCCCTCAGTGTCCTGTAGGTCTCATTTTTTTGTTTGTTCAGCCTTGTTTTGTCTCACAGTGACCTCTTAGATCTTCTTTGTAATCCAAATACATAACTTTTGCTACCAACAATAAATAACAACACATTAGCTAAAGTGAAACACACTGCTTGGCCACTTTGCTGACAGACTCCGTTGAAAGCAGCAGAAATAGCAGTTTCCATCGACTAGATATACTTTGACTTAATCAATGAGCATTATGTACATTTTATTTCATATGCTGATGTATGGGATACTTTGAATTGGACAAATGTATTATAACTTACAGCTTTCATAGTTTATTTTTAAATATATCTTGCCAACATATAACAGCAGCCAATTAATTTGTGGTTCTACATAACTTATGTACACATATATATATGCATATGCATTTCACACACACACACACACACACACACACACACACACACACACACACACACACACGCACTCATTCACATAACACAGTACAGCCAGTGGTCATCCAGCAGTCTGTTCTGAATACAATAGTGAGAGATGCCCAGTGAGTTGTCATGGCAACTGTGGCTGTCTGTTTAATGTCTGAATCATTTATTTAGTACAACACTTAGCCGATGCAGCTAATTCCCTGGAGAAGAGGAGAGGAGAGGAGCTTAAAGCCGGAGAGGAGAGGAGATACAGAACAGTGGTAGTAAAGAAGAGATTCAGTAAAATAAGTGATATGAACCCTGCGCACGATCGACAATTAAGGGTGTGATTTGTGTTGTGTGAGATACATGACTGTATTATCTCAGAGTGTAAACTCCGCAGTCAGGTGGAAATCTTTACTACATACGAGGAGGAAACATAAGGAGAGGAAAGGGGAAGCAAAAATGAAATGAGAAATGTAAGAGGACATTCGGATGGCGTTTGTCGAGGCCCTTAATACAAAACAAAAGAAACATGAAAGAACATGAGAGCTGTCCCCAAAGGATATCTAGAGACAGTGGGCTATCAATTTATTTTATGATATTACAATTTACTGTGCACAGCATCAACAGCTATGAAGCACTCTTAAGTGAGACCCTCAACTGAAACATCCATGTTTTGCAAACATCTGCCAGACTAGACATACTGTATATATACGATGTGTGTATGTGTTGTATCTCAGGGTGAAATCACACGTAGTGGAAAGGTAGACAGTCATTATTGGAGTCTTGATCCTTGTCCTTATATGCTTGGAAAGTATGATGGACTTGAAAATGAATATTGCACAGTCCTGAAAAACCCCAGATTATAGGGCTTCCTGCAAGCCTATGGGTTTAACATCCAGCTGGCGACCTTTTGTTTCATGTCTCATTTCCTGTCACCTCTCTACTGTCTGCTATCAAAATAAAACCGAAATGCCCCAAAAAACCTTAAAGAAATAGACATTTTGGGAAATAGGCTTATTTGCTTGCTTTCCAAGAGTTTGAGGAGAAGATAAAGACCACTCTCATGTCTGTGTGTTTAGTATGGAGCTGGAGCCACGACGCAATTAGCTTAGCTTAGCAAATCTGGAATGGTTAAGGTTTGGTGAATATAACACTTGGTAAAGGTTTTGGAAAGATCATCATCAACACTGAAGAGTTTACCGTCAGTAAGAGACAGGATGTAAACCTATTGGGTGTTTGAAGTAAAACACCCTCTTCCCCAAAGTCCTCACCCCTACTTTTTGCTGCGCTATAGGAACGTCATAATACTTCCTACATTGAATATGAACATAAGAGCATTAACTAGCATATGAATCCAGTATTAACAATGGTTGTAGGGAGGCTGACCTGGGTATTTATACCCTTTACTGTGTCACTAATCAAGGATGAAATGCCTGAGAATATTGAGATAATGTGTTCTTGAAATAGTGTTTGTTGTTTTCAAAAACTGAAGGAGTGAACACTCCAGAGTTTCCTCTGTAGTCATGGGTGTTATCAACACACCCTTGCATTTACATTTACTCCATTTAGCTGTTGTTCTTGGTTAGTAGAAATGTTTTATGTCAGCGGGCAGTGATTTAAAATCTTGCTCAGTCACACTTTGACACTGTAGTTGCTGCTAGACACACATCAGCCAACCCTGTGAGGGGTCAGTATCTCAAACCTTACTACTACCCTGCTATTAGAATACACGCACTTGTTTGTGCAGAGACTAATATGGATCTTTAAATTAGCCTGATATATAGCGAGAGTGCAGCTCTCTTAGCCAGTGGCCAATTACACAGAAATCGAAGGTGCTGTTGACACTGAAAATACAACCTAAACACTTCATCTTTGTAAGAAATAAACAGCTTTTGGTGATGCGACTTTCTTTTAAAGGTGTCATTTTTCATTTCTTTTTTTCTTATTTCTGTGGTTGCATGGTCACATTTTCATAAGGTCACAATACATGGACATTGTAAGTTCTTCAGGCTTACATTTGAGTTTCATAGCAGAAAAAAAATAATTTCAACTTACTAAAACTTGAACAATAAATGTAAGGTTTTGGTGTTATCCCAACAAAACCAAATAAAATGCAAGATTTTGAGGAAAGGGGGCAATTACAGCTATCTGTTCAACTGGCAAAACTCGCTCTGTTGCTTTGACTGCACTATTGCGCTTGCTCTCTCCACCTAGACTTAAAAAAAAACAACAGCTGGATGTATCAAATTCAGACATGTTCTCTGAGGGATATTGAAACTAATTTTAGGACACAATTAATAAATGAAGTAGATGAGGCAAGTTGAAGGAAAGTCAGTACACCCAAAATCTAAATTACAACAGTGAGTAAAGCCAAAAGTATTTAACTATCACAGATGGATGATGTATAAAACTGTAATAGTTTCATAGTTACATTTTCCCTTTTAAAAAGTATATCAATTAAATTAGAAGTTCAGTCGAGGTTACCATTGTAAAGTAACCTTAAACTAATCAGCCGCAAGCAGATTGCAGCCACAGATTGGGTCTTAATGTATCCCATAATTCACATTTGAACCATTATGTAATCACCAACAGGATATTTGAGTATTTCATGTATATATTGATATACTTCCCACAAGTCTTGTTTTAGGCTTAATCTAAATCAAGTACCTAAATTGGGACAATCTCAGCAGGATGTCTTTGTTGAGAAAGAACAAAGAGAGGAGTCAGACAAACGTCTGCCTTGGGTATGTTAAACATGGTGCAATAAAGTACAGTTTACACTTGTAATTCATTCAACTCTGCGACTGGCTGTAGCTGAGTAATCGGGGCCTTCATAGTGCAAGCCATGTTGTAATGGGGGCGGGGGCAGTTGTAAAAATCTCACGGTGCGTCTGGAACATCATGTAAGGATCATTAAGACATGTCTTCTCATTGGTGACACACTTACTGTTCTACCAGACGTCTAATATCTCTCATAATTACACATGCTGAATAATCCCATCCAACACTGCCCCCCCCCCCCCCCCCCCGCTTCTCCATTTCCCTCATCTGTCGATCCTTCTTTCATTTCCACCACTTTAATTTCATCTTTACGTCTCTAATTAGCCACAGAGATGTAAATCCATGCTTTGCAGGGTCTCCAGGGGCTTTGCTTTGACCTATTACCCTTTCCGACATTTTCTGCCCCCCCCCCATCTCTTTTGCGGCTTTCTTATTTCTATTTCTCCCCTTTCTCTTTCCTTTGCAACCAATGGGTCCCGAGGGCGGCAAGTGTGTTCCAACGTGCCATAATTCACAGGCAGCAGCCCCCAGGCTGTTAGTGGCACAGCATGTGGTCTGCTTTTATCTCTCTTCTCTAACTCCCTCTCTGGCAAGGAAATAATTCATTATCATGCCTCCATTGATTTGCTCTTTCTCTTGCCACTTTGGTGGAACAATCCCCCCTTTCTCCCTATTTCTTATTTTAACACCCTTCTGCAATTTCAAACGTGTGTGTCCATGCGGATGTGTATTTGTCTCTCCGTTTGTGTGTGCGTGCATGGGAGAGGTACTCTTCTTCCCTTTTTCCTCCTCTCATCTCTTCAATGAAATCCCCTCCAGCATCCACCTTCATCAGCTTTGAAAATGTTCTCTCAGAACAAAGGAGATAAACACAGCACGACAAAAAGGGAACGAAAAAGGAAAAGGGTTTTTGTAGAGAAAAAAAGAATATAGTAGCAGATTCATAGAACCCAAAACAACATAACAAGGTTAGAGTACAAACACATAGTCCGTCATGGCTGGATAACCTCAGCTTTTGGGTTCTCTGCTGTTACAACATTTCTGTGAGAGAAAGTAAGAAGTATTTCCAATAGATGCAGTCAGAGGGAGTGTTGTTTTCTCCGGGCAAACATCTGTTCTGTGTAAATCATCAGCGAGTTGGTCCAGATGGCTTGGTTATAGTGATAAGGTTATGTTTTAGTAAGAGTTGTTTTTCTCCTGTGTTTGTACGGTGGAACTGAACGGAGGCCAACGCTGACGTCACTAAGCTGAACTCTACAAACAACACAACAAACACTCAAATCTTATAAAGGGATGAAAGAGAGCGGAACGGGCTAAAGGAGGGAAAGAATGAGTGTACAAGTTAGTAGACGTGGTGGCTTCCAGCTGAAATGCTTATTTCGCAAACAGCACAAATTGCACACACCCAAAACCCAAACAAACACCTTAGGGGCTATTCATTTTAGTTCCTCCATATTCAAAAGGATGAAACTGTGTTTTGATCAGAGTAAGGACTACAAATGCAGAGGAACTGCAAAAACACGCTAATGTTAACTTGGTGATGCTGCCTGTTTACATGTGTTTACCAGGGAGGAAGCAGAGAATAGGATTTGGGAGGAGGCCAAACGTGTTGAGGAGAGGGAGGAGGATAGAGAGTCAGAGAGGATTTAGAAGAGCAGGTGATGCATAATTACATGTTTCCACATGTTTGTCAAGGTCTAGAGGAGGACAGAGGTGGGGCGAGGCAGCAGGGTAAGGAGTAATCTGGGACTATGTGGAAGAGAAGGAGGGTGGAGCAAAAAGAGGGGAGAAAACAAGAGTAGGTAATACACAATTACATGCTTACAAGAGTCGTGGGCAGCAGTAAAGACTGCGGGGGAAGATGTGGAGAGTATGAGAGATTAGAGATGACAAGTTTAAGAAAGGAGGAGAACAGAGGAAGATAGAAGTAAAGAGAGGAGTGGAAGAGGAATCAGGGACTTGGAGGGAAGAGGGATGGACACGGAAGATCACATACACACCTTTTTACAGTAGTTACACACATTCAGGGCAACAGTGAAGAAAGTGAATGAGTCATACTCCCTCGACTCCCCGAATAAGAAGTGTCAGCTTGTACTGATGCTTTATGACTCAGTTTGGAAGAATTGGGCTGTTTGCAGTTGTGAATTTGTCTGATTTAGTCAATTTTGTGCTCCAACAAGCAAGCGGGCCTTAGTCAAGTTTATCTTGATGACTAAGGGTTTAAATGCAATGAAGATAGCCAATAATTAATATTCATATCTGTGGCGCACTGCGGTTAACCATACACGTCATTTGATGATTCGAATCATCAGTCCAGAAAGCCCCGAGATGACTCGCATTCTGTTTCTTGTTCTTGATGCGTGAGTGACGCAGGATAACAGCAGTACAGGCTGTAAACTTTTACAAACCGAATCATGTCTCCAAATTACCCAACGACAAAACGCACTGTGATGGAAACCGGGCAACACAGACCAGCGTGATACAACCTCCTCTTCTGCCGTCCTGTGTGACTGACTCTGACGGTGCTGGCAACAGCCGGGGTGGAGAGACGCTCCGTGCTGCGCTAGGATATTATAACTAAACTATGACCAGGGGTCTTACACAGGACTCTGAGTCGACTCTAAATATCCTAATTCGGGTACAAATTACGGGCTATGCAAAACAGTCGATCTCATAATAAATGTGCACATCAGGATGTTTTCGTCAAGGAAATGAAAGATTTCATGTGTGTGATGTGAAAACTAACGCTTTGGCTACATTGAACACATAAGTGTCAGTTGAGAAGTGTGTATATGATCCTTTGTGGTTAATTTGAAGGGGATTTTATGGAAAATCAATGTAAATGAAACCTGACAGATTAGTGTTTGAGAGAGAAGTTTCGATTAGTTATCTTACAGTTTTCACACAGTGCACCTGAGCCGTTGATCTTTTAGAATTACATAAGCACTCACGCTAGCGGCCAATATCATTTAGTGGCTTTCATAGAATTTCCAAAGCCAACGTTTTTTGTTCAGTAGACCTTGAAAGTGCAGCTTTCACAGCTTCAGAAAGCCGAAATAGTCAAAGATTTTGAAGTATGTAAGAGAGAGAGAAGGTGATGATAGAGGAGCAGGTAATCCCAAATCTCCAAAGTCTTTATTCTCAGGAGTGCGGTCTGATTCTGCGACTCATCTCAATGTTGCACGCTCCCAGCAGATTGTCGGTACTCAATATCTCCTGTGGCAACCAGCTCCTATTCAACCCAGTCTTCTAAAACAACATGCGCTGAGCTGGCTTGAGGGTTAAAGCTCAGAGGCTTTTTTTTTCCTACCAAGATGATGCAGTGTTTTTTTTCTTTGGTTTGCCAAGCTAAATCCCATTTACAAGCTACACTCAAGTGGAAAACCTTGATGCGCAGTTGTACTACACATCAGAAATCCAGAGAGAAATTCAGAAGCTTATTCAGTCTATCGATGAGCTGAAACCACACGGAAAGTCTACGTAAATTCAAATATTAATTTTGACTCATTCTAACCACAAATTGTACATAATCTAATGCGATTCTTTAAGACAGGTGAGTAAGACAATGAAATGTAATGATGGTGGACTCCCTGAGATGATTTGAAAATGTTCTTTGCCTCTGTTATGTCGGACATTTTTGTGATTTGACCCTGTGAGGAACCAAGAAAATCAGGCACAAGAGACACAGTGCAATTAAGGGTTTTATTTACCCACATTTCTATGACAAACACGTGACTTTAACTCGATTATCAACACATTAAATAGCTAATCGGGCAAAATAGGGCAGATCTATCTAGTCTCCCGTTAACTGAGGTCCGAATCAGTAATTATATGAACACATTAACACACAGAAATGACAAAGAGACAAAAAGGGACACAATTAACACAAAAAGTGGGACAAGAGGACGTACTGTATATAAACTAAAGTAAGGGGATAACATTAACTGTTGATAATCTCTCAGTTTGATCCACAGTATTACTTAGCTGTGTACTGTATAATCATTATAATCATAATCATCAATTATAATAATTATAGAATTATAGAAACTAAGCTGCTTCTTTAGTAGGTGTTGTGCTGACAGCGTTTGGAAACTTTAGGGAAGAGCCAGAAAGAGCTCTTCACCATTTTAACAAATTCAGAGGTGTCGTGTCTTTAATAATACCTCGTCGTTTACGTCTCATTGTGGACTGCAAAGAAAAAGCTCTGAATCAGCCATGGCTGAGCTTTTATGCTGTCGCCCTTTTGCAGCAGAAAATACGCCTTCGGTCGGATTACTCACACCTGCATTGTTTGTGTGACAGCCAGTGTTATATTAGCATATACTATCTTCTGTTGACACACAGGTCACTTGTTACTTGAGGTCAGATCTGTATGGAAAGTGTCCAGTTGGGGATCAGACCCACGTCCTTCTCACTCTGAGCCGACAGCTCTACCCTCCAGCCTCTGTGCTGCCCGCATATAGTTTAATCATTAAGCATGCAGGAATTTAGCCTGAAACTTTCATAATTATTTTCAAAACTCCTGTCATGCTTGGAGGATCCATAATAATTTAGTAGTGTGGTGTGGACAAACTTCATTCTCCCATAATTCATTGCACAGTAGAGAGCAAGAGAGACAGAGAGAGAGAGTACTCTGGGGAAAAATATGGAGCAATTAATCAACTTCATCAACTCATCAGCAGCTTTTTAAAAACCCTGTTAGTGATTATAATGGAGCAATGCTACAATGCCTGTTTAGTTCGCTTTTCTGCCAATTAATCAGCCCACATTTTACCAAGGTGTTAATTAAAGAAGAAGAGATATTTTACTTGTCAATTGATAATATGAGAGTATGGAGACTCCAACAAAAAAAAGAGGATTTATTGTTCAAAATAAGGTTGTTTCAATAGACTGATCTTAAAAATAAAAATGTCTTTAAAGTTTTAATGAAGGTTTCTGTTCTGAGAGCATTAGTGTTATTAAATCACAGAGTCTGGTTCAGACACAGACTTTATCAACAGATGTTATGTGGGCCAGCATTTAAAAGCAAGAAATTGGCAGCATTGGTGATGTTTTACATCATACATATTCAGAGGTTTTTGCATGAGTCACTTATGAGTCACTTATTTAATCCAAAAATGCATCTTCCAATTGGCTTGTGTAGCTACTGTGAAGTAAAATGAGCCTGAATTCCTGGAACTCACAGAAATGTGCGGGAATAATCTTGATGGTAAATTAGATAAATCAAGCAACACTCAACTGTATTAATATACAAATGTCTATTCATAATTCTACAAAGTCAAGCCCCTGTCATTAGATGATAAAGAATCCCAAAACCTGAGCCAAGTAGATGTTTTTCTTTCTCACATATTTATGTATTTATATCAGAGACACACTCTGAAGGGCATTCTCTCGAAGAATAAATGGCTCAATAACTGCTCAATGTTTGGTCCATGCTCAAAGGTTTGGTTTCTTTTAACTTTTATACATTACCACTTAAAGTTTCAGTCCTAATAGCTGTTATAAAGGAGCACATGACTGATTTTACATGTACTACTCAGCCTATGAAATCACGTGAACAATGTCTTTTATGCCTCAAGAGCCGATTTGTCATCTCTGAGAAAATAACTTAAGTGACTACAAATGTTTAACAGAAAGGCTGTGTTTCGCACTAGGGGTGTAGAGTTGGAAAGACGTAGGTGTTTACCAGCCAGGGATGGTCTAACAAAAGATGCTATTGAGTTGTTATTGAAAAATCCAAGATGGCAACATTACCCATAATAGCCTAAAACACCCAAATGATAGCTACCACAGTATAAACTGCATGACAGTTGATAAATGATGATCTTATTGCCAGACCGTACTAAGTTGCAGAGGTGGCTACATCAGAGATCCCTAGTTTAGATCATGAGTGACTCAGATACTTGCCAATCTGGCCTCAGGCATCAGGCCTGATGTTTAGGAAGCTAATTTCTATAATCAAAATCTAGTGAGATACCTGGATTTGGCAAGATGCCATTCTGCAAGGCATCTAAACCCAATGGATCCAATGCAGCTGCTCAGTAGCTTGCAGTAAAAGACGGTGGTTTTACTTGACAACTCCCAGGTGTGACCATGCAGAACTATATAAGTGTGATATTTAGCATTGTTGAGAAAGAACATGTATGCTCAGCAAACCTTCCTTGGATCAATCATTTAAAAAAAAAGAAATAATGAAAGTTAAAATTTTACATCATCTGAAAAAAAAAACCACAACCTCTCTAAATTGTACTGTAACAAATCAAATTCAAATTACAGTACCTTGTGTTTTGCTTTCATCACTTCACCAGTCTGACCTCAAGAGTCCATTGACCTCTTTAACCTTGGAGTTGTTTCTTTGGGAAAAAAGCCCTCATTAGAAAGAAAATGATTGGCCTTTCTGTTCCTCTCCCCTGCAGCTCTAATCAGACTATTGTTAGTTAACGTGTCTACATCAGATAATGTGAAGTTGTTCAAGATGCATGCATGCACATTTAAACACATACAATCCCGTGCAGATGCATCCACCCAGACACACACACACACACTCAGTACATCTCATTGTGCATTCAGTCTCTATCGAGGCCGACCCTCAGGTCAGGTCAAGCTGTGGCTCCTGCAGTGTCGAGTTGTGCTGCCGGCCACTAATCTCTCTCACCCTCCTCCTCCCCAAGGCTGAAAGGGCTTTACAACGTGAAAGGCCACTTAGCCAACACTGTCAGAAAATGCCTTCGCAGTTTACAGTAGGAGGCATAGCTGGGGGGAGAGAGAGAGAGAGAGAGAGAGAGAGAGAGAGAGAGAGAGAGAGAGAGAGAGAGAGAGAGAGAGAGAGAGAGAGAGAGAGAGAGAGAGAGAGAGAGAGAGAGAGAGAGAGAGAGAGAGAGAGAGAGAGGGAGGGAGAGGGAGGGTGAGGGGTCTTCCTGTGTTTCCATAAAGATGAAAGATTATCCAGATTGTCAGAGATCTTATGCTGCTATCAGATGAGAGTATCGCTTTAATGAATTGGGTCTCATCCGGCCAAATGAAGTATGGGAGATTAGCGCCAGACTGTCAGCTTGTTTCCATTAAGCCTCTCAGAGCAGGATCACTTTTTTTGGCCTTTGAGACTTAAAATGTCAGTTTTATCAAACCAGAGGATGTGAAGATAACATTTTTTCTAAGCTTGATTTTTTTCTAAATGCTGCATGTCTACTCGTCTTCTTTTACCATTTTCTTCAGACTATATACTTTTAAATGGATCGTGAAGTTACAGAAGCCACTTCATGTTTTTGCCTGCAAGCAAATAAGAATGAACCTTTGCTCTATTCATAATGTTTAACACTGTAGACTTTTAGAAAAGAAACTGGGCACATAAAACCTGCATCTACAATAATTATATTTATTCGTTTGGAGAATGTACAAGCTTCCGAAATAGCTCTTAGTCGGATTGATTTGCCAGATTTTGTTCATATAGTTTAAAATGAAAGTCATAACAAATTTCCTTTATTTTATTGTTATACATTGTCATATATTTTCTGAGTTACAGCAAAGGCTTTTTCTCAAGAAAAGGCTGAAAGAAAAGCATGAACATGTTCTTTAGCTCTCTTAAAAGAAAAATGCCATGAAAACGGCCTACAAGCTCTCTTTCATCTCCGTCAATGCAATTTGATAATGCCAGAGGGTGGCAGCTTCTTTGACCTTCAGGAGTCATGACACAAGAAATACTGTAAAAGCTGGGGAGAAATTACTTGCTGTATGACAAGCTTAAAAGCATGTATCGGTGTTACTTTCCCTTTAACTGTATTAGCAGTTTATAAGCAACAAAATAACTGAATGTATAGTGTTGTTAATTTCTTCTTCATTCCCCAGATGTAGACGATGATCCGATGATGGAAGGAAACTCCGCTGATACTGACTTTTCACATAATATTCTTTATTTGCCTCAAAGATCAGGATCAACAGGCATGCGCATCTTGACCTGTACAGCACCCGTAGCCGAATCAGTACTGCTGCCTCGAACACTGTTCAAACTCGTCTTTTATACATTTAGGCATACATGGGATCCTACTATAACACATGAGTCTGTACACTTATGTCTCCCTAGGGTCCCTCAGTACCCCAAAACCGATGATAGACAAGTTATTTGCACAGCAGCCAAGGGGTTAGGAAAAGAGACCCCCATAACTCCCACATACCAAGGAGACCTCATCCAACAATAACGAATCCTATAAGTATGGGGCCCCAACATCTGCTTAGTTGTTCACCTGGAACATTTGCATACGTGGCAACTTTGTACTGTATATCATTTTATGAAAAGACTACTTTTATGAGTAGTGTCAAATAATACACATCAATAGTAATATGACAAAAGTTAGTATCTGTGGAGCTCGGAGGTCTACCACAAATGTAAAGATGTCTGTGAACCCTCCAGGCAGGCAATTAATCTGTTCATTTTCCCGACAGGTTATTCCCGCCCTTAGGGATTGAATGACACAGTAAAGAGAGTTCTGCCCTGTCATTACCCAACTGATGCCAGTTCATTATTGAGCCTCGTCCTCTGCAAATCCACTGTTGCCCTGCAATGCTCTCAGGTGCTTAGCAGCAACACCCACCTCAGAAATGGGCTCTGTTGTAAGCAGCCTGTTCCTGCAAAATTGGTCATTAAGTAATGCGGGGGAGACAATTGTTCCCTTTAAATGGCCTGGGAAGCGAGCAGCTCCAGGAGGACTGTGGTAGATATCTTGGGTAATACATATTGTTGTCAACAGCAGGGTTTTAGTGCTTTTTTTCCCTGTTGTTGTAAAAATCAACTCCACCAGTGGCTCTCACATCAGTTAGCGTGCTGGAGAAGTATCTTGTCAAATTCCAGCAAAGGTGTTTTAATTTTTTATTAGCTTTTCAAACCTGTGTGTGTTCTGTTCTGGGAAATGCTAGAAGTTGTTTTTCAAAAGAGGTAGCAATGTTGTCAAATTATCATGCACTCACCATAAACTAACCCCTTATTATTATTATTTTTAATTTATCACAAGTGGTTCTCATCACTAACCAACACAAGGCACCCATTGTTTCACAAACTAAGGGTCCAGCTGCTGTGAAGTGAAGTTTCTCTATTTTTTAAATGCTTATGCAGCTGCAGAGGGCGAGCAGAGCCAGATCTCCTACCAAATTGCTGCTCCTGGCTTATTAATACAGCATAGAACAGATTGTTTTAAAACACTCCTTCCTGCACGCACACTACTGCTATACACTTCCTCCACCGGCTCGCTCTCTGTCTTCTCTTTGTGGTCCTCACAAGGCTTGTTCGCTGCCTAGTTAAGGGTCCCTACTGGAGAAGAAGCACCATCGTGGCTTTGCTAGCAAGTGGAGATACAGCCAGGCAAGGAGGCACTTTAAGTCGAACGACAGGCATGAGAGAGAGAGGCAGATTAAGTCCAGAAAGAAGGAAAGAGTGAGACGGAAAGGGAGAGTGACATGCAGTCATAGAGATATCCAGAAGGTGAGAGACTCAGAGAAGGACGAGGACAGAGAGAAATAGCCAAGGATGCAAACAAAGCATCAGAAAGAAAATGATGCAGTGGGTGGCAGAAAGTGAGATAGAGGAGCAATGAGGAGCGGCAGCGGAGGATTCCTCTGTACCTGTGGAGGAGATTAAGGGTCTGCATCCAGTGTGATTAATGAGCTGGCCGCTGATTGCTCATCCCCATCTCCCACCCATGAATAATCACCACCTCAAAGAGACAGCTCGAGTTCGTCTGTGTATGTATGTATGTTTGAGTGTGTGTGCGTATGAGAGAGAGAACTGCTTGTGTGGACACAAGAGATAAGAGTGAGAGTGTATGAGGGACAGTAAGTGAGCAGTATGTATGTACAATATGTGAATTGATGTGATATACGGTGTGTGTATAGAATCAACTGCCTGAGAGTGCATAGGTATTGATTGACTGAGAAAATGGTGCAGTGTGATATACAGTTTGACATTAATTCAGTGTGTCAGTGTGCTTGAAACATGGATGATATATTTACTAATAGCTGCGGCCCACCTGCAGAGAGCAGCCCTCATACACACCGAGATCATTTGTATACACCTCGGGCTCCCAGCAGGAGTCCTGTCTCCCTACAAGCCCACCAGTGTCATTGTGTTCTCAGGGGACATTATCACATGCAGTCATGTAGTGGTACATGTACGATTTCAAAGGGAGATTATATTCTCAGTATAAATCAGGTGTGTAGACTGAGCATCTATAGATCGAGTTATATCTGACCTCGCCTGGGATTGAGTGATATGACGATATACAGTATACATGAGATGGTACAAATGTGTCAACCGACAGAGGTTTTGTTTTATAGTTTATATTGAAGAAGCTATTCTTTTCATATTTGTGGTTTGTATTAAACCAATGTGGGCAATGGTAATATTGGATTTTGAGGATTTTGCAAGTATTTAATTCATTGGATTGTCATTTCTTCATTACAGTTTCTCAATTTGATTTCCCAGAAAATCTACTACTGTACATCAGAGATGTAGAGCGGGTCTTCCATTAATCACAGGGTTGGTCCTGTCCACATGTCAAGCCAGCGCCTTGCATGGCGTGTCCACCGCGATTGCTATGTGTGTGAGAATGGGTGAATGAAAGGCAAATTGTAAAGCGCTTTGTCTGTTATATAAGTGCAGTCCATTCACCACCAAGATTTTAGACTTTTTTCAGCCTTCTCTACACAAAAGACATGTTCCATGATACATTAATAAATTAACAAAGGTTTTTAAAAAAAGCTTTAATAAATGATTGCTGACCCTCATAGCCGTGTTGGACAAAAGATAACACAATTGTGCTTCAGCTTTACTTAATACATACATCTGTGTGCATCTTTCTTTATATTCTGTGTGCGCACATCACATCTTTAATCATCACTGTTTTACTATTGCTAATGGCTTTCAAGCCTTTTTCCTAATGTTGCAACACAATGACAAAGATGATGACAGGTGCCAGCATGTGTGATTGAAAGTGCACTCTGTGGTGAGGAACCTGTGTTTAACCACAGTACTATTGTGTTGCATGGTCTAAGATTGCCTGCTGTCATGCCTTTTTGGTGGTTGCATAGCAACAATCAATCAGAAAATCCTTTTTGTTGCTGGTTAAAAACGAGACTTTAGTTGAGGGGTAACCCAAGTGCAAGCATGACACCAACATGCGGTTACTTTGAATCCTACAAGTCTCCATTGCTTAGAAGTTTGGCAGCTTTGCAGGAACATGTAGGAAGTGTGAAGACTGGCAAATCAAGCCCACTTACTGTAGCAGCTGCTTTTCACTTAGTGATGAGATTAATGATTAATGCCTGAATCTTAATTTATCAAATGAGACCGAATGAGGATATTTCTTTCATGAGGGTCAAATATGAATAATCGAGTGTGCCGCGCATATATTTGCATACATGACACATGAAGGGAGGAGGAGGAAGATGTACTTGTGGAATGAGTGACACACAGCCCCCCACTAAGGCTCATATTCAGTGAGCAAGAGAGAGAGCACTTTGGTTTTGTAATGTGTCTGAGGTGTTACTGTCACCAGCCCAAAGCAGTGAAGACTTCATTCACCAAGGAAGCGTATGTGTGTGTGCGTCCTCTGTGTTGTAGTAAGAGGCATCAGATGGTCCCAAACACTACAGAGTAATCCAGAGAAGAAGGTGGAAGTAAACAAGCAGTAATCTCACTTGTAAACCTGTGCGCATCTTGCCTTTTCACTGCTTTTGTACAACTTTTGTCAAGAAATGTGTCCCGACGTTCCTGTAGAACCTGTTGCATGTTAGGGTTAGGTCACTGAAATGCTGCTAAAACATTGTTGATACAGCAATAAGTATAAGTATGCCAAATGTCTAAAATATCTTATCAACCAATCTTCGCAAATGGCACTTTCACATCCACCATGTGGTCAAAAGTAGTAATGATATGCCATAACCACTGTCAGACGAGAGTAGTAACACTGACTAACTTCCTCTTTCACAAATGCTACCATCATCTGTCAGAGGTGGTAGCTGCCGATCACGATCAATCCAAACGTGTGGTTTCACTGTCAGTCACGATGCCGTCACAGTGATGGTCGTGTCACTAGGGAGCACAACACATAAGTCAGCTGGTGGATAAGTCTACACAGAGAGGGTTATCTGAGGAGAGCTACGGACAGGATGTTCCCTGACATGCAAAGTGCCGTTTTGCCCTCTGGGGCAGGTTTATACAGAGATTGCCAAAGGGGTCTATTGCCAAAGGCACATCTGCCATATTCATATTCTTATGTGGCTGACTGAACGTTTATCACACATGCATTAACTTCAGAGAGACACTGATCTGAGAAGAGCAATAAAACATTTAGTTAAATACAGAGAGGCTTACCAGTTTGGTTTTGTTTTTGTGAATAGACGTTTGAGAATAAACTTACAAAATGGATTTAATATTTAAATGTCTTTCTACTCACATGAAGCAGTTTTGTTGTCTAAAGATATGTTTCTGATGGATATGCATTTCAGAAAGTCACTTTCTTTGCACAACAATTACATCATCAGGGCTGTGTTTAATTTGTATTGTTAATTCTGGAGAGCTAATTGTTTGCTTTAACCCTCCTATTTTTAAGACGTCTCAAAGACGTCACAGTGTAAAATCTGCATGTTGGACAGCTTGATGAAAACACATCTTCAAGTAATTCATTATCACTGCTGCTGTTTACCAGATTTTGGCACATTTTGTCTCTCCCTCTGTACAGATAAACAAGCAGCACCCCCACAAAAATGTTATATCCACCTCCCTCTGCATCCTCTGTGCGTTCCTCAGCAGTAATAGATTCTGTATAAAAAGCATGGATCTGTTCAAACTTGGTAACTTTTTATATTGGACTAGAATGAATTGTTTAGTGAGGAACAGACTGAAACTTCATTATTTTGTTCTGGAAAAACACGCCCACTAAACCACAGGAGAGGAAAATGATTTACCTCTAAGAATATATATATATTTTTTATATATATTTTCCTTCCTCGTATTTCTGGTAAAATGTAAAGGTGAGTGCACTCTGAGTTTGTTAGTCATTGGAGAGAAAACAGGATTTCCTAGTATGCTTTACATCAAAATATTGTCATGTAGTTTGAAAGGAAAATGTATTCAGAGACTCCAATGATTCTATTTTCTTATTTAATGGTGCCGTTCTGGTGGGAGCAGCAACTCATTTAAAGACATTTTTTATCAATTGACACAAATGATGCTACTTTAATGTGGATGGAGCTACTTTACTGTCGCATGGATTTGGTCATTTGCAGGTAAAAAGACACTTTTGGTGTAAACTGAGACATTTATTGAAAGAATAAAGTATTTTTTATACATATAACTCTTGTTTCAACATTTTAATCACTACATTTAAATGTGTAGTTAGAACTAAGTTGTTTAAATCATTTTAATTCCACAAATCAACAAATCTATGCTTCCTTAGTGCCTGTCGGCTTGTTTTCTTGCTTCCTGGCCCCGCTCACATAACTCCTCACATCCCACTCCTTCACCTGTAACCCTCTTACCATCCATCCATTCTTTCTCCTCCTGCCCCTCACTACCTCTCTCTTTCCCTCCTCTAGTCTACAGGATGTCAGGATGCTATCTGTGTTACCCTCTAAAAAAGTCATGGTGTTCTCCTCATCTGCTTTGTGGCTTGATGTCTTACTCCAGCTCACGAGGGGCTGGTCTCATAAAAGTGGAAGGGGACAACTCACTGAGCTGCAGTCTTAAGCTCGCCACATTAGTTATTCCCTGGGAGATCTCCTACGTGCTCAGCATCAAATTTGTCTCTCTTCCTGTCTCACACGCACACACATTTTTACATCCCTTCTCTTATGCCCCGTGTCTCGGCCCATCTTTCGGCATGTCTTTTCTTTCGTTTGCTCGTGCTCTTTTACATTCTTTCTCTCTCACATTTGATCTCATGTGTTCCATCTCTGATGTTTCCGTCCTCTTTTTCTTTTTCCGTCTTTTCCTCGCACTTGTTTTATTCAGCCTATTTAAATTTAAGTCCTCTCCTTGTCTCTGTCTCGACATATTTCTCTCAATATTTGGCCCAGGTCCTTCTTCTTTCTCTCTCCCTCTCTTCCTCTCACACTGTACTGTATATCCCTCCAGAGCTGCATACAGACACCTCCCCGTTGGCCCTGTCAGCCCGTCCATAGCTCAGTTAGCAGGGCTGATCGATCAGTGGAGCTCCTGAATTCCCCTGAAAGTCAATTACTAACTTACACATTGGAGCTATTTTGGGAGAAGGGGGGAAACTGTAGGAATCATTAGCTAGATAATGTCATGACAACCTTCCCCAGCAAGCCAGGGCAGAGCAGGCTCTGCCGGTGGATATGCAATTTGTCTGGGTCATCTGAGAATGGGACAGAACATGGGAAGGTGTTTAAACAGATTATTATAGAGCTGCCTTTAAAGTGGAAGTAATCTTTGTGGTTGAGTTAAACGTGGGTGTAGCTATTAAGTACTTTTTGAGAACTGCCAAAAATGTGTTCATAGTACCAAAAGCTAGCATTGAATGCTTGGTCAGTTTCTTAGTCTTCTGTATTTTTTCAGTGATCAGATTATGATCAGTGATCATTATGTAAGCATGTAGTTCTTCTCTGGCTTGTTTGGGTTGATGCATTTGAAAACCTGGGCTCATTTATTATTATTCTCAAGGTCAAGGTCACGGTTACATTTCTGTCCCAAGACCAGCATTTCACAATAAAATCACACATGACCAAACCAAACATGCTATTCCCAAAAACTTCACACTCGTACTGTTAAAATTATAGAGATTCTAAAAAAAATATTTAAAAAAACATATGAAGTTACAAGCATGCAAGTGCACATTTGACTTTATATGCATACAACCTAAATAAACAACTTATAAAAACCCAAAGTTATCTGGCTGTCCCCTTACGTTTTCTTAAACGTGACCTTTTGGATTCCGAACCAGCTGGTGATATCATAACATAGGATGGACTCTATGAAAAGTAAGCATGAAACTCAAACTAAGGTATCTGAAAACATTGAGTTGTTGGTACCCTTACTGGCACAAATAAGGCTGGTTAGGTAGCCAGTTAGCTAACTTGAACTTAGAGAGGAGAACAACAAACTAGGCTTCCGTTTGTGTGTGCCCCAGGCAAGACCCCCCTATCAGCTGATGAACTAGTTCTGGGGTCCTATCATATGAGGTACTGTTGTCGCCTAAGTGCCTAATAATAAACTTAATTCGTACAGCACTTTTCAAAACAAAGTTACAATGTGCTTGTTATATGGTTGAACCAGGATTAAACCATTTCAGGATGCAATGAGGGAAATAAAATCAGACAATTAAAATATTACAAAATTAAAATGGAATAAAATCCCCAACAATAATATGTAAGATATATTATTGTTATCTAAGATATTACACATATGTTTTTAATTTTATCTTTTATCCTATAAATATATATATATATATATGAATATACAGTGTGTGTATAATAAATATATAAGATAAAATTAAAAATAATAAAACATATCCACAAGGAGCTAAAGATTTAGTGGATGAGGAACAGCGTTGCCTCTTTTTAAAGGGAGTGTTGAACACTGTCTGTGAACTAAAGTTACAATGTGTGACTGTCATTATCTTCTGCTGATTAGAGGTGTCTGTTAGCTTTAACACTTTAGAGACCAAGCTGCAATCAACTGACGGCTAATTGTACAACAGGGACATCTCAACATTTGAAATGTCTCCATATCTCATAAACGCAGTTTCCCTAGAAAAGTGGCATCAACAGCAATCAGCACACTTTCTAACTAATATTACATGGCTATTTTTCATCACATAGAAAAGGAACATTTTTCTCTGTCTTTTCTTGGTCTCATAACTGTAATCTCAGTGGGTTGAGTTTGGATGCTATCAGGATTAATTTCACGGTGTCAGGATTAATTTTACTGCTGGTCCATCTTTCACAAAGGTACGTGTTTTTTTTTTCTATCAGACATTAAAAGTGAGGACAATCAGCAGAAAGTTTGAAAGTTTAGACTGACCTCATATGAAGGGTTGGCAGACTGTTGCAGGAAATGTTTAAATGCAGTTGCCTGTTTTGAATTGATTGAACATTTCTTATTTGATTTGGTATGTAGACAGCAGTGCTACGGCCCTGCATTAGGGGCTTTGAGCTGAAGGTTATCTTTTCACTGCTGCTTAACAACAGAGTAAAATGAAGGTATTCATTCCAAAAGATAAACACTGAGCTATCTGAAACTCGCCAGTCAATACGTCAAACAGTATGCGAGTTAGTCCTCAAACACACACTATTAGGTACACAAAAGTCTCAAGATGATAACCTGTTTTCTCTCTTTTTTTTAAGAGCAGTTATATGAAAAAAATCTCCAGTTTCTTTTTTTGCATGTGTCAATAACTCAAGATTACCGTCTCAACTTCATTGCGCCAGCACTTGCTTATTTTTACCTACTGTAGCTGTTAAAAGCACATCATTCACAGTAGCCAGTATTTTATCTGCCAAAGTCTTTTAATTACAGCTTGTAATTCTGCTCTGACGGAACTTTGAGGAGACAGTTCTTGCCAGAAGACTTTTAAAGCTGCATCCCTACTTCTCTACCCTCAAAATAATCAATATGAAGTCACACTAGATGTCCATCTGAACACTCTACTACTGCAGAAAGACACAGCAAACCGCGCAGGCCTTACTTCCATGCACTGTATTAAATTTAATGTGAGCTGTTCTGTGGTTGAAATTCACAGTACCACCCTGAAACCACCCCTCCAAGCCATGTCAGATCAATGCACTTCATCCCTCATCTGTCCACATGGCACTCAAAGCCTGTTCTGCCACCCAAATTACTGCTCTGCTGAATTATAACTTTGTTGGACCTGGCAGTGTACTGTACCCAAGGCATTCTGAAATATCACTGACAGGCCGAGCTGTCAGCCCGGATATATCTATCACCTGGAGAGCCATGTGAAACAGACAGCTAATATCCAGGGGTCTTTTACAACAGCGTTCGTCAAAGTCTGGCTCCGGACAGGAAGTTCCGCGCAAACATTTCAAAGTCTGTTAGCCGTCTACTTGAAGTCTGCTCTGACAATGAGATATTTGCCCGTGTGGGTGTTGAAATGAAAGTTTGTTGCGATACTGGCCTTATCGCTGTCGCTCGGTCATCAGCAGCAGATCTTATAAGCCAGTGTTTATGTTTAGACCTTTTTTGCTCACACGGATTTGTGTTTTTATTTTATTAAAACACAATTTTAGAGAGGAAACACAAGACCGCAGTCAGGAAACTCAACTCAGCTCCGTGTCGGACAGATGTCATGCTCGGCACATGCTTTCAAGTTTACACCGCTTTGCTAATTATAGGAGCTGAAAGAAATAAACAACACCCGCTGTGAGATGACAGTTTTTAAGTCTTGGCGGTAACAAGATGATTGGTTAACATAGTTTGTGGCAAAATAAGATTTGATTCAGCGAATAGCAGGAACACACAAATCAGATTTAAAAGTGCATAAATATTTATCATTACCATTAAGCTGTATGTCTTTACAGCATCTGAAACCACGTCAGTAAAATTATGTAGTAGTAAATATGATGCTTCAGTAAATAGTGGAATATTACAGATTTGACAGGCTTTATATCATTTATCTACTGTACTGTATGTTCAGGTATTCCTTGTATCCAGGTTTCTCAGGGAATTTCTCACCAACTTGAATAAGTTAATTAGAAGTTAATTAGAGTTACTCTTTGGCTGGGTTAGTGTTTTGTCTTTGCGCTGAATATATTAGCATTTACTTTGTAAATCACACCGTTTTTATTATCTATGGAGTTCCAAATATAATGACGGATTTCAATTTCCCTGCTCTTACTTTCTTTCAGTCACGCAGCAAGTGCAGTTAATAGTATCAGTCCAGTAAATGCAAGTGTGTGTGTGTGTGTGTGTGTGTGTGTGTGTGTGTATACATGTGATTTGCTCAATGTTACGCTTGGATGGCTCCATTCAGATTTCTGTCTGGTGTTTGTGTCTCCTTATTTAATGAACCAAGTGTATCCTGTCCCCAGTCAATATTGACTCAGGGGTCACACACTGACATACTGTATATCATGTTACTGCCCACGTGCCTGATCTCGTTGGCATACTTATGTTCTTCATCTGACTTTAAACCCATTTGTTTTTGTTTTTTTTCTCTTCAAGAATTGAAATAGAAAACTTTATTATAAAGCATATTTTGTCATCTTTTTAGTAGCATAGAGAGTGTATGGAGGAAATGAAAAGAGAAAGAATTTGGTGGTGTTGTAATGCAATGGAAGGTCATGAGATTGAATAGCGAGAATACACAGCACATACTGTATATATTACATGACCCAAAGCTGCAAAGACCCTGTTTTATGTCTAGTTAAAATAATGGGCTCAATGTAAGTTTAAACTGTCAGTAAAAAGTTTCCAGACTGTAACTGTGACTGTAGATTTCATGCCTGGCCACACAGCCTGGTGACAGATACTATTTATGTTGCCAAGGGGAGCCAGTGAAGAATAATTCTTAATTTGCCGTAAAGGTGAATTGAATTGGATGGCCATTTCAATGAACATAAATTTCCCTTAATGAGAAGAATGATATTTGGCTAGCTGTGTGTCCTCTGACACGTGGTCTTTCTTCATACTGGATATCCTTCACTCCCAGACAGCTGTTTATCCTCTCCGGTCCACTAGTAATGAGATGGATGCTTAGAAATGTATTAAGCTTGGCTACAGTTCCACTACATCAGCACACTCGTTCTGATTTGTGATTTTCTCTGCCGTCTTTTTTTCCTCCTCCCTCCATATTCTCAATTTTCTACATATTTTTCTTCTTACTCTCTGCTCTTATTTGCCTCTCTGGAATCCTTTCTCTCTCTCTCTCTCCATAACCGATCATTTCCCTTCATATTCTTGTTCTAACAGAGGTTGTGCAGCTGAGCCTGGCGCAGGACCAGCAGATCAGCGTCTCCACGGTAACGGTGGGCCTCAGTGCCGTGCTCACCTGTGCAATCCAGGGGACGCTGCGCCCGCCAATCATCTGGAAGAGGAACGGCATCATACTGAACTTCTTGGACCTGGAGGACATCAATGTGAGTGAATGCTGTTGTTTTCTTCATCATGGTCGATGCTGTAGTTTGTTGCTGTTGATGATGATGGTGCCGGTGTTGATGGCTACAGCTACTTCGCCTCTAACTCCTGAGAAGAAATAGGTGTTCAACTCAAGAGTTTGTATGCTAAAAACAGCTGATTGCTGCTGCTGGAAATGAAGATGATGACAGTGACCGTACATTTGCTGAAAACCCAAAACAGTGAGCGACTCGCTCACCTTTAACATTACACAGATTGAGTCAGTATTACTCTACTTTACTCCCTATTTATTAATGTAGATTTTTGTCGTCATCCTGAGTAGAATATTTTTCTAAATGCTTGAAACCCATAAAAACATGATGGCGACCTCCTGACAGCAAGAGGAAGAGCCCCTTTGTTTGTTGTATTTGGCTGAACAAATCAGGGGACCTTTGCAGACTTGGGAAGATGACATTTATGTAATATGGACCCTTGCAGCCATGTGGACGGAGAAACCACAACTTGACCTTAAGCAAGAGAGGACATGAGGAAGGACGGGTGGCAGGAAAATAGAAGCAAGAGAAGAAAATTAAAGGATCAAACAAAAAGAAAAGTTTAACTCCCCAGCACCATCCGTGAAACAGGAGAATTATAGCTTGCTCAGTGCTTAATGAACTGTGCGGCCATGCTCCTGTTTCAACACATCTGCTCAGGTGACAGCACAGCACCGGCCTTGCTTTACCCACCACTGGATCACAATTCACTAATTGCATGTTAATGAGCGGCCTTGTTGGTCTGCTGTGATGATGAGCCGATAAACAATGTCAAGTGTTGAGGTGGAGACTGGAGGAGAGGCGATGGCAACAGAGGTCCCTCAGGCTCTTGACCACGCATAATGAATTTCTGCAGAGCACAGTGATCTGAGAGGAGGAGGGAGGGAGAGAGGGAGAGAGGAGCCCCATCTGTGTTTGACTGTCTTTCCAGTCGAATTAAAGATGAAGAAACTAATCCCTAAATTAATAGAAGAGATAACCTCGGTACTTTGTTGTGTGTGGAATTTCTTCATAATTTGAGTAATTTTTGTGTACACTTGATATCAATCCCAGAAGGAAAGAACGAGAGAAAAAACTGAATATGTCAGGTTTTTGTGGCCAGCTTTCTCTTGTGCAAAAGATTTTGAATATTAATTGACTTCCTAGCTAAATAAAAAATACATACACCATTAAGTAATATGAATGTATACATCTAAATAAATTACCCAAAGTCTGTAAAGGGCAGAAGATAAACACACAAGTAGATGCTTGGATTTGTATTTCATATGCATGCTTCTTTTTAGAAATGTGTAAATCTAGTGCATTCATAATTTATCATTAAGCATATGTTATAAGTGTTAATATGAAGCACTGGATCTTTATCAATGTTTATATGTAACGTAATCAGTCCAGAAATATTATACAGGATGTTTGACAGCAATCCAATAAACTCACATTGAAATCTATGAAAGCTCATCTGTTAATAGAATTACTGAATTCACACACACAAAATAAGGGGAAGATGAGGATAACAGAAAGAAAGACAAAAATAAACAGTAACATAGAAAAGAAAACTTTCCTACATCCATCTATACATCCATCCATTCATTAGCTATAGCCGCTCATCCTTTCAAGGGTCGTGGGGTGCAGGAGCCGATCTCAGCTGACATTGTGCAAGAGGCGGGGTACACCCTGGTCAGGTCGCCAGTCAATCTCGGGGCCTTACTTTCCTGTCAAAGTTATTGTTGGACTGACGTGTTTGGCCTTCGTCATGGTCATCATGATGAAGGCCACAAGCCAAAATGCGTCAGTCTAACAATAAAGTTGTTTTAAATACTTCTAATAAGTGTTGCTTGTTTTCTGACCTCTTCAGACTTTTTCCCTTCTCCATGCACCTTAGGAAGTAGGTGAAGTTGTTCCAGAAACCTCTACTCTGCTTCTAAAGTCAGCACACTATTTTCCTCAATTGAAATCTTTCTGCACTCGGGCACATAACCCCTCAACCTGGGAGCTGAGCGAGCCTCCATTACAAATAGTCTCATCTGACTGCTCTCTCTGCCCACCTTCTTCAGTTTTCATTGTGTTTCTTTCTTCTCTTTTTTACTCTCAATCAAAATCAAGAGAGCAAGAGTTGTACGTCTGAGTGAGATGGAAACTGATTAATTCAGAAATTAAATGAATAACTTATTTTTATTTTATTAAAACAATTACTACACAGCTACTTTTATTTGCATGTACGTTGTTACCACTTTTACATAAATTAATGTGGCTCTTAAGTATGTGCAATCTGATGTTTATTGCGTCAGTACTATTCTGTGTATTATGAAAAAGCGATGATGATTACTATTGGAGAATAGGTCAAAGGAGACATCGATGTAGTTTTGCATCTGAAAAGCAAAAACGTCAATGAGTGGCTTAAATTTTATTAATTTGAATGTGGCCATCTTCATGTATAATTCTTCCACCGCTATTTCCATTACAAAAGCATATAATTTAGCTTGAATGAAAATAAAAGCCTGTAATTTTATTTTTTCAGTCTGTGCACCATCTGTCCCAAAGTTAACTATTCCCATTATGTTATGAGGAGCTCCCATTTACATCTTCTTGGTCACTAATGACAGCAGCCAAGCAGACACAACGCAGACTCGGACTCAGTGATCAGAGGGAAAGACAGCTTGGAAGTATTAGTCAGTTAGTTTGGCCCAAGTTGTTTTTGCCTTTTTGATACGTTCTTCATCAATACTAACCTACCACTAACATTATTCCTGCCCAGTTATACTACAGTCAATAGCAGCTACCCACCCCTCACTAAACTCTTAACTCCTCCTAACATTTTAGTCCCTTTAATTATCATCTATGATAACACAGTTAAAGAAATAAAACCCTTCTTACCTTTTTCCTTTTCAATTACAGTTTGGTTTGACGTTAGTTTATAGCCTCTGCAAAAAAGTCTTGATGATTCGTGGTTAGCATCGGGGGCACCTTGACTGATAAAGTTCAGGAGACGGCCCTTCTGAATGCCTCTTTTTTAACAAGAACCACAACTGATAGTTAAGATTTTAAACTAGAATACATTTGGCATAACCTGCCAGATATATTGCTTTTTAGATTTTTAGCCCAAATGGCCCGTTCAGTTTTAATTGCTCTCGCTGGTGTAGTTGTGTCTCTCACCTTAATTGTAAATTCTGAACTTTAAAAGCTTCCTGAACTCCCCCGTCTTTCTTACAAGAAAACCATTTCACTTTTTCCTGTCACAAAGCGACCCTCTTGTCAGGTCGCATTAATTCCTAAAGCCCTCAGAACGAAAGCAGCCATTTGTGGTTTCCATGTCACGACAGAGCTGCATCAGGACATCTGCTCTGCCACTTGGTGGGACAGCAAACTATTTAATGCCTTAATCCGCCCTAAGCTGTGGCTGGAACCCCCTGGTGACTTCCGCATTCTGCACCAACAACAACCAGCTCCATTCATCAACCTAATGGGCTTTATATTTTTAACCCTTGCCATTTATCAGGCTGAGGCAGCGTGATGAGGGGAGAGAGGAGGATCAAATTCCCCGACGCCTGCTTCAGCTCAACAGGGAGACCGTTGATTCATGGTCTCTCTTCCCTTTCACATCACTCTTTTTCTCTCTTGTCTTTTCCCATCACTCCCTGCTGTTGTGTGCCTCCTCTCTCCTCTCCCCGCTCTCTCCAAGCATCCTTATGTATTCTATCAAGCTACCTTCATTTCTCCCTCACTCCCTGTGGCTCTTACCTGCCCCCCATTCTTCACCACTATTCCCTCCCCTGCACCTCCTGTTCTTCCTCTCCCCTCTTTCCTCGTGTTCTCACTCCCCCCGTCCTCCTACCTCGTGCTTCTTTGCCACCACCCCCCGCTTCCTCTTTCTTTACTTAATTTTCCTACTCCATCTCTTCCCTGTGTTACAGGACTTTGGGGACGATGGCTCCCTGTACATCACCAAGGTGACAACAATCCACATGGGGAACTACAGTTGCCATGCCTACGGCTATGAAGACCTCTATCAGACACATGTGCTGCAGGTGAATGGTCAGTAGTGGCTCATTTCTTACTTACAGTGTGGACAAAATGTGGTTCCCCAGTGAGAGGATTTTTCTTATTGGCTTCCCTGCTTACAGTGACGAACAGTTAAAAACTGTCTCAAAGGCAATTACGCTAACATGCTGTTTATTGAAATGTCTGGAAACAAAGTGCACCATAGATACATTAAGCACGGCTTGTCATATAACAGTGGTTCCCAAGCTTTTCTGTCGGGTGTACTCCCGCAGCCCCTTAAAAAGGACTCGAGTACCCCTCATTGTGCCCCATCCATATTAAGATGGCTTCAAGGAATTGTTTGATAGATTTTAACTGCAGCGAAAACACAGTGACATGTTAATTCAATACAGACACAGTGATCCTCCAACTGGCAATGTCTTTCTTTAGTAGATTTGGCCTCTGTATTACTACGACTACAACATTTTAACCATTTATCCTCTACTTTTATTTATCCATTTGGACTTTTCTTCTTCAGCTTGCTCACTGCATTTCATGTTATTGGTTATTGAGACAGTAAATATACTAAAGATAAGCCTCTTTGTGTAAATATGTGTGTGTGTATATAAGTTAGTTTTTTACCAAATATTTTTTATTTTGTCAAATTAGCTGAGCTACTCCACAATCTCTCCACATAACTGCAGAAGTGTCCCTGGTTGGGAACCACTGCTCATAAGAGAACAAATAACAAGTAAAATAAGGTGGTTTACAGAAGGGAGAAAAAATAAGAAAAAAACAACTCAAACAAAACAACGAGTAAGAAAAAGACACAATGTACAAACCACTCAATACAAGCTCATAAAATAAAAAAACACATGAGAGTTTGAATCTGGCTTCTCTGAGAGTTTCTGGGAGACATTGCCAACGTCAAGGACCAACAGCAGCAAAGACTCAACCACTACTGATGGTAACAAAGGTTGCCATAACACATCTGACTGTTTGTTACCTTTTAATGCAGTGAAATAGCTGCTATGGCTACTGCTAGTGCTGCCATACATCTCTGCCTGCCTGCTTGTCTGCTTGTCTGTCTGTCTGTCTGTCTGTCCGTGTCTCTACGTCTATCCTATCTCTCTCTCTCTCTCTCTCTCTCTCTCTCTCTCTCTCTCTCTCTCTCCAACCCAACCAATCAAAGCAGATGACCGCCCACCTAGAGTCTGGTTCTGCTCGAGGTTTCTGCCTCTTAAAAGGAAGTTTTTCCTTGCCACTGTCGCCAAAGTGCTTGCTCATGGTGGGAACTGTTGGGTCTCTGTAATAACATTATAAAGAGTCGGTCTAGACCTGCTCTTTTTGTAAAGTGTCATGAGATGACTTTTGTTGTGATTTGGCGCTATACAAATAAAATTGAATTGAATTGAAAGGAATCACTGGGGTTGTCAAATGAGCTGCAGTGGTAATGCAGTGTTCATCTATCATGTATGGCAAAGAAAACATCAAGTCCTCACATTTGAAAAGCTTGAACCTGCAAAAATGTTGCATTTTTGCCTGAAAAATGACTGAAACAATTATTCAAATCAAAATATATCATTATACAGTTTCTCCATATTATGTAGATTTTCCTTTATAATTTAGCTATGCTTTAGTGTAAAAGAGGTTGCTTGTCAAAACAATTAGTTTCCCTACGGATGAAAAGTATCCATAAAGCCATGTTGTTTGTACACGCGGCTCACAGGATCACAGCCCTCAAAGAATTGCATCAAAGTGACTCTCTTGCCACGACATCATTTCGTATGTGGGGCTGAAACTAATTGTGTGCGCGTGCAGCATATTCACTTGATTTTATGCAGTGGATAAAAGCTACTTAAGCTAAAATACATCTGAAAACCAGCAGACGCACTACACACACACTGATTTTGGCAGGCTGAACTTATCAAAGCACTGTCTTGCTCATATTAATCATCTGCATAAGGGTCTTTCTCTCCCCTACCTTTAGACTTGAGTTATTTCTAGGCATTTCTCCAAAAAAAATCCAGGAAGGAAGCATTGTGAAAGCCCCCCTACCTGTAACATAACAAATCAAACATACAGCCCCCTTCTTGGCAGAGGAGGGAAGAAATGTGTTCAATTAAGTCTTTTAATTACAAGAGACAATGGGTGTTATTGTTTTGCTTTTCTGAGATGCTAATTGAAAAGAAATGCAGCTGCATTTTAGACCTTGAAGTAAAGAGGGAGACGGGGTGATGGGAAGGGAGTCAGGGAGACAGACTAAGGTCCTGAAGGGCGAGTTATCAAGCGAGCGCAATTACCAAATGTTTGTGTTGGGGATTCAAGGTATTCCAAGCGAGATAGGACAAGGTGAGATAAGGTGGAATGGAAGGAAGCCAAGTGCCACATTAAACAAAGTGGACGGTTTGCACCGTGTTGTATTAAAGCAATAACACCCATGCTAACTTTTTTCTCACCATGGTGAGAGGAATGACGGCACTGTGACTTCAGTATCGATGAAGTACCCATCGTGGCAGTCTAGTACTCTTTCTATGGTATTATAGTACCCTGGAGTATGGTATCGATGCTGTTGAAGTATGTTTCTGAAATGTCAAGTACATATGGATTATTGAAAATGGAAGACTGGAAGAGTTGCTGCAGAGAAAAGTACTGTTTCGATAGGAAAACAGAACAAGTGACATAACAGAGATAGACGTAGAGACACAGATTACAATACAGAGACGTTCAGACAGGCCGAAGGTGACGCATAGGTGCCAGTACTTGTGTGTGCGTGGAGGAAAAGATGGATATTTAATTTGTTAATGTGTGTTTGTGAGGTAGATGTAGATAAATATTATCTGTCAGTATCTGATAATACTGACGCACTGATGTGGAAGTAGCATTTTTTTGTTATAACTACTTTATACAAAAGACAATACAGGTAGTTTAGTCCAGTGGTTCCCAACCTAGAGGTCCACAAGATAAATCTGGGGGGGTCGTGAGATGATTAATGGGAGAGGAGAAGAAAGAAGTTCTGATACACAAATTAGTTGTTTTTTGTGTGATATTATAATTATACATTTAGAGGGGAAATGCGTCTTTGGTAGAACTGCTAACAACTCAAAGACCTCTGAAACATCGGACATGATGCATTACAGCAATGCATTATATTCTATAAACTTCTGAAAAGTAACCAATAACTATAGCTGTCAGATAAATGTAGTGTAAATAAATAAATAAATATGTCCCTGTGAAATGTAGTGGAGTAGAAGTTCAAAGTAGGATAAAAATGTAAATACTCAAGTGAAAAATTGTATTCAAGTACAGTGCTTGAGTTAATACACTTAGTACTTATATAATGAATATTAGTATGTATGATAAACTTAACTTATAATAATAGGTTTATTTTATGAGTAAGTAACCAGCAAGCAACAGATGCAATATTAATACTGCATTAGGGTCATGGGGCAAGTTGTAAGTTGAACGGGAGAGGGGAGGATTTGACAGCAGGCTCAAGGTTGAGAGGGTGCCCAGCAACTTAACCAGACAACGACATCTTACCTGTTCGTGTAAACTATTACCTCATATTTCATTTTCCCCCTCGATTCCTCTGCATTCATTTGCAGTCTTCTCCCCGGAGGATGTGGTAAGAGGCAGATATGTCCAACATCTATTTCATGCAGGACTCGAGCTGTAATAAAGCAGCCCCAGAGCTCTTGGATTCTTGTTATGTGTGAATATATTCCATGCTGGGGTGAGACAAATTCCTCTCTGCCCACTGCGTGTGTGGGTGTTTGTGCTATATTCCCCCAGGAGTTACGGTCTACCATGAAACAGTGTGTAATTATGTTTTCACCCCCCCCTTTTTTTCCCCCTGTTTGTGTCTTGGATTTTGTTTGTGTTTGTGTGTCCAGTCCCTCCAGTGATCCTGGTCTATCCAGAGACGCAGGCCCAGGAGCCCGGCGTATCTGCCAGCCTCCACTGCCACGCCGACGGCATCCCAAATCCCAAACTCCTCTGGCTGAAGAACGGCATGGACCTGCAGCCCAGATCCTCCAAACAGCTCTCTCTCATAGGTGAGGAGTGTTTAAGTGCTGTCAGCATGTTACACGTTTTAGCAGATACTGTCACATCTCGTTGGTGCAATAGCAACACTGCAGAAATCTTTATAAACCAAGCCAATGCATGTGGTCAATGAGAACAAAAGAAATCAAACTAACTCCTTTTTTATTGAAAACTCAGCGGCGGTACTTGTCAGCAGTAATATTTTGTTTTGCTTTCCATTAATTTGCATTCCACTCCAAGGTGATGAAACCAAGATTGCGGTCACCCTCTTCAACCGCCTTCATTTCGCTCCTCTGAGAAAATAAAGATACGTATTCTTTAGAAGTGAATGAAAAGGGAGCTTAAGAGAGAAAAAAAATAAAATGAAATATACTATGTGTCAGGAGATGGCAGCTACTTATCCAAGCTAGAAGGGTGCTTTTAAAGACACACTCTAAACATCAGAGAGAAGAGAGCAGAATGGAGCATGACTTTCTTTTTTATGGCCTAGTTCTCATTAAGGAGAGTTTATTGGCTGTGTGTGGGTCATTACCTGTGGTAATAGCCTGTTATCAACCCTCAGACACTCAAACATGGGAGGTTCTGCAAGGTTCACCAACATATAAACACTGCAGAGGCTACGGTTTCAGATTTGCCAACTAATGTGGGCAATGGCAAGGGGCAGAGTCCTACTTGCAGTGATAATTTGTGCCTTCTTTTTCATTGAAAACATTAACGATTGTGAAAAGAATAGAGTGGAAAAGCAGATTAAGTAGTGTAGATCGCTTAAAAAAAATAAGAGATCAAAGCACAAAGGAGGTGGCGTTTGCTATTTCATTTCCACATATCACATATTTCATGAGTGTAACAGTTCAAGTGTTGCCTCGATCCTCATATTTGGCTTCTGTAAAATCTGAACACACACACACAGACGGTTGATGGTGAGGAGTATTGATTGTAAGCCACAGTTGAATAGTAAAGAGAGAAACTGCTTTGTGTTGCTGATTGAATGAAACCGTGTTCTGGAGCTGTCCGCGGTGCTGAAACTACTCGAGCCTGTTGTTAGATCTTTTCCTGATATTCCCTGTTGTTTAGTTTGTTATGGAGTTAGACACAGCTACAGGGAGATACCTTGACGTGTGGGAAGAGGGCTTTTCCCAGACCAGTTTAAAATAAGTAACTTCATTATCACTATAATCACATCCCTCGTTAATCAAGAACTAAATGTCTTTGACTTGTTTAGTAGTCATTACAAGGCCACAGAGGAAATCTTCTGAAGTATCATGAAGGCAGCTGACAATATGTCAAGTAGGACCATGGACGGATTATCATGACCACGGGCCCAGGGTGCAGTGCGTGCGGTCTCTCCCGACACGAAAGAATTGGGAACACAATAGCACAGGGTCAAGTAACCTACACACACCATTTATAAAACTACAAATATGTTGGTTATTTTGATATATTACATTGCTGATGGGAAGCATCACATCATGTGGTGGAGACAGCAGAGGCACAAGAGTCAAATCACTTTCTGATCCTGTCTGCATTGTATCTAAGCCGCCTTTTCTTTTTCAACTTTCCACTTTGCCGACCCACTAGGAGGATGTTTTTTTTTAATGTTGAAGTGGTGGTTGACATTTGACACGGTGTTCTTTTCCCCTCGACAAGCTGTAAGTGAGTTGCCTCGGATCTCTGCAAGAGGAAGAAATATGTATTTTATTTGGGGTGAACTGTCCCTTTAAGGCCCCCATTGACTCCTGGTCATATGCCCCATTTGCCTTTGCAGTAATACCCCCATGGGTGGGAGTGAAGTCCAAAAGACCAAAAGTCATAATTTAAGACGAAACCACTCCAACTCAAAATCCCTGTCATCACGAGCTGCTACAAGCTTGCAGAGTGAGGATAAAGGCTAATTTAATGAGAGGTTGATTCAGTGGTTTTCAATAAGAATTGATCAGAACATAATTATGAATTAGAAGTAATTAAAGTGGTGTCTCATTCTGTGAAGGCCTGCTTCAAGGCAGTTTTCACTTCAAAGCATTACATACTTTTCCCCTGATAAAAGAGAATTACTATCAGAAAAGACATTTCACTAATGTGAAAAGCTTTGCGTCAACGTCTGTAATGTCTTGTTATTTTACGACCCAGTGGGCTGAATGTTTTTCAACGTAAAAATGAACAACTTTTGCAAGTGTGTGCTTTATTTCTGTTTGTTAAATATTTGGTCCTGCAGGAAGACAAACACTTACAGTATGCTAGCTTTAACAAGTAGATATGAAAATAAGAAAGCCAACAGGATGGAGAGACCGAGAGTGTGACAGTTGGATGTTATAGAAGTTGAGAGATGCTATAGATACTTTTAAGAGACGTACAGAAAGGGATGAAAACTGAACCCTTCTTTTATCTTCTTACACAACATGGCCTGTAAGAGCACCACTGTGTCACACAAACGTTATTCACTCCCCCCACGCTGTAAAGTGTGTGGTGTTGTGTTCAATGTAGCGCTACATATAGTACAGGCAGGATCAGAGTGCAGCTGTACATCACAGAGCCTGATGCCACAGCAAACATCAGACAGTCTGCCTCCATGATGACCTCTGTGTCTTAACATCACCTGGCAGCTCCATCTCACATCATACTGAGGCAAACAATGCAGCTCTGTACAGTATGTGGGGGGGGGGATAAGTGTTAAACTGACCTTCACTCGTGTTCTGAAAGACAAAAAGGCAACTGAAGTAGAATGTAAGAAATGTAAAAGTATTCATTTTCATTTTGGAGCAAAAGCAGAGTGATATCAATGTTTTACTGAGCAGCAAAGTATTCAGCAGCTGTGTGAAGGTTACTTTAATTGTGCGTCTTATTGTTCAAACACACTCTTAAAAGAACATGTTAATCAACCACAATGAAAGGTTTTGAGATTTTGCTTTTATCACATTTCAAATATAGTCGTTTCAATTGATTTCTCCATTTTGAAGGAGATGTTGATACTTTTTGACAGATTAAGGAATATTTGCACCATATTTGTTTGTTTTTTTAACCAACCAAAAACACATCTGATCTGCACCTCAAGCCTTGTGTCCTTGCAATTTTTCTAATCTTCCCCAGATGTTTATAACAAAGCCTCAATCGTTATTTATTTGCCCTCCATTTTATTTTGCTTGGTTTTGCTCTGAACATTAATTTTTGGTTTCTGAGCAGGAGGGACAGATCATGGCATCCACATGGAGTTTCTGTCAGATTACTCCCACACACATCGAGACCTGAGATCCAGTATTGAATCTGCTTAGTGAATTAAAAATATTTCGGTTTAATGAAAATAATAAATAACTTATGTGTAAAATAAGGTTGATAATTCATCTCACTCGACCACACTGAACTGAAGGAGTCAAAAGTGTTGAGTCTGGAAGAAACCACGTCAAACACGGTTGTTGTGAAGCCATGTATTATATATAATGTACTCCAACAACAAATTGCTACAGTAACACTTGTTCCTTTTCCTTTTGTTCCCTCTCTTCTTGTAGCAAATGGTAGTGAGCTCTTCATCGGCAGCGTCCGGTACGAGGACACCGGAGCCTATACCTGCATCGCCAAGAACGAGGTGGGAGTGGACGAGGACATCTCCTCTCTGTTTGTTGAAGATTCGGCCAAGAAGACCCGTAAGTCACACAGTCAAACTTTTTTTTGTATGATTTTATATGCTGGCGTTAATCTTAATGGCATGGCTACCATATTTGTAAGTAGTATATAAGTGATATAAGTTACACATAGTGAAAGCAGCATGTTAGCAGAGCAGTACCAGCAGCTTCAGTCCTCCGTTGGTGGCTACACAAGCTGAATTCAGGCACAGCATTGATTACCCGCGTTGGCAGCACTCGGCCCAGTACGCCACCAATCACTGTAGTTACGCGAGTAAAACGGAGGAGAGTAGACTTGAAGCATAAAACTACGCTTCAGGTTGTGGTTACACAGTTATATCAGGAGTGAAACACGAGCAGTTACACAGCCCATGTAGACGGCTGTATTGATTAAAATAGAAACGTATCTGTTCAAGCAGACCCCTGCGTAGATGAGCCTTTACAAATGCCACATGTAGCAGTAGAGGTAATAAGCAGGAAAACTGCTTTACATCAAATGACTGACTTCCTTATACCTTTTAGAAGGCTGAAAAACAAGGGGAAAATAAACATCCCCAGACAGTTGAACAGTTGAACTTGAACTGCAGCTGCACCTCTCAACCTGGCTTCTTTTATAGTAATGCTGAGATCAGACTACACAGTATCAGCTCGATAATGTCCCAACCCAACAGACAGACACAAAAATGAACGTCACGCAACACATTTGCTCATTTTATCCCATTTCATACAGTAGGGGACAACCGACGCAGCATCTGGGACACTGCACAACATCTTGACAAAGAATAGCACGTCAGTTCTGTTTGTTTCTCTCACAATTTGACAACTTTTATGACGTGTTTCGGGACGTTGACCCACGGGAGCACAGAGCTCTTCACATGCAACTGTGAACATGATGAAGTGAAAGAGGAATAAAGTTTTACTTCATAGCAGTCAATCTTTAACCATTTGACTCATCACCCTCTGGGGTTAGGAGCATTTTACCGAAATAATCAATCAAGTTCACCTTCAGCGCCGGGTGACAAGAAATGGATCCTGGCTCACTTTATTTCATGAAGCCATGTTTAAATATGTAAATGTGGTGTTGTCAGGTGGAGCAGTGAATTCAGTCTATTCATGAAAGAAAAACTATGATTGTCACATGAATCAAAGCAAGAATTAATGATGGTCAAATAACAAAGACATTGTGTAGTCTGGTCCTGGCGCTCAGATCGGACTCCCATAAGTGCAAATAAAAATTCAGAATCGCGTTTGAGGAAACACAGCAAAAGGTTAGGCACAAGTGCAATCACTGAAGAACATCTGAAAACCAGATGAGACCTCTTGTTTTAGGAATTTCCTTATCCTTTATGTGATGCGAATAAAAAAACACAACTTGACAGCAAGTTGGATTTATTTCTAACTGTGTTTTCATACTGCTAAAGGAGGAGTGAATGAGTCACTTTATTCTGACTGTGGGCAGTGTAAGATGCGAACTCACTGAAATAAAAAGTATTAAACAATTAAATCACATATTTTATGTTTCTTTGATATTTAGTCTTTCATTAGATTGCGTCATTTGGACGAGTTAAGCATCGCTACCTAGAAAGAGCTCATCGGGCCGGTTGAAATTAAACAGAATAATCTATGACTTGTCTTCTCTCAACATAAGAGTGATCTCTTGATTCAGGAGGAAATATGGTCCTGTCAACAGCAGTGAGGAACATTTTGTAGCTGTCAAATATGTTTTGTCTTGGCATGGCATGAGAGAAATCACCTCCTCTGTTTCCTGGAAGATCTGTCTCTTTTTTTCTTAAGGTGATTTAATGTTTTTCCTCTCCCCCCCACCCCCCTCCCCCTCCGCCCTTTTCCTTTGTATCGCTCGGCGGCTGACTCTGCAGTTGCAAACATTCTGTGGAGAGAAGAAGGTAATACATTACACTTCTCAAAGTGCTTTTGTATTCTTCTGAATAAGAAAATATAGCTGGCATGTTTTGTAGCTCTTCGGGGGATGCAGCTGCATATCTACACTTTCCAAGATGTTTGCCGTACTGTCCAGAAGGATCACAAAGTTGTTTTCTCTCCAGCAAAACTTTACTTCAAATGTTGCTTTCTTCTTTGCACGCCTAAGGTGTTTCGTCCTCTTGCTTTCTAATCGGTTTTTCAGATCACCCGGGGAGGAAACATTTACGCACAAGCAGGGACTTTATGCATTTTGCAAATAATACCACAGAGCCAGTGTGGTGGCTTCAAGAAAAAACAATGTTGTGGTTTTCAGCTGTAAACAATCCATCCTGTCTTTATAATATATACATTATTACCACATCAGCATGGGCACAAGTTCAATTTTACTCCTGCGCTGGAAAACCCACTGCGGTTTAGAGTACAATACAAATACAATCTGTTTTATATACATCATCACCACATCAGGTTTACCACAGAACCAAACGAAGCCAGTGTGGTTTAGAATGGATTATATGTGAGCGTTTGTCAGAAGTCTTTAACACAGTGTGTGTGTGTGTGTGTGTGTGTGTGTGTGTGTGTGAGAGAGCATGTGTTTGTTTGTGTATCTGTATTCATACGTTCGTCAGTGTTTTGGTATGGATTGCATGCATGTATAGGCCTATTCTGCCTCTGACATTGTGTTACAGACTTTTGATGAGTGCTCATTCTCTCGTGCACTTTGTTTTATCCCACAGCGCTATAGAGCAAAAATAATGTCTTAACAGCCTGACAAATCAAACTTAGTTATATGTTAAATCTTAATTTCTGTCTAAGCACGTATCTTCTAAATGTTTATGCATGCTGTAAGTTTGTATATATGCTTATGCTTATCATCTCTGCTCAAGTGTTGTATTCCTGACAGCAGTAATAGCTTGTTGCTCATCCAAAATGCCTTAACATCAGACATGTGATCCTCGCTAACTCATCAGCAGCTGTTTACACAGAGCAGACGAGATGTGAAATGTTGACAGTGCCTTTTAATGCGATGCCTCTTTGCTACAGTATGTTGTGGATGTGTTGCTGACAGGGCCCTTTTGTAGGAATTGTCAAAATGGCTAACATGATAGCATGCTAACAGGAGTCTTGCTGTGTCTGCTCCAGCAGGGAAATTGAAACGCCCATCACAAATGTCACATAAGATGAGCGCAGGATCTTTTTTTTTCTGCTGTTTTTAATCTGTATGTGTTGCTTATTTAAAAGCATGTTCGTTTTAAAAGCACATCTTTCTGTCTTCCTGTCATCTCCTCCAGGGTTGAGCGTAGGGAACATGTTCTATGTGTTTTCTGACGAGGGCATCACTGTTCTTCAGCCCAGTGAATGTGAGATACGCAGACACATGAAGAGGACAGAGAGGATTGTTGCTACCTATGTAAGTGCGAGTTATGTCTTTTTTATTTAATGGTTCAATAGATTCAATAAAAGTAAAGTCATGTCAGGTAATGAGTAGTTTTCTCCACATGTCACTAAATAGATTTCAGGATGGCTGTGTTTGTAACTGCTGAGCTGATGCCTTTTAAAATCAGATTATGTGCAAGTGTACGTATTAACATTAAAGGCATGCACTCATCAGGACATCAATCAGGACACATCAGGTACACCCATAAGTGCATCTTACTCCCAGTCGGTAAAAGGTCTTAATTAGGTTGTTGTACTGTAATCCAAACAAGCACTGTAAGGTACCAGGTGTTCTGTTCTTACATGGTAGAAACATACCAGCTGTGAACAAAAAATCATTCAGTCTTCACTATGTATATTATCTTATTCTAAACTGTAGAGTTTCAGTGTGAAAGGAAGGGAAAAAATAGTATTGACACCAAAATGAAGGCCTTCTCTCCCTCTACCCTTTGTCAGAGTGGGTTCCTCACCTCACTAAATGTAATGGGATTACTTGTGTCCATGAGTCAACAGCTCGCCCCCCAGTAGACTGTACAGAGTATATACTACAGACCCTGAAGCTTTTAATCCACTGGAGAACATCCCTCTCTCGGAGCAATGGGCTTTAGATGGTAAAAGTTGCTTGTTCCTCTGAGGGATTTGGGTTTTACAGGATCCTGTAATTGTATTAGAGATCAATACAAACTCAATAAGCCATGTGTTATCCAGTTCCTGCTGTAAACAGCAGTTTCTCCACTTTGGTGAGGCGGAGAGGAGGTGGAAACTCTTGAAACACAACCTTTGTGCGCGTGCATTAGTGATTACATACCAGTATACACAGTGTGTGAGAGGGAGTGTGTGATTAAATGTCTTGTCAGCAAAGACAGCAGGCTGTAGGGCCTGTAGAGGCAATATGTTACTTGAGTCAGTAGTGATATATTAATGTGTTGATGTTCACGTCAAACTGATGCTGAATCTGATTTCTGACTTAAGACTGGAGACTCTGTTTTCTCAGGGAAACAGTCATAATGACTATTATCAGTAGCATCAATAATAAAAAATATTATTGAAATGAAGCATGCAGTCTTAAAGACATCAGTATGCACCTTTGGTAGGACTTGGTTATGTTGAAATCAATGTTTTTGTATTAATATCTCAGTCCTTTTAAATCGAGACTTGTTAAATTAAACGTGCACTGCTCTGTGGCTGCGCTGTAATTTGTATTCACCTGTTTAATCTGTTCTGTAATTTGTAATCTAACTTGATTTTACTCTTTTAAATCCTTTTCATATTTGTCTTGTCTTTTATATGTTGTCTTTCATGTCGCATGTAAAGCCCTTTCAGTTGCCTTGTTGTTGAAAGGTGCTACACAAATAAACTTAACTTGCCTCACCGTAACAAGAATATTTTCCCAATATAAATCACAATAAGTGCCAGAAAATGAATCAACAATTTTGATTGATGATTTTTTTCGTTGTTGTCATTTATCAAGTAAACAATGTGTAAACATTTGTAGATTATTTTTTGTTTGATGTCATTCATCTGTTTTTGTTGTTGAAATGAATACGTCACCTCGTGCTCTTTCATTGTTTTCAGATATTTTATTGACTAAACGATTCGTTGTTAATTGAAAAAGAATAGCAAACAGATTAATCAATAATGAAAATAACCAATAGTTGCAGCTCTAACCCCAATATGGCAAAAACGAAAATATGCTACCAACTTGCTGTTCAATGCAGTGATGTGTGTTGCGTGGGTTATTAATACAACAAACAGGGCAACAACACGGTAAACCACAATGTCCTCGATTCGAAATCGCTCTCTCTCTTTGAAGCCTTTGTTTGCATGTCATCCCCCTCTCCCGCTCCCCACATTTCCTGTCTGACTCGACTACGTACTTAGTTGAATTCAAAAATGTCCCAAATTTTTGAGTTATCGCTCAGCCCTGATCATTTCTGAGGGATGATAGAGTAAAATGCACCATACTGCTAACCTACAATACACCAGGAAGTCCTGCCAACCTTTTCCTCCCCCTGTTGCTCTCTTCTTCCTCCCATCATCCTCTCTGTTCTCTGTTGGCTCTTCCCAGGAGGAGATGTGCCCTAAAGGTGAGGGGGTGTCACCTCAGCACTGCGTGTGGTCCTCAGCAGTCAACATCAGGGATAAGTACATCTACGTGACCCAGCCCCTCCTGAGCCGACTGCTGGTTGTCGATATTCAAGCGCAGAAGGTGGTGCAGGTGGGTGGAGCAGGTATCAGGCCTGTCGCAACACACCAAAGTAGAGTCACAGAACACCTCAGAAATTATTCATCTATGAGTTCGTGACTGAAGTTATAAAGTTTCTGGAGAAAACTTTACATATTGGCAAAGTTTAGTTTCCCCAAACGTTCAGCACTCAGAGTAATGTCAAATTAAAAGTAAAGAAAAGTAAACTTTTAAGTTAAAGTTTAGGTTTAAGTAGTCTACAGCTGTTATTTCAATGTATCAGACACAATCTTGATTGGGTTTTGGGATGATTATATCTGAGAAAGCATTGTGTTTATACATCGGTTAGTCCTCGCCCTCTTTTTCTGGTAAAAGTGAAACATATTGTTTGAAAATACAAGCAGTGAAGCGTGAATCTAACCTCTCTGTTACTGGTCCAAATTTGTTTTTCTATAGTAAACATCCGAACAGGCTTAGAGTGCAATAACAGTCTGATATTACCTTTATTTTCAACAGAAGTATCCTATAAAAGTAGGACTAGCTAGCTCTACACTGCGATACAAGAGCACACTGTTTCTTTATTTCCACGTCTTCTACATGGATCATCAACTGTGGAGGATGTCGACTTTTTTGCGAGGAACATGTATCTTTAGCATCACTCTTTCAGCGTGATATCAGAAATACAGCCGGAGATTACATTTTTAACCAACTTGTTTACTCTCTTTGCTTGTTTTGTTTTTATTACCGTGAATTCCGGGTGGTAATTCTGACACCGTTATCATTGTAACCTGCTAGAATGGAAAGCTTGACAGGCGTAGCAACGGTAACCAAGATGGGCTTGATTTAGGATGATAAAACAGATCTTACGTAGTGCAGCTTTTCTCCAGCATCTGTAGCTAAACTGAGTCGAGCTCAAGTATTGGGGCGGATACATTCAAAGTTTAAACTATAGTTGCTATACATCCATGCAGCCAATGTTTGGCTACATGTCGAACAGCATCACCAACGTGAGGTGCATTTGATTCAACTTGCCGCGCTATTGAACTGCCACCGTTGTAAGAAGACCACATGCAAGGTAAAATAAATCAAATGCACCTCAAGCACTCAAAACAAGATGGTGCCCAGGTGGGTGCTGGCTGCCTCGCCATTCATCTTGCCTGTAACGGCTGTTTAGAGACTGAATCCCTCAGGGTTTCTTCCCAGGGTCAACATCATTTATACTGAGATACAGGATGAGAGGAAATAGGCCTAACTCGAGGAGGAGGAGGAGGAGGAGGGGGATAAGTGAAAGTCTGAATAGAGAGAATGAGAGAGAGACAGCAAACTGAGCAGCTAGCAGTTTAAAAACGTCATTATAAAGCTGTAACTTGACCCAAGTTTTTTCCTGTCAACAATATAATGACAAGAAAAAGAAAAGAATGTGAAGTGATAAAATGACAGGAGAAACCGAGGTGTGTTCTGGCACATAAGATGGTCTTACAACATTTAAAGTTCAGGTCATGACCTCTGGTGTATTCTGACCAACTGCCCCTTTTTTCTCTCTTTCACCATCCAACACTGTAAAACTGCTTTCCTTCCCTTGATCCCCCCCTCTCTCTTTCCTGAAGACCGTTTCTGGCCTCTGGGTGCAGTAGGTTAATGCATCCTCCCTTTTTTTCTTTTCTTCTCTTTCTCTGTTATCTCAAAGCTTTTTCTTTTTTTACAAAGCACATTTGTAGCTTCCTCTCAACAATGGCCTTTAGAAGAAGAAGAAGAAGAGAGAAGGCGGCAGACTCCAATGAATGCACTTTATCCACTGACAGAAGAAAAGCTTTATTTTTTTATTGGTGAAGTCAGAATGCTGCATTTATTATCCTCACAGAGGTGAACACAGTGATCAGGAAGACAGGGCATATGCAGGACATGTCCAAACACTAGATTGCCATATTTTAAGGAAAGACAGCAGGCAACACTTCTCTTTTTTGTAAAAAAATAAATAAATAAATAAAAAATAAAAAAATAAATCTACAAACCTATTTGTCTTTAAGCACAGACTTGGACTGTAACAAAAAAGAAAGTGTTATCCCTGTTATTGTCACTTTCATCAAATTAAAATTGGGAGTAAAACACAATAGATGTCTCCTAAAAAGTAGCTGCATTAAGAGAAAAGCAGACATTTACAAAAGGTTAAATCAGATATTTAGAGGAGCTCAGATTTTGATCCTTTATCATCACATTTTTGCTCATTACTGTGAAAAGCTGTCTTGTGCGCCTTTAAAAATGTTTCACACTTTTCCGAAACCTTCAGTCTTTAAGCATGATTTCCAGCCGACACTTGACTTGACACTTGAAGGCTGTGAACACGTGCACAAATAAAGGCTTTCATGGTTTTTCACGCTGTTGCATGCAAGAAAATTGCACCTTTGTTATCTTTTTCCACAAAGGGTCTAACCTTGACTCTGATGTGTCAGACCTGTGCCAGCTAAGCCTCCCACTGGGTATGAAAACAAACGGCACGTTGGCTAATTAAAAAGAAAGCCAGATGGCGAAGACCTCTGGTTATGTAGTCACTTTAACATGCTACGGTGGTTTCTTCTGTGTCACAGTAAATCGGTGGGAGGCGACGTGCAGTTGTCATCTAGGTTTCTTTTCTCTGAGGTTCCCTAAAGGGTGAAATTGGTAATCTGTTGCATCCATGTGTATTTTTACTTCTGTTTTGGTAATAAATACTCTGCTCTGGACCTCCTGATAATTAAACTTCACATTCAATACTGTAACATCTATGCCTCGGATTTTCTGTTGACTTTCTGTAGCAGCAGCTCTTCTCTATCTGTTTACCTATGGAGGCTGTTTGATAGCATTTTATCAAGTCTGAAACCTTTAAAAATAAATAAAAGTAAGTGTTTCTTTTCCTTTTTGAATGATCTTTGGTTCAGTTCAGAGCACATTAACCGGACAACAGCCAAAAGTTACACTTAACCCTTCACAGATCACTTAGCTACAGCTGATATAATCTGCCACCGATGATGTTTTGTAATGTTAATGGGTGAAAGTGACGCTCAGCACCGGCTAGAAAAAGGAGAAGCTGCTACCTAAATGTTTTCCGCATTGATCTTTGCTGATAAAAAGAGCGAGGAGAGAAAAGAAGGGTTTGATAAGAGATCCGTTTGGGTCAGACCTTAGCAAGTGTGGGTATTTTACCAACCAGGAAGGACAAACATTCCTAAAACAGCAAATGTCAAAGCTTTTATGAACCCAACACATTACTCACACATCACACCAGCATCCATTTGTACAAGTAGGTCCTTAGTTCCTATTTAAACTGAACAGTTAGAGTATGTTGGACTTTTAGAGGTGGACATAAAATCCATTGGCTCCCAGTCTGCTGCATTGTGTCCTGACCTCAGCTTTACCTCTGCTCCCATTATGTAGGAAGCTAAACGCACGCAAAGGCAAATTCACACACATGCTGAGTTGGCACTTGGCTGACCAGTGCAGAGCAGAGGGCTGGACCTCCCATTACTGAACACAGAGCTTGTGGTCTCGCTCCACTGGTGAGGGTGTCAGCAGCTCCCTGTCCACCCAGCCAGAAGCAGGGTAATGGATTGTATTATTCTTTGTTGTTGACATTGCAGCAGATCTGAGGGTTGAGTACACCCCACCCCCACATCCCTCTCTTTTTCCTGTCTGTCTGTTCTCTCCTGTCCGTCCTCTCATTCACTGTCTCTGCCAGTTAATCTCTGTTCTTGCACCTGATGTGTATCAGATATCCTCACTAAAAAGCACTGTGTACACTTTCTCCTTCACTGGCATTTACACCTTAGTACGAGATGTGATAACAGCTCACTTTCAAGTATGTTTCATTGTTGGGTTTGATTGTTGGGTTGGTATGCTGGGGCCTGTTTCACCAAATTTGCAACATGCAAGCTGCGACTTGCAACTGCGATCATTTCCTCGCATTGTGACACATTTTACTAATTAAAACAAACACCATATTTGCAACCCAGGCACGAGCATACAAGAGGACTGTAGGACTCGCTAATCTATCTGCAATTTGCGAGTGAGTCATTTGTGAATTTGTGCGTTCGTACACACGAGCTAATTGCATTCAACAAGGTCCAGTTTTTTGCCGTCATACATTCGTTTGCCCTAGATCATCCTGCTTTCATGTCGACCTCTCTTTTATATTTGTGGTAGGCGGGTAAAGCATTAGGGGTCTCACTGGTGGGGTAGACCAACCAGGGCTTGCTGTTAGTTTTGGCAATGGTATTATTTAGGACCACAGCCTGATTGATATCAGTGGATTTTTGAGGCCAGCACAGAGAGTCTAAAAATATGAATGGATTAATCTGCTGATGTTCATTTTTTTTTATATAAACACACATTGTTAATAGTGATCCCTTAAATTTGGTTATTTAAGAACTATGACCCAGATATGTACTGAGTGAGACATTTTGCTGTTGAAACCCTAACCCAGTGCCTTCTGGTGGAAAAACTATGGCAAGACTGTCTAAATGACCTGAAACATATCAGCCAACATATCCACCGATACCAATACAGCACACAGTATCTGTGATGAGCTAATAATGCCTGATAACATCAGCAGGCCGAACAGTCGGGCTCTATTAAATAGAGTATTACTCTAGTTTAGCAGCAAAATATATTAATCTTGCAATTATTATTTTGTTGAATGTTTATCATTTATCAGCTGAGATGCTGCTGCTTGGTAGTTTGTTTAGTTCTTGCCTTCGATATTTTAATTATCGTTCAGTGGTTGATGCACGTTTCTCTCATTTTTACACAAATATGAGCTGGGCTGTTTTGACTTTTCAGCACCATGGACAGAGCTTTAACTCTATTTAGCACAAGAACAGTTCATTTAATCTTCTCCCCACTCTCTCTCCATCTCTTCCAGGCAGTAGCAACAGATCCTTTTCCAGTGAAGATGCTCTATGACAAGTCACATGACCAGGTCTGGGTCCTGACATGGGGGGATATGGACAGAACACATCCAACACTTCAGGTAAGTGTGTTTTGTATGTGTGCTAAAGAGCTCTCTCAGGTAATAGCGGTTTCGTTTTACTGTAGTTCTTTGTAGTGTTTTCTCTACAATGACAAGCTGCACTAGACAGCCCAACAAGAGATGGATGGATATTGAACTGGAGTGTTTATTTGTTACTGTTAAGGAGAGTTTTGTTTCATCTCCGTCGTGTTAGTGTACGTATCCGACACTAGAACCTCATTTTGGAGGGAGGGTATTGATTAGGGTACAGCAAGCTCTTCTTTATTTGCAGCCTAATTTTCAAACCACGCTGGTGATTATTTCCATAAAATCCAGCCGAGTGCAGTACGAAATAGCCCCTCTTTATTATTGTCGTATTTCTACGCCACCCTATGCCTACTTTTTCTGTGTGCGTATTTGTGAACTCTGATGAGCGATTATCTTCCTGGAAGAATATAATCTATATAAGCTGCAGAAAGTTCACCAAGCGAGAAGAACGGCGCCTCATAACTAATTGAGCTCCGTTGCGTACCTGCGTCCCTGTTTATGTGATAAGTATTTGTGTGACAGCATCTAATCTATGTATGTTTTAGAGCATTTACCAAGCCAGCAAAACAGCAATTCGCAGCTGTGGTGCTGCCGGCCTGTGCCTGGCGTCCCTTTGGACCACTGGTGTTGGAGGCTTCACGAATGAGAAATGATCACAGGTGTGGTTGTATTTAATCCACCTCGGGGGATTGGGTGGAGAGAGGAGGATGCAGGGTCGTGAAGGTAGAGGGGAGGGGAAAGGGAACAGAGCTGGTGCCCATGGGAGAGGTATGATGCTGTTTTTATAGAGCCAGTATTTATATGTGTGTGTGTGTGTGTGTGTGTTTGCCTGTGCAACAGTGGAGGACACTGCCACGAGTAAAGCCACCAAGGGATCCCATTGTAATCTCTGTAACAGACACAAACATGTTTATTGTTCTGCTTTGTCCCATTGGAGGGAAGGATCCCATTATAATCACGTTAGGTGTTGTGTTCAGGCTTTACTGTTTGGGGATGTGCTGTGTCTATTCATTAAGGGGATTGCAGAGGGATGATACACTCTCAAATGTATGATTCTTGAGATTCTTGGGATATTTGGAGTGAAATGACTGATTTTTAATAGTCAGTCAGTGGTTGTTGAGCTGTTAATGGTGCTGAAGTCATTTGTCAAATGGTCCTATAAATAACGCGTCTTCATGATGTTGTATTGTTTCCATTTTGCACTTTTATTTCCAGATTTTTCAAGAAACTTGAACTGTAATGGTAGATTGCCGTTGGATCTAAAGGTGCCACTATGGTCTGGCAACACAAAGCAGTGAAATGACAACCACCTGTGTGTGTGGGTTTTAACAGCTTTCTACTGATTTACAATCTGCATGGCCAAGTAGGCTGCATGTGTGTGCATACATTTCCCTGTTCTTCCGTTTTGCACCCTTTCTTCATAGAGTGTAGGTGTACTAGCAGGGGATTTGTTAGTGTGTAGTTGTCTCAGTTGAGGTGCACACTCATGGTGTTTATGCTGGAGTTGTCTTTACACTTTCATCAAAGATTATGGTCTTAAATGAAGCAGAAACTTTTATGAAAAGGTGTTTTTCATCACAGACAAAACAATTTTCTCCTCATATAATTTGAAACAATCTGAGTGCAGGAAGCAGCTTTGCATAACGTTTCCCCTTTTCTGCCTGCTGCCTGAACTGAGGAAAACACATTTTTGTGCTTTTTTCATTTTATTCATTTCCCTTCTTCCTGCAGTCGTTCCAGGGTAATGAATAATTAGAGAGCAGGGCATGAATCACTCAAAAATGCAATTGCAGGGAAACTGCATAATGGATTGGAGTCCACATGGATCACACCACAAATAAATGGTCTGATAATGTCATTATCATTTGGACTGAAAGTAATTGACCTGCTGACCGCTTCGCTTCAGCGGATCATACATGTGTACGAGTGTGTGTCTGTCTTTTGTGCATGTGTAGGTGTGCGTTCAGCTCAGTGTGTGTGTGTGTGTGTGTGTGTGTGTGTGTGTGTGTGTGTGTGGTGTTTTTAAGCAGCCAAGTTTTTGGGATGGCTCAATATCTCTGTGTAAACATCAGAGGGAGTGTGATTGTCAATTCATTAGAGAAGACAAATGGAGGAATCTCTGCCGGGCAGAGAGAGACATGGCCTTTCAGACTGTCAGTCCGGTCTGCAGCTACGTGCCAAGAAGACATTTAACTCATGGGCACTTTGTTTTTCTCTGTGTGCGCACACACCATACATGCACACACACAAGCACCCATCTGTTTCCTCCCCATTTATCTCTCTATGAGGTTTGCCAAATATATGTTCAAGAATGGTTATTATTATAAATCAAAGTATTATTACGACAACAATTTGTCATAACAGGAAACGACGTGAATTCAATTAAGGCTGGCAAAAAGTTTCATCTTTTAAATATCTTCACGAAAGGTACTTTAGTCCTAAAGCCACTTTTTAAGTTGGGGTTTTATTCGGTCTATCCGAGTTTTCTCGTGTTTAGTTTGTCTTTTCTGTTTTATCAGCCTGTCACTTATCAGTCTTATCTCTCTTTAGAGCGACAGACATTGTTATTTTGTTCTGCACACATTATTTGTATACAATAGTTCTCAGTTGTTAGTCCCTGAAGGTAGAGGGTATTATTGAAAATGTTTTGACATTTGAGCTGCGATATAATACCTGAATATCTGGACTGATACCAAAACTGTTTTTTTGATTCCTTACTTTGAGGAATATAAACATGTTTCTTACAAAACCCTCAAACAAATGAAGCCAAACTTCTCAAATGCCATTTGTGTTATTCTACAGACAGCTGTAAACTTTAGCTAAATAAAAGTGGTGGTTAACTTCCACTTCCTTCCTGGTTCGATTCTGCCCGGGAACTTTTGTTGCATTTACATTGTAAGCTGTCCAATAAATACCAAACAATAACATCATAAAACATGATTTAAATCAGAAAATATCTGATGAAAGTTAACAAGACTATGAATCTTCAGACACTGGATGAACTTTTGCTGCTTAAATGCAGACGACTGTGTGACATCAAAACTAATGAAATCATTTTACATGAATATATGATCTGTTTATCAGTAAACATCTGTCTCCTTCTCTCTTTCTCTCTTATGCATGCATTCATTAATCTTGTGATATATGCCCAGGGAGTAAAACACACAAAGTTTTAATTTAAGTTTTAAAAGCTCCGCATTGATCTTGAGTAACAAGCCTCTGAGTCTTCCAGGAAATCCATAATTTGCTTTATTCCTCCCCAGAAGCAACAAGACGAGTAATTCTGACTGTATATAAAAAAGCAAAATTTCTGTTATATCAAAGTTCTTTGTAAGATTTATTGAATTCTCTAAATGACAAATATACTGGAGCATTTGATGAATTCATTTTGGATGTACTGTAGTTAGTTGAGAAAGTAAAACATTTTTTTTTAAAAAGCTACTCAAGGCTTCTGGAGAGTGAATGCTGTTGAAAAGCAAAAGCTACTCAGTCAGAACCAAATCCCCCTCAGGTATTAGGGCAGCCAGCGAGGCAGGGGCAGAGTAAAACTCAATTGGGCCTTGTTGCTGAGTGTGTGGATATGAAATCCAAGGATGAGCGATGACAAAAGGAAGCCAGTGGCATTAAGTTGAGAGCACCTGCAGCCCTGGAGACCACAGCAGCTGCCTAATAATACATGAGCGATACTACATTGAACCTCATTAACTCCCGTCATTGTATTCTGCAACTGTTGTAATGACTTTTTTTTTTAATGAGGATTCTTTTCATGTCTTGCGAGCAGCGAGGAACCGGCAGATCTGTTTTGTTAAAAATGGATGAGACAGTGAGGAGGATAGAGAAAGACAGAGGGCTTTGAGGAGTATTGCAGCAGTGTAGCAAAAGCAACAACTCTGCAACTTCCCTTGCTATTTTTCTTTTTCTTGCATTTGATAGTTCTGAGGAAGGAGTGTGGAGTCTGGCCCCCCCGCTGGGCATCAGGTAGAGGTTCAGCTTTAGTGGCGTAGGCATAGAAATCAAAATAGATTTTACACTAAGTTCTTTCCTTTTAAAACAATATTCTATATGCTCTCTAGCAACATTTGCCTAGACGTGTAAACCGAGAGCCGCTTCAATGAGCCAAGTTTCTCCGAGAATAAAAAGCAGTAAAATCAGAAGGAAGGAGGATTACAGAGCAGAAGGTGACTAGTTGCTTTTAATAAACGCACAGCGTCCCGTAAACTGCCTCACTCGTCCTTGACTGTGACCTGATCATGCAGGCTTGCATGATGAAGCATGTGTCATGGGCAAGGTGGTGCATCGGGAGCCCATCAAAAAGTGCACGCACTTTACGAACATGCTGATTCAGTGGCCCGGAGTGTGTGACATGAGCGATGGGGCTTTTATTGTGGCGTGTGCTTCTAAGACAACCATCAGTGAATAAGATGCTTTATCAGAGGACTGAGGTGGGGCCACGTACTGTACTGTAGATGTTAATCTGGCCCGGGATATATGGGCATGTCACCTGGACAAGCTCCGGCTGTTAAGACCTAAGATATGAGCCTTTATTTCATTTATAGAAGCTAGCAGCATTCTGACGAAGCTCAAAGGTCACAAGTTTAATTATCACAACAGTTTCAGTGCACTTTTGAGAAGAATTTAAAAAGTAAGACTACATTAACACACAAACATTTTTGATTGAGAGGCCTATAATAACTTCAGTGCTGTGTGGTGGACAAACCGTATAATATGAGATACTGTTTCTCAGTTAACATTTAATTAACATTTCTGCATGACAATTTCTTGTTATTTATTGGCATATTCACCAATACCCAGTCATCTGGGATAAATGTCAGCCTGGCAAACGAATTGGTCTAGTTCTACACTAAACCTCAATCTTTATGAAAAAGTGGTTCTAACAATGCACAGAAATGATGTCTCATTTATTGTTTTGATGGTATTGTTCTGCAGCACATTTTCACAGACTGTATCCTTACTGATCAACGCTTAAATACTCGTCCAATCTATTATGTCTTGGTTCCTTTAAAGAGAGGCACTACATTCAGTGCGGCTACAGTGCAGATCCCTCTGTATTTACAAAAATATGTGCTTAGATTCATATTTCATTTATTATTATTCATATTCAGTATGGGTCTACATGGCGGTCAATAAGTAAGAAGCTGCCAAAGACTTTGAGATGATACTGATACATATCTTGGTCACAGTTTCATAATAAAGTAATTTAAGGGCTTCTTATCGAAGGTGTTTATTATGTTTATGCAAGAAACATGAATACTGGCCACTATATGATTATCAGATTTTTAAAACTCTCAAATATTGATATCGGCCTCTGGCATCTGTCTAGCTACAGTTAGATTGATCGGACAGGTCAGTTGTGTTGTTAACATTCATGCTGTTTTGTGTCATCGTCAACAGGTAATTCCTCAAGCCAGTGTGGGAGAAGTACATCATGCCATCCGCACAACTTTCCAGAGGGTCAACGACTTCTTCATTCCTCCAACCAACCTCATCATCACTCACGTGAGGTAAACCAGCGCACACACACACACACACACACATATTCAGCCACGTTATCTGACGTTAAAACACAGGCCACATCGTTGCTCGTTCATCACGGCTGTCCCTCTGAAGTAAAGGAGAAAAGAGCAAATAAGAATTCTAATGAGAGTCTTGATGTGTGTTAATCACCCCACCCCCCCCACCCCCCCCGAAACTCGAGAAAGGCTATTAACCTCTGCTTTGAACTTTGTCGATTCAGGTTTGCCTTCGTCTTCCTCAAAAATGAGCCTGCGGTACACAAGATCGACCTGGAGACCCTCCACCGCGTCAAGACCATCAGCCTGAAGAACTACAGCTGCATACCGCTCAGCATGGCCTACACACATCTGAGCGGCTTCTACTTTGTCCAATGCCAGAGCAAAAGCCACCTGCAAGCCCCGCCCCAGCTCCTCATCGACAGCGTGACGGACGCGGTGATTGGTCCGAACCTAAACGTCACAGGGCAGGCTTTTGTGTCGCCGGACGGCCGATACATTGTGACACCTGACCCCCAGAGCACAAAGCTGATAGTACAGACAGTGTCGTTCCAGGGGGAGCTGGGTCTGAACCAGGAACTGGACGAGCCCGTAGCTGTCTCCGATCTGGCTTTCCAGCCTTCCTTCACGGAGTCCAACCAGAATGTGGTTGTGGCCACCTCAGGCTCAGGCACGGACCTGCTATTTGCCGATCTGTCCTCGGGCCACACCGAGGTTCTCCGGAGCCTCAAGGAGCCCCTGGACCCCCAAGCCTGGCCCTGGGGAGGCCCCAACAGAGTGGTGGTCTCCAGCGGATTGTTCGGACAGTACCTGGTGACGCCGTCAGCCGAGTCCCTCTTTGTCCTGAACGGCAAACAGAGAACGCCGCACTGCGAGGTGTCAGACATCAAGAGAGGGAACACAGTTGTCTGGGTCGGCGAGGTATGAGTAAAAAAAAAAAAAAGAAAAAGAAAAGAAAGCAGGAGACGTAGGATTAGAGACGTAAATGAAAAAAGGAAAAGGGAAAGATCAGGCCAAATTACCCATATTAAAGATTTATGTGAACATAAGTTGTGGACTCAACCCTGGGACTGAGCAGGAGGGATACACGCCTGGGTTTATTGTAACAAAAGTACACTTAAAAATAGAGTAAATGAGAAAACATTAAGAAACCCTGTTGTGATATTTCTATTGGGAGAAAGTGTCAATGCCGTTCAGTGCAACAGTGATCTATGTGCACTTAACTATACAGAATTGTACATTATTGCACTTCCTTCCATGTTATCACAGCAAATAGGTACCTGAAGAGGGGTTATTAACGAACTATGAACTATGCACAATGCTCACTTTTTTTAGAGTAAAAAGCTTTCCGATTTTGTTTAACTCAACAATGTTTGTCGTTTTCACCAGTGCTGCATATAATCACCACAAACAGTCTGTCTGTCCTGTCTGCCTTTAGTGTCTTTAGTGTGTTCTGAGTCCTTTTAAAAGCTACCAACCCATCTGTATCCTCCCTCTGAAAGCTTTCATTCTCCTCATGCCGGCAGAGGTTGGCTTTATGCACATGTGTAATACCCTCTATTTACATTGTCTATCCAAAGAGCCCGATTGGTCCATTAGCCGTCAACAATAGATGTTTCGCTCGCAGGGGAAGCCTAACCAGAAATGAGCAGTACATCTTGTGGTCTCTTGCAAAGGTATAATCTGTCCCCCGCTGTCTCTCACATTTATTCTGTACCTGCAGCACAACTCTGTGCTGTGGAGCCTGAAAATGCCACTTAGCAGATTCCCTCAGGGTAATGACTCCGGTTTACGCTGACCCACATGCTGAGGCCGCGCCAAAGCGGCATCAACTCCGCTATCTGACTGGCTGTGAGCATTTGTGCATCCTCCCAGAGAGCAGCGCGATCAAACTCCAAGGTAGATAGACTTTACTCGCCACGTGGTAATTATTCAGCTTTACCTAAGAGGACTGTAACACAAAGAGAAAATATTTTAGTTTTTGGATTTGTCATTTGCGCAGGAAAAAAAAAAAAGATGCTGTATCTCAAAAAACTTGCAGCCTGTTTCAAAAGTAGGGATACAGTTTTTAGACATTAGCAATACGTACCGTTTTAAACCTTTGTCCTGTTTCCAGGGATATTTATTGATTGTTAACTTACTAAAATGACAATAATTGTACAGGTTTGTTTCTCATTATTATTATTATGAAAAACTGTATACCTACTTTTGAAAAATCTGTCTGGAGGCAGTAACCGAATAAACACCAGCAACTCTTCGTCTATCAAAACAGCAGATATTTTCTCTCTGTGGCTGAGCCGCATCATCTTCTGTGTAATTTGCTTTTTGCCATTCGCTCTAATCATCATAATGACGATCCATTAGCAGCAAGACAGCGCCGCTGCTTCTCTGAAGATGTAATAATGTTATTAGAAATTACTGGAAACAGTGTCTCTTAAACAGTCCTGCCTCTTGACAGTAGAGCCGCGGCCTGTGCACGAACGCTTAGCTCGGGCAACACACCTGATGGCTCTTAGATACTGGGCTAAAATGGCTTTTTCTTTCTTTCTCTTTACGCTGCTCTGTGCCTCCCAGCCTCAAACTACAGCTTAAAATAAATGTCCTCAAATATTCAGCTGTCTGTATCCTTTATCATCTGCCATAGATGGTTTTACGTTATAAAATAAATCAGGAGCTATTTTTTGATAAGCCGTTTAATAATTCTTATTTAGACAAGCTTGCTACTGATTTTAAAAGCTGCTTGCAACATTATCTGGTTGAGAATTAAGGAAATGCATACAGAGAAAACTAGCAACTGTATTTCTAGAATTTGCTAGCTTCTACAAATAGTCGGCCTGTACAAAAAGTGTTCCAAGACAAAACAAAAACAGTGTCAACTTGCTGTAAAATTAAGTTAACTAAAAATAATGGACACACATTATGTAATCACGGCACAAATACTCACAGCCTTTAGGATTTTGCCGTTGTTGACCCTTTTTGGGGGGGGGGGGGGGGCGTGTGAAGCAAAAAGCCTGTCAGAGTCCTGTAAGAAAAGTGTACCACTGTAAAATCCAGCAGGAGTCTTGTGACTAAGTATATATCTGCTCATGTGTTGGGTTTTTTTTTGTCCTCCCAGAAACAAACAGCAAACCCAAATTAAATATTAATCATGTTCTCCTAATACGTAGTTGTGCCTGTAACTCCCCAATGCAATGCAATGTGTAGGGTAGAAACCAAGCTGTGTAGGAAAAGACATAAAACACAGAGTGAAGCTTGTTTGTGATTTAGGTATTTGCTGCTAATCTGCCATGAAAATCCATTCTGGCATGATAAGCCTGTTTGATGAACTTTCTTTTTGAAGGCAATGACTTCATGATGATTTTGTTTCCTAGACCACTGTTGCACTGAGGAGAGAAATATAATTACCTGACATACATTTATGTTTATTGAATGGAAATCTGTTGAATTGGTAGCCCAGTTTTCTCACTGTTAAAGATGAAATTAAAAAAATATCTTATTGTTAAAAAGTTCAGGCTCTGATGCTTCTTAAAGTCACTATCCCATCCAAAGTCACTCCCCAACGGCTCTAAGTGAGTAATCTATCCGAGACATGCATGTAATGGAAATAGATCTTCAACATGATCATCATTGACCTCTCAGTGATCGCTCACAGTCACATACGGTTTACAGTTGCTTGTGAAAAAGTCACTTTTCTGCCCTCTGCCCATTGTCACGTCTGTCAGCTTATCTCTTAAGGTCGATTCAGCAGTATGACATCGCTACTAGAGCCAAGGAGAGCAAGAACAAAGAGACTGCACCTGCGCTTGCTGATTTAACTACATTATTGGCTAGCTCACGTTGTTTGTTTGGATCTACCTTCAGTGTCACATGACTATTTCCGTACCTCTCCTCCTTTAACCCTCGAAGTAAGGGGCTGCAGAGCTGAACCACTTGGTGTGATAGACATTGATAGGAACCACTGTTGTAGATAACATTGTTCATGTTTAGAACACGTTCGGACATGACAAAAACTGACTGTACAGTTTTCTTTATGCATTTTGTGTGTTCTGGTTTATGAGGGAATTGTTTTGTAAGAAAAAATCGAATTAAATATATTGTAAAAATCAGTTCTTTTCTCAGTGTCTTCACTCTCAGTGTTTTCAACATGGATTTGTCTGCAAATTACTTTCTTGATTAATAGTTTAGTATTTCAAAAGAAAAGTGTTTGCTGATTAAATGCTGATTACAATGTAACAGAATTCAATTCACTGCCATATAAGACAAAGAAAAGCAGCAAATCCTGGAAATAGAATATTTGGCATCTTTTTCATCAATTATCAAAGTAGTTGCCAATTAATTTTCTGTCAATCAACCGATTTATTACTTTAATTAATCCAGCACTACTGCAAAGTCATTCAACAAATATATGAAAATAGAGCTGAAACAATTAGTCAATGAATCGATTTGTCAATCGCACAATTTTGATAATCTATAAATTGTTGCATCATTAATTAAAAAGTGTAAAACATTTTCTGGTTCCAGTTTCACTAATGTGCTTTTTTATCACTGACCAATTATATATCTTTAGGTTTTACACTGTTGGTCAATCAAACAAGCAATTCCAACACGTCACGTTGGGTTCTGGGAAACTGTGATATTTCATTTTTCACCATTTTCTGACATTTTATAGACGTAGTTAAGTAACAATAATCACTATTTCACAGGTCTGTAATCTAATAATAATAGGAAACTGTAAAAATTGTAAAATCTATGTAATTTAGTTAATAACTGCTTCATTTAAACCAAAGTAATAATTCATTTATAATTGGAAACGTTATTCTTCATATATGTTCGGCTGTCGACAAATTTCATATTGTTCAGCATGTTCAGCTGACCTGCTGTGCTCCGACACTCTACAGTAGTTATCAAATGAAAGTGTGCCAACTGAAACTGAAGACTGATTTAAGACTATTTTCCCTGTAATTAGTGCCAAATTACATGGTTCTTTCCAGGAGCCTTCAGAGGAAATTATTGATAAATTATTAGGAAAAAGCATTTTTACTCAATTTATCTCCATATTCTGGATTTTAGAAATGTTTCAAGAATGATTAGTCGATTAGTCAATTGACAGAAAACTAATTAGCAACAATTTTGATAATAGTTTAAGTCATTTTTCAAGAAAAATACCAAACCAAACTGCTTCAGGTTTTGGACTGCTGACAAAACAGGACAATTGAAGACGTCAACTTGAGCTTTAGGAAATTATGACTGAGACCCACCTTTCATGCTGGTAACAAAACTCTGCTGGTCTCAGTGAGTCTCCATCGACAAAAGAAACAAGGTACAAAATCTGACCAAAGTATTACCATGACCACATATGGTACATTGCAATATTTCTATACTGTAATAACTGTAAAAGATGAGGACCATCAGAAGACTCGCTGCCGATAACTGCCTTGTTTACTTGTTACTTGTTTACCGCCAGGTCACATTTCTTTACAGCATCTTCACTGAAACATGAGAAATCACTTCAAATGACAGGATGTGAGAAACATGAGCTCTCACTTCACAAAAACACAACATGGTCTGAATGCTTTGTTGTAGAAATCATCTCAAGGTATTAAAATTTATAAAATTACATATTAAGTAGAATCTGTCAACTTTCAGCAAATTATATCATCTATATTGAACATTTCTGGTATAAAAGAATATATAGGCTTTACATATACATATATATACATATATATAACAGGTCTCTTTACAATTTGTCGATTAATCAAATAGTAGATAGAAAATAAATTGGCAACTGTTTTGATAATCAATTCATCGTTTTGAGACATGTTTTTAAGATAGAAAGCCACAATTCAGCTTCACAAATGTGTCTCCTTTCTTGTTTCCTTAGTCTTGAATGTCTTTGGGTTTTGGATCTTTTATAGACCAAACTACTAGTATATTAATCAAGAAAAGAAGAGTTCAAATGTTCAATGAGGCAGAGTTCATGGTGTTTAATCATATTCTTCAAACAAGACCTCCAAAAACACACACCTACCACTCATCAGTCAGCCTTGAAAGTGTCTTAGCTGACAAGGTTAGACAGAGTGACAATTTTAGCATCTGGAGAATTACTGGATATCTGCGTCCAGTCCGCCGTCTGCGATGTGACATACGTCCCCTCGTCCCTGCCCACGTCGCAGACACTGTCATTTATGGTCTCAGTCCACTGATGAGCTGGCATCGAGCTGGCCTTCACTCCTGTAGAAGTGAATGTAATCTATTGTCTTTCCGTGCTCAACGCGCTCCCAACAATCCATGACCATTACTTACAACACTGCTCTACTGAGGGACGCTGTCAATACTCTCTCCATCAGTGTCCCAGAGACAGAAAGGGGGTAAAAGAGACCGTAAAAGACTTTCTGGAGCCAAACATCAGTGAGGTAGGAGAATCTGATCACACAGACAATTAACATCCTGTTTACACCTGCTTCAATTTCCCATGAATCATGACCGAATGGAGAGAAGACGACACCAGCCTTCATCCTGCCTGCAAAGTTTACTGAAATAGTTGTGGAAAACTGAGACCACAACTTGTTCACACTCACACACATCATATCCCAACACAATCTGATACCAACCACCTTCACTATTGTTTCTGTACCTACAGTCTCAATCGTGTCAACCGTATTTCAGTTATGGTATAAAAATACAAGTTGTGACCAAATGAAAAATGTACATCCCAACATACAAATCAAGGTGGTTACTGCTTTTTGACAGCAGCTCATTCAAAGTGCCACAAAACTCAAACTTTGACCTAATTTACACTCATTTCAAGATAAAGTCCAGATGAAAGATTTAATACACTTTTACACAAAGCCACATATATGTTTCTTCACTGTCCATGTTGGGATGTGAAAGAGCTTCAGCTCAGCACAAAGGCCACATCTGTTCCTGTCAGGTTTTATTGTTTCATACAGGGCTTTAGGAAAAATCAGTTTATTTTGCATAAAAACAGTAATTAAATCATTTTAATTCTATTCATGTACCATCCAAAAAGGCTGCAATTTGAACTAAATCAGCCTTAAAATAGCACTTCCTTCTTCACAGTGTAAAAAAGGATAATTACAGTGTTAGAAAGTGAATTATTATTGGTATAGAAAGAGTTTAGAGTTAATATTAGCAAAAACAAACACACCAGGCTGTAAAGTGAGTTCTGAAAGCCACAAATCACCGAAACATGCAGAAATAATTACTTAGTGGTATCAACACTGTCAACCCCATGCAGGTGTAGTGACTGTATAGCTATTTATTGCTATGAGACAATAAAAACATCTCACTCACTGTCACTGTTTAACCAAAGAGGATTCAAATCAGAGAAGAAGCCTGGTTGTCTTCCTCTGTGTGTCCTCAGCAGCATGTGAAAGCGAGGCTCAAACTGCCTCAGCAGGCTCATTTGGGTGAATCTCACTTCAACTAACAAGGTTGATAACCTCCAGCTCCAAGCCCACTGGAAAGCAGACCTGGGTCAAATATTATGTGCAAATGTGTTATTTTTTTCTTGCTCTGGTGGAACAGACGTGGGGTTTGATGCTGTTCCACGAAATGTTAGATTGGATAAATATTTTATTAGTAACAACCTACAAAGCTCTGTTTCTACCAGCTCAATCGAACACTCTAAGATACAACAACAGATACCGACTATCTGGTCTTGAGGGAAATCAGACAAAGATCAGGGCAACAGACACCCACAAACGAGCAGTGTTGACGTTCATACGGGAGTACTGCTGTGTATTTGCTGCCTCGAGTGAACAAGATCCCTGTGAAAGCATGACTGCAGCTAAACCTGCCCAGTTTAGGCAGAGACACACCTGCGATGTTTTCATCAGTGGGGCTAGTTTGACCTCTGAAAGGTTTCATAAAATAGAAACTACTGTAGTAACACTTACAGTGCAATTAAGTTGTATGAATCAGGTACAAAAAAAATACTGCTACTTAAATGTAGACAGAGCGGGAAAAAATTAGTAAATAACAAAATATCAAAGTATTTTTATAAATACTGGGAACCCATGGGCTACAGCATGGGAAAACACAACAGAAGTTTGGGGAAAAGAGGAAAAATGGAAGACTAGATTATAGTAAATTTACCTGGCAGTGGTGGAGGAAGTACTCAGATCTTTTACTGAGATAAAAGTAGCACCGCTACACTGTAGAAATACTAAAGTCATACAATAAAGTAAAAGTCATACAATCAAAATTTATACCAAAAGAAAAAAGTACTTAGTATGCAGAATGGCCAATTTCAGAATAATGTTTATTGGATTATTGGATTATAATTACAGTATTGATGCATTAATGTGTTCATCACTTAAGTGTTGCAGCTGGTTATTAGCCCCACTTTTGGCTAATCTTAATGCCTTATCCTGCTTGCTCTAAGTCTTATCTTAACCTATAGGCTTATATTACATTGTTGATTTATGTTTTGTATTATTAACCTGAAAACCAACTAAAGTTATTAAATAAATATAGTTATATATTTATATTTTGAAGTAGAAGGAAATGCCCAAGTCAAGTGTCAAGTAAAGAATTGTACTTAAGTACAGTTCTTGAGTAAATGTACTTGGTTACTTTCCACCACTGCCTATTGGTACTTAAATGTAGGCACAGTGTAAGAAAATAAGACTATGAGGAACAACAGAGTAACAATGAGGCATTTTAGAGGAAAGAAGAAATAAATTATACTCTCAATGGGCTTTGGAAAATCTCTCAAAATTCAGATGGAAATGTTATTGATGGACATATAAAATACATTGTGTATATTTTGTCATCCAGGGAGAAAAAGCTATAACATAATAAAGTAACAAGATAAAAAAAAATCTTGACTGTATATAAAGTATTCAATATGAAGTATTTTTTCCAAAATGTAGTTTTGTTTCCCAGTGCTGTCCCCCATAGTACCCAGTATTTATAAAAAAATACTTGAATATTTTGTTATTTACTAATTTTCTTCCACTGTAACTACATTAAAGTACCAATATGAAACATTAAGTATTTTATTGGCTCCTGATTAATTTAACCAAATTACACTGTAAATCCTTGGCTGTATTATAAAGTGTTACCACAACTGGCATGAAATGAACACATCCTCTGAGAGGGATCTTGTGTTGTGGATTAAGTGGTAATTTAATTATTCCATCTTTAAATGTGATAACTGGACATTCCACTGTCACTTGTTTGGAAAGTACACAGTTTTGGTTTAGGCAGGATTAACGATAGGATTAGAGTTGGGACACTGACATGGGAAGACTTTGGTCTTGGTTAAACGAGGAAGCTCTAAGATGCTTATTTGGCCCCAGAGCAGAAACTGTCTTGGTATTAGCTAAGAAACAAACATTCATCAGACTTCTGCTTGTGTGGTTGTGGTGGAAGAACAGCTCTCTTACTGCACAGAGAATATGTTTTCATGTTATGAGCACCATCTGTGAGTTTAAAACATACTGATATTTTTAAAGACAAACTAAAAGACTAAAAGAAAAAATCAAAAGATCTGATTATCAATAGAATTATTGTAGTAGCGATAGGGGTGTGGGATCTTTTCTTTACCGTTCCTTTGATAGGACTTTAGCAGACCAAGACCCAGCCTTCTTGTGTGGGGAAAACAAAGACTGGAGGTCATTATTATTACAGAACAAGTCTAAGAGTCTAGAGCCATGCTAGCAGCTGTGTGAGGCTGTACTTAAACACAGCGGTGCTTTGAGCTAAATGCTAACGGTAGCATGCTCACAATGACATCGTCAACATGCTGACTTGAGGCAGGTTTTGTTGACCATCTCACTTTAGCATGCTTGCTAACAATTGGTAATTAGCACTTACCACCAAGTAAGACTGAGGCTGATGGGAATAGGACAAATTTAAATTTGACTGATGAATGTCCGTGCCAATCCACCCAGTAGATGTTGAGATATTTCACTGGATAAGTGAAAACTTTGACCTGTTCACACTAAAGAAAAGGTCAGGGGTTCGCTAAAGTCATTAGGCTTCATCCTCTGGGCACCATCCATATATCTGTGCCAAAATGTCATGATAATCAATTCAATAGTGGTTGAGATATTTCGGTCTGGACGAAAGCGGTGAGCTGACCGACCGAGAGAAAGTAGAGATATTGGAGGCATCGAGTCTGATACTTTAGGATAATCGTAGTGAACATAACACCAGAAAACCTTGTCATGAGTCACTCACAGCGTCCCCAAAAAAAAAAAAACATAGTACAGTAACAAGTAAAGACATGGGGAGCTGGTTTACAGTCAGTTTCTGAGCATTGTTGCTGTGGTATGTGACATATTGGAAACATTCAGAAAGGGAATCAAGAGTGAAGTGTTGATCATTAAGGCTGCTTCTCACAGTGCAGAGCATCAGAAATCCAGGCACGTTCTGCCAGGAATCTGTCATCAATGCATCATTCAAATAAACACACAACAGTGATGAATACTACCTACCTATAGTAGCATCCACTCCTGCTCGTGGTTGATACAACATCACAGGACAAAACCACAATGATTAGAGCACAGATGCGACAATAGATGTCAACACCAGAAGGCATTGATGTAACTGTATGGATTTACTTTACTGAATATCAAATATCCTGGTACTTGATATCAGACAGACCTGTCAACTCGTTACACTCCATTTCTGTCTGACACAAGCACAAAAATAGCCCAAAGACAGCTAACAGACACCTATTTAAGAGAACTTTCCCAAACCAACTCAAGATGAAGTCCAGGAATCCAGATGCACCAATCTGTTGTTTTAATGCTAAAATCATGAAACATCTGATCAAAGAATAAGCACATGAGACCAAGAATTCGATGCCAGCTTTCAATACTAAACAGTTTCTGATATTTGACATATCCAGAGTGCTTAAAATGTTTTTTTGGTGCTCATTCATGCACACACTCCCACGCAGGGAGCTGGCCAAACATCGGAAGTAATTTGGGGTTCAGTGTCTTGCCCAAGGACACTTTGACGCCAACCTTGTGATCAGTGGACGACCCGCTCTGCTACCCTGTCCTATGGTGTCTGCAATTAATAGACCAAAAATAGTTGACAGGACATCTATAGTAAAGTCCTGTTTAGTTTGTGGTTGATATGTTTTATCCAGGTCTTAAGTAGGACTGGTCTACTGGTTTAATCTGATACAGACAAGACAGAATCAGAAATTCTGATAAAAAAAAATAATCAGAATGGTAGAGTCAGTTTCTGTATGTTGCTGATGTGAGGCCATATCATTAATAAGAGACATAGTAGGGACGCCTTCATCACGGCAGGAATTTGTCAAGAATATGCCTCAAAATAACAACAGCCATAAATATAAAATGTCACAGGGAAGTCTACAGTGCGTTCGGTGTCTGTCTGTGGCTGATGTAACACTGCGAGACCAAATCACTATCATTATGGCAGACATGCAAGTAATAACAACAGGTATTAGTGCTTGATGTGATGATGGTTATGATGAAGAGAGTGGCAGAAATCACTAATGTGCTCTACATACATCATTCATGGGAAACGTTGATAAATATATAAACTATGGAAAGTCAAGGTGTAGTCCTGTGATTTGTAAGTAGGTAGAAATCTGTATCATTAAAGTTGAACTGAAATAGGAACTCTCTGTAAGGAAATATACTCTATAATTATACTGCACCTGTTGTGCATAATTCTGTGTTTTTGGACATATTTGTGGAAACAGTGTCTAAGCTTCAGGCCTCTGGGGTCGTTACCTGTGGCAGTGTGAGGGCCGGTGTTGGGTTGTTAGCTTGGCCCTCAAATGTTGCAGTGTCAATTTCCATGGTGTGCTACTGCCTGGAGCACGTCATAGCCCTGTGTATAGCCTATTAACGTTTTTCACCCTCTTCAACCAGCCCACATATTGCTGGTTATGTACCTTGATTTAAGACATCTGTCCCTTTACAGCCAGTGCTGCCAAGCTAGAGACTTTCTTGCAAGATTTGGAAACTTTTATGACCGACTTTTTCTTCTAGCGACAAATCTCTCAACTTTTTGGGCAGACCTTAACTCTTCTTGTTCTTGGAACAGTGTGTAGGTACATTGACAGCCACTAAAAATAGGTACAAATAAACATGGAACTATTATGTAAATATAGTGTAGCTTGAAAAATAATAATAGCTGATGATAAAGCCAGTTAGATTCAGTTAAGTCCAGTGAGAATAGAGTGAACATTTTATTTTCTTATTTCTTATTAGTATTCTGATCCATCTTTGTTAAAAGAGGTGCAGCTTTTATGTTTATCACTCAGTTGGACACCAACCAAACACAAAAACTCCTTTAAGAATTTTCTGATCTCCTGAGTCTGACTCCCCAAAGTTGGACAGGGATAATTGATATGTTGTCTTGTGCCATTGTGTGCGTCTCCATGTGAAGACATACAACACTTTAGAAATCATTCAGCAGCAGCAGGCAGGAGCCAGGAACCTCCTCATGCTGGGCCCACGAGCCGACTGAAGGGAATATAGATGAAACTTGCACCAGTGAACCTGTGCAACCACTGAGACTGCAATCCCTCTTCCCTACATGATCACACCAGTTTTTATAGACCGCTGGAATGCAGTGTTATGTTTATCTTTAAGTCTGTCTTCAGAGGCAAGGACAAGTAATAGCTGTTAAACCATAGGAACACTACAAGCTTTTTTTTCTCCCTTTTAGCAGCAGAGGGGTTGTTTGTCAAATCCAGCACCTTGATTCTGTTTCACAAAGGCACAGACGATTAAATTGCATATTTCAGTACTTAGAGCCGATGTGGGGTTGTGATGAAAACACTGCATTTACTTTTTAGGCCCGTACCTAATGTTCCTGTCAAGAACTATTTACAATAATTGCAAACTAAATGGCATCCATTATCCCTCACTGCCTTACACATTCAACAAATATTTTGTTATTTCTTGATAGCAAGAGCTAGTAGGACAATATCTAAGTGACATAATTTAAATATATATGTGTAAGCAAAGCTCTACTGCCCATTTAATATATGTGAGAGTATAAAATAATAAACATTTCTATGAAGGCCATAGATGCTTGAATACATTATAAAACATGCATAATGCATTATACAAGTTGTTGCTATCATTCATTGAGATGCATTATGGTATCCTATATTTTAGTATCAGGTTCACAACTGCTTAGAATTGTTCTCCCTGTTTTTATTGAAACATTATGAGGTTTTATTATGAACATTATGGAGCTTTTGTAACCATAATGGATAAGGAGAGGTGGAAATGACCAATTTCAAATTGTTTTGTTCAATCTGAAGATTATAGTCACTGACATTGCAATTCATCTTCACACGTTGAGTACTGTCACATTTTTGTATGGCAATATAGTGAGCCACAACAATATAACTTGTCTGAGGTGTCTGATGTTTTAACAGCTTAACCTAACCTGAAGTAGACAAAGAGCTGTCATAATCACTGTTGCTGCCTTTATTGGGTAGCGTGCAGTACTGAGGTGACAGGAAATGAGGAGCAAGAGAAGGTATGACATGCAACACAGGTGCCCAGTCGGACTAGAACCCCAGACGTTGTGTTTGTTTACCTTCTAGGCCAGAGAGAGACACAAAACCCCCCAGTAGTCAGACATTATTTGGAGGCCAAACATTCAATGATGGATTTTTCTTATTTTCGTCTTGTTGGTATTGATGAGGTCCGTTTGGGACCCAAAGGGAGTGACATTAACTTCCTTTGGGGACCTAAAGGGGCTTTCTGGATTAACAACAATTTACATCCAAAGGGAATGAATGAAGATTTTAGCAAGAGAGAGTTTTTAGAGTTTTAATAAAGGTTTTGTAGATTTTTTTAACTGTATTAGCAGTTTTTAATAGTTACCCAGGTTTTAAATTCTATCCTTATTTTAATGATGGTATTTTGCCGTTTATATTTCATGTTTCTTCTGTTTATTTTGTTGAGCTGAGTGTCCTTTAGAGGCTGTGTCTAACCCCCTTGACTTGATCTCAAGTATTATGGTCATACCTTATGACTTGTTACAAGAATTGAAATATATTATCAAGGTTTACAGCAACTCTTGTTATGCATTATGAATATGTTATAATGTATTATGAGGGTGTCACCAAAACAAACCAATGCAATTTATTCATTTAAATTGGAAAGTGTTTGATTTGATTTTCTCTAAGACAAAATAGATGGTCTGTCCACGTTTTCTGCAGATGATGCAAAACAGTTCCATAGAAAGAGTATCTTTCTAGTTGAGTTTATGGTAAAACTCAAAAATAGCAGTAACAATACTCTGTAAACAGACTCCTGCAGACACAGAAATGTGCTGTGGCAGTGTCCCAAACCTATTTGGAACTACTGAGGCTTCTGGCTTATCCCACTTCAATAGGCAGCCACCCAGAAAAAGAGCTTCTTTATACACAGCAGCCGACTGTGGGCTTCGTAGGTGGGAGAGAGCAGACACGTTGGGTTTAATACATACACAGAGCTGCTTGAGAAAAACAGTAGATCCAGAAGAAGCAGAACAGACAAATCTAGTCCGCTATAGTTTTAAAGAAGGAATTCATGGTGGTGATTATTTGAATTTAGCAATGAGCGGTTGCCATTTTTTAACACAGTACTTAAAAAAAAAGTACAATTTCCACATTAAAATCCTATGTGCACTGCCAGCTTCAAGTTCAAGTTACATCACCCTTGTATAAGTTGAAAATTGGATCAGGATTGGCTGAGACTGAAATATCTCAACAACTATTGAATGGTTTGCCATGAAATTTAGTTCGACACATTCATGATGCCCTCAGGATGAACTGCAGTGACTTTGGTGTTCCTTCAACCTTTCCTCTAGCGCCATCATCAGGTCAAATTTAATTTTGTCCAGTAATGACATTCCTATCAGCCTCAGCTGTGCTTTGTGTTTAGTGCTAATTAGCAAATGTTAGCATGCTAGCACACTAAACTAAGATGGTAAACATCGTAAGCACTATACCTGCTAAACATCAGCTTGTTAGCATCGTCATTGTGAGCATGGCTGGAGACTCTATTAGTTTTGATTTCTGAGGATTTCTGTCTGTTCTTTGAGTTGCAGTGCGATGAGAACGGAAGACATTATTTTTAGAGCAGAAAATCATACATTTTAATATGCTAAGTTATGATGTCTTTTTTTACTGACACTTCCAACACTCCTGGCTCATATTAGTGTTTAGCTCCTAGTGAGTGCCATACATGTTTATCATGATTGAACACAACCCACCTACCTCACGTATCCAAGCATAACACAATTTTTATCAACCAGCAGGGATGATGAATAGGTTTGACAAGCTTATCCTTGCTTGTCAATATGCCTCCACAACAAATAAACTCACAAATAAAAATATTTAAATAATCTAATTCAAATGATTCTGATCACTTTAATCCATGTACTTCTTCTGCAGAACAGTGTCTGAAACAATGCATCATGTTGGAGAAAAGAAAAAGTGGTTATTCAGTGACCATGAAAACAAAGCACGTCTATGAATACACTAAAAACAGAGGGATTAGCATTTTAGTGTCCCCTGTATTGACAGCTCAACTAGATATGGCTGCCATGGATATGTAATCAATGAAGAAACTGTACCTCCCTCTTCCTCCCTCTTCCTCCCTCCCCCTTCCTCCCTCTCTCTCTGTTTACTTTTGCTAATCAACTTTGAGCTTGTTTTCTTCCACATCCCAATAAATGACATGTTAATCCTTCTGGGACAGCCGGGTGGAAATGAGTATTGAAAGGAATTAGCAAATTACATTTTAATAAGGATGTCTGTGGTGATATAATGGGGCCTAATGAAAGTAATGTTTTCGCTGATGTGCTGACAGCGTGGCATTCTCCCAGCTGCACCCGGCCTTAGCCCCATGGGATGAGTGAAAGAGAAAACAGAAGGGGACAAGATACGAAGACATGGACCGATGGGGGAATAAAAGTGGCACAAAAATAGCCTTTGTCCAACGTTGTGAGAGGTGATATGGTTTTGGGCGGGTTAATTCTACCTGAATAAAGTTACAGAAAGATCATGGTGTTGGTGAAAATACACCAACGTTCACTGTTGGAAGACAAAATCAGATGCTGTGTACACCCCAAACATTCACCCTCCCTCCTGAGGCTTTTTGCAGCAGTAAAAAAAAAAGCAGTGAAAAAGATGTGTGCATCCTCATAAAAGAGGTGGTGCTGAAAGCATGATGATGCAGTTACTATCTGCGGCCTGTGCAGCAGTGGCTACCGTTGGTTGTGGTTGGTTTTCATTGTGGAAAAATGTAAAAGGAGGAACGCTCTACTGCCGTTTCCTCAAAAAGTCAGAACCATCAAAACTGTTTGACACACAAATTGGAAACTCCATGCAAAACTCAAGGAAATTAATTGATTTCTGTCTGATTTTACTCAGATTTGCTACTGAACATAAACATATTTCACTTCAAGCTGTTGGAACAAATAAACAATACATGTACAACCATGCTAGCGGCATGACTCCAGGGATGACAATGTCAGTCGGTCTAGCACTTTGGTGCACACTGAGATATCTCAACAACTGTTGAATGGATTACCATGATTATGTACAGACATTCAGGGTCCCCAGAGGATGAGTCCTAATGACTTTGTTCAAACACCGCTGCAGGACAGTTTCTAAAAATCAGTTTGTTGGATCTTAAACATGTACCAAAACAGACTCAAATTCTACAATTCAAAGACTATCATCAGACTTAACAAGACATGAGTAATATGATTGATAACCACTCTCCATCAGTCTTTCTTTTACTGTGGTTGTTATATACAGTATTTAGCCCTTGCACACAGCCAGCTCTCTATTAGACCTCTGTTATGGCACTACATATGGCTGCTTGGTGATACACCTGCACAGCATCTATAATGGAACGGGTTGAAGTGTGACCAGGTTATAAAGGGACTAAAGCAGTGATACAATTTGAGGTAAAAAATAAAGCAAAGGCAGAACAACAAGTCACATGTCAAAACTAATCACTGTCACACACATTGCCACATAGATGTGTCAATCAACTTTCAAATCCTCTGCTTGCATGACATGGCAAACACCCACCTGGCAGACACCAGTTGAGGGTTAAAGAAATCATAAAATGCATTTTCAAATCTAATCTCACGAGTTCTGACAGAGAAACAAGACACAACAGCTAAAAAGTGGACAGCTGAGGAGAGGGACGCAGGGAAGAGCGGTGTCCTCTAATGGGTTTTGTGAAAATAATTGCATTGTGGGCCTGCTGAGGTGTAGCACTTAGATATCCCCAAAGAGTTCGCCTGAGCAGGGTGATACAGGTAAGCTCAGAGGGTCTGTGCAAAAAATTGAAAACCTTGACCTATTCATGCTTTCTACTAAGGCTAGAGAATTTGAGTCATATGTGAAGGTTGTCAAGAAAGGAAATGAAAGAGATTTGGGGTCAAATGTTGTGTAGGGACAAATCTGAAGGCCACTTAAAGTCTGAAAGCCACTTAAAGGTATAATATGTAACATTTCTGCATTAAAATGTCTAAAAACAACTAGCTCTATGTTTTATATTTTGTTGTTATATTTTTATTAGCTAACGTTATTTGTGGCTATTTCATTAGAATGAAATGAAATAACGAGAATAAACGTAACACGAATGACACTTTAATACATTACCTCGTCTCTGAATGGGGTTAAACTCATAGAACTGGAGTTACATTTTCATCGACAATGGTGGTTGTTTGACAATGAAAACAACAACTCCCATGATCCAATGCATCACAACGTCATCAACATTTTGATTGAAAGAAATTACATACTGTGCGTTTAAGGAACGTCATCATCATCATTTACATGTGGCATCAGGGAAATCTGACCTAAACAACGGATGTAATGAAGTTGCATAAATTGGTATAATTTGAAATTTAGCCAATTTATTGTGACAAAAAGACAATTAGAATTATTGCTTGAATTAGAAGCAAATAACTTAATTGGGTATAAGTAAGTGGAGGACTTTCAATATATTTTTCCACAACATTTCTACACAATTCTTTTTGTTCTCCACAATCAGTACCAAGGTGCTCAAAGAGATATGCTGTGGGTTACAGTGCTTTTCAAATAAGATTTCTACCTCCAGTAGGGTGAAATGAGAAAATAAAATGTCAAATATCCTGAGACTTTCCAGTACTTATTTTCATCTTTTTAGGATATAAGGAGCTCTCAAAGAGTTATATTGAAAAAAAACTATAGAAAATTGATGATGATGTCGTCTCTAGATGGGAACTCTCCACAGCTGGAACAACCATGTCTAAAAAGTGAGGATGAAGTGGTACTTAAGTACCCCCGAATTTGTCAGAAGCTCTCCAACAAAAGCCCTCAAAGCTGCCTAAAAAGATAAATCTTGTTCCATCTCCCCAGCAGAATTTGACTTGTTGGTTGATAGCTGTGTAGCAGCCAAGAAAAACTGTCATGATCATCTCATCCACATGCTTCTGTTTCCGACAACTCAGCATAAGCAGGTGCAATCTTCAAAGTGAATCCTGCCGCAATTACACCCCTGAGTCTCTTCAGCTAGAAAAGAAAGTGAAAAAGTGACTTTCAGCACTGGCTAAACTGTTCTGTGAGGCTTAAAGAGTATATTTTCAGCAAGAGCAGACTCATTACAGTATTTTTAATAGATTTATTAATAATATACATTTTAAAAGCATCGGTAACATGAGGGGCAGATAGTTTACCGGGTTCATGTTCATTCAATTTAGTCAATCTAATACTCTGCAGCTGAACATGTGTGGGTCAGACGTAGATGTCAGACACATGGAAAATGATAATTACTTTGTCAATCAGTCTCCAGCTAACTGTAGAGCTCTGTGCTAATGTTACGGTAAACGGACATGACTTGATTGGGCATCACTTCATCTGCCAGATAGTGAAGCACTCACCTGCCTGCAAACAGCTCTGACAGGTATTTAAAGAGTCGAAAGTTGCTCAGAGAGAATCGTATTATCACCTTGTACAAGCCTGAGTTACACATCTGGCACTTTCTAGGTGTTACCATCTAATAATAATAATAATAATATCCGCCTGCTAAACAGTTTGTTGACAACAGGAACTAATTGACAGGGGTAGAAAGAGCATCCTTACTGTCCTATGCTGCTGCTAAGTGTATTATTAGTCATGGAAGATCGGCTGGTATTTCATGTTTGCACAATGATGACAGAACCAAACTGGAAGTACAAGAGTTATAATATTGACAGTCTCATTTTCTTGTCGCACAGGGTTAGGTTTGTCCAGCGTACGTGAGCTATCACTGCCAGCCGATGTTAATTCATTACATTCTTATCTTGTCTATTCAGTGCCACAGACAGTCAATTAGGCATGAGTCTATTTGCTTGACAGGTGTGTTGAAGAGAGAAACTGTTGAAGAACGCGTTAATGTGCCAACACACAGTTAGCTATTCACAGTAGTTTCCACTTTAAAAAAGGGATATGTCCAGGTTTGTATTCATGTTTGCTTTTCACTGCAGGTTTCTCCTCAGCTGAAGGACAGCTCATCACATCTGCCTGAAATGACTTCTTAAAAGATTGTCATGATACATTAAGAGGTATCTGATAGGTGAGACTGTTGGGACACTGTGATATTCAGTATGTATAGAACATGCATATTTGGTCATTACCCTTCTATAAATGCATGTGGAAAGGGAGCTGAGAAAGCGAGGAAGGAAAGCAAATGCCGTGGGCCTAACAGGGGATTGCCCCACCCATGAAGCACGACAATGACGGCGACGGCAATCGCTGTGGCAACAAAGTGGGACAACGAGAGGGGGATGTTGACCCCGAGAAGAAGGTGCCATGAAGGAGGGGAAGACAGAGCCACTTACCAGGCCAGGAAAAGATGGGAGGAAGGTGAAGGATGTGTGCTGACAAGACAAATAGCAAGCCAAGAGTACTGGTGTGCCAGGACAGCACAGTGTAGTGACAGATTGAATCTGTCTCCAGCCGAGGAGACCGGGCAGGGAAGAGCCTGAGGAGTCGGCTGCGGTGCTTTAAGAGCTTAGTCAGGAAATCACACTGACTGCATTATTAACCGGAACAGTAGGAGTTGGTTATGTGTCTCTCTCAAGCGTTGTGGGAAACATGGACGACGGCCTAGGTACACCAGACATTTGCTCATCCTCTCAACTGCACTGGCCTTGCGGTTAGACATTTTGTACAAACATTCATGGTTCCTTAGTGAGTTTGGTGATCCCCTGACTTTTTCTTCTACCGCCACCATGAGGTTCACATTTGTGGTTTTCAGTGAAATGTCTCAGCAGCTATTGCAAGGATTGCCAAGAAATTTGGTCTAAACAGTAACAAAAACAACAAAAAAAACAATTTGTTATTGCAAAATTGACCATGGTGTGTGATATGATTTCTAATGTTTATATCCATACCTGCTGGTTTTGAACAATCAGCCTATCTGTCACCTCTCTCCAAGCCCAGAGAGAAAAAACAAAAACAAAATTGCTCTTATTGGTTTATTGATGTGAAGACAGGCAGTCAAAAATGCCTGATGAGACAGAGAAAAGAGACAGTGTACCTCAAAAGAGCAGAAGCACTCAGATCAAAATGCATTGAGTTGGCTACAAAGGAGCGTCGACCGTGTTTACGGCACCTTTTCTTCAGGTTTGACCTCCGTAATTTAATTAGAGCAAAGACAATCCATGTCATCCTGCTTGCCTTGTAATTACAAGGGCTTATGATCATGGAAGCTTTCCAGAGGACGTGTTGGCTTGTATGGGTTTGAATACAGCAGTCAATAACTCATCAGCAATGACAGAGCACAAACACAAACACGCAGTCATCTGTGAACAGGAACACAGCTGCACATCCTTTCACAGTGACACACACCTTACCTCCAAATACAATCACACACACAAAACTAGACACACATGGCCACATGAACGCATCCACGTACAATCCTAAAACACACATGCAGCTACCGTATGTACACAGACAACACACACACACACACACACACACACACACACACACACACACACACACACACACACACACACTTACTTACAGGCAGGACTGAGATGTAAAAAACCCAGGATTCAGCAAATGTTTGACAGCAAATAACAGAGGAGCCAAAACAACCAGTGGCCACATGATCCGAGAAAACCGATTGATCCTCGAAGGAGTTCACAAAGAAAATCGAAACACGGCCAAATGTGTGTCTGCAAAGTATACCTGCAGTTCAGAACCCTCTTAGCTAGCACCTCGCTATTACAAACTGAAAGATTGACTGCAGAAACAGAATACACACAATGCAACTCAAAAAAATGATCTATCTGATCTACGCCTTTTTTGCTAAAGTTCGCTAAATCAGTTTACTAAATAAATTCCCCAAATCTATATAAAACACACATATTCCAACAGCTGTGTCTTTGCATAGCTTTAAAATATTCTGACTGTTTCTGTAAAAATGACATGTGAAACTGACTCACTACTCTTTTTTCTTTCACACCTTCTTTACCACCTTTTCAATCTGCCCTTTAAGGCTGTTTTATCAAGACATTTCCCACAATCACAGACAGCACTTTATACCCTGTAGCTCCATTTGTGTTTGTGAAGAACAACAGGAAGGGAAAACAGCGGATAAATGCTCTTGGTAACTGTTTTATAAAAGAAATAATTCAAACATTTGCTTTTTCCAGCTTCTCAAAATGGGAGGACTTGCTGCTTTTCTCTGTTTTAAATCATTTTGCTGTGAATTTTTGACATTTTATAGGCTGAACAATGAGCTGATTGATCATATAAATAATACATATTAACTGATCATGGAAATAATCCTTCATTACTAATCAACACATCTCTCCGCCCACTAGATATCAAGGACTATTCAATGACATATGGTCATAGCAGAAAAGTTTACATGTTAACCTTCAAAGACTGGATATAAAAAACACTGCCACCTCATAATGCAGTCAAATTACATTATCTTGATCTTCTTGTCTTGATCCAAAGTGATTTAAACACATCTCTGAGGGAAAACTCTCTCTGCTCGATATGTTTTTGCAGAAACAGCTGCACTGTTTACCTTCTTTAGGTAAGTCTCCTTGTCCTGTATGACAACAGAACAGCCATACATGTACGGAGTCAGCCCACGTAGCTTTCCTCAGAGATGATCCTTTTCAAACACGACCAGTGGAGAACACCGTGGCAAAGTCCGACACTGCAGGGCTGATGTGGGTAAGAGCGAAACAGTATGAAATCAAATTCTAATGGGGCAAAACCCACCAAATTGAAACAGAACAAAACGTTACCTGTTCTCATAACTGGGGGCAGTATTTTTTTATGTCCTTACATTGCATATTTCATATGTGAGTCGCATATTAATGAGGAAGGAACAGAGCACAACACAGACGATTATTTTGTGGATCTTAATGGACCTTCGTCATAAATCACCTTCTGTGTGACCGCTTGTCGGTATCACACATCTGTTAATGTATCACTTTCATTGATTAGCCTTCTGACACATAATGACGAATGCATTTAAATTTACATTTAGCACAGCAGGGAATAAGTCGACTTTTTTACCCAGAACAATTCACGTGGAGCTCAACGGTAGAATCAGCTTAGCGTTAGAGGAAACGGCTGTTAGGGAGTGCAATTAGCACTCAGGGGGAAAAAAGCAAGTCACCGTCTTGACCGATTTATGAAAAATAATTCAGAGAACTGTCTGTTAAATAAAAAACGTGCCAAAACATTTAAGCAGCCAAGATGTTCATCTCAAGCGAAAACAAAGTAATTGAACACTGAATGTATTCATTCTAGGTGAAAATAAAGACAGTTGCTGCCTAAGAACACCACACTAAAGTGATAATCACACAATATAGAACAAAAGGGTAATACAGTGTTTTATGTTGTTTTAAACTACTTCTATAAGATAGCAGGATTGTTCTTTCAACACCATCACTCTTAAGTTGCAAATACATTATGAAAGCCAGGATTTCAAGTAAAGAAGCCAGTGGAGGTCGACATTACACTTCCTTTACCATATTTGTATTTTTCTTAGCCCTGCAGGATGTTTGTGACATAAAGTTTGAAATATTTGGGTTGTTATTTAACGGTAAACTCTTTAATGTAACAGTGCAGAAAATGGGCATCTCCAGATTATCCTATTAATAAAGGCAAAAGAAAGAAGAGTTACTATGTGACATTATGTTCAAATCAAAGACGATAAATCAGTAGCAATACGAGTAACACATCAGTGGTTGCAAACAGGAAGTGGATGCAAATTCACTCTCGGTGGTAACAGTGACACAAGCACGTGAGCTGAAAGGACACGTTGAGGAGACGGGGTTAAGTGAGAGCCAATATCACCTTCAAGCAGATGCACAGAAAAGTCCCCCAACATGTATTAATCACACCGACAGCACCAACTCATAACATCTTCACTGAAGAAATTAATTTTAACCACCTACATTTTGCAAAGTAGACACTGTATTGTAGTGGTATTCTCTGCTAATGAAGACTACATATCAGTCCATCTATTAAATTGTTAGTTTTCGAATGCAATTAATTAAATTGCATTCACGCACTTTTCTTTTTACATTTTCCTTACGTCAACAAATCCAATGAAGGGACTGAAACCAACATTGCCTCGGTCCGTCTCTAAATACTTATTGGCACTCAGCCCAAAGCCCAGCGGTTCCTACTGAAGACATAAATGTTTAAAAAACAGGTCACAAACATAAACATTTTTTTTTTTTTTTTAAAAGGCTAAATAATTTCCTAAAACAGCTGGGCACTGTAGTTGTTAGCAAACATTAATTAGATTTCCTGTTCTAAAATGATTTCTAAGGAAATTGTTGCAAAGTCAGAGATGCTCAGTTAAAGGTCTTCCTGACCTCTAAACAAAATCACAGTATCACCTCCAATCACTGTTTTTCTACGGGGGGGGGGGTAGGATTTTATCTCACAGCATGACAACAACCCACTTCCTTTGTTGGTCTAAATATCTTCTTCTTTGTGGCTAGAAAATCATTCCATGACTGAAAAACACCTTCTCACAACAAAGAATAAATACATGTGTCATCTGCCTTGTCTGGGGGGGGTGGTGTGAATGATGAATGTTCTCTGCCTGTTATCAGATTTCCCTCCTCTGATGGCTTCTTTGGGCCTTTAACAGGTTTTTACTGAATGATGCATGTCTCGACTGCGTCACAACAATCCCTGCCTGTCGCCTTGTCAAGACAAGCTAATGCTGTGAGAACTCAGAGAAAGCAATTTAGTTATCAAAAGGCAAAGATGACAGGGGGAAGAAACAATTCACCACACGTCAGAGAGATGAGGTTGTAAATATTGTAAAACACACAAACAGAGACAGAGATGGATGTAACTGTGTCAATGCAAGTGTTTATTATCTTCACAAGCAGAGATTTTGTTGGATATCATTCACCAAAATGAGGTAAAAATGGTGTGTTCCTGTTGGATGGGAAATATGTCAGCTTTTTACTGCCCCAAAGCACAAAATGACAAGAATTCATAGTTTACCATATGTCTTTACACTACTTGATGTAATTTGACCAGTCATTTACACTTGGTGACTTTATGTGTCTTGGACAGATCGGACACCTATTGATATCAAAAAAGTGGAACCAAGAAGCTCTAAAGACGGATAGCTTCTGAATTTCTAAAGAATCTCAAACAGTGACGTGAGACACAATCTACACGGATGTAGAAAAGATGTAAATGTACCCGTACACAAATATAATCTTTACTTTTCCCCCAGACAGGACTATGTCAGCAAGTATTATATGGAAGCAGCCACTCCAGGAGTCTGTCAATGTGATAGTCCACCCTCTGGACTGCAGTGTGTTTAGCTCAGGAAAACTAATCTAATCTAATGGAGATGCATACATGTAGCTAAGTGTAACTGGAAGTATATAAATCGTATCTGGATTTAATCCTTATACACTATGTAGACCTGCAGTTAATCATTAGTTTCACTATCAATTATCTTTTCAATAAGTACATTTATAGTTTAATCTATAAAATGTCAGAAAACAGTAAAAACAGTGTCAGAGCCTCAAGGTGTGATTTTCCTAAATGAAAATATCCACGTTTAAAGACAACACATACGCACAAACATAATTATATGTATCATGTACACATAACACACATATGTGTTTACCATGAGTTATATATGAGCTACATAAATAGTCACTCACTCAGTATCTAATGAGAGAAGGTGAAATCATTCACAGGTGAAAACGGACTATTGTTTCCTTTGAGTCCTCACAAAGGCTGCTAATTACAATCAGCCTGCAACAATGACTACTATACTACAGGTGAATATTGTGATGAATGGCACGTTTCTTGAATAAGGCAAGCGTTTCCTAAGAGTCAAAGACATGAAGCGCTCAACAATGCAGTCAAGTAAAAGAACAAGATGGATTGATTGGGATGTTTTTCTGTTCCATCACAAGATTCCTGCGCGAGGCCTCTTTCGGATTAACACATCTGAGGTTTAAAGAAGCCGTCGTCCTTGTTGTTATCACTGGCATCCTCACAAGCTCGACCTTAATTGGCATACCGCTATAACAGACACAATTTCCATTGTATAAATTTAGACACCAATCCAAAGTCACAGGTCTCTTGAGGCGTGCGAGGCACAGAGCTACTTCCTCTGTGCATTATAAGTATGCGTCGTGAAAAAGAAAAATCAAATCCGAGCACATTTTCTGGGTCTGTTTATTTTCTAAATAGAGGCGTCGGTTGAAATCTGTCATCAGCAGCATGATTGAGAGATCTGCAAGGAACCACACATTGGTCTGTGTCCAAATCCCCAGCACTTCCCCAAAACTCAAAATCCCTCATTCCCTCCAATCACGCCAAGCAAACAGACAGGTTTCCCTCTTCCTCACTTTGTCTCACTCCATCCTCACCTCTCTTTTTCTATGTTTTTCACTCAGTTTCTCTTATCAGTATCACTCTGCCACTTTAGCTATCTGTCACTTTTTTACTGATGTTTTTTATTCGTCTTTCCCACTCTATCGCTCTTTCTCTAAAGGAGGCATAGCTGTATGGCCGAGAGAGCACAGATCTGGCGAGGATGACGAGAGAGTGAGGGGGGAAAAAATGGAGGGGGCTGATCTGAACTCACAGGCAGACAGCATGCCTCACTTGGTGCCAGGGCCTTGTTGTGTGCCAGGCTTTGTGTGTGTGTGTGTGTGTGTGTGTGTGTGTGTGTGTGTGTGTGTGTGTGTGTGCGTGTGCCTTGGCAGTTGTTCTGAGCCGCAGGGCCAAGTCTGCCTCTGTGCAGACCCCTGCATGGGTCTCTTTAGGGGTTCCCAACCTCTTTTGGCAGGTGAGCTCACACTGATGTCGAGAAATTACCACAATGCTTAAATACTTCAAAGACTGTACATTAACGCTGTATTGGACTCTCATTTCTTCTGCAGTTGTCCTTGTAATCTAATAATAATAGTGATTATACATTCACATTTACAAAGTGCCTTACATCACACAAGAGACCACATTACAAATAAAACACCTAAAATAGCAACACAATAAGAGTGCTCTGATACCACTGTGGGGCTGAGCACAAAGTCTACATGGGGGACGGGGAGGACCTATGTTTTCCGTTCTGTCAGCGCTTCGCTCCGACCGCACCGTTTCAAATACACTAGTTCCTACGCAGCTACGTTTTGCTACACGTAATGAACAGTGAAGATTTTGGGCTTAACCCACCCCTGCCGCCACCTACATCCTGAGCTCTCAAGTCAAGATGAAATGAAAAATGCCTTTTTTTTTTTAAACCCTTTCAGATTACATCCCGGTCACATTGTGCACCTGTTTAAGAAAACAAAAAAGCCCAAAACAAAGAATTTCTTTGTGTTCTTATATCAAAATCCAATCCAAAACATTACGTGTGCTTACATGAGCTTGAACCAACCAATAACATCATGACATCCACCCATCAATCAATCTGTTACCTTTAGTGGCACAGAGCTAAGATTTATTAGTTAGCTAGCAACAGCATGGTACGTTGGTTATGAGACACGCCCACTTTTCAACGTTCAAATCAAATTCCTCCCAACGTAACGTCCCGCCTGCCTGTCCTCTTTAACTCTAACAGAAGCTTGATACTCTCGAAATGCCGTTTCATCTCAACTTTTGATCATTTTTCCAACTTAAACCAGATCAGCTCTCGGATGCATTCTTTATGTCTTGCCGTGCAGTTTCTTGGTATGTTGTTCAGCTTCGTTAACAGTCACATCTACTCACAGTTGTCTAATGAATCAGGAAGCAGATTTTCTCAAAGGGAGAGAAATCCTCAAAAGATGGAGAACCAAACCAGTTGCACTCAATTGATGTTTTGTTTTGTGAGTGAGGCTGTTTAGCTTTATGTCTGCTATGTTACACTCTGCTTCACTACTCTCTCACAGTTGCACTTACTCCCTCATTACTCCTCCACTCTACTGTCTCTCTCTCTCACACTCACACACTCATCCGCAAGTACAAACACTCTCCAGAGGAGCCAAGGTCAATACACACTCACAGATGCACATCTGTAGGTGGTGGGTGATCTGAAAACAAAATGAAAATGACATAGACAGGAGGATTGGAGGATGCTGGTAAAGAAAAATAAAAAATAAAAATCAACAAAGCTGCAGTGGTTAATCTTTGCTTAAACAGAGCTCTTGTCTTGCTGTTTTGCTTTTTGTCGGGGCCCAGACGCTTATTATAGAAGAGATTCCAGTCTCAGAGATTAGACAGAATTGAGAAAATTGAAAAGTCTCTGTGGGCTTCATAAGTTTATATACCTTCCCCACTGTGCATGAAAACAGTGTGTCCCAGAGTGGTGCAGGTTATCTTCAATATGCAATCACTTACTGATAACTGATGGTTATTGCTGTAGTTGATGTTTTTAGTCTGTAATAGAAATGTAAGTATTTCAAAAATAACATGATGAACAGAAATGATTTTCTGAACACTGGCATTAAATTGCATTTTCACTCATTTTGACGTCCTGTTTTTTTGAAAATCTGATCTAATGATACGAAAACAATAAAAGCAACCGATACTGCAGACACGCCATTGTCTACTCTTTTTTTTTTCTCTACTGTGAAGTTCATCTTTTGTGAACTGTTATCTCACGTAGCGGTGTGATATCACAAGTAATATTTAGCACTGCCGCGTAAAGTCAGCTTGCTCACTAGAACACAAACAGATCTGCAGCAGCTTGCCTCCCGGTATGGCAAGGCTCATTACTCTTTGTAAAGCAGAGTCCTCCTGCAGCCAGTCTACAAACACATGATCCATCTGTGGCCTTTTAAGAGGAAATGTCAAATCAGCACGTAGGATAAGGTCAGGACGAGAGCAGTTGATGGGGCATCACTTCACACAAGAAAAAAACAAGAAAAAAACAAGAAAAAAACAAAAAAAACAAGTGCACCTGCCAGTTCACTACACCGCACAAAAATGTCCATCATCAGTCATTTAGTCTGGTATTGATTCTTAGAATTGTTCTTTGAGTCAGGAGATGGAAGCTGGAAACATTATAAATCACTCCATTAGTATTAAGGAAATGTCACCAAGGAAGTTGTGGAAAGCACGGTGACCACGCGAGCCAAACTTTCTGCACAGAAAAATAAGACTTATCACTAAAATAATAACTGAAATGACTTACTCATGTGCACAAGTGAAAGAAATGACACCGACAATGCAAACTGTATATCAATAGCTACAGTAATGTTTTTAAAAAGCCCAAAGTAAATTTCTATATTTGCATATTTCCTTTTGTGATCCATTTAAGGCTGAAAAAATTCCAGAGTGGTTAAGGTGAAGAGCAACAAAGTCAAACGGAAATTTGAATTATTGTCATATAATATACGCTACAATGACGCTGCAGCTATTGCGCATATTTTTCAACTTTTCATAAGAGGATAAAAACGTTTTTTGGACATATTTGTGGACACAGCCTCTATGCTTTACGCTTTTGGGTGCTAAAAATGTGTGCTGATTTCCACTAAACACTATTTTTGGTTCACGGCATTTCAACACCATTGTCAAGCTCCTCCTCGTGTGCTGTGTTCGTCCCACATGAAAGGAAGGTGTCTCTTGCCACGATTATCTGCTCCAGATGTGGTGATGGCAAATGACCAGGCTGTCAAAACTCAAAGCAACAGGTAGTCCTGTAACCTCAGCACTCTGCACGCAGCCTGGTAATGTGAATCACGACACGGAGTAACGTGGGGAGTGCTGTGCGATCGTATGGCTGTTGAAATAGAAGTGTGTGAAGATGTAACACACTTTCTCAGAACCACAAATTCATAATCCCAACATTTAGTATATATATATACATACTGATTTCTAAAAATAACATTTTAGTTTTGATGTACTTGCACTTCACTTGCAGATTTAAACGACTGCAAATGTCATGACAGGATTACAAGAGTACTATTATATCAAGATGTTTCAGCTTTTCTTTCTTCTTCCACCACCAGTGATGCTTTGCATGTCTGCATGAAATCCTGTAGCGCCATGTTTCCGTTTCATTCTTTTATGTTGGCCTGAATAAAGCCTCGCACTTCGGTATGAAAGAGGAAAAAAAACAGAATAAGCAACATCTCTTCTTCAACAGTCTTTCATTTATCAAAAGGAGCCTTGAAGCGAAATATATATTACAGACAGAGAGAGAGAAAGGAAACTGCTGTTGGTCCAACAGCCATGCTAAACCTCATTCAATCATACTAATGCACTGTATGTTTGTTTTTCTCTCTCCATCTTCCTGCCTGCATATCTTCTGTCTTTCTCACCTTCTCCTTCTCCATCTGTCTGTCTGTCTCTTTCTCGTCTTCTCCTGCACTTTAAAATAAATCCAAATTACAGGAAAAAAAGCTTGGTGAGGTCCAACAGCCTGGAGTTGTGGGACTTTCTCCTGAATTATGCCATTTGTTTTTCTCAATCCTAAAGGCCTGGCGGGCCTGCTTTCAACATTTTCACACATGTCCTGCAAAGGGAAGAAGAGAGGCAGATAAAAAAGGAGTAGCTGGTGATAGAGTGAGGGGAAGATGGGGAGAAGAAAGTGTGTGTTTGAGTGTTATTGTGTTTCTATACTTATCAGGACCAAATGTGCTTACGACATGGGAAGAAGAAGTTAAATCCTTCAAAAATTAAAACATTTTTGGCCAGTTCCCACCTCTACAAAGGATCAGAAATCAGGGTCAAATTTCAAGGAGGAATAATCCCCGGTAGACACATGTACTGCAGGCTTGTAACACCAACAACAACGCCAAAATGCTACCAGAGAGTATCCCTCGGCCATGGCTCAGCATTGAAGCACAATCCCAGTTTTTCACGAATACATTTTAAGTTTGAAAAGTAACCACAGCCCTGATTAAGCTAACTCTGACTGCTGAAGCCACTTTAGCCTGAATATAGTGACCATTAATGCCGTCATCTAACATTGAGTATTTTAACCTATCCTTTAAGATAATGCATTTGTAGGGCTGGGTATCATTCGATACGAGTGTACGAGTCTCAGTACCAATACCAACAAAATGCTATTTTTTCAATACCTTACGAAACTGTTTTTTCTTTAAACAACAGCCAAACTTCTCATTACATGTTGTCTAAACACAAGCAACCAAGAATAAGTGAATAAGAGTAAGAATTTGAACAGGAATTCAGAACTTGGCACAACAGATACCTTTCGCATACGTGTGCTCATTTCTTGTGTGTAAAGTGTGACTCTTATGTTTGTGCATCTGCCTCTATGTGTAAGATATATTTATCTTTTGCAGTGTTTTGATGCATACGTGTGTGCAGATTGGCCATCTGGAGAATGAGGTGTTTTTCTGCTTGACTGACCTATAGCCTGGCAGTGAGCCAAGAAAGGTTTATTAAAGGGTATGAAAAGTAATTACAAAAACAATGCAAATACATTATTTAACATTAATGATGATATTAGATTCATGAGCAGACAAACCTTCTGGCTCCAAAAGTTCATGTCTCTGCCATTGCCAACATTTCTTTGTCCCTTGGTATCTATCTAACCTTGATTTGACATAGACTGTATAAATATGCTGTGTGTTAATAAATCCACCACTGAGTCTTCCTAGAAGTTGAACGTGGAAAACTTAAAAGAAATATGATTCACAATAATGAGCGATTTACATGTTTATGTGGAAAAGGATATTTCCTATCTGGGATTTGATTTCCTAAAATGTAAAATTTCATTGTTAAATCCATAAATTCTTACATAGTTTGTACATTATTTTTCTGACGCACGAAACTAAGTAAAGCTGGCGATGATGTCATTAGTCTCAGGTATTTGGTCACAAACCAATGTATTGGACAAATGCTGATGGCACATAGATGAAAACTTTAGGGATCACCAAAGTGATTACAATTCATCCTGAGGGGGACATGGATGTCTATGGCAAATTTCATGGCAATCCATGCAGGAAAACAGGACATAAGATGAAAAGAACCGACCAACCAGAGCCATGTGGTTGCTTAAAACTTACTGGACTTTTCTCGCACCATTCTTTACCATGCACAAATTTTGTGCCAATAAATCAAAACATTTAATTTGCACTTGTTCTATCATTTCAATGACACAACGCTCATCAAAAAACATTGCATCTGCTTGTATGAGATGTGGGTTTATGTATCTGTATCCATGTGCATCGATACAACACAGGATACAATGAGCAGTTTCTGTGACCAGAGTGTATGTAAATGTCTGTATTTGTGTGTGTGTGTGTGTGTGTGTTAGTCCCCACTCCTCATGCAGCGCTGCCACCCTGACTCACAGCCAGACACATATTTCATGGCTTGATGGTTTCTCTGTGTGATGCCAGCGCCTGATAGCTTATCTGTGGAATTCTCCTCACTTGCCTGGAGTTTAGTTCAATAAAATGCGGGGAAGAACAGCCATTGACAAAGAAACCGCAGCAAGGGGAGAAGATCAGATAGAGGAGCCTGATACACCGCTAAGGTTGGGAGGCTCGGGTCAAAGCAGGACAGAAAAGAGGCAAGTGAGAAATGGCCATGGCAGCCACCATCATGTACTTGGTATACGTATCATACATCTACTTCCTGCTGCACAATACAGGTAGCCATTCCTTATTCCTGTTAACATTGTGATTTCCTTTTTAAGTCTTAACAGAGGAAACCAAAAAGGGGAAGAGAATATATTGTATCATGTTTCCCACTCCTTCAAATCCCATTACAGTTAGTATACACTCATATATTTGCTTCTGACCAAGAAACCACCCAGTAGTGACATTCTGCAGCTGAGCACCAGTTACATGACGTGCATTGTTAAAAAGCAAACAGCAGAGCAGCAGGAAAGTAAACAGCAGCCAACAGTTTCAGTGAAGTTCTTCAAAGAGTGTGTGTGTGTGTGTATGTGTGTGTGTGTGTGTGTGTGTGTGAACAAACACCATCAGTCAAGTCGATGAGCTCACATTGAGCAGATGTCTCTGTTTCAGTGATGTTTGACAGATGGACCCCAACGTCAAACACTGGCTATCAGGTGAGAGTCGGACGTGTACTTCCTGCATTTTGTAAGCCAAAGAGAAATGAATGGTGAAGTAATTTTTTTATAAACAGCTGTTAAATTTGTCCTTGAAATGAGTGAGTGTCTCTTGGTTTTGACACCTAATCTACCTATCACTACTGCAGTGCTGCAACTGCATCTAAACTTGATAAACAAACTTGATCTGTACAATGTTTGAAAAATTGTAGGTCATTTATTATTTGGTGTGATTAGCAGTGAATTAATCAAAGTGAATCTAAGCTATAGCCTGACATATACTGGATTTTTCAGGCTGATGCCATTATGATATTTGATGGTTTAAAAAATCCTATAATAATATATCTGCCAATATTGTGACTTAGACTGAGCAATACATTTTACCGTTAAAAATAAAGTTGTCCGTGCATAAATTATGTGTGTCACTGTTTCTACTGTAAACTATCTCCAACTTTGGCATTTCTGTACAGCAGTTTCTTGTTACTTATCAGCCGACATATTAGCTGTCAAAGACCTCCTGGACTTTAGTTGGTCATCTAGTTACTCTTCTGTGTAACACTTTGGTTGGCCATCCTCATCTCTGTCAAACCCTAACACAGTATTGTCTGTAAGTTTACTATGTATTACAATACCTCAGATTCAGGATATTTATGTAATGAAACATTATCCGTTGTTGAGGCAACATGTAGAGATGTTAGCTTGAACTTTCTTCCATTAAACTCTCAAAATACACAACTGCCCGTTTCTTTGGAGGGCGATGGAAGGAGTGTTTAACTTAACCCGTGTGCAGTGAAGGCAGCACATTAGCCATTACAGATATATCTGCGATGCTACCAGCCTAGCTGATTTACCACTTACTAATTTACAGTATGTACTACATGAGGTCCGACTTGGGACAGTTGCCAGAACTGATAAAATATTACTTTTTATACACTTTTATTGCAGTATGATTAAGAGCAAACCCCTCTCAGGCTGATAATTACACAGACTGAAAAAAGAAAAATTGCATTGGCCTGTAAATTGAAGTGTGCTGGGGTTTTTGTTGTTTGTTTTTAATATTGAGGAAGTCTGAATTGATGGACATACCTTATGCCTTATACATGAAGAATTTAAAAAAGGAGTGAGTAAAGAAAAGGATGTTTGGAGGAATACCATGGACAAACAGGGCAATGTTTTGAGCATCTTTTTTTGGCAACTGATGAACACTGGACGTATATTTTTGTCCCATTACCGAGGGACAAGAAGGGTCGCGGGTAAGAAAGAAGACAAACAAACAGACAGACAAAAGCAGGGGAGTGAAGGACAAATGAGCTTTGAGTTTGAACTTTGTGTGATGGATGGATGACGTTAAAGAGTGGTAAAGCAGTTCTTGCTTTCATGGAAACCATGGTGGTAAATTTATCGTAATGCGCCGTTAACTCTTCCAGGGGCCTCTTAGGGGTCTTCAGGTCAACCTTATATGTGCAACAACTACTGCTGAATCAAACTCTACAGCAACACACACACGCCTGAAGTCAATATCACTGCTTCAGCTGCTGCTAGTTGCTTTCCCCCACTGACACACACACACACTGATGCATAAAACTGCAGCCAACTTCTCAGGGTGGCATTGTTCAAATACACAGCTGCCCCAGCTCTGATTAATTCATTACAGGGCCAGGCACTGTATACTTTATGTGTGTGTGCATTGTGTGCATGGAGCCAAAGAGGGGGACGAATACAGAAACAGTAGGGCGGGAGCGAGAGAGAGAATGAGAAAGGGAGAGGGCATGTCGGGTTCGGATTATTAGTGCTCCCTAGTGGTCAGCTGCCGGATTTATTCATATGATTTATTACATTGTCCCTGCTCTGGGATTTTGTGTTTGTTCCCACTCACATTCCTCTCATATTGTATTCATCATGTGTGACTTTGAAATTGTAGCTGCCATCGACATTGAGCCTCTTAAGCAGGCTTGACGTATAAGTCCACCCCCCCCCCCCCACCATCACCACACCCACAACAACAGCCCCCCCCCCAACTTCCCCACCCTTCACCAGCTCCCCTCAAGCCGACCCACACATACAAACGACCCAACAATGAATGCTAAGAGGCAGACTAATAAAGGCAATTGTGTTGATGTATGTAGCTCTTATAGCCGGGGTTACTGTGTGCCAACGGACAATGTTTTGCTGAGTTCCGACCCCATCGTTCCATTTGAAACAGAGTTAGGAAAATACCCCATTTATCGTCCGTCAAACAACGGCCTCATGTTTCTATATAAATGTTAATGCTCTCTCCCCGAGCACACAGTTTAGTCCAGGGGGGGTTTCCTCTAAATACTAGGAAGAAGGAGTCAGCAGAAGAAATAACTAGGGGCATTTTAGGAATAAGAAAGTAATCCAGCTTTTCACTGAAATCCGTTTTGTGAAAATGTCATATTGGATTAATAAAGGCCTAACATGGTCATTTCATGGAGTTTTATTTTGTCCAGTTGAGGACAACAAAGGGGTGAATGAGAGGACTTGCCAAAGTGGCTGTGCACACTAAACGTTATAAAACGTTTATATCTAAATAAATAATGAATAAAAACAGTATATCATATTCTCACCAGCATAAATAATATTCATTATTATAATATATGATTAGTCAATTAATCAACTTAAGTCAGTTCTCAAGCAAAAAATGCTTAACATTTGATGGTCCCAGCTCCTTAAATGTGAACTTTTGCAGATTTTGCCTTGTCCTGTCTTTCCTTGACTTAACTAATTATAGTAAATTGAATAGCTTTAGGTTTCGGACTGCTGGTTGGACAAAAGAAGGATGATATTTGGTATTCGGTTGGTAAACTAAAGTTCTACACCAATCTAACACCTCATGAAATCGCTTTATCAAATATCTAACATCAGTGAGCACACCACGTTTATCACAAAATCCACCTGAATTGACACTTAACATTTTTAGATCATTGCTATAAACATATTGTCCCAATAAATAAATAAATATAACCACTAAAAAGATGAGATTTAAAGTTTAAAGTCCATTCAGCAGCTATTTTGGAGCTTGCGATCATATCACGCACTCTTCCTCAGCAGATGGCTGATGCTGGAGGTGGAGAATTCACTTTCAATCTCAACTTTTCAGCCAACATGGAAGAGAAGTCGAGTCTAAAGGGCAACACACACAGACTTGATCCAAAACATCCACATTAATTGTTTTCTGGGTGACCCTGCCAACCAGCAGCATCAGAAAAATGGCAATCCACACAATATTTTAATACATACAGTACAACAGTGTAATACATACACAATAAAGACAAGTACACAGGTTAGCATCAACGTCACTGTTGTCATTGTCACTTGTCGCCAAAACCATCAGCGAAAGCAGCAACAAATAAAGCTTTATCTGTTTGTGTCACTGATCAGTTATCTGTTGCAGTCGGGACAGTAATGATCAGCTGTTACTTCCTCTCAAACAATCACCGAGGTTATACATTTGTCTTATATTTAGCATTCTGTAACAAACATGCATTCCAATAACAGTGTTTACCTCAACCTCCTCACGAAAAAGTACAGACATGTTAAACTGTCAACTGCGACTGAAAACTGTGAACTAACCTGAAAATCAGGAGCTGCAAACAAACTCTACAGCGAGAAGACGGCCAGCGAATGTTTCGGCCCCTAACGAGAAACACCCAAGATCAAGACGAACTTGGAGTAAAAACAAGCTGCCAGTCCACAGGGAGACCTCTCCATCCTTATTTCTTTCTCTCTCCTCAGTTCCCTCACTCCTCTGCTCCTCCTGTGATCCACTCCCTTCATCTCTCCATCTTTCCTTCTTCCATCTCTTTGCATGTCTTTTCACAAAGGCGTGAAAGGAAAACTTTTCTCCTCAGCACCTTGGAGACGGACAGGCATGCTAGAATAAACATTTCATAATGGAACTATTGATTTGCCGTAGGTGTTTTTTTTTTTATATCATTGCAGGTAGAAGAGCTCTCAAGGTGATGGAGATGATTATATGAAGCGTTTGTTTATTTGTTTATTTATTTCATTCAATCAATGAAAGCTGGGAAAGAGGGGAGGAAAAGCACAGGAGAGATTTATGAAGCATAAAAACAAACAAAAAAAACACTTTTTAACTGTATATTTTATATCAAAAGGATAGGTGCTGAAAATTTTGATGAAAAGTAAGAAATATTTTAGAGAGCAACAGTAAAGTGAGTCAAACAAAAGAGGAATTAACTTGTTGTTGACCTGCGCTGTTAATCTTCAATTCAGAGCCTTCATCTTCACATTTTTGTCTCACGGCAACAGATGTAAAAAGCAACTGATTTAATTTACTGAACAGATGCAAAGTGCTTATTTATTATTAAATTACCCACCTACCCAAGTATAAGGGAGCTGCTAAACATTATTGGCCCTGTCAAAGTAATGGCACAGAAAACAAATTGCATAGTTATCTATTCACTTTAAATCGTTCAAAAACAACCAAAATATCCACGAAGAATTCATAGTCTCACTCTCACTACTGGACACCTTGTCCTTTCATGGTGTCCAGTAGTGAGAGTGAGACTATGAATCTGTTACCTGGACATCCCTGTAGGCATCTACACTGGTCTGTTCACTGTCTGACACCTTTTGCAGGCCAACAACAACAACTGCTTACTAAGTCCTGAGTGGTGAGGAAAAGGCGGGCAAATCTCAGTGATGTATCAAACCCTCGTATCGGTGAATATGAGTTGTTACCATCAGGACAGAGGTACAGGAACATCCTTCATACCTTCCAATACACAGTGGCTCTCTTAAACAAATCCTTATGATATGAGAGGTGTGCCACTTGCATTTTGTTGTGCTTGATTCTTGATTGTTGGTGATGCTGTTGTGGAGTACTCTGCTGTTAAATGTCTGTCTTTAACTGCAATGTATTTTGCCGTAGTTGTATTTGTATTTGGTTGCCACAGACAAAAAGGGAATTTACGAACAGATAATAAACACAACTATGTACATAGATGGATAGCTGTACTCTGATCTGTTCAAATAAAACATGATGTGAAATGAGAAATTAGTGCAGTGTTTTCTAAGCATCATCTAATTGATTATCCTTCCTGTTCATTTTTTATCTTTATATAGTATTCATCAATCCCAGATCTGCTACAAAGTGCCCACATAACTAAATATTATGTGTTTCAGTTGATGTCCATATGGCCTAAATGCTTTACCCCTGCAAAGAATAAAGGAAACACTGATTAGCTGTCATTCGTTTCAGTCACTGACAGTAATCTTCAAAAATTGATGCTGGTTATTTTATTCTCAGCCTCTGCAACACACTATATATATATATGTTAGCATTTACAACATTTTCAGCAGTACAGAGTGATACGTCCATATATGTAAGGCAGGTCCAGTATGTGTTGACTCCATCATTGGCTGTCTACATGTCAGGCTGAATGAACATGTCAGCAGCACGTTTAAGTTGTCACCAAGTTGCACTGAGCTTAAACAGCGTTATTCTACGGTGACAATGACGTCCAGTCGGACACACATCAAGAGATCCAGAGATCTCAAGTGGCTTGAGAGGCTACTTTAAAGCCGGGAGTGGAAGACGGATTCCCTTCATCTTTCTCCTCAAATTTTCTCCCACCGAACCACCCATCTCTTTCAGACGCTTCCCACTATTGCACTCCCTTTCTTTTTCTCTCTCTCCCTCTATCTTGAACATTCCCCCTTATTTTCTTTCTTACTTTCCTCCTTTCTCTTTATCTTTCTCCAGCTTTGTACTTTGATTTTTATCTCCGCCCCACCTCTGTCCCTCCATTACTGTGTGTAGTTTCACAGGCTCTCAGGGTGCTTTGTATCCCCCAGACACAATGCCATCCATTCATATTACATCAAGAGACACTGACACCAATTATTTGAAGGGTACATAAGGCTGCACAACCCCATGATCCAGAGGATGAAGGGAGAATTGAGACAGATGGACAGAGAGCAGGGAGAGACAGAGAAAGAGAGGCACACGAGGGAGAGTTAAGCTTAGTTTGCAGCGAAAATACATGTAGACCGTCTGGTGAAGTTTTGAGGGAGTTACAAACTTTACTGGACTGCGACCAGCAGTTTCGAGCGTGGTAAATTTAATTTGTGTCTTAGTGCTTTTATGTTTGAGGCAAAATACTTTAACTCATCCTTTCAAAACCTAACTTAATCCCAGCAAAACAGAGATTGCTGCCTGGAAAACTTAACTCCTGTTATGATCGTTCTGACACCAGCAGTTAGTTTCAGTTGAACATGATGTTGCTATGGCAACCCCTTACTGAGACAGTTCCCCAGCAGTTGCTGCTTAACACCCGGCCTTTTATCAGATCTGCGACCAAACAAATATTGACGGGCATTTTTTTTTTTTATCTACTCCACAAATGCCCATGCTGGGGCATTATCTGTAGGTACTCTTTTTATTACAGTTGTTGTGTGATCATTGATTTGTAATCAATAATGAATATGATTTGGGCGGGACAACTGACTGGACCAAGTTGGACCAGGTCTGTTCCAGTCTGGGTCAGTTGGTGTAGACAGTCTATAGATAGCGTGATGTAGTGTGTGATGTGTAAAGATCCCAGATCTGCCAGTGGTTCTCATAAAAATGTTTTTAATCAGGTTTGATATTTGTGACCGATGGCGTCATTTGTGTGTTGCCCGAGGAAGACATAAAATAAATAAACGGCTTTACCTAATCTGCAGTTGGCTTTGTTCTATAAAGTTCACTCACTTCCAATTCCCTCTGTAGGCGCTCTGCAATCCACATCGCCCAAGCCTCTTCATCCAGGATCTCACCCAGACTCTGTGCTTTTTTCATTCTTTTTTGGCCTTTTCAGCACAATTTGCACTTCATATAAACAATGCAAGTTGCTGGTTGCCGTCCATGTTTGTTTTGGTACAACAACACCATGTGACAATTCTTGCAGTATTCGCAGAATCGTCTTCTGCCAGAACTCCAGTCGTTACTGGCCAGTTGTTCAGTGTGTTGTCTAGTATATTTATGGGAACTCATCATTTTCTGATTTGTAATCACAGTCATTGAATTTGTTGTCCAATACTGTTTCACAGATTCACAAACTGCTTCCAGTAGGCTAAACTTTTAAAAGGCCAACTGCTGTTTTCAACCTCCAGTGGAAGTGTGTTTAGCTGTACACTTACAGGCATAGTGAGGGTAAAAGAATGACACTGTGTACAAAACAAAGTGTAATGTGTGAAAGTATAAATTCCACACAGTATGTTGACATAAACATTAAATAAATGTAAACATACAGTCATACAGTCATTCTTCTCATTTGCAATCCTACTTTGTGACAGTAGTAGTAACAGTGTAGCCACCACCTTCACAGGCTCTGTACAAAACTGACTCTAAACAAAAGGACGGTGATGACTAGAGTTAGAGAGGTTACACCGGCTGTGTTTCTGCTGCAGGTTTCTTTAACTTTGACAGCTTCAGATCTTACAAACTACCGCAACATTGAGAAAAAAGATTTCACTCTTCTCACATCGCATTATCTCAAAGAGCACACTTCCTCCTCTCCTCCATCCTTTCCTGGCACATTCATTCCTCAAAATTTGTTCTCCCTCTCTTGACTTGCTGCTCCATTTCTCCCGCTTTGTGTGGGCACTAAGTTGTCCTCTGAGGCAACTGTCATTGTTTTCCATTTGGGACGACTCGAGGCTCTTAAGGCATCTCCAGGCAACACAGAGGGAGATGGGAAAATAGGGAGGGGGACAGAGAACCAGGGCCGAGGCCGGGAACTAAGGATCCGTAGCCAATCTACCGTGATGCTTCGCTCTGCAGTTCTGGGAGTGAAGTCAATCTCCCGCTTCATAATTTCGTTACACACATTGCAGCTCAGATGTGCACGAACACACGCAGCCACTATAGAAGTCCTATTTTTCATCACATGTGCCTCACACCTCCACTCCCTCAAGCCCAACTATTTAGGAAAAAACTGTTTTGCTTTCTTTTCTGCTTCGGAGGTTAGAAGGTTTACAATTTTGCCACAATGGGTCTACAGTATCAATTATACAGTATCAGTTTAAACATTTCTCTTTTTTTGTTCTTAATTAGAAGGACTTGTTCGTGTTTTCTCGCCGTTCTTCTTCTTCTATTATTATTCCCTTTGCACTGTGAAATTGTAATCTCTTTTTCAAATGATTAAATCATCTGTAAAATGCCTAAGATGTTACCTTCAAATTGCTCTTTTTGTCTGACCAAAAGTGCAACACGCAAAGATATCCAATTTACAATGATATAAACAGAGAAAAGTAGCAAATACTGACATCTGAGAAGCAATGTTTGGCATCTCTTACTCCATAAAATACTTAATGGATTATCACACACAGACAAACACCTGCATGTGCATTCAGTCACACATACATGAAAGGCAAGGCAACGCAAATGTATTTATAATATATATATATATATATATATATAATTTAAAACAAATAATAAAAAGAATAAAAGGAAGCAAGCAAAAGCACAAGAAACAACTGGTAAAAACAATAAAAGCAAGCAAAAGCACATAGAATAAAAAGAAATAATTAAAAACAATGGTAACAGGTAAGTCTTCAGCTTGGATTTGAAAGTAGTCAGCATTGTCTGCAGCTTCACCATGTCTTGTTTTGACTCTGGGAACAGCCTTTAATCCAGAACCAGCCGACCTGAGAGGTCTGCAATGTTCGTACAAGGTCAGACAGAAAGACACACTGCTTGAGCACATACACACAAACTATAAACTACAAAAGTACTTTTGGCTGCAGCTGTTACTACTGTAGGTGACAGGTAGCGTATGGTGTGAAGTGTGACATCTGTCAGACACACACACAAACGACAGTGTGGGACTTTGTAGCACAGTGCCGCTGCTGCTTACAGCACCGCCACACAGTGTAATTATAGAGCAGGCTGGCTCAGAGCTGCTCCATCTCTCTTCTCCTTTACGTCCCGGAAAAGTCCACAGGCTGCAGACCCTTGACAGATTCTGTAGTTTTGTTTTACAAGCCGTTTGTTTTCATTCACCAGAAGTTCTTTGACATCCCAAAAAAAGTACAATATGTGGAGTTCGATGCAACATCTCCCACTGTTTTGGGTCAAGTTTGATTTAACCCAGCTAGTTTTGAAAACACTCTCCCGGTCAGCAGATGCAATAGATAAAAATGATAGATCAAACACAGATGGTATGCCCCCTGCAAACACACAACCTAGAAAACCTAATAACAGCCTATTTAATGGGTCAACCCTAAGATGGGGTTTATGATGTATTGGCCAATCTTCTGCTCACACCCCGCAGCGCTCCAGCCATTTTCCTCCCTCCACAACATTCATAAGGCCTGAGATACAGCAGTCTGGGTGGAGTAGAGACAAAGATGGAGGTATGAGAGAGAGAAAGAAGGGAGGGACGGATGGAAGACGTGAATGAAAGGGAGGGAGAAAGATCTGAAACAACATCTATCTTGAAAGAAAATCCATATTGGACTGGTACTGGCATGTGTTGTCCCTTCTCACTCTCTCAATAATGACTGTGTTGTGTAACTAAAACATCAATTCTTGGAGGCCACCAGTTTTGACCCCATCATCAGTTGTTTTCATTAAGAATTAAAAGGAGCATTATGTAATATATAACCTCAACTGCGCTCCGAAAAGTGGCTGGAATTAGAAAAGCATAGTCGTCTCTGGTACAGAGGCCCAGCTGTTCCATCCTTTGGCAAAGTAGTTGCTCAGTGATTGGTATTGATCAAAAACACTATCAACTCCTGCAGAGGAGGGTTTGACAGGAGTTTTTCAGTGCAGAAATCTTTATCCATCTCACTTAAAGTGAAACCATTTCACTTAATTCTTGCGAAGTCTGCTAAAACCCCACCTCTGGTGTTTACTAGGGACGCACCGATTTTACTTTTTCTCCAATACCGATTCCAATACTCAGGGAGGACATAGAATACAGATGTGATACCAGTGATCTCTCTTTTTACGACATTTTAAAACACTTCCTTGCTGCATGGAAATCTGGAATTGGCTGTAACTGTAAGTTCTTAACTATAAAGTAGAGACATTCATACACAACCATCATGGTTTTATATTTCTTTTGTTCTTGACCAGTTTACAAGGATGTGTCGTTATGAACCATCTGTGTCAGTTACATTATTTTACCATATCCTGGCCTAAAGGCAGACACATCATGTTCATCTTGTCTAACATGTAACACACACAGATTTTGCTGTAATATGACAAATGTTGTGTACAGATACAGACTTTGCAACAGAGCCATTGCTGCACTCGCTGTTTTTTTTTTTGTTTTTTTACTCCAATCACTAAATGTTTTCCTTTATGAAGCTTTGTTAAACACGTAAGAAACGTTGCATGCAATGTTTCGAAGGAACAAAAATTGCAATTGGATCCGCTAAAGGCATTGTCAACGCTTCCATTTTCACAGTAAAAGCCTACCACTGCCTTCACACTAAAATGCATTTATTGTGAAGCACATGCAGTAATGAGTGCCAGCAGGAGCTTCACACACAAATGAATGGAGCAGAACTCGTAACAAATCAGATCCTTGCTTGTGAATCCTTACTATTTACAACTTGGAAGCTGCATGTGATTCAATATAGGTCCTAGATGTTGAAAATTAAATATAAATATTGACAGTAAAAAATAAGAAGCTGAAAACTGGACACAAGAGGCCGAATATAAAACATGATCAATTCACAACACGTTTGGAACATATCACACTGACCAAATAAGTCAAATGAAGACTTGTCTTGTTGGTAAGGTCAGTTCAACAGGGAGTAGAGGGGTTTCTACACTCAGAAAAGTCACACATGCACCCAGCAGCTGTTACAACATATTGCCTCATGGTCCCTTTGGAGTTCCTCATGTTTAAAACACACAATCTCCATCCTAAAGCAAATCAGTTATTGATCATTAATTTAAATCCTGAGAAGTATTTCTAAAAACAGCAGTGGATTTGCAACATTTCTGTCTCGTCCAGTTCAACTTTTTCCCCCGCCACACTTTTTCTCTTTATCAAACTTTCACACGGACACATCTCAGACAGTCTCAGTAAAAATGACGCAAGAACAGCAAAGTTGAGATCCTCTTCCACTTCTTTCAGGTACTTCTCTCTCTGTTTACAATTCCACAGAAAGCACATATTTCCATCACACTTTTACGTGAATATATTTGATATAATCTCACATTGTTAATCACAGTTGAGTGGTTGCTTATGACCTTTTTTAAAGCCCATTTTCTCAAGAGCAAAACTTTATCGAAATATAATAAATCTTGATTCTGTGGGCCTCAAATTTATCTTTTAAGATCCTAACTTAACTGCGGCAGTGATGCTGCTTAGTCCATTCAAGTCATGTAGTCATAATGAATCAAATCCAGCCTGTCAGAAGAATAAGGATTAGGTTTGTTGAATAAACTCTTAATCCAATGTTTGATATCTCAACATAATGATATAAATAAATCATCTTGGTTTCTGTCATTTCATTCTGACACTGTAAAAAGCGCTTCCTAAACTAACGACCAGCTACTAAGAAGCAATCAAGACGTTTTGGTTTCAGTTTTGAGGTAGTCTCACATAGCCAGACCCCATCTCCACACTTTGTTTAGCACTGTACACAAGTACAGGCTTTGCTTTTGGAGAGTTGTCATGCCGCTGTGCGCGTCCTGCAGCCTGTGCAAAAAATTCCCTGGATGTTGCAGCTGCAGCCCAGAGTAGAAGAGTAAAATACAACAGAGATGGGCAAAACGAACGTCAAATGTCAAAAAGTCAAATGTCTGGAGCAGAAGGCGAAGAGCTAGTCCCTCTAAACAGATCATCATTCGAAGTATTTCAGATTTCAGGCAAGTGATATTAAGAACAAATCGTATGCAAAGAGGGCAAAACACACAAACTGCAGTACTACGAATGCATGAAGGCCAAAAAAAAACAAAACATTGCCAAATCCTCATCCTTGTCCAGCATGAACTCAGACATCCATAACAGTGACGCTGTACAGCGCGTCACCATAAAAAGGTTTGGCACAATAGTATATATATTTTGCTTCCAGGAGATGCACTGTGAGTAAGGACCACTCTTGTACATTAGCAGGAATGTAGCACAACGTGGAAGTGAAAGCAGTGCTCTGTTCATTTGAATGTGAAAGTGCAATAAAAATATTTTGTCTCGAAAAACAATGAATAATCGTGAAAAATCTCAATATTGATCAAAATAATCGTGATTATCATTTGCAGCCCCAGTTTCAGGTAGATTTGTTACCGTGAACCCTTCAACTAACCCAAGATTTTATCCTATGTCTTCTTTTAGTGCTGACCAAAACCTTATTCACAATACTCATACACACACAGTGACATACATCCTAACGTACACATACTATACACACACACAATTACAAACAGATATACACTTTCCTGCTCACACAAGTAGAATCGCAGTATTTCCTGCTCAGCATTCCCTTTACAGTGATCACACAAATACCTACACCCACTCACTCACACTCAGTCACACTCAGTCACACCTTCCTGTCTGTGCTTACTCAGATACTGGCCACTCAGTGATGTATGGGAGGTCAGTGGACTAAACATTTTCTCTTTGTGGGCTGCAGGCTGCAGGGGTCTGCTTGGTCAGCACACAACCGCTCACCCTTATCAACAGATAGGGAATACCTGCAGGACTGCCTGTTCTTGAAAGTCATGATGAGTGTGTGTGTGTGTGTGTGTGTGTGTGTGTGTGTGTGTGTGTGTGTATATACGCTTAAGAGCGTGTTTGTGTGTGCCTGTGCCTCCAGGACACACTCTGTGTGTGCGTGTGGGCTGTTGTGTATCAGAGGATTATACGGAAAGAATTTCTCCTGCCAGTCTGTAGCTTGTTTTGTTGCATGGCGAAAAACATCTCATAAAAGGCAAATCATTTTGACTATCAAGAGGAATTGACAAGGGATTAAGTTAATTTTAACATTTTTCTGGTTACATTGTCCAAAGGCATATCGTATCATATAACAAATCCCAGCCTCAGCATCCATATCAGATAACATCTGGATTAACACTAAACCCCTTGGAAAGCTTTGATAAGACTGAAACACGTCATATTTATAGCTATCTTTGAGGATAGTTAAGGGTATGAACATGCTCTGTTTTTCAATTTCATGTCACATGTTCAAGTTTGAATTGATAGATACAGCATATTTATATTTAAAATGGGGTATCATTGAGTCACTGCTGTTCAGTTGTTATATTTGCTGCTGTAATGGAAGGAAGCTATGCTTTTCTTCAGTCCTTTAGGAAGCAGGTAATTTACTAAGTTATGTATATTTATAGTTACAGTGAATTATGTGAAAAGCACTGAATGGATTGACACCACTTTATATGCCATGGGACCTACTTCACCTCCCAAGTTATCAGATCTTCTGAAAATGACTCCTCTAAATTACAAATTTCCTGTCAAATTCACATCTTTTTTAATTTCTGCCTCCTGACCAGTTTCTATCAAGTCTAATCTGTCCATCGCCATTATTAAATCCTGTCTTAACACCCATTTTTTTAATTTTTTGAGCCTTAAAAATATGTTATCAGGACTACATGCTCATGATCGCTTATTCTGATTCTTATTTTCTATTATATTGAATGAAGTTAGTATTATTTTATATTTTTCTTTTGGTGAATGAATCCCAACATGTATTATTCCATCACTCATTCATTTCTGACTTTCCTACCCTGTCTGTACTCCGCCCCAAGCCCATTGGGCGGATACTGAAAACATAAAACCTTTAGAAATTAATATAAACAAATGTATAAATAGTGTCACTTTTACAAAAAGCTAAATCATTTCCCAAAAGAGACTTAGCTCTTAGCAAACATTACTCAAACAGGAGTAAATAATGCATTTGTTGGGGACTATTTTCTGTGGTGGATTAATACACATTTGGTGCTCTACTGAGTATTTACAGCAGCAGGATAGTGTATGTGGGTTTGAGTCATAATATACTACAGTGACCAGGTTCATGGTAATGAAGGAATGTGTGGCTCACTGATGAGTTTGTAATAGTTTTTTTGAAAACTAAAGCACAGAGGAATAAGCTATATCAGGTTGTTTTTGGTCTTTTCATTGGATTTGTTTTGACAGTAAGACAAATACAGAATAACACCAACTTTATCCTTTAAAAGCTCTTAAAACAAACAGGTAAATACGGTCTGATGATGTGCCATAAGAGAGCTGTGGAGGAGGTGAGCTATGAGAGTGATCACTTTCCTGTCAGTCATATCTCTGAGGAGGAAGCCTTGTCAGAAAACGGTCAGACTAAGTTTGCAGCGGTGTATAGAAATAAATATGCAATGGTCCATGTGGCTGTCGTTGTCAAAGGCCAACAGAAAAAGTGATTTCAAGATTTGTATCACATATGGCTTAAAAATAATTGTTTTAAAGGGAACACGTGGGTGATGTGGGTGGAACTTTGTTCTGCCTATGAGCTGTGCCCTTTTGTACGCCTGTTTCATACACCACAGAAAGTGTCTCTGTCCTCCCACTGAAGTTGCTCTTTAATGACTTGAAGATTTCATTCACGTCAGAAAATGTGATGATTTTAACTTTTTGTGGCTCACCTCCATTAAGTTTATAGCTGTGTGAGCAATTACTCCCATGTGGCCTCACTGTGATTAGATAGCCTGGTCTGTCTCATAATATCTGGTGAAATGATGAGCGTAGTCTCTAAATGCAAATATTATGCATAAAATGTGGGAGAGAAATCATTCCCCAACACAAAAACTGCTTTTTCAGTAGACATCTAGAAAAAGGTTGTTGTTTGATGAGGTTTCCAACGCCGCAGTGGAAAGTAAAGATGTAGTCAATTATGGAGTTTTGTAACTATAACAAAGAGAACATTTTTTTACCCTAACCTGAAAGTTAGTTATAATCAGTATTTTGGATGTTAAAAAGGTGCCCTGTGAAGAAACAAAAGTTATGTTTACATTAAGTGTTACTGACCAAAACACATTGTGCTAATCCTTGAGGTCTAACAGATGCATTTCCTTCCTCACCAATCATCTGCAAAGCAGATTTTTAAGTATTTGAAAATCCAGCATTGTTTACAGCTATGTTTACTTGCTAGCAGTCTTGCTCTTCCCTGTCTTTGATGTTACCGTCACCTGTTGATCAGTAGACTGCTGTGAAACCACTGGAGAGAGAGAAAGAAAAAAAACAGTTTTTCTTGCCAAAAGTTATTTTTCAGTTTGTGCTCCTTTAATAAAATCTGAGCGGTAAGATGTCTAAGTCCACGTTAAGCCACATTTACCTTGTAACATGTAACAATGCTGCAGCGGGTTTCACATGGAACTCAATTTCAGTCAGATACATTTAGCCCACTTTTAGCTTGTTTTTAAACACAGATGAGCATCCTCCTGGCTAGAAAACATCATAATGAGGCATCGCCTCGCTTTACCGTATGACACATTTCTGTTCTCACCTGAGGATCCACACAACGCTCAATTAACTAGCATACTGATTCAATTGTGAAGACGTCACTTTCTGTCTGAAAACTTCAATCCTATGGCAATGATATGAATTGGCAACTAATACAGCTCAATAAAAGTAACAGGTCACTGAGTGCCGCCCTTAAGGCTACGGTCTGTAGTTGTACTCATTCTCGCCTTTCTACAATGAGGATATATTTGGGCTTTCCACTGAGGCCAATTAGCACCTGAAAATCTTTTCTCAATGTGAGAACTCCAACGTGAATGTTTTTTTAAAAAAAGGTCATCATGCAACATGTTTTACACATAATTGTGCAGCTTATGTCTTGTTTTGTTTGTACTTGTTCACAATCTATCACAGCTCTCATAGGTGGTCAGCTATATCATGTGGACATTAAACACTGACCTCATTAATATAACTATTCGCACCATCACCACCACCATCAGAGAGGAGAAAGGGGTGGGGGGGTACGAGATGATGGAAGGTATGAGTAAAGATGAAAATAATGTTGGGTGTAAAATAATGTGGAGCCAGGATGGCAGGAAGGGGCAAGCAAAGGCTCATTATCGAGTAGCACCTCTTCTGGCTGTGTTGGTACGTGTTGACAGCGGCACAGAGAGGGAGGCTGAGAGGTGAGAGAAAAGAATTATGGGGAAATTGCAGGATGGGACAGACAGGAAGATCATAAACAAGGAGCAGCACAGAGACAAAAGAGGAAGGGGATACAATTCAATTTTGATTTTACTTGCTGTTGAAAGTGTATTACAAATGCCTACACTTTTATTATCTCCTGTATTTCTTAACCTATAACGAGATATGCAGTCCCAAGACAACCAGTTCCCATTTCATAAGAAGATGAGGAAGGAGTGATAAGCTAGCACACCTACCACAAGTTGGTATTGTATTAGTTTTAGTTCTTGTACCATTAAAGTCATAAAGAAGTCAGTCTATAGTTTTTTTTTCCATCCTGCCATGAGCAACCAAAATCTGATTTAATGCTGTACACGGGCCAAGTAGTTTTCCACACAAGTAACACCGCGTCACCCGCAACTCTTCATCTGCCAGCTCACTGTGGCTGCTCCTCCGCGCTTCATCCCCCCTGCAATATTTAAAACTGCTCTGCTGTCAAAAAAAAAAAGAAATCTGACCATTGTCTTGTTCTGTAGACGTGTTTTTGATGAGCAATTGTAGTCAGCGCTAACCTCTGTGACTGCTTCACAATAAAAGCCACCTGTTTTTCACCAGTTGAATGCTTTTAAAGTGAGGGTTAGGGTTACTGCAGAAGTCGATTGTTTCCAGTATAAAGTCAGATTGTTATGCAGCACAAAACAGAACAATCTTCTTTTTTTTTAAATGCAATTCGAACTATTTGAACTACAGAGACTGAATGTCTTCTTTGTTTTACTCAGCAAAATTCAGATTTGCACATTATCAAGGCCTGTTATCAATGCTTATCTTTGTCCTCGCTCTTCAGAACAAAACTCAAATGAAGCATACCAGGGAAGAAGAGGATGAACAAGCAGCAACATCTTCTTTGCAACAAGAGAAAACAGGATGTTGATGGAAGTATGTTTCAAGGCAAAAGGAGGGAGATGAAGTAAGTTAAAGAGGAGGAGTGAGGAGGAAATCAGAGATATGTGGAAAGAAGAGGAGAGGTGATAACGCGCAAAGAAAAAGATGCAATATAAATGAATGAAATAAATGGTAAATGATCTCACTTATATAGCGCCTTTCAACCTTCACGGTTCCCAAAGCGCTTTACAGCTAAGTCTCATTCACCCATTCACTCACACATTCACACACCAATGGCGACCAAGCTGCCATGCAAGGTGCTGGTCTCCATCGGGAGCAACTTAGGGTTCAGTGTCTTGCTCAAGGACACTTCGACATGACGGGGGCAGCCGGGGATCGAACCCCCAACCCGCTCTAACCAGCTTTACCTCCCGTGCGACAGTGCTAACCACTGCCCCACCATGCCGCCCAATATAAGAGATGTCCAAGGCTTTTCTCCTGTTCAGTGCACATGATAGAGGAGTTTATCCTCCATCACACCACATTATACAGGCTCTACTTGAGTGGGTCCTTTTATTGCTCTTCTTCCAACAAAAATTCTAAGATACCTCAGAAAATGCCTCAGCATCACATCACTGTTGTTGAATCAAAAGTTTAGATTTATAATTCATTGAATTGATTACAAAACAAAGTGACACATCAGAGGAAAGAAATGAAACCACTTTCTGTGGCTCAGAGGATTTTTAACTGAGTTAAACATAAAAAACAAGTTTGCTATTTACAGCAGATGTGAAAACCTTTAGAGAGCTGGCTATAGGTTCAATCACCACTGGGTTTTATCAATAGGTGACAGAGGGTAGCAAAACAGGAATTAATTCATGTGAAAATGTCACAGATTATTACTTTTACAGGCTTGGCTGCTCAAACCTCAAAACAACGCAGCCGTCCAAGTGTGTGTGTGTGTGTGTGTGTGTGTGTGTGTGTGTGTGTGTGTGTGTGTGTGTGTGTGTGTGTGTGTGTGTGTGTGTATTGGAGTGTGTGTGCCACCAAGTGACACCGATTGTTGCACAAACCCAATTATATGCTGACATCAACAAAACACAGCTTCTTCAGCGCTATGAAATCAGTCTCCAGTCCCCAGAGAAACAGCACAGACTCTGACAGAGCTGTCGTCAACATCAGTTTTGTCAACTTCAAGTCCACGATTAGAGCTAAAAGTCTGAGGGGCTCTGAAGGCAGTCTAAATAAGTCAGTACCAAGTCCGAGAACCCCCTCTGCCCCGTGGAAGACTTGGAGTCCTGATATTTGACAAAGCGTCCCAAGATCCCAAAGGTCAAATTGTTCTAGTCCAATTATTTATTTTGACTGAGCGACTGTTGAAAAGTCCAAAGGAATTCAGTTTATGATGATCTGAGAAAAGCTGCAAATCGTCACAGTGAAGAAGCTAGAACCTACAAATGTTGGTCATTTTTATTCTATAAATTACTTTAAATGGTTAATTGATCATTTAAATAGTTGCTGGTTCATTTTCTTATTGTTTCAGCACTACAGCAGATAGTGTATGTAAGATATGTTGAATATTGAAATCTTTAATTTCTCATTTGAATGTCATGAAAGAAACCATTTACTCGTGTTATAAACCTGACTGTGGAAACTGCAGCAGGGTGAGCTTTCCCCTCCATGGCTGAAAAAGCACTTGCCCGTATCATTATCTGCCATCTCCAATAGCAGCCGGCATATCTGGAAGCTGGAAACCATTCAAACTAACCATAAGGTGTTTACATTTAAGGCATTTAGCTGTCACTCTTATCCAGAGCGACTTACGATGAGTGCAGCGGGGGAATAAATTATCTGGGATCAACAACAGTGAAAACAACCAACACTGGCTGAGCAGACATTTCTTAGTGAAAGGTAAAAAAGGAGGAGAAGGATTTCTCTATAAGAATGAGTTGAGGAGGTAGATATGGGAGAGGGATTATGACTCAGAAGCTGGAAAGGTATTTGTTGACATTATAAGTTTCTGTTCCTTAGCGTACACACCACCTGTGAAAAGTTCAGAAATGTAAAACTCTTTACTGTCTCAGTTGCTGGTGTTGTTTTCACACTCAGAATAACTTCCTGAATCTCAATCCAGCTCTAATGTTGTCAAAGCTCAATACTGTAAAACACATTCATAATATTGTGATCTTTACCTGCTTTAACGGGACAGTAAAAACATGTTTTCCTTGTTTGAAAAGTAACTTTTGAAAATCTGTAAAAACATTCAAGTCATGCCAGAAATGTTTTTCATCACTGGAATGAAGAAGATATCTTAAAAACACAGAATATGTTCAAGGTTAGTCGCCCAAGTCTTTTTCCCTTTTTTAATGGTTTTAAACACTTTCTGAGGCATGCATCAGTCATCTCCGGCTCGCATGTGTGTTGTAGGGCACAGCTGCAGAGGAAGTTATTCTTAATTAACGCTCAGCCATGGCCATCATCATCACCATCATCATTAAGAGCAAGGGGAGCTAATTGGCAGAATCTGTCTCTGTTTTCTGGCTAAGACTGCAGCAGAATCAGCAGCATCGTGAGACCAGGAAATGTTTGAGAAAGGTAGATTTGTGTAACGAGACAGATAATGACACGCTGTACATCTTTTTATACAAACGTGTGCGTATGAATGCATCTTTCTTGTGGGTGTGTCTGTTTGCTGATGCATTGGGAGGGGGCTGCAGCTCACACAAGTCATCAACAGTGGACAAAGCAGAGCTGGCGAAGCAGAGCGGGGAAGCAGTCTTGGAGGACATGAACTCCTGAACCTTGGATCCACCAACATCTCTGCCACTGGGAGGAAGACCAGGAGGAGGAGTGTGTCCTTGAAATGGCTTTGGCACACTGGCTGCACAGTATGACGTCTACACACTCCTTCTCTCTCTCCTTGTGTGTCATCTTGCTCTCTATTACTTTATATTTATCCATCTCTCTCCTTTTATCTGTCTCTAATAGCCCATCTGTCTCTTTCTGTCCTTCTTCCTATCCATCTTCCTCTCACTCTCTGTGTCTATTAGTAACTATCCATCAGGTAAGTCCACTAACTGACCTCTACAAACCCCTCACTAACCCGGGTACCTTCTGAGAGTTGTTCTGTTCTGGATGTGTTTGTTTTGCTCATCTTCCAGGGGGAAATCATTTGACATACACACACAAAAACACTTATACAAAAGCCTAAGACATACACATGCAATCATGCTCTCATTGGGAGACTAACACGCATTAACACACTCAGGATTATATTATGCCCAGCCACGCACACATGCACAAACACGTAGAAAAGCATAATTTTAAACACAAAGACACACATTAACTGACTCCCACACAGACACACGATAATTTATTCCACTTCAGCAGAGGAACTCGGTCCTCCCTCAGCAGTCTATCATTTCATTGATCTGAGGAAGTGGAGCAGAAAGCAACGGAAGGTAAAATGCTGAGGTGAGGCTGTTTCCTGCTCAAACTGCTACTGAACATGCTTCACAAAGAAGTGTGTGCCAGTAAGCCACATTTTAAAACAGAGATGTGCTGGTGTAGCACACATAAAGTAGTTCATACTTACAGGCTGAACTTTGTTCTGTATCTGCCACTAACATGAAAAGTACTCCTCATAAAAAAAACTGATGATAGCATCTACCAAAACACTTTAGCTCATATTTAATCCATCTAGTGGGAACTTTCCAATGTTAACACTTCAATCAATGTTTCCTTTCTTTTGATGTCAAAATCTGTGACATTTTCACAAATAATAAAATGGTTTGAGCTCATTTACAATTAAAATAAGGACCATCTAATTTACTGAGGGCAACGGGTCAGACAAACATGTTCAAGGCACAACCTGTTGGGCTTTTATACTGTGAATTTTGAATTTGAATAAATAATTATTTTCCAACTTTCAAACCTGAACACTGAAAAGTGACAGCCCTATAGTAGTGATGCATTTCCCACTTAACCACAATGCCCAAACAGACTTGAGCGCCACCTACAGGAACTCCATCAACAAGTACCCAAGAAAGAGGACATCACACTAGGTCCATAGGTCATAGGTCCACTATGTTTCTAGTAACTATGAGGAAACTCGGGCCAAGTGCAAATTATTTTAGGTCTCATCTGGTCCAGGTAGTAGGGTTTGTTTCTAATCGGGTCTGTCTAATACGTGAGTGGATCCAAGCGTACTTTCTATCAGCTCTGATCACATAGTGCGTCACCATCATCACAGGAGAAAGTGTTTTTCAAGATGGAGAGTGAGTATTGTTGGTATTTTCGACCAACAATAAAACAAATCTTTGAAAATAAATGTGTGCATGAAGGTGTTAAGTCTGAGATGAGATCTGAAACCAGCCTGCTGCTAGGACAGTTCTAGAAACAAACAAGGACTAGAGAGCATATCAATTATCACTACAACATATACAGAGAGGAAAAACAGATCTTGCATGTACCTACTTTCAAAAACCTTTAGGTTTATCAGCTAAGATATATTTCCACACAATATGTTCCCTTCATTTCCGCCAAGCATTATCTCTGCCTTAATAGTGCACACGTTCTGCTATATAGATCTGCATCCCTTTGACCTCAAATGCATTAGTCTCCATCTCCTCCCCTTCATAACATCTGAAAGCTCTGCTGCACCCGTGGGAACCGGCTTCGCATTCCTCTGGGAACGCGGCACATTTCGTCTTGGCAAGAGGACTTTTTTTTTTTCTACACATGACAAGGCCATGAAATATGACATTGACACACAGAAGCCGGTGCTTGTACAGATAGGCAGAATACAGAACAAGATTTTACAAGCAAAACCGCTCTGACGGGAAGGAGCTGCTGGCCGTCACAGCAGCTGGTGAGATGTGAGGTAAGGGTGCCATTTCTGCCACGCCACACTGTATGTAAATGACAGCCCACATCAGTCAAGCACGGAGAGTTAAAGAGATATAGAGTGAAAAGAGGAGTGAGGGTATAGAGAGAGGGAGAGGGGGAACACTGACACACTGGTCAGTGCATTTTAATGTCAATTAAAAAGCAGCACCATGACAGGAAACTCTCCATAAAGCCAGGGAGCTGTGACGGAGTGACTAATAGCAAGGACAGAGCAACGCCTTCCTTTCTTTCCTCTTTGCTCCATCTTGTGTTTATGCCCTTCTCTCTCTCTCTCTCTCTCTCTCTCTCTCTCATTTTCCTTCCAACTCTTTCTCAATCTTTCTTCCATTTCCTCTGCATGCTGTTATTCTCAATTTCTTCCCATCAGGAACTTGGCCCCTTTGTGCTCTCTAATTTCTTTTCCCCACCCCTCAAGGCCACAGATGTGAAGAACATGGATATGGCCTTCATATGAGTCATGATAATGGCCGGCCCTCCTCTTGACCCCCTCACCTCACCTTTCAGGTCCATCGAGAAGAACCAAATGCCAACTCTAATTTGCATGGAGCCCATTAGCTTCCCTCCAGTAACTCGAAAAAGGGGAACGAGGCTCTGAATCACCTTATTACGCACAGAGTAATTGGGAATTTGTTTCTTCCACATCTATAGATGGGCTTCACACCTCCGGCAGGAAGTGAGGGACCTCAGTCCTTGGGCTCGGATGACTGCCTTTGTAAACACTCAACTTTGCTGTTTCAATAATATGGAACGTATGTAATGTTAATTGGGACATTACTAAACTAATAAACACCCACGTCATAGCATTTCAGCATATTGTCCATTTATCTTCAATTACTGTTATATATTTATTCAGTGAAATGTTAGACATCAGTGTTTTCACACATCTTCACTTGACATGGCAACCATGTTTGGAGATAAATGATGCAAGTGCAAAACACTAAAGTACATTTAGGCTCAGGCATTTTCCTCAAGGATATGTCAACAGGGGTGGACATATGTTAACACACAGGACAGTCACTCTCCATAGTCACCAGGAAATAGGTAGTAGTACATTGATTGATTGCTTTATTAGTGCTTTCAGTGATGCTTTATACCTGAAACATAAATGTGCTCTTTTGTCCTTGTGTTCCACGTTGCAGGTTGACCGCAAAATCTTAACTACATGTATCCCATTTGCTATACTTAGCATAACAAATCAATCTGGCTTCATGTTGAAAGCATTGTCTTCACAACCATAAAAACTGCTGATTTACTCACACAGCTGGTCACCTTTGATTTATCCATTGCCATGAATGTTTCATGGATGTATGATGGCTTTCAATGTGATGCAGTTTGTCTGATAAACACAAGTTACGTGCTTGATTTTAGTTTCTGAAGTGTGATGGTTAATTACGTCATTTTAAGAGCATATTGTCTGTTTTATATTCATATACTGTAGCATGTATGTATTCAGACTTGGACACTGCTGGGTATAAGTTTGATTTTATGTTGTTGACCACGCAGCAGCTCCAGTGGAATAGCAGGAAGCTGGATGCCTTACCCAAAACACTTTTCACAATAATTGTTCAGGGAGAGAAATCCCAAATATTTCATCCTCGGCATCTACAGCAAGGAATTTCTACCACTTCACTAAAATAACAGTACACCTCTTCCTAACATACAGCGAGCGAGTGAACTCTGGCGGATGAAGCAAGAAAAATTGTCCAGATATACTACGAGCGATTTCGCAGCGCGAGGAACCGTGAGGAGTTTTTTTGGTGCCCGTTGTGATTTCTCCCTCTGCAAATGAGTAAGTGTCTAAGTTATTTATTCATAACTAATGTTCTTAACTAATGTCAGCCTTGTTTCATTCATATGAGCATTTTGGAGCACAGACAAAACTCCCTGAGTGTGAGTAGTGTGAGATAAACCGAATATTGGGTTTAAAGGCAGCACCACAGAAGGAAATGATGAGGAGCCTGAGCTTGTGTGGGCAAGCTAAGGTTGATTTTTAGGAGGGCTTGTTGAGTCAGGTTTACCACTCTTGGGATGAAGCTGTCTGGCTATGCACAGGAGCAAGACACCCTCTCTTTTTGCACAGTAATCTGGTCTTCAATTGTGCATCTGGCTCTTAATGGTCCCAAGAAGAAACAGAGAGGCCACGGATGCACTCTGATACCTCTGATGATTATATTAATTAACAGCTGCTCCCAGAAATCCCTATCTCCCTTCATTCAAAGTGTATTAATTAAAGAAAAAGGAGGGAAATATTAAACTGTTATCCCAAAATCAGGATGAGAAGCATGAAAATATATTCTTTCCTTTTTGAACAATTTTACCTTTTTTCATGTCCTTACTTCTCTCACTCCTTCTCCCATCATGCCTTTCAGGTATGTCCATCAAAAAGGACTCTCTGGTACATGGTAACCACTCAAGTGGGAGGAAATTGAATAAAATACAGGCTTTCATGAGTGTAAAAAAAAACAGCCAGGCACAGCATTTTATCCATTAAAAATACAGTTTTTCAGTCAAGATGTAAACCCAAGAGCAGATCAGCTCAGCACCAAGCTCTATGTTTTGTTCAGTTGACAGTTAGAGTGGGATGTGAGGCTGTAGTACAGTTTCAGAGCACTACAACTGTTGTGGGTTTATTCTTGGTTAAAATAAACTGATACCAAACTGCCAAAAGTGGGATGAGGTAACCTAACTGGCCCAAACCTACGTGAGCCTCTGCTAATAAATAGTGTAGCTTGTGAAGCTTGTTAGTATTAATAAAATTCCAATTGTCACTCCAGTTTATTTTGTGGTGCACACTGTCTTGAGTTACTGTGATTTTTGTTACAAAATGAGTGCATGCACACTCACCATGAAGGATCCACACTAATACCTGTTATACACGTCAAACTAGTGTTTGAATTAGGGTGTTTGTGAAGTTGAATTCCCAACGTTAACATGCAAAACCAAGATCACATTTAGAAGAAACCAACTTGACCTTTTGCCGCATATCAACCACAAACAGACCTAAAATCTCTAATCAATGAAAATGGGTTACAGCCATTATATCTATTATATATTGGTGTACATAAGTGGTGTGCAAAGATGGCATCGATGTATTCAAGGTTTGAAAGTGGTCTACAATCAGCTGGGTTCAAGGAATTACACTTCTCAGGTGCAAAGGTCTACCTTTCAGTCATACTGTCTCTTCCCACAGACAGTCTGAATACAACTGAAGGCTAAAGTTAAATGCTAGTAGAAGCATGAAGGACACAGGTACTCCAAGTACTGTGCAAGAATCAACATTGTGTTCCAGAGAAACAAACTGTTTCTATGTATGTTTACTTGCAAATACATATTTGTGTGTTTACAACACTACACACCAGCCAAAGACTCAGCCTTGACCTGATCAAACTAAAGCATTATCTCACAGAGGAGTGTGGCCATTTGTTAGGTATGTGTCAGATAACCTGAAGAACACGACAACACAGAATTCAGTGATCCTGCATTCAAGTGGAAGCCACTTTGGCCACTTCAGACGGTATGACGGCAAAATAAAGAGACACAATCTTGGGCAGATAATCAGCAAAAGAGCCCACAGTGTTTCACAACCTCAAACAAATACAGGCGCACAAGTGGTGATCTCAGAGCTGGGGATCTATCAGGCCGGGGCAGAACACATCTTATGCCTTTATCTCCCTCGGTGCAATGGGAGATGTGACAGGTCAGTGTGGAGGAAGCTCAAACAAGATGATCCCCCTGCCTTACTGCTACTGAGAGCAGGAAGAAAAGATGATTGATAGTTCTGTCGGGTGTTCAAGTGAATATTAGATTACTACTGAGTAACAGAATCAGAGAGTTTTGATACAGTTGCGTCTTTTTTTGGCAGAAAAAGGAACATGCAAGAGAAATCTATGTTCTGAGTCATTTTCAGACAATCACGGCCAATCATGTAGCTCCCAAGCAGAGGTTTTAACTGCAAGACAATTGCCAGGCATTACTTTAAAGTGACGTTTTATCGTTTTGGAATAAGTACACGCTCTAGTGCAGTGACGTATATCTTCAAGTGCAAGTTTAAATTAAAGTCTAGAAGCAGGAAACTGACAAGAAGTGAAAAAAAAAAAGTGCAGAGTAAGTATTAACAGAAAGTATTAGGGGTGTCCGGCTCCAATCTACAGATCCAGGAACTTTTTCCAATGAATATATATCATCTATATAAAGCCTGATCCATTTCCATTTGTTTGCCAGCAGTGCCCCATTGTGTGTTCTTGTTAGCATGAGTAAGTGAGTAATGCAAGCACACCCGCATTGATAGAAAAAAAAATGTCAGTTTCACAAGTATTTCAGAGACATTTTACAGATACACAGCTCTGTTGAAAACTGTATTTGAACTTCAGCATTTTGTTAATAATGGCAATAAAGAGAGGCTGCCAAAATCCTGTCCAAAATCCTTCCTGCCTCAACAGATGCATGTTGAAACCTCCTCCCATGGATATTATACAATACACTATAAAGCACTACACAAAACATTACAGGAAACAATCAAAGGAAAGCTGTGATGTAGGCTTTATTTTCTTAATGTCGAGCTATTATCAAACATATTTAAACTGCTCCACTTATTCTAAAGTAGGCCAGCTTTCAGTGTGTACTGTGCAGCAGTATTAAACAGGAAAAAACAACAATAAACCTGGTATTGGTAGAAAGTCAATATTAAAAGGACTCTGATGGGGATTGGGACATTCCTAATAAGTATAAACCATCCATGTGCTACCTGATGGTCTTCAATAAAAAGGTAGGTAGGTATTCTAATAAATCATTTGGCTGGCATCACTGCCTTTTGGTTTTTCAGTCAATTGTCACATGGTGACATTTTCTTAAATGCCAGGTTACTATCTAAACACTAACAGTCTCTTAATCACCAGATGGTTAGTCAGCATGGACAGCTGGTAGAGGGTCCTGTGGACCAATCCGTCACTTGGCAACCAACATTACCAGCATTCAATCACTTCCACATGCAGTGACAAGAAGAGTATAGAGGAGGCCGCCAATGGCCCGGTAGGAAGCGATTTGTCTGAGATTGGGCCTCCCACTCTGATGCAGCACACATCAAAACAAAGCTTTATTGTTCCATCTTTGTTTACAACATAATTACAAGAGGATTTATGCCACTACTGTCCCGCAGCTTTGCCTTGAGTGCAGACTTTCCACATAGTTGGGTGTCCTTGCAGAAGTGCCTGCTGCCCGCACACCTGGCACAGCAGAGGAAACAGATTAGGATGGCATATGCAGCAGTTACTGGACGGCCTCTGCGAATGTCTGTCTTGGGACGGGCAGTAAAACACAGAAGTAATCCAGTCACACGCTATTTTACATGCACTTTACTCAAACTGCACACACACACACACACACACCCAGACATGGAGGATGTGAAAATGTATTATAAAATCACATTATCGCCTACTTCACAGTTTACAGATAACAGAGTCCATGTGGTCAAAACGATAACATTTTTTGACAACATAAACAAGCCTGTGTCCAAGTTTGACGAAGCAATTTGGGAGCATAACTTTTGGTAGTGTTTTATTTCCCTGTTTTGAGATGTGCAGAGTTGAATTTTCAACATTTTCAGGTGTGCCATCATCATCAGAGGGGCAAGAGCCAAACCAGACTCCAACGTGTGCAATACCACCATACACATAGATTGTGTTAACCTAGCAGATTCAAGCCCAAAGTAGAAAGATAGGCATGTGTGCACTGCCAAGAACAAATAGATACTTGCACACACGTACAATCTCACTTCCTCACATTAACCTGCCATCCAAAGCCCTCTCTCTCCTTCCCTCCATCACATACTTGCAGTCAAAGCATGCCAAGTGTTGCAGTTGGTTCAGTTGGTGTTACGACAACACACAAAAGTTGCCAAGAGCATTCAAACGGGGAGCTCCATGTTAATAGAGAGAGCAGAGTACTGAGGGGTGCGGAGGTTTGGCAGAAGATGATGTCAGGATCATAAGAGTGTAGTGGCTCTGAGACAAAGAAAAGAGAATACCATGAAGCTTGTCTTATTTGTAAATCAGGAGTATTAAATATTATGCTGATTACTTCAATACTGTTTTATGTCAAATAAACTGTCTTCCATTATGAGTAACTTTAAAATGAAATTCCTTTTTTTCAGTTTTTGTATGGATACATCAGTGATTAAAAATGTAATGGCAATAACACCCATGCATGGATTTTTATCCATATCGAGTCCCAAACTTCAATCTTGAAATGCAAACTCTGCATTTTCCCCCAGAAGGTCTAAGAGAAGAGTAGCATCTTTGACATTCTTTTTTTTTCACACCATTCCTCTTTTTCCATACTCCTCTCTTCCAATCTGCATCTCCCATTCCTTAAAATGATCATATCTGTCTCTATTTCAACCAGTTTGATAATGAATGTTTAAACGCTGTAAATGGGAAATAACATCCTCCTGGATACAGGTGGACCAGATGCCATTTAGGGCTGAAAAGAAATCAAACCAAACAGCCAGTGGGACAGTAAAGTAGGCTGGTAACCTTTCTATAGCATGCCACATCCATACATGGCCCTCGGCTATGTGTTCTTATCTAGGGAAAATGTACCTAAATGACAGTGGAAGACTTGTGAGCAATTCCCTCCAACTGTGAAAGTATGGTGACACATACATGGTGAAAATATGGCCAAATTGCCTTCAGCCATGCCATATCACAGCCACCTATGCCATTTGACTGCCACATGCGGCCCAAGAATACATGCTATCTGTCCTCATCAAGAGTAATGGCCTCTTTCTTAAGCTGCCTTATAGGTCTGACCTTTTCCACTATACTGAATGTGCAAATTATTCTTGATTTTCTAGCCATTTTTTTTTTTCCTCTTTCCTTTTCTCCTCCCCCAGAAAAGAAAACGTGCTGCAACACACCAAAGCCTCAGTCAATTCCACGGCTGCCGAGTCATACATCATATTTTGAGTGTATGGATTTCTAATATCTCGCTACAGCAGTCAAGATGATGTAACAGATATGGACTCTGAGCACATATCAAATAAATTCCTTGAGGATATTCAATATGGCTGCCAAGAGACATTTGATCAGATCATTAAAATAGATAACTTCATACACTTTAAATTATACTGTGAAATATCAAAAGTACTGCTGGGGGTAATTAGGGGTGGGATGGCATTCATTAATGACCATTTGAAAGAAGTAAGAAATAGGAATAAGGTGTTCAATGGGATGTTCCCACTGCTGCCATTTTGCATCCCCAGTTGAATTGAACACTGAGCCTACAATCGTAAAGATAGAAAATAGCCTCCTCAGAGCACAAATGTGGTCAGAGTTACACACTCGTAGTAATATCACTGCATAGACATATACGCATATACGAAAAAAACACTATTTTCCCCAAGCTGCCTAATTCTACCCTTCAGTCCAGTGATGTAGGCAGGCCCCTGTCTGGTCATTACACAATAAAAATGAGACCTGGCTCCATTACAATATCCCAGACCAATGCCCTAAACTGATGGACTGTGTCCCATGTAAATGCACTGGGTCCAAATGCGTATCCTTGCATGTGGTGGGCCCACACCATGGAAGCCTTGAAGTGTAACTCAGCCCCATAGATACAGGCTCAGCCACCTACTAGCTCCCTTCTCAGGAATGGCTCCAGGAGGGGACCCGAGTTCTGGGTGAGATGGATCTTCCCCCATTATGGCCCTTGAATCACTCTTAGTCTTGGCACTCACATGGGACCAATTTGTGATGGGAGACCCTACCAGGAGCTACTGCCTCTGACAACACAGCTCCCCGGGTCTAAGAACCCCTCCTCCATGTTGAGGTGGCTATTCACAGAGGGGACACGGCACCCCAGAAGTAGAATCAATCAATAAAACGCTGAACCTTGTATCTGTTTAGAGAATACACCAGAGTATTCATCACCACGGTGTACTGTATAACCCCCAAGACAGAAACTCTAAGAACCAGTAGTCAGTAGACAAATGACTAAAAAACCTGATAGTATTTTTTATCATAGCTGATTTAACCCAAGCAGACCTCAAAAACAGTTTTTCCTAAATTCCACCAGCACGTCCTCAGCCCCCAACAGGAAAAAACACCCTGGACTGTGTTTATTCAAAAATCCCTGAAGGCTGCTGAATGCTTTGCCACCTTGACCGCATTACCCTGCTCATAAAAAACTCAGGCCACCATAAAAAAAGGATAGCATATTGATTGTGTGCTCCTGGAGAGTTTCTACAGCTCTGTTAGACTGGCATGTGTCCAGGGTGGACAAAAAAAAAAAGGGAAAATGGAGGCATGATGGCGGATTTGAGGAAAAGTGCAAATAATCCTACGGGAAATCACGAGCACTAGCTTAAGGCCGGAGTTGGTGTTGTGGTCTGTGCAGCAACGCTCATGGCGCCATGGGAGGATGCACCAATGAGGCATATGAAAGGGAAATGCTTAGGTATGCTGAGTCAGTAGCAGAGCACGGGGGCTAGGTTTGCCCTGTGGAGGTGAAGTGGAGAGCATTTGTAGGAAAGTCACCCTTACTGGAAGTGTGTGCTCACACCATTGTGCTTTTCGTTAGTTAAATTCAATTCAGTTAATTAATTTCAGTATACAGCAGAGATCAGATATGTGCTGCATTCTTACTAGTTTATTGTGAGTTAGTAATGTGTAGAAATATACTCATCTTGTCCAATGTCCATATATTAGTTTTATATTTTTGTTTCTGGTGACTAGGAAGTCATTTTATACTCATCACACCACTCAAAGAGCCTGTATGGAAGCACAATTTGTTGTCTACACTAATTAATTCAGTCTTTTTTTCTTTAATTTGTCACTTGATGGAACTTTAAAAATTGGAACATCAGCCTATATTCGTTTTGCATGGGTTAACTTGCTTTTCCTACTTTTTCTTTCCTCTGACATTTTACTTCGATGCTCTTATAGTTTTCCTGACAGAGTGTCTTCTCTGCTCCCCACCTGGTTTTATCCATGCACGGTCTGCCTGCTGGCTCAACTTGGAGCACAGCAGGGGAGGTTTGGGTGTCGGGGGGCTGCTCACAATGCAGTGCACTTTTCCAACACGTACGCCTTTCAGATCTCATATGAGCTTTTACCTGCAGTCAGCACCAGCAAGTGGAAAGGTGGAGAGACAGGACAGAAAGTGAGAGAAAGAGGGAGAGGTGGTGGTGGGCAGGAAAAACACAGCCACAGCAGGATGCCCTTCACTACGGCAGACTCTGGGAGAAGTTAGAGGTAGATATCGGGTAAACAGATTATGTTTTTAAAAAAATCTCCTTGTCTGTCTTTCTATTTAATAAAAAAATGCATAAGAAAGAGGCATGTGATGGGGGGGTGTCCTTGGTTGTGGCAAACTCTAAATGTTTAGCTCACCTGTCATCCCTTGACTCATTTACTTTCACTCTAAATAGCCACTTCAGCAGCTAATACATTGCCCTGGGGTGAGTCTGACTGCTGCTGAGTGCAATATTGTGTTTGTGTTTGCTTTTTAAAAGGCGAGAGAGCTGGTGCTACGTGAGAAATAACAGCCACTCCTTTTCCAGTACATAATTGCTGTCCAAGGAGGGGGGGGGGGGGTAAAAAAAAGTAAATAAATAAACAAAAGAGAGAGAAGAAAACAATGAAGGACACGAGGCTAGATACCATGAAGTGAGAGAGATATTGAGAGAATAGGGCGAAGGAGTAAGACCAAACTCACTCTCCAAACTCCCACTGGGTGCTTATGTTAGAGGGAACTCCATTAGCAACGATTAAAAAGCCATCACAGTAACAGCCTGTGTGAACCTAAATAATCACAAGGTCCTGTTTCATTGATGCCTCCCTCCCATTTTCTGATGAGCCAGAAGTGTTGTTGCTTTCACCTTGTGGTCCCTAAAGGACCCAGTAATCGCCATTATGTGTAGAGGACTTAGGAGGAGACTTGGTGTTAAGCCGTGCACTGGCTCTCACTGAGACTCACTGAACCCCATGAGAGATACCTAAAGACCCCACACTTTGCACCAATCTTCTTCCCTACTGTTCCTCAACGGCCTCTTCGACGTCATTTGCCCCCACTGTGTGCGTGTGAAGCATGCAGGTATGGTAAGTGATCCTAAAACAACCTTGCAACCTACCAGCAGTACCTTTTGTATCCATCCCTAGAGCCAACATGCAGAGGAAGACTGAAGCTGAAAACATCTGCGCATGATGACTTCTTTCCTTCTGCCTCAATGAAAATCATAACAAAATGGAAAAATAAAAATGGAATGAAGACAGCCCAGGTGCTGTTTGAGTAGAGACCATTTCTATGCCTGAATCCGCCCCACGGCCAAGCTTTTTACTGGTTGTTTGTGACCTTGTGCAACCTCATACTGAACTTTCTCAAACTCTCACTTCCATCAACACATGTTGTTCAGTTATCCCACTGACACACTTAGATAACTGCAATGTCACCAAGAGATTAATTATTTCTGTGAGAGAAAACATAAAAAGGATAAAAGTAATATCAAAACTAATAATGAGATTCCAGGAGTGAGACCTCAGCCAGATTTCACAGCTCTAACTGGTTGTAACAATATCACATTTTTGGATGTCTGTTAACTAGGTTTACCTCCTTTCACTGATAACCTAAGTGACCAGCTTGTTCTAGCCCATTGGCATCCTTTGAGTCAAAAACATTGTTTGAATGCTAAAATGAGGCTATCTTGTTCTGCAGACATGGTTGTATTTCGTGTTTTATGAGCACATAATTCCAATTAGTCCCCTTGAATCATTAATTAATTTTATTTTGTAGGTTTGATGTTTTTTATTGGTTTAACCTCAAAAACTCAGATTTTAACAGGAAAAGGCTGACTAAAACTTATTATAAATCAATATAAATAAAACCATTTGCAACAATGCAAAAAACACCAATTTGTCAGTCCATCTCTTAAAACTTTACTTGTGGCACTCATTGGTTCCTAGTGAAGCTGGAAATCTTTAAAAATGGGTCACAAAAATATATACTTTAATTTGTTTTGATGCTCAGTATTTTTCTAAAAATGCTGGAAAATGTTGTTTTTAGCAGACACACAGAAGTAAATAGTGCATTTTTTGGCGACGGTTTTCAGCTGGGCTAACATTAAGATTCCCTGACATATGGTGACTACTGAGTTAAGTAAAGTGACTCTATCTCGCTATCATAGCCTGTCACATACGAACTGCATGTGAGACATACATAACAGAGAAAACGACCCATGTACTTGCTTTTACCAGTTAAACCTTTTTGGACCCCTACAAACTAGGCCAATGTGTTGAAGCAAGGTAGGATCTCTACCCTGACGTTATTCTGTTCTACTCTGATGATTTTCAATAATGTAGCCGCCCTTCAGTTAAGCTGATCTGATGATGTAGACGTCCAGGCAGCGCGAGTTTAATGCGGCGAGAGCGGGCAAAAGCTAATGGACAGGCCAGAATTTAGGAGACCAGAGTTATACATCTTTCGTGCTCCCCTAAGCATGGCCCGATTTGAATATTTCTGATATGTTACTTATGCCCACTGCAGCAGCACAGATAAGGAGAGAGACATGATGATGATAGAGCGAGCAAAGGAGAGAGGGAGGTATGTGTGTGTGAGTGAGTTTCAGATTGTTGGGATATGAAATGCATGTGCGGAAAAGAAAAAGGTTAGCATTATAGACACAACCAGAACACCCTGCTTCATAATTTTAGATTTAATTGGAACTGAAATACCATCATAATAAAACCAAAATGAAGCTCAAATTATAGCTGTATCCAGATAGTCTTGATACATGAATACACTGTAAGCACTTTGATCTGCATTTGAATAGTTTAACAGGTAAATATTTCCCAGTGACAATACATTAATATTCATTGATGCTGTACTCACCTCTTCATATTTTGAAGAGACAGACATCGTCGGTAGTGAAATTACAGTTTCCCTTAAAGCCAGATGTTCCCAGCCTTGCGCATTGTATACCGTCTGAATTTAATTTGTCTGTCCTTGTTAGATTGTTGTCTATATTTTCATTTAACTGTTAACAGGGTGTTTGCTGTAAAAACACACGTATACTCAGCCGACGTACCCTGTGCAAAGGTTAAATAAATAAAATAAATAACATTTCTAATTAGCATCAGGGTTTATTTGTGTGTTGAGAGGATAAGAGAGAAGATGCCTGATCCAAAACTTACATGATTTGCGAACATGCATGTGAACCCGCAAACAGACTACCGGGAGACCCCCTGTCTACATTTATCTTCCAGTATGTGTTCTGGTAAGGTGTGGAGAACAATTAGCTTGGCAATTATGCATCTCGGCTGAAGCCAATTAACTGTTACTGAAGCCATGCACTGTTGTTGTGGCAGTAGATAGAACTGTCTGGGGCATTTCTGATTCAGTGTTTGAATAGAAATTGAGGTTGATTGTTATTCAAAACGTAAAAATATCACATCCTAATCACGGTTGAATCATATCGAACCAGCTTTGAATCACAAAGGTGGATAAAATATATATTACAAAACCAAAAACAGATGTCAAATTGAATTAAAAAATATAATAGTTTTTGGCCTGATAAGTGTGGGAGTGAGTGAAGTGCTCTCAGTACTCAGAACTTTAATATTTCACGCTTGGTTAGATTTTATATTGCAGTGCTCATAACAATGACTTAATTCGTTGGATCTGGCCTCACATACAGTATATTGTACTTCAGATATTCCTTAGTCACCAAAGGCCCGGTCTTGCTTGACATAAATCTTTTCAAATCTGTGAGGAAAGCTGAACAAAGTGGACATTATCTAGGAGACTGCATGTTCTGGTGAGGCTTAGAAACACGGTTTGTTCATTTTACTCATCTTCCCGGTGTCAGCTGCAAGCACATCAGACTATTAGACGCCCCCTTTTTAAGTTCAATATTGATCTTGGATGCCAATGCAGAGCCTCGCAGTAATTGAGTCTTATCTTGATGGTTGTAAGTTTAATGAGGTTGGCTGTGACCGTAGATCCCTGTGGGCTGGCAAAAGGGACAGATGAAAGGGACACAAGCAGGGAGGGAGGGAGGAAAAGAAACGGGTCCAAGGCCTAACAAATGCCTGTGACTGACTCACACGTTGGAAAGATGGTGGAAGATCACCCGCCAGTATCATAACAACTCAGCCAGTGTGACAGATCTCTACTGTCATCTGTACTGGGTTGTTGTCAAACAAGTAAGAGCGCACGAAAGCATCAGGCGGGAATTTTTTTATAGACAGGAAAAGGATTCCTGGGCGTCCAACACAGAGAAATGTAAACATACAATGTATCAGAATTGCAAAAAGCAATAATACTGAAGGACATTGTATATGTGAACCTCTGTTTGCATTATGAAAGATAGCGCACATCACGTAGCAGCATCTGATACTACAAGATTTGAAATTCCCTTTCAGACTTTGGCTGTTTGCCTTACAAGTGATGTGAAATGATTCAATATGTCATTACATCGGATGTCTGGCCTTCATTTTCACCATAAATATTCCTTGCAAAGATTGTTTTCTCTTGGCTTAGTGCTTGCCATAAAAGCATGTACATAGCCTTATGTTCCATTTTCACTGAATATGCCTCTATGGCGAATGTATCTTCAGAGTGATGTGCTGCATCGTGTGCTGCCTATTGTACATCCTGAACAATCCCCCTAGCTCTGCATGGGAATGGATGCCAATATGCAACAAAATATGAGTCATGTTATTGTGCATGTTGTTGATGTCTCTGCACCAGCAGTGGAAAAAGTCATGTGCATTTCTTGATACTTGGCAAGTAAAGACTTTCTAATTTTAAGGCAGTGAACACACTCCATACTCACATTTTCTAAAAAGCAAACTAAACACCCACTCATTGGTTCACGTTGAAGAAGACTGGCGAGAAGGTCAATATCTCTTTTCATTTAGATTATTCGTAAAAATCAATTGCTCATGAGGAGAATGGATTTAATGAGTTATGATAACAAGCGCAATCCATTTTTCCTTGATCCTTCACAAATCGACCAGGCAAATGGTAAATGCTCAAAGAAAGTGAAAACATTTTATCTCCATATGCATTTCTGTATCTATATTATGTAAATGCCGCTGGCTAAGTACGTAGTAAACAAGGAAATGTCATTACGGATCCCCTGTTCATTGCCCACCATTAAATGCTTGCTGGAATAAGATGATTGAATATAAACAGGAAGTCTGAGTCCCTGCCGAACTGACTGACTGTCGGTCAGCCCGTCAAGCTGTATTTTGACCCATCCACCTCAATTGCCAATCCCATCGCCCCAAGCACCCCCACCCCCCAGCCGAAACGAGGACATCTAGCAAGTACACATAATGAGGGGAAGTGAGGTAGCGATGCATGAAAACGCTCAAAATGTCTAATTTATCTGATAGTCAGCTATCTCCTCCTCTGTGCTTCCTGTGGACAGCCACCAAGGGGCTCAGTGTCATTTAGAGGTGAGAGCCGCGTGAGCCAACAACAGAAAATATTACTTTTATTCAATGGATGTGATATGATTGACAGCCTCGAATTGCTTTGCCCGCGACCTTGGAGGACTGGTGCTCAGACTGAAGTTAGCATTTTGTGTGGGTGTGAAACTGTGGCCCTGCAGTCAAATCTCACACTGATGCAGCTCCTTTGCCTCCGCTGCATTTTCAGACTGAATATATTCACATGCAAGTGTAAAGAATATTGGGAGCACTGGCATTTATGACGTAGAATGGCCAGAAATATGTATGGGGTGAATCATTACATTCTCTTTATAGTGCCCCTGAAGTATGCGTTATATATAATTATATATAATATAATATATAAATGACTTGGCATGTGCAATTAAGTCATAGATTTTGTTGTAAAGTGTATCATAAGTATTCTGTTGTATACCAGTGATGTTGTTGTCCCATCTAGGGGTCACAACTAATGACTATTTTATTATTGATTAATCTTATGATTACTTTTTCAATTAATTCACTGATAGTTTCTCCTGAAAATTCAGTCACTCTGTCACCAAACCCAATCTGTAGGGGCAAGCCTGACTGCCCCTACAGATTGCTACGCTTCCTGATAATCAGAGAACCATATTGTCAGCTTTGAGGGGCCCTGTCTCCTGAATGGTTGCTCATTCTAGTTAATAAAACCACACTCTAACACTCTCTCATATAGCTTAATATAGGAAAAAAATTCAAATCAAAAGTGACTGATTTCTGAAGGAATGCCGCTGTATTGTAAGATGAGAGATGGCACAAACCATCACAGTTTAGCATTTTTGCAATCACGATTTAAACAACCAATCATTTCAGTTCTAGTCCTGCCCAGGAATGAAAATGACATGCATCTTGTTTTTATATTGTCTTTATCTTGCATTTGGGGGACAGCATATCATTTTTGGGGCGAGATGCAACCACTCTCTGAGTCTCCAAGTAGGGCACTTTGGGAGTTATTGGCAAAATTAAGTCAATTTCAGTTATTGGATTTCACACACACACAAAACTCTTTCAGGCCACGATTTTGGGTTATCAGAGTTATCCCAAGAGCAAAGACATCCATAACTGAGCCATCTGATATTTATTAAGCATCAATTTCAGCTGTAACATGAGATATAGAGTGGAGGCCCTGTGAGGTTTGATAGAAAGTGTACAGTCAGGCTGTGGAATAGGTTTGATGATGTGGAAGATAGTACTGTCTGAATAAATATTCAAATGGGACAAACAACAGAGAGAGTCATGGATATTGGACATGTATGTTTGAGGAACACTTCTCTATATTGGGAAGAAGAAAGATGATATTTCATGAAGATAAAAATGATTGGGATATTTTAGATCTGGAGTAAACCAAAGCTGCAGGCTCATTGTGAAATTAAATTCAGTGTTTCTCATTAATTACCTACATTGTGGCAGCCCTAATTTATCCTGCCACAGTTTCATAATGAACCAAAAATATTTTTACACTCCTCATAATAATATGAAATAATCTAAAACTGTAAATCAGTGTGGAATCCTGAATGGCTGCAAAGTTTAAATCCAGTTTAAACATAGGGTTTACGTTACTCCACATGGTGAGTTTAATATTTCCATTTGGTAGTAGGGGCATTCCAAAATTATGACATTTTATTTTTCTGACTTGACTTAATGGACTGTTCTTCTACTTTTTAGGGATGTTTTGTCCTGCTTGCAGGCAGCAAAGGCCTCCTGTAAAAAATGGCCCTAAAATGAGACCCTTTGTGAAGGTTGGGGCTGTCCATTACAGAAAGGATTATCTGGAGCACCATGTCAATACTGAGCACCACCAACAGAGCAGTAAATGCCACGAATCAGTGGCATCAGGTAATTTCTAAGCCTTACTCCAGTCACATCATCAACCAGTTCAAATCACAATCCCAAAAGTTTCAGATGCAGTTGAATGCGTAGTGTTCAGGGAGGGTAGAGTTAGGTGTCACTTAATCTTACATTTTTTTTATGCAGGGTACTCATGAATGCCTTCAAGCCTGTCATCATTACGGGGCTTGAGGCTATAATTGGGAGGGGGTCAAGTGCCTGTATTAGTTGGTCAAAAATGAGGAAACTACAGCAAGCTGCTAAACCTGGCCAAGCTATTGGGCTGTGACTATTTCCTCAAGCTTAAAGTAAACACATTATGTATATTCGTTTTAGACTCTAATGTGGGATCAGCACATCTAGAGGCAGTTTGTTTTTTCTCTCCAAGAGAAAACGACGGTGGCAATGGTGACAGACAAGCACTCTAGATGTCCATAGACAATTTTCTGTGTTTATTGGGTTCCCTCTATTTCTCTGAGTCACTGCCTTCTCTCCTCCTCCTCACCCTCATTTTTTTTTTCCCCTTTCTTCCTCCCCACATACGGACAAAACATACACACACACACACACACACACACACACACACACTCTAAGGAACATACTGTATGCTTGCATCTATCCTCAGGAGAGTATGTCCCAATGGCCTCAGCCAAGTGTGTGTGGGCTGATGAGGTGAAAGTAATCTAAATGGTGTTCTGAGCGGCAAAAGTGGCACAGGACGCACACATACACACTCGTTGTAGATCGTATCATCACACCGCCATTGTGGCATATGGGCCTTTCCAGAGGACGCCATGGCTCCAAAGGGGGTGAAACTATCAAAAATGAGTTGAACCTCCACTGAGATGGGGGGTCACTGCCTTTCTTTGCAATTTTCTGTCCCTTTCTCTCAGGGGTCAGTAATTGAGCGCCGGAAATTGGAGAAATTGCCACAAGTCGAAAAACAAAGTCACAAAACAGCTTTATTTTCTCAGTTATATATGAGCAGGGAAAAAAAGCCAACTGGGAACAGATGAGAGGGCCAGAAGGTGGTTTTATGTCTTTCCATGTTTGCACAAAACACAAAACAAGTGTGTGTGTTTGTGTGTGTGTGTGTGTGTGTGTGTGTGTGTGTGTGTGTGTGAGCGTATATGTTGTGCATGTGTGTGTGCAGGCTGGCAGTCATTCAGTGGCAGTAATTTCCCTTGTCATATATGGTTGTGTTAGTAAAGATGCTCTCGCTGGTCCCTGAGCTGGTTTCCAAATGTAGAGCAAAGCATCTCCTGACACACTACTGCAGCTTGGCGGCTAAGTGCAACTTGTTTTCATCTTCAAGGACAAGGTGACCCCTTGCCATTGACACTAAAAAAGGGGAAAATTGAGAGCATCTGATCTTCTGGGGATATTAAACAAGACAAATAGGCATCCTCCCATCAGCATATCAACAAAAAAAAGTGTCTGATGCGGTGTGAGAATATGGGAGAAATTGCAGTTGTTGGCAATGGCACTGAAGGACATTTTGGTCAAGGCTGTATGGTGGCTACAACTCACACAGAGCCTTGAAAGAAGCAGTCAAATAAAAACACATCCTTAGTTTCACTGCTGCATGAGTTGAGTGAAAAAAGTTTAAAATGAGTTTGTATGAATGATTCATTGTGCAGTAATCCGAGAGTTTTTAAGAGACTATACGAAAATATACAATGCAAGACAATAGATAACAGAAATGACACTGAACATTTAGATATGGGTCGTCTACAGATCTCAAGATTATCCTCCTCACTCCCAAGTGGAAGCAGAAATGACAAAATGCTGCACTACACCAGTAGAGAAAGAAAACACTCTGATGACACTATCAAACAATTTATCATCCCAAAATCGAAAGATCAAAGTTTGAAAGTAGATTTATAATTTAAAAAGCTGTATTTTCAGATTCACCATTTTCACTTATCCCTTTTTAGAGGAACAACTTAATTTTGTTTTATCCATCCCTGGGCTTGCTGATATATTCATAGAAAACAATAAGTGTTCTTCCACATGCATACAATCAGAATCTTGGCAATTTCTTTCCTCTGGCTTTGCAGTATCTACAGAAATGTAATCTGTGCGTCTGTATTAAAATTCATGAGGACAGATAAGAAGGGACTTTCATTAGTGTGGGATTCTGAAGTTGGTAGTTTGGGGGAAAAGTAAAAGGCAAAATACTTCCTGCAGCACTTTCTAGGATCCCATCTGAGGTCAGAGAAGTGAGGTCAGGAAGGTTTAGGCTCCTAGCACAAGTTTCACTGGATTACATGTGCCATGAAGGGGGGTCTTCAGCAAACGTCTGACATTCAGTGAAGTGTTGCACTATATAGAACATTAATTTGGCCAGTAGAGGGCGCTCAAAGCACACAATGCAAAACACTTCACAGCAAATGGGAGATTAACATGAGTCACTTTTAACGATCATACCTGAGTCAAAATTAGTGGATACTCTCTTTACCCTACATGGAAGACCCACGTCGAATTGCATTGTGTTTGAGCACACTGGAAACAATGCATTTGACAGCACGATTGTATTTTCACACAGGAGCCATGTAGTATTGCACTTCGCTAACTGGTACATTTAGCTCTTATAAATAATCCGCCCACTTCCACACATCCATCTACAATAACTCCCCCTTCTATACTATAGGAGCAGAGAAAAACATGTCAGATGAATGAATGCTTTAATGAATGGCCATACATGCCATGGTATTTATTCTAAAACATTTAGGTTCACAGTCTCATATGAATTGCTACTTCACAAATCAAGTTCTTACATGGCAGAGCATACAATACACAACATGACAGCAGCTGAAGAACAGCTCAGGGCCCCAGAGCTGTGTTGGGCATTCCCTGTTTTGATATGTAGACTTTGTAGAGAAAACAAGGTTCAACATTTCCCTCACAGCTGGCTGAGCACACATAATGATGGAGAGAACTCGTGATGGACATTTTCATACCAGCAATAGCCCCAAATGTGAAAAATAAAGCCATTAGAGTAGGGGCAGCAGGCTGCTCGTTGAACAGCAGATTTGTATAGTAGTATTTTCACAAACTTTGCTTATGTTTCATGGTAGAAACATGCCAAGTGCTGTTCATTACCTAGCAACTTTGGCTTCACCAATATTTATATTCTTTGGTTACGGGTATATCAATCCCAATCCATCCGTTTAGGATCTATTTAGGATGTATTGGCAGGAAGCCAGCTCGAGTGTATTTTCTTTTAACTGATTTAAGACGTGGGGTGCCGCCTCTTACTCTGACTTCATAGATATTGCATTGTGGAACAACAGAAACCTTAGGAGGGATGCTGGCCTATGTTTGACACTTCTCCTTACTGCCATGAAAAACTAATAAGTCGCAGGTGCCCACACTCTTTGTCAACAGTCTGTACTTCTGGCACAGACACACCTACTGCTAATTAATAGCGAGGAAAGACGTGGAGTGCCATGGTCCTCTCTGTTTTAAGCGTATGTCATGCTGTCACCAGAAATTTGTTTTGTGGCGAGGACTAGACTGTGACGGCAGGCTTCCTGACAAGGCTTCAGGCGCTTGGTTTCTAAGCACCAGCTGGTCACTTATTAGCTCTGGCAGGCATTGGAAGTGCTATTGATGCACAGCTAATGGAGAAAAACAGTCTCAACTCCTGAGCCTATTTTCTCCGTCCATAGTCAGAGCTGGCAGAGAGCTACAACTACAAGTCCTATTATTATCAGTTAAACCTTGAAATTTATGTAGAAGACATTACAAATTCAGAGTATCTAGATAAAGTAAAAATGTAATCATCTGATTAAAAACCTTTTAAAAAGCATCTCATTATGTCGTAACAGGTTTGAGGGGTAAACGTGGCCTTTCTCATAAGATTCATGCAGATGTAAGTCTGAAGCAGGCAGTGGAGGTAATGTCTGAAACAGCAATGTCCTTGGACTCAAAATTCACATCCAGAAAAAAATACTCAATGAATGTCCAATTATAACCATGTGAATGAGAGTCAGTGTACACAATCTTATTCAGAAGTGATGATAAAAAATATAATATTTACTGCGAGTTAGGCGCGCCTTGGCTGCCGGTCATTGTTGAACCCCTTCACGTGTGGTCACAAGCTTTTGGCAGAGACTGAAAGAATGATTTCACAGACAAGCGGCCAAGATGATATTTCTCTGCAGGGTGGCTGGTCTCACTCTACGTGATGGAGTGAGTGAGCTCAGCGATTTGGGAGGACCTTGATATCAAGCCTCTGCACTTTGATATTTAGAGGAAGCCAGCTGAATTTGGGGCTAGCACCAAGAAAGGCCCTTGGCTGCCTCCCTCTGGAGGTGTTCCGGGGAAAGACCATTTGGATGGAGAACCGAGGGGAGATGCAACTCCCTGATTGAGTGGGAGTGTTTGGGAATCCCTCAGGAGGCAGACGTTGCTTAGGAAAGAAAATACATTCTCTGCAGCTCCGCTCGCACATCCCTGATCACAATAAGCAATTCAAAAATGGATGGATGCTTTAACTAGAAACAGAGATTTCAGTGTAAATACTGTATGCATCCAGTCATAGTTACAAGTCCAATCCAATTTCAATGGTCCAAATCACTATCTGAAGAATAACTAAATTCATTAATCAGAAAAATGTTTTTCTCTTTTTTACTGCAGCACACTAGGTTTTCCCCACCTGTGTCTACCACCAGTTCTAACAGCCATAGCTTGTTAGCCATATTGTTGCCTGTTGTATGCTAGCTGATGTCCTGTTTGCTCTTTTCCTCAGCTGCCCTTGTGAAAGGGGAACTCTACCGACTGTGTACTTCAAAGTTTGTTTACAGGTCGTTATGTAAAGCCCTTTGTGACTCCAGAGGGAGCTCCGCTGAAGTCTGATAAACTGCCTAAAATGATGTCCCGTGAGTCAGCATCAGCTGGGTCTGAAGACTAGGCGTTTGAAAATGAAAATAATCTTGGAGTGTGGAGTGAGAAAGAAAGCTTACAGACTACTGTAGGCGGCTCCTCATCTCTGCTGCAGGCCAGAGGCTCAAGGCTACATTAGCCACTAGTAGCATAACACAGTTGAATATCTAACGGAACTGTCAGTGCTACAGTTGCATCATCGGTAAGACGGTAACTCTGGTTCAGCTGTATGGATTTTTTTTTTTCTTTCCCTCTTGAGTCAACAATGTGGAAATACTGTCTATTGGTAAGAAAGATCTAAATAGCAACTCTCTGCTAATATTTGAATATACCTAGGCATGAGCAATATCTTGCCACTGTGTTACCTCATCAGGCACAAGAGGGCAATAATACTAATTTGATGTGAGGGCACGTTATAGATGTGAGGGCAAGTTATACAAAAGGGAAATTTGATGATTTGCATTCAGGGCCTGATAATGTTAAGAAGATATAATGATGCAATCTTTGACGTTATCTCTCTGTTACATGGACTGAAATTGTGTAAAATAAAGTGAACTGATAAATTTGTACTGTTACACCAAACATTTGGGCTGTGATAGTGCTCCTTAAGCATCTGTCCATCCTGTAGATTGCCAATTGTATGCAGGATATGACCTTCCTATATTTAGGTTTTGATAATTTAGCTTCTCCTACGACCTATTTTGATTCATCAATAAACGGGTTGTGGTTCAAGGGCTGTTGATGGACATTTTGTCTTTTGTTAAGATCCAATCAGTGACCTCTCTTGTCACTAGACCACTCTGCTACCTCATATTCCAGGTGTGCTTAATGAGCAAGCCTCCACACTCTGTAAACGTGACCTCTACCTCTCTATCATCCTGCATAGCGCACACAGTAACAAACATCTGTGCCCTCGAACCACGCCCCACTGAGATGAAGTACGACCACAACAACAGAGCGGAGGTCTCAGGTGCGTCTTGTGCTCCGGTGTCGGTGAAAAATGCCACAGAGACGAATAGTGAGGGAAGAAAATCGGGAATGCATGTGAGGGAGGATATATGCGAGACAAAAGAGTGTGAGTGAGTTTATGTGCGTAAGGAAAGGAAGGCAGAGGTGGTGACAGAGAAAGAAAGAAATTCTTGAAAATCAAAAAAGACTCATACACTATGTGAACTGAGGTCTCGGCAGGTGGTCCACAAAGCCGAAGTCAAAGTAAAGACAGCTCTCAGTTATTCTCCATCAGCGTCGCCCTGCTTTCTCTCTCTGTATGTCCCCACCAGCTGTTCTTTCTTTGCTGAAGTCATCCATTTGGCTACTGGATTATTTTTTTTTTTTTATACAAACCTTGACTAAATGAAATACTAATTAGATAAATCTGCCCTTTTCCAGTACAATGGTGTGTCTTTTAAAACTTTAGATTATTATTTCTACTGGTTCATTATTGTCAGCTGTTGGGACAATGCTGTTTTTTTGCATAATTTCATTCCAGTTTCCATCATCAATTTTTTCTTTTTTTCCTCCATCACTTTCTCCTACTTTTGTCTCTATTCCCCTTCGATCTGTCACTTTCTTTGCTGTTCTTTCTGAGTATCTTCAGACAGTTTCCTGTCTGTGTCTGTCCTCTCCGTCCTCTCTTTATGCCTCTCTCCTTCCCTTCTGTCTGGTCCCTTTTCATGCCAAAAGTTCTACGCATTTCTCATTATTTCTCAATGGCTTCCCACTCTGTTTTCCAGCTCCACTCTCTTCTCCTTCTCAACACCTTTCTCTTGTCTTTTCCGCTGTCCCTCCCTCTCACCTCCTCCATCTGTGTGTGATAACAGCAGTCTGCCAGCTGAACAGCTGTGCTCACCTGTCAGGCCGAAAACAAAGTGACGGTTTTGGCACCTTTGAGGTGCGGGAGAAGAAACGTAGATCTTTCTCATTCTCGATCAATCTTCTTGTTGTGTCATTTCTATGTTTGTTCATGCTCCCATGTTACACAGGAGATGCAATGAAAATACACACAAGCTAGTCATACCTAGGCATGATATACTAATGTAAGATGAAGAGACAAACATTGTCAGGAGTTTAAACTGCTCTCCTGAGTGTGTTTCGTATGTCTTTGTTTAAAATGTGTCCCTCTCCATGGTGCTGTAACATTTACACCCAGTCTCTCTGTGTGTCTCTCTCCATGGTCCAACTCAGTCACTCTTTTCACTGCAGCATCCTTCACTCTTTTATTCAATTCCAGATTTTTTCCATCAGTCAGACTTAAATACTACCACCATTACCACTGACACTGCTAGTACTCCCCAGCAACCATAAAGAATAACCAGAGCTAGCATCCCTTAGCAACTACCTGGTACCACCCTAGCAACCACAGTGCCTTGGCAACCACCTTAACAATGTCCTTCCAACAAATGTGGCTACAACACAGGAAAACACCTGGGCAAGTACACTGAAAAGTTTCTTGAACAAGATCCTGAACATATTTATGAGAAAATTACAGCAATTTAAGTTTGACTGACCACCAGGATGATTATATAATCTAGTTACATCCAGACAAGAAGAATCTGCAGGTTTCATATCATATCATACCCAAACACACACACAAAGATAGCCAGCGTAGCTCCATCCCAGTCTGCTACCAAGCAATGCAAATGAATGTGATGGATGTGACTGAGAATTTCACAAAAAACATAAAAATACTAGGACTCCAACTAATGATTATTTTCTCGATTAATTATTAAATCCTTTGGTCAATAAAATGTCAGAAAATAGAGAAAAAAATGTCCATCGCTATTTCCCAGAGCCCAGGGTAACATCTTTAATATGTCTTGATTTGACCAGCAGCAGTAGCAAACCTAAAATATATTTGATTTAGTTTCATAGAGGACAAAGAAATGTGAATTTTGCTGTGAATTTTAAACAATGCATTAATCAGCCAACAAAAGCCCCATGTGTACAAAAGTATGTATTAAATATGTGCCATTATTCCGTGTACAGACAATATCATCTTGGATAGATAGTGCACTCTTCCAGCACATATCACAATATCCATAGACTATAGCAATTTCTAATTAGGATTAGTTTTCCATGTTTAGCTTGCCACACAACACTCAGTTATGTAACCATTCATCCATCCTGAACAACACACAATCATGTGGCCAAAAACCAAATGGATTATGTGGCATGAGCAGTTTGGAAATACCCGTTCCGTAACTCTCTGTGCCCCTTTTGGAACAGAAAAGGTTAAATTTCACTCCCTTTGTCAGAAAACCCATGAACTTTTGACTCAGGATGACAGAATTTCCTTTTTGTGTGAACTGTTCCTTTAACAGGGATAGAAAAAAAAATCCAACTTTTCCCCAACTGTTGCCAGAAAGTCATTTTCACAGCCCTGCTGTGAACTAGGTCTTTCAGGTTCAGCAGGGCCTCCCTTAGTCTCTGTCACACTGACTGTCGTTTGATCTGGGCCTGGCCCCCCTACTTTTGCAGTGACAGGTTTATTTCAATAATGCAGGTGGTACAGGGTGTGTAGGCATTGCAGGGGGTTTGTGTGAGGAATGTGTTGCAGCAGTTACAACTTCAGTTTAAAGTTTCTGAGGAAAGAGAGAGGGCCCTCTATTGTTGACTAAAGGCAACCACCATCGATCAATAAAACGTCAATTTCTGTGCACCCATGATACTTCTCACCCACCCCTTACAGTGTTGACTTATTACCCCTCAACAGCTCCTCCTTTCCTGCATCCCTCACCTCCGTTTTCCCCCCTTCGCATCCTCTTCTTTCCTTCTCCTATATATCCTCTCACCCACTTTCTCCTAATTGGCAAACTAAGGTGCTGCAACCCTGGGCAGCAAAGTCTGACCTGACCACCTGTAAGGCACGAGTGCACACACACACACACACACACACACACACACAATGGAGTCATTAATCAAAGCAACAGTGCAACCGACTGAAAGTACCACCAAGAATCTCATTTGTGATGTGGATTGATATTTTCCTAAGTGGTTACACACAAATGTAGTGTCTGTACTCTTAATACACACTCCTTTTCTGTCTTCTAGACACACACGTATGAGTTGCAATGGGCCTTCTCCCTCTTTACTGAGTGAGAATTACCTGCAGTCTCTTCTGTCTGGCACAACTCATAACCTGCCAGTTAAGATCTGATTAGGGAAGGTCTGGGAGAGTGGAAACTCTGCTGTGTGTTTTGTCTGTTCAAGGAAGTGCACTGGCAATCAAATGATGCCAGGAGATATTTATAAACTAGTTATAGTGATATGTCTAGAAAGACATAATTAATTTGAATTATTCAAAGCATTTTGATTAACTTCCTCATGATAATAAACACTGGAAACAAAACAGCTCCTGTGCTGTGATGCATCCAAGACTATATTGCTGGCAAGAGAGACTATGAGAGACATAAAGAAGATTTTAGCCTTGGCATCAGCTCTTCTCTGCACTTCTCTGCTCCCTCAAACTTATTGGGTTTGATCATATTAGAGCAGTGAAGAGGGAGCCAAAATTTATTTTCTCTTTCTTACTGTACATTTTTCACCACAAAAAAATACAAGGCAATGTTTACATTTTTATATTACATTTTCAAACATATCAAAAGAGAAGGAATAAGCAATAAACATCAAACCAAATTAACTAAAATAATACCACAGTGAAAGCTGTTTGGTTTACGGATCATCATGGAAAGGGGAAGCAGAATCGTTGAATGTGTGCATGTCTTTTTGTACTTTAAAACCTAAAATGTAAGCTAATTTTGAACACTGAATGGAAAATACATATAACTAATCAACATACTTTATTTCACTTAAAATTGTTAACTAACACATACATTAACTAATTTCAAATTTCTTAAAACGTCAACAATAACACCTGCCATTGTTAAAGTGGCATTAGCATTATTGTGAGTGTATAAAATCCATGCATTATATATAGTTCTGTAATAGTCATATTAGCTATTAGTGTTAGCCTTCTGTCCTTTGCCCTTATTAGTATTAACCCACAATGCTTCAGCACTGAATGCCCTCCAGCAATTTGAGATTTAAATGTAATTTATTAATTTCACCAACAGTTCCTGAGGGAAGGTAAGAACTGTAGCTACGTGTTGAAACTGTACCCATCTTAGCTGGCAAACTAATCAATCACAGCTATTCATTTAAATGTCACTCATTTACAATTCTAGAGAGCTACTGATACGGGTGAGGTTTGATGATAAATCACAGTCAAATTAGCTGACCACTGTATGTGAAGTGGCAAAGACACAGACAAAAGGCTGATTTTCCTCTGAATGCCAAATTTAATTTTATTATGAGCATTGAGATACAAGCAGCAGAGGAAAGACAACAGGAGAGATTTCACAGTGGCTAAGTGATTATAGCCACCAGTGTAAAATCATTACTTGATAGGCTAGAGTTGAAGGGGGGTTGCTGACATCGTGTTTGTAATCTTAGTAGCTGCAGAAAAAAATCTTAATTAAAGACCTAATAAAAACATATACATGTAGGGCCTCCACCCATAGTTCAGTATTAGATGTTTTATCTTGGATAACAACAAGATGAGGTAAAACAGCTCATGATGAGTTGTGAAACGGTGCGCTTTTCAGAAATCTTGGATGCATGACGCCCATGTCTCTCTTAACCTCAACTAAAATTTCTCTTGTAACTGCATGACTAAAAAAAAAACAACTTCAACGAAATAAAAGCAACAAAATGCTCACTGTTGTGGACAATCATGTGGCTACCATGAAGCTAGATTACCTTAGAAAATCACTTTCAAATGTAATGAACCCATCTATGTAATACGTGGTCCTTGATGGCAGAAGGGTCAGCCGTCCTATAAGCATAATGGGGTTGAGACCAATAGAGATTACACGTGGCCACTTCATCAAATCATACCCACTCTCACCCACCATTCCAATCTAGGTTCATAATAAAGACATCACCCACTCAAGAACAAGGATTGCTTATATCAGATCCTGTGTACTGGTAAATAACCCTGCGTTTCATTTATAACAAGACTGTCAGGTCCCTGCGATACACCACAAGCCTGACAATGCTGCAACCTTTCCAACTCAAGGTCATGGATTCATTTCCTTTTCCACGGTCCCATGAGCATGCTAGTATTTGCTTCATGGCTCCATCTTAAAAAGGCTGCAAAGATTTCGTGGAAGTGAGCAGAAACACGTCTATATGTGGTGTGTAATCAGCACGTGTCATCTGGAGATTTCTACAGTCTGGATCACTGGTTCAACCTTCGCTGGTACACTTTGGTCAAAACCATTAAATCTGCAGCCATAACAAATTATGAACTGCTTGCAAATGTCACACACAAACAAAATATTGATTGCTTGGAAATGTCACATAAGACCTTACATCAGTAGACAATAAAGCCGGTAAAGTGTAAGGAAGTTTAACTTGTGACGTCTTATGCGCCACAAAACAGAACTGTATTTCTATATCTTAGTAAAAGCTTCAATAAACTTTCAGTAAAAACCTTCCAAAGATGTAATACCAGAGCGAGACGGATAAATCGGCTGAGCACCTGAACGTACAACCCTGTACAGGTGTGGCTATTGATCTGATGTAGGTCATTTCAAGTAGAAATTAAACTCCTAAGAGCTCAGCCTGAATACTCCTGTGGGTCAGGGTCAGTTCCTGTCTCGAAATTCAGATGGTAGAAGTGTAGCAGGATCAGGCTTTGATCCCACAGTTCAAATGTCAGTGCAGATCTATGAGCGAGGAAAGACACTTTGATGAGAAATATTACGATAACAAGAGGAAGTGAAGGAGGCTTGAGCCAAACAAGGACTGATGGGAGCGCGAAGATCACACAGCTAAAAAGGTTAGAAAATCTTTGTTGTATTGTATGTTACAATACAGCAACTTCTACTGAAGTGCCCTTGAGCAAAGTCAATCCTCAAGTTGCTCAGTGGTCAACAGAGAGTTATGTTTGTATTTGTATGTTTGTTGTCTGCCACACACTCCCCAGATAAATAGATTAGAAATGGCTGCATAGCAGATCAGATGACATGGAATACATTAAATTCTCATGGTAGAGTCACAGTGGGACGCAGAGTTGAGTCCAGTCATCCAGTGTTGAGAAGCACTTCAGAGTCTGCAGTCTGGGCTTCTCCATCGACCACCGAGTTACTGTAGCTGCACAGACAATAATAAGATAATGATACCTATAAAATATCAAAAATACTGACAAAAATGCCTATCAGTGTTTCATGAAGTCCAAAGTCAAAAAATATGCAGTTAACTGTCACATAAGACAAAGAAAAGCAGCAAATCCTTACAATTATGAAGCTGGAACTAGTAAATGTTTGAAAGGTGACTGAAAATAAAAATTGATTATCAAATTAGTTGCTGACTGACTTTCTAGGATGCATGATGTACTTGTCATGAGGGAAGATGCCTGGTAAAAAGGAGCTAGTTTATTCCTTCAAAGAGGACAGTTTTCTCAGTAGAACAATTCAAACAAATCTAAAATCCATGTTGCAAACACGAGCGTAGTTTTGCGAACACAGCTCTCTGTTAGCACGCTATCCTTTACTACCGGTTCCTCTACATCGAAGAGGTGTAAATGATCTCACGCCTGTTCCAAAAATATTTCCTCCACAATCTGAGGAGACAAAGAGAGAGAAAGGGATGAAGAGAGCCATTGGCATAAAAGGAAAAGAAGGACGCTGAAAGAGGAATGAGAGACATCTAGAGAAGAGAGTTGGATCACAGTCTATCAATCAGAAGTGGAGCAAGAAAGGCTTCAGATTGAAGAAAATTGTATTTGCTCTTGGGCAGATCAACAGCCTTTATGCGCCTGAAGGAAAATGACTGTTGCATTGAAATGACTCCAAATGGCTGAATGCAATACACGGGTCATTGATAGGGGTGTGTGTGTGTTGGTTGAGAGAGCTGTGCTAGCCAGGGGCATACAGTCTCCATCTGATTAAACAGAGCAAGACGAGGTGATCATTCACCTCCACTTGCCCTTCTAAGGTCTCACATATGAACACACACACACACACACACACACACACACCAAGGAATGGTGAAAGAAAAAAAAAGCGGTGTACATGACCAGCACAACTACAGTTTTCAAAGAACATCATCACACTGAGAATAAATTTGAACTTGCAAGTAAGAGAGCAGCTTCAAAAAAGAGGCAGCAACTTTTACCAAATATGAACGCATAACTCTAGATACAAAGCGGAAACTTTATTCATTTATGTACAATAGAGAGACGACCAAATATATACACGAGCAATCTGCTCATATTCAAATTGTGAGTCAGCATCAATTGGCTGATGCTTTGTAACATTAGTGAGGAATGCCTCTTACAAACTACAGTCTAAAGTAGGGATTCCCAACCAGGGGTTCTGCTGCAGTTAGCATTAGGTTGTGGACTAACTCAGCTAATTAAAAAAAAAAAAGGATTAATATCTACAACTCCATGGTCACTATGTCTTGTGTGAAAAAAATATCATACCAATATGCACTCTTAAATAATTATTAGTGTGAATAAATTACTATTATACTTATCTAAAAAGTTGGGAACCTTTGGTCTAAACCTAAACAGATTCGCCTGCTGCTCTTGTTTACAACAACGTCTGCTTTAGCTATTTGGTTTGAAAACACATGATATTTATTGTTGCAAAGTCTGAACGTAGAACATACCACCAAGGAATGTTTTGTTTTGTCGTGTGGCCCACCGTGCACTACTACTAAAAGTCTTCAAATGGTTCACAATGCTGCACCTAGGATCTTAACTAAAAAGGAGAGACAGTCAAAGTTAAGCACTCTGCAAGGTCATTACTGTTATCAAGGCAACCACCTGAGCCATCTCACATACACACTCAAGAGCTCAAACATAGAGAGGTCTGTTCATCCACTGAGACACCATTAAAAGAGGTACAGACACTGCTTTCTGATTCAAATGAAGGTTTTTGCCTTTTCTCGTCAAAGATTATGGTCTCGGACACAAAAAGAGTCGAACAAGGAGTGGGAGGGAGGATGAAGAGGAGGAGGAAGAAGTGGAGAATAAGGAAGAAGCTGATGAGGAGGAAATAGAATCGAGGGAGCGGTCGATCCATTTCGGCGGACAGTTCTGAGATCCAGTGTGTACCACAACTACATCAATCACAACAGTAATCTGGACCCACAGTCAGTGCATACAAACTGCTAGCTGATTGACTGGTACACACACACATATACACAAACACACACACACACACACACACACACACACACACACACACATAAGGGATGCTATAGGAAGCACATATCCACGGACTGATACAAATAAAAACAGCCACATTCACGGTCTTACAGACACACACACGGGTGGTTAAAGGTATAAGCTGCACACTGAAGATGTCACAGTCTCCTTGCTAATGAGATTCGACATATTATTCCCTCCCCTGCAACATTAAGGGATTGTGTATCTTAACAACCCAGGCCCGGTTTGGCTGAAAACACAATTCTTTCTCGGTGAGGGGAGCATGTTTGAGTCAAATATAAGTTAGATACACCACACACATTTCAAATGCCCTAGACACACACACACCCTTACAGTCACTGTGTATCTCTAGGAGGTCCAGTCAAAACAGAGTGGTGGTGAAAACCCAACACTGAAGTCTACCCACTCCATTTTGTGTGTGTGTGTGTGTGTGTGTGTGTGTGTGCGCATGTGTATACGTGTGGGTGTCTTCTTCTAAATGATATGAGAGCTTGTTTGAAAAAGCACAAACAGGCCTGTAAGTTGAAATAGTTGCCTCTGGGCGCTGTAGTCATCCATCAATCCAAAAATCACTCACATCATAACACTCATTCAAACTTAAAAGGGAGAGAGGGGGAAAGAGACAGAAGCATTTGAGAGTAGGGTATCAAAATAACAGAATTTCATGTAAGGAAAGATTTAATGCAGGAATCTTTTTTTGTAATTGCTTATACCAACAACCTCCTAATATATGTCAATTTCATACAAAAGACTGACCTTTTCATTCCAAAATTGAGTAAGTATGTGCTACATCTCTTTGTGCTCAATTGGTGAAAGTTAAATGTGTGAAAGAAATTCTACTCTGCAATTAAAGCTGGGAAACTTAGTGGTAGTTAAACTGGTCACCTGCTGTAATGAAAGGAAGGAGCCACATCTTGAAAGGAGTGCTGAAAGAGACAAAGAGACAGCAGGAGAGAAATACACTGGCCGTGCTTCCATTATAGTATTTTTTATTAATTATAATCATGAACTGAAAGACTTCTTCCAATATCATTTGGAAAATATTCCAGTCAGAAAACACACATGGACCAGCTCTGACCCCGTCACTCCCCACAGGCAAACAACAACCTCAACAACGCAGCAGGGGCTGGGGAGTGACCTTAATAAACATGCCTGTCAAAGCTTCATTAGATACAGAGCAGGAGCCCAGTCCTCTATGTGAGGGTCGAACACTACCCGCCATGAGGCCTTTCCCAAACATTGCAGGAAATAAAATAAAGAGCATCGTCTCTAAAGGGAGGAAGAGGATACATTTAAACCCAGCAGTCCACCTGATAAGCAGCAGCAGCAGCAGCAGCAGATTAAAAGATGCTAGCTATGCAGCAGATTATTATTAAACCTAATAACTTTCTGGAGCAGACACTCCCTTTTTCTAAAAGTGTTTTGTAGCAGTTATAAGCAGCAGCTGACCATCCACACATGAATATAAGTTTAATGATGGAGAGAAGTGAGTGTAGCAGGAGGAGCATAAGTCAGCGAACAAGAGCTCAGCAGTTTAGCCATGAGGCGAATTACATAGAGAATAAAGCAAGCTGCCACATAAATCCATTCTCTAATGCCGAGCTGGATGTTTGCAGAAAGTTAGAGTGACATGAAAAGACTGTGTTACATTACTCCTCATAATACCAAAACGTTAGGAGTCATGTTTTATCATATCACACATGCCAACAACAGTCAAAGAAAAAATAAGCTCAGCCACTTAAAGAAAACAACTGATAGTGAATGTAAGTATTTCACAGCAGACAGCAAAGTGACGCCAATAACAAATTCATAGTCAAGTAATCAGCTCACAATAAGCACGTTAGGACAAGCAGCAAGTACTTACAGTACAGTAGCTCTGTGAAGATGGAAGATAACTCCTTTGGGAAGACTTGAACAACAGGTGGACAGGAATCTCGGCTTCCGGTGTGAATCGGCGTTCAGAGCCGACTGGTTGATGTCAGACTTTTAGCATTATTTCCTCCGGGAAGTATGCTAGTTCTCCCGAAGCAAACTGTTGGCGTGCTAGCTTGTTCGTTGCACTGTAAAAGCTAACAATAACGTGAGCAGCAGCAGAGGTAGCATCAAGTGGTTACAGCAAAGTTATATAACCCCATCGTCGTTGAGTGTCGGCGGGTTTAGTTTTCGCTGTGTCCGTCCGCCATAGCTAGCTAGCTTAGTTTAGTTAGTTAAATGATTGTCTTCTTGTCTCACAAGCAGAAGACATAACGTTAGAGTGAACAAGTGAGAGACTTTGCCGATGAGCAGCACCTCATATCACCTGTTGAGGGTGGGCGGTCCATCGCATTTTAATGGGACTAACCTGGGGGTACTTAACAGTTACAACATGAAAGGTTTGTAGAATAACTCGCTCAGGTATTTTATTTATGGGTTTTTTGTTTGTTTTTGTTTTTGTTTTTTTTCCATATTACAGCTAGCCTGGAGTCTTGTAGGCACTTTGAGGTTGCCAGGCAACCAGGAGTCCCTGTTTCCAGTCTTTGTGCTAAGCTAAGCTAACTGTTTCTTTAATCCCAAATCGCTGTGAATGAATGTTGAAGTTATGGCCCATGTTGTTTAACTTAAATAATAAAGTATAAAGTATTTTTCATAATGATAATAAATCAAGCACTGATGCTTAAAACTCTCAGCTGATCAATGTATTTTTATTTTTTTCACATACAGGAAAAATGAAATTTGAATACATGAAAAGTCAAACATTGAACAATTTTGTGTTGTTCACACACTATGAATGAATTATTCACCAGCACCAGACAAATCTGGACGGCTATTTCAAATTCCTCAGTAACAGAGACTATTGAGGTTCAGATAACAAGAAAAGACATATTTCTCTTTCATTAATGGTAACAGACAAACAGCACTGAGCACAAAATCTGAAGAATTTCCTAATGGTAGAGCCAAAACTTTCATATATGTTGATTTGTGTGTTCATCGAGGCTCTTGGTGTCTTATAAAGATAAAGCTGTTGATGGTCATTTAACAACACTGTAAATCTAAGAAAAACAGAAACCCCAGTGTACAATCAGAGTCTAATACAAATATATGCCGTGTACTCGTAGTGCAAAGGTGTTTGTGTACATTAGAGAGTGTGTATTGAATGAAAGCCAGACAGAACAGGGCTTTTTTCAGCGAAGACACAGAGGATGCTCCAATTCAGGAGAGTAAAATGCTTTAAAGCGGAGGTATATATTGACATCCTTAGTGTTTTTTTGCGGGGCAGTTCAAGAATCAATTTGCTGACTTCAAAGTAATGGCTAAACTCTTAAAAAATCAACCTAAAGTGCTTTGAGCAGCCTGATGCTGGAGAGAAGAATACCTGATCTTGCACGTTTCTCGAGAGCCAGGGAAACTGTGAAGAAGTTGAATTGTTTTAGCACAACATGACCTGTGTTAACCGTGGTTGACAACATTAATGCAATGTTGCCATGACATATATTGTGCATAGCAACAGCCACAGATCTACCATCTGCCACGATTCTGTAAGAGTCCTTGACAGCACTCATTGCCAGATGACGGTTCAGCTGTCTGACAGTGTTTTCCTATATATTTGTATGTATGTGTGCTTGAATATGAGTTCTATGTTGTTGCGGTTGTTGTGCTAACATCGAATTGTAACGTGTTCTTGTGTACTACTGATCTAAAAGTGAATGTGTAATCTGTTGAGTGTCCCCGTCTGGTTGGTCAGCAACAATTTGGTGCAATTAAAGGTGCCAGTGTACTCCGTCAGAGCTGCTTGTTGGATGGTCAAATAGCTTCGGAGACTCCCTTTCTCCACACCTTTTTGATTGCAGATGGAGGGGTGCAACACCATGAATGCCAACACAGAGACCGATGGCTTTTAAAAGTCACTTTAATTTGTTTTTTTCACATTTTGCCTTTATGACATGAAGCAAGAACAAGAAACCTGGGAAGGGACGAAGAGAGAGAGATGGCGCGTATAGCCGTAGACCCAACCCTGACCCGTGGACGTCACACACCCCTTAGATTGCTCAGCACGTTGCTGCTGTATTCTGAATTTAAGATGCCACAAGTAAAATGTAATACAGGTCAATTTCAACTCAAACTCCTTGTGAATCTGCGTGAATAATAATTTATATGTCAAATAAACTCTGGAAAGGGTCTTTAATCCTGTTCATCAGACTGGGAGGGTCTCCTACAGAGGAGCTAAATGAAGTGCAGGATCAAAGACCAGGCTGCAGCTCAGAGGCACCGGAGGAGGTCAGACCTTCAGCCTCCTCTCCTCTCCTCTCCTGCTGAAGCTGCAGAGGTGTCTTCCCTTTATCGCCATCAGTCTCTACTTTTTCTCTTTCGTCTCCTTAACTCTGTAGTGATCTCTCCATCTTTAATCTGCTCTGCTACATTCAGATCTCTCTCTCCCTCCCTCTCCCTCTCCCTCACCCTCTCCTGACATCTAGTTCAAAGGAGGGCCTCCCACCAAGTACCCCCCATCACCTCCCTCATCCATTTCTCTGCAGCTCTTTCTCAGTGGGGGGTGACACTCTCAGTTTCTCTTTTTCTCTCTTCATCTCTCACTCTCTCACTCTCTTCTCCACATTCTCACTTTCTCTCTCTTCCCTCTTAGACTTGAACTATGCTTCTGCGGAGTTACTCGTAGAAGTCGTCATAGACCTACCCAGAAAAGGATTTTATGGGTAACCGATAGTTATCCATAAAACGCAGTAACATTTACTGAGTACATCTTAACTTATCTACTTTTTACTTTTATCAAAGTACATTCTCACACAAGTCATTTTACTTTTACCTGAGTATAATTAGCAGTAGCAGTACTTTTACTTACTCTCTCCATCTCTGGTAACTGTAGGTCGTAGAGGCTCACACATTGCCCAAATCACAACCAATGTATCGTGGGGACCTGCACGTCAAGCAAGCTGGTTGGTGGATCCAACGGCCATCAGGAGGTGGGTTCAAAACAGAAAAGAAAAACGTGTAAATGTTACGTCCAAACTAAACCGGCTAAATCTAAGACGTGTGAAATGAATGTTCGTCACACACTAGCACCTAGAAGAAAAGCTAAATCTGGCAGAAAAGTTAAGACAACCTCATCTCCTTCAACTTTGTCTGTAATCGCTCGTTTGAAATGTCAGTATAGTTGATCACAGTTTCCAAATTTTATCCACTCTGGAGACCGTTTTTGAAAATCTCAAAAGTTTTTGGGTGTCAAAAATGTCGACCGAGTGTGTACAGAGGGTCCAAATGGAGAGACAATTTGGCTGGGTGAAGGGGCCAGTGTGCTTCAACGGAAGTGCTTGTCAGATGGTCGAACAGCTTTTCAGAAACCCTCTCCCCAGGCTTTCTGAAGCCGACAGTCTGACATACACACTCACTTCTATTTTGTTACTCTCTCTCCCCCTCTATACGACGGCCAGCTTTTCAGCCGCTTTCGCGTGTGACTGTTCCAATCAGCTATAAACACTTGAGCCTTTTTCTGACCACGTCGTACCAACTAGCTCTGTTCAAGCATAACCAGACAGTCTTATTCACCCCTTTCTCCTTTCCCATCCCTTCTCCTCCCCTCCGGTCCCTCTGTTCTTTCTTCTTCTAGGTCTGCTTCAGGCAAAGGCGACGTCCTGCGGAGACTATCCACCATCCCCCTACCACACACACAAACACACACACACACACACACACACACACACACACACACACATCGACTTCTATCTCCTCCCTCCTCCTTCAACATTTTCCCTCTTGCCTCTCTCCATTTCCCTTCACCCTTCGCCCCTCTGCACTTGTTTTCTTTAAAGGGCAAAAAGCATGTCCATCCACATGTGAGTTTACTTGTGTGTGTATGTGTTTGTGTGTGTGTGTGTGTGTGTGTGTGGATCTGGTCGATCATCCTATTGAAACTCTTGACCTTCTCCTCCTCCTCTGAACCATTTGACCCTGACTCATTATTGGCAAAAGTAGCGTACAGCTACTTTACTTTGTCAGGCGTAACCCCCCCCCCCCTCGGACTTGCACAGAAAGCCAAATACAGACATACTGTCAGTCAGTGTTTCTTAGTGTTGGTCAGGATATAGACACACTCACTTACTCTTGTGAAGCTCAGAAACACCCACAGAGACTTTCTTACACCCTCTCTCTCTCTCACACATACATACCCCTGCACACTCAACAACAACAACACACACACACACACACACACACACACACACACACACACACACACACACACACACACTTATTTTGGGAGTGATCCTTTGCCAACCTTGCTTAAGGAGGACAAGAGAGGATATGAACTGCAGCTAACCTCTTGTTCTGCAGTAATGATGTATGTGTGTGTGTGTGTGTGTGTGTGTGTGTGTGTGTGTGAAGGGTGACAGGAATGGACACTATTTTAAACCTTGTAAATTTTGAACACAGAACAGAAAATTAACAGTAAAGTTTCTTTGTGCAGGCATCTCACTCTGCCGGTTAAGGTAATGAATACGACGACGATGATGATGATGATGATGATGATGATGATGATGATGATGATGAGGCCCTTATGTGCCACCGCAACTGCGTCTTCTACAGTTAGGGAGGATAGATTACACTCCCAAATAATTTCTCTCTCCCTCTCTCTCTCTCTCTCTCTCACACACACACACACACACACACACACACACACACACACACACACAATGCACATACTACAAAACAAAATCATACTTTAAAGGCATGACTTTCATTGAAAGTGACACTAATTCGCACACACACAAAAACACACACCAAGTGAAGTCACACACACTCTGCACACCCACTAGGTCAATTCAGTAATGCAGATCTATACACACACACACACACACACTAAGTGAGGCAACCACCCATTAAAAACAACAACTAAATCTCAGTATGGAGGAGTGGCAGCCATTCCCCCTTTAGGAACCAACATTTACCAGTTAAGGGACGAGAGGAGACTTTTGCACACAAGGCAAAGACAAGTGAGACAGATATAATCATTACCTCCCCAAAGCCAGGATTGCGCTGTTCCAACACGGACAACGTGTTGGTAATTTGCACCTTAATAGGATGGCCAGTCTCTGGGGGGAAATATGCTCCCCAAATAGCCTTCTTTCACAAACCTTGCAAAGTGCCTGTGGGTGTAGAGATGCAGATGCTGAGCTTTTCCACAGGCAGTGTTTCTCACAATGCAGCACTGTCCCCCCATGGTTGTCAGTGGAACAGCAGGAGAGCAGCTGATGTTTCAGATGTTGTCAATACAAAGCCCATTATTTTTTACAACTAACACATTATGTTCAGGAACAAAGAATGGGAAAGCACATGCAAAGAGATGTCTCAACCAGACAGATTGTTTGGTGCTTGGAAAAGAGAGGGTAAAAATCCTCCTGACAATGATATGATTTGATATGAAAGAAAAACAGGACCAGGAAATCAATATTGTGATTTCAGATGAAACTTTAAAATCAGAACATAGACTAACAAAGAGCCCAACATGGAGGGAACTTGCTGATTTGAAAGACCCCTCTTGTTATGTTGAACTTGTGTTGTAGGGGTTGCATCTTGGTAGGGGGCCGCGCTGCCACCTGAATGTCATAAAAGGGGAAAGTGGATAAGAAAAAAAGGAGCTTGAAGGATTACTTGCAGGCTTTTAACATTGGGTTACATTCTGTGGGCTTGTCAGGCCATTTATCTGCGCTGCACTGCTGACATTGTTGAGGACAGTGAGCTGCAAGGACGCTGACCTCAACCTCTTTACAAGCTGCAGGAAGCCTTGAGGACTGGTGACAAATGGCCAGTGCGACCCTGGAGGGTGCCACCTCAACATGTTACTCCCTGCCCCACAAATGGTCCAGAGAGGCAGACTTGGAAGTCTAGGAGAATTGAGAAAAGGGAAAGAAACTCAGCCTTTCTTCATTAACATGCAGTACAACCAAATTGGAACATTTGCATACTTTTTTCCAGGACAATAACATCTTTGATTTTCAGTTTCAGATCACTGCTGCTCCCTTGTCACTCCCACATGCTAACACAACATCTCAAGTGACACTTCCAAGTAATGAATATTTTTATGAGTTGTGACAACTGGCTGGGGATGAACCTGGAAACAAACACAAAAATACACCCAACTACAAAGCGTTTTATTCAAAAGTAACCTATATATATCATCTAAAAAACATCACTAATTAGATGTTTTGTTTGAACTTTTCTATTTGTTAAACCTTCATGATATCAAAACTATACAAAACATATCATACACAGTACGCTCACATTTGTAACTGTTCAATACTGGAATGGTTTAAAAATACTTTTTAATGGTTTTGAGACGTTCACAAGGGGCTGGCTTGCACTAAAACTGTTAACAAGCTAACAAGAGAAGTGCCAATTTCTCAAAAACAAACACAAAGCTTCTGCTGCGAGACCTTGTTGACACTTTCAAGACGGGATCTGAAAAGTGATCAACAAAGGAAGCTGCTAATTAACCAGAATCTCACGTTTTTAAGAGAACTGGAATTAAAACAGGTAAAGTAGTGAGCAACCTTCACTGGCTTTATTGAGTTAGTCAGGCTTACTGGTCTAATACATTGAGGTCAGAGCAACCGTTAAGAGTTAAGAATACAAAGACATAAACATACTGAGTGAGACTCATGAAAAACGACTCAAGTGACCGAATGTGGCACGTGGCAGAGCAGGCGAAGAACAAGAAGATGAACTGTAATAATGACTCTGCCGGACATCACCTGTCCTCGGACAGCCTCGTTGATCACTGACTGGCCTTTGACATGGACAGAAAGAGTGGCTGAGAGTCTTGTTGCCCCCCCCCCACTCAATACAACTACTTCATAGAGCAAAAACAGCATTTAGAACAAGTGCCAGTTTACAAAGTATGTCCAAACACACTGAACAAGTGTGAGAAAAAACATTGTGCGTTTGTGCATTTGTCTAGTCAAAAATGGTAGTACAACTGAGCCTGTGAAAACAGTTGTATAATGTTTAATAATGTCTTCTGAGGAAATTACTTAAATGATGTCACCCAGATAATTCAATTAAAAAACTACAAATATTTTAAAGCAATAGTTGGGAAATATGCTAGATGGAGAAATTTACATGAAGCGTGGAGCTAGATCCGGGAGGTGATTCGTTTAGCTCCGATTAAAGACTAGAAGCAGGGGAAACAGCCAACTTGGCTCCTGTTTCTTAATGCGCACACAAATAGCCTAGAACATCACAGTGATGGTAAGACTCCAGGAAGTAACTGCACCCGCCTGCAGTTCACCAAAAGATAGTTACAGCACATAACTCCAATAATGTCGTTTTTACATTTCTGTTTGTTGAGATACAACATGATAATTGTCCCTACTCGCTTCTTTAGAGCTGCCTCTAATGTTTGATTAATGCTCTTTAGAGTGTTTTTAGTTGTTTAGGAGCTCTATAAATAAAATGTATTATTATTAGTGAGCTTTAGAGGTGTTGGTAGACGTGTTTCCAGTCTTTATGCTAAGATAAGCTAATCACCTCCTGACTCTAGCTCCAAGTGTATTTCCCAACATGTCAAAGTGTTCCTATTCAGTCTGCTTTGGAAACTTGGAGTTTTAAAGACTTGGGCATTTAAGGCACCAGTTTACGCCATTTCTGTAATTTTCCGTCAATCCGACATTTACACCTACTTCACACAGTGCTTGGCCAGCTGTGGAGGTGAGAAATTAAGCAAGGTTTTAATTCGTTTAATTCCTTTTTTTACTTGTTACTAACCATTTTGGTCACTTTTTGTGTTTACAACTGAGTGCAACACTGTGAATTCCCTCCCGGAGAGACTGACTATCCAGCCTCGCCTCTCTGCATGGCAGCCGGAATTGATCAGGCCACACATCATACGACTCTTTGCTAGCAAAACCCGGCACAAGTTGCATTATGTGTAAGATCTGGTGTGTTTTGGACGATAGCGATTGGTAGGATTTTTCTTTTTATTAGACAGAGGTCAGTACAGAGGTGTTAGGAAATGATGGGCTACATGGGCAGCATCTTCAACACGGACACACCAGTTCTCCTGCAACTCCTCCAGCGTTACGGAAGTGCAATAGTACCAGCTTTTAATGTTACTCCAAGATAACAAACGTTTCCTTCATGCCTACAGTACAATAACAACACATAAAGACAACAGAGAATGACCAAAAAAAGTCAGGAAAAAGTGTGAAACACTTCGGAACAAACAACTTATTTACGTGATCAAGACACAAAAGGTTGTCGACACACACAAAGAAAACCAACTTATTTTTCATTTATGTATGTGAGAGCACACTCACACATACCCGCGCTCAAGGGCAGCGCTGAGACTGTACAGGTGACAGAATATTTTCCAAACTGTTTTGCTTCACAAATTTTCATTTAGACAGGAATATGCTAAAAGCCAACCCCCCCCACCCCATGTGAGCGCACACAACCCTCAGGTGGTAAAGTTTTCCGTTTTCCCACCTCCTGCTCTCGGCTTCTGCTCCTGACAAAGTCACAACTTCAAAGTCAAAACAGAGGAGAGGTGTGACACACACACACACACACACACACACACACACACATGCACGCAGGCCACACATATTACAAGACCCAAGCGTTCCTGTTTTTTTTTTCTTCTCAACATTTCCTTCCCTGCCATCCAGTGGGGCTCTTTCGCCCCTTTGTGATGTATAATTGAAGCTGTGTGTAATTTCACCGACTCTTTCCCAGCCGAATCCCACTCGGAGCTGAACTTTCACTTCTCTCATCGTTCTGGAATATTCTCTCTGAAGTGGAGGGACGAGCTCTTTGAACATGCTGGTTAACATACCTCCCTCCTCCACCACCACCACCACCACCCTGACCCATCTCCATTACCCATCCTTTTAACTTTAGAAAAAAGAAGTGTGATTTTAAGAAGCAGCTCAGATAGTGTCAAAGTCAGATTGAGCAAAAGTTCACGCAACGTAATTTGAATCAGTCAGACTTTCTGGAACTATGTTGTCCTGTGTGATCTGGATATGGCTGACCTCTTTTTAATTATATTAAAACATATCAAACCCCAAACGTGAAGAGTTTAATTGGATCTACTTTCTATAGTCCCCATAGAAACAGTTTGACAAGTGTTGTCTGTAGATTGTCTTGAGTAACAGGGACATTGTTTCTGAAGACAGACACTGCTGTTGAATTTTCTAAATGTAATTCAAAGCTCAAAGCTGTGAGCACATCAAAGCTTGCTCAAAGTAGCAGCAGAAACCTTATTTTCTTATTTGATATCTTAAACCTGAGCAAATAAAACCAAACCAAACCTGCAGGGCTGGATATCGGGGAATACAAGGTAAGGTATGTGGTAAGTGTGGTGTTTTTGTTAGTCTAGGTCCTTTATCCCCTCTGCTGTCCGACCATATGCCAGTCTATTACCTGCCTTCCTGCCCTTTACCTCCAGATTTGGTTGCTTGTTTGGTTGTTTACATTATAAAGAGTCGGTCTAGACCTGCTCTATTTGTAAAGTGTCATGAGATGACTTTTGTTGTGATTTGGCGCTATATAAATAAAATTGAATTGAATTGTTTGGACTGTCTTCACGTGCCCTACTGTAATCTTCTTCTTTTGACCATCAGTTCTGTGAAGTCCCCTGTATTCTTCCTGCTAGGAACTTCTATCCTGTTGCCTCGTACACTGAACCGTTACCGCATGATATGGTTAAAATCTTCAGAAATTAGCTAGTAAGTAGACCTTGAGTTGGGATCATTTGTCAGACTAGTGTTTCCAAGTTCAACTCTGAACTCCTTGTGGTTAACTTTTAAGTCATCACTAAGGAGGAGTCCTAAAAGTGCTATGGACGGCTGAAAGCTCTGGTAAAAGCAAGTAAGTGGACCTTACGTTGCGATCATTTTGTCAGACTCCTGTTTCCGACTGAATACTTTGAGTGTGTTTTGTTGTTGTGACCCTTTGATGAGTTCCTACTTACTCCTTACATATAATTTAGTCATTCCTAGTGTTTACAGTCTGCTGATGATGACAGTGAAGTCCAGTATGAAAGCACTGACAAACCTATCATCATGAAAACAAGCTTTGGATGTGCTTCACAGACAGTTTTGATGCTTGGTTCAGCCGCAGTAGAAATGCACCATGTACTATAGTATACACACAAATTGGGGTATTCTACCTCTCTCTCTCTCTCTCTCTCTCTCTCTCTCACACACACACACACACACACACACACACACACACAGACCGAGCAACCAGCATGAAGTCCTGCCCCTCTGTGTGACAGTAAACCTTTAATGAGTAATAAAAGGAACCTGACCTTGAGCACAGTGTGACGCTCTGATCAGGTCTGATGTAGAGCTGAACGCAGCAGAAGTTGAGCAAGAGATGGCGACGACGAAACTCAGGACATCAGAGCCAGGAGGAGATTATAGGTTCCCTCTCTTTTGTGTGAAGACTTACTGGTCAAAAGTATCAGGAAGTGGATATTGCCTCCTGTTAGTTTCAAGTATAAAGACAACAAGACATCTTGCTTCAAGCTGGGATTCATTTGGCTGAAAAGTAAACTTTTCTTACACATCTAGATTACATAACAGGTAGGATTCATCCTCTGGCAACCGTGAATGTCTGTAAAAAAAATTATGGCAATCCATCCAATAGTTGTTGAAATATTTCAGTCTGGACCAAAGTGGTGGATCGACCAACATTGCCGTCCCTATTAGCATGGCTAATAAAAATACTATCAAACTGGCAGTTTGCTTCCTACAAAACATATTTGCTACTATGAATGAGTTGTATATGACTGTTTTTAGGAGACAGAGTTGAAAATTGATTCCTTTAAATCGTTTTTGAGGCTGAAAGAGATAAAAGTATCTTGTATTTGACAAATAAAAAGCCAAGATTAGAGACAGGTCAAAAATAAATACCCTCAGGTTTGGTTTAACTATTGTTAACCAAATATATATCAACCACGAATAAAGACACAAAATCGTTTCTGCTTAACATTTTATTCATTTTCCAAATTCATATCAGTAGACTTGGAGAAATAAAAGGTATTTTTTCCTTTTTTAAACATTCTCTTAAACAAAAATATAACAACTATTTACAATCACTCGTAAAAAATACATAAAAAGCATACGAGCAAAATCATGTTGTCTTTCTAAAAGACATAAGTTACGACAGCTATGAGAAGTGTGAGACGAAAGCAAACTTTAAGCCACAGACCAAGTCAATACCTCTGTACAGATTGTGCAGCACACTCACCACATTTAAGCTTATTGTTGTGCATTTCTGCTGTAATGCCAAAAGATGTCTACATAAAACACATTCACATCTCTCTTATTGCATTCCAGGTAACATGGCAGGGCACGGGGGGGGGGGGGGGGGGCAGATGTTTTCATCAAGCTGTGACAGAGGTGAAGTTTATCCTCTCCAGTTTTATGTTGTTAAAAACACTGACATGTTGTGTTCACAGTGCCAAGAGTAGAAGTAGAAGGGGCTACTACGACATGAAATTTAGCCTTGAAAGAAATAAACCAAATTAATTTTGGAGTGCTTATAAGGGCACATGTGAGAAATAAAACAAAGTCCTTAATTCCTTCGAAACAACATCGATGGAAGGATCAACATGTGTCGAGAGTTACGTACAACTATTTTATGGGAGAAAACAAAACAAAAACAAAACTGTTGCCTGCTGTTTAGGTCTCAATTCAACATCTGAAAGCTGGTAAAATTCATATATATAAGTATTTCCTCTGACTTCTGACTAAGATCAATGCCATTCGTTACATAACATCTGGAGGGAGCATATGCTGCTACTCTTTTAAATCACCATCCATTCAGAACATTAATACTGATTTATGATTGAGAATCTGAGGAATACGGTTGTGCAAAAAAGTAAAAAAAAAAATTGTCAGTCTCTGACTCTCAGTCTGTTTCGAAGTTTCTACTATTGAGATTGTTTTAAAAAGGGAAAAGGGGACTAGTGTGAGGGTCACAGTGGAAACCAGATGAGTACAGTGAGGAGAAAGGTCCAAAGTTTAAAGTCCTGCTGAGTCGGCAGGACTGTTCAATTCAAACAGACTGGGATATAACAGCATCAACAAACTCCTTTCAATCATCCAGTCTGAGTTTGAATGAACTCGCCTTGTGTTATGAAACCTACGGCAAGAGACCCACAAGGGCCCCACCTTTCAATCAAAGCTGCAAACTAAGACGGGCTTTTATAGAAAAGACTTCCGAGCCTTTCCTTACGTGCTGTACGCCCAGACTGAATCAAAATGAGATTTTGTTTTTGAACTGCTATGTTGATCCCAGCCTCGCAAATATAATTCCACAACACACACACACACACACACACACACACACACACACACACACACACACACAAGCAGTCATATCCCAAAACACAGCAGCAATTACAATTGTAGACGGAGCAGAAATGGCACCAACAACAGAGTGTGAAGGGAGAAAACAAGTTATGAACAACGACAAGAACTAACAAAGACTCCTGCCCGAGGACAGAAACAGGGCAATCACAACCTTGGATTATTTCTTATAACAAAATATTCAAAAATAGCCTTTATAGAGGACTCTCTTCTCTCATCTATACATGATCAGTTAACATTAATTTATGGCAAAGAAACAACAAAAATATATATGTATAAATTCATATATATATATATGCCATGTATATATTAGCATTAATCATTTCAAGTCTTTGTGTGGCAAAACAATACAAAAGAAGCATCACAGAGCGCGAGACGGACAGCAGAAGAAGAAGAACGTCTAATTCCAGTTACACCCCTGCTGCACTGCAGATGAAACACAATTAAAAACAACTTTTCCGTTTTCCAAAACATTACTCAGAATGTACAAATTTGCTTCCGTTTTCAATACAAATGAACAATTTTCAAGCAAACCCTTTAAATATTCTACAAAATGCACTATGGACATGGCGAATGGAGATGCAAGCCAGGCGTTAAAATACATTATCTGTTGACTTGTTTTGTTGCTCGTTCTTTTAAATAAGAAGCAAAAAAAAAAAAAAAAAAGGATATGAGAGGTACACTGTGAGCACATACTCAAATGTTATGCTGTATCTCATATTCCTGCCGCATTATAAACAAATTTACAAGGTCAAATGAACCTGGAGCATTATACTTTAACATTTCAGCTTGTAATTCAATAGACAACTAGTCTAATAAACACTGTAAACAAAACGTGTAAGCGTCGGTGTAAACACTGTCCTTTGTCTTTATGCACACCAGATTTTGGTGTGTGTGTGTGTGTGTGTGTGTATGCATGCACAGTGCTAATTTATCGTTTTATTATAGCTGCTGCAATAGAATAACGACACGCGTTTTACTCTACGGGAAAGCAGCGAGGCATTTGTTCTTCAGCTCATTAAAAACAAGTTATAATACAGTTTTAATAGAACATCGAGGAGGCAGCATGCCGCTAAAGTACCTCACGTCAGACTGAACGAGCAATAAGAGAGGTGGCTGGTTTGGCGGCGGAGAGCGCAACGTGGAGACACAGAACTGCCTGAGAGATGATGTTTGTCTTTTTCTTCTTCTATAAACCCCAACAAAGTCCAACAAGTGGTGAACACAAACAGACGTGCTCTCTGTTACTTCAGGAGTTTCATTTCTCTTTTAGAAAGAGGAGAGAGAAATAAGTCAAGGGGCTCTATGTGGCTCATACCCTCAGATACAGTCACAAGGGTAAGTATTGGGATTAATAAAGTTGGTGTTGTGTTTTTTTTTTTTGGGGGGGGGGGGGACATTTGGTTTGTTTGGGAACTCAAGTTATTGAAGTAAAATTAATATAATCAGTGCCAGGATTTGATTGAGACCCATAAAAAGCTGTTCCGTGTCTCTTATTTATCGACATTCATCTTCTTTTGAGCTGACAGCAAACTACAAACAAAACAAAAACGAGCTGAAGTTCATTGTAATTCTTACACACTGCTGACGGCAGCTTTCTATCCCTTTGTCTGCTCCTCCTCACTATTCTCACATAAAAACTTTGCAAAGCTCAGAGACGCAAATGAAAAGAAGAAGAAAAAAAAATCACTTTACAAAAACAAAAAAAGAGAAAAATCACTGTACATGTTAAAACTGTAAAAAACAACAACCTTTAGACAAGAGAGCTTGGAGCGCAAAATGGAGGTACATGGTGGTCTGTTTCCAAGGAGGCCGACTTCTTCTCATGAGACATCGTTATTGTCACTCTTTCCTTCTTTTATTTGTCCTTTTTTTTAAACGTCTGTCTACCGTGATGTGACTCCATCACGCCGCCCCTTTTCAGCTTTGTTCAAGAGTTTTTAAAAAGTATCTAAAATCTTTCTTTTCTTCTTTGTTTTTGTGAAATGAGTTCAAAAAGAGATGATTGTACGAGTCCTGGGAGGTGGAGAGAGAGGTCACGTGACCCACTGCTCTGGTCCACAGGTGCATTATGGTCCGTGGTGATGTCACACAGGACTTGTGGGAGGGGCTTGGAGAATGTGCTCTGATACGTAGTGACGGCAGGCTGCTAGCTCAGTCCAAAGCCCGATCAACACAACTGGGTTCATGTGTGAGAATGTGTGTGTGCGTGTGTGAGCGTGACGTCACCGCCTTTACACCGCAGACACCTGTTCATCTGGGAAACAGAAGAGAGGACAATGTTAAAACAATGTGCACGAGTTTCTGCAGATTTACATGTTGCACGCTTTATTTATTTTGTTGCAAAATAACCAAAACCAACGATGATAATCGCTGGTGATATTGTATGAAACTATCCGAGAGTAGTAACAATCTCAGAGCTGGTCAAACTCGGTAATAAAATTCATCTTTCTCTCTTTCCTTTGGTTTTTAGACCCCCGAAACTAATTTGGCACTCATTGAGAGCATAGACATAAAGTGAAAGCAAAAAAAAATATGAACAAAACATATGAATGCATTTGTTTATATGAATTCATCTGACTAGTTAAAGAAAGGGCAATTTTGTTTCATGAAAAATCCTGTTCTTTTGGTAAGCTTGTGGTCATTCCCTAAAACCTTCCATTAAGATTTGATGAGTCAACCTGCAAACTGTCATGTTGATTAACTCTGAATGAAGAGATATGTTTAGTAGAGACAAGTGTGGTTTAAGTACGGGAACCAATAGTTTGTTTTTATACTGCTGATTAACTCTTTAAAATGATGCTCATCATGTCTCCATCCTGTGGGACGTACCATCCTCACTGTCAGCCAGCTCCTGTGGTGGGAGGCAGATGCTGGGCGGTCTGGAGAGGCCCTGCGTGGAGCCGGCCGTCCGGGCCTCTTGGTGGTGGAGCTGATGGTTAGCGGCCAGCCTCCGTGCCTCAGCCAGGCCGCCGGCTGCTCCAGGGCTCTGCAGGAGTTTGCTCCTCTGCAGGGCCACGCTGTAGTCTGGAGGTCTGAGGTGAGGAGGCCTGGGGAGGAGACCTCCTGGCCCACCTACTACTCCGTCTGTAAGGCCGAGATCCCCCAGAGCCAGACCCTGGTAGCCTGGAGGGGTGGGAGGGGGAGCTCGGTAACGCTCATCCTTGCCGGGGGAGGTGACACAGTACACTGGATGGAGGTGTCGATCAAAAGAAAGGAGGAATGGAGCAAAGGAGGGGAGTGAGGGACGAGGAGTGACGGGGGTGAAGAGGTTGGTGGAAAAGGAGGTGTGTGGGGAGTTGTGTGAGGAGGGGAGAAACAAAAAGAAAATAATGGAAAAATTAAATCAATGTGATGTTTCACGAGCACAATAAACACCTATACATGCAGCAAAACGTGTTGAAAATCAAAAGAAAAACATACAACCAATGAGATGGATGGCTGCAGCGGATACAGACAGAACTGGAGCTGCTACTAATGATTACTTTCATCATTCAATAATTTGTCAATTATTTACCAGATTAATCGATTAATCGTTTGGATCTTAAAAAAACAAATCATAACATAGTGAAAAGTGCCCATCATAATTTCCCAAAGCCCAAGGTGACAACTTCAGATTACTTCTTTTGTCCAACAGTATAAAGATATTCAATTTACGAGAGATGTAAATTGTAAATTCTCACTTTTGAGAAGCTAGAAGCAGAGAATGATCGACTGAAACGATTGATCGATTATCAACATTTTTGTCAATGAATTTTCTGTTGAATTTGGGCAGTGGACACTCTCTTAACTCCTCCCCTTCTACTCTACAACTCTTCAGTCAAAGAATCTAAAAAAAAGTTTTGTTATCCTCATAAAACTAGCAAACTGCATCGTCTTACAGTTTACCATGAAACTACAGCGGGGGATCGAAAAGACAAATTTACACTGTGGCTGATGAGGATGCTCCATAACTCCTGTCAGATGGAGAGCCAACAGCGACAAGAGTGAGATCTGTTAGGGATCTTAGCCAAAGATCTAAGAAATGCCAAAGTGCAGCGTTCGCCAGCTGTACACTAAACCGTAACAGCAAGTCAAGCAAATGAAAGATGCAGTAATTCACTTGAAACAACAGCAGACTTAATATACTGCATGTAAGCCTAATATAAAACACTGACAGCCATCTTGATATTCAGTAACGAGAGCTTAAGCGCAAGCTGATGTGTTACTGCAATGACGCATATAGATTCACAAGCAGAGCCTATAATGGGGAAAACTAAGTTCTACTGTAACTATCCTGTAACTATCCAGACAACCTCACACCCTCAACAGACGCTCACAAACGTAGCGACAGAGTTGACCACTGTCACACTGTTTACAGGGAATCAACCTGACCCCTCACCTATCAGGCCCTTCTCTGTGCTTGACGTCACCGTTTTGTAGACAGGGTCTGTGCTTTGCCCTCCTTCCTCGTTGGTTGGCGAGGAGGGGTGCTCCGAGGTGTTTCGCCGCTTTATCGTCCCGTAATTCCCCTCGTAGGTGTCCGACAGCGAGCTGGACGATGCCCAGCTCTGCCGCGACTGATTGGACAGATCCGAGCTGGAGTTTCTGGAGTGCTGCTTGGCGGCGGTGTCCTCGTTCGGCCACGCGTGACCTGCGGCCTCGACCTCTGCTATCGGCCCGGCCAGCTGCGTGTGCTTGAACCCGCCCAGGTGCGTGTGCGGGAGGGAAAGCGGATGCCCGTGGATGCCATGGTCCCAGGGCCGGCAGGAGGAGGCGGGGAGGCTCTGGAAGGAGTCGTGGGAGTTGGAGGAGCAGGATGTCCAGCTGCCGCGGCCGCTGTCGACCACTGAGTCTTGGGAGGTGTGGTCCGGGGTCAGCTCCTCCGTTGAGGTGGAGGAGGTGAAGGTGGAGGCTCGCGTTACGTATCCCCGAGCCAACGACGAGGAACTACTGAAGATAGAAGAGTGAAATAATTAACTGTCAGGCTAACCTCAGCATATTTACTGATGCTTTCAGATGCTTAAATAAAGTAAAATAGTAGTTGAGAAGTAGAGGAGTTGTACATGTACCAAAGAAAGAAACGCAGGGAGGAAAAGTGAAAAGTCTACTGAAATGAACTGACAATGGAGAGAGAGCGGGAGGGTCAATAACTCTAAAAAGCTGTTGGCTGGAGGACATGTGGGTCAGAGAGTCGAAACACCAACAAAAGACAAATGAATATAGTTCAATGTTACACAGATGATCCCTGTTGCCTCTACACAATCTTCAACTTTCAACCAAAATGTCTTGCAGAGATTTTTCAAATACTTTTTGTTGTTTCACCTGGGAAATACTGTGAATATTCAGCCATTAAGGTTTATGCCTCATCTGTACACTTCCTCTTTACGAAATTACAAAACAAAAAATTTGACAGCGTTTCCTGCATGATAGATAGACAATGTCTGGCTTTAAAAAAAAAAAAAACTTTTAAAAAGTTTTTCTGCTCAGCTGCTTTTCATAAAGCAGCAGTTTGATTCACTGACGCAGTTTTACAGGACAAACAAGCCACTCAATGAAACTGAGCCATATTTCATAAAACAGGCCGGTGTTATACGGCAAGGCTGCCGAGGTAATGTAATATCAGAGGAGCAGACAGATTATTGCGTCCGGCGACATTTTATAGTCTCCACTTTGTGAGACAGAATGGCCTGATCATGGAGGAACAATAAACAAACAGCAGACAATAAAAAAAGGTGTGTTGTTTATTCGACCAGATTAAAAAGCAGCCTGCGTGAAAACCGATACGTTGTTAACGGAGAAGAGAAGGAGAGCGGAGGGCAGTAAATGTGGGACGCTAATAAAAACCTGCCGCGTTTTTTTACGACTTCCTGTTCTCTGAGTTTTAATGAGGAAAGGACATAATTGGAATCCAGCTGGGGGAGTAAATGGAAGAGCGGCTTGAGGTAGCAGACTGTGTACGTGAGGTGCCTTTTTTTTTTAGTGCTCATGTTGGCCTTTGGTAAGGTTTCTGATGATGAAGTGTTTGTGTGTGAGGGCGTCCTGGTGGTTCGAGGCTTGAGTCAAGGCTAGAAAAAAAAAAAAGTGCTCTCATACCAATTAATTTTTCAGCAAGGTATGGGTATGACATGAGCTAACAGGGATCCGGATGAACAAAGTAAAAAGTGTTTAAATTAAAAGAGTTTAGAAGACTGACACAAAAAAACCATCCATCTTGATAAGTTGTGTAGTTTTGAGTCCTAAAATCTTGTGTCTACAAACTAGTTTAGCTCCATTCGGACAAGATGTATTTCTCTAGGGGTGGTGGGGTGATTGTGCAGAGCTGGTCAGTGATTTTAATCCCACTCGGAGCGCATACATCCTAATTAGCTACTGTCTGTCAGTGAACTCACAGGTCCTCTTTGTAATTTAAATTCAGTCCAGAGAGAGGTTTCTCCAGGTTTCTCACTTACATCGACTGTAGACAAAAGCTGACTGTAACCTTGTTACCTGAGTGCATATAGATTGTATTATCAATCTTGACATCGCAAAAAAAGTATACACTTTGAAAAACTCCTAGACAAACTCTTAACAAACGTACGTAAATGTTTGATGCTCTCTTTTCCACCTAATGGCAGATTAGATAAACTGAAGTTAATTACCTTGTGCTGGGCTGGTTGTAATCCGCATTTAAGTGTGCATGCATTGCTGCCGTGCTCTCAACAACCGCAGCAGGCGTAGTAGTAGTTGTAGTAGTACTAGTGGCAATATTAGTACAGGTCCTGTTGCTGCTGTTACACCGGTCGTCGAGCCCGGGAGCCGGCACGGAGTCAACTGAACAGATACTGGAGCGGGAGGAGATCTCGCTGTGACTCGAGTCCGACAGGTTGTCCGCTTTACCAGCTGGTAGGAGGGTGTAACCTGGACAGAGGACAGGAGAGAGAAACATTGAGGACAAAATACAGATTATAATAATGAAGAAAAAGCTAAATAGGGAAGGGACCAGGATGTAAAGTAAAAAGGGATAGAGAGAAAATAAAGATGCAGTGTGTAGCTCTACCCAATTGGCCATATTTCTATCTGTTTCTTTTTATCTATTTTAGGGAACGTTGGACAATCACTGCACTTCAAATCACAAAAAATAAAATCCACACTGTGTTGAGAACATGGGGAGACGTTTCGATGCCCTTTTTAACAGCAAATACTAAAAATAATAATAATCCAGCAACAATCGATAACACTCGTCATTGTCTCTATGCCATGTACAGTACTTAACTTCAACACTTACACGGTACAGCAGGTGGTGCCAGAAACTGTGAGGCTGTGAAGTTATGAACACTTCTAAAATGTTAAAGTTAAACGTGAACAGAGACTCTGAATTGTGCAGCAATGACTGTGAAGGACACTGTCGGAGGTCACAGTTTAAACTTTATATTACAAAAACTTGCTGAACCACATCAACTGTGACTGCAGAGAAACTAGATGAACATGGCATTAAAATACTGCATGCCACAGAAGAAAAATCACATATCAAAATCTACAGGAATGAGAAATTCATCTTTTCTTTTTTTCAAGAGTCAAGAGTGTTTCACAGCGACAAACTACCCTTTATTTTGGGATTCAAAAGTTAAGTTGAATATGCTTTCTGCTTTGACAATGACATATTTTGCTACATTTGGCTGTTGGGTGACATTGTAACACTTACAAAAATTCACAGCATTATTCCCACGAACAAAGAAATGTTGGGAGAACTCCGAGAACAAACTGAAATGGTTTTTCCATTTTTTGTTACTGCTCCAAACAAGATCTACTTTGTTCGCTGTGAAAACTCTTTCTCCCGTCACCTTTCTATGACTGATGGTGGATATGAGACTCTTTTCTCTCAACTAACGCTTTCCTTTGTACTTCCAAAATGAAATGTGATGGCAATGTGATGGATTCTCTATAAATGTCATCGATCATCAACCTCTGATAAAAATTGTCTCTGAAATACCACTAGTTGCATTTTTTCTTCACTGTTTTTACTCAACAAATACTTGGATCAGTCAGTTCACTGTGTCAGACAGTCTTTCTCCTGGTGCGTCTGTCCCTGCAGAGCCAAAGGAAGGGGCTGCCCGACCTCTTGGCTCTCTGCTCTGTCTGTCCTTGTGAGGAGGCCACGAGCTCTCTTGTTCCCTCCCCACCGCTCAGATGTGGCCTGATTGCCACCGTCCTCTCTCTGGACTGACTCCTTTCCCTCAGTATCCTGAAGGGTGACATCAGCCTTGTTCTGACGGGCGACTCTGGAGGTTTGGGTCTCATTAACTGGGGCAAGCAGAGAGGTGACAGAGTCATGGGACTGGGAGGAGACCCAGTGTGGACTCCATGCATACCCGTAGGGGTTCCTGCTCTTACCCTCCGTAACATTAGCCCTGCATCTGCCTGAGCACCCTGGTTGTTCTGCTGCCTGGATCTCCCTCTCCTTTGCTCTGAAGGAAACAAGACTCCCTGAACTGCCTCCGTCTCCTCCTCTGTCTGACTCGCTCTCTCCCTGCTACTCTCTCGGCTGTGCTGCCTGGTCAGCAGAAGGATCCTCTTGTGGAGGAGAGCCCCACCTATGCCGTAGCTGCGCAGGCTGATGGTGCCGGCCTTCGTGCTGGTGTCGCTGGTCAGTGACGACGAAGATCCCGACAGGTTCATATGGCTGGAGTTCTGGGACTTGGCCACGCCTCCCACTGAAGAGGGTGAAGGAAAGCCGGAGTGAGAGATGAAAATAAGGGCTTTTTATTCAACTTGAAACAAGAGGATGGTTAGAGATTTAAGTAGCAGGGTGTCTGAAGGACCTTCAGGACTATCGTAGTTAATATTAGCAAAAAAATGTACTCTGATATTCTGTGCAATCTTATCAGTTTTCAAGAAAGGAAAAGTGTGAAATCAACCACAAATTAACTCCTAATCTAGACTTTATATGAGCATTCACCCCAGAGATGGTTTCTGAGCAACTCAGTAACACTATCATTACGCCCGGGCCTACCTCTACCTGTGCGTGACGGCGTTGCTTTGATTATGTCAATATGACCATCAACAGATCATGTTCTCTTTCTCAAAGCAAGAGGCTCGGCGACGCACACGCGCTGCTCAGGTAGGCGGTGTGGCCCAGGCGTTAGTGTTTCTGAGCTCTGCCTCGGGGTGACTGTCTGATAAAAACATATGGGGTGAAAAGCACACTTTCTGTATCAGACCTTTGCGTGGGGAGCCCTGCGGTGACACCGTGGGGCTGGAGTGAAGAGAGGAGATGGTGGAGACGGTGTCATCAGATGGTCTCTTGGAGCTCCACTCCTCTGATGAGGTCACTGGAGGTTTCTTCACAACCTGGGGAGAGTTGGAGTCTGGAGCAGAAAAAAGAGAGAGAGAAAAACAAGGTTACAGACAAGTAAATTAAGCAGGGAGTCTTGTTGTGTTACGTTATATCTGTTCTAATTGTTTATTTAACCCCTTTATCTAATCAATGACGATGTACTGTACAATCAGAAGGACAGAGAAGAATGAATGATTAAAATTCTAAATACATGAAAGCATAAAGAAGTAAAGCATAACTCTACATAAATTAGTATAATGATGATATAGAGTATAGTGCAGGTGTACTAACTAAGTGTGCCTATGTCCTTGGCGGTGCTCTTCTTTCGTAGAGGGTTCAGTGGGACCTGGACCTGAAGGACTTGTGACACCCTGTTTTGTGTTTTCCCCGAGGGCAGAGCCGACCGCAGAGACACCGGAGACATGTCCGACTTGGTGGATCGTCTCTCACTCAAGTTCTTTGACACTACAACCACAGGAAGAAGACGAAAAATGTACAAACAAAATGAAATGATTCCAAAACATCTACCATTTACAAATGTAAAACTTTTGGAAGACTTTTCCAACTGACTGTTTTCTTCCTGTTCAGTTCAACTATCCAGTGTGAGTTATGTTAGCGGCTTCTTTACTCTTTGTTCAATCTGTAAACCTTTCAAGACCTACCTAAATTAAATTATAATTTTCAGATGTTTCAAGACTTTCTAGACCCAAGCAGAAAACACACAGTAGGTCCGTCTTGCAGTAATCACACACATGATTATCACATTCATAAAAACTGATAAAAGTATCACTTTAGCATACTGCCATTCCTTGGCATTGTCACAGTTGTAATATGTGATTTGAATAATATTATGGCCAAATGCTAATTCTTCCTGATACAATTCAAATGAACAAAAAAAGGAATTTCGGCACAATGACTCATGGTCAATTTAAAGAATTTCACATTACGGTTATAAAAAAAAGTATTATGTGCATATTTTCTTCTATAGAAGGTTTGGATGATACAATACATGCGTACTGTAGTATCTATCAATTGATTGATCATTTAATTCCTGTTATTTTCTGCAGAGCATTTGTAAATACACTAGGTGGCAGTACAAGCCAATAATACAAATCTATATACTGTCAGATCAGATATCATCCAGGGAAATTACAGCTCTTTTCATTAAAATACATCCATTTTTTCCAGCGTTAAATATCCTAAAGTTGAAACCTAAATATATTTTGTAACAAAATACCTAAAAGTGCATACACAGAATAATAAATACATATATAAAAAGGCTTGGAATAATGCAAACTGAAATCTATGCAAGATGTTCCATGTACGTTTTACTGATATTCCTGTGTATACCATGTCGGGTGAGGGCCAAAGGCTTTACACTCTACTGATACAATAAAAAGTAGTCTCAGTATCTGTGTTACTCACAGGTGCTGTAGGACGGTTCACACTGCAGGGACATGATTTGGTGTTTCTCCTCGTCTATCTCCACCGTCAGGTTGGACAGGTACTGCTTCACCTTTCTGGCCATCTGAGCGTCTTCGTACAGCTTCTTAGCGTTGAGAAGCGAGCTGCGACGCACTCGCTTCTTATGGGCGCCACCCTGCACATCCAGCATGTTGGAGTTGGTGCTGCCCTGACTCAAAGACCTAATGGGGGGAATAGAGAAGAGGAAGAGGAGGGAAGGAAGGAAAGGGAGGAGGATAATGAGGGAAATATAGAAGAGGAGGAGATGAGTGGAAGAAAACGAAGGAGAGGAAAGAAATGGGATGAAGTAAGCAGAGTAAAAGATGGACAAAGGGATGTGGAGGTAATTTAAAGAGGTGAGATAAATGGATGAAGTGTTGTTGATGGATGAGCAGAAGATGAAGAGTTGAGAAAGATGAGGGAGATAAATGAAGAAGGCACAGGAACAGAAGAAATGTACATGAAAGTATAAAGAGAGAAAACAAAAAGGGGGAAGGAAATAACGGTAAACAACAATCAGTACAATCACCAAAAACATAAAAGGCAACAACTACTTTCTTATTGAACACCTCTTCTACTATAAAATCTGTACATCTGTCTTTGTGTCGGAGCATAGCATTTTAAAACGGGACCATGCAACTGGGGGGAGGCAGCTCTTGCTGGTGCGCCATGCTATCACAGTACAGAGCAGCAGAACATTCTGTCAGATGGAGGCAAAAAGGGTTAGGAAACAAAAGATGCACAAGATTCGATATGGGGAATATTATGCCAGGATGCAGATATGAACAAACACCAAACCTGAGTCAAATAGCATCTGTAAATATTTCTCATGGTTTGTTTTGCTCTGCCTTTATTTGGCAAATGGGTGGGGTTTTGCCTTACAGAGTTCAAAGCTTCAAAGTTCATTCTTGACTTTGTAAACAGCAGCTGACAACACAATCTCACCTAAAGGTCCATTTAGTAACTTTCCTGGCGCTTTTCGATCATATCACATGATCTTAATCTGTAGATGTTCAAATTTTAATTTTTTTCTGAGCACTTTTTGTCCATGTTGGCAAAGTCCATTTCATAGCTGTTCATCTCAAACTCCATGACTGTTTCCCCGCTCAAGTATGAACTCAGACCCTAAATTTTTAAGCCAACATGGATGAGAGTTCCTCAAAGTGCTCAGAAAATATGGAATCATCTATAATTCAATGGAGATCATGTGATATGATCAAAAGCTCTAAAACAGGCACTAAATGGACCTTGAAGTGAGATTGTTTGGACAGGGGTTTTTAGCTCTTTCACTTTACATATTTGAATTTAATTATCTAATATTTACTATATTATGTGCAGTCACACAGCCTCTGGGACTTGATTATTTGTTGATTGTTTCATCTATAAAGTTGTGTTTTCTTATGTTGGCCCTGTTTTCTCCGTGGCCCAAGAGGAGAACAACATTTCATTGTAACTGTATCCTTGTATGAGCGACAATAAATTAGAACTTGAACTTACAGTAAATGAGAGAAATCAGACATTTTAGACAATCTTCTTTACTACCTACTTATCACCATGTAAATGTGTGTATACCATCTATGTAAAAACAAACACTAAGTATTATTTCAAGCTACTATGTGACTCAAACATACAATCTCATGAACAGGGCAAATGATGGACTTCAGTATGGTTCAGGTAAATGGGCACTGCAAATGGAAGGGTTAATCACACACAAGCACAGGCAGACACACATGTACACTCAGATAGAGTGGAGGGGGGGGGGGGGGGTCATGCAGAGTTTATGGTGTTGGGGGATGCAGGGTGGATTGAATTTCTGCTGGTCCAGATTGAAACAGGATGAAACCGGTACCAGGACAAACTTACCCTAAACTCTTCCACCTCTTCTTCCTGCAAGCAAGAGGTGTGAAGATTGAAGCGTGACTTAAAGACAAGTTCAGGGGTCGGGGTGGACAAGACTATGTAGAGGTCATGCCACGACAAACAAACAGGAAATGATTGGAGATGGGAGGACACCAGACATATGACATCTCCCCATATCAACCTGAAGAGTGCGTGGTATGGCCTTGTGCATCACACACTCCTGAAAACAGGTCGTTGTGTCACCTTTTGGGAAAAAGTTTTGATCATATATGATATGATGATGAAAAGCTTTTTAAGTCTGAAATAAAGGTCTTGTGAAAAATATCTTCTCTGACATCTTGAGCTTGTAGTAAGACGGGAGTGTCTGCAGGGGGCAGTCATGCACTGCAGCAGTGACTGTGATAAAACACACACAGACTGAGTGATACGAACTACACACTGCGGTTGGCATCAATTCTACCTCACTTCCAGCCGTTCAATGCCTTGTGTCCTCGAGGTCGTTACATTCCAGCAGAGGGATGCAATCGAACCAACAAGAGCCGTGAACTGGACAGGAAGTGAACGGGAATTGATCCAGGTAGGCTGGTGGAGGTATGGTGTAGTGGTTCCCTCTTTGCTCACATTTGTAGTTTTCTGTAATAAAGGTGTCTTTTCTAAGAACCTGCAATCTACCTCGCTACACCGGACTCTCTGCATTTATGCCTCTTTCTGAGAAGTGACAGTTTTGCTACAGTCTGGCTGATGGGAAAAAGGAAGCGTCAGTTGCAAAGATACACATAATTGAAGGGAATTGATGATTTGGTGTCACTTATTAAACCACTCGATTGCAAATTAACTGTTGATTGGGTGCTGTGATGATTACTGAGCCACAAAATTCACCTCTGGCTCCCTTTCCCAATACATTTTCTTTAAAAAAAAGCTCCAAAATGTAGAATAATGAAGTTCTCCATTATTCTGGCTTTTGAATGTGACACTTTTGTGATACAGCTAATTAAGCTAATTAATTAAAGGCCCACATAGGGTGTTCAAGACAGCTTTAAGCGACCCGTATCTGTGAAACTGGCCCCAACAGCATCAAGTTAAAGCACAATTGGTAAATCTTGAGAATAAAAAGGCTTTGAGGCCTCTTGGTATCAAAACAACCAACCTCTGTCTGAACATGAGGGCAGGGTCCATGTTGGCTGACGTCAACCTCACCACGTGTCTGATCTCCTTGGCGATCATCCTCAGCTTCTCAAAGTTCACAAGGCCGTCAACATTGGAGTCATTGCCTGAGAGGACGAACACAAGTACAAAACACACGCACACAAATACATGCACAAACAGTGAGTGTGAATTCAGCTGTCAAAATCTTGCAAGATGCAATTTGCAACAATATTTGCAAGTCAAATCTTCAAAGTAAAAATCTCCTCTTTCTGGTCTCCTTCTCGTCATTCCTCCAGGAGATCAAAGTGGTGTCTGTCTTTCATATTGAGTCATGCTGGGCCATTTGAGAATTTTAGGCAACTTGCACAATTAGGGAAACTTTCTTTTCTGTTCCTAACATAGCCGTACATTTAAGAGAAAACTTTTAAGGAGAAGTCAGCTCGGCTACTTCTGACCTGACTCAGTGTGTTATCTTAAAAAGGCAAGATGGGGAAGCCTTTAGCAGAAGTAAACCTCCTGAGTGAGACTGAAATTGACCTTACGCACAACACAGAGGAAGTAGGGGTCATTAAACCGTACAGAATGACATGTCAATTGCCAGAAATGGCCTCGGCTCCTAAAGTTTAAAGACAATTAACGGAAATGTAGCAACATGTGAGTAGCTAATACACAAAAAAAGGGCACAAAAAGAAAGTCTGGGCTCTCCACAAAGCTGTCTTACCTTCATGTAAGAAGGTGAGGTCCTTCTTGACCACTGGGAACAGTGGGATGATGGGTGGTTGCATGCTCTGGCTGCTCAGGATGTTGCGGTACTTGGCCATGTTCCTGGACGGGTCGAAGACATCCTGCAGGTCTCCAAACAGCTTCTCGTACTTACTGGGCAATTTCTCCCAAGAGCTTCGCAGCCGAGCCACCGGTGCCAAGTTCAGGCCGCTATGTGAGCGAGGAAAGAGGCGCAAGGAGGGTGGGAGAGGGGAAGCAGGGAGACAGAGATAAATAGGTTATGGTGGGAGGAAAGGAGGGGACGGGTAGAGGTAGAAATGAGGAAGCAGAAGAGGGTAGAGGAGAAAGAAGAAAGGATAGTGTTAATGTGTATATTCAATACATACATCCCAACCAAAACCCCATACTGACATAAATTACTTATTTTCCAGCTAACCATCTTCAGTTAGTGAGGTCTCCATTTTCCAGAGCAGAAGACCCCTTGAGGCAATGTCATATCTGAGCAGACTCATTTAGACAGCTGATAATTATGACTGGCACCGCATTTATTTCTGCTCTCTTCTTTCATTATCTTTCCAGTTCCCGTCCCTTGAACCTTTCCCTCATCAGCTCTCTGTCCGTCTTCCACTGCCGCTACTACCTTTCTGTGTTTCCCTCACTTTTTTTCTCTGTTGGTTGGTATATTTTTGTTTTTCCAGACTCTATGTATCATCCCTCTGTGTGTTGGTGATCTGGGCCAAACAGTCATACATATTTATTTCTTCTAGAAGTGCATAATAGGTGTGGTTTGTCAGAAGATAATAAAAATTTGTATTATAATGTGTTGATAATCACAGTAATGGTTGTCAGGGTCTCACATCTACCACTTTTCCTTTTCCCTTACTTTTAAACACCCCATATACAAATAATCCGGTGTCTCCTGCATGAATGATAGTGGAGGTGCTCTTTATTTCAGCGGGGTGCGTCCACTATAAAACACTACGAGAGCCCTGCATGATATCTTTCTTACACACACACAGCAGCAGCAATGCCCCTGTCACCAGGCAGGTTATGCATCAGAGAGCCATATGGGCAAAGTCCTCCTGCTGTTAGGAGGAGTGTAAAGGGACATGGAGGTCAGACACTTCTGTTCTTTTTACAGCAGTGAACAGGGGATCACCATATTGCCCAACTCCTTAAACTGTGAGTCCAGATCTAAAGAGGACTCTAACATCGATCCTGGTACATTAAGAAAAAAAAGTTAAGAGAAGGTTGTTTTGCAGTAACTGTAATCACTTCAATTAATCAAAAACATCTACAATGGTAGTTATTGCAGAGCTGCATCTTCATGCATTTACATTTAAATGTATGCTGCAGTAACATTGCAGACAATATCCGCTGTGGATTATTTATAGTGTAGACTGAAAAGAGCACCCTGCAAAACAAACATATCTAAACAACCTATTAACCAGGCTAGGCTACAGAGAGAACATGACGTGTTGTTTTTCAATAATTACTCTCTGAACTGGGACACTGTTGCAGCAGTAAATGAGCAAACATGGAGGAAGAAGTAGGAGTTGTCGACTGGCATCATCTCCAGGTCCCAATGACAAAGACTGGCAGTGAGGCCACAAAGATGCTACCGTATGTATAAAATAATTATTAGTTTAACTTAATTCTAGTCAGGATGAGGCCATCCTCTGTCTCTGCTCTCATTAAAAGGTTCTACAGGATTCAGAAACATCTTTTAAATCACTTAATAAAAACATATTTAAAAAAAAAAACATGTTTCTTTGCAGTAGTTTTCTCCACTTCTATTATTTCTTTTTCTGTTTGTTTATTTGATCTTTTTAATTTCTTAAAAAAAGGAATTTCCGTTTCAGTTAAAGTTTTTTGAGAATTCCTCAACATGTAATTCAAAAGATAATTTATAATAATAGATAATTTAATTTATCTACCCACAGTCCAAGGCATTTGTAGGATGTCGTCTGTTCAAACTGTGAGTCATTTAAAGCATATATACTGGAAACGGCTGACACAATGCTACATTTAATTTTTTTGTTGTTGTGTTTTTTTGTTCTATTGTCATGTAACACCAGTTCAAGATCACTAAGAACCAGCTGCAGGCCAAACATCGAGAAGATGCTACTGTACAAAAACAGATCTGCATAAAATTTACATTTAGGATGTTTAACAGATGAACAAATATAGGTAAAAGAGAAGTGGCCCTGGAACAAAACCTTGAGGGTTATCAAAAGGGCAAAGTGGGGCAACTGCCACAGACCTTGAGGGCCCCTGAAGGCAAATTAAAAACTGAAAGTGTAAATGGTCCTGTGTTTTAAACTGATCCTGAGGTAATAGAGTGTCTTTTCTATGGGGCGCCCATAACGCATGTATTTTATCTCATTTTATTGTATTATGTTTTATTCTATTTACACTTTCTGTTTTAAATGGAGCTATAAAAATCAAGTTATTAGGTATTTTTAAAAACGCTTTCATTAACACAAACTGATGAATACAGTGAGTAATTAAATCCTCTCATGCATTAACGCATACACATAAGTGAAAAAACACCCATACACTCACACAAACACACTTGCTCATGCATACACACATATGCAGATGTTGGTGGGTTCAAACACAAATCACATCTCCAAGTTCATCCCTAAAACACACCACAACTTGCTTTCCCTGGGTTTGACCCTGGGCTTAGGGCCACAGTACATCTTCAACTCAGTCTAAGAGCCATCTAGAGCCAAACCACAGAGGCCACAATCGCAACAAACAATAAGTGTAGCCGTTGCTATGGGACTCTTGTTTTAAAGGCTGTAAGGCTGCAGACTGCAGACTGTGTGGTTCAGGAGAATCGGGGCTGATTCTGTGAGCCGGCAGGAGGGGGAGGGAGAGGGGAGGAGGTGAGGCAGGTTCTCCTGAGGATGTGGGAAAGGAGACGAGTGGCCAAAGCACATTTGTCAGGGGAGACGCTAAATGCTAGCTGTCACCGCAGAACAGGTTCCTGTCTTTGACTCTACTACTCCACTACAAGTGAGGCGAAAATGAGGAAAATGAACAAAATGTCACCACTCTCAATTTAGGAAGCCAACACACACACACACTGTTAAGACAGCTTCTACAGTGAGCCCACCTGATAATAGCGAACATGGAGTTGAAGTTCTTGCACTCCCGGCAGTGCAGGGCGATCTTGATGAAGTGTTTGATGGTCTTCATCCTCTTCATGGCGTTGGGCTCCTTCAGGATCTCGGTGGCGACCCAGAAGGTCTCCTGGTTTATCACCTCCTCAAACTGTTTCAGATTACCACTTCCCATCGAGGAGTCTAGTTTAAACAAGTCGTCCACGTACCTGGGAACCATAAAGAAGTTAAAATACATGATTCTAAAATAGTGTACAACGCCTTGATACGTCATTTTTGAAACAACAACATATTGTGATGCTCAATATACCACCAGTAGTTTTATTTCCTCTTATGTTGTTGATGTGGCTTGGTTTATCTTTCGTCTTGCATTTTATGAAGTTAAATAAATCTTAAACAACGACATACTCTGTGGACTCGATGTTCCTGAAGAGCTCAAAGTCTCTCATGGAGAGCTGGGCAGCGACCTCCATGGTGCTGAGCTGCAGCAGAGAGATCTGACTCTCTCTGAGGAGGTCCTGAGCATCCTCGTCTGAACACAACGTCTCCGTCTCCATATTGTTCTTCAGGTAGTACCTATGGCGGGGTAAACAGAGTTTAGCTTCTACTATAGCTGGTCCTGCTGGAGTCAGACACATGAAAACCACAATTTAATGCAATGATGGTGTTGTTAAGAGTTAATTTTCCCATGAAGTTATTCATTGTATAATTCCCTGACATCCCCAGACATCTCTTGCCAATTTATCATATCTAAAACGTGCATAATATTTGAGGAACCCCATGAGCAGCACAAATCCTGCAAAAAAAAAACAACAACAACAAAAAGAGAAGATGAATAATGAGGTATAAGCCTTTGAGTCTAAAGACTGGGAGGGGGATTAACTGACATTAATTACAAAGAGTACAGGATATACAGGACGTAAAATACTTCCTAAACTGATGTCATCTCTGTGTATTTTTAGAGCAGCAGGTACAGCAGGTACATCTGCAGTATCCTCAGCTGCTTTACTGGAATACAGGCTGCAGAGGCAGACAGGTGGGTGGATGGGATCCAGTTTTTCAGCCAGCTGTAACTTGTGCGCGTGTAAAAAAACCAAAACGGATAAATCTCTTTAATGTTCCTCTCATTCACATTTCATCTTATGGACGCACATTTTCTGTCTCCAACTCAAGATTAGTTTGATACTCTCTGGTAGAGATAGATTACAGTCATATTTTTACCTTGGGGTAAAGAAGGGTGGAGACAGAGGTAAGAAAGATGACTGGTGCATGAGTGAGAGGGATAAAAAGTGCCATTCCTCTTTAGATTTGATCTCCAACAGTTTTCTGGGAGAGGTTCCAGCAGCAGGCCATCTCTCTTACCTCGTTATGTGCTTCTATGATTATAAATCAAAAAACCCCCATAGCCCCCAACATCCACTCTAATGGAGCTGTAAAGTGGTCATCTAAGAATACAACACCTTAGCACTCCGTAGACCTACAGCCCTCAGGGGCCAAGTGTTGGCATGGATGTGACTCTAAATCGCCCTCTGTTACTCTGCCAGAAGAGCAACTGGAGTAGATGTGAGGATGTGAGGTGAGGAGATCAAGCTGAATTTACATTCAGGATAAAGCACAAGACACGTTTCACAAGTGTCAACTATTTTGAGAGCTCTAGGGAGACCTAAAGACTTTATTGAAGGATGTGTTTACAGATTTAGGTTTGACACATTTTAGGACTTTCTAAGAACCTGTACACACACCGAATAAGTGTAAGTTGCCAAGAACTGAGATGAGAGGAGGTGAGAGAAGGGGAGACAATACGATGAGAGGAGACAAGAGCAAAGGAGACAAGACAAAGGACAGAAGAGGAGATGAGAGGAGAGGAGACAAGAGGATAGGAGACCTTTAACCAAACCTTAAATGGTCCAATTTTCTCAGTCAAATTAAAATTAAATTGATAAACTGAAGAATCAAGAAACCAAAAATAACAAATAAACACATACCATCCTCTACATATTTGTGAGTCTCCTAGCTGCATCTATATGTATTTTGGCAGTGTGAACAAGGCTTGCTATTGGCTTGGTCTGGTTAGACTTCCTGTCAGTCATCAGCTGCAGAGATATATTTGCCTGCTGCTCCTGATAAATACAACTATGGCAAACTGTGCTGAATACATACTAGATGTACATGCTGCTGACGCGGCACCATGTTTATGTATATATGTAAAGAAAATACTGCCAAACATGACAGCTGGATTGTCAATATGTCAATAATGTCAACAAGATAAACAATCTGTAATGGCAAATGTTTTATTTTGTTATAAATAACTACCTAAGTATTAGAAAGAGGAGCTACCTACAGATGTTGCTGGTTCAGACCTCTACAGTTAAACCGACCTTTTTCATACCAATATCCTGCAGTTCAGCCATCCATCAAAAACACAGGGAGGGTGTTACCATGAGTGGCTCCTAGGTGAGTGAGGGTGTCTGTGAATGTGTGTTTTTCTGTCCATACATGTTTCTTGGTAAAAACTTGTGCGTATACATGCATGCACATAGAATCCTTGAAAACAAATGTGTATGGTTGGGTAAACACAGTGTATGCATGTCTATATGTGTATAAATGCTAGACCGTCTGTATCTATATCTTTGTACATGCCTGTATGTGTGTGTGTGTGTGTGTGTGTGTGTGTGCATGGGAGTGTCTGTATGAATAATTCCAGACGTGCCCCTGCTGTCTGCTGAGGCCTCCGCCCCTGACAGAGGATGAAATATTCATGCTAACCTAGTTGGGAGGGGACTGATGAGGGACCACAGGAGACCAGGAGAGAGGGAGAAAACTGTGTAAAAACTGACGGAGAAGCCGTTTTAAAGCAGACTTTACGGCTATAGTCCAATTATCCTTCATATCCTAGTAACCTTCATCAAATGATGTGCCACAGACAGAGAGACATCTAAAATATATATACTGGCAATGGTGTTTCTGTCAGAAGAAACAACACACATCATCACACAAAAGGCTAAGTGCCTATCTAAGTGATGTGGAAACTTCTGAGTTGTGTCCACATCAAAGTGAAAATTGTCTGAAACAAATGAAACAGATAAGAAATCCACTCTTGTGCACTCTTGTTTTTTTGTTTATTAATAGGACAAACTGCAGCTTGTGTTCTGCTCAGAGTAGCAACTAAAAATGTTTCCCAGCCCTTTTATGGGGTAACACCGCTTGATTTATCATTGCACTGAACTAGGCCAGTGGTCCTGAATCCTGTTCCTCAGCACCTGGAGCCCTGCTGGTTTTCATTCGAACCATTTACTCAGGAACTGATTTACACCTCAGAAATGCTAAGTGAATTCACTACTTCACAGAACAGGAACAGGCTTGAGAACCACCGCTCGAGGAGAATTTAATCAATATATACAGCATATACAATACATTCAAACTGTGGTACTTTATAGTATTAAGTCTGGAGCTGTTGTGCTAGTAGTTATTTGGGGAAGATATTGGATTAAATTCTTGTGCAGTACAGGGATGGGAATCTATTTACAGAATAAAGCTCACAGTAGTTGTACAAAATACAGACCACTGTGTTGCCTTGTGTAAGTTGAACCAACCCAGAAATAATTTGAAAAGGAAAAGGATGGAAAATCTCCCATGTCTCAGAGTCCAAGCACTGCACGTCATCGCTTTGGTTTAGTCATTCAAGCCTTCAACACAGCGTGTCCATGCCTTTTTCCATGACCAATGTGCCTCCCTGGCCATCAAATATTGTTGCTTCCTGGTTTATTAGAGTATTCTTGTATGTTGCCTTGTGTGCTTTAAGTTTCAGAGACAGAAACACTGTAATGTCCACCACATTTGGGCTCACTTTAGGGAAAAAGCAGCTGATAACCACTATCTAAAGTTAAGGCGTGTGCACCTTAAAATACAGTCTGATTCACAACCTTTGTACATGGGATGCCTGCTCTACCAAGTGAGCAACAGGGCACCCTATTCACAACCATTTGTATTAAATTTTCCAAAATATTATGTTTGGCACCAGTCTAATTCTTGTGTTTCTTACCTGCCATTGAGCTGAATCCGATCAGCCAGTTTGGAGAGCTGGTCGGGCAGGCGGCGCTGTTTTATGACTCCCTCCGGACTAACTGATACCTCGCACAGGGAGTAGGTCTCAGGTGCTGCGATGAGGCCGAACTCATTGACGGTGTGGGCGACCACATCCTTGGCCGTAGTGTCCTTGCTGATGATGATGTAGCAGCTCTGCTGGTCGGCCTTGAACACTCGAATCACCTGGTCTGGGATGTCTGAGAGTGGAAGAGAAAGAAAAGGGGAGAGCTGTCAGTGACTAATTAGGGCTGGATGAGTTGATGGTAGCAGTATGTGGAGGCTAATACTGTAGCAAATGCCAATAATGCAATAAAACTAAATGTAATGAAGTCTACGACAATAATAGAGTGCTTTTAGAGTACATTTTTGGCATTTATCTTTGTCTGAGTGACGTACCAATAATGTGATCATTATAAAATGTGGGCTGTGCCAGTAATGGCAGGAATGCTATAAGATTATGGTTTCTATATTTTATTTTCATTACATTATTGAGGGTTTCAGGTGACTGAAGACTTATGTCCTCTAATCTGAACAGATCTGCTGAGCCGACGTCTCTCCTGCCAAAGCGTCTTTGGTGTGAAACCAAATGGGCAAAGGGTCAAAGACACAACGGTTTCTGGTGTTACAGTGACCCAAATTTAAAGAGGAAATTCAACTCAACCAACTATTTACATTTGTGAATGACGTAGCTAAATTATCCTATTGTTCTGCCAAATCCTGACACTTCACTGTTTCATCTTCTTTCCAGCCTGTTACAGATATTCAGTCAGTCTTTCTGCAAAGCCAATTTTCTAATGGACTTGCATGATGATGCCACACTGTAAGGATATTTGTCTTCGACCATCTCTATATGCTTACATTTAGTTTAATAACATTATTTGCACTTTTTATGTTATTTTACAGGCTTCTAAAAGGTCACAGACAGGACAACACATACATATACATAAAAACACACAGACTGTACTTGTTGTACTTCAAAAAACGAATATTGTGAATGACTCACACATTACATGATCAATGCCATCACAGGTTACTCATCTTTCGCATTAAACACGTACACTACAGCCTTTTTAGCCTCACATTAAGCTTGAGCAAGATAAAGAAACAAGGACACATGCACCTTTAAGGGGAAAGGGAACAATAGTGTGCTATGAGCTGTGTAATAATGGAAGAGGCAGCAGGAATCTCACACTAAACATGCATGAGGGGTGAGGCACAGTCAACCTGGATATCCACACATCATCTCTCACTTTCTTTTGGATATGTGACCTGGCCATACATTTAGTTTTTTTGGTGCCATCTCATAATTATATTTGAATGAGAAGTTAAAATCTATTCCTGTCATAACATTATTAAGTAAAATAAAAGCTATGAACTCAGTGTCATTTAAGATTATGAAAGACCTGAAGACGTACATCAGAAAATAAATTAATCAAAACACGCTCTCTTCATTCAATGAATCATTTAAACTGAAATCATTTACTGAGCCACATTATGTAATGTACCATTTAGAAGTTATGAATGCAAAATTGAATAATTAAAAACAAACAATAAAACTGCATCCTCTCCCACAACGACTCTGTTTGTCCATGTTAGATGATATAATGTATTATTGTTTAATTGATTTAAGACAATATTCAACAGTAAGAAGCCGAAATAAAAGCTACAGTTTCCTGGGGCAGCTGATGCTGGAGCAGCTGCACGCGACTCACTCTGTGCGATGGGTGTTAAATAATGGAAATGTTCTCCCTGAGTGAAATACTGCATTAAAGTGTTTGAGTAAGGAAGAGGGTACGGCCCATTAGCCACCGGCAGCCAGAGAGCTCGATCACGTAAACTGAAAATGGAGGGAGATCACAAAGAGATCATCTAGAAAAAAAAAAGAGGTCTAGTTTGACTGATGAGCTTGTTCGAGTGCATGTTCATGCAAACGCACGCACACACACACACTCACACTCACACACTGCTGCTTTCTTCTGTTTACCAATCAGAAAAGGGTTAAGCATGCTCAGACACAAAGTCATTACTTTCACCTTTATTAGCACACACATCTTTGATCTGTCTGTGATTGTAGGGATCTTTAGGTGATTGTGTGTGTGTGTGTGTTAAGAGGACAATAGCTGTGGCAGCTTTATTATCATCATCATTACAGCAACAGCGGCGGCAAGAGCAGCACAATAAGCAGAAACAAACTGCTGAAGGTAAAGCCAATAACAATAACGTTAGAGTGAATGCTGATAATCAATCACCTCTGCTTGTTTAAAGAGCCTGTTGGTGTGTGTCACTGTGTGTGTACGGGATTCATTGTATTTTCAATATCTGTGATGTATGAATGAAAGAAGTGAGGATGTCCATGTATACACATGTTGCTATTGCTTTCTGTTACTTTTCTGCACATACTATTTTGACAGGAACGTATTCATGTCTTCTTTTTTCTGTTTATAAATATATATGCACCCAAATGTTTTTCTATTCTTTAATTTCTTGATATGAATGCAAGTATCCAGATGTGTTTCTGCTTTGTATAATGTGTGAATTTTACTTTTTTTTATATTGCATCTAGTGGTTCCTGGAATGTGGACTTATTGATGTTGGCTATGAATGACTTGAATTCATGACTATGAATGAGCTTATTGATTTTAATCACATGACATATGCACTTAACATGACGGTCAAATGAGTACTGACTTTTATCCTGAAGAAGGCGGTATGTGCAGAAACATGGATTCTTAGAATCAAATACAAAGATTGCATCGGAGGAGTGCGTCAGTGTGTGGCTCCCTCCATGTTTTCTGCATTGCTGCAGTTGCAGAGCTCCTATCTGTTTATGTGCAGCGGGGTGGTGAATGTGGGCTGAGTGGAAGCTAAATGCTTTGTGTCTCATTAGCTGTGATTTGTGATTAGAGTGAGGGAAGCTCTCGGCTAAATAGCTGGCTAACATATCCAAGGGGGGGGGCGCTTAATCATATTTAATCCACTGGACGAGTTGCGACCTGACCTGCACACAGGAGGACAATCGCTGCCCATCTAGCCAAACATCCAATCAATTATCATCTTTAATAAGGTATCATTCATTTTCATCATCACCAGAGAATTTATTCATGGACTGAAGCCAAAGAGGATTTCTACACAGGAGAAAAACATGTTTTTTTTTGCAAACACAGCACTAAGAGAGGCTACACGCTTCCCACAAGCCTCAGTCTCCTCCTCCTCCTCCACCTCCTCCTCCTCCTCCTCCTCGCCCTCCTCCTCCTTTCTACTGTTTGCCAAAGCTTTTCCCAGTCACTCCATCATACAGTCGGAAGACATAAATCCCATGTGAAAGCCATGTGAAAGCTTACAGAGTAGAAAAGGGCTGGGCGTGAAGGCCTGAGTTGCTCAGAGGAGAGTGGAGTAGAGTAGCTGAGGTTAAACACCAGGGGTATAATAAATAAACACAAATTAAAAAAATGTCTCTTAATGTACTTGTTAGGAGGATGTTTAATTCCTGAACATCCTCCTAAGCTTAAAGGATAAAGCTGGTGTTATTTTATGTTTCTATTCAATCCCACTGAGGAGACAACGAATGTCTCCTACTAACAAGTTGTCTCTGTCTCTGAGCTTGACACTACTCATAAAAGTTTTTGTCAAAGACACACGATAAAGCCATATGGTCGCATTGGCTGCCATATTCCTTGATGCTCCTTTTTGTCTCAGCGGCTGAAGTGGTGTGTCGGCGGCTGTGTTTGATTGACAGCAGCCTGCGGGCTTAGCTCTAGCACCATTGGCACGGGAACGAGACAAAGTAAACAAACTTGCACTGATGCTTATAAGCCATGGGCTAGCAGTGATACTGAGTAAGGACCACACCGGCACCTACAAGGGTCAAAGTGGCATCTGCAGGTACATTTACATGCTGTTTAAAGTGCTGGAGCTGAGCATCTAGCCTGAAACTGACGTTAGCAGTGAACTTCTCCTTGGTGTGTGGTTGTTTGGTGGCTCGTTCAACAAACTAAGGTGTAGGACAAGAAATGTGTTCATGTTAGATAAGAAGGAGACTTTAGCAAGAAAGCTAATGTGGGTCGTTGTTCAAAGTCTGTAGCTATCTGGTCTGCCTATGATAAAACGTTGACGTTACTGCTTTATGTATATATGGTTTTAAATGATGCAATTTTATTGGCTGTATGGAAAGAAGCTCTCCATCTATGTAGACGGGGAACTAATGGTATTACGATGAATTCATGCAAATATAGGGGGCGCCATCATGAAACCAAAAAAATATACATTTCTCCCTTTACAGAGCAGATATGTGTGCTGTGCACGACAAATCATTGTCTCATGGTCACTGTCCAGCATTTCTCAATGTATTCCTTACAAACCAATTTCACTGTTGATGAACACATGAAATAATCGTCTTTTATGAATTAGATGTAGTTTGAATCACCACTGTTTTGTGAAAATGCTAAACATGATTACTTTGACCCAAAGGTAACCCCTTGAAAAATGACAACTGACCAAAATGTCCTTACTGTGATAAATGACAAGTGGAAGAAGTATAAATACAACACAAGGCCCAAACCCCAGAGCCTGAAGGATGCAGTTCATGGATGCAGAGATGCAAAGATGGAGTGCGGAAAATAAGTTAATGGATTAAAGAAGAAAAAAGTCAGGATGGTGGGGACATTTGGGAGCAATATTTACTGAAGCACAATCAAACAGTGGCATTGAAGGTAGGTATACTTACAGTACAGTCCCAGGGCTTGGCAAGCAGAAAAGAGAAAGAGAAAACATGTATGAGTATGAGAGAGAGAGAGAGAGAGAGAGAGAGAGAGAGAGAGAGAGAGAGAGAGAGAGAGAGAGAGTGTGGGGGGAGTACAGAGAGACACAGTGGTTGGAAACATCATGACATGAAAGAGAGAAAAAAGGAGGGAAGACCAGTGGAGTTTCTACTGTAGCCTTAATGTGTTCATGTGAAGCCAGAGGGACTGAGTATGACTCATCATGTCGACACTAAAACATCTGTTTAAAATCACAGCGAGAGAGACGCAAGAGGAGAGAGAGAGAAAAGGACAAGAGAAGACAGAGAGGAGACAGAAGAAGAAACTGAGGAGTACGACTTCTCTCAGAGCCACACATACGCTTGTTTGTCTTTGATTTATATATTTATTCTAACATTATTTTCTTTACTTTTTTTTATTACTTTATCTTTATTTGGTATGTACATACATGCTTTCATTGTTACCATTAAGCACTTTATAACCTATGCTTTAAATTGTTTGAAAAAGAAGTAACATTCAAATTACTCACTTTTACTAATACTATCTAATAAAGTGAGACTAGATCAGTAATACTTTACATTACTAAAGCCCCACTGAGATTAGAAATCTCTTTTCCGAGGGTGTCCTGACCAAGATAAACAACAAGAAGTTAAAAACAAACAACGTGATATAATATATTATAAAATCAAAAGTTCTTCCAAAGTTTATGGTCTAAAACCACAAAAAAGAAGGTAGACCAATCAAAAACAACAAGTTAGTGAGACAGCATAACATCGGCAGCCATGTTGCTCATATTGCCCAGTATGGAGAGTGGAAAGAGTGGATATTGATGCATCAGCTTCTGATCCCTATGCAAATGTAATTACAGGTAGGATTTTGGAGGTATTACAAGCCCTGCAGAGCATCTGGAACAGGGTTTTGTTTGAGCGGGCTGCTCTAGTATTAAATCTAATGGGGGGCCAGAGGACTAAAGGAAACTTGATCTAATGGTGGATGATTAATGAGGCCCAGTTGGTGTGTGTGTGTGTTTGTGCTCTTGTATAACACAACCACGTATGTGTGTGTGCATGTGTGTCTGTCTGAGTGTGTGTAGCTCATTGACAAATGGCTGGTGGAATAAATCAGGACCATATTCACTCTCTTTCTTGTTCTCCCCTCTCTCAATATTTCATTCTCGCTAACACACAAAGACACAGGTGCACACACAAATCACACACGGCGAGCGCTCCATGTTGGTTTAAATAATTATGGGAGCAGAAACCCGTCTGACAGGAAAGGAATAAATAAGTCTTATAGTCCAGGAGGTTCATTCTTGTCAGACGGACACAATTCTGCAGCAGCTCTGTGGCACTTCAAAAAGAGAGACCCCAGGCTGTGAGTGTGTGAGAATTTGTGTGTACATCTATGCTAGAAACCTCCTGTTACCTGCTTTAAGAGAGGGAAAGTGTGTTCCTTTGTCAGCACAAGTGAGCATAAGCGTTTTTGAGGAAATTGCCTGTATTTGAAGGAGAGAAAACGATAAAAGAGGAGAGACGGAGAGTTTGTGTTCGAGACGACCAAATGCACACAACACTGCACATCTCATATGGCTGCTTTATGCGATTATGTTCAAGGGTGATAGGTTGTCAGTGCAGCGTCTCTGAGCGTTGGAGTCACTCACTCCACAAGTGGCTCTTTCACTGTTCAATGAGGCTGGCGTCTCAAGTCAAGTGAGACGAAGAGCTTCAAGAAAGTAGCACTGAATTGTTTGAATGAGACCTGAAGTAAGGCCATGAGGGTCATGAACAACTGTAGATGAGTGGAATGAAAGTTTTGCTTCCCTTAAACTCAAAGTACTTGCACTTGGTTCGTACACAAATACGAATAAAAGAGACGGATGTTTCGGATGCTTTTAGGAATTAAGGTTTTATCTTATGTGAAGTACTTTGTGACAAGAAATGCGTTTGCTTGAATTGATTTGGTTTGATCCTTGGTTTCATGTTTGACTTTTATGGAGTTTCACTGTTGTTTTCTCAAGATGTATATATTCAAAAAATGTAATTAACGAACCGTCAAATGCATTTAGGAAGAAAGACGCGAAGAGAGAAAAAGGGCAAGAGTTAACATGCTATCCCCCAAGACTGGTGGGACAATTAGTAATAAAGTAATAAATTCCAATCTATTACAACATGTCCATTGCTTTTTGGCATTTTTAGCCCCAAAAAACAACATTTTGCTGTCTATTTGTGAAGCGTAATTGGCAGTGACATTTTATTTTATTTACATTTTATTTGTCGTCACTGATAGGAATGATGGCCCAATCTACAACAAGACAGTAAGACCAAAGTCATGATGAACTGGAATGAACATTCAATGTAGCTCCATCCATGGGCCAATCGGTGTATTATGGAACATAATATTGGAAAAGGTTTGGTCACATTCTTGTCAATAATGGTTGAAACCTCAACAAGCACAAAAAAACAAAAATTTCAGCACGTTTTTTTTACCTGCAGGGTTGGAGAAGTCTAGGACACTGGTGGCTGGCTGCAGCAGGTCGGGGCTGCTGGATGACAGGTTGCCGGGGATGGGCATGATGGCCACGCTGTGACGACACTGCTTGGTACCCACAATGCTGTCGTCCTGAGACTGACCCATGCCTCCATCACTAGAGAGGAAAACAGGGACGGTGTGGAGACGAGGGACAAGAAAGAAAAGGGGGGTGAAGGTCGGAGTGGGGGAAAGGAAGGATGGTTTAAAAAAAAATAATGAGAGAGACAAACAGGAAAATTGAATTTTCTCCATCAAAGACAAACTGAATGAATTTGAGGCTTTTGTTTTGCAGCAGTAGACATTTTTCAAAAAACTGCCTGAATGTTTTTTCCCTTTGTTTTATGAGTTTCAAGCACACGTATTAGAGTGCTTTTCACTTCATCTTGAGAGCATATAAAAATCACATCAACTCATAACACAGTGGGAAAAAAATATCTGATTTAATCAAAATGTCTACTCTTGCAGAATGACAACACAAAATCACTATATTTGTCTTTTAATATGCAGCAGTGACACAGCTGAAACTCATCCATGAGACGGTTTCATGAATGGCAGGAACTGATAAGGAGCATTCACGGATAGAGACACACAAGTTCACCAAACACACTAACACACACACACACACACACGAGACAAAGAGACACGAGCTAACTGAGACACAAACAAGCAAACAGCAGAGCACATATGAAAAGAAATGATAAGTAATGAGGATTTTAGCTCATTCAGATGTTTTCCCGAGACTTTGCATGTGTTTTTATTTGCACATTTGTGCTTTGTGTCCCTGTTTTTAGCTTTTGAATACATCTGTTGATGTTAGCATTTAGCCCTCTGTTCTCTTGTGTGTGGACTTGAGAGACAGGCGCCTTTCTACCTGACTCCTCGGCCACACTCAGGGATATGCAAACATCAACCTTTACATTAACGGCCTCATTAGACTGCCCGGATCGGCATACATGTGATGGAAATGGCAACTCTTTTGAGACAAACCCATAGACAGAAAGGTTGGGTATTGTGATTCTGAATAGCTCTGCCTCAAATGATAAATGTGGTTTCCTGAAGGTTGGATAAGACTTTCTTAAACAGTTGTGGCAGCTTTCTGCACGGTTCACTAAATTAAATTTAAGACCTTTCTAATACCGCACAGAATGAAATTTAATAATACAAGTTTCACAATCGTACCGGCCAAAGAATGAAAGTATGAGGGAAAAACCAGAAGGGCCGGTATGTCCTGGAATTATTTATCATTATTTCAGTACTTCCCAGCAGTATTTAACAATATTTTCGAATTTAATTTTTAACAAAATTAATGTGACCGGAATCCAGATAAGTGGCATAAAATGGATGGATGGATTAACCAATTAAAAATGATTAGTTCATTTAAGTTTTTGCTAAAACTGACACTTGCCCATGATGAGACGATGAGCACAGGACAGTGCTTCGGATAAAGAAACATTTTATAACTGACATTACTAGGCTAGGTAAGGTTAACACCTTCTAAGGCCTTTTTTGTTGAAGAAACTGAATTTAATGCTCTATAAGACATTTCTAGACCTGCAGATACCCTGTCAATCTGACATTTTCAAGACCTTTAGCAGTATCTAGAATTGTCTTCATCAGTTTAAAGTAGGCAAATCTATAGCATTTCAGACTGAAACAAACATAATAAGAGAATAAAAGAAAATATGATGAATACGAAATTGACATGTTAAATACACATTTAAATACTGTATGTTGTCCTTGTGAGTTTGAATCACTGTCTGTAATTGAGTGTCTGAGACAGAGAGTTCATCTCATCCTGCCTGCATACTAATTGTAGCTTCCCTCTCTTCTGTGTCTGTACAGTGTGTACTGAACACGGTGCAGTAATGCAGGACTTCCACTAACACAGCCGAGTGCTGCTGTGGTAAAGCCTCTGTAATCTTCCAGTCACCAGTCGATAGGTGCTGCACTGACAAGGTGGAAGAAAAAGATGGAAGGACAGTAAACACAGACATGGGCAGATGGAAAAAAGGAAAGAAATAGAGAAAAACAGTGAAACAGTAAAAAACTGAAAACTTGGAGGGTGGTGGATAAAGGAGGAGACAATGACAAAGGAGATTTAGAAAGAGGATAATGGTGAAATTGAATGAGTCGCATGGGGCTCAAATAAGACTTAACTGACACTGTCAGTTCTAATAATCTAATATACACTTTAACCCATGCAGGTGAAGACGGACATAATAATGCCTGACGATGGCAAGCAAATACAGCAGTCCAGTATTTCGGTTTGAGATAAGTGTGATGCAGTTTTAAAGATTTATTGGTTCCCAAAATTTGAGCAAACTTCTCCAGCTTCTACGTTTTTGGGCATACGGGTATGTCTCTGATTTACTTGAGAATACTTGTGTGCTGACTGTTAAACATCAAGAAACCAAAACCATCTGTAGGCTGTAACACTTCTCTCTACTACTCAACTCCTTCATATTTTCTGCAACATCCCTGCAGAATACAGTACATTTGGTTGAATAACAGAACATCTACGACTGACTCCAGAAAGAAGTGTTGAGTTTGAATGTGAAAACAAAGAGAGGGAACACCTTGACTTTGCGGAAAAGTGGGATTCATGTGTTAAAGGAATTAGCATGAAATCGACAAATGCAGTCCTCTATTAATGCTGCTGAAGGTCAGTGGTGCTGGTGAGTGTGTGTGTGTGTGTGTGTGTGTGTGTGTGTGTGTGTGTGGGTGTGGCTGCCCGCTGAGTGCAGGTCTGCAGATGGATACTGGATCAAATGGTTAGAGGATGGGGAGTTACACAAGAAGTCTTACCCAAACAGGCCCCTGAAGCAGCAAAGACAAACAGGAAGAGAGACGACATTGAAAAGCGTGAAAAAGAAAAACCAACAAACAAACAAACAAACAAAAAAAAAAAAACAGAAGCAGAGCTGTGCTGAAGTGATCCAGCAATACAAGTGCAGCAGAGCGACAAGGCCTCTCATTTCTCAAACAGCACAAACACACATATAGGTTGACAGAATATACAATAGCCAAAGTTTGGACACACAAATAAATAAGCAAAATAAAGTCAGGAGCAGTTTCATAATGCCAGCGTAGATTCATACACAGCACATGGCAGGAAATTGCAGGATTTGTGAGGGAATCCAACTAGACTATTTGACCTCACTCACAAAAAATACTTTGAGAGAGATGATCTGTCAGAAACAGGAAGCACATAAGGATTATATTTCAAGAAAAGATTTAAAGAAAACAGAATTATCAACTGTGAGTTTGACAACACAAAGTTGTACACAAAGTACAGAAATAAAGTTTTATCACTCGTACCTACAGAAAGACAAAATTCTTGGGGAGCAGATGATGTTTAGTGAACTATAGTGAAATATTTTAATGTTGTCTTTGGTTACAATTAAAATAGTAGACCAATTGGTCAAGTTATGGCCTGATACTGAAAGCTACTCTGAGCTGAAGACTTTTATCAGATACAGAAGTATGTGATGGTATGTCACCCCAGATATTTAATGACTTATAGTCTACAGTCTTGTTGCAGTGCAAGTGTCTCATAGGCAATGGTCCTCCCCAAGGGCTCTAACAACAACAACCTTTTTTTTTGTGAATGTGGACAGAGCTGCAAATCCAAAGATCTTTCTAACTACTCCCCATTCAGGTCTATAAGAGCAACAGAGTAATAATTTCATGAACAGTTCTTCTTGCAGCAGTGAGCAGTGAGCATGCAGTAAAATGTGGACACCTCGGGTGAATGTTGTATCTGCACAAACACTTGTGATCGTGATTTAGCACATGTAACTGCATCACAAAGAAGTAGAGAGGATGAAAATGGCATCATGGGACATGGGTTTACTACTTTATCGTCATCTCACTAAATCACCTCGACTTCTGAGACAAACTGACTAAAGGCTAAAAACCTCTGTCTATTGCTTTCCAATCTGCGGAAGGTAAATCAACTGGGTTGGTCAATATGGGGTGTGTGTAAAGGTGTACACACAGGCATGGACATCTTAATTTGGCAGAAAAACGACTTGTTTATTGCCAGTGTGTCCTTGTCATATAAAATCCATGTCTGAAGTGGAGCTCAATGTCAACCAAGAGCAGAGAGAAGACGCGGCGGCAGTGACGGTGGGTTTGCGTATGTATGCAAGCTATACAAGAGCATCTGAATAGGACTTCAGATTGTTAAACAAGTTTATTTGGGTTAATTTAACTTTATGAAGTGTTTACAATGTGTGAAAGAGAGACTGTACCATAGCAACGGTGGCCACAGGCTGCATCCTCGTGAGAGCCAATGTGTCCTTAAAATGACAGTGAGTCCAGTGTGTGTGTGTGAGTGCACTTAAAACTGCATGGTATCTTAAATTACATTGTCCTCAGAGCAGCCTGTACCTTTTTTATACATGCACACACACACACACATACACCCAGTAGACAACTTTACAATGTTGCCTCCCGTCAAATTTTCATCCTACAACAGGCACTGATGAATCCCGGTTGACCCGAATCACCCGTCTCATCTCCAGTCCCTTTAATCAGCCAGCAATTCCTTTGAACCAAAGAGTGGTTTGAATAGTGCCGACTAGGAAAGTAAAAAAGCAATGAAAGCCCTTGTTTGGTCGATAAATAGAACACAGAGGAGAACATTTGGAAGCTGTGCATCGAGTCGGATCAATGGCCGCGTGATAGCGTGTTGCCTTATGAGACAGAGCACAATCAGTTTTCATGCAAACTGTGTGGCTTTGTGGACATAATGACAGCAGAGCTGGAAACTGATCGAGTGAGAGGACGCGGATGCGCATGACAGTGTTTGAGTGTGAGTGTGTGTGCGAGTTTACAGCGCGTGTTAGCTCTGTAATTAACAGGGCGAGAACGTCGTCTTCTCCCTCACACACTGACACAGTATGGAGTTTAATGAGGCCTGGAGAGGCATGAAATGATGAAATGAAATCAAGCCTGCATCAGGACGTTACGGGGGGAATATTGAATGTGAGCCTCCGTCTGCACAATTGCTCTCAATTGCTCCAGATGCTGTAAGTACAATGGCTGGTTATGGATTATATGATGATGATGATGCCTTTTACATTTTCGTGATTTGGCTGGAACATTACAGCAGCAGAAGAGAAGAGCATTGTATCCCAAATGACCACAAGTAAGAAAGTGCAAAAGTAAACACCACATTTCCAGAGCAATGTTCCTGTAATCATAGCTTGAAATAAGATGGACTTGTTATTTATTTCTATGTACCGCCACTTTCCAATAAACATAGGTAAGCATTTTAGTTAAAGTTGTGTGAAATCTCTCAATTTCTTGCTCATACAAGCAGCGAGAGGTGGCTGAAATGTGCTTCTCTATCACTTTCTGTGTGCAATAATTGGTTCAGTTCAGTCGCAAAGCCAGAAGCTTAGATTTCTGCTCACGCTTCCAATATTTTCTGTCTGCAGATGGTCACAGCTTGCTCCACAAAGATCCAGTCAGAGAGGATTGTGGGCCGGCCAACTTGTTCTAGTGTTTGAGTGGTTTTCAAAGAAGGTAAATCCACCTGAACCTGTGTTACTAATCTTTTAAACCTGCAATTATTGCCCACTTTAGGGCAGCAGAAAGCAGAATTTGTGAACACAACAATGATATATCATCACCTTTTAGGTTGATATGGTGAACTTAATGCCATGTCTAATCAGCAAAATAGATTTTCCTTCTGTCCTTCTGCCTATATGCTTGAATGTACACATTTTAAACAATGTATTTAAATGGAAATATTACTTTTAATCAATTTTATTCCCATTCAAGCACTGCCTGCAACCATACAGACACACAGTGTTAACATAAACCCTCTTACCTGAATGGTTTGGGAGGCAGTATACTGAAACGAGTCTTCTCCAGCATCTTCCTGATCTTGTTTCGTCCTCCTGACACAGTGTTGGCTTTCATTTTCCTGGTGCTCTTGTGGTCTGTGGGGAACTCCATGTCTCCAGGAAGGTCGGGGATGGAGAAGCGATTGCCTTTTTTCTCCTGGATCTTGGGGATGTGAGGGCCGCCGTTCTTCTTCTCGTGAACGATCCTGCTAAGGAGCTCTTTGAAGACTAGATAGATGGAGGTACAGAGAGAAGAGGAGGAGGAGGAGGATTGGTCGTCATTTCAAATGATTAGCACTGGTATGAACTGAGGCAGATTGTGATCTATGTGCATTAGTGTGTGGGTACGAATACACTGACTTTACTCACCAAATATATTGGTTTTGACGGTGAGAGAGAGGTGTGTGTTATTTCTAAGGATGTCAACAGCTTTGGTGATGGAGATGTTCTCAAAGTTCTGACCATTGATCTCCATGATCTGAAACAAGACAGAAGAAATGACAAAATTATAGCAGGAATCAATCAAAACTGACTGAAGTGCAGTGACACACAGAGGTAGACGTGGATCTATGCAGGAGTATAAAAACACCCATTGAATTCCCTTCAAAACAACTAACTTTTAGATGATCCTTGACTGAAATCTGAAACACATTAGTTGTGCCTGTTGTGATATTATTCTTGACTCTCTCGACTCAGCATATTTGTAAGCAGTTTACTAAATGCAAAGAGTGAACAATGTGGTTTCAGTCCTCTCTGTATGACACAAAAAGGGAAGTGTGACTGCCGGGTAGCTTAATCTGTAGTGTGCAGTAGTTAAAATAAAAAAATATGCAGAAAGTCAGTAAATGTGCTGTATTAGGCAATATAGATACCTAGACTCAAGACAATACATACATAACAAAATGTGAGTGTACAGTCATCAAGTAGTGGTTCTTATTCAGCTCTCACATTCAACAGATGTTAAGTTTAACCACAGAAACAACAGAACAGTCCTCTTTTAACTCAAGGCTATCTTCTGAGCTTGCAGCAGGCCACGTCAGAACTTATGTATCTAGTGAAATAAAGATCCAAGGATAACATTTTTTGAGGACAGTCAAGATGGATATCCAAAGAAAAGTTGTCTCTGATCAAAACTTGGCAGTCGGATGCACATATTATGTTCCCATTATTTCTCTCTTAAGTCCCACCAGACTTTATGGAGTGCACTAATGAACTACGCTCTTTATCCAGAGTTTGTTAGTGCAGTTCAAGCTTCAAATCCTCCTCAAGAGGTGGATCTTTACCCAGTTTGACGTCATATGCGCTCTAGAGTATGCCATCTTTAAGGCTCTCCATTTACTGTGTCTGGTTCCTTTTTCCATTCCCTAAATACTGACCAGTCTCCAAGTTCCTGCTGAAAAGTATTGCATGGACTCTATAGAGACATCTCAAAGTCAATAATGATCAATTTAACAGAAGTCTAAGTTCAATTTGTGACATCATAAGGTCTGAGTATATGCCTAATATATGTGTAAAAGAAGTTTAACAGATTTGTAAAAATGTCTAAACATATGTTGTCACTTTTGTGGGTTAGTGTGTATTGACTAAAAACTCAATATCCATCTACACATCTACGCACAGTTATTGTAAGCTTAGTTCAACCACATTATCACATCAGATGTTAAAAATAAGACTGCTGACCCCATGATCACAGGACTGGTCGATCATGAGATTACATAACCTAAAACCTCACAGACAAAGTGCTCAAAAAAATCTACACACTTTCTGGATGCTGTTTATTACATTACAAACTGTGACTTTTGACCAGCTGATGTCAAGTTTATTCATTTTTCCATCTGCATTCCTTATGTTAGTTGAAACGCATCTATATTCGATATTTTGCATTAATTCTAACCGTTTAATTAGGGTCTAATGAACATCCAGAGACACAAATGCAATAAACTGCTTGCTAGGATAGTGATGTCGCAGTACTCTGGCTCCTGAAGCCATATATGTACCTGATCTCCCCGTTTGAGTCCCGTCTCTGCAGCCTTGCTCCCTTCTTCCACTGACTCGACAAAGACGCCGAATCCTCTCTCGCTGCCGCCCTGCACGCTGAAGTAGAGCGGCGACTCCCTGGACGCCTTCTGCAGAGTGATCTGTCTCCACTTAGCCTTGGCTGCGCATGCTATGTTCAGCAGCCGCAAATGGCCCTTCATTTTCTGACAAGGAGGGGAAAATTGGAAAATGATGAGCCTGAGGAGTTTTGCATTTAAATCGGCTTCTGTTTCTTAATCTGTGCAGTGTAGATTTGGATGGAAAACAACTTGCAAATGTAATCAAGAGCAAAAGCTTGGAGGTGATTTAAAACCAGTTATACGAGAACATAAACGATGATAACAAAATAATCGTTTGATCTGAGCTCCTATTCTGACAAAACACGGACTGCAGGTACGTCTTTGAGGATCTCCAACCAACTGAACTGAGTAAAAAGTGACACAATAAAAGATTAACTGAATTACAGCTCAAATGCACTGAAGTAAAAACTAAATTTGGACGTTTGATCTTACTGTCACTTCTAGATGTTTCTCAAAGTCCTCCAGGAAGCGTGTCATGGCCGGGTCACCCTCAAAGTCATTGAAGTGGTTGTTGACCCACAGCAGCACTATTCTCGTTACCTGTGAGACACAATGAGAGCTTCATGCAGTGGAGACACAAAACGTACACTTCTCTTCATACAGTTCCTGTAACAGTTTATATTCACCCACCAGTTCTTGCACTATTTGAGTATGAGCTGCTTTGACAAGAAATTGGTGGAGAGCTCTTGCAGAAAGCCTGTACTGTAGGTGTTGGGTCAGAGGTCACATTTAACTGCTCTGCAGGACATCGTGAGCTGGTAGTTGCTCAGGGAAGCTTTAGAAGGCTAAATGATTGGCAACATGAGTGATTTCAGTGAAGATGTCCTTGCTCACTATGTTACCATACTGTCAAAAGCTGCCCATGTTACACATTTCTTATCTATGTACTGTATAATAGTTAAATCACTTCAAAAAAAACATAACAACTCTGACAAAAAGCAGCCCCAATTGTCAAATCTTTGTTTTAAAGCAGTCCAATTATTGATTTATCTGTCTTCATTTTCTGAAAACAAAACAAAACATGGGAAACAGCAGGGAGGCTAAATAATGATCATGTGCATCGCTGCAGAGAACAAAAAAAAAAAGTAACCATTGGTTGACTGCTTAATTTTGTCTGACAATAATTAAAAGAAAAACTGAAAGCAAAGGGAATTCGGAAACAATTATTTCAGCAAATTTACACTGGTGGAAACATTGTTCCAACCTTTGCAAAAGGTCAGAGAGGCAGCCGATACATCAACACAGTGCATCAATCAATGTCCACTTTCCCCCGTCTTTCCTGTTTCTCACACCATCTCTCCTCCTCTCTTTCTGCACTCTCTTACTCTTTCTTGCTCATTCTGTACAGGATTAGATCCTGTTTAACAGAGCTGAAGATTATAAGCCTGATTGACAACCACATAAAGACTATTGACAGTACAAGACTAATCTTAGGTTAAAGCAGTTATGGACAACAGGAGTGTCATGCATGAACAAATTGCGGCTGGGCTCAAGGACAGCTGAGCTGGCTGAACTTGTATTGATCTGCATGTGAGCAGCACAACACTTGAATTTCCATCAACATGCATGAATACAAAACATTAGGAGTGCTGATAGCAGCATAAGGACCGTCATTTAAAACACATAAAATAGTACAGAATGGATACATTATATATAGGAGTATATACAGTTTTAACTTAGTATGCGTACTCTACACTACTACCCTGCGCCATTTACTTACATAGAAACACCTTAACATTTGAATCCCAGCCAATTGACCAACTTGACCTTTCATGTCTGCTCCCAAACACGCGCACAAATTCAAAGGTATAGACACACATACAAATCTTGCTGGTCCACAAACACATACATTTGTGCAGTCTTTCACACATCCATCCATACTGTAAAAGCGAAACTAGCAAAACCAACTCACTGTGTCTCGGAGGCTGTCGATCTGGAACCACTCCAACAGTTTCTTGCCGACATCCATGGGATTTGCCAGGAAGGTCCTGTAGGTCAGCAGGAAGTCTTCAATGTAGGTGGGGTCCACCACTGATGGTTCCTCTACCAGGTGCATGATCAGACGCTCCGGGGTTCCCTGGGGTGAAAAACATATACATACACATAAGGATACACAGAGGAAAACATAATCTATACAGACACTGACACACACACACACACACACACACACATACAGAAGCACACACACATATAGACATGCATTGACGCAAGCAGGCACAAGAGCACGTGCACACACCAATTTGAATAAATTATGTCGACATTAATCATAAAAGTGACAAGGACATAAACTATAAAGATGCAGCTATTGAACTAAGCTGTCAGTCACACACACACACACACACACACACACACACACACACACACACACACACACACACACACACACACAGAATAGCTCCTTTGCAAGAGCAAACTTGAGCTTGTGTTTTTCTGGATTTGTATATGACCAAATCTAAATGTTTTTTTAAATTTCTTTGTCTAGATCTTTCCATTTTTGTTCATAAGTAGCTAATATGTGACGGCCAAGACGCATAAACTCTACACTTCTGGTTTGGGTGAGTTTGTTAATGTTATCAGAGCAAAAGTTTCTGGGGGAAACGATTCATTTTGACAGGGAACAGAAACTAGAAAGGCATCTACTTTTGTCTGACACGAAAAGAAAGCCGAAAACAGAAGCGGAAATGCTAACACTTGTAAATTGACTCATCTCCACTGGATGTGTTTTGGAGCCAACAGCCTTCCTTGGAGCGGTGGCCAAGAGAATCATTCAGGCCCATTATCCGATCAATACCTGGCTGCCTCTGGAGGCTCGGCAGAAGGATCAAAAGGCCTTGGAGCGCTTTGCAATGTAGCGAACAAGAAAATGCTCCGGCAAACACTAATAGTGCTAACGGTGCCTCGAAACAATCAACTGAGAACACAGAGCAGCTGCATTGATGTTTTTGCTAAGATACTGTGTGTGAGGGCATGGTCGATTCATAATGAGGTGGTACTCAAATCCATCCATGGCATTTCAGTGTATTTAGTACATAATAATGAAAAAAACAAGCAAAGAATGATAACTTGATTTTCTGATTTAAGAAGTTAGTCATGTTATCTTGAGCTTAGCGTGAGATTAAACATGCTTACTAGCTTGCTGCCATGCAGCTTAAACCCTGGACATTAAACCGTCCCTGACTCATCTTGTTTGGGATATTTTCTTGAACAAGGTTAAATGTATTTCTATATCGCGTCAATTCACAAAGGTTGAGCTTTGGGTGAAACACCAGTCTAACATGACCTTTGAACCCCAAGTCTTCCTGCATCCCTATCTTTCCATCCAAAGTGGATTCTCATTTTGTAGAGTTAAAAACTTAAAATGTGTTGTTTTGTTGATCTTTGTCAGAGGTCGGTGTCAAATTCAGGACAGAAACTTTGGGGACTAGAAGAATTTCAGTGGACACTTGAAAACAGCAAAATGCTTTCTCGAACCCTGGTTGAACTCCGGTTACTTAAGATCTAACATCAAATAAAAATCACCGACCTTGATGACAATGTGTCCTTTCCTGGTCCCGCTGCGATCAAGCTCGCGGTGCTCCTTCACCATCACGATCTCCCCCTCCTCCTCCACCTTGTGCGTGTTCTTCTCCACATGGTTGAGTATGCGCCAGTAGTCCTCCTGGGCGATGCAGACGAACTGGTCGAGGATGACATGTGGACAGCGGGTGAACTTGTAGTAGAGCAAAACACTGCTCTGCACCACAGCCGGGTACTCAAACAACAGCACAGAAGAAGCATGCGGGCGGGCAGGGAGAGGCATGGGAGGACGGAGGAAGGAAGGTCCAACAACACTATTCCTCACACTAACTAAACTCAATTAAATGAGGCTCAATATAAAGTACCTATGGTGGTCCAAAATCCTCTCAGCTAGCCATTTCGCAGAGGCATCCTTCACTTCAATTTGACAACAGAGCTAAACCAACTTCCCATAATACACACTGAACAAAAAGTGCCAAGACATGACTCGTCACTACCCTACAGCCCTGTCAGTCGCTGAGCTTCCCTTGACTAAATCATCAATTTCTGCATTTGCCTCGCTAAGCCCTACCTCTGCAACTTCCTGTGTATCTGAAGACAGGAAACAATGTGTGCAGTGGAGGAACTGGACAGTGTGAACCGCAAAACCATGCTAGACTTCTTTTACCTTTGTGAGCTCAATAACATCACATCCCTGCTCTATATCAAGACCTAGACCTGCTCAGCTATTTGTAAACACATCTGAAACACACACACACACCACTGTATGACAACGTGCAAAAGGCCTGTGACTTAACTGACAACAAAGACTTTGTATTTTGCTATCATGATTTTCCAAATGTGAACTGTTATAGGTAATGAAAGAAAGGTAAAAATGAAAATTGTGCCATTATTTAATTGTGCCTGCAAACCTCTACACTGTAGTCAAAAGAAGAAATTAGGAAACTGCACTGTGACACATATTCTTCAGTAAAGCAGTGCAAAGTTAAATAGTTAACACACCCTTTGTGTAACAGTAACCAAAAACATTGAAAAAACACTGTAATATCTTGTAAAACATGGCTATCAAAATCAATTATTTGCCATTACCAGTGCATTAGTGTAACAATGGCAATGTCAGACAAGCTTGCTTACTAAATAAATTATACTGTAATTGACAAACACAAGTCTCAGTCTGCCATGTATCAGTGCAAGTAAAGATGTTTTTTACTAAAATGCTATCAAGAGGTTGTCAGACAATTATTTTGTTAACAGTCACATTGAGGCTGTAACTTCTTGTAGCGAGCAACTCAACAATTACTAAATGTTTTTCTTTTTTGTCTTGTTTACCTGGCAGTCGTCCCCCTTGGTGCGAACTTCTCCGTTCATGTACTGTTTGTCCAGCGAGGGTGAGATGCCAAAACTGTTGCCCATACAAAGAGTCTCCACTCTTCCCTCTGGGTGGCTGATCTCCACCGCCCCGTTCAGGATAACGTACCAGAGGTCCAGCTGCAGACAGGCGCACAAAGATGACATCATCAAACATACAATAACAAACATTTCTGATCTGCACAAGTTATGCTGCCGATACTAATGTCGGCTTTTCTTATTTCTTTCAATTCATGCTTTTCACAGCTAAGTCAATATACTGCACATCCACGTGTACTTAATATCTTGCAGTGTTGATACTACTCTTGTAGTAACAACTGGGGTTTGCACACAAGCAACAATGCCAAATATATATTGGTTTTGACTGTGGATCAGCAGAAAACATTGAGCTCAATCTATAAGACTCATCGTTAACCTCACTTGGCACAGTTTTATTTCAAGTCACTAGATTTCAAAGAGCCCACTGGATATCACTGCACCGCTACACAAGGATGACTGTTGAAATGGCTATATAACACTAACTGACATTTAGTACATTGTGAGCATAATGTGCTTTGTGTGAGGTGTGAGTGTGGTGGTGAAGAGCTATTGTGTCTCTAGTGGTGGCTTTTGAAAAGAAAATGCTAGCAGGCATAATATAACAAGCCATTCATCCCACGTGTGAGCGGATGGAAGGGAGGGAGGCTGAACGAGCCCTGGGCTCCCTCCGCAACTATAACTGATATTTCCTCCTCATTGCCTTTTCATTCTCTCACTGTTTCTCACCCAGCAAATCTCCAATTCTCTCAGTGCTTCTCGCTTTCTCTCCCCATGAGCCTCTCTTTCTTCCAGTCAGCCTCTCACTCTCAGCAATGATGAAACAGTAATAAGTAAGGTGAGGCGAGGTAATCAACCACATATATATTGAACACCAAAGTCCTTGAGTCTGCATAAATTTAACACCTCTCATTGCATTTATATTATGCATTTATATCATGAGTGTTTATGGCAGCCTGCAAAGGTGGGTAAACTATTATTTGTCAAGTTCTTATCCTTCAAATAAAATGGCAAGTTAAGAAACTTTAGTTGGTTTCTCTTGTCACTGTAACGACGATCGCTTGTTGGCTACTTCCATTTTCTCTTCCTGTCTGTCCTCTGAAGCACTTTACCTCTCTTTTTACTTCTGTTAGACCACTTAAGATTATTTTTTTCTATTTTCCTTTCCCTCTCTTGCTCACTTAGCAGTCATGTTCACTTGTGAGAGGAGCAAAGTGCTTCTCTTTGACCTTCAACACGAGTCCACAGAGAGACAAACAGAGCGGCGGAGACCTGTCCGTCAACCAGACTCAACACAGATGCAATGGACGCACAGACACCCATGCGACACACACTGCCTATTTGTGTGTATTGCCCCGTTGATTCCCGTACTCCTGGAGCTTGGCGGCTGGCAGTTCATTGCCATTTATCACCCTGTCGTTCTAATGCTGCTGTGTGTAACCAAACAGCCATGACAGAGCCTCCGTTTCTCAGGCATGTAACTTAATTAATTAGCCGTGTAGCGGCTCAGGTGACTGACAGGGCTTTTACTCTGCAGTGACTTTGCATACACCAACTTCTGTATGTGAATTACCTTTGGATATACTGGAGGATGGTGAGGATGTGTGCGTATGTACACATGGAAACATGTCAACACCTGTATGTGCTCTTTCAAACCCCAGTATGTGTGTATGTCTGCGGTTCAATATACTTGTGTGCTGCTTATTCCACCTTTTCTTTATTTTCCATTTTACGTACTTTTGCATGTTCCCCCATGCTGGCCTACTACGACTCCCTTCATGCTTTTGTGTACATTAAAGAGTCATTTAAGAATCAGAAAGCCAGCTTGTTTCTGACAGAATAAAGGCAAACACTCATTTAATTGTTAAGGGAATTCAGTGTAATTGTGTTAATGAAGCAAATGATTAATCTTAGTGGGACAGACAGCAAAAGTAAAATGTAACAATAATAACTTTAATTACTGCAAAATTTTTAATACTTCTTAAAGCCTCATATTCAGAACATTAAGTTCAAAACATTCTCAGACTTTTAACGGGCCCCTTCACAGCAACTATGATACAAATCTACAGATTTCTCTGTGTGTTATTAGTTCATTCATACCTCCTGCTTGTTGTGCAGTATGACGGTGCCAGCCTGCTCCACCACCTCAAACACCATGACGCTACACAAGTCTCTGCGCACAGACATGGTCATGTTGGCAAAGGCAGGCAGCTGGTGCATGAACTCCAGTAGTTGCTCTAAAAAAAAAGAAAGGGAGAGAAGAAAACCTGCATGTGAGTGGTGGCAACAAAACATTATTAGCTTTTTTCATCTTATATATGTATTTACCACAAAATCTTAACAACCTGTAACCTTTCAGAAATCAAACATCACACATATATCACAGTTTATCTTCATTGTTTTCATCCAGTGACCCCAAGCCATTAGCTATACTGTCGATGGCCTGGATTAGTGCATACTCTCAGTGCTCAAGATTTTGAAACTTTCACACTCTGTTCCTTCCCTGCTTCCTCCTCGGCACTGTGGCTGAGAACAGAGTGACCTAGCTCCAACCTGAACACTATGCTATGTAGCTCCCTTTTATTTCCCCCTGCTGCTATCGCCTCATCCTCTCTTTCTCTTCGTCTCCGTCCCTCTTACCTTTGTTCTTGGATTAGACAGTCACAGTATTTTAAGTCATTCTTAGTGTTTTTAAACACTTTGAAGTGCAAGATGGTTGGAAGTTTGTAAGAGGAGAAAGATCACAGAACCACAAAGTTTAGATTCAATTTAGTTTATGTTGATTGGAGTGGAGTGGAAACTATCCTGATGTGGTAAATCAACAATCTGGTGAGCCAAGCAGAATAAAGCTACATTAGGCAAGGGTAATAATGTTATTAATCAGGCAGTAATGGAATCTATACCAATTCTAAGGTTGTAATGGGCAGCTTGCATGTGTTTATGTGTTGTGAGCAGTTCAACCAACAACAGATTTTTCTCTCCAAGACAGATTCATTTGACTTTTTAGGGGGCAGAAGAGGTACGAGCATCCAGTAATTAATAAGGCTCTTTAAACGACACAATCTCTAAGACTTATCAGGTGACCCGAGCCACAGGTTGGGAACCACTGGGCTAAAGCATTACCACCTCTGATAGCTAAATGAGAATGTCTCAAATGCCCATTCACATCGGAAAATACTTCTGGATAGGAAGCACACACTGAGCCAATAATGATAAAATTGTATCTTAAAAAGGAGATAATATTGGATTAAGTCACAAGGTATACAGTACAATATTGAGTGACATCCTCCATATTCAAACATTTACTTTCCACTGGCATTGTTGAACCAAATATTTAAAATTTGCCACTCAAGTGAACTTCATTAATAAAGAAAAATTTATATTTTTTAGATATTATGTGAGTCAGGGTTGAACTTGGGTTCCTCTCTACAGAATCTCTCTGAATGAGCCTGAATGTGAAGGGAAGGCCATGAGAAGGCCATCCTCCCAGCAGGCACACAGCAGGCCAGGCCTTTACAACTCCTCTCAGCTCTCTGATGTGGTCACCTTCTCCTCCAGGACCCCACTGGGCCTCGCTAACGAGGTCGTCTCTCTGATTGCCTGCTTAAAAATACACTCTGGAAGGGCACCGGTGTTTAGAGACCACTGTGAGGGGTCTTTTTGCGAGAGGGGCATGTTTGTATCTCCCCTGTGCTCATTGAATGATTGATGGCTTCTGTGAGGGCTGTATCTCTTGTACATGAAGTCCTGTACATGCAGGCACATACTGCGTAAGTAATTCTATTGAAATGTGACATGTCCTACTCACTGGTTGATTACAGAAAAGCAAGAAATTACCTTTTCAAGCTATTTTACAATTCTAAATATCATTTAAAGTGAATGTGAAGACGTAAAACACTTGGTTAAGAGCAGCAGAAAGTTAGACTGACCAATGTCATCGTCTGTGCGGTCGGCTGGGTCTTTCTCCAGACACTCTCGGACCAAGTCTCGGCCCAGAAGAGTGTCTGAAGCTCTCTCCAGGTCCTCATCTTCCTCCTCTTCTTCCTCGCTGTCCACTGCAGCCTCTGGAAGTCCAGACAGGTCCACATCTCCCAGCTCGCTCTCTGTGGCCTGGAGAGAAGACAGGCAGCACAGTAGTTGGTAATTTAGCTATTTATGTATTACCTTAGAAAAACTGCATGTGTTTTGTGCATCAGGATTTTAGGAAGTAATCATTTTAGATTAGGTTTCATTGGCTTTAGGATTAAACCTGCTTGACTCAAAAAATCTTAAACTATGGAATACCCCCTCTTACTCTGCAGTTCTATTCCATTTTCCCTTTATTTTATGAGGATTTGCATGTATTATCCACACAAAACATGAGGAATAACCTTGGAAAGAGCAGCTGTATCTGTAACCCTGACACCAAGTCCCAAACTAGAAAACAGAGGCGAATAGCCAAATATTTAAATCCAGCAGTAATAATTCATATTCCACCATATTTCCCCTGTGTAGGGCAGACAGATGGTTGGCATGGTTTGGTTCTAAAGGGGCTTTCAGGTCAGGTGGGAATTGAACCTTCAACCGAGAGGTGAAGAGAGGAGCTCTCCAGCGGTGGTGGCAGCATTGCAGACCATCTGTTCGCTCCTGCAGGTGGGCCTAAAAACAAAGGGAATCGTCTCGCAATTTATTTATTTAACAGAGACCAGGCAGAGAGTTCTCTTACTCCTCTAGCAATTCCCATCTTCACTGGCTGAGATGGAAGGTAAAATGAAAATGAATGCACTGTACTGTATTTAAGGACAATATTGCCAATGAAAGCTTTTTAAAGAACCACTGATAGTCCTGATATAGATCTTGAGAACTGGCTGTGAGAAAAACAAATTAGTTAAAAGATACTATAGGATCGATCCGAGCATTGTTAAATTTGAAACATTATTCAACACTAAGAACATCTAAAACTTAACCAATCCTGCATTTGTTGGAATAATAACCGCAACTTTTAAGTTACAACTGAATGTGTGTGCTTATTTGCACATTTGTTTATTCATTTACTCATTGTTTTCTTCTTTATTGCATTATTTACCTATCACTAGGCAACAAGTGTTGCCGTCCACCTACTTTATTTCATTTTTTTTTGTTTTATATTTGTAACAATGTCCATATAACTTCTTGATGGGTCATCGTGGAATAAAGAGCCTAGTCTAAAAGTCTAAGTTGAGGAAGACATTATCTTGTTGCCATCAGTAAACCTACATTTTGGTAGTTGTTGATTTAGAAGAGTGGAGTAGATTTGATTGTGGTATCAGCTGTTGAAGCCAGTGGGAAAAAGTTCATGTCCTGCCCTACACACTACAAGATGGACTCCCTAACCAACAATGCAATCTTGATTTTTATGGAGATTTGGTACCTGGCCAAAGGGTTTTATAGGTTTCTCCGAGGGAAGGAGATTAAGCTAACAGTCCATCCCGAGTTCAGGCACAGGTCCACTCTTGTTTTCATAAATTAGGTTGGACAAGCTATTTAGAGGGACTGTTAAAACACACCAGCTGCTCAGCTCCGTCCTGTTCTGCACCAGATACATTTCATTTGGCCTAATAGATAAGAATAGACAAGCATGAAGACTTCCCTGTCCAAAATAAAATATGAATCCTGATTTTATTTTCTTCAACACCAATAATAAATGAGATAGGAAGGAAAATGACATGCAGGGATAAACACTCCATATCTATTAAAGAGCACTCAAACCAAACATCTCAACAACAGCATGTCCTGCAAGTTGTTCTGCAGTGTAAAAACACATTTTTAATTTTGCTTCACCTCTGATTTATTGATTCTTGAAGGACATTTGTCTCATGTATTCATCAGGCCAACAGTATACAGAACGAGACAAAAGCGCAGCGGTACTTTCTATAGTTCACAACAAGAGAGAAAACTCCATATCCATCAGATAGAGGCTGTTGTGGAGGAAAGTGGCCGTCAATTTAAAACTTTTTTGGAAAATGGAGGCAACAGTGGTGCAATTTCTTGTCACCCTCTGCCACTGACATATGGTATCTTTCAGTGCTTTTGCATTCATTGAGAATGCAGGATGTGCCCTTTCAGTCCAGGGCCCCTGGTCTTAGCATGAGTTTGAGCCAGGAGGACATTTCCTAGAGATGAGGGACATCAGATCTGCCCAAGAAACCCCACATTTTACAGTGCTGTGACAGAATAACAGAGACAGAAAAAGAGACAAAAATGAGGCAGCAATGCACAGAAGTTCAGGACATAGCCAAGAGATGGAAAGAAAAGAATATGGTGATGTGGTGGGAGGGAGAGAGAATAATAGAAGAATAGAGGGTGACTGACAGGAGAGGGATGTAAAAGAGGGAAAGGGCAGAAGGGAAGAATATGAGAAGTGGAGGCAGAAAGGTTTGAAAAATGGAGGAGACAGAGTAAAGTGAACGGCTGTGGATTAGGTCAAGGTAAGAGGCAGAGTGGGAGAAACCCAAAACAAAAACAGTCTGTTGCATCGACAGCTGAGGACCGCAGCCGACTGGAGGGTCAGCGCTTTAAGACAGCTGTAAACAAACACAGAGCTGGGTCAGCAACAAGCTGATGGGATCAGATCCGTGTGATTAATATCTAATCTCAGGATGAAGAGATCAGGTCTCAGGTGTTAAACGTCTGACACATGTTGACCTGACTCAGATCAATCTGCAAACACTCGCTGACATGCTGAGGAGGGAGGACAGGCTGTGGCAGATAAGGCGGTTAGAATATCAGAATTAGGTCATTATAGTCTGTTTTCTATTGGGAGCACAGGTAACTTTGTGAAATTCTGCTGACAATGACTAATGGATTCAATAATTCTTGCACTATTCCTTTTGAGGTAACTAGTGCAGCCCTGACGGTCATTTGCAGCAGACTTAGCAAATATTCTCCAATGTCTCAGTTGTGCGTTGCCCTGTTTTATCTCTCTCGAATGGAGCCCCTCCTAAACCCCTACACACATATACAAACATGTATGAAGAATATGGCATGTAGGTTGTAAAATCCTGCAGCACCCTGTGAAGAAGAGTCAAGACTGAAAGGTAATACTGAAAGGTTCTTGGATTTATTACAACTTTCTGAGTAAAGAGGGGAGATTAGGGGAGCCGAGGGATTAAAATGATGACATGACAGCCTTGTCATGTACCCTTTTATGGATTATTGATTCTCAGTCATTTAAATACCCGACACTCAAGAGAGGGATTTCATTCCAAAGCACTGAGCTACTGAATGCTCAGAAATGTCACATAAAGGTGAGGCTGATACAAAGAGAAAGTAAAATGTAAAAGACCTCCTGGTCCGGCAATAATACTTTTAAATTTACATTTAACATTTTACACTTTGTCCATTAAACTGGGTGATTGCACACTGGTCAATTCACATTTAAATAACACAATCAACAATGTAAAAGGTCTACATGTTTCCTGTGCTTCCAATAAATGAGTGTGTGTTTGCCTTGTTTCAGGTGATATGCACCGTATATATATGTAATGCCAAAAACTGAGAGAAATTGGGACGTTTCCTGACGTAAATAATCTCCCACAGTTCTCCATTTTGCATGAAATTCCTGTTTAGGGAAACCAAAATCAAACATTGTGACCAACATCAACTGCATAACTGATGTCTTACTCTCTCAATGTCCCTGCTCGTCTTTACTGCAAACTACCTGTGGAAGCAGAGCTAAGGAACACCTGCAACATGATCATTATGAACGCAGCTACACTGACGATGTTACAGCTTCTATACCTGTGGCACAGGTATAGACAGAGCTTGAAAGGTTAGGTTCATTTCCTGCATGTGACCTTTCATCAGCAGCAGGAAGTACAGAGGGAGACGGATCACCGGGATACACAAGTGGTGCACAATAATTAGTGAGATGGTTTTCGAGGAGGGAGGGTAGAGGAGTGACAGATATGCTACAGGTAGACAGACAGAATTGGAGCAAATCAAGCTGGGGAGAATCCACCATCAGTAAAACACCAGACCAGAGAGACCAGAGAGACCAGATGTTGTCGCAGTGTGTCGGTGGAAGGGCTATAGTAGACAGAGGTCTGTCCCTGGATTGGACAGGCTACATTATATTTTTATATGTAATGGAATAATGGTGGCAGGGAAGAGAAAAATTAAATTTTTCATCAGAAGCTTTCTTTCGTTTTTGTTTTTTTAATTAACAGTAAAAGCCAGAGTATATTCCAAAACCTAAATTATGAGATGAGAGGCAGCTGAACAAACTGATGAAGCATTACACTTATACAGCCTGGATTCTCTATATTTTATATTATACCAATGTTGACCAATAAATGCGTATGTCTCGGAAACGGGGGGAAAAGAACATGGATGGCAGTGTCCAAACTTTGAAAAAAAAAAAAAGACAAAAAAAAAACAACTTATCAGATAAAATCATTTAAACTAGCAATGAGGTACCCACCTGGTAAATATCTGATAGGCTGCTACTCCCCGAGTCGCTGGCAATGCTGCATCCTGATTGGCTAGGAGGCATGTGCATCACCTGCTGATGGGCGTGGTCTGTTAGGTGCATCTTATTGAGGTCAGCAGGAAGCTGTTCAGACAGACAAGAAGGCGGAGAGGATATGAGTTCAACAACAAGCTTACAAACACAAACACACACACACACACACACAGACACATACACACAGCTGTTTCATCAGCCTGAAAGCCAAGGCTGGTTTGGCACAGTTTGACATGATATACTCCAAGATAATTAACATGAAGAGGACAGAGCTGAAGACCCTTCAGACGGCTGTAAATTATGATCCAAGACTGGAGGTTGATATGATTTCTGATAGACAGATGAGGGGGTGGAGGTAGGAAGCTGGTTTTATATTTTTGAGAGACCTTAACAAAACTATAAAACAGTAAATTCTATCCATGGCTGTCTTATTAGGACGGCGTGGTTGGCTTTCTTTCATGCAGACAGCTCACGTGTGCACACAAGAGCACTCAAATTCATTTAGAGCCTCAACCAAAGACAGAAATATATTTACGATAAACACAGAAATTAACACAAACATACACACAGATACACCCCCACTGACATTTTAAGAATTAAGTAAGCAAATACATCAAGCCGGCAACAAAACAAAACAAATTCCTTAAACAAATCTGTTCAGGGCGGTCAGTTTGTTTACTTCAGAATAAGAAGACAATTTGCACAAGGCAACGTTTGAGCATCGATACAAACAAAAATTCATTAGTTTCTATTTTGTTATCACCTTTTCAGAAGATTGCTCCAAACCCGAAGTGCTGAGAGCTCATTCTCAAACAAACCCCTCAGATTCAGAAGGAGACAAAGTTGTCAGTCAAGCAGCCAACTGACTTAAAAAAAAACATCCCACCCTTCTGCAGAGCACTGTAGGTTTAACTGTCACTTTCACTGACAAAGAGACACAGAGACATAAAACAGAGACAAACAGGTCACCGGATAAATACGTAACCTTTAAACTACAGTCACACAACTTTCCAGCATGCATTCAACCTAAATTCACTGCACACAGCCACAGACTGACCACATTGTTATTGTAATGTTAGCTATTTTAAGTTTAAACAGTAAGGCCAGTTTAGAGGTGAGTGATTGTAGCTAATAATTCCAACAAAAAAAACAAGCTAAATTTTGCGAAGAAGATTTGCATGTGCTTGCTGCTTGAGCTCGGCTGGTTTTGCTGGATGTTGAAAAATTAAATAAACAGAGGGAGAGTGAGAGACTGGGTTTGAATGATTCAGCACCATGGAGAGAGAGAGAGAGAGAGAGAGAGAGAGAGCGAGAGAGAGAGAGAGAGATATTGGGCATCATTTATTATTGTGAAGTGATTATATCTGTGCATCCTATCTATAAATCTTAAATTCACATTAAATTCAATCTGAATAAATACACCAATCTATAGAAAAGGAACACATTTTCATCCCCAGTTTGAGTGCTGGTGAACAAATCAACATATCCTGGTGTGATACTCTATCTTCTCTTAATTAACAGACTGATTTACAACATCAAGTAACTGACCTCTTGGTCCTACCATTAAGTACAAACAAAAGGATCCCCAAACACACGGGACACACACGCTCAGACATGTTGTTACACAAAAAAAAAAACCTTAACCCACAATAAAGAGCGCTGTAATAAAAAAAGTGGAAGCCTGACATGGTGTTAGTAAAGCAGAGAACAGCCTCTTAGTAGACTCAAAGCTGGACACACTCTCCATGTCTAAACAGTCAGTCAACAACGAGACAGCTTTATCCAGACTGTGAAAGGAGGTCAACCAAACATCAAGTCCAGGTTTTACTTAAAAAGAAGTGGTCTATTATATGTACAATAGATGAAGATGAAAGGATGACTAAAAGAGGTATTTCTACAAAGGTTGCTGCAAAAAAAGTATTTAGAGACTGACTGAGGAGTTAAAAATGGGATTTCGGCAGCTATAGGTTTAATCTCTATTTCCTGGGCGGGTGGACAAATGTGCTTGGTCTCCCTCTGCGCTAGAAGAAAGCCTTACCAGTCTTACCAGTTTGGATCCTGGCAGTGTCAGAGAGGAAGTCCTCCTGCGACACCGGGCAAACCTACAGAACACCTCCTCCATCGGCACATCAGACAGCGCTGGCCGTCCAGACACACACTAACATAAACACTGACACTGACTCACATTTGTACAAGCAAAGCAGCACCAAGCCAAACTGATGCTTGGATGCTAGCTGAGGCTGCGAGGAAACCATGGTGCCAACATGTAATATTTAAGACGTTGAGTCTGGGGGTGCTGCCCCCTCAGTACTCTCCTCTAATAGGCCTGTCGTACTGTATGACCCCATCAGCACTTAACCCCCCCTTCCTAAAACCCACAGGGAAACAGAGTATTGAGGGGTGGAGTTTAAGAAGTTCAATGGCTTGTTCTTAATGTGTGGCATATTAAAGGGGAACACTCAGTTTAATGAATTCATGTACATTGGATTTACACAACATCAGGGACCCCTGGGCTGTGGCCTAAATCACTGTTTATCCTTATACGACACTTAGATATCCCTAGACCCAAGACTATTCTTTTAAAACGTACAGTTACATACAGGGCTTCGGTAGAATGGAACAACGTACCTAAAGCTATGACTATAAGACTGAATATACACGTTTTTCTATCATGAATGTTATTAATGTTGTGTGTTGTAAATGTAGCCGTGTTGAAGTAATTATCAGTAAAAGCACATTTGTCTGTGCTTTTATTTTGATGAGGTTGTGTTGCATTAAGACTAGCTGCTTTGTTTCATCAATTTTTTGGACCTTGCTTTGTGTTTGTGTTTTATTTGGACATTTCATTAATGTGTGGACCCCAGGAAGATTAGCAACTGCTCTGGCTGAAGCTAACGGGGATCCAATAAAACATATATCCCCATTTACCACATAACGCACTACATTTACTGGCCACCATTTTTCGTCCAAATGTCCAAATAGCGTCCAAATGTCCAAATAGTGTGAAATGTATGCACTACGTATAAAATGCCCTCAAACGAGAAATGAGGGAATGGACTCAAGGCTACAAGATGTAAAATGTGGAGCTACACAATGTGGTGAAAGCAAAAGCAATTCAGGGATTGACTTTTTAAGGATGCACTGATTATTTATTTACGTTATCAGCTGGCATGAAACTTAACAGCACATTCTGTTTGGACCAAACCCTTGGCCATGTGAGGAAATCAGTATCATTAATGTGTAATATGTATTAATCCATTCACTGTGGATTTATTTAGATTAAATACTGTAAGTACTAATAAATATCTGACTTTGTTCAGTCTCTACAGATTCAAACACACACGCTCACATACACACGAAATCTGAAAATGCTGCACTGTATAACTAAAGTTTAGCATCTTTAAACTTTAAGCATCAATGCATCTACTGCCTTCTTTCCCCATCACACACACATACACACCTATATTAATGTAGTACGTCACTTATATATTATATATAATAAATTACTCTGTTTCTTTCTCACTCACATATTTCAATAATTAGCAATACTTCTACCGTTTGATTCTAATTTCAAAGTTTGCTGCTTTAACATTCACACACATAATGACTAACAGGTCTCCGACATTAGTTTAGTGTGACTGAAGGAGTATTTAAGTGAAATCAATTCCCTATTAGGTACGGCAGTGTAATGCATTGTGTGTTTCACTTATTGAACCACGGGCAACACCTAATGTTAGACTGTTGTCTGAATGTGTTATTGACTAAATCCCACATATACACAAGTCTCTGCTTTCATCCCTTATGCCTGCTGTTGACCAACACTCTTCACTACTAGTTTGTTGTGTTTATGTGTGAATCAGAAAGGACAGAAAAAGCAGAGGAGGGGGGGTGATTGGTAATTCCATCACAGGTAAATGCTTATTGATTTCTGTGTGATGGAGCGGTTATAAGCCACTGATGACTAAGCTCCCACCCTGCGTCGGTTTAATATATTCACCCGAATTCACACGTACATAGTGACAGAATTCTGGATTTTGTGTGTTTCGCCTATAGTGGCAGATAAAATTGACGGTTCAATATATTGATCTGGCTCTATTTGGCATTCTTGCTTCTCGATCAGTAAACGTGAAAACCCCTGTACTTTTACTGGCACGGGCAAAAAATTCCTGGCGGTCCTGGATGGAGGAGGGTTTGCATTTCTATCATTTGGCTCATGCTTACATGGTTGAATGTATTTCTTAACTACAAAAATACTTCATTCAGGGTAGAAGTGTGTGTTTTGGAGGTGTGAGGGAATGAAATTGGGCAAGAACAGACAGATGAGTTTATGAGGGAGGGAAGGATGGAAGGGGGGGGGGGGGGTCAGGCGAAGGAGTGATGGGCGAAGTGAATAATTGTGGCGGTCTCGGGGCTCCTATTCACACCACAGACTTAATCCTACTCTAATCCTCCTCTTTCCCTCTCCCAGTGGGCTGAGCCGTGGGGTGGGGGGGTGGGGTGGTGGGGGGTTAGGGGGTCTCCCATCCTCCTCATGCATTAAGGATGAGAGTTAGAAGATTAAATATAAATGTGCAAGGTTCCTTCAGCTGTACAATTCTATCATGTCAACGAATGGGCACAATCATAGGAGGATCAAGCTGGCAGCAAATGTTATGTTGCAGTCAAACAGAGCAAGCTATCACAACACCAATCACTTACAGAGTCTGATTAACTCCAGAGAAATGAACCTCATCATCATTTATCATAATAAGGGTGAGAAAAGATTCAATCCAAGAAAGACGCAGCAGCCAAAGACGGTTAAAATCCATAAGGAACCAGCCTGAAGCTGTCAGAACATCAAGTTGTTACCTAGTTTGGCGGCTTATGAATGAATAATTGGCTAATGCTGTGAACAAAGAACATAACTGGTAGGGCTGTGCAATATACTGTGACATGAGTTACACAGGTAATCATTTTCTAATATCACTGTTTGCTTATAATTCTGGTGTCAATGATGTGAGTAGACATATTTGATCATTTAGTAATCATAAAATCACCCACAAAGACTAGGTTGTTAGAACTAAATGAAACTGAGCTGGATCTGGAAAATAGCTAAAAGGACATACTTTGTGCATTTTCACTATATACCTAACATTGTCCAGGACCAACAAGCTAACACAATGTCATATATAGTTCATAGCAGTTTACCACACAAATAAGGATCCCTTCCCTCCACCCATCCATCAATCATGGAGAAAAGCACATTAACCAACATACAAATGGCCACTCTGCATTATTTTAGCTAACTTTATGATTACATTTGTCTTTCTGCAGACCTACTGAAGTCCCTGTAAGCAAAACAAACCAAAAACATATTAGGGTGATGTCTTCTTTTTCCTTCTTCTATAAAACCCAACTCTGTTTCACTTATCGCATCCAATTTTAACAATGAGATTAACTAGCTGTGGGCCTGAGTGCTCTGTTCCCCCTATTTCCTCAGTGATAAAATGGGCTATAAAGCCCAGACTGGCCATTTGGCTACACAGACAAGAGACTGGGTTTCCCAAAGGCAATTTAGTGTTGGGATAATCTTTGCTACGTTGTAGGTCAATGCGTAGAGAGATGTTTTGGGAAACCTTGAAGACTTTAATGGATGAGGCCTAGTCTGTCTAGCTTAATAGTCAGGAATTTGATGGTTAAGGGTCCCAGAAGGGGCCACACCATTAAAACACAAGAGGAGGAGGGAGTGGTAAAAGCTATATCAGTTTTGAAACAGTGCTGCTAACTCACCTCAAATTTTATCTTGTATTAATTATTAGTCAATAGTTTTCTGAGCCAATATTGTTTTCAGCGTAGGCTTCATTAGGATGCAGGGAGAGCGTTTAATGACAGATACCTAGACAACTACAGAGACAGAGACCAGTTAATAGAGGAGGATAAGTAAGAAGATTTATCAAAAGAGTTGGAGCATGACGAAGATGTATACACCAACACCCAGAATGAGACAAAGAGGAACAGAAGACAGAGCGGGAACAATACATTAAGATGAATAATAAAGAGGACAAATGGCTTAGCAAAGTAATTAAAGAAATTGTGATGAAGCTGATGAATCCTGATGAGGATGATAATTAAAGAGGGTTCAACAAACAATGACACAAACAAAGCTCAATGAATATTTAAAAGACAATGTTGTTGTGCTTGCCAAGAGAAAACAAAATGACAGTATCATGGAAAAAGAAGTATAGTTCAGAGTCTGTAATAAAGCATCTTCTGGGAGGTTCGGGACTTGAAGGTTGCTCATTTTGCTGGTGATCACTGGGTAATCTTTGTTTTAACAAAGGTATATGGATACTAAAGGATATACAACAGACACATGGTGGCAGACATGAGTGTATTCATGTGTCAATGTGTTCACGAGGGATACCAAAACCACATATGAAAGAGAGCTGCTGCTTCTTCAAGAGCTGCACCATTAAAGATCTTCCTTATGGCACAATTTGAACTATCTTGGTTAAACACTATACTTAAACCAAACAAACACAAAAAAAAATAATTCCCTCTAGTAATACCCAATAATCTATAATTATAACTGTAAGGGATTATGATGGTGCTGAAGACAAATACAAAAGGGATACCACAGACCAACGTTCATTCAAGTATCATTAACCACCAACAATTAAGTCCTTTTTTAGAACTCCCTTAGCTAGAAGCACCAGCTATACACTACTCGTAACCCCATGATAAAATACATTATAATTGATGGTGAGGTCACTGGTGGGGTATCTGACATGAACACAGTCGGCCTGTAGATGTCAGCAGTGGCAAACTGCCTTGAGTGGTACGCCAAGCAACACAACCATCACTCAGAAAGGAAATACAACAAAATGGGCATGCTTAAGTGTGCAAGTTAATAGTTGTGACACATTTCTGTGCTTAAATTTGGTGCTTAAATACCGTAAATACTTGCATATTTTTTTCATTGACAATATATTTGAGGTATCTAGCTGTTAATAAAGTGAGCCCCATTTTCTAGATAACTATTGCCAATATAATCAGGTGAAAAGTGCGTAAGAGCCAGTTTTTTCTAGCAACACCTTTTTAAATAGAAGGTGTCTGGAAAAAACAAAGGTGTTCATTTCCATAAAAGGCCTTCCCACTATGGATTTACAACATAGTCACACATTAAAACAGGAAACCATGGCTGTTAACATATGTCTTCACTCAAAACAGCTGTCACCATGTGTTGAGTTAGCTCAGAGCAGGTTGTTACACCAGAAACCACAGCGGCAGTTCACCTCTGCACAAAGGCACACCATAGCTACAGTCTCACAGCACAAATGAGTTATCTTTCCTTTGAAGTAACACTCAACTTGATGTCTGATTTCCGCTGGTTTCTCTGCTCTCTGGGTCGCTCGGTCTCTTTGCATTGTCTCTTTCCGGCCGGTCTCACCTCTTCACTTTGATTGTCTTAGTTATTAACTGCGTCTCCTGTCTCTCTCTATATCCACTGGTTCACTCCCTCATTACAGCCTCCACTCTCCAGTTTCCCTGTCACTACTCGATTCTTACTTTCTGTCACCCTCTCTCCTTCACCCCATCCTGTCTATTTATTGGAGATGTTCTCCATTCTAATAATTCCCCCCCCTATTCTACATCAAAGGGAGCAAGGAGGAGTGAAATGACTGCAAGTAACCTCATCAGACTAGCCAGGTGAGAACACTGGCTCTGCTGTCTGGAATGGGACACACACACACACACACACACATTTTGAAGCTCCAGATTTAGCCCTGTAGCGCTGCAGAAAGCTTTGATCAATCGAGGCCACTGTTGGCTCGGTCTAGTGTAAGAAGGGGGGACGGTATCAGGAAACACACACATTCATGAGCAATACGAAGAGGAAAATACATGCATATATACACACACAAGTACACACTCACATTTATGCACAAAGGAATGCCTACAACAACACATATACAAAAAAAATACACAACACAAAATCATAACAACCTACACACACAGATAGAGTATACTATATGTGACCTGCATGCATCTCTGGGCTCCTCAGCCCATTCAGTAAAACGTACACTGAGCTTATTGAATAGGCTCAACACTCAGCTCTGCTCCACTCTATTACTGGCAAGTCCACAGACGGCTGGATTAAGATACAGTGCAGGGAGACAGGCGGAGATGGGGAGAAAACAGAGGGATCTGAATTGAATATGACTGAGTGAGGGAGAGGTGGAGAGACAGAGAGAGTGAGTGAGTGAGGTAGGACTGACAGCGAGGAGTGGAATGAGGATGAAGCGAAAGGGAGGGAACAGATGAAGATAAAAAGTCTCAAATGTTCTCTTAAGAACCAATTCTACCTCAGTCCAGACTGCTATATCTCTGGCAACATGGCAGTGTGGCTCTGTCGCGCCCCTCCCCCCCCCCACACACACACACACACACACACACACACACACACACACACACACACACGCACGCACACGCACACGCACACGCACACGCACACACACACACACACACACAGGAGAGAGAGAGACAGAGAGAGAGAGAGAGAGAGAGAGTTTTGTACCAGCTGGGAAAGGGGAGATGTAATGAATTGAAGTTGGAATTGGAGGTGACAACTGCAAAGGCAGACATGCCACAGAGAAAGGGAAGGAGAGAGACAGAGAGAGAGGGTGAGGTGGGGTGGGAGAGTGGGTGGAGTTAGCAGGGGACCACATGAGGAGATGAGGACTCAAATACTGTCAAGCAGAGAGGACCGCATGTGCATACACACAAACAAGAATTCAAACGTTCTCCCTCTCTCAAACACACAGACACGTTTTTGTGCCTCTCACCGCGAGACGCTTGTGTTACTGCTGCTTTACATTGCTTCGAATAAACACGCCTTCCCGCAAGAACAAACACCCACTGCACTTGATCATGCATTGAGAACAGTTCTGCTAGTTTATTCAGGAAACGTGTGCAGTCTGCTGAGGTCATCCTTTGATATTAAAAGGAGTAATAAAGTCTTCTGTAACTCCAGAGGAAATTTTTGAAAGTCTGGGAAAATAACCCCGATGACATCATAGTGATGTCATGAGATTTTATAATATATTTGTAACAGGAAGCCTGTGTTACAAAATGACGGTATGCCATTTGGAGGCATTTACCAGGGAGAGTCTAATAAAAGATGCTATCAGGTTGCATTATGGGAAATGTAGGATCCAGGGTTTTAGGGTGTGACTGCTACTAGTCAGAATATCTCAGCCTCTGCTGCTTTAATTTTTGATTCTTCAAAAACAGAAAATGTTTCTCACAAGCCCCTCCAACTTTATGGAGGTGCAATACTAAATCACTGGAGTATCCTTTTAAGAGCGAGACTAAGAGTTAGACTAAGTTTCCAAAGCGAGTATATGACATGTTAGATACTGTTTAAGGAAACAGCAGCAAGCTATTGCTAGTGAAGTTCCTGTTTTCAGTGTCCCCGACACGACGCAAGGTTGTGCAACAACAGATACTTAAGTTAAGCTGCACAATATTTACAAAAGTAAAAAACATTTGTCCTTACTGTGTTAAATTTCTCTACAGTACTCAAAAATGTTTTGGAGGAGACACTAATGGTTGGAACCTGAAAGTGTGGCAGCCTAAAAGAAAAACTTTTCCCCCCCAACATAAGGTGGGGATTCTGCATAGCAACACTGCCTAGAAATCTCTCTGAAACACATTTTAATCGCAGTTATGGAAAAACCTGCATCCTGTGATTTGGCAGGCACTGGTTTGTGGGGTACAAGGTTCAACAATCATTGGTTGGCAAGTTTTTAGCTTGGATAGAGAGAGGCTGGCAAGCTTCTACAGTGGATAAACAGCAATTAGTTGGCAGTGCCCACATTTTGTTGTGCCAGTATTGTGACAGACGGGATGCTGAATGGCACTGTCACCAACACAGCCAAAGGCCTGTGACTTTTGCCCCAGTTGTCTGAGAGTGATGAAGGAGAGAGATGCAGAGCGAGAGAGGGAGACACACGGGGAGAAGACGGAGGAAGGATAAACAAAGGAAATAAATAGAAATGGAGGGAAAGGGGAAAGGGGAAAAAGGAAAAGACAGCGTGTGTGCATATGTGTGGTGTTTCTTTGCTCTCATTTCATGTGTAATGACTCATCCACACATTATAACATCCTGGACACATTACTGTAACACCAAACGCAGGGATTAACCCTCAAACAATGGACCACTATCCAGAATCAGCCCTGAATCAGACCAAATATTTAATCAGAATTGGAACTGAACGTGTACATTTCCACTGAAAGATGACAGTTAAGTTATTATTTTGCAAGTCACAAGTAAGTTTCAAGTCTTAGCTATGAAGTCCTGAGTAAAGTCAAGACGATGAAGAGAGGTACCCAGCTCCACGTGAATTCCCAGTTCTAAACTTTCTGCTTCAAGTACCAAACAAGTCATTATTTGTTTGTCCGCTGCCGTAAAGTACCAAATGTACTTTTCCCTCATGCTTGTACAACATGATTGGCTGGTTAAATACAAGTGAGGTCACGAGTCACTGGTGTTAAAATAAAGTTGCAATCTTTTATGTTTTTATCGAGTTTAAAGTCACCAGATATGTGATTACAGTCCAAGTCATGTGACTCCACTGGAAATTAGAGTTTATAGATCCCTCGTTATAGTTTAATAGATATTACAGAAACCATGCAATTAATTTCACAAGGAATTTCACAAGAACTATACAAGTGAAGTACTCGACTTTTTAAGGTAATACGAACCGGAAACATCAAATAATGTCTCAGCAGTATGTCTTTCATCAGAATAAGTTACGCCAGTCTTTCTTAGTGAGTAATGGCTCTAAATTGGCTGCATGCTCATTCGTCCCACACAGTCTTTACCACTGTTCCAGTTTTCTGCCGGCTTACACAGTGAAGAAGGTAATTAGCATGGGTCAGCACCCCTGCAGAGTCAAGTATTCTTCTCTGGAGGACTGAAGGTATTACAACCAGGCTTTAGTAGAAATTCCTTCCAGCTGGTATTTAGAGAGAGTGTTCGTGTGTGTGTGTGTGTGTGTGTGTGTGTGTGTGTGTGTGTGTGTGTGTGTGTGGCAGCAGGTAGCAGACAGTAGTTGCTGCCAAACAGTGTTAGGTGTTTCTGAAAGGAACATTCAACCTGTCGCAGTCCTCCTTGACTCCCTTTAACACCTGGGTGAGGACATTTCTGCTTGTAGTACAAAATGTTTGAGGTTTAATGAATCAGGACAGTTTAGGCCAACAGCACTGTGTAGTTGTCTCCCATTAAAAACAAGACATAATCAATATCTTGTTATGATGGTCATTTGATTGTCTGATGTTCCAAACCTCCCCCATTTTTTCCTCCAGGTGGGTCACAAAAAGGAGATTTACTTAGCTATTTCAGCCTTTCCTTTCTAATCCATCTCCTCTCTCCCTCATTCATCTTTTTTTCTCCCACCCCCTCTATAATCTGCAACCCCTCTTTTATCTTCCTGCTGTGGGAGAACAGTGTGAATAGAAACTGGTGCTAGGATGAAGGATTCATGGGTTGATTTAATGCTAGTGAATGGGATGGCATCCACATCTACAGTACATACTATGCAAGTATGTGAAGAAGTTGCTGCAGCTTTATTGATGGTACTGCTTTGACTTTATGTGTTCACTGGATTAAATATGCAACTTAGTATGAGATATGTAAATGAATAATATAAGGAATGAATGTCTCCATCTGTTTGTAAACAAGGTTTTTGGGAGCAAACTTGATCGTGTTCACCATCAACTCTTTTGTTCTATGTGTGTGTACGTGTGCTACAGGAAACTGCAAGGCGTCTCCTTCTGGGTCTCTGAGGAAGGTGGGCCACGGCCAGGTCTGCCGGATACAGTTGGGAAGGCTAAACACTTGGCTTTAATACTGATACAACTACTTGTACATGCACACACACACACGCATGTGTACACACTCACACAGACACATACACCTTAGTACCTCCGGGCTCCCCTCTGTTAACAGATGCTTCCTGCCCTGCAGCCCAACCCACACTATTTCACACATACAAACACACACATGCAGCGTGTCCCTGGCACCCCTACAGGTTGACCCAGGGGCCAGGTGGAGGGGCAGCCCCACCCTTTGGTTCTCCTGTGGTGTTAGTGTTGATGTTGGATCCTGGTCCATGCTCTTGGCTCACTCACCTCAGCCCGACTACAGTTTCGGTACCATTGGCGGGACAGGAAATGAACTCTGTTTGCCCACTGACGTTTATCAGACATTTTATTATTTTACCTGACAGAAACTATTCTTGACAACAAAAGGAAGTCAGGGCAACTGTTAGATATGAGCTGAACTGATGCTAATATGGTTGTTATGGTTTATCATTTGGCTGCTTTTGTTCCATGCTGCTGCCAAGATGTCTCAATGTGACAGTCTACAGATGCGCATTTATATTTAAAAGGACTTAATGAACATTCAGTGTGAAAATGTGAATGCTGAAATGCGGTTAAAATTATAGTTGAAAGCAGAATTGCTTTTCTCTTCACTGAACCAAACGGCAAGTGAGGGCCCCTAAGAGACAAAGAATTGCTTGCTTTAGAGGTTGATTGGTGACTTTAATGTGTCTGTGTAATTCTGCATATTGAAAAAAGAATCATTTATTAGCAAATTAAGAGAGTTTAATGTTTTTGCATTGCCAAACTGACCTTCTTCCTGCCTGATCACATTTGTTTTCATACAAGCACACCACACACTGTCTGCTTCCCCCCACACTCTCGCTCTCTTATTGTTTTTCTCTCTCTTTCTCACAAATTCACAAACACCCACAGAGCAATAACCCATCCTGTCTATCTTGTGCTTATAAATGCCCTTGAAAATTATCCAGTAAAGGCTCTCTGGTTGTGGCAGGCAGAGGAGGGGATGTGGATCAATAGCAGGGAGATAATGGGAGCAAGGGAAATTGGGGGGTGGGGGCTATGAGTGGTTGAAATATCAGCACTAGGATGTGTGTGTGTATGCATGTGCGTATTATGTTGAGACCATTGCAAGTATGTAGGCCCATGTGTGTGTGTTCGTGCATTTGTGGGTGTTAAACTGTATCTGAGAACGAGAAGCCAGCAAGGTGGGGGGGGGGCAATGAGTATGTGTGTGTTTGTGCACAAAGGCTAGAGTGCGTCTCCACATGAGCAGCCTCACTTTCAGTCCATTTATCCCAGTAATGTTGACCAGCTTGGGCATGTTAATGCAAACCGAGCCAGAGTGGGCTTTTCTCTCTAAAATTTCAGCCTATCATAGCTAATGGACAGTAATTACACCATTCAGGACACAACACTGGTTCTTTTATGCCACTGTACCCATTGAAACAGTCAAATAGCACTGCTTTTTTCCCAAAAGGTGAAGTGTGTTAAACTACTAAGCAAGTCTTTTTCTTATCAGCTGAGAATGGTCACCTGTGACCTTTGTCTGCACCAGACTAGTATTGGAATTGGTGCATTTTATATGTGAATTTTATGTGTGACAGGTAACTGGCCATCAATTGTGGCCAATATGTGGCGGTGCATCACCTGATCATATCCCCAAGATCAGCTCTGAAAAACATGCAAAAAGTAAATAAATCACTCAAAGACCGACAACAATGTCCCTTTGACCAATACACTGAATTTGCAAAAGCGCCACTAAGGTTACTTACCGACCAGATACCAGGGGTAAAATTGTATAAAAGTGTAGCAGGTTATTGGTGGAGAAGAGCCATCATGCTCAGTCAACTGTTCGTATACAAATAAAGGTTTAAAAATCTACATTTACGTCTTCAGTCGTAGAGTCCTTGACTGAGACACCGTGCTGCTCCCTGCTTATTCAATCTATTTATTCTATCTCATTCAATCGCAATGGATTCATAAATGACTTAAATAGAACGCTTGTAGTATAATGCACCAGTTATCTCAGTAATTTCTCAAAACACTACGAAGTGACGAAGGCAAATGGGGAGTTAATTTGAACTAAAACAGTGGTTACACTCACTTTTGTAGCAAGACAGCAAAAGACAGAATGTGAATGTGCTGTCTTTCTCAATATCTGCAGTCAACATCCAGCTAAAACAGTTCTGGCGTTCCGTGTAGGGCAAAACCTTCAGAAAAAGAAGATTTTCCAATTTTGTCTTATTGTTGTTGATCTAAAAAAATGCCAACAAGGAGGCAAAAATGCTTTCTGACACCTCCATTTTCACATGTGGCATGAATAGTGTTTTACACAACGGCTTACTTGCTTTACATTTATTTATATAAGAGATGCACATGCAAAAGGGGAAGAAATATTTAGCAACATGGTGTATTTTTGTTTCAAAGGATTGAATAGTAATTTATGACTTATGGGAGGTGAGTTGGGCATGGTCTGGCCTAATGCAACCCATATCGATCTTTATCACCCCTACTTCCTGTGCATATGATATCCTAGACCTCCCTCGGCATACTAAAAGCCCTCTCTCTCTCTCTCTCTCTCTCTCTCTCTCTCTCTCCCTGTTTTCTTTCTTTGTCGCTCACTCATTTACTCTCTCTTTACTCTCTCTCTCCTTGTGCTCTCCATCTCTCTCTGGGCTTAAAGGCCACATTACCTTGACACGCCTGTGTGAATTCTGTCAGTCCATCAATCAGCCTGTCTGTGGGCTCGAGGTCAGAGTAAATCTGTTAGGGCCAATGTGAAGAGGCTGTGGCATTACATCACCTGGCAAAGGTCACCCTCTTAGTGCACAGAAATGTTTCTGTCAACATATTCAGGTACCAGGGGAGCCACGGTGCAACTATCTAATACTCTTTTAATGGTGCCTGCAGTCTCCATCCACTGATCTGATGATGCAGAGGATTACAGCACAAAGTGCTTTTCATGATCGACAGCTTACTACAACCTGTTGACCGCAGCATTTTTTTAATAAACCAAATATTATCAAGATGCTGAAAACAAGTGTTTTGTTGTTTTACTTTGCTAGTCTAACTTTACTTTTATGTAACACAGCAAAAACTGAGCCTCATAAACTAGTCTCTGTTATTTTTGCTTATTTGACTTTTTTGTAACCACTTGATGACACAGGGTGCAATTACCATGACCGCAGTGGCCCCCAACAGTATTCAAATGTCACCTTCTGTGTTACAGCAGCTAATTTGAACGTCCCCGGGTCTTGTTTTGGTCTGCAATAGCCATTATATGGACCACTGGTATTCAGAAAGTCTGGTTTGCAAGTTATTGTTCCTCTCAAGTAATGAGAGTGTGTCAGAGTGAGTGTTTTCCAACTGGTTTTCCAAGTTTAGCAAACAACATTCAAATGCTTTGTCTGTTTTTTTTAGAGATTGCAGATGTGAAAAATTTGGATGGTATGACTACTGTTTACTTAAACCTTGATTACAAAATTTAAAAATACATTTCACTGACACTCTTATAGCTTCTTCAAATGAATGAACTTAATTGTCTGACTCAAAGGCACCATGACAGAACGGATCAAACCTGGAACTGGTCAGTATGTAACCATTAGGAACCAATTTAAACCACATACATGTTCGATGTGACCACACTTTCTCGGTCTCGGTTTTTGTCAATTGCTCCCTCAATTAAACTTCAACAATCACTTCATTTCATCTTTGTTTGAATCAGTTTGGTAATTACTTAAAGGGTTTTCTTCCATGCCTCAAGACATCTGACCATGTACCTTCTGGAAAAAAGTGTAAAACTTCAAGGCGCTCAGTTCCTAATCAGACTCGTAGCGCTGTCTGGGCATGAAGCCACAGCACAGAGAAAAAGGGTCAATATACTGTACTGACGAATAATTAATCTCCTTATTCCACTCAATAGAGGTTCAGCAGTTTAATGTAGCTATCTATCTGATCTGATGATGAATGGTAGGCCAGTAACTATAGCTTGAATCAAATATAGCATCTAGCTGTTTAAACAGAAGTCTGACGACACTGAACAGTAGATCAGTAAAGTGGTCAAGAGGATTTCTTTTTCTACTTTCTTTCTTCCATCTTGTATGATCAGATGATGAATTTATGTCTTCCTGTTATTTTTTGTAGATGCATTTTGGTTCATGTTTCCGTGGGCGCCGCGGGTATGGAGTGGCACTTATTTGGATATTCCACACGCTTTGTCCGGCTACCTGTCCATCTGTCTGAGCCGCCTTGCCGTGCCCTTCCTGCCTTGCCACTGAATCCTTCATCCTGCTGAAACTCTTCACTTCCAACACCTCCATAGTACCATTACTATTCAACGCAGCATGGGTCCACAAAAACTGATTATGCCAACGCCAAAGCCCATTGATTGCTGAGAGAAGCAAAGGCAGCAGCCTGGGTCAACCTATCCTCATGTTAACAAAGCAGGACACTTCCTGTCTTTTCAAGCTGGTTATAAATGACTGATGGTGGGGAAATCTTTATAGCACATATGAAAGAAGAAAGAAAGAACATTTCTCAAGACAGAAATGTATGAATCACGCAGGTCTTTCAAATGAGCAGCAAAGAGAGAAAAAATTAGATCGAGCAGCAACCTGCAGTTCCTTTGACGCAACCAATAAATAATGCTCATGTTCTCCCACAAATGAAGTTCATAGATTTTTTCCACAAGTCTCAACATTCAAATTCCCTTCTTCCTCTATATCTTGGAGGCAAAGTATTACTCAATAAAGTAGATACTACTGCTTAAAGAGAAATATGAGTAAATACGCTCAAAATCAGTTACTCTGCCACTTGGTGCCACCATCACGCAAAATTGCCAATTTTAAACCAACTTTTAGATGTAATTTCAAGTTAATTATTACACCATGATACAGAGAAGCTACAGAGAAAGCAGAGGAAAGGAAATACAATGCATCTGGCAGGGTAATAAGTAAGGGGTGCCATTTGGTGCAGAAGTAGAGAGCAAAGGTTGGACAAGTGAGGATGCAGATGGTTTTAGAAGGAGTTGGTGTCATTTATAAGACAGGAAGCTGCAGATGAGTGAGGATGCAGCCCAGCAGGGCAGCAACAACAGCAGCATCAGGCTGGCAACAACAACAACAACAGGCCCCATTATTGATGTTTAAATAATAGATGGAGAGAGAGCGAGCGGGAGAGGGGGAAGAAGAGATGAACAAGTAGTAGAGGATAGAAGAGTTCCGTACTAAAAACAGATGAGAAAGGAAGGAAAGGGGAAAGGGGAAGACAGCAGGAAGTCCTCGCTAAAAACAGAAGGAAGATAGGAACAAACATGAAGAGAGAAAGAGTGAGAGAAAACATGGGAGAAAAAAAAAAGAAAAAAGCAGAAGCTCAGAAAGCTCGGCAGAGAACAGGTCCCATGTTGGCAGCGGGGAGGGTCAAAGAGTTCAGCAGCAGAACATTTTGACAAGTCTTCCAGCAGTGGGAGGACGTGGACTGAGGTTGTGTTCCACCGGGATGAGCAGGACGTGATTTAAAGGGACAGTTCACCCATAAACACAACACTATAAAACTATAAAATGTAAGCAAGATGTTGAAAGCCTCTTAAAGACGGCAACGGACTGGTTTCCTAAGAGGAGACTATTCTAGCCCAAGCAGAGTTCCCTTTTTAAAGTTCTGTGTTGTTTATTAGACATGTAAATAAATCTAGGCCTCATAACTGCTCAGTGCGTCAGAAAAAAAGGCCCTGCTGGCCCCACGGGGCAGCTCCACTGGCCTACATTTCGCTGTCTGTCATCTGATGCCAAATTTCCAGCCACACGGTCAATATTTCAATAACTATCCTCTGACGTTAGAAATTAGAGCACAGGAGTATGACATGCTATATGGGCAAGACCTGCAGTTTAGAACAAACCAACAAAAGTGCCTAAATGACAAAATAAACAGTTTGCTTTCCATAGCAGTTCAGCCTGGAGGGTTATTCTCCAAGTGTGTAGTAAACAAGGCTGTAGAAAAGACTGTAAAAGCCTGTTGGCAGCTTCAGATTCCCTGTAGAGAAGTAAAACTAAGTGATTCATATGAATCTAACAACGGCCTGCTCACTACTTCTATGTCCTCTGATCTCTTAGATCTCCTGTAGTAAGTCGACTAGAGAAGTTTTCAGACCAAAATTACATTTATTTCCTAACTGGTGGGAAATGCATTTAATGCAAAGCTGCCATTACCTGCACTGGTGGCGCATGAGGCTGGTGGATCATTCAAGATGAATACAAGATCACTGCAGCGAGGATTATCACCAATCCCAGCCAGTGGAGGCCAGGAAAAACTATCAAAAGTGACTGACTTCTAGAGAAAATAATTGGCTGCCATTCTGAGAAGGCAGTCGATGATAAAATTGTGAAAACCTCTCGTGGAATAAAATCACTGCTTCAGAGGCTTTCTCTTACTCACTAATGTATTTGTTCTGTGTCTTTCCTTCTTTTCTCTCCTTCTCTTCCCTCAAATTTCAAATCACGCTCACGGATGACTCTATCTTTCTTCCCTTCCTCATCCCTCCTTCCTTGAGATCCCAGAATGAATTCACAAAACCTTTTCAGGGAATTAAAATCCCTTTGCAGACCACCTGCACACTCTGTCTTCCACTTTGCTTCTCTCCCGTCCAACCCTACTGCAGTGTTTTTGATTGCTACTGTACCTCCAGACAGAGAACACGTTACCTAATGGGAGGAAAAGGGAAACTTAATTAACCTTTGCAAAAAGGTGGGCTCATCACAGACGCAGACCAATTAACTATGGACTTCAAACAGGGCGAGCTGGATGAAAACCTCAGTGGATAAATTAGCTAGACTCATGCAGCTTAGATGGGCCAGTAATAACTTACAGATACAACAGTTCAATTTAGGCTGGCGCAAAAACGATTATAGAAAAAAGCTTTGTCTAATTTGCCTTTTACTTTAGGTTGTAATAATGGTTCACAAGCATTTAACTAATGGCTAAAACGTTGATGGGTAAACAAAAATGTTTCTTGACATAGTTTCACAAGCAGAGCTGAAATGATTAGTTGATTAATCGATTACTCAAAGGACGGAAAATGAAACAGTGGCTATTTTATTAATAATCGGTTAAGTGTTTTTCAGCAAAAATACCAAACAATCCCTTGTTCCAACTTCTCAACTGTGAGAATTTGCTTGTACTATTTGTGTTATGTGATAGTAAATTGATAACTAGGGACTGACAATAGAACAAAACAAGCTACATGATGGCATCAACTTGCGCTTTAGGAAATTGTGACACTTTTTTTTGACATTTTAGGGACTAAACAATTGATCAAAGTGCGTATTTAAGGTATCCTTATTCCAAAAATATCAATATTGCTATCAGCCTCAGAAATCCAGTATCGGTGAGGCTCTAGTCGTGAACATCAGAACTGTGGGTGTAACATGCCTGAAGGAGCAAAATCATACAGCATAAGTCATAAAAAATATCCCTTAACATTCATAAGATGAAACCGCAAAAAGTAAACTACTACAGAAAATGATTTACAAGGTTTTCATTCAGCTGCAGTGACATTAGACGCCTCGTCAGCAGTTAGCGTTCTGTACATAATTTGGATCACACATGAGATGGAGAGCAATAAAGACGAGAAATAAGGTATTTACGTTCTGTAGCTGCGTGTGGTTCAGATTTAATGTGTTATCTTAGACTGAACATCTTCTCACTTTATCCCCTTTCATCTCCAGGGACCTAATTATTACTTATCCTACTGACAGCATGTGCACACACACACACACACACAATGAAGACACACACACAATGAAGACAAACATCTCTGAGGCTTTCAGCACCCAGACAGGCGCTCCCAAAGAGACACACATAGGGATCTATACGATATTCACTCTGCTTGGACAACCAATGAGTCGTAAAGCAGAGGGGTCCTGGCAATTGTTGTCACTCCGCTGATTTTTTTTTAATTTTTAATCGTCCAGCCTTTTGGTGTGAATATTAACAACGGAACAAGAATCCACAAAAGTCCCATTTCATGCACTGTAGCTGCTTTCCTTGCATCATCAAGAAGTTCACCGGAGGCTAGGCTAACTCAGGCGGATTATTCTGAGCAACTAAAACTAGGACGTCAAACTGTTAATTATACACACGGCTACACCATTACCAGTCTACTGCTGGCTACTGGGAGCCAATAGACAGATTAGATGGATCAGATGGATTACACGTACAAGCATTCAAATTACTATTATCCATTTCAGAAACTAATATCGCCATATGTAGACGTATACACTATAAACAGTGCAACGTTTGTCACATCATCTGTCACTCAAATACTATACTGTCGACAAAAGTAAAAAAGATTTTAACAACACACTCCACAACCACAGGGGCATAGCACAGTGGCTTCTAAATATTATTTTTGGAAACCCTCAAATCAGTTTGGAGAGTAAGGAGTGTTGCAGCTGCTAGGAATAATAAAACATTGGTGCAAAGACATTATATCATTACATCAAAGCTCTTCAGTGACCACACAGAGTACAGTGCAATGTTTTGATATGTAGACTTCCATCAGGTTTACCCTCTCAGATGACTAAACGCTGTACAAACACGAGGAAGTGTGATTTATAGGGCCGTTTTTCATACACTTCCATATGCAGATACTTAAAAGCATGTCTTCTTGTCTATTGGGACACATCTTGTCTGTATACTGTGCAGGTGATTTTTTTGGTATTTAAATTCATCCTCCCTTACAGTGAAGGGATGGGAAAAGGCTTTGGCACGGTGCCAGCCGTTGTGGATATCAGCATTTTTCAGGATACAACAGTTAAAATTCAAATTGAAGGATGGCGCAAAGTATGAATGCATTTCGAAATAGACACAATAAACATTTGTCATATGCATATAAATCAAGCTAATTTTCTCTCCTTCTGAGTAACACACTCACACACACACACACACACACACACACACACACACACACACACTGAGGCGGCAGCATCCTAAGCCAGAGGCACTGGCCAGAAAAGGGATTACGACATCGCTTACTTTGGAGGACCACGGCTGCAAGCAGTTGGCATAGCAACGGACCAGGAAAGCCATTTCCACAGGAGGGAGGGTGCAAGCGAGGGGAAGTTTCCCCTCGTTCACCAAGAGATGAAGAAAAAAAATCAAAAAAGAAGTAAAAGAAGGGAGGCAAGGGCTGACGACGATATCTTTGCTGCAAGAAGAGAATTGTCCAGAAGGTGATTTTCAATGTCGCTACAGAAGGAGACCTAAAGTCAAGGCAGATCCATTTATATGTCAAGCTTTCTCTCTTCTACTGAAGCATTGAAAGGAACTGCAACAGAGAAGGTTAAAACACCCCTAATAAACCTTGAGTACAGGAAATCTGCCGAATATTCAAAACTGATCCCAAAGGGGAGGTTGCATGGTCAAAGATAAAGCCATCCCACTTAACATCCAAATTCAGTAGATTCTTCTGTTGAAAGTTGAATGCAGGAACTCATTGAGTAATTTTTGTCTTCTTCCAGATTCACTTTTCTTCTTTAGGGAAGCAGAGGCTCCTCTCCTCATTAGATGAGCCAGTGCTGGAGAAAGAGAGGAGCTTGTCTGTGCATCTGCAGCCCCCTGGGAAGAAGCCTCTTGCCTGGCTTAAAGTCATCCAAACAGTCCCCTTTCACCTCCCAAAAGCCTGGATCATTTGGCTGCAGCTCTCTTCTCCTGCTCATTCACTGTCTGCGTCTGTCAAACTCCTTCCTCTGTCTCTTTGCAACTCTTTATCTCTCTACAGAGCTCCAGCGGTGCATCTCCATGGCAGGGGCCAGTGATCCCGCTCCCTTACCCGGCTTCAAGCTCTCTTCCCTGGTTAGCGCTCACACCTCACGCCGGCAATCCTCCTCCCCCTCCCACCCTTGGAGAGAAGCTACCGTGGATAGGATGCTGCGCTGTGGAGAGGCAGCCGCTAATGGGAAACGGAGGAGAGAGTGAGAGCGAGGGAGGAGGGAGAAGGGAGGAGAATCCAGCTGAAAAAGAATGACATCACCTGTGCAGCGAGAGAGAGAGGGAGAGAGGGGATGGGAGGTGGCGTGCATGAGGCGAGAGCAAGCTGGGGGAAACTGCATTAGATGGATTGGCTGCTGAGCAGATGTGGATGAGAGAGAGAGAGAGAGAGATGGACAGAGAGAGAGAATGTGAAAGAGAGATAGAAAGGAAAGAGAGGGAGCATCTTTATTGATCGGCTGGTAACATAAAGCTGAGTGTATTGAGGCAACCCCCTCCCCTTTGTGAGCATAAATTACAAAAAAAAAGAGGGGGGGGGGGGGCATAAATCACGGAGCCCCTATCAGATACAACGACAGACGCTGGCGGTATTTCAGCGAATGTGAACAAGCGACACAATAGCACAAGCCGATAATGGGTCCCCCCCCCCCCCCCCCCCACAAAAAGCCCCTGTCTGGAGGATTTGCGACACAGTAGACAGGATTTGACGTATAAGAAAGGAACATCACGATCACAAATAAATCACTTGAATACAGCACATCAGTGAGCTAATAAAGGCATTAGGCTGTAAACTCTTAGAAGCAGACCTGGTTCTGACGGTAACAACAAATAATTACTGAGTGTGGTTTATCCCACTTGAGGTACCAGCAAAGAAAGTTAGACTGACAGAGAAGTATATCTAACTGTTTCTCTTTTTTTGACCCTTTCAACTTGCAATCTCCGAAACCAAACTGCCTAACCCCCCGTAAACACCTAGAGGCTACAAATACGCATTTCTCCCAGGAAAAAAAAAGGTATTTATCTCACAAATTAAAACAGAATATGAAATCTGTGCTTTCAATTTTTTTCCTCAAAAACAGTTCAAATCTGACACTACATGCAAGTTAAAATATCACTATAAAGTACTCAGTACCCTCAAAGGGAGTTACACAGTACAACCTCAGGAGTTGAAGTCCCTTTTCAAAGCATCTGTCATAACAACTTCTGTATAAAATGTAATTATTTTCTGGTTTAATGCAGCAACTGCATATTCTGCTTCACTTGGTTATCCTGAAGAGGTAAAAGAGTTTGATTTGCACAAATGTGAACACATGAACACCCTTCAAATAAAAGGTCTCTAAATCCTGAAAGATTTAAACAAATAAAAAAATATATATATCACATCTTATTTTTGGTGCTGAGCATTTCTGCTTTCCTTTCCTTCCTTCCCTCTTCTTCTGTTCCTCCTGCATTGACCAGCTTGTGTTTGTGACGTTTGAGAAAAAGATGAGAGAGAGGAGGCATGAATTGAAAGCAGAGACAATAGAAGCTGTCTGGTTGTTTGAACGGGCTGATTCTCCTCCAGCAGAGGAGAGATGCAAGCTCTTATTACCAGGCTCTTCAGAGAGGGGAGGATCTTTCTCACCCTCTCCCTTTCTCCCGTTCTCTCTTTTTGACCTCCCTCCCTCTCATTCAGTATCGCCCCCCTCCGCCTCTGACTACCCTCCTTCCTCCCTCTCTCTGATTTAAAATCCCAAATGTCTGCCTTCATCATTTTTGCCTCATATTAGCCGTTTCCTTTCCCCCCTCCTGCCTCAGTATCTATTCTGGTGTCAATCATTGTCTCATTTTCAGCCCCGCTCCCCTTTGAAGATCTCCTTTTCTCTCATTTTCATCAGCGGACCATCTATCCATCTACCTCTTCCCGTGCTCCCATTTTCACTCTCTTTCTGCTACCCTCAATTCTCTCTCCTCTCTGTGTGTGTGTGTGTGTGTGTGGGAAACCATACGCACCTCCCGACTAAGAATGACATCATCTTTTTACTCCGCAGCCAATCAGATGCAAGCACATGGAGCCCTGCCTTCAGAGGAGTGTTATGTACACAAGAGAGACAGACAGAGAGAGACGGAAATAGATAGGGAGACAGAGAGACAGATATATAGACAGAGAGAGAGACAGATATATACAGACAGAAAGACAGATGTTTAGACACAAAGACAGATAGATGTATAGACAGATAGACAGAAAAAGGGGGTGAAAGTAAGTTATCTTATAAGATTGTATTCAGAGTGTGTGTGTCTTAGTGTGCATTAACTACAGTCTTTCCCCTTTCGCATACTAGTATGCGCAGCACTACATCATTCCCTTGCCCTGCTGTCAAAGCCCCAGCCCTAATAAACATGCACACACACACACACACACACACACACACAAAAACACAGCTGCTGTGTTTGCCTTTTCAAAGAAATAAAACAAAGGCTAACTATGTGAGAGAAAACATTTCAAAAGAAAATCACGTCTCTAAGTTTGGAGCTTCTGTTGTGAAGCCGCTCTGCAGGAACACAGTGAGGCTGCTTAGAAGACCACTTTTGCACAATCGGCTTGTCTTAATACTAAATCAATTTTTTTAATTCAATATTTAGAGTGCACACTGATTAATTAATAACCACTAATTAAGTTACAAACCCAAACTTTCTTCATATGAGCGAATGTTTTGCTTTTCAATGATTGATGAAACACATTAATCATTCAGCCCATCCTATTTTACATCCTTTGAGCATGTAACTCCAGAAAACTTAATCTCTGCTGCACACTGATGAGTTTTACAGTTCAGGTGGTGGCAACAGCGATGTGTTTGAAATATTAGTTTTTTTGGAGGGGATACAAAGTGATCACTGGGACCTGGTGGGTCTGTAAAAGAAAATAACTCAGAATAAATTACCTCAGACAAAGAGCCAGAAGGACACAAAAACAGATGAAATTCAAACAGAGAAAACATAAAAAGAGAGAAAAGAAAGGATGGAGTCAATGTGACACTAATAAATACCAGACAAAGAAAATATCTCCACACATCACTGTATTGTAGCAGTTTAGAAGTATGTATCTAAATTAATTTTATTATTTTTATTTAATTACAAGAAACACTAAGTTTTATAGTAATTATATACAGAGTTCTATGTAGTAATGTGTAGCAGGTGTGCTGCATGATGTGTTTTCAAAACATGAGAGTTCAGAGGCGTCTCGCTCTGTGTGACTGCCCTGATGTTTTAGTTCAAACCGAAAAAGCAAAACCACACGTTCATCTGCATAATGTGTCTCAGCGAACGTTTACTGTGATCAGTACACAATGATGTGGGATCTGCCTGCAAAACACGTGGCAGGATACACGTCACACAGGAAGCACTTCCTGGAACAGTTTGTCTGCGAATGTGGGTGTTTGTGTGCAGATAATTATGGACAAGACAGAGAAAGAGAGGTGAGAGCCACAAATGATGACTTGGGAGAAAGTCAAAAAATGAAAGAACGCAAGAATCAGAGAACCAAAGTCGAAGACAGAGACAGAAAACTGAAAATTTGTGTAGAACATAAATGTTTTTGGAAAACATGACACATTCAGGCAGGCGCCGAAAGACAGGAAATGTGACCTGTCCAATTGCAAGCTGTCAGACAGACAGACTCACACACAGACAGTTTGCACTGACTAGACATACACAGAGCATCCTGTGTGTGTGGGTGTGTGTTTTGTGTGTATTGCTGACTGAGGTGTGACATGGCTCAGTGATTTCTGAGGGAGTCCTGTCTTTCTTTCGTCATTTGGCCTGGTGCTACTGGGACAATGGCCCCCCTGGGACACCACCCGCACTAAATTGTATACCCTCACATGCTTGCAGTGGTCAACTGCATTGTGTGTGTGTGTGTGTGTGTGTGTGTGTGTGTGTGTGTGTGTGTGTGTGGCTACTGCTCACAGCTAATCAGTTCTGCCAGGCTAATTAAAAAGAGTCAGCTGACTAAAGCCCCTGTAGCTCTGCAACACACGCATGTGCGTGCACACACACACACACACACACACACACACACACACACACACACACACACACACACACACACACAAACACACAGAGAAGTGCTGAGTTGTTAAAGCCCTATATTTCTCTGCTGGGTGACCGCACATTCAATGGACAGTTCAGAGTCACAGAGACAGTGTGCCTCTTCTACAACACAACTAATGAGGGGAGATATAAACCAGTGCTGCTTTGCATCATCAAATTGAGACTAGATTTTGATGTCATCCTCACAGCTACAGAACCGACAGATTCAACTGAAATTGAAATGACGAACGGTACATAACTACCACAAAGTATGTCAGTAGTGTTTGTATTTATTTTCACACTGAACAATGAGGCTTATGTGGATTTCCACTTTGGATGAGTTAAAAAGATCATTACTAAAAGTGAAATGACATGACTCCTTGTCTTCTGTAAGTATCATAATGTCACCTCACAGCAGGGAGTAGAGGGTTAAGTCCCTGTTAGTAAATATGGAGGTTCCAGTGTTCAAAGCCGAATATAATCTGATGGTTTCCTGTGTACAGTAGACGAGAACACAAAGAGCAGCAAGCCCCGCTCACACAAAAACATACAGGAACAAAGAGACAACTATGCGCTGACTGCAGCCATCTGATCACATGTGTTTGTGTGTGTACACACTCGGTGTGTGTTTGTATGTGTGTGTGTGTCTGTCTGAAGGACAAGACAGGAATTCCTGCCATTTAAACCAGCCCTTCCCTTTCCGACTGGTCCCCACAGAGAGAGACAGGGAGAGAGGCTCAAGCCCAGAAAAGCAAGAGATTCAAAAACATAAAGCAGGCTGTGGAAAAGGGTGAAAAATCATACAAAATAACTGCAAAGGTGAATAAGGCATTTGTCTCCAATATATTGGAATTGCACTCTTGGCCAATGACAATCATATTATGTTTTGATCTTCAACTGTAGCTGAAACTCCCACAATCAAACAATCATTCATGTGTCATTTCTGCATCCTAAAAAACGTGATAAGTGGTGTCTAATGTGACGCACATGATAGACAAACAAATGGAGATGAGTGGGTGATCTTGAAGATTAAGAAATAACACATATGGTCAGGACCAGAGTGAGACATATTGAAAGTGAATAAGAGGAGACAGTGAGTCAAAGACGAGCACGCAAGAGAGAAAAAAAAGTGAAGTGAGAGGAGCAGACTCCTGAATGAAAAATTTAAACAAACAGAAGGGAAGGGGGGGTGGGGTGAGAAGAAGGGAAAGAGCTGCCCACGGGATTTCAGGAGGTGAAGGAGAGGTAAGGGAGGAAGAGTAAAGGCTTTGTTTTTCTTCAGGATATAGGTTGTGTTTGTATTTGGCGCAAAACACAAGTTTATTTCCACTGTTAAGATGTTTCTGATCTCATGATCGGAGCCTTGTAGACAACATGAACCGTAGGCATCCTCATAGACCAAATTTCTGAAAATGCATAAATATGAAAGGAGAATATGATGTATGCATAGTATGTGTCTGTATGTCTGCGCATATTTCATAGAAAAACAGACAATTATATCAGACAGAGGCCCAAAACGGGGAGGATGAAGGTTGGGAAAAGGGAAATGGCAGGGAGGGAAGATGACGGGAGGGTAAGGGACAGAGGTAAGAGGAGGAGGGAGGGAGGGGTGAGGGAGGAGGAGGAGGAGAGAAGAAGCAAAGAGGAATATAGAGAGGGAGTTCAACAACGTTGTCATCTTAGTGCTGCTGATGTAATCCCTAAAATTAGCAGCAATAACAGCCGCAGATAGTGCCCCACTGGTACACTGCGCTGCCCAGCGTACTGTACTCTACACTCACTCATACACAGCAGGAAGTCTGCAGGGCTTTCAAAAGGCAATTTGAAGAACAAAATTTAAGACCAAAGCCGACAAACTGATGAGATTTGAAAAGGTCAGACAACACTAATGTACATAGTACATAAAGTCCCATTCTGTTTAGCAAAGCAAATACAATAAATACAATAAAATACAATACAATAAACATCTAAATTATTCCGAGAACGGAGCTCAAAGGAAGCTGCCACTGCATGTTAAAAATACCACCTTTCAAAACTGTATGTGTATATCATTTTTTTCAAGTCTTTTTCAGACTCTTTACAGACCTGTGCAGGTGTTTGAATATGTGCTCTGTGCATGAACGATGAATGCAGCAGGAGTCCAGCAGCAGGGCTGGAGCACTGCTGGGCGACTGAGGTCTGTGGTTTTGTTGGTTGTTTGAAAGGCATCAGTCCAAGACTGAGTTGAGTATTTTCAGCCTGAGTCACAATTTAAGGAAGTAAACAAGTCATTGATTTGCACATGATCGCTGTACTAGAGCCAGATGTTTGGATAAAAAATATTTTGGGCTTTTTGTCTTTGTTATTTAGCTTGTTGCCAGTTATCTGATCTATAGCTTTTCCCTATTTCCCTAAGCATAAACGTAGCATCTTGATGTAATCCACTGGTTTTTGCATTAAAAATGATGGGATAAGAATCAGTGGGGTGACATGAGGAATACTGTGCTTCTTGAAATTTTCTGTCCATCTCACTACACCACAACTTTTTTTCTATTTCACTTCAAAAACACCAACTTATATTCTTTGGCATTTATAAGAATTAAGTTTTTGGGACTTTTTGGGATCAGTATTTAAAGCAAAAATTTGGTCAAGATTCAGTCGATGTTCAAATTATTATCACACCGGTGTGGTTGGGTTCACCAATATTAAAATGATCACATATTTTGACACTGGAAAAGGCAACAAAATGAACTGTCAAAAGGTTTCTGCTTTACATCGGTTTGTCTTGAAGCACTGAAGTCCACCTCACTGACAGTCAGAGCAATTTAAAATAATGTCAGCTGGTCCTTGCAAGTACAATTAACCCTAGTTAGATCCATTCCTCCACTACGTCATCCTCCGGCCGCCCTCCCTCGCTCTCCTGTCGTAACCCCTCTTGACCCTGCCTTTCTCTCACCCCATCCTTCCCCCCTCCCATTAAATCCCCATCTGACCTTCCAACAACCTTCACCTTTCTGCCCCATCCCCTCCACCCCGTTGCCTCACCACCCCTTCTGCTGCATGCCCACTCATTTATTTTATTACCTGTCAACCCCCATTATCTTCCGGTCTTCATTTCACCTTCCTTTCTCCTCCCTCAACGCCTCCTCTCCATCTCAGCCAGCTCTTGGTCCTCCAGAGCCCCTCATGCCTACAGTACATATCCAGCTTTTCTTAATCCTTGATTCCTTATCACTCCTTCACTTCTTCCTGTCTGTCTGTACATTTCCATACCTTATCGATTATCTTTATGTTTACGTTACATTTATATAATTGTCAACTTTGCCTTCAGTCCTCCTTCCTCTCGTCTTTAGATTTTTTAAAAAGGTTATATTCGTGGCAGCTCTGCTTCACATGACATCAGAGAGGGAAAAGAGAAAAAGAGAAAAGGGGAGAGGACGTTTGACAAAGGTCAAAAATCTAGATCAAAATAAAGTGCCATTGCTAAGTCATGGTTTTCTTTCTTTGGCTGCTGAATCACCTGAATGCCGATTTGTTTTTCTTTGTTAGTCCTTGGTAATTGGTTTTAAGGGTTTAAATTTTTACTAGTTGACAAAAGGAAGAATAAGGAGGATCATTAGAGCATTCACACAATTTATTTGACATAATTTGCATCAATAAAACTAGAAACTATCATTGTCATACTCAAATATCCAATAAAATGATAAGGATACTCATTATAGCTATAATAATGCAGCTCTCCTTACAGTTGCACCATTTTCTGAGTGAAAACATACATTTTTTTGCTCTCATTTCTTTTCCTCCCCCCTCCTTCCTGGCTCCCTGTCTCTCCCAGGGGCCTTGCTTGGTCTAGCAGTGGCAGAGCTGGCTGGAGGCCCTTGGGGTTTAAGCTGGCCCCACCTGCATTCTGATAGAATGAGACCAGATGAGCTCAGGAATGGACTGGATGCATTAAAGCAGCAAGGGTCTTTAAAACATAAGCAGCACCGAATGTTTAAGCTCTGCAGAAGTACAGGGGAGATGAACAGCAAGACAGACTTACATAGAACCTACATACATCAGGATCCGAATATGAACACAGAGCTGAAAAAGTACTAAAAAGCCAGACACACCCAAACACTGAAAAAATAGTCACACGCACAGTTTTGCCAACACGCAGATTTTCAAAAACATGCACTCACACACACATTAATGGCAATGAAAATGAAGCCAGGAATATTACGGGAATGTTAACAGCTTCATCATTACATGATGCCAAGCAAAACTCTATAAAACTGACCGACACCAGTGAGCTCATTCCAACACAATCAGCACAGGAAATTGACTTTTTCTCAACAAACCACCACAATTGCTGGTGCTCCACAGATTTCCCAGACATGTTCACTGTTTAAGCTGCCTATTCAACATGAGGAGGCTAAGACCAACCAAGTTTACCTGCCAAAGTGGCCGGCAGAGACCAACTCCCCAGGGCAAGTCAAATTTACCAGAATTATCTGATAGTTCAAAAACAGCAACAACGCAAGTGCATCTTCCCATCATCCCATCCCAGATGACCTTCAAACCTGAGGGGAGGTTGAAAGAAGATGCAGAGTCATTTTTGCATTACTCTTCACACCAGATCGACACCATTATGACAAAGCATCTGTATGAGTCACACCTATGACTTGCACACTGCATGATGAACGCAACCTTAGACTTAACCTGATCGTGAGCAGCGACATTAGAGTAACCTGAGTAATGTCACTGCATGACGAGTACAGGCTCATCAAATTGAGCTGATATGACACCACCAAAGACAGCATCATCAAGGTAAAGTCATCACTAATGGCTCCCTAAAAATAAACAGGTCTTATGTGAAGTTAGAGTAAAAATTAGTGTATAGTATCCATCTTGTTTTGAAGTAGGCTATGGTGTTAAAGCCACATACACGACATACAACAAGCTTTTATATCTAAAAATGAAGACGATTACAAGCAAAAGTAGCCACATGCATGAGATTGAGAGTTCATTGTTGACTTTGGAAATAGTAGTTGACCAAACAACCTCACCAACAAGGCCATTTAGTAGCTGTTTCTGGAGCTTTCTATCTTCCTCAGCAGATGGACGATGCCTCCTCCACACAGAGGTCAGGTCCAGCCAAAGTAAGGTGCTACTAAGCATTTAGTGTCCTGGGGACTTCAGGGACGTTACCTGCTTGTTGGCTTCAGCCGTTTTCACCAGTTGTGATGCAGCTACCCTGCTCACCACCCATCATGTCTGACACGTGGTTTTGAAAATTCGAACAAATCTACCACTGTAGCCACTATGTCTGAAACTTACTTAACTGTAACAGAGCTAAAGGAAAGATACACATTTTAATATATACAACCAACAATGTTTTACAAACTAAAATGTTGTAAATCTGGCTAAAATCATACTATTCTTGAAATTCCTAACACAACAGTACACAACGCCCTTCTTCTAAATTCTTCTCAGTGTGTGGTGGGAACAGAGGGAATAAATATAATCTCTTCAAGGCTATTTAACCATCAATGGCTGACCCCAGCTCTCCGTGGGGCTCACTGCTGTTTCAGAACAAGTTCAGTGCAAAGATGTGATTTGTTGCTTCCTGTGTAAGAGATTTCCAATCAGTGACTAAACACGTCACCTACGTGATGTGCAGGAAATGTCTACAGCAAAGAGAGAGTTTACTCTTAGAAATCTTGCCTTGAGTCACTTTCACCAACCTCCCCCTCTGCCTAAAGGAATTTCATTACATGTTCATCGGTGGCTGATGATTTACATTATTAATGCAGGTTTGCACACTGAACTCGCGGGTGTCCCAGGTTAGCCAGAGAGGGGAAACAAATGCTTAAGTGTTTTGAGGTGGAAAAAAAAAAAAGGAGCAGACGTTTTGCCTGTAAGACAGGAAGCTAGCTAAGCTAACCACAGACGTTGCAAGAGACGCGGTGTTTCCGCTGTGTACCGACACTCGATTGCTTCAAAACAGGAGAGAGGATGCTGCTTCATGCTCAAGCACGTTCAAGACAAAGCTAGCTACTAAGCCACAAATGAACCCTGAAAAATATTCAAATCAAATCACTATTTTAAATATGTAAACATCTGTGTGTCTGTATTCACATAGTGTGTTACTGGCTTGTGTCTAAAATGCAGATGTATCAAACTCTGAATTTAGCACAACTTGGATCACTGAGACAGCTTAACATCACTTGCTCATTTTATTCTAGTGTTGTGCATACTGAACTATCTTGTGCAGATGGCTGAACCTGCATCATGTTAAATGAATGATCCTGGGGTGCCATGGAGCAGCCTGGCTGTCAAAGGCCTCGGAGCAGGTTTCCCCCTGCAAGGCAAATGAGATGATGGGTTCATCTGTGCTTGTCCAGTGAGAGAAAGACAGTAACCCAGTGAGGCATCTGATGTCTTAATGAAGTGACTTTGTCTGTGTGTCTGTGTGTGCATGTGTGTGCGTTGTTCTGTGTTCTGTGCAACGTGTGTGTGTGTGTGTGTGTGTGTGTGTGTGTGGTATGTGTCTGAGCCATTAGTGAATCCCAGTGGTTTGCATGGTTAGTGAGAGAATGCACAGGATCTTCTGTCTCTCGCCCCGCTGGAAGAGGAATCAGATTTCTGGATCAATGGGAATCAATCACAACCAGAGTCATCGCAGAAGGAGTAAAATAAAATAATAAAATAAAGCTTGATCTAATCAGCAGTTTGTCTTTCTCTGCCTCTGAGCATTAAGAAAAATGCATCCAGTAGTCCTACTCATTGGTGGGATTTGTAGGTAGAAGCTGTATTGTCTGTTTATTTTGTACTCAAGATACAAGAGATGCTACATTTTCTTCCCATTTCTGCACCATTCCTTGGACTCCTCTCAATTCATGGCTTCAGGAACTTAATTCACTCCAGGGCGAGCCATTAAGAGAGAGAGAGAGAGACACCAGACACTAGTGCACACCAGTGATAATGGATTACTGATGTCATTATGGTTTAATAAGGCCCCTAAACAACATCCTCTGATCCACTGCCAGAACAACTGTTCTCTTTGAGAGTGTGTGTGTGTGTGTGTGTGTGTGTGTGTGTGTGTGTGTGTGTGTGTGTGAACAATACACATTTAGAGCCTGTGTGACATCCACTCATTACCATTATATCATCACAAACCCTCAAGATACCTTGAAAAAAGTAAAGAAAAATACCACTCAGTGTCTTGTACAAAAACTATGGAGGTTTTTATGAGTTTTTTTAAATGCATTTTGCTGCTGTAACCAGTTATTTACCCCGTTGGTTTATTAATTAGAGAGAGAGGGAGTGTCTTTAATGGATCAAATAATCAATCAATCAATAAATCAATGACTTCTTAAGCATTCAAGAGGTCAAATGTGCCTTCATCATCCCCACAGCAGCAGACGCTGCTCAAGAACACTTGAACTTGAAAATTAAAAGTCTGCACAACCTGAACTCTAATCCAGAGATGTGTTCCAGCTTCATCTAAAAATAGAGCCATCGAGAGTCATGTCAAACCCGTCTTGCTGTCAGGTTTAAATGTCAAAACTGAGCACCTCATCCTCCATTTGTTAACCCATCAGTTGTTGTTGTTGTTGTTCCCAGCATGCATCTGTTTATTCCACAGTTAGCCCCCTTCCTATCTGCCACCCACAGTGTCATGTGCATGTGTGTGGCAGCCTCAAAATTACCCGCTTTTCCCAACGCTGCCTGTTTCTAAACAACAGGTGCCTGTACCAGGAGTGACTCACATACACATTCATGCACATACAAACACACACACATATAGGACAGACACATCAACAGAAAAATGTGGACAGATGTGGAAATAGTGCAAGACAAAAGGATGGAGCACAGATAGACTTAAATGTAGGAGAAGATTAATTTCATATCTCCTCTTACCTGGTTGTTGACATAATCCTGAAGACAAGAGACATCAACAGAAACATGAAACGAGAAGAGACAAAAACAACATACAGTCATAAAGGGACAGCATGAAAACCCTGTGTGTCTGTGTGTGGTGACAGTAAAATGGGTACAGGCTGGCATATCATATTCTTCTAATCCATATTCTCATTTAATAAAGGAGAAGTGAGCATGTTGAGGGCCCCATTCAGTCACTTAACAATGACCAGAGTGTAATACATGTCATTGCACTACAATCTCTTGAGTTAGGGATGTTTTCTTTTTGCTTCATGTGTCTCAAGCTCATCCTGCCTTCTCATCTTGCTCAAACTTAATGCAGGACTAATGTAACTCTCTGTATTTCCAGGACATTCACACTTGTTCTGGTCCTGCTTCTTTGCAGTAGTGCCATGCTAGCACACCGGAGCATTTAGCCTTTACAAAATAAATGCAGTCGCAAAAATGAATGGTGGGGGGATCCTGCGACGCTGACGGCTAGAAATGTAATTTAAAAAAGTGGAACAATCACCAAGAGACTACAGAGGCACGTCGGGTCAGCAGAGGACACTTTAAGCTCTCCATTAAGCCCCTTTGTAACACCCCAGGGAGCTTTGCATGAGCTGGGAAAAGTCTGTATGTGAGCTAAGTGCTGGAGTTTGTGTGTGTGTGTGTGTGTGTGTGTGTGTGTGTGTCTTTGTGACTGTGTGTGGCAAAGCGTGGCTTCTGGTGATTAGTCAAAACTGTAACTGACACACTGTTGGCCCCAGCGATCCTATCAGAGGGAGGGAAACTAAACCTCATACAAAAGAACAGACATACTCAGTTTCAATACTTTTCTTACACAGGCAAAACTTCTGCCACAGTGTCAAGCACCCTGAAGTGAGACCTAGTTTGTTTCTCCCTTCAAAACTCCATTTATATTGTATCGAAAATGTGTGTGACATTATATTATTGTTGCCCTTTATCTTCTCTGTGAGCACTCAAAGAATTGACAAGACATTGACAAGAATCTTCAGGACCACTGGGCAATAAATATAAACTGTCAAAAAGCTTTTTCTACCTGTTTTTGTTTTTTCCATCAGTACTTTTTAATCTTCATCATATTTTTCATCCAACTTGTGTCACTTACCACTGCTCAGACTGAAAACACTTATAAGTCAGGCTGTCAGCAAACTTTAGAAGATCTTTAACTTCTACCAAAGATTTATGAACTCTGAAAACAGCCTATTACTAAAACATATAACATCTAACCAGCTATGTATGTTCAGTGAAAGAAATCAAATGTTAAAGGGCATAAAGTGTAGTGTCTGGGTTAGTTCATACTGGAAGTTGCTTATTGTAATTGCAATACCTCTCACAACATATAAATACTAAAGAGGGTTTGCATCATCTGCTGATAGTAATGGTGTTACTCTTACCGTGTTGTAGCCAGTGGGTTCTTGGCCGTCTGTGATGAGTTCCCGCTCTCCCCTGGGGTTGACCCTCCTGAAGCGCCGCCTGGACCTCCGTTGGGATCCCTCTCTCTGCAGAAAACCGTCGTCCCCCTCGCTGCCGTTATCCACCTGCAATACACAGTCAACACCCTCCTCAGAATAGCAGCTTCTACGGGATTCGCACCCACAACCCTCGGGTGTGTGGGGACAGCTGGAGGACTGATCCTCACTGTTTGAGACTTGAGAGCATAGCTCAGAGCTGCATTTTAGTGGTTCAGGCTTTTGTATCTTAGGACCCAAGTTCAGATTTGTAAATTCCAAGTTCTGGTTCTCAGTTTCTGATTTCTGGTTCTTATAATCCAAGTTTTGGGTCTCAAGTTCCGTTAAGTTCTGAAAGTCTGAGTTGTGATCCTTGAGTGTGTTCCCTTCCTTTCTCTGTGGCTCTGCTTCATGCCCAGGAGTTTCAGAGATCTGGCCCTGCTCTTCTGCTGGGTCCTGGTTGAACATCCAGTTCTTCCAGAACGCAGAGAGCCGGTGCCAGCGGAGCACACTCATCCAGACGCAAGGACGGGACCAGAACAACGCATAAAAGCAGGAAATACCACGTGAGCGGAGAAAAAAAAAAGAAGCAGGGAAACACTTCGATACAAAAGATGAATAGAACTACTGCGTCCAAATTTTAAACAAAAATCCAAAATCCTGAGGGATCCCAAAACATTAGATCCTTTGGGGAAAGCATCCAGAGCAAAAGAAAGAATAGAACCAAATTAAATTCACAATGAGCATAAAAAAAAAACGAGGGTTGTCTCTCTTTTTGTCTCAGTTTTGGCGAGAGTCCTCCTCTTCTGAGGGCAGGAGAGTTCAAGATAAAGTTCAGCTGCTCAACACGTTGCATACTGACAGACTTACTCACATGCTTTCTTGCTCGCTCTGTCTCTCTCGCTGTCTGACACGCGCACAGAGCATACACTGAGCCCCCAGTTTCCTCCAGGAAACCGTAAATACACAAATAAAACAGCACACAGATTCCGGCCATACAATGAATTCCCCGTAGGCTTCTAGTGCCGGTCTGTTGTTGAAGGAGTCATTTGTTTTCTTTCTCCATTGCATAATGTTAAGTTTGTCAATAACCCTATTATGTTAGTAATGAAGAAATCTAAAAGAAATTCTAAATACGTAGAGAGGATCCGCTTTGCTACGATTTTACAAGCTACTTGGTTGTATTTTTTACTTGCTTCAACTTTTTTCTGTGTTTTTCTTCTTACAGCTGAATGTTTTATGATTGATAGTTAAAATTTTAGTTTTGTGCTATAGAGCAGAAATACCAACGAGATATTACAACTCTAACCCTTCCTGTTATGTTCTTTTCTCCAGTATTGTTTTCTTCCAAAACATGTCTGCTAAAAGAGTACTGCACAAACTAACCATTGCACTTTTACAACACTGTCGAACACACAATGGACAGTTTAAAAAAAGATTTGTTTCTTGTATTCTTTGAAAGGACAGTTGGTACAAAAGTACACATTATAGCCAGCACTTACAGTTATAAGTTCTAAAAGATAAAATGGCTACACAGGGTTTTGGTATGAAATCTTTCATATTTTTTCTTTGCCCCTTTTAACTTATAATGTGGTAATGTGTTTAGTATGGAAGAGTAAGATTTCGTCATAGTGAATGTACTCCACGTACAGTGTTTTTGTGACCATTGTGTTAAGACCTCAGATCAGTGAGGTGTATTTACAGTCTTACAAATACAGACCCATGATCGGCCTCAAAGAGTTAGGAGAAGATATGATGGCTGTGTTTGTGTGCTTGTGTTGAGAGGACTACGAGCTCATAGGACTGAAATTTGTTCTGTCTGTCTTCCCACATGTGACACACACAATAACACCCATTATACCTAAAAACCATGAAAAGACTAGGATTATATTTCTCAAAAGGCAAACCTCGCAGAGCTGTTTGATTGAAGACAATCTCATCGATCAGAAAACAGCTTTACAATAAAACCTTAGAGAGAAGACGGACCCAAAGATTTTCTGTCACAGCTGAAATGGGACTCAATAGCTGCTACGGGTTGAAACAGACAGAAGAACAACCTTGTGTGAGGGAGTTCTGCTGTAATACAAAGAATAACTACTGCATCGTGGGTAGTTTAGCTGTAATGGACTCTGAAACAACGGCATGAGGGATAGTTCAGCTATAAAATACCAAATAACGGCCGTAAAAGTGGCCGGTATTGGTATCGATGTGTCCCTTCTCATGGCAAAAAATGCCATCTCACCTCGTTTTAACGAGCCTCATGAGACAGACCGCCTGAAGGTAATACACATGAAATTCTTCGGTTAGAAGGTTAGAAATGTACAAGACTTTCATGTCTATGCTGTGACCATATAACCATCTTTTTGCCTCTCTGGCTACTTGACTGAATACAACCCCCATCTATCCCGTGACCACCAGTTCTGTCAGCCATTGAGAAGTCTTGCCTTTATGTTTCTGACTGACTGTCATGGCCATAATGTGACCATATTTCCTGTTTCCTCTGTCTATTTATATATAATATGTGTGTGTGACTAACTTCCCATCTACTCATTTGTCAGTTTACATTCCTCTCTGTCTATCTGGTAAATTGCCTTCCTGCGCAATCATCCCCTTTCGCTAACTTTCTTTTCTCCATTCATTTCTTCCACTACTCCCACTACTTACTTCCTTTCATTCCCTTCCATTCCCACCACACACACACACACACACACACACACACATACACACACACACACAGACTCAAAAACAACCCCACCCTGTCAGTCTGTGAATGTCACTCCTGTCCATCCTGTGACCAGAGTCATGACGACGGCCACAAATTACACTCCCTCTACTATTCCCATGGCCCTAATTAGCTGATTGGCTGCAATGCAGTGTGACTAGACCACAGTCCCTCTGCTCTTGTGTGTTTATGCGTTCATCTGGAAGTGTGTGTGTGTGTGTGTGTGTGTGTGTGTGTGTGTGTGTGTGTGTGCGTGTGTACAAGCTTGTTCATGTGTATTTGGTTTTCTTGTCATTTTTTTAAGACCTCAGTGGTTATCCAAGAATTCCTCCACTTTTTATTTCTGAAGGCATCATTGATGATAAGCGCTCAATGCTGAGGTGTTTCCCAGAAATCATTCGTCACTCGACCAGTGCTATGGTGTCTTTTTTTGGATTTGGGAAACTGCCACTGTTCTCTTTGTCTATTGCTACCCAGTTTTTATCTTATTTATTCCAAACAAGACGCTGCCTCAAACCTAACACGCAACTACTGTGTGTAAGAGGGATTTTCCCAGGAAAGTCTCATCTGAAAACTAAAAGCTTTCATCCACTTGGTGTAGGTTGAATGGCGTTAAACATCTGGCAAAAGTGTGATTTTATTCTATCTAGACATGTTGCAGATAGATACCCAATGATCACCTGCTTGCCCCAACCATTCATTTAGACAAAAGCAGAACCTTAATCAGATTAACATTAGTAGTGAAATCACTCGTTAGCCTGGAAAAGGAAGACCATGAACATGACCATGTGAATCTCTTGACATGAGATTGGCTTGACTTGACAATAAAAGTCCAACCTGCTTCGAAACTAGAATCTGTTGAAAACGTTATGGAATACTGTACACAGTTTCAAAATGTGCTGAAGAAGTACCTACGTTTTGGTCAGGCATTGAACAACTAACCAAATAATCTTTGAATAATAATTGAATAATCAGTCAAACAAAGCTAGAATATACCAGTCTTAATTTCTCTGAGAGGCTGAAATGTGTTCATGGGGGTTTCTGTCCATATTCTAAGCTGAGTGGGTAAACAACCGTTATCTTGTAGCATTGAACAACAATTCCCATTAGTCTTAGACAGAGATGCGCTGTTAAAGCCTCATGGGAGAAACTAGCCCAGCAGTGTAATAACTGCATGCGGTTTAAGACTGATTTTGCGTCTAAAAATGGGATTTTCTTTTTTGACAATGTCTAAATTTAGATGAGGTAGTGATAATCTGCCAGTTTCAAAGATGATATATTTACCTGGCTATGTCACAACACTGTGCACTTTATGTTTGACAAGAGGTAAAGTATCATTATATATCAGTTTGTTCTCTATAGTTTGTCAGCCCCTGCTTTAGTGTATTGTACTTTATTATTTACTTTCTATGAGTCTGATACTTCAGATCCAAAGACCCACTCGGCTCTGTTGTGCTGCGGCTGGTAAAGGCATTACAGACGGTTAACAGTGGACAAGAGAAGGATATGCTTGGATAATAACAACAACAGCCTCTACATAATCTCATTTCCTCGTTCTCAGACAAAAATGCAAATAGTTGAAACAGACATGTCCATATGTGCAGACACAGAAAAAGAAAAACACCTCATGTTCTGCACTCACTCCTCTCCTCCATCACCCTGCATCACCAACATCTCGTTCTACTCTACCAGGATGACACACACAGTGATGGTTTAATTGAAACCCAGGCAAGTTTAATTCAAACCAATTTTATTCCCTCAGCTTGTATTTTTATCTATTTTTAATTCAAACCGATTTCATTTTTTCTTCCCCAGGCAACTGAGTCAACTGAGCTTGTAGGCTCCTTTCCTGCAGTGCCCAACGTCACATTCATACAGTATCACACGATCATATCAGGAACATCATTGGCACCACTACTCTCTTTTACTATAGCAATAGCCCCTGTGAATGGACCCACAGCGGTAGTTTAGGATTAAGTGCCTGGCTGAAAGTGCACCTTACAATTATAACCCTTTTTCATTGTGGGAACTTTCCAGGAAAATTATGCTCTGATGCTGCAGGGACTATTAGGGTGGGGTCTACAGCCCTGAACGTCGCTGACTGGTCAAAGCCTCGAGGCTGCTACAGCTTCAGTAAGGCATTAATTTACACAGTAAGCACGCACTGAAATGTTTTCTATTGGTAACTGATGTTTAAGCAAAGATAGTGGACTTCCAGTTTTTAGACATCACAGTCAAGCAACATTAAAAACGTGGTGACTTTGTGTCACAGTTAAGGTTTTGTTTCCAATCTAATTTATTTAACGGCTCTTTCGATGCGGTAGTTGTGCTAGGAGCAAAGGGGACTTGCGTTTAGTTGCTGCAGCTCCTTGTTTTCTAAAAAAAAAAGCGACATTGGTTGTTGAGGGGAGAACATTATCATTTGTCATTCACTTTCCCCTTTCTTCAGGTTTGTAGTTCTGTTCCAACCACTCCTGCTTTCACCTGTAGACTACAAGTGCCCCACCATTTAACTGCTAATTCATCCACATCCTCCCTCTTTCTGTCTTTCTTTTGCTCTTTACAGTCAAAACAAACAAACAAACAAACAAACACTGAGCCTTTCTTTGCTTGATAATGTTCAGGCCACTTACTTATATTGAAAAAGGATACAAAAGTATGCTGCATGATCAAAGACAAAATGATGGTTGTGTTGCAATCATAATCATTGAATGACATAATTATTCTTTTTAATTGTACAGTTCATGAGTATAATATTAAAGGTTAAGTTCAACATTTTGGGAAATCCACTTATTCCACCACTCATGACCACTCTTATGTCTATATAGTAAAATACTAATCTTCCACCAGCAGCCGGCTAACTTAGCTTAGCATAAACACTGGAAACAGAGGGAAACAGCTAGCCGGGCTCTGTCCAAAGGTAACAAAATCTACCAAACTGCACCTCTAAAGATCACTAATTGTTTTTTTTGTTTAATCCAAGTGTAAGTGTAAGAAAACCTTATCAACAGTGTCAACTGAAACTGAATAATACAGTTAATTAATACATTATTAATTTTCTATTTTTCTGTTTTTCAGCTGTAGAGGAAATATGACTTCCTGTAAACCAGGGGATTTTGAGAACTGCCTGAGGCACAAAATATAAATACTTTCAGAGCGAAACTGAAATAAATCATTATTGTGACACCAACAAGCGATAAAGAGTGCGAAAACCAATCAATTTACATGAAAATCTTGCACGTTATTGCCTCAGTTTTAAGTGAACAGAGTGACAGTCTGTCTAAGGATGATAAGGTTTCATCATTGTTCCCCTGGCTACAGTAATGACAGTTATGTAAGTCTGTACATTCATAGCAACAGAAATCTCCGATGGAAGTTTTTCTTAGAAGATTTTGTACAAAAACTTGCAGAGGACTTCCTGTAACATCTGAGAGTCCTTTGACCTCACTGAGCAAGAAGCCACAAGGTCAAATCTGTTATCGGTTTTATCCTTATTCAATGACATCAGTGGAACTGGTGCTACCTGCTGCTTGTTGTGTAAAACCTTGCTGCTTATCCCGTCTTCTCCCATCTGATCCCTCTAGTCCCTCAGACACAGAGACTCAAGAGAGAGAAGATAGGAGAGCAGGAAGGACATTTAAAGAGGAGAGGGACACTGAGATTTTGTAAGCACTGCGACCTTGTGGAGGCCGACAGAAACACATTACATTTGTATATGTAAATTATGGCACGATAAACTTAAGATGAAAAAGCACTTTCAAATATTCACCTTAATTTAAGGCAAAATATGCATCTCAACCATTAGGGTACCAGAACGCCCAGAAGCTGGAATAACTGATGTACGATTACGCTACGATTTCCATTTAAACATCATCTTATATTTGGGCAAATATGGTATTTATATATATATATTATGTGTTTAATTCCATTTAAGTATTTAGATTTTATTTTCTAATGTTCCTCGGCTTGGACATTGCTACATTAGGTAATTAATTGATTTTAATGGTAACACGTTGTGGTAATGAAGCTCATTTGAATTTGAATTTGAGAACAGAGATACGGTGCGTACAGAGGGGGGGGGGGGGGGGGGGGGGGGGGGGCACCGAGAGGACGAACAGAGATGGGGGAGACAGAGAAGAAGAGGGAGAGAGATGAAAGAAAGGGAGAAAAAGGATAAACATCAAATAAAGATGGAAAAAAAAACAGGAATAATATCAAAGGACAGAGATGGAGAGGTGGGGGGGATAAAAAGGGAGGTGCTTGGGAGAGAGACAAAGACAGAGAGAGGCCGCGTCTCTACTCACCACAATCATTTCTGACGCCTCCAAAGTGATGCATTCACAGCCTCGTCTGCCCCCCAGCTGCTTGCCAAAACTGTAGAGCGAGCACACACACAAAATAAGTGTTAAAACAGAATCAAACCAAAGGCGAAGACAAGACAACTCTCACACACTGGCACTGGCAACAGATGTAGTCAATAACATTTGCCCACCCACGGATGAACACCAGCATTATACGCCACTGAATGGCAGGAATTGCGTAAATCAAAAAGGTGATGTCCTGGCATTAAATGTAAAATGACATAAAGGGTTCATGTAGATACTGTATGTCTTTACACTACATGAGAAGTAACATCTGTTTGGTGTAAGCATCTGTTTAACTGAGGACATTTGGTAACATTTAGTTAGACTCCCTGTTATGTTTTGGCCACTTGTTCCACTTTCTATCTGTGTGCAAAATCTGGCTGAATGAATATGAGCTGGGGCAGGTGACACAAATATAAATATATATTCTCTGCTGGTCTAGAGAAAAACAGTCCTATAAACATTTATAGAGCAAATCATATATTAAAAGAAAGAATGTCTCACAATTTCAAGTGGCTGTAATTTTCTGTCAAACCCATTTTTAAAGGTGCCCTGAAGAGATACTTTCAGAAAAGCAACCAATATTTTAATGACATTTTTAAAGCAATTTTAATGATTTAACAAACTGTCATCTTTTTAAAACCCTTCCTGCATGTGAGAGACACTAAACTGATCAACTACAGGTAAGAGAAACAAGGATTGAAAGGCTGCCACAGTCTGTGACATGGCTCTGTTGGCATTAGAGCAGTGCAGTTTGTGGTGAAGGTCTAACCACTGAAAGAAAACCGAGTGTCGATCAATAAGCCTTCATTGTCGACACCTCAACATAACTGTACACAGTCTGCAGGGACGAAAAACACAATCAGTGCTTAATCAACTTTGGTCGCCACAACAAATATTATCCTCAGAGAGACGTGTTGGGAACGTATACATTTATATACGTTTCCCCAGTCTCCTGTTAGCAGCCAACTGGTGCTGACATTCATCATTATAATCAATGGATACAACCATTAGTACCATAGCATATGATAACACAGAAAGACAACAAAGACACTGTTTGCATCTCATAAAATCAACATATTTTGTTTAATTAAACTATTGATAAAGGTAATTTCTGCAGCACAGATGAGAAAGAAAAATGATGAAAATGTCAACACATATACCAACTTCTTCGCTTCATGACAACTGCTCAGACAAATTAACACAACTTCTAAATGTCAAGCTGCTTCATTTTGAACCGGCCATGATCGGGATCGAACAATGTGAGTCTTTGTCTGCAGGCCTCACAGGTTCAGCCCCAGTCGGCTGGGCTGTTGGCTGTTGTGTCGTCTGATAAGCGGGCGGAGAGCAGCTGATGCTGTGGTGAGAACATGTGGGTCCGCCTGCTCTACACTCGTCACATGGAGATCTTGCATAACGACTTAGTTCACTCTGAGAATGTGTTTGGTGACAGTAAAAACTTTTGTTACCATCGTCAGCCTTCCTCCTTACAGCCCCAGTCTGTAGTCGATAACTACTAATCAACATACTACTAATAAATGGATTTTAAGATACATTTCAAATTGCTTCTTTTCTCTGACCAACAGCCTAAAACACAAAGACATCCAGTTTACAATCATATATGACAAAGAAAAGCTGCAAATTCTGACATCTGAGAGGCAGGAACATGGGGATGTTTTTGCTTGGAAAATTACTCAAACAACTAATTGATTATCTGAATTTTCAGATGATTGACTAATCTATTAATGAACAAATTGTTTTAGCTCCAGGGCTGACATTGTTTCCACAGAGTGCATAATAATGTAAGAGCGCACGTGATGTGATGCTTCGGTGGTCACCTTGATGACTGACATAGTGAAGCCAAAACGCTCTTAAAGATGCCAGTATACTAGCTCAGACGTCGAAAAGCTTCGGAAATCCCCTCCCCAACAACCTTTCCGACGTCAGATTGTGGGGGGTTGAGTCCGAGCATGTCTGCAACTTTCTGAAACAGACAATATGACATTCATTCGCCATTATCCCCATATTTAAACTCCCCCTTCTCTACGGTGGCCGGCTTTTCACTCCGCCTTCGAGCATGGCTCGAGCAAACACTTTTAGACGATAAACACGTTTATTTCCAACATGGTCGAACTAGTTTAGTTTGAGTATAACCTGACCCTCATGACTCAGGGAGATTCCACTACACATCTTACACCTTAAAATACAAACTTGAAGTCTTTACTCCACGTCATCCCTCAACATTTATGCTAGTTGGCGAGAAGTTATTCTGATTGACTCTCATCTGGATCATTTTAAGCTTCATTTTCAGACGTGTGGATGTACACAGCCTCTGTCTGTTGGCATGTGACAACTGGAGTATGTAAAGAGTGTTTTAGTGTTTTCAAATGTGTTTGAATTTTCATTTCTTTACACATCTTTGAAAATCTCCTCCCACTGTGAGCTTCCTGTGTTTATGCACACAGTAATTATGCATGTCTCTGTGTTTCCCATGTCCTGTCTAAGTGTGCGAGTGTGCGAGAGAAACCCCGTCTGAACAGCTCAATCACTGTGTGCGGTGATCCCTGAGAACAGGCCCAGCATGTGAACATGTCTCGCTGCCTTTGGCATGCTAAAAAAGTGGCGACTCAGCATTGTTTAGGGCTGGAGGAGCGGCTGGTTTTAATTATGGAAGTGTGCTGAGCTGGGAGACGGCCAACTTTCACTCTCACATCTCGTCTGTGGTTACGTCCTCACACGGTTGCTCCCACATTCCCTCTGGTTTCCAGCTTTTTGCTCTCCTCAGTCATTTCTCTCCTTCCTCCTTTATGTCTCTGTCTTTTGTCCCTCACCTCCACTTGCCTCCCTCCCCACACTTTGTTGTCTGGTTTTTCTGCTTCTTTTTCTTTTCCATCCCAAGCAATTTTTATTTTTTATTTATTTTTCCTTCTCTTTAAGCTTTCTCTTGTTCCCTTCTCCATCTATTTTTTCTCTTTCTCTGTTGACCCCTTTCTACCTCTGTCTCTCCCACTCCCTTTACTTCCATTTATTAATCTTCTCCTTCCTGTTGTTCATCCTTTGCTTCCTTTCCCACGTCTTGTCCACTTCACTTCTCTCCCTTTTGCATTTTATTTTCTGCTTTGTTTTCTTCCTCATCTCATTCAGCATTCCCTTTCATCCTTTCGTTCTCTCTTCTTACTGTTGGCCCTTCCTCTTTCTGGGTAAAAAGAAAAAAAAAGCTAACTTTCATCTCATCACATCCTTAATCACAGTTTCACACTGACGCAGACACTCTCACCATTTTTCAGTCCTAACAACATTGATTTAGGGTCCAGATGAAAGCCTGTCTTCATAATGTGTTCTGATGATGGAAACAATGATGAAAGTCTTTTTTTCCCTTTTTTTTTCCACATTTCTGATTTGGATGAGCAGTTATTCTTCAGACAGACAGAATCAGTGACTTTGGTGAGTCACACTGATTTTCTTGTAAGGAAGGAGAGATATCCACAGAGGCTGGAGTTGAATAAAGCTGCCATTGGACGGATATTACGACCACACTGTTGCTGGAAAGCTTTCTCAATGTAGCTGAACTAGGGCCAAATTAGCTGTGAGTGGATTTGTTTGACACTTCACTGGCACATGTACTCAGATACACAGCATATCCACATGTTCAGACTCAAGATTCACCCGAATGAGTTTCAAGCTTAGAGCATCCATCCCTGCTGATACAGCCTTAATGCTTTTTGGCAACACAATTAAGGCTAAAAGGATTATATCAGGTTTTCTACAGGAAACTAAATTATTCACTAAATGTACACAATATCAAACATATTCTTTCCATGAAGTGCATTGGTCAGGTGAATCCAGGGACAGTAAAAGCCATTATCCCTTTTTATTGAATCTTTTAATACTATTTTAGCATTGGCAGAGAAAGATAGTTTAAACTCCAAGCAAATGAGAAATGAGACAAAGGGGTTTCAACGCAATATCCATGCTTTCAACATGTGTATATATTGCTATTTTGTTTGTATCTGCATCAATTAATCAAGTGACATTTTACTGCCAACCTCTCGGGAAATTCTGCTTTTGCTTGCCTCCCTGCATTGAGGTCAGAGGTCAGTGTCAGCTGCGGAAAGCATTCCTAGAGCTGCGAGGGGTTTACTGTCATCTGTCAGTGACACATCAGTGAGGAAGATCCTTGCCAACACATGGGAAAGAACACCAGGTCCACAAGTTAAAATTCCCCAAATTGTTTCACACCCCAGGAATTGTGTGTTCTTTGTTTATCTGTGCCACGTTTCCTTAAATATTCGGCACGGGTTTGATCAGAAAAACAACAAATAAAAAGCATGCTGTCCTGCATCACAAAGCCTACTGAGTGAATGAATAAATACAAACAAAATTCATGTACTATCTATACAACAGGTCCAACCAGAACATGAACACCCAGGCGTGGTTTTAAGAGTTCCCAGGGAGGAATGCAGTCTGCTGGGCTCAGAGTTCTCTCCGAGCTCTTAGCCTGGAGGTCAGCCCGACTCTGACAGATCTCTCCACACTCCACTGAGGCGAGACGCATGGTCCCTGTCAGCGCCACACACAGCCGGCCGAGCCTGTCTCCTCACTGTGTGTGGGTGTCTGCGTGTGTGTGCAGGGTGGTGAGACAGGCTAGTGCGAGACAAACAAAGGGAAAATACAGTTTGAACTACAGTTTGCAGACTTGCATGTGCATGTGTGTTTGATCGGACAAAAAACAAAAATACACCTTAGCGCAGCTTCCCATGCTTGTTCCTTCCTCTTTCTCTGACCTTCTGCAATCCCACAAAAGTAGCAGAATCAACAAACTTGAGTCAACTCTATTTGTCAACCCACCAAATAATGTTGCTGCCCTGACTGAACTGAGATCTGATACCTCTCTGTTGTCAGCTGGTGTGAATCTGTGTCTCACAGAGGAAATAAGACAAACCACTAAAATGGCCAAAGCTCTGACAAAACAAATGTGGGTTTAGAGTTTCATGAACCTGTCAAACAAACACGCTGATAAACGCATTGACCATGAATCATGGTTTCAGTGTAAAGAGTTTATTCACTCCTGCACAAAGAAAAATAAAGAGTTCCTACATATAGTGCTGCTTGTGTGCAGGACAAATCACTGTTGTAGTTGATATCTCACTGCACTCCAGTTCTTCAGTAGCTACTCTTTACCTCTGCATGAAATAAAATAAGTCTTATTTGAAGTTTACATGTTTTTTGATGAGAAACCTAAAAAATCTGCTGCAAAACGTGGCTTACTCCCCCAAAAACTCTAATGCAGAAATGATGTGCAGTGAACAGTATGTTTAGACCTCCTTAGAATATCAGATCGATGATGATATGAAACAATATCTCACAGTTCAGGTAGTGCCAGAAGAGTTAGAAATCACAAGAAACAGGGGGAATTTTTATGCTTTCCTGCAATTACGGAGCACAAAAACCCAACTGTAACTCATCCAATAAGACCAAAACACAACAAGTTTCAAAACAAGCATCAGTTTTTCTTACCTGCAAAATAGTCAAACTTTGATATGATGGAAACTAATCTCTGTTTTCTTTAAGACCACGGCACTATGTTGGCATCCCCACTGTCTGTCCAACCTATAGATTATTTCAAATGACTGAAACAATTATGTCTTGGACTCTTTACTTTTGTGATCTGCTGCTCTCACAGCAACATTTGGCTGGATGAGCTATTAAATTCTGTTTTTTCTTTTCAAATAAGTCATCTTGCCTTGGAATGGAAAGCTCCTCTCACGGCACTGAAGCTGTGCCTGTGCTGGAATTCAGCAGGTGATGATTTCTCTCCCCTCTTTTCCTGCAGAAACAAGTTGTTGGCAGAGGGGAGAACAGGTTCAGCCCCGGTCCAGTGACAGCTGCAGCGCCCGGGGCAATAAACCATGACAGCCGGCACAGAAACTAAGGCCACACACACACCCTGAGCTGGTGTCAAAAGCCTGGAAAAACCAGCGATGTGACCAAGAGTGCAAAATAGTAATATTAATAAAGGGAGGTGTCTGTTAAAAATAGTTAAATAACATGAGAATAGAGTTCCTATAAATATTCAAATAGCTTTTGGATTTGGTCACAAATGTTTAAGTCAGAGTTTGCATGTCATGGCGGGATGTATAAATTATGTTTTAGAATATTTTAATCATTCTTTTGGTGTAATTAAGAATCCGATTCAACTCGCATCCATTCAAGAATTTGTTTCATGACTACTTAGCGGACATTCAACAGCCCTGCGTTGGGGGCTTCAGGTGCTGGTGAGACATGAAATCTAGGAAGTCCAGTTTAAGTACCAAATCCATGTATTTGGAGGGTTTATCAGATGCCAAAACACTACACAGCAATGTAATCTGAATGCAAAACATCCTGGAAATGAACTGACTGCTTGTTCTAAACTGTGTACTTCTAGAAAAGTTTGTTTCTGGCAACAGTAAGAGCTTCACTTCCAAAAAGACAAGCCATGTAATGCTGCACAGTATGCAGACATCCATCTTTGAGAGAGTAATCTGAGTCAATAGAAAGTTTGAGAGAGTTAAACCCAAACAGAGATCCGGGCACATTTGGCAACCATGTTTCCATGGTAATGATGACCAACAGTAAAGAAAAAAACCGCAGACCACAGTCTAACACGGCTACACACACACACACACACATTACTCTACTTCTCAGTTCTCCGTTTGGCCGTTCTTCCGCTCAGTTTTAGTGTTTGGTTGGCTAACACTGACCACTCTGACTCACACACACATAAAGGAAGACTGGAGAGCTGGCCAGCAGTCAACACTACAGACAGACCACCAACACACACACACAGAGACACACACACACACACACACACACACACAAAACAGCCAGACAGACTCCAAGGAATGACGCAGTGGGTCATTCAGAAACATTACGATTCATTTGCAAAACAATAGGGTGATCAGTTAAGGGGCTAATTCAAACCTCAGCATATCAGAGCAAAACAAAGCCCCACCGACAGCTGCTGCTAAACTCAATACAGCAAGTTTAAGTGTCCTCATCGCTCAGAGAGAGATAACCATTCATTTGACTGAACGTATATCAATTACACACTTCTGTAGATTATCCTGCTCTAATATTTACCTCCTTAGCGCAGCAAGTTCCCAGGAAACTGATGAAAAGTGAACAGGGTTGTCAATGTTTTACTTGTGGAGCTTCAAGGAAGTAAAGTTTCAAACAAATTTGTGGTAAACACACTGATATGTGAACAATCGTTCTTTCAGCACAGGGTTAGGGTTAGGGCCTTTTATCGAATCCCACTCAAGTATCAAATCCACTTATCAAATCTGAATCCTTTCAAATCCCACATCAAATCTCATCAAGTTTACTGAACTACAACTGAAAGATTCTGTGATCACATGTTATTGGGCGAGAAGCCAGAAATACTACAGTTTTTACATTAATTAAGATATCCTAATTCATTTTCACAACCTGGAGATACAGCGTGAAAATAAGATGAGGAGCAGAATATATGAAATGTTGATTGCTGATCAATATTGATTGTTCTGACACACTTAAATAACAGCAGTAACACACTGATTTCTACACCACATTTTTCACACTACCTGGTCCAAACCACAAGGTTAATGAGCTCAAAATATTGATTTGATATGCATAATAAGTTTAACTGGGAGAATTTAACGTACCATGAAAGGCTAGATACAGAGTGATGTGTCCCTTCACTCAAACAATCTTTGGTGGAGTGCAGTCAGTGGCTTTGAGAGAGCACATTAGCCAACAGACCAAAGTTTGTTGTTGGTCAGCGAAAGCAACAGTCAGCACCGGCTATAAGTGCCTGCTAACGTTACCTTCAACATTTGTCTTTGCTAATAAAAAAATGACACAGAGAGATAAAAGGTACGATGAGAGATTAGTTAGCATTGGAGCTTAACCAATCCAGGTATTTTGCAGACCGGGAACAGGATCCAAATAAGAACTGGCAAGCAGAACACAACCCTATTCCAGCATCCATAATATCATAAAGGACCCTAGATCCTGACATTGTGGGTTTACCTCTAAATCAGGATTTGATCCACTTTATTTCCTCTTTCACTCATTGTTTCTGTCACCCTTCACATTAAATCATTAATAACATTAATAACAGCCATCAACTAAATCTTGTCAGCACAAATAACCTAGAGCCTTGTTCAATGTTTTACTGTAATGTGAAAGAGAAGTCTGTTTCTCTTTAAGATAATCAGTGCAGATAAAAAAGGACAACACACAGGAGTTAGCGGTGTGTTTTCCAGAGCTGTGGGGCCCAGCGGTGGTAAGCTATCCTGCCACAACGCCGTGGGGAATTCCTGGCTATCCAGTTGGTTAAATGATGGCAGGCAGGAAATGGAGCACGCTGAGTTGAAGAATGCACAGAGAGAGAGGGAGGGAGTTTTGAAAAATCTCAACTGAATTAACCCGCAATCATCGTTACATTACAGCAGCCAGCAGTTCTTCTGAACTAAAAGATCCAAATGGGCATGAAAGAAAAACAAAAACTTTCAGATCACTAACCAGGAACAGGAATTTTGGGGGTCCACTTCCTTGGAATCCTTGTAAGTGAAATGATATCCAGCATATTATCCACAATTAGGAGAGGGGAAAGTACAATATTCCAGTAATCCAGGTTTAGATCCAAGTGTGTTTGTTTTATACTCCAGAGTGTGAACAAGTGAAAAGTTTCCCCAGAAAGCAGAAGTAGGTGACTGTCAAGCCTTTTAGTTTGTCTTAAACTGAGGGAGGAGTGTGTGTTCCCTCCCGCTCTACTCTGTTCTGTTCTGTCTGTCTGTCTGCTGGCTCCAGGGAGGTGTGTGTGTGTGTGTGTGTGTGAGTGTGTATGTGTGTGTGTGTGTGTGTGTGTGTGTATGTGTGTGTGTGTGTGTGTGTGTGTGTGTGTGTGTGTGTGTAGCCTGCTCATTTCCTGCCTGGATGTGCTTTTGGGCTCCAGGCGGGCAGGCTGCTCAGGAACACATGGCCAGCCACTGTTCTGCCAGGGGTTCCGCATTCCACACACACACACACACACACACACACACACACACACACACACACACACACACACACACACACACACACACACACACACACACACTACTCCCCCCCATTAGCTCCCACTGTGACCCTCTGCCCTTCTCCCCCTGTGTACTCCAACATACAGACACACACATACACACCCCTCAGTCCTTTGCTGGGGAACCAACCTTCCCCCACCCCACCCTCAACTCTGTTATCAACTGACCCACACTGGAATGAACACACACACACACGCACACACACACACAGACACACGCACACACACACACACACACACACACACACACACACACACACACACACACACACACACACACACACACACACACACACACACACACACACACACACGATCAGTGCTAGCTGCCCTGAGGTTATTGATAATTGCCCAACTCTTCTTTCTGCTACAGTTGGTCAGTTGGTGCTTTGTGTTGATGCTGTTGGATAAACTGCCTCAAACATCACACCAGCTATCTTTAATCTATCTGTTCCTTCAACATGTAGCCTGAAAAAAGTCAGTCTTCACCACAGGCAACTCCATCAACTGTTGCATTAAGGTTTTATTTACCTAATTTCAGTTGTGCCCATTCAGCCGACGCTAACTAACAGTAACTAACAGTGAGAGGAGGATGGTATCCAGCTTCTTAGCTAAGGACACGTCCATCATTAATCTGATTTTTTTAGGATTTGATGCCGTTCTTTGTCTAATGTGATAGTTAATTAAATACGTTTGGGTTTTGAAGTGTTGATTGGACAAAACAAGAATTCATATTGGTAAATCTATATACCCCCAAACCATAAATATTGGACATGATAAGACTGCCCTCAAATTTCATACTTTATCCAATTACCTTTGGTGTAGCAAATATCCAATCACAGGAAGGAATAGATATTGATCTTACTATATGGACAAACTGGCTCGTACAAAAGTTCCATCTGTGAACTTTTTGGCAGAAAATGAATTGCATAAACCGCGATTTGCGCTGCAGAAAACCAGGTGAAAAATGTCCTGGATTCATATGGAACATTCCTGTAAAGCGATCCATAACTTTCCATGACTTTCCCTTAGATCCCCAAAGAATTTGACTATTCCTCTTTGGGATACAACTCACTCAGGGCTGCTTCCTTTTCCAGAAATTCCCTGACTGAATATGAATGTATGCTGGTGTGTGAGACCATATTTCAGCCATCATTCTCAATTCATGACCAACGCCCTTTAGCAGGTGAAGCTCTCAGTCAGAAGGTCATATTTTTGTGATTTAGACATTAATGAACAGAAGGTACCTGCCCCCTCCTTTCTGTTTCTGGCATGTGTTGCTTCTGTTTCAGTCCAACTAAAACAACAGAGGGAAGGTAGCTGAGGGGTGACCTCCAGCAACTTCTGTTGCAGCTTTCCCTAATACAATCAATTCCACTGTTTAAACAGGTGCAACGTCTCTTTACGGTATTTATTGGCTTTTTTTTGGCATTCTGACTGGTGGGAGAGGAGGAGGGAGACCTTACGATTTTCTTACGATATGGGTTTATCAGACACACACATCATATTCCAGACCTCATAGATCCTCCCTCACCGACCAATGACAGGACAAAGATTCTTCTCAAATTAATCTGCAAATATTTTGATAATCGATTCATCATTTATAGTCATTTATAAGGCAAAAATGCCAAACATTTAATGGTTCTCAGCTTCTCAAAGGTGATAATTTGCTGCTTGTCCTCCTCTTAGCATTATAGTAAACTAAACATGTTCAGGCTTTGACCTGTTGGTCTGATAAAACAAGCCATTTGAGGACATCATCCAAAGAATTAAACGATTAATCAACAGAAAATTCGGTTAATCAATAATGAAAATAATTGTTGCAGCCTTAAAATAGTCTACACATAACCCTCGTAAAACTCTTGTCATTTTTTGTACGGATTAAACAAACAATATATAACATGTTGGTGAGCTTTAGAGGTGCTGGTGGGCTTATTTTGTTACCTTTGGACAGAGCCAGGCTCGCTGTTTTTCCCCCGTTTCCAGTACTTAAGCTAAGCTAAGTTAACCGGCTGCTGGATCCAGCTTCATGTTGAACGGCATTGACATAGTCTCTGAATATGATGTGAGAACTGAATACAATAAGCTTTAAAAATGTAGGATTTATGGCATTTTTTGGTATTTAAAAAAAACACATACATACATTTGTGTCACAGATGACGTTGTCTGTAAAAACTCTACCTGACTACCCTGTAAACCTTGTTGTTTATATTAATAAACAAAATCAAATCTTAGCCATCTACTTACATTTTATTCCCTATTAAAAAATAAGTCAAGGGTAACTAGGTCACATTTGAGGTACAGTACCACGTTTGCCTCACTTTGAGTCTTGCTGCAGGAGGTGAGACATCATGTGAGACTAGAAATCTAGTGTGATGTACATGTGTGATGTGCAGGTATATATAAACTGCTCCCTTACACAACTTGTCGTACCTTGCTTACAGCTCTTTGACATGCCGTCTCCCTTTTTATGTTACAGATGAACACACAGACAGACAGAAACACACACACACACACACACACACAAATGCACGTACACATTCCTTTTGACAAGATGACAAGATAGGGTAGCTTCATGCGCAATGTCAGACAAATGCCACCTCCTCTCTCTGTATATGACACCTTCTTCTCTCACCCCACCATAATGTTGTTTTCTCGTTTTCTGTGTGTGTGTGTGTGTGTGTGTGTGTGTGTGTGTGTGTGTGTGTGTCTGTGTGTCTGTGTGTTGGTGATTGTTACATACCAGCACCTTGCCAGGTACATGTGCTCCTTGACGAAGACTGATCCAGAGAGCAGGATGTACCAACAGGTAGCGATGCTGTCTGGGCTGGAACAGAGAGAAAGAACACACTGGTGTGAAACACTGCAACAGTCGAACACTGCAGTCTGTGCCTCATAACACCGCATAATGTCATGTGTTAGAAAGTGCGGACTATGTGAACTTTCAATATTCCAATTTTGTTACGTTTCACGATTGAGAATAAATCAACTTGTCTTTTAAGGTAAGTGGGATTGTATTCTAACTCCCCAGTTACTTTGGGTTAATGGACTAAGTTGCACTTTTATTTATTATTACTTTAAATAAATGCCAGTGAGCAAAATATCAGCAACAAGAACAACACATTTTAAGGATAATAATCAAATAATGTGCCATGAGCAGTGAAGAACATTCAGGTTCAGCCACGTATATCCGATGAGTCCAGGTTGCTCTCAAAGTAAAGCTTCTGCAGTTCTTTTTTGGAGAGATTCAAAGTTTCTTGAAGTTAAAACTGATCAAGTCTTCCTCCTTTCAGGTGTCGCCATAGTTAGCTTTTATAACTTGGTGAGCTAAAGACAATTTGTACGCTTAGGACTGTGCCATCTATGATGGGTATCCATACATTTATGGCTGAATTGGCTACAAAGAACAACTGAATACAAGCCAGGATTCTTGGGTGACATTTTTTCCAAAGCGTTGAAAAATGAAGGAGGAAAACTGAAGACTGTGATGTCTGAAATAGAATATAAAGTGCACATCTGAAGCTTTGAATCCCAAGTGCTGCATTTTGCATAAGCATAAATGTATTCTTAGGAGGCCAAGCACTATAAGAGCCATGATATAATGTACCATCACTGCAAGGTGGAGAGAATCCATTAAAGGCAGGCAGTCATGCTAAAAGGACTGGAATAAACAGAGCTGAAAGAGTCACGTAATCTGGTCTGTCATTCATAGCAGCTGCAACATGGAATTCTTTTGTTCACATTTTATCTATTAACCTCAAATACCAGTCTAATTCACTTCATAATAAGCTGGGTGCTCGAGTCAGCAGCAAGCCGAGATACAACCATACATGAAGAAGTCAGGGAGAGGAGAACAGACAATATGCGTGCTTGTGGTTATGAATATGAATACAAAGGCTGGAAACACAGGCTGAGAAACGAGGAGTATTTGAAGAGAGGAGATAAGAGGGGCACCGTAGCAGGTGGACTAACACCTTACGGAAAGATTGTCATGTTATCGCCTCTTCTTCCATGACAAAACAGAAGCCTGTAGCTTTTCTGTGTGATTTATGTATACTAACAATTTCTAGAAGTATTGAAATATATGGGCAGAGGTTATTCACTTTGACATCTAACTACACACCTCCTCACAAACTTTACAAATTGGATAGAGTAGAGAGGTTATTTATCTACAAGGTGACACAGTTTGACAGCTATGGATAACTTCCAAGTGGGGATTTTAATTTTGAGGATATAAATAACTATAAATAAATTACGTCATCACGAAAAGGGGAATTTCTCCCTCAAGACCTTTTCAACTTTTCAAACACAGGCCCACCTCTCTCACTAATAAATCACTTACATACAGCCTGGCTCTGCAGGATGACCACGGGGCGCATTGTGAGAATTAAGATTTAAAACGTGGCCACACATTGTTCAATCTGATCTGTTAAATCAATAAGCTGTATTGATTAATAAAAACCTCAAAAAAACAGGAGTTTAACCAAATTTCTTGCTGAGGGCAACATGATGCAATAAACTCACAGCATCTCAGGTGTAAATGTGGTTTTGATCTGGAGGCAGAGAGAGAGTCAAAGAGGCCTCATGAGACAAAATCTAACATTTACTTGTCCTTTCACCGGATATTTCTGATCAACTTTTAAATCGGATTTGCAAGCTCAGATTTTATAAAATGATACTCACATGTATCCACACCGGGAATGAAAATGATCATTACAGATCTCCATCTCTGTATCTTCTTATACTCTGTCTGCATCATTTTCTTCCCACACTATCCATCTCTTTGCATCACTTGGGCACACACCGTCACAGAGCTGCATCCCAACTACATACAAAGTATTTGATCCAAACACGAGCCTGGCCTTTTCCATAACTGGTTTGGGAGATGTGACGACAATATGCGCAAAATCTGCAACTTATCACTTTCTGTGATTGTATCATAAATATTGTATTAAAACTGGTGATTTCAGTGGTGGTTTCAGCCTATGTGGTTCAAAGGCTTCACATTTGCAAATACCCAATGTTGAGAAAGTCCTGCCTGACAAATACTAGTGCATACTTTACAAGGTGATACATTTTACATAACAGCATAGCAGGAACTGGTTGGTTTGTACTATACAGAAGAAGCAACAATGATTTTTGATTTTTTAATTTAAAACCCCCCCAAAGAAAACATGGCTATTTGCAGACGCTCAGGTTTCATCTACAGAAACCCAAAAAGATGTCATAGTGCTGAACACACCGTTTTAAAAAGTGATCTCTAGGAAATGCAGAGCAAAACATGACCACAACAATAGCCCAACAAAAAAAAACAGTAAGTTGGCTGGACTCGCTCATGTGTAATATTGACAGAAAGTCTATCAACTTATCATTTATCAATCTAACATTCACTGGTTCCAATTTTACAGATTATTTGCAGCTGTTTTTGTTTCATATCATTGTAAACTGAATTTAAAAGATACCTTTGTTGCTGGGAAATTGTGAGGGGACATGGTTTTGTTATCATTGAATGTTGTGTGGTAAACGCAGAAAGGCTAGCATCATCATGTTTGAAAGAAGAAATAAAAAGGTTAGCTTCTTGTTGCATTGTTGGGATTTGAGTGAGGCCAACACTATTATCTACTATTATGATTTCATTGGAGAGACCTTGATTGCTTTCATCTGCTGTCTGTAGAGTGTGTGTGTGTGTGTGTGTGTGTGTGTAACAGCTGACTTAATTGGACATGGCAGGCGCTTTGTTCTGGGTCAAGGTACTTAGGACTAGCCCCTGGTAGAGAGGCAGCAGAGTGTATTGGAGAGAGAGATTTTGTGTATGTATGTGTGTTTATTTGATGGTAAATTAAACCACTGAGTGTCTAATGTGATTTTAGTGAGCATGATAATACATCAGCATGAGGAACTTCTGTCTCATCCTTTCATCTGTCTCTGTCCTCCCTCTATCTCTCACACTTCCTTCACCGCAGCCCTCCCTCTTCTTCCTCGCTGATTTCTCCCCTCGCTTCATTTTCTTGTCTCTCCTCCCTCTCGACATTGCTATCCTTTCCTCCTTCTTTCTCTTCAGCAGATTCACCTCTTGTTTTCTCTCCTCCTCTGCAGTCCTCTCCTCCCGTCTTCTCTTGTAATATAACTGCCTCCTTACATCTCTCATTGTCATCATTTAGTCTCTCCTCTTTTCTCCTCTCCCTCTTTCACCAGCCTCTCGTTCATCGCTCATTCCTCTGCTCTCCTTCCAATCAGCCTTCCTCTTGACTTTTCCTCTAAATCCACACTGTATATGATGCTAAAATGACTTATTTTTACCATCTGACTCATCCATCTCAGTATCCATTTATTCACACACCCTGACAGGTAGGCAGAACGGAAGGCAGAGAGGCCATCAGTGGATCTGTCAACATTACTGTCAACTCTAGATCAGTGTTCATAGGGACATTGGTATCTTAAACCTAAAGTGGGCCTCAGAAAAAAATTATCAAACGCAAAAACAACTCCAGCAGAAGACTTGAGGTTTTACTGGCCAGTTTAAAAGTGTATTTAAAAAGCAGCACATAAAGTGGATGATTCATCGGCAGCTTTAATCCACATTTTTTCTTGTAATATTTCCTCTTGCTGTATTTTGAACTCTGTGAGAAGCAAATGTTTAGAAATGTATGTACAAAATGTGAGGTGAATTTAGCCTGTTTCAGGCCATTTTAAAGGATACATTTGGTGATATTCTATGTTTTCTTTATTGTCAACAAATTCCATTAAAAGACCAAAACCAACAATGAATTGATCCTACAAAAAAGTTGTATCAAAGCCTGATATATTTTATTTCTCTGTGCCATAGAGTTCCATCATTGTCCAAAGACGTTTTAAAACATATTAATGAGCCACACTATTGTAATGTATAATTGATTAGCATAAATATAAGCACACAAATGCAATATTTATTCCTGTTTGAGTAATGTTTGTAGTTCCCAGCTCTTAATTTTAAACAAATGTTTAGCTTTTTTTTTTTAAATGAGTGGATTTATTTGTGGCCTCTTTAGAAGCAATGAAAGGTTGGGAAAGTCAGAAAGTATTGAGATTGTTCTCAATAGGATTTCAATAGGATATGTTGACAATAACAAATATAGAGAATATCGACGGCCGTATCCTTTAACTTATGACCAAGTTTAAGACAGTTTTGCAAACAAAATATACAAGATATGAAACTGGGGAAATAAGAGTTATACACATAAAATGAAGGAAGCAATTTCTATGAGTCAGATTATAGAAACACTAAAATAAAAACAAAATCCCCACTTTGTGGCAAGGACCTGGTTAGTCATGCAAAACCCAACTTTTCAGATTACACCTCAATGCCCCATGTGTACTGTAGCACTGAACACGCTTACAGCTGTTTGATTGGAAGAGATGCACTCATTGTTTCTGATGACATCTAGCTCCTGCTCATATGGAGTTGGAACTATGCTGATGTGAACCAGCTGCTTGGTGGCCAAAACAGACTGTTGTTATTCTAGGCGGCTACTATGTGTTAATGTTAAGCATTACGTGATTGTGAGGAAGGATATTCTTGAAAAATATTGTGAAACTTCAACTGGGTAAATACTGGAAATAGAAATATAAAAAACAACTCCTGTCTGAATAAAACAAGCCTTCCTCAGCAGACATTTGAATAAAAAGAGGGTAAGCTCAGCAGAACATAGCAGAGCACTTCCTGCTCAGCATGAGAGCTTATACTTACTAGAACAGGACGTGGTTAGCCTCATGTCTCTCATACCTGGCTGAGGTACACATCGACCTGAGACAGAAAGACAAAGACGTTCACTTTTTCCACTGTTCACACTGTGTAACTAATACATTTCTAGCTTGTGCAATCCATCACATATCCATCCTTTCCAAGCCCACCCATCTTAGACACCATCATTACTGTCTGTCAGCTCGGAGTGTTAAGATGACCTGCTTCTCAATTTCTGGCTGCAGCCCAACATCCATTTAATTTACTTTGGTCTGAGTTGTAGCTGAATTTTGCTAAATCTTCGGTTGACTGAACTCAATTACAAGAGAACCAGGGCTTGTAAACACAAGTCAAATGGACTCACAAGTGTTGTATCTTGAGTTGTGGTAGCATACCGTGAGAGAAACTGCTATCTATTGTATTTCTATATCTGTCTCCGTGGGTCTCTAAAACCTAGCATTGTGGAATTAGTTCTTGTAAAGGCTCAGATTATAATCTCACACCATTGTTTTGTTAGGAAGATTTTAATGTGAACACTCTTGTTTAAATGTTTTTGTCGTTAGCTGCTCAACTGAGTCAAACTAGCAAAGAAAACACTCCAGACTGCAGGCAGAACATTTCAAGCATGCTTGGTATGAATGTGTAAATGTCTAAAAGGCACCTCAGCCTGAACGTCCTGTGAATGATAAAGCCGGGGTGGAAAACCAAACTGGGGCGAAAGGAATTTGCAAAAAAATTCTAAGCACTCTTAAACCTGTTTGGGTAGGGTGTGCCACATAAAACAATTCATGCAGAAAGGAGGCCTAAAGGCTACTCTAAAGTTAATTTAGTAAACTGATACTGAGACTGATAAATTGAAAACTGTTAAAAAAAAAATAATTAAAAAATTAAAAAATTAAAAATTAAAACTGAATTTTAGTTTTAGACTTTTTAAAATTTTTGAAGTAAAATGAAAATGACTCACCTTAGCTGATGTTCCCTAAGGTGAGAGAGGACGTCCATGTGGTAGAGGTGGCAGTAGATGGTGTGCAGGTCCTGCAGGACAGAAAGACAATGAAATCAATATTAGTGAACATGTCACCATCCACCAAAAAACGACGAAACTCTTGAACTCTTACACGCTGTGATGATCTGTGAGGCCATTTCAGAAACAAAGCTCGCTGCCTTTTCAAAACAATATATATTTACACACAAGTTTGCAAAATCTGCAAACTGCTGAGAGTGTGTTTAGTATTTAATTTAAAAGATTAGCTCATTGTTTAAAGTGTGTGGAATGTCTCAGCACCGTATAAATCACATTGAGAGCGGCACTTTGACAGAGGCCACTCGGACTATGCCAAACACTGCCTATCAAATTGACACCCTCAAACCAGACAGGCAGGCACACCACTTATGTACGCACATGACAGCAGTGAGACAAGCAGAGATATATCCACCCACGGCCTTAAAATAGTACTCTATCAGGGACAGCTGTCAAAACATTAAGAGGCTGAGTCTGTGTGTGTGAGTGTGTGAAGGGAACAGCTTCATATAAGCATCTGTAGGATCAAACAAACACTACCACGGCTACTTTTAACAGGTGGACTGCATGGCTGACTGGTTATGTACACACACACACACATTACACCAATTCATTACAGAGCTGAACACATGATGGCTTTCCTTTAGGAAATCTGCTCTATTTTCTATTCCAGTCTAACTGACGCTATATGGTACACAGAGTATTTTAAGATTGCGACGCATGAGAGTTGGGGAGATATGTTTATTCACTTTCCTCCAAGAAAGTTAGATGAGAGGATAGAAACCACCCTAATGTCTGTACGATGAATATAAAGATACTACCAGCAAACGGCTAAGACTGCTAACTCTAAAGCTCACTAATTAACATAATGTATCTTGTTTGTTTTATCTGTACAAAAACAGTATAAATATGACAATTCACTGTTTTACAGGGGGTTATGTGCTGGACTATTTCTTGATCCGGACCAGTAACATACCGGGCTCGCTGCTGGTTGCCTGGCAACTGGTCTTGGCCTTTGGACAGAGCCAGCCTAGCTGTTTCCAGTCTTTATGCTAATCTTAAAGTTAGCCGGCTGCTGGCGGTAGCGAGATACTTAGCGTACAGAAATGAGAGTGGTATCAATCTTCTCATCTAACTCTCTTCAAGAAAGCGAATAAGTGTAGTTTCCAAAATGTCTCCATCTTTCTTTACCACCTTTTCTGTCATTCTGTAGTGTTCATGCATTTATCTATTTCCTGTATGATTGAAATGGTCTGCTAAAAGTAAGCAGTTGAGCCAAATGAGCACATTCAAACAAAATATTCAAGTGTCTATCAGCTAACTAGAAGCAGCACCATTCTTTGAAACTTCTGAAGGCTGAAACAAGAAAGAAATATTTTCCCTGACAATCAGCCCTCTTTAGGATAAAGCCAAACCACAGCTGCAGTTTAGCGAGACGAATATATATTTGCAGTGTGTTGCCTTTGTTGGAACACCATTTCCTCACTACTGGTTTTGTTTACATAGAGCTTAAGCAGACTGAGGATTTGTTTATCAGTCAGAAATGTATTGTCAAGCATTTCATACAAATACTGACAGCCAGACAAAACCTTTGACTTTGACTGTGTGTTACACCTATAGATATACACAAATTCTCTTTATGAAGTAAGACATGATGGCGAGATGCATCTGATCAGTGGTGTATGAGAAATCATAGCAGAAATTACAGATTGGTGAAAGAATTAAGTCATGAAATGAAACAAAGGAACTATTGCAGGGTATTACAGCAGCATAATAGCAATACAACAGAATCAATACAGCAGAAACGGCAAGAGGAAAGAGCTGGCTTTTGTGAAAGCATACTGTAGTTCCTGGTGTGTGTTTTTGTGTGTGTGTGTGTGTGTGTGTGAACATGGCATGTGTGTACTAGTAAACTCTAGCAATGGGAGCCAGCGGAAGCAAAGATGAACACTGGGGACTGGGGAGTCTTTAATGCAATGGACCAACACACCTCTGATGTGTTGTTGGCTCCGTCTGACACAGGAAGGAAGGGTTTGGGGGAAGGAGAGAGGGAGGGAGGAGAGAGAAAGTAAGCATGAGAGGAAAGTAAGACAAAGGAAAATACCGTGAGAGAAAGACAAACAAGAGACGGAGACCAGGTTTAAACATTAGAGATAAGAGATGAAGGTGAAAAAATATATCAGATGAATACCAGTCTGCCAGGTTTGATTCATGCACACAGCTGTGCTACCTGAGTGCTACCTTGTCACCAGGTCAGAGAGAAAATGTATACATATTTAAAGCGTCGGGTTCTCTCTTGCTTGCTGTGTGAATGCACAGGTTGGAAAGTTTGTTATGAACACACATTTGGGGAGATCCCTGGCTGAAACGACGGAAGATAAGTTGTAGTTTCCGTGGTGTCCATGTTTGAGACCAGTCAGTGACAGTGACTTCTGCAAACACTGCTGCTAAAGTTCCTGAACTTTTAGAAAGTAAGACTTTTTTTTAGCACCATACAGGAACTACAATTAGTTTCTGGTTCTTCCGGTCGAAATGCAGGTTTAGTTCCTCAGTTCCTCAAAAGGTTCTTGAACCCCTGGGATGGAAACGCCCTATTGGACTCCCTGGAATAAAATGATACATTAAAACAGGTAGACTACATGTATATAGACGCTTTTGAGTAGATACATCTCATAACTGTTCTGAATCTGCTTAGTTCTCTCTAAGACGAAAGCACAGCACGCTCACTCAGACACTGAAAACTGGGAACTCCGTCTCAGCCATTTAAATGAGAGTTGAACGCTGAAGGACACAGAGCTTGATCTGGCCAGCTGCTTTACAGGGAGAGTTGTAACCTCCCTTTACTGATCCTGAGGCAGAAACAGTGAGTGGAGAGCAGGCATGGAAAAGCCTGGTTCATGGAGGAAGTGGAACGTATTGACTTCAAATTACAGTTAACTGGGTTAGTGAGCACAACAAACTGCTGCAGTAAGCACTCCTGTCATGTTGCTGAGCATGCATGTGTGTAAGTTTATGTGTATGTACAGCAAGTGTGTGTATGTCAGGATATACAGGCCTGAGGCGACTTGCTAGCATGGGGGCTGAGATTAGGCGAGACAGCCCTAATACCCACCTCACCCCTGCTTGTTAGTATGTTCCTGGGTTACATTAAATACTGATTCAAAAAGATGTAGTAGTACGAACCACATTCTGTCACTATGTGTTTCACATTCATCTGCTGAAAGAGATGAACGTATACTAGTTTTGGAGCAAATCATGGTCCAATATGCACCTTACATAAATGTGACGCAAGAACCTGAAATCTATAGCGCACATACACTGAGAAAAGACTTTTCAGTGAAGACATCTTGATCCAGTGGTCCAATTTTTGAAACAAAAATTATTTGCATATTCATAGATTCTCATTTTTTCAATGAGGGAGAAGGAGCAGAGGTGATTTTAAGAATCTTTACCTAGGTAAACATATCCAGACACACTGTTATTCAAAGCAGTGTATTTTTCTTACCCAGAAAATGCTCTTCAAAATGAGCCTAAGGTCTTCAAATTGTTTTATCTAACCAAAAGTCCAAAACTCAAAGATATAAGCAGCAACTTCTACCATTTGAGAAGCTGGAACCAGCAAATGTTTGCTAAAATGAGTCAAACATCACAATTGCAATCAATTAATTATTTGTTGTTCAACTAAATCCTTTCAGCAATGTTGACCATGATCATTTCCTGTGGTCATTTCACTGATCAGGTGAATCCATTTGAACCAAAGGATGACACGTATGCTGTGTTAATGATCTGCTGTAAAGGGATATAAAACAACAATAGGACCAAAAAGTCCTGAGATAACCTACAGATAGCTCAACCTGCAGTGACACCTCCTATAGCGAATATATGGATTTATTTTACTGCATGACCCTTAAACAACACACAAAGCGCTTCTACTACACACGGCCGTGGAGCTTACTGTCCCCGTTTCATGTATTGATTAGCGTAAAGCAGGTCATCAATAGGCCCAGACAGACAGATAGCAGGATGTCCGAGGAGGGGATCTCTGCTTTGTCGTTTCAATCGGTGGTCTCCCAGAGAGAGAGGGCGGTAATGTGATCATTACACTGCACACGCCAATCTCCTTCTCGCTGTGCCCTCAATACATATAGTATATACACTTCTTGGGCTTGAGCTGAGGGTGTGGCGGCTCTGATCTGGTTTTTGGTGGCCTACACCAGGGAAATGATCCCCATATTTTAATGTAGTAGTGTCAATCCACGTATGTATTCTGCAGTGGTGCCTCCATTCCCAACCCACATGGAAAGCCTAAAATCTGAGCAAAACATGCACAGGATTAGAGTTTAGAAGCTGTTTTCCTTGCTTTGTCTTAACATATGAACTGTTAAGAGTCTACTATGAAACATCAGAGGGCAAAAACCTTTTGCACGTCAAAAACTAGACAGTTCTCATTCTCAAACAGCATCTGAGAACTATGTACATGTATTCTTACTGTTTAGATCCAGGTTTACATGTGCAACTATCAAAGCCATGTCCTTCATGTCATTAGATTCAAGCCCACGTGCCATGCATTGTTGTCTCATTGTTCTCCCTCAGGACAGCACAGGGCAGCAGAGCAACAATCCTCAGTGACTTTTGACCTTTGGCCTGTCCTCCCTGGAGGCTCATGTGGAGACCTGGCGACCGCATCTGTGATTAGGACGTCACAACCTCAGGAGAGACATCCATTGACTCATCACCAGCTGAGGCCGTAGCATTTCATTTAAACCAGCGGAAACAACTCTGAAATTATGTTCACTCCCAGTTGTAATTGTGGGTGCTTACATTCCCAAATAGCATGAGCAGAATCAAACCGGGTGAAGTTTTACAGCTGCATGCTTGGCAGTCGAGACAGAAAGGCTGTTTCTCCAAATTACTAAAAAGTCGACTCTTTGAAGATGCCAGGTTTGCAACTAAGTGCAGAAATATCTAAAAAAAAAAAAAAATCTAATCTCATCCTCAGAAGTGTGGCTGTAAAAGTGAGACAAATGGCGCTGATCAGTGATGCTCTGGGCTTGTCCTGGTGTGTGTGCTTACAGACGGCATGTGTGTGACTCAGGTAGCTACAGTGCTGCTGCCACCTCCTGGCAGAAACATCACTCTCATTATTGGACTAAAAATTTGGTCCAACAGATACTGTATTGGTTGGTTACATTTTCCATTAGGGAAGCAGCGATCCAGACAGCAAGAGCACATTGGGGAAAAAATACAATAAAAAAGTAACTTGAAATGTTTGTTGCAGTATGTTATTGAAGTAAAAAAAGTGTTGTGAAACCAGTTTGCTGCCTGTGTCAGAGCTGTCATGACCGCAGACCTTGACTCTGACCATCTCAATTTGGTGAAGCTAGTTTATCCACATTTTACAGTAAGAGTAGATCTGTAGGTGTTTTGTTTCTAGCACTCGTAACCCTGTCAGGATACTGACATTTTGACATGCGGCCTGCTAAACTACGCCTCTTACTCATACATAAACAAGCTGTGGCAGCACAGAACTAGGAGCAGTCGTACAAAAGCAAGTTGTTGCAGTACAGAGGTTGTTGTCCCACCCACCACATTTCTCTCTTTCCCATCAAGAGACGGCCTATTAACACAGAATTCATGATATGCTGAGGCACTCCTACATGAGTACGAAAAAAAACAGGCAACTATTGTGCAAAAATTCTAACTCTGGAAGCTCTGCTTTTTCATTTCTAACCTGAACTGGTTGTAATTTGAGCGATTCTTTATGTATCAGGTATGTTTAATGTCCCTGAGGCCAGTAAAATCATTTCAAACCCTTTGTGAACTGTAAGAAAAGGACTGATGTCAATTTTTCATATGTGCTGTTCGGAGTGTCATTGCTTTCATTTGCTGGTTTGAACTTATATGCTACATATAGTGGGTCAGGACCCGGTGGTGGCAAGAAAAACCAGTTGCAGAGTTCAAAATTCTTCCGCTGAATCTTTGTACAAAATTGACTTTTCAGGAGGAACCAGGTCTGTCTCCAGCTGAGCCTCCCTTTGTAGAGAGTTCAGTCACCCCTCAGCCCACAACCGCCTCCACCAGAATGTACAGTATGCCAGTCGATTCTGTCACTGACACAGAGAGGATATTGTAGACAGACGATACAACAAGTCCATTCAGGCCAGAGAAACAAACAGCTTGGCGAACATCCTGCCAGCATAGCCAGCCTTCAACATTTACATTACATAGACTACTGCCTCTCAAGCCTCTGTGTCAACATTGTGCTGGGCTATAGCATAGCAGGACTAAAAGCCAGGGACCAAAAATGCTTTAGTGTACAGAACGCACATATTTTCACATGATCATTATTTAAAAGTAGGCCTTTTTTTTTTTTAAATGGTAGAAAGTTTGAGTTGAAATTAAGCTCTCTATACATTGCACATCAATGCACCACCAGAAATGTACAGTAAATCCCAGGAAATAATTAGAATTAAATTATATATGAAAACGGTGGATTAAATAGGATGAATGTTAGAGCTACAAAGTCCTGTATAACAGCCATTCAGCTTGTACATGTTTAAATAATAATTTGACATGGTTCATATACAAAACCAGCACAGCCCTGCATGCTTGAAACAGAAAATATTACATCAAGTGTCTCTGCGGGATACCACTGAAGTTACAGCATCCCATAAAACTTGCCAATACCCAGCCTGTATACCATAGCTGCAATACTCGGTCCACTTCAACTCCACTCTATAAACTGCCCCCTGGTAAGCCACTCTTGCTGTTTCAGTTTCAGAAATGGACACAAAAAGGCCTCAACAGAAATATCAGACTGTCAGAGTTTGCGTGAGAAGGGAATTCAGCATGAGTGCTCTCTACTGCACCATAAACCTAAGTGAGCCGGTGGGTCAGGGGAATTAGATGGAGAAAAGAGCTTAAGTAGCTATCTAGGATTGTCATTTAAAGGAAAGTTGTGACAAGCAGTTGAAGGGCTTGTACTCCACCAATTTTAGAAAGTCTAGAGCACCATGATGATACTGCATATGTGCTTTATTCATTGTTTTTATGTCCCACCACCTAGTTTGTTTTCCTGAAAGAGGAGGTGATTTGATTAGATTTTGGAGCTCCTTATTTTGTTGAAATCGCCATCATTGCAATGTTTTTGCAGACATGAAATTCATATACATATGTGTGCCCATAAGGAAGCATTTGCTAATCAAAGCATTAAATAAGTTGACTGGTTATGTTTACTATATTATGTTGATTCTGACAGCTGTAATGTGTCTCATTTGTAAGCTACTGGAGAAAGCAATGCATTAATTCGTCATAAAACATCATGAATCAAATAAAACACTGCAGAAGCAGAGAATAATGCACCCATGGTCATTAGTCATGGCTGCACAATCTCCTTACCAGACATTTAAAGGCTCAAGTGAAAGCTTAACATCAAGCACGATTTAATGTTAATATTCCTAAAGCCTTAAAACCAACAAGGGCCGACAAGGTCAGCTATGATCTCATGGTATCATAACTCCAGGCAGGATCATTATCCATACAACACAGAGGCTCACGAACAATCCCCTGCTCCACAGAGCACTACGGCCTTATCACTGTCAGCATCAGTGTGAGGTTTCAAGTACACTTGCAGCACTTACATTTTAAATCCCCCTTTTTGCTCAGCCTCTATTCTACTGGACAAAAAAGAAATATTTTCAGGAACAAACACCAGGCTGAAGACAAAGGCTTGAAACTGCTCGCACAAAAAGCTTCAAAGACCTTTTGAAGATCCTGATCCTGCAGGATTAAACACACATGAATCTGAACTTTTGGCAAATCATTTAAAGCATGGACTGACAGTAGCCAATGTGCGCTAAGCAAAAATGCTGAAAACAAAATACAGTGCAAGTCCTGGATCCTGAGAGTTTCCGCACTGAAAGCTAAAGACTTGGGTTCATAAAAAGCCCAGTGACGACAGTCGTGGTGCTGGTGGTGGAGCGAGTTATGGAAACAGCGGGAAGGAGGGAGGGGGAGCAGGGGGAGGCGTCAGTCATGACCAGAAAAGAGAATTTGACTTGTCCTGACTCAGGCTAGCATATGAACTGGACGACTACATTTACAGTATATGTTAGTCAAATGAACAGCAAAACGTGTGGATTTGAAGAGAATAACAGCCATAACCACAGCTAAACAGAAGATGAATAGCTCCAGGTGATGTGAATAGAGGGCATGAACACTTGATGAATCACTACTTCCCTCCTGGGAAGAATGCCAACTGGGCAGCATGGCAAATCTTTACCACTGTGTGCAAAAACCAAAAAAAAGTTCAGACTGTCACTTTGCAAGTGCTGTACTATAATTTCTGACTTTGTATTGGGATGGTCTGCTCCTTCTTTACTCCTACAAGAAAAGGAGGGTGAAGAGCGAGTTTGGCACAGAAAGAACCACACCAGCTGCCCTCTCTCCACCAGCCAAACCAAACAGCCACACACATACGCACAAAAACACTGCCACACACAGAAGTGGAAAATCTGACCCTTTGTGTAATCTTAGCTGCAGCTTCTTGCTGAAATGAATGAAGTAGGCATAGGAAGTTATTTTTTTGTCTGCGATGATCTTCCTGTGGGAGCGGGAAAAGGTGTACATTAACATTTTAGGCTTTTGCATGGTGTGAGATTTCACAGGTGGCTGGGCTGTTTGAGGTACGACATTTATTCATCTTTCCACTGCACAATCAAACACTGACAAAAGACATCAAGTGGGTATAAGCCATCGTTCTCAATGTGTCTTTTACAATGATTTTGTAGTTTTGGTTAAAGGCTACATTGCAAAAGTAAAAGTCAAAATGTTTTATTGCCACAGTTTGCCTCTCAGTCCTTTCCTGCAGCCACACACTCTGCATTATTTTCTCTATCTGTGCCTGTCTCCAGCCCATGTACTTTCCTCTTACTCCCCAGACCTGCCATCCTAGAGCCGTCCACCAGATGCCCTCACACTTTCCACCAGACTTCCTCATTCCCCCTGCCCACCTGTTCTCACCCCTAGTCAGCCACTCACTACATATACCAGGTCCTTCCTTCCTTTGCCAGTCCATTCCTAGTTGCCGCCTTGCTTTGTGTTTTCCCTTTGGAGCTTCTGTCACTTGAACCTGCCTTTACCAGTCTACCTGCCTGCCTACCTACCTACCAATACTTGCCTGTAAGCTTTTCGTATATGCACAATAAATCATTAAACTGCACCAATTTGCCTTTGCATTGCCCTGTATAACCCACTGTATCAGCCTCACTATCAGCCTTTGACACACAGCAGGGAAATCATATTTTGTTGTTTTTATGGCTGCCAATAAATGTTCCATATAAAAAATGCGACAAGTCATGCTTTGAAGTTGTGTAAATTTTAATGTTTCATCTGCACTAATTATACTGTACATGTTGCTGAAAGTAGCTGTTGGCTTTCACAAATTTCAAAGACATCTTAAAACCCTTATAAATTTCAAAAAAGTGATTTCCACTCCTCCCGCTCCCTCATTACCAACTCATTTTGCACTCATCTATCATTTCCCTCGCTTGAGAAGAATACAGTCTGCACCTTGTTATATGCTCTCATTTACTCAGCTGTTAACATTATTCCATAGTTAATCTTAATAATTCTAGCTATATGTTTTGAGAGTTCAACACTTAGCTTTTCATCACCTGCGGTTTAAAACTCATTTGTCTTTCATGCTTCTGCCTCTCTAACTTCTCCCTAACCATCTCTGCCGGCCTCAGCAGTGGAGGACACAGCAGCCAGAGAGGTTTATGTCTGTTCAAAGCAGCATATGTTAAGACACTGAGCTGAACTCAGTTACTGCAGGCTCCTGACAGACAGAGCTCAGCTGACAAGCAAAGTTTGAGGGTGGGCTGCTACGTTTAGGCAGGCACACAAACAGAAATGTGCAAACACAAACACGAGGCATGTAAATGAATACTGTAGCTCTGGTTCTCTACAGGAGTTAAATTTAAGTATCTGAAGCAAGCACCCACTTGGCCTATGCATAGCTGTCGTCTACATGGCCTTATAGCCACAGGCGGGCTGTCAGATAGCCAAGATATGGAACAGATAGCTGATCTCTTTCACCAATCTGTTCAGACAGGCAGCTCTGTTCTGCTCTCACACTCTCACTGCCGCCCTATAAATCAAAAACAGAGCTGAGCAGAGCAGCGTAGCTCCGTCCTTTCAAACTATTCTGAAGTTAGCATGTGAGGCTGCAAAGACAAAAAAGCACCAAGTGTCTTACAGCTGGGCTCGCTAGCTTTAGCCAGCCCGTGGGACTTGGAGAATTAATTCTGTTTTTGTTTGGTTTGGTTTCATGCAAGCCTCAGATGTTTCTGAAGCCCCCGGGGTCATGTACGAACCAGGTGAACCTGGAAAGCAGCACAAACATCAGCGAAATCTAACCACTACTAACACTAAAGAAATGGGACTCATATGTATATTTCATTATTCTTGGTTAGATGAAAAAACATCTTTTAAAGGTTTCCTATAAATGGAGAGTTAGGCCTAAAAGCAACCATTTAAGTTGGGGGTGGGGGGGGGTGGGGGCACAGGGGCTGACAAGGGATTTAGAACAGATTGTAAGCAGTTAAGCCATAGCCTAGCAAATGTTAACTCAGTACAGATGCTAAGCTAAAATATATACCTTTCATATATGCAGGAAAAAAAGTGACACTGTGCATATAGTAGTATACTTTTCTCCCCTCCATATCCAAAGGCATTTAGATACACTCTTATCCAGACAAACCCAGTTGTTCTTGTTGCCCCCCAATCCCCCAGGACAATAAAACAACCCTGTGCATGAAGTGTGTGCTAACATTCACATATAATTTGAATGAGTTTGCATGGAAATTACCATGTTGTGTCACATTGAACCACAACATTGGAAGCCAACGCACCATGTTATCATGTAAGTTACGCAGCCAAACCTCCAGCAACTGACACACACACACACACACACACACACACACACACACACCCACCAGATGCACACAAATCCCTGCCAGTGAATAGCTTCTTATCTGTGTATAACCCAATGTAATTTCAGTTAACAGTGGATTGACTGGACGGAAGACTATTTGACTTAGCTCACCCACTAAAGATTAGGCCACAGGGGCTGGCGAAAAAGACTTTTCTCTCACTTACTCAACTCTAGGTACTTGAAACTTTCTCAGCCCTTGGACAAATATAGTTTCCGCCTTGAAAACCAGGCGAATGTAAAAAAAAAAAAAGAAAAAGAAAAAGAAAAGGGCTAATGTAGTCCAGACCACCTCAATGAAAAACAAATCTAGCCTTGGTGCAACCAACATCAAGACAAGATAGAAAAAGACCGAATCCAGAAGCATCTAAAGCAAATCTAAGGACTATATATCAAATGCACGCTAACGGTTTACACATGTCAGCACACCAGATTTCTACTTTTGGCTACTGAGAAGACCAACTGGAGGGACTGATGGTTAATTGCCATTCAACATTTTCTCATATTCTACAGAATAGTTTACACAAGGACAGTGTTTCTCTGGCTTCTCTGGCAAACTTAGACAAAATTTAATAGCATACCTCTATATCAATCACTCTAGAATGACAGAAAAATTGCTGTAATTATAGTACAAGATTACAAAATGCGAGTCACAGATAGAGTTCAGAAACTGGGTTGTTTTGTTGCGCAAAGCTTCGGGTGTCTGTTTTAGGCCTGTGCAGAAATCTGGTTAGAGATCAGGGAGGGAGAGGCAGGTCACACTGATAACCTTTGTCATCTCCTTTCATCTTCTGTCAAAAAAGGTTTTTAAAAATACCTATAATAGCTGCTTTTGTATACAAACTGATATTTTGAGGCAATTTAGAAGAGGCACATCTTGCTATTTTAAGTTCAAAGTCAAACGTCTTCTTGTGGCACTGAACAGGATAAGCATTTTAGAAAAAGCATGAACATAAGATGATGACAATTCAGTGAAGCCAATGTTTACTTCTTCTTAAACAAGCTAAATTCAATAAGCCTGGTTTGATTGGTCTTACGTTTTAGCACGAGATCTGGCAAAGCATGCATAACAGAATATTATGAGAATGCATACCTGAGGGCAAATGTATACAAGTATATGCCACAGAAAAACACTTAAGTAATTAGTAAGTGTATCAGATGCCGCCATACATAGTCATCACATTTTTTTGTCGATGGCAGATACAGTAAGTGATCACTGAAGCCTAACCTCACTTTAACCATCCCGAAGGACATGTGTGTGGAAGTTGCTTCCATATGGAGAGATCAATCTGTCTCCATATGTTCCTCTGACATGCCTACTTAACTGCGCTGTCAGCTCACAGTTGCTGAGTCAATGGACCTCCTCTAATGAAGCACGGCCCCACTCATCCTCCTCCAAAACACATCGTCAATCAGGCCATTGAGGCTGATCCGACCCTTTATCAATGAAATGGACTGGGTGGGGACCTGGACGTCCAATTGGAGTCACTTCCCAGGTCATGACCTCTGCTCTGGTTGTCATGGCATCAGGGGTACTTTGAGATGAAACAGATGGGTGAGATTCTGCCTGGGTTTTGAAATAGTGGTTTTGTTACTGGCGGTGAGTCAATTCAGACACAAGTTTAGATGGTTTTTACACCAGCTTTTCATTGCGTCTCCATGGATATGTGTGTCTGAAATACTTAAAATTCAGAGGTCACCTGTTGCTACTGCCCCCTTGCAGCAATTTGCAGCAAGGAGTACATAGTGCATTAGTAGTTGATGTAAAGATACAGACTACTATAGTTAGTATATTTTCTTCTGTTTGATTTTATTTAAGGGTTTGCTCACACAAACATGTATCTAGTATAGTATATAATCAGATGCAGATGAAATCTGTCACATGTGAATTCATACATCATCAAAATCATCTGCAAACTTAATCCCTGCAAAAAGTCATTGAACTCATTGATCTTAGGTCAGCAGTTTCTTGCGACCACCCGAACACCTGAAACTAAGATGAAAAAGATGAACCCTAAGTGGATTTAGTAGTTTTTTATTTATTATGGCATTTTTCATGTAAGGCCAAACAAACCAATCAAGACATTCGTATAGTTTTTAAAGAAGTTATCAAATGTGCATATCAATTAGACATTACATGCTTAAATTAATAAATGCCAGGGCTTTGAACACTTTGAAAACTTGAGCGTTGTGACGAGGTCTAGTTTTTCCCCCTTAGTTTCCTGTAGATGCACATTTGCGCGCACTGGGCTTACATAAATGTGTGTAACTGTCTGATAAGAAAGGAATGAGCGGCTATGATTTGATCTGATAGAAGTGTGTGATAAATGTCGACTGTGTCAAAGGGAAGGCCAGCACGGTGCAGATAAGAGCAGCATGTACAGTAGTTAAACCTGAAGGGCATGACCTCTGCCACGAAAATGATATCGCTTTAAAACGAACTCTGTATAAACGACAATTCAGAGTTCATCTACAATTCCCTCGTGAAAACGAATATATTCTGCCACAAGCAGTTGGCTTCAGTTGAACATGTGGTTGCTATGGCAACCCCAACTGGCACAGTCCATAGTAGACATTGTTACACCCAAACTTTTGTCAGATCTGTAACCAAACAAATATTGAAAGGCATCTTTGGACTACTCCCCAAATGCCCTTGTTATTTGTATATGCTCTTTTATGACAGATGTTTGATGATTGTTTATTTGTTCATTTTGTTATCAATGTACTGCCATTCTACTTGTTGCCTGTGGCTAATGTGTTGCTATTAAAACAATCTAAGTAACGTCATTTTTGTTGGGCTGTTATTATATTATATTATATTTACTTTTACTCTATTGTGAACTTTGTATTGTGTGGACTGTGTATTTCATTGATTAATAAGGTTGATTATCTATAAAATGTCAGCAAATGGTGAAAAATTACCATCACAAATTCCCAAAGCCCAAGGTTGCATCTTCAAATGTCTTGTTTTGTCAAGTGAGAAGCTGGAAACAGATAATTTTGTCTTCTTTTCTCGTTAAAAAATGAAAATTGGTTACCTCGACTAATTGATGATGAGTTCTAATGTTTAAGTAAATTAATTTCTGTGTTACTTCCTATGGGGACTTAATGTTGATCTTTCACTGATTGATGATACTTTGTTTCTTCCTGGCATAAGGAATTTATCAAATAATGTTTTCACAGTTTCACAATTGCTTACAGTAAAAACCTAAAAGGCCAACTGCTGTCTTGCTGTGCACCTATAAACATAGTGCGGCCAGACAAGTATACATATTGAAGGCCATCCAACCCTGCCATTCCTACGAGAGCATAAATGAAAAAATAAATTGCCATCACTGATATGATAGTGTAGCTTTAGTGAAGTCATTTGTGTGTCTCCAATGCCCCGGCTCTAAAATGAGATTAGCAGGTTTTTCATTCAACACTTTCTGAAGGCAACATTTCAACTTCTGACCCCATTCCTTCCTCCAAGTCTTTCTACCTCTAACAAAGTCTTTTTTAATCTGTCTCTCACATTGAGGCCCACACACACACACACACACACACACACACACACAAACACACACACACACACACACACTCTGCTGTCCACTGCCACACACAGTCATTTCAAAATGCACGGCTTTAAAAATAGAAAATTTCTGAGTGTCACACACATTTAAAAGTCACTCTGAATTTTCTCAATCTGAATAATAAGGTTCAGTATAAAGTATATTTATAGCCACATAAGGATACAGTATTATGCAGCTTATGCTTGGGGTGAGCAGCTTTTCTTTGTCGTGAATGGGCCACCATGTTAGGATTCCTCGTTCATTGTTCAATACAATCGTGTTGGCGAGGCAGGCGGGAAGTTCAGGGAACTCAGCTGTCACATTCCCAGCGTTCCAGAGGTGAGCGCTCTGCATTCCTTTCAAATTTGTCATCAAAGGAGTTGACCGAACAAGCCAACAAGTGACAGGACTGACAAGAACTACGCAAGTAAACGCGTAGACAAGCGGCAAAAATGAGCGAATAAGTGAATGAATTCCTGACACGAACGAGTGAGTGAGTGAGTGATTAAAAACATGTTGAAAGAAAGAGAGAATAAACTAGTGAATGAACCGTAAGTGAACCAACCAGTGATTCATGAGGTGAGTAAGTCAGCAATTGAGTAAAAAGGATGTCTTGTCACACTTGAGTGTATGTGTCAGCTAATGGACAGTTCAACGATAAAAAGCACCGCTGTCTTGTGTTGCTCGCACAAACTACAAATGTCATTATGTTTGTATGTATTTTATCTTCACCTTGTGAAGTTTGCAGAACTTGTACTACTCATAAGTCTTTGTAAACCAAAGCACTTATGCCTCAGGGAACTACATCTATGCTCACAAACTACTGAATGTAGTCCCCACTCTGGTTAACCATATGTTGCTCAATCACACTGCTAGCCTCCAGGTGCATACTGCTGAATCCCAGGCAGGCTACATGTGCCTTCAGTGGAATTTCAGTAACTGCACAAACTTGCACATACTGCAATTAAATACTTATATATAAGGTAACATCATATCCCTGAACCAATGACACCAGCACATAATCCTTCTCTACGCATCAGTCTGTATCATACATCTAATTGTGATATTGTGTGCACAGGCACACCAGGACTTAACAATGACAAGGTGGAAGAAAGTATCTGTCCTTTCCAGCCAGGCTTCATTCTTGTAAAGCATCTGAGAAGCGGGAGGCAAATTGGTTTTGGCGTCAACCTCTCAGACGGGAATGTTGTCAATACAAGCCCTTGTAGAAAGTGTCTTGTTTTCACTTAACAAAACAGTGTGTCGTGATCCCTTATCTGCAGGTCCAGAGCTCGCTCCATCTGCAATAGATCAGCCGTATCTCTGTTTTACTCTGAGTATTAATATAAAAGGTAAGCTGCTGCACTCAAGTGTGTGTGTGAGGAGTATCAGGATAGTCAATCAAATTAAAAATAGGAAGATCAAAAGATCAGCAACTGAAAAAAAAGAGATTTGAAGACAAAATGTTCCTCTGATATATTCAGGACTTGAGTTGACTCAATAATAATAAGAATAATAATAATAACTCAGAATTTATATTTTTAGCAACACAACTCAAAAGGACATTTCTATGCTAAACTCTATGTACAACTTTAAAAGACACCCATAATGAAGGGACACAAAATAAAGCCAAATATTGTTGACAATTGTTAACTTTACTATCAATTTTCTCATTAATACTGCAACAAATAATATATGACCCAAAGAAAGAGAAAGCAAAACATTAAAACGCAACTTAAAATATTTTATCCATAAGGGTGTGTGCTATGCTGCTAAAATGTTAGCACCCTGGTTTTATTTCTATAAGAGGAGAGGTGTTGGGGCAGAGAGCCAAATGGGATGCGGAGGACAGACAGTAGTCAGCAGCTCGGGGTATCTGTTGTGATGTGGACAGTGACTCAGTGTTTCCACAGTGGGATCCCACAACACTGCTTCTGTCAGCGCTCCAGACTCAATCGCCCTCAATGGGAGCAGCTGGCAGCCAGTCAATTTCAAATGGATGTGATGAGACAGTTGATGCAGACTTTCAGAATCTCAGATGGGCAGGAAGTGATATTTTTGTGATCCTCTAGTGACTGATGGATTCATAAACTCAGGATGCACTTTCTGTGTTTGATGTAAGTTTTGGAATGGAAAAAAAAAAAACTCCATGACCCACTCTACTGTACATCTCCCTTTATTTACACTGCCGGAAGAACTGTTTGACTACAATTTAATGGAAAACGTGAGTCTTACAGTCTCTGAAAACCTGCTTTCAAATCTTAAGTATTTCTCTATAACATTAAATATCCATAGAGTTAATACTCAAGAACCTAGCAAATCAGGACTGTGTGAGTGTGGCAACATAAGCAAACAACCAGACAACTGCCATCAGATTTTGATTCAAATATAGCTCAATTTTGGTTGATGGATCACATTTCTTCAACTGAGCCCCGCCTACTTAAACCCAGCGAGAGGAGCTCAGACAACAACATAATAACAGAAATCTCTCATGCGTGAAATGAAGGGTGAAGAAGCAGAAGGAAGAAGAGTTGGGGTCATCCTCTGCTAAGCTGCAGAACTTCACCTGCTCACAAAGCTTTTTCAGGTTGCAGACACAAGAATTCAAGGCCCCCACGAAGGCATCGTATTTGCCCCCTTCAAAAGTTGATGCTATGGATCAAGGTCAGAAACAGGTCACGGCTGCCAATAATGTGCGGCCACATACAAGAATAACATTAACTGAGCTGGAATCCCTCGGTGAGGCTACATTTCTACGGTCCCACGCTGGAAAAGTTAAAGAACATATACAAAGTCTTGAAGGATGTGTAGCAGGTGTTCCCCCTTTGTATACCCGTCTACCTGTACAGTCTGCCAAGAACTACAAAGCGGCTTCCATTGAAAACATGTGAAAGGCAGAGCTCCAAAAACAGAAGACTCAAACCATTTTATTTTGTCACACTGATTAAGTCAGGAGTTGTGGCCTCATCGGGATAATTCATAAAACTAGACCATTTCAAGAGATTCACAGTGGCATGAAGAAGGAAGCAATATTTTCTGGATTACAAATACAAAGGCTGTGCTAGTTGTTCTACATCATGGCCCTAAGAGGCAGTGTGAGGATAAACAGCAGATATTTGGGTAGGTACTCTTTATTTTTACTGACTGTAAAGCAAAATACAAACCAGTGAAGGCTCCCAACCGTCATACACAATGTACTGGCATGACTCTAAATCACTCCTCATTGTATCAGTGTGTACCAATGCTTTACACAACTCAAAATACTCACAGACTGGTCACACATGGAGTGGAAATGACGCACAATAGCCACGCAGACAAACACACAGAAGCATTTTTAATCTTTAGACTTCAAAGTCCTGACTCATCTCAACAGACTGCATAACTCAATGTCAATAGCTCAGACCTCTGGGGAGGATTTGTGCACTAACCTTGCCCCCGTTCTTGACATTTTTTCTCTACATGGGCAAAACAAAGAGGCAGCTACAAGTTTAAAATAAGAAAGCACATCAGTTCTTTTTTCCAGGTTGCGTTCCCTCGTGTATCAACACTGCTTGGCTACCGCAAGGAATGCTGCTGCTGTTGACTTCAGCCCAGTCTCTGAGGGATTTACAGGGCAGGATGTGTGAAACCTACACACTGCCTGTGCTCTGCTGAACCCTCCTCACATAGGGAACATGTTTCATTGTTGTGGCAACAAACAAAAGTATAGTAACAAAAGTAAAGGCCTCTGTGATACATCTGTTTCTCTCTGTCTTAACATAACAAACACAGCTGAATTTGGGAAGATAGTCAGGGAAGCATTTATTAATTTGACCTAATTCTGAATACTGAATATGTTAAATAAATGTTACTCAGCGACATAATGTGTGATTTTCTGTTTATTGGCCAGAAAGAGGTCCGGTGCGAGGACAGACAATCTTGCAGATTGTGCAGTCAAATGTAAAGTAATTGTTAAAAAAGTGTATTTAAAAAGATGTAGTTCCCGTTGTAAATGTGTTCCAAAAATATTCAACTAAGTTTCTGTGTCAATAGCATGCAGAGGTAATGAATACCTTCTCTGCTTAATGAAAAGGCAACATATCTTTACACAATGCATGAGGCCGGTGTAACACTATCTACGGATAATACACAACATATGGCTTATAAAGAGATGGAGTTGTAAATGTGCTGTAAGTCAAAACTGCTTTGACGTGAACGGCCTTTCAAAATACTAGTCTATGAGGTTTTCCTGCATACCAGCAGAGCTAAACTACAGGAGGGATTCCCACAGCTGCTGACATCAGCCAGGTCTCTGTGGGGTCAACGGTCAGGGGGATTTTTGGGACCTTACATGCATCACTGCTCTGCAGAAGGTTAGTATATCTAACATCACTCTACTTAAATGTACTCACAGCTGTCAGTTTCACCACATATACTGTAAAACATCAAACTGGGATCAGAAACGTCTCTGTGATTCCCTAAACTGCAAATATTTAAATAGTAACTTTCAAGATGCTGCCAGCAACATCTTTGGTTGCTAAAAAAGTATTTGCCATAAAAGTAAAAGCTTCCGTATCATTTTGTAAGCACCAGAGGACGTAGTACATCGGGTTGGCAACAGCAAACAGCAAATATAATAGCTTCCATAAAGTGAGTGAGCATAGGTTCATTCATTATTATGTTTGGAGCTAAAATGATTAGCCGATCGACAGAAAATTAACCAACAACTCTTCTGATGATCGATTAATTGTTACAGGCAAAATTCAAGCAGGAAAAAAATATATAGTATAATGTTTTTAGTATTGAGGATTTCATGCTTTTCTTTGATATTAAACTGAATATCTTTTGGTTTTGGACTTATGATTGGACAAAACAAGTAATTAAGATATTATGAGGGGTATTTTTCATCATTTTCTGACAAATCGATTAATTGAGAAAATAAGAAACAATTGTTAGTTGCATCCCTAATTATTGTCTATCTACATATCTATAGCAATTAAGAGAAGTAATGGGGAATTTATTCAGGTTTTCTCTGTGCTGCTTACAGACTTGTGGTAGGGGACCTTTAGAGAAAGTCCTTTCATACTGATACATACATGTATCTGGTGATTTATACATAAAAAACAAATGCTAAAAATATAATTCTATTGTTATTTGTTGTCTAATATCACCGAGCCATAATTAGGTCATGTCAAACATTCAAATCTTAAATGCAAAAATGCACACTCACACACAAACACACAGCTGGAAGTATCTGCTGCTTTCCTTTTCTGACACACATTCCAGACCAGTTTTGCAAGGTTGTAAAACCGTTTTAATAAGAGTACTGTGGCAACAGGTTGTTATATAGGCCAATTCTTGGACTACTTCTGCTCAGAGAGAAAGAGAACCAAAATAGTATAATAGGAGCCAAGATTGAAGGATTTCTGGTATCACGTCCTACAAGTGCTAAAACAATGAGACTGAAAATCAACAACAATCTTAATGATCAATCAAATATCATTTTAAATCCTTTATCAAATAAAAATAACATTAGATGGGTCACATCTCATTTTTTGTTTGTTGCATATCATTACAAATGAAATCCCTTTAGACTTTTTGCAAAATAAGCTATTTAAACCTGACCCTAACCCATACTTGGCTCTAAGAACATTTTAAAGACTAAATGATTATTTAAAAGAAAAATCAATACATTAAATGGTGGTGAAAATAATCAGTGGATGCAGATCGTCATCTCTCTTTATTTCACTCATTTACTACTCTAGCATGTGATAACTTTATGGTCAAAGGAACTCTGGTAGAGAATTACACCTCTTGACATTTGCACTCCTTACGGCTTACTGCACAATACACTGTACGGTCAAAGACCCTTCAAACCGAAGTAACAGGGATGAGCTCAACAGTCCTCAACATCCCATGATACTAATTTCCACAGAAAACCCACTTAACTTCAGAGTTTAAGACTCAAACCCAGACACCATGCTGCAGTTATTGTCCACACCTTAAAATTCTTAATAAGTCTGGTTGGCACAATAATATTGCCATTAAGGGATACTGAAACAATTCACAGCATCTCATTAGCCGCCCTTATTTGACACAACCGCTAGCCTTATGAGGGAAGCAAATGATCAACTGATTTCAAATGTTCAAAATGTCAAGGTAACCCTGTCATCAGTTGACTACACTTTGCAATGCGAGTCCACCTGTAGCCTCGGTCTGCATTCCCTGCGAACATAACAGGTCAGAGCTGACGATATCTGCCTGTTCACGCCTGCTGTCATGCGTGGAATGTAGCTACACACACACACACACACACACACACACAGTAGCACTCACACGCTACAGTGTTTGCACATGCATGCGCAGGCAAACACGCGCACACACTGGGAACCCTGGGCTGCTGTGCTGTGAGGCTGGCGGTACCCACAGGAAAAGCTGACGTGTTTACATTCAAACAACAATACCCAGCGGGACAAACCCCGGCTGTTGTTGTGGCCCGCTGTGTGAATGAGGGACTTCAAAAACAGGTTTTAAAAAACCAAGCTATTACAAACTGGGCATTACAAGTGGTTCTGTTTCACGGACAGGCTCATAATTAAAGTAAACAGTGTGGATAATAGCATCATTAAGGAGGCAACACACGCTACAACTAGACTGCTTTCTTACAAGGAAACGGACTAAAAACAACTGACCTTGAGTTGTTATTTTACTTCACTGTTGGGCATTTCAAAGTGGGGCAGAAACTATTTTCATTATTGATCAATTTATCGATTCATCGAATTATTGCTTGATACATAAAACGCTGGAAAATAAGGACACATGCACATCTTAAATTCCAAGAGCACAAGGTGTAGTCTTCCAATTGCTTGAAAACTCAAAACGCCCCCTTCTCACAAACGTTTGGCATTTAATTTAAGATACATTTCTGCATCAATAAATGGACCCACCATTTTAACTAGTTAAATTAAAGCTGTATCATACAAAACAAAGTTAAATCCAGTTGTTCTACAGATTATTTAACCTAGCCTTGCACTCCAGAAACTCTTTCCCATCTGAGACATTCAGATCATTGCCATGTTTTCATGAGGTCAAGAGTTACCAGTTTAATAAACATAAATTAGTGCTATTGCTGAATCAGTGGGCTGCACGCTATATTATCTCTACCATATACTGTTGGTCTGCCCTGCCAAACAGTGCATTAAACTGCAGTCAACTTAAAAGACCTTGGCTCTATTGTCAATGAGCGCACAATGTATCATTGAACAGGAGAGGTAGGTGGGTCATCAAGCCTTCAAAATCAAACACAAAAAAGTCCTGTTTTTTGAATGCACCATGTGATGAGTTATTACTTTAACAGGTTACAGTGTGTAAAATAGTGTCATGTCGCCCCGGTGCCGTTTCTCAGGCTTCACCAGGCAGCTGAAATATATATAGAGGGGAACTGGTGTCAGAGATCTTTGAAACCAACAACCACAAACCAAAGAGCAGAGACGACCAAGAACTCGCTCACAAAACTTGAGTCACTTCAGTTTGTTCGCGTCCGTCTGCCCTCCAGTCCACAGGCCCTTCAGCTCAGTTAGGAGGGGCCTTTATTGGCTCCACAAGGAGAGCTTTCAGTGCTCCAGGTCAGGGGAAGGCTGTGTTTATTCACCCATTTAAACACAAACACACACACACACAGACAAACACACTGTCTTCCACGGCTTCCCCCTCTACGTCTGTTTCACACACTGACTCCTCTGTATCCCTTTAATTTCGGAGTCTCTCTCAACCCTGCAGTTTGTTGGCACATTCAAGTTTGTTGATGTTGTTACTGGCATGTATGTGTGTGTGTTTTGAGTGTGGGTGCGTACACTGTAGGTGTGTGTGTGTGTGTGTGTGAAGATGTGTTGCATTTACGTCATGCAGAATTTACTGAAACTTAAAAATCTGCCTCTGCTTGTTTGTAGATATCTGCTGCTTTGGGCCACAAATACATCTACACATGTTGACAGTCCAAGGTTGTAAATCAGAATCAGAATCAGAAATACTTTATTGATCCCCGGGGGGAAATTGTACAGTACTGGTGCTCCCATTCAAGATTAGAAAGCAGCATACATTTAGAAACAAAAGTATGTACAAAATATAAAAATAAGAAATAGAGAATAAAAATACACACATTTACAATATTTAAGTGAAAAATAGCAATGTATATGTATGTCTATATATATGTATGTATGTCTTGTCATTTAAGAGTAAGTAATATTGAGGTAGTATAGTAGTAGTAGTAAAAACGTGTATGTTAAAGTAGTTCAGGGTCGTCGTCTAGGATGTGGCCTTTCAAACAATTCAAAAGCCCTGAAAACATATTTTCTCAATCAGTGTCTTACTATGAGTAATGGGGTTCTACATGAACCCCAACTTTCCTGCCAAAGTTTTAGTTATTTCTGCATTTCTTTTTTTGTCTGTGCTTTTCTCACCGGTTTGAAGTGGGCAGAGTTCAGTCAGAGAAAAGGGATGTCACGTACTTCATCACACCAATCAGGATTCAATAACATTTGAAACAGAATCTGATGACAGTTGGTGGGTTGTTTGGTCAGTGTCAATCAAATCTGATCAAACCACGCCGACACAGTCCTGATGAAGCAGTTAGCTGAGTTTTTGTTACAGTGAAAGACTCTGGGCAAATCATTATCATGTGTTTTGGGAATGCTCTGGGATTCACATCTACTGGAAGGCAATCAGAGATAGCATGGAAAAAGTTTTAAAAATTAAGATGGACTTTTGTTTTCAGGTCTTGTATTTGGGTAAGATGCCACCACAGCTTCTCGGCTTTTCTAAAACATACATGTTTAAAATAATGCTGGTCGCTAGTAAAAAAAAGCCTTTACAAAAAAATGGCTAGATCAAGGGCCGCCCACACTAGCAGACTGGTTCAATGTAACACATGACATTTTTGTAATGGAAAAATAAACATTTGCTCTGAGACTCAGAGATATATTTGATAAATGTTGGAAAGGATGGACTGAATTTGTCAATCCATATAGATCAGACTTTTGATTTTGATTTTGACAACTCATTTGTAACTCCCCTGGTTCTCTGCTACACACGGACTCTTTGGCTTTTCAGTTTGCCTTGTTTTGTTTTATTTTGGTTTGTTTGTTTTGGTTTCAAAATTGAATAACGTAGTGTACAATGTGCATAATGTAAGATGTTTTGTACATGTTGACTTTCTACTCAAAAAGAGAATTTCAAAAAAGAAAGACTCTATTGCTGCAACACAATGCAACGGCCAATCAAGTAAGTGCCAGCACATATTCCCAGTAGATAACGTTTTCATGAGAATGACACAGTGCTATTCTTTACCCCATAATTGTCAAAACAAAAGATAAAATGATCCTCGTCGTGGTCTTTCCTCACAGCACTGATCGAAGGGAACTCATTAAAGTCAGCTCGTCTCACATTAACCACTGCTAGCATAACACACCAGAATCTCCAACCAAACTGTCTGTAGGTGTGTTGCATTGTGGGTAATGTAGGCGCCACGTTTTGACAAGGAAGAAGAATGTCTCTGGTTCTGCTGCATCGATTTTTATCTTGTTTTTATCTTTAAAACCAGTATTCTGTGGTGTGGAGTCTAAAGAGCTGTTAAACTCGTGGATGCAATACTCAAACTGCACTACCTGAGTCAGCCCTTGTGTTGTTTTTATTGAAGGCAGTGCTATTTTTGGTTTGAACAATAACAGTTGACCCTTGCCAATCTTGTCACTCTGTCATGGTTTTTGAACAAGCATTTATTCCCACAAACAAACTGCATCCTGTGATGTGCTACAACGTGACGCTGACTCGACTTTGTGCGTGTCTACAGTTCTGCCATCGAGGTGTAAATTGCTTTTGGCAAATAGGACAAGGCTTCAGATTTCTTTTCTGAAGCTTCTCTCAAATTCACTCTTTCACCTCATAAAATAAGTACAACCTCTCCCACCCCCTTTACTATTGCTTCTGCCCTTTGCCAACTCTCAAGTTGTATTTAAAGTTTTCTCTGTATCCAACTATCCCTGCTGCTCTCATCTCATTCTCTCAGCTCAGCTTTTGATTATGTGTAGCAATCTGTCTCTCTCTCTCTCTGCTGACTCTCCAGCTTTCTCAATTTAAACATCCATATCTTCCCTCTCACCTCTCTCTCAGCCATCTTTTTTGATTACCTGCAAGTATCTTTCCCTCATCTCTCTTCCTCACTGCCGTATCTTGGGCTCCTATACCTTGTTAGATCTGTCTTAACTGAGAGCATCTCTCTCCTATGCTCTCTGCGTGGAAACCACTTTCTCTTTCTTAGTCTATACCCCTGCTTCTGTCTCACTTCTGTTACAACTTATTTTTCACAAACCTATGTGCAAGGAATTTTCTCTCACCCTTTTCTCTTATTTATCGTACATTTATGCTGCTGCTTTCTTAATATCCTACTACCAATCTGCGCCGATCATATGTTAGTCTAGCAAGTCAATAATCAGCTGTGTAATATGGTTAAAAGTATGCCACTGTGACAGGAAGAGTCACCATGTCAGTTTCATATTACATATTCTCAAATGCTGAGAGATTATTTTGACTCAGCTCTGGAGGCATCTCATATTATAAAATAATATATTTACCGGGTATTTCTACCACTACAAGCTCCAACAAGTCATGTTAAGACACTACTTTCATCACTTTAGGTTTGGAGGGTTAACTTCCTTTTCTAAAACACCACTTCTAGGTTTTATCCACCTCAACAGATTTGTCCTCAGGGTGAAGTTCAGGCAAAGCAACAAAGCCCTAGCATGACACAACTCTTAAAACATGTCACAACACATTAAATAAACTTTAATCCTCATACAGTCATCCTTGATCTAACTGGTGCTATGGTGCACATGAGCAAAAGAGAAAACAAATTACTGGATGCATCACATTGTCATAGTGAGTCTACGAGACCGTTAACAACCAACATTCATGATCTGCTTATCTGAGACTTTATTTTATTTACGGGTTGAAAAATATTGTTTATAGGCTCATTAAAAATCAGTCAAAAAGGGGCACATAATTGAGATTTTGACTGCCCATTTGCAAAAATGATATACAGAATATACTGTTTCTACAGTGACTTGGCCAAATGCTGAGGTTTCTTTCAACTTTACTTTTAACCAACAATGTTGAAGCCACTGATAAATAACCTTTTTTTTCAAATACAACCACTGCTAAGAAGCCACAGGCAGAGACACAATTAACTAATTTTGCAGACAGACCAATGTTTTTATGCATCTCCCTTAAATAAGACGCAGTGAGCTTGAACCTGCTCCGAACTTCGAAGATGAGCCCTCAGGCCTCTGTCAAGACGATGCTGGTGTCTAACTGGTTTTCACCCTGGCTGTGTGTGAACATGCATGTTTGCTCACATTTTAAGAAAGCTGGTTACTCCAGCATTTAGGGTGGGGGTCTTTACTGTGATTACGGCTACAACAGCAGCTGAGAAGCCATTTCTTTATATTTATATTATTTGGCAACAGTTACTAACGCATACGCAATGCAAGAAAAGCTCTCGATAAAGTCATGCACACAAATTATAGGAATTAAACTCAAACCAAAGAAAAAAAAGGTCAATGGTTCCCAAACTTTTCTTTTACAGATAAAGATATTCTTTCTCCTAGTTTGGGAATAACTGGTTCACAGTTGGTGTTACAATTCACTTTGTAAATTGTCTAGTTGATTTCCATCACATTGGACTGCATGATAACAGAAAGCCAAATTGGGACTGTCATCTTAAAGTGGCATTCTCAAGAATTACAGAAATAATTGTGGGAGTGCTAATTTAGATAAACGCTTGACGAATATCATGCTGACCTGCTCTATATTAAGTTATTATTGCACTGCACAAAGTTTCATCCTTTTTGGAAAGTCGTTTTTGGACTTACTAAACATCACAATTGGGCATGGTTTTGATTGGCTCCCCAAATAAAGAAATACTTTTTCCGTCCCATATTTCAGCATGGGACACTTGTTTGTGTCAGCTTAACTGTAAAGGGTTTTGTCCTCCAATCACAGCCCAACAGTTATGGTAAGTAAGGAAAGTATTGTATGGATAACATCCTTGTTTATCACATAGTTAGCATCGTCAGCGGCTACAGCTAGCCGTGTTTTATGGAACTTTGCTGGAATGTATCTGTGACCAATCAGGTGTCACGGCTGAAAATACCTGTTTTATAATCACTAGTGTCAGGCAGTACTCTGTGTCTTCATTTCCACCTACTTCTGAAGTAGGCAGGCCATACTGTTGTGTGTATCATTGGGGTAAAATGCAGTGGGAGGATATTTGAGGTATCCTGTACCAACAACACAATGATGCCCGGGGCAACATTGGAGAGAGCTGAAATAATTCCAACAAGAATAAGAAAGGAAACAGGAGACAAGCAGACTGAGTTGTAGTGCAGAAGATAAGCTTTGATGTATACCTGAACTATAAATCAATATCTAAAAACACACAGACATGTTCCAGTCCCAGTTAGATCTTTGAAAGGATGCGCCTTCCCAGCGTTTTGTTTGTGGTGCTAAACCAAAGTCATATAGCTCCACCGTTGAATACTCAGAGGTAAAAGGTAGCACACACAGATTTTCAAGTTGATTAATCTCAATTTCACCAATATATTTTGGCCATGTCAACAAAACATGCTAACATTTCGGCCTAGTGGCCTACGCTCTGATGAAGGCCACTGCATGTGTTTGTGTTCTCACAAGTCAACTTGTTGTTGTTTCCCACAGTCCTCTGTGACCTACATCTACTTCCTTAAGCACCAGAGTGAAACACCTCAAACCAAAAGGCTTCAATTTCACATCCTAACCTCAGAGTACACATTTTACTATCTGGCTTCTGGTTTGGTTTTTTTAAAGAGGAACGCAGGTGTCATCAAGAGTTTAGGTTTTAGCTAATTCATTTGAAGTGTACCCTGTACACAATTTGAATTTTTCATGCATTTTTTTTTTTGTACAGTAAACTGCAAATTCTGCTCAGATAAATGCCTTAAATAAGAAGATATATGAATATGAATATATCAAGAGTTGATGTGGCAACATCTGAGAGTAACTCTGGCAGAGTCTTTCAATTCCTTATGCAGGTGTGAATAACTCACTGTAACATAATATGCACAAGACACGTGAAATTATGGTAAAATACAGTTTGACAAAACCAAATTAAGTTCAAGTTTATGTCACAATGAAATGCTGTACCATCCTTTGTGTACATAATTAATACAGACCATTCATACAACAACATTTAACGCCCACATCATCATATTAACAATGATGAATCCTCTTGCTGCTGTGTGTGGCAGCTGTTTTTCATGATGTGCAAGCATGAACGGGAGCCAAAGGCCTCTAAACAACAAACCCTGAGTGACATCTCAGTGTTGACTGCGTGCAGATGGAACCAGGAATTGGTTAATGAAGAAGGGCAACCGGGGAAATACACCAGTACTCTCCTTCAACTTTAATTTGTTGAGCTGCGTCAGCACTGAGCAAACCACCGTCTATGGTAACTTCTGCAGAAACACACAGAGCCTCTTCTTTGCATACACTCCAAGAATACAGCATCGACCACACACTGGTCTGCATCTCCTCCTCTGTTCTGTTCATAGCGGCTCGACTGCTTGCTCAGAAAGCAAGAAGTCACCACTTAAGTCTGTGTTTCCCGTCCTCTCCCTCACTTGCCCCTTCCCTAGGGAGCCTGTGGCTTTGTGATGCCTGGAATTCCCATAAATGTCCGATCTGTACCGGGCGCAGCCAAAACTCCCATAAATCACCCGGCGTGATTTGTTGATCTGTTACCACCAGGGCGTCTGGGTGGCACCGAGAAAGGTAGGCAGGGAGGGAAGAGCTTGACGGAAAACCCAAGAAACTGGGAAAGGTTGACGAGGCATAAAACCTGCGGCAGGAGAGATTACCAACTGAGCCAAACATCTGAACGGGAGACAGACGTACCGACGTACCGACAGCACATCCAGGAAATTTAGCTGACAATGTCAACCACAAGGACTTTCAATGAAGGACGAGTGTGAAAACAATACACCTGATTTCACCAAAAATCGTAACTATGTTCGACTTCCTGGTATATTAATACTTATATTATAATTATAATAATAATAATAATAATAATAATAATAATAGGGCTGCAACTAACTGCTGATTACTTTCTTGATTAATCAATTGCTTGTTTTACCTACAAAATGTTGGAAAATAGTTTTAAGATGTCCATCATAATTTCCTTGAGGGCAACGTAACTTACTCAAATTGGTTGTTTTATCCAATCAATAGTTCAACGCTTAAAGATATTCAGTTTAGTGTCATATGTCACGAAGAACAGCAGCAAATCAGTCATTTTTACAAAATAGTTTCTGTCAATCGACTTATCGATTAGTTGAGTAAAAAATATAGCTTGTTTTCCTAAGTATTGAGACCACATTGATTATTAACCCAACGAACCCTAACTCCAAGGCTTATAATAGACTCAAACACAATCAAATTTGGCATGTTTACGCACGAAAAAACATTGCACTTGATACTAAAGCCATTAACTACATCAGTGGTTGAATAGCAGCATCCTTGAAATCTGGGAGAGGTCCCTAAACGTCAGTGTGAGAAGCAAACTCATGTATCGCCTTGTGCCTCCTCCCTCATAACAGGTTCATCTCTAACAGGCCTGAGCTGAGTACTCAACTCAGCCACTCAGATATCTATATGTATCTGAATCTGTAAGCCACATTTCTGCACTGATGAATGAGTCCAGACTCATTAGCAAAAAACATAGTATTTGGTGGTCTGGCAAAACGCAATGCAACCAATGTAAATATGTAAATAAAACACAGGAGGAACAAGAGTACAAGTACACCCACGCTCAAACACAAGCTAACAGCTCCCATCTGGGTTTTGGATGATTGTTAATGGAGGATATGAATACTAAAAGAAACTTCAAGGAGAACTTTCTCATATTTGTCATTGTATATTCTTCTCACACCGAGGCAAAACGGTGAGTCAGTTTTGTTTTATTGAGCAATTGTTTGCTGTTGTGGTTGATTGAGGGTCTGACTTATCAGCGGGGAGAGGTTTAATGATTTTGTCTGGATGCATGATGGTTGGTTACCTAATGCTTGGTGAGAGCCACCATTTATGTCTTAATAGTTACAGACTAATCAATTAATCTCGATTGATAGGCTGTAGGCCCCAACGTGGCTTTTTATAACTGAAAACAAAGAGACATTAACACACTGTCTTCTTGTTCAGGTCGGGTTCTGGCCATAGTTTCAGGTGTGTACTTCAGGTACAGTGTGTTTTACCAAATACACGTACAGGAGCTGATTTGCAGTACTGGTACAGAACTCTTATCCTGAAAAGAAGCATTTTATCTGTGACAAATACTCACAAAACACAAGTAGCCCCACCCCTAAACATTATGAAGAACTGCACAGAAACATTTCTCCTTATTTGTCTTCAGCTCAGCCTTATTAATGATGCTGGTTTTAAAGTTTGAAGAAGGGACAGAGAGACAGAGAGCATCCCTGAAAAAAGGGTGACTCATCCATTGCATTTGGGAGGATAAGGCTAAATTTAGCCACTTTATCAAAGTGCTAGCTATCATGTGCTTGATTACCAAATCACAGACCCACTTCACTGCTGTGACTGTGGCATATATTTGTGGACTAAACAGGGTTATTATGGTTTGTTCAAGTGTGCACAAAAGCCCTCTATGAAGGTGTGAAAGAGGCTTTCTACCGACCATGCACCCACAAACAAACAGAGGATCAGAGCCATAAAAAGGGAGCTTTTCAAAAGCGTTATGCAAAGCTGAAGGCTAGCTGTTTTTTTAAAAAGCATTTTTTGTACTCTGATAGTGCTTTGAAAAGTGCTTGCACTTCAAAACTATTACCAGCAGCTGAACATGGAAGGGAGTACGGCGGCGTGAGCTATTTTTGGGCAGAGAGCGTAACTAAAGCAATGACAAGCCAGCTGTGTTTCCACAGCTTCATGTAGGGAGGAGGCAGAGGAGGGGAGGAGGAGGAGGAAGAGGAGGAGGGATGAGAAAGCAGCAGTGATTAAATTTAACTGGCCTCATTCAAGCTAAAGTTTACACAAACTATCTCCTGGGCTTAGGCAGAAGCCCTCTGATGGGAAGCTGTGACGTTGTGTTTTGTTTGGTAAGATGTATTTGCAGGCCCAGAATGCAGTGCAGTAAAAAAAAAAAAAAAAAAGAGTTATCCCAAACGTAACCATGTCAACAGTTCTTGGCTTGAACCCCTCCTTATACAGAAGTTTCTCTCTTGACTAAAGATGATAAAACTACCCTGAATGTCACAAATATTTTGATGGGGACCCCTGACACCCTCCAAAGGACCCAGTGCGGTCCCTGCACCCCTGTTTGGGTACCACAGAAGCCTCTGATACATTTTGTCCTGTATGCTTTTACTTCACTCAAGACTTTCCCATTTGAGTGTTATTCCTGCGTTGCACAGACAGCCAACCGCTCTACATTAAGTAAACGTTGCCTAACTGTTGTATTTGATCTGATAAGGACTTGTAGCTAACAGGCTTTATTACACTTCCAGACTGTTAGTTAAGTCATGTACAGTGTGTACTAATTAGCATGTGACTGTATGGAAAAGTCCCATTTAAACAAATTACTGTTAACTCATTTCAGTCACACTCCACTGACAGCTGAGTGTCGTTTTCCTACAGCGAGTTGAAGCAACAGTTTGATTTTGGCTAACATTAGCAAGGCGATGCTAATTAAAGAAACATTAGTTTTGTTTACCTCTGCTGTCCGCAGCGAGGGCGGTTTCTTCAAAGCCAGTTTGAAAGACGTTTCCATGGCTCCGGTCATTTTCATAACTTCGGCTCAAATCCACCTCAGGACGTTTACTTCCTCCTCAGGTAACCTCGCTTTCACGTCTCCTAGTTGCTCGTTTAGCCGACCCGAGCTGAAACAGACTCACATCCCCGTGGATCTTGTCCCCGCCGAGCCGAGCATGGATGGAGTTCACTCCAAAACCAGGAGCTCCGTCTTCTCCAGGAGAGAGAGAGAGAGAGAAAAAAAAAACTTCACTTTTAACTACTGCGCGTCCGCAAAAGAGTAGATACCGCCAAAGTGTGACAGAAAGTTAAGTCTGTGGGACCCGTTGTCTTGAGTTCTGTACATCTTTGATAAAGGAAATATCCACCTCGGTAGCTAGCGTCCGTCAGATCCAGGAGTTCAGATTTAGATCCCTCCTCCTCCAGATCTGAGTGCGGAGAGTTGACGACATCTGTCTGCACTGAGACGATGCTGCGTTCACATGCTGTCGGAAATAAGGGAATTTATGATAGTTGTGACACATGAATGACTCTTGAGTGGTAGCTGAATACTGTGCGTGATTGGACTTGCGTGTTTTATGCACGTTATGAAATATTGCTTCATCGCTCAAAATTGCAACAATTCAATGTTAACGTACTTTTTTTTTGCTAATGTGGTAAATCGCCAAAGGGAAACATTTTGATTTAAAGGAAATAACAAAAAAAGTTACTTTTGTAGGTATGGTCCGTGTACTGTATATGAATACTTATAAAGACATAGATTTTAATTAATAATGTAAGGCAGCAGTCTATTTGGACTTTGTGTAGTGGCATTGTTTTTCTTATGTGCTCAGCTATTTAACTTACAGCACTTAAGGATATTTTCCTGGTTTGACCTTTAGCTATTACAAAGAAAATGCTGCTGTTGCTGCACTGGAGTTTTCTATGTCAGTTATTTAAGTCGGTGGAAAACAACAACAGATCATTCATTTTTTTGTTCAGTTCGCTGATGCAATCATGAAATAAACAACAAGACATAAAGCTTAACTTTTTCCAAACTAGTGGCCACAAGGGACGATTACGGAATTGCTAAAAAAAAAAAAAAAAGTGCTGTAACAGTAGCACAAGTAGCCTGTAGAAGAGTCATATATGTCAGTTTCAAAGCAGTATCTATCTAAAGTTAACATTAGCTAGTATTAGCCACCATAATCAGTATGATGTATTGAATTGAGCAAGAGTGCATTTTATTGCTTATGAATGTAATTTTTCATTTGTAATGTGCTATTATTTTTTTTCCAAAAGTAACATAATGTATCTTTAATGACGTTGACTACTTTAATAGTTTTAGAGATCGAGTGTACGAGCTTTCTGGTGTGTCCTTGAATGCAACACGGATCTTCCCCCTGACTTCTGTCACTCCTGAAGTCACATAAACGGACGATTGCTGCTCAAAATGCGAAATAATCAGATTACTGATGTGCATTTAAAAGCATCAGCTCACTCAAGACTTTCACGACTTCTAGGTTTAGAGGAAAATAAAACGCCACGCCCTGCTTTTGACTTTTTATTTTATAGTTAAACTTGTTCTGTAAAAGCACAACCTGCAGAACCATAGCCAGCTCTGATGTGAACTTAGATTCAACGCTTAACTTCACCACCAGTTTGTTTTGTGTCATCTTGTTTTTCTGTTCGCCTCCTAAAATAGCTATTCGCGTGAAGAGAGTGGGATTACAGCGATGTTCTCACTGACAGGAGACTCACTCACATTTGATTGCAGTGTATTTGCTTTCAACCGGGACACTCCTTCCTCCTTTATTGCATAACTGCGGTGTGTGCGTGTGCTTGTTTCGTTTTACCTCCTGTGCCGCGAGTGTAGGGCGGGGTGGAGTCACAGCCCAGTTTCAAGGGTGGTAAATTCAAAGGTAAGGTAAAATGTGTCATCCAGATGTTGACCACTAGAAGTCAAACCACCTCCAATCTAAACAAAGGTGCAATTCTTGTAGACTGATTTATTACTACTTTCCAGTCTTGTTTAAATAATGAGGCAATTTTATATAGCAATGGATAAATTAAAACGGATAAACTATTTCGCATATAAAATTAAAATGTGTACATTTTGGAGGCAAAGAAAAAAGGAAAATAAGACTTGCCAAAGGGGATCACCCCAAAACACTTGTGATAATTATACAATGTTGAGATAGTTTATTCAGTGTTTGTGGGAAAAGAGAGAAGAAACCACAGCTGCTTATCTGAGATTTGAAGAAACACAAACCTGGAGGCCATTAATGCAAAGTCTTCTAAACAAGTACAAACCAGAATATGTCGTCATATCTACCATGGAGTATCTGGGTAATACTAATGTGTGTGCATGCTGTCAGTACAGAACTACAGAGGGGTTTTGGTTTCGTCATCAGTTCCTGGATCTGAATTATAGCTCTTGGATCTCTGGTTTTTCAGTTTTGGGAAAACGATTATATACTCACACGTTTGATTCTGTGACAGAAAACATACACATAAATTCTTAACATCGGCATCTTTATTGCACAACATTCCCATAAAATTGGGAAAAAATAATCTGAGGAGACAATTCTTAAAAGACATTCTGTACAAATACATGGAAATAAACCGAGTATGTACAGTTTACGCGAACCGTTAACACATACCATGGGCAACTAAATAATTTATTTATATACAAAGAGGGAAAAGCAGATACAAATTCAAACCTTTTAAACATAATGGCTGTGTTGTACAAAATGTAGGCTGATACAGCGGAGCATCTTCAATACAGTAACAAGCATGTATGTATATATATATATATATATATATATCAATTTTACCAGCAAAATGAGCTCTCCAGAAGCCTGTGATGCATTCATGCCACATCTCCATTAAGACTTGGGTCATATACAGGGTGCAATTTGAGTTTAGAGAAAGAAACAAACACTGTTCTCAGGGTTACACTGCCAGTTACTCCTGCTTTTTGTAGCAATATAAGCCCTTCTCAGCATACAGTGAAGCCTGAGACACGTTCCACTCTTTAAGTAAGATTTGTAGACATTTGGGAAAGCTACTTTCTGAAAATCACTCAGGTGAGTATTTATTGAGCTGGCTGCTGGCTAAATTAAACTGTGTCCCTCTGCCTGTAATTCCCTTGACATGGAGATGAATTTGCTTGGCAAAAAGCACAGCACAGTTGTAGCGTACTGTGCATATACTGTTTATTTAAAAAATCTTCTTTTGACTGTGTTTTCACTGATTGGGGTATTTTTAACTCACCCTATTTTATCTGCGATCAAACAAAAAAAAGTATAGATTAATTTCCAATGCTGTCAACTAATGACAACAAAAAGTAATAATGAAAAACAATGAAATAATGTCCCATCAGCCCCGCTGCAGGTTGCACTTTATGCCCAAAATCAGAAGCTGTGGAAGCAACTCGCATCCTGCTTATATGGCAAAACAACCAAAATCATTTATCTGTCAATGTCATGGAAAATCAAAGAAAAAACAAAAGAAAAAAAACGGTGCTACTTTAGTTTTGTATTTTGCGTGTTTTTGTGAGTATAACATGTTTGAAAATAGTGTGTGTGTTCCTCTAGTCCTCTCTCTGCAGCAAACGTTGCCGTAAACATCGTATAAAGGTGGGGAAGTTATAAAAGTGTGAAAATATTTCAGCATTTTGGTTTTAAAATATACACAGATGATGCACGTTTTAGCTTTTCCACAGTAGAAAGGGACCCTCCCTTAATCACATTCTGAGGCAAAAAATACGTTTTTTTTCTTCCATGTTTTTGTGTAACGATCATCCTAAGGAATTTAACAGCCTTCCCTTTTTCAAAGAACACAGCATAGAGTCTGCACACAGTTGACGCTGACATTCCTCTGATTAAAAATAGCTTAAAAAGTATACCTCAGGGTTTTCTATGGGGCATCTGTAAATGTGCGAGTCATCCACTGCCCATATGAAGATCTGAGGTAGTGCTGTACCTTTGATACGAATGTCAAAGCCACTTAGCCATTTCAAAACCAGTTTGTAGAACAATAAATCACGGTGTGCATCGATTACCACCATATGGCCAGAAAATAGGCTTTTAAGTCAGGTGTGCATTGCAATTCGACAAAAAAAAAAAAAGTTGTCATTGACATATATCAGGGAAATTTGGCTTGTAAACAAATACATGAAGATAAACGAAATAACATAATTGGCAAGAGATTGATAATGTTCTCAATGATATTTACCTCAAAGTAATGTTTAAAAATGTCCATCTGTTTCCTTTAAATTTCGTACAACTGGGTTTAAGATTGTACAGAGAAAAAAAAAAGCAGTAGAAGAAACTTGTTATTATACTGTAGATATTTTAAAGTTTCATCAACTGGAAAAATGAATAAAGTCTTTGGCTTCTGCGTCCAAAAATAAAAAGAGTCCTGTTTTAAAAGAAACATTCAAACAACAGGAGCAGGTCATTTCAGGGATGCTTCAGTCATCCAGAGCCTCACTCCATGTGTGGGACTGTGGTCTCTAGTTCCCCCCTGTGGTGCAACATCAGCATCGCAACAAATTCAGCAGCAGTGGTTGTGAGGGGGTGGCGCTGGCGGTGGCTGTGGTCCGTGAAGACGTGCACTGCTCAGGCACAGCTCAAGCAAAGATCCCACTTGACCCAGAAAACCATGTCAGGGGTCAGGTGCAGAGCGTGGACGGCCATGTTTTGGGGCCAGAGAGGCACCACCCAGGTCTGACTGGTTTCTTCAGGTAGCTCGCTGCTTGGGACCTCAGTGCTGTTACAGTCTCATAGCAGGATCTGGGCCACGTAGGGGGAGTGAGTGCTAGCCACTGCGGCCAACAGGGGAAGGTCGCTGGACTCAATTCTGCAAAGATACCAGAGCAAAGATCAGGATATGATAAGATCCAAGTGCCCCACTTAAAATTACAGGAAAAACAGACATTATGAACATTTCAATGCCATTTTTCTTTGGCCATAAACCGTGATGCAATGAACATTGTGATTTTACTTGACAATGAATGTAACCTTGTGAGCTACAGATCTGAATTTGATTGGATCCACTCGTCTACAGACTTACCTGGCAAATTTATTTTAGTTTCAAGTTTGCATTTTTTTGCAGTTGTTTTTATATTGAACATATTATATTTTTTACAGATCAGCTTCTAATTGGTCAAAAACTCCACAGGGTACCCTTTAAATAACGAAATCCTAATTTTAACATGCAGCTTTACAGCACCAGTGAGTTAAGAACAAAGGTTAACTGCTTACCCTAAGACCATGCCCAGTTCTTTCACATGGACTCTTGTCTGGCCCTTCAAATACTCAGCAAGCATCTTACTCTTAAAGTAGATTTCCTGCAGGCGGTCCTCAAGGTGCATTATACACTAAGAGGGGAGGAGAGAGACAGAAACATTGTTGGTAAAGCACAAGAATCAAAATGGTGTTAATCAGCATCTTGGCTAGAAAAACCTATGAAACCTATTCTACTTGTAGTGGAAAGACAGAGGTGTAACATACAAAGTTGGGTGAGAGGTTGAGTTTGTAGAGCTGGTGAGTGGACTGCAATAAGCTGGAAACCAGGCTGGACACCAGGACTTCCTTCCCCAGCTTGTTGACGTCTGTGGCTCGTCTCTGACTGCTGGCCACCTGCACTGTCCACTTGTCTGTGTCTGCTATAATGCAGACGGCCTCTGCTATGGGCTCATCCAATACTGGATGCTACAGAGGACAAGAACAGTCATTTAAACCGGTGAAACACAAAACAAAAGAAAAGGGAGCGATTCCTCATGCATGCCTCAAACTTGTTTTACTTGTTTTACAATGAGACATGTTTAAAATGTTAAAATGTGAATTATGGACAGGAAATATTCACAATTATCGTTGATCTACTTTCAGCGGTATTGTCTCATCATGATGTGATCATATTGTTTTATTGTTCTAAAAAATTCTGTTCCTCAGATAAACAATTTAAAGAAAATAGTCATTAGTTATAGAGGGGTTTGGTTATTTTATTTATTTATTATTTATTTCATTTTTGACAATGAAAAAGTAGGAATAGAAAAGAAAGAATAGGTCCAAACACTTGAGTCCTTTACCTGAACAGCATGGGTTAATTCAGCCATGAGGCTCTGCCGTAGCTTCTCTTCGCTGGGCAACCCATGCAGTACAAAGTCTGGCACGTAGGTGGGGCAGTAGCCTCCAAACAGAGACCGGCCAAAATTGGCAATGCTTGGCTTTGAGAAGTTCTCCACCAACTTTGACCTATAAATCAAAACATAAGATGTGATATATTTATTTTTTTGTTTTCAAGTGATGAGGACATATTGTTATTCTCAATTATTCCCTGACTGTTTGGGGACAGGAAGAGAAGTGTGTCTATAAATGAATGTATGTGTCCTCTACTCACCCAGGGAAGGGCACCAGCACTTCCTCCTGCCAGTCCTCTGTCTCCTCACTCTCACTGTCCCCCAGCGCACTGTCTGAGCTCTCGTTGCGCGGTATCTCCCAGTCATTGACGGGCACCGCTTTGCACTTTTGGTCCTCTTTGCTGTTGCTGCTTCCATCCTGGGGGACGGGGACTGACAACAGAAGACCCTTGTCCTGCGCAGCAGAACAGCCCCTGCAGCAGCAGGTGTCGGAGGAATCTGTAGACCCACACCTGCACCTCCTCTGGACATCCAACAAAATATCTCTCTTCCTGCTGGAACCTACCTCTCCACTACCTGAACCTAAACAGAGACCTAAACCCTGACCCCTGACTGCACCCTGGAAGCCGTGACAACCCAAATCACCAGGCCGGGGGACTCCCGAGGGGTCCAGCAAGTCTTTGTGCATACTGTCCGTGCTGTTGGCCTCCTGTTGTTTGGCCACATCGTCTATAGTCCTAGTCTCCACAGGGTTCTCCAGGCTGAAATACTCATCAAAATCATCCACAGAGTTTGAGCTCCACTTGGGCATCTTACTGGACACCCGCTGCAGGGCAGGAGCCACCTTAGTCTGTTTGGTTTGGTCCTCTGATGCACTGGTGTTGCTGGTCTTTGAATCTGCTCCTCTCTGCTGGTGAAGTGGATGTTTGTCCTTGAGGTGTTTCATGTGCTTTTTGATTTCCTCCACTTTCCTTCTGCGACTCTCTGTGTCTGACTCAGGAGACATTGAGTCTCCAATGAGGAAAGTGACTTTTGTTGCCGGCTCCTCCTCTTCTGTTAGAGTCAAAGTCATAGGCCCCGTCACTATGTTTCCTGGTATCACTGGTACTGGCACTGCAGCAGCCAGGTTCTTATCTGGGGGCTTCTTCTCTAGAGGGATCCCCAAAGGTCGAGGGGCCAGCAACTTGGTGGGCTGCTTCCCCATGCCTGCATCCATCCCAGCCTCCCAGCTTTTACCCTCTGTGGTGACAGGAGTTGGGGATGGACTTGATGCGAGGGTTGTGGGTATTGATGGGACAATAAGTTTCAGGTCACCTTTGGTCTCTGTATCCAGCACACAGACCTGCTCCCTGGGGGAGGCAGAGCCAACACGCAGCACCGTCTCCAGTCGGGTCTCTGTTGCCAGAGGGCTGCTAGACTCCCTGCGCAGCTCGCCGGGTTCATTTGCTTCTGCAGTCCTGATAACGGGGTGGTTACCCTGGCTGTGTCCCGTCTGAAGCACACTGCTCCTGGACCCTTGACTCTCACTGCTGTCCTCCTCGTCTTCCTCATCCGCCTCATCCTCATCTTCCTCCTTGGGTGTGTCCTCGGTGCCATGCTCCACCTCTGTGTCTGTGTATGTGCTGCTCTGGAGGCTGTTGTCTGAAGGGTAGCTGCTGTCCTCTGCCTCAGTCTGCCGGCTGTGGGCCCCTTGGGACAAGTAGTCCCCGTTGGGTTTATGGACGGTAACCAGGACATAGTCCGACTCCTCCACCTCTCCTTTCCTTAGGGAGGTGGTGATGAGGGAGCCAGGCATGACTATGGCCTCATCCTCAGCGCTGTCCAGCATGTGGGTCTCCAGCAGCTCGGAGCAGCGGATGAAGTAGGTGAGGACATAGAGGAGTCTCTGGACCAGCTCCTGTCTGCGACCGACCACCACTGTCCTTGACAGCCGCACCGGTGACCCAATGGACCCATAGAGGTCGCCTATGAAAAAAAGAAAACAACCATTAGCATCGCTGAACAGGTCTTTAGATACCATCAGTTTCTTTTAACAGGTAATGTCTATCTAATCATTTATAAGATCTGGAAATAAAATGTTTCATATCTCAGTTGGGTGAGAAATAATGTTGGATATAAAGATGTGATAGAGATAGAATTACACATCCCCAAACTGATAAAGGTAATTATTCGTTATAAATACCCCATTCTTCTTTTCAAGACTATAACATCTGTACTTGCTGATAATACCAATCTTGTTTATCTCTTCTTTTCTTCTATTTCTTCCATCTTTTTTCATAAGTCAAATCCTCTGGTATGCAGTTCTCAGCTATGAGCACTAGGTGTCACCATGAACTCACTTTGTATACCTTTCCCATGTCACTTGAGGTGAAAGTGTGGAATACACAGCATACTCTTAAAGATGTATGTGTATTTATAGGACATCACTACCTTTTAATATGCGCCCATAAATCAACTACAGCTACTTACACATCAGCAAACTATTTCCACAGAGAAGCATCTTATGGACTTCCACTAATACAACGTGATCCACTGGAAGACAACGTGTTGTTTGCACTTCTCATCCTCCAGGGACACACATGGACAGTTTAACAGCATAGATGTGGGAAAAAGTAGCCAATTCATATCCAGTTTTCACACTGCTGCAGTATTATTACACCTTAATTTGAAAATTGCATATCTATCACACCTGAAACGCTACCTTCATGTGAAATGCTGCTACAGATATTATTTAAATCTGACTAGAGGGATTGCATTGCACCTATGACACACAAACAGTTAATACAGATTCTAGACTTAATGGAGTTGCATGTAGAGAAGAAAGTCTAGTCCTAACTTGTCTTCGCGCTGTAATGACTAACAATGGAAGCTTCACCCAAGATGAAGACCAAACACAGGTGTTTTATTTTACACCCCAGCCACCCAGGTGCTTTGACAGAAAAGGTGCATCTAACTCACTGTGTATGTGTGTTTGTGTTTGACTGCCTCACCTAGCTGTGCCCACAGCGGGTTGTAGGGGTGCGTCTTTGCCAGCATGTCGACGCTCTTGGAGGAGTGTTTCTCAAGGAAGATCTTGATTGGAGGCTGCCCATTGGGCATGACGGTGGGCACCCAGGCCAGATGATTGGTCAGGATGGCTGTCAATAACGCGGGGAGGAATCTGGAATATCAGACATGGGTTGGTCAGCAGAGCATAGAGGAGAATCCAAACATGTACTTCCTAGCTGGTTGCACTCTATCAGAAATGACTGTTTCTCAGTTTCCCTCCTGACCTTGTTTGGTAAGGTCAGATATTCTCTCACTTCACGGAAAACTTTGGTTTTCTTGCTGAACTGGACAGCACATTCACACATCCGCTGTTAGTAACACAAACAGACGTATGCAGATACACACAGATTCTATTAGCATGATTCACTTCTCGGTCCTGACCACAAGCATCTACTTCCCTTCCTGTCTCATGACTCAACACGGTCATGGTAGTCAAATTCAATCACGTGCGAGAACACAGATGCGACTGCGGCAGTCATCTAAACCATCAGTCATGGGAATACTGACGGGATTCCTCAGAAAAGACATGATGTGATACAGTAAGAACCAACGGTTGCCAGGGAGACACAATGCTTCATTCGCGAGTCAACATCACACAGAAGTCATTACATGGTAGTCATCCTAACCAGCGCTGGTGGAAATAGTGACTTCAACAGAGAAGCGATGCTGATAAAGAAACACCAATGGTTGCCTAGGAGACGCAGTTTCTATTCAAGGTCAACATTTAGAGAGCGTGCAGGGATTTAGAGAACATGAGAAACTACATTGGACCATGTAGTATGGTACAGATGTTTAAAAAAAAGAAATACACCATTTCTGATTCTGGTATTCCTCAATCTTCATCATCTTCAAAAATGTCCAATTTCCAAACAATGTGGGCAGCACCAAGATGTCTTTCTACATTGATTTTCTGTTGGTCATGTTTAAATTTCCTCTCTGTTCTTTTGACTCTTCAGCTATGTTGGCTGCGGTTGATTACGTTAAAACATATTGCACACTACTGTCATAATCATCAATTTAAGTAATTTATCCATCAAAAATACCAAATATTCTCTGGTACCAGCTTGTGAGGATTTCTTACTTTTCTGTATTTTATATATAATTTATATTTTATATACACTGGGTGCCCATGCAAAAGAAAGTGAACTGCTGCTATAAATAAAGATTGCATGAAAAAATACCTTGGTTATTAACTGTTTTTCACACAAAAGATAAAGGCAGGTTTAACTTGTAATGGGCATACACTAAATGACTGATCAGTTAATAATAATTCATTGTCAGAGTAATAAGTTAGTAAAGAAAAATCGTAGTTGCAGCCCGAGTATTTACCAGGAGCATGAAAGCTTCCAACATGCAGTGCATGTGTTAATCAGTGATCAAGATTAGAAAAACATCTTTTAAACATGTTGGACATTATTCCTGCTCTTTAACGTCAACTTGATGTAATAATTCAGTTCAGTGGACTGAATGCTACTTGAATCAAGTGTACTGAATACGGGTGCTATGTTCAATAAAAGCCTTGCTACCAATTCATACGTACAATTAGCAGTGGTTTGACGTGGCTTTGTAACGGCAACAATAAGCAATTAGAGACTGGCAGGGATCGTCTCATTCACAGCTCCCTCTGAGGCAGACAAATAAATGCAAAGGGGGTGAAACATTCACTGTGTGTGTGTGTGTGTGTGTGTGTGTGTGTGTGTGTGTGTGTGTGTGTGAGGGTAATAAAGGGAGAGATAGACCACATAATGTGTGTATGTGGGAGATGGAATGAATAGTGTGTGTGAACCTGCATCTGATTCTCTGTTGATGCGCTAGTCCAGGAAGTACAAGCAAAAAAAAAAAGAGGTGGAAAAACTATGCATGCGAAACATTTTTTAATGTCTGAGTGTGCATGTCTTTCAGCTTTGTATCTGTGAGCTTGCTTGATTCCTGTCTGCTTTCTTAATGCTTTCCAGCTCAGATAAGATCAATAGGGGTGAACAGTCTGGTTACCACAATAGTGGGTTTGCTGTGCCCATACAACTGCTGAAAACCACTATGTGATATGATGTTTGAAAATGCATTCTGATATAGTTCCCTTGATCCCCGTTTGGGATACAACCCCTTAAACTCCTGCATTTATAGAAATTCAGTGACTGGTGGCAGACCAGGTGTGAGTACAAGCAGGCACTCAACTGGTTCTTGGAGGCCTGCTCCATCAGCAGGGAGAGCTCCCTCATGAAGTGGCCGCAGAGCTGGTTCTTCTCCGACGCTCCAGACATCATAGTCAACCAGACGGGCTCAGCCACGCGGGGCATGGTGTAGAGGTCGCAGATGGTCATTCTGGAGATGAGGTACGGCGAGGGAGTGAGCGATGAAAGAGAGAGAGGGCATGGAGAGAGCGAATGAAAGGGACGGAGGGGGAAAAGAGAGAAAACAGACAGAGAGAGAACAGACACGTTATTGTCTCTCGGGGTAAACAAAAGAGATCTCAGTTCACAGAGCTTCGCTGTCTGCACTGAGGCCATGGGAGACCCTGGTTGTGTGTGTTTGTAACAGTCCGACGAACTTGCGCGCACTCACACACAACCCTGTCTCTTGCTCTGTACAGTGTGTGTGTGTGTGTGTGTGTGTGTGTGTGCGCGCTTGTGTGTATATCTATCTGTATGTGGCTCAGTTGGGGCATTTGTCCATTGAGAAGGACTGGAGTTTCCATGGAACGTGGGGCTTGTTGGTGAGCATGTCTCGGCTGGGGGCCAAGCTTTGACACAGGGGCAGTGGGGAATCTCTGCAGCCAGAGGAATGTGGAGAATCAGGCGTTTTTTAGTCAGAGCTGAAATATGGACTGCAGCTGCCAGAATCTTGGTTTAAAAACGCGAAACTGTACAGATAATCAAAGAAGAAGAGGTGTCAGTTTTTAGAGGATGAGGTGTTTCTGATGGTTTACTCTGCAAACACAGCTAATCCAATATCTTAGCCAGGCTAATTTAAAAGTAAAGTGTAATAAACCTAACCAGCTGCTATCACACCAGGTGATCTGTCACAAGACTTTGCAGGTCCTACTGATAAGGAATAAAAACTCAGTGTTGTTTTCCAAGCTTGATTTAGTCTTACAGGAAACTGCGGGAGATCTCGGACTGTAAACAAGGTTAATTCTGCAGTAAACTCACAACCTCTTTGAACCCAGTGACAGAGGAGATGCAGACAGACTGCATGCTGAGAGAAAGCACAGGTGTCACACAGTAAAAGTGACCTCAAGAATTCCAGTACTCAAGCTATTTTAGGTTGATGTATTTTTCCTAGTCTTTTATTAGCGGTTTAGAAGAAGAAGAACTGTGTGCGAAAAGAAGAACTGATGAATTAAACTGCATTGCAATACAGTTGTTGCAAGTACTTCTTTTTTGACTAAGCTGTTTAGTGTTGTAACCCTACACCTGTCCTCTCAAGATTAAAACACAATGACAGTTAGGAGGAGTTCACTGTGGTACTGTACAAGGATGCCAATTCTGAGAAAATTGCTTGATCGACTGTCCTTTAAACTCTGTTAAAAAAAACAAAACAGCTATATGTGCTTTATGACGTATAAATAAGTATTTAGTTTGAAAAAAATTAAATAGTCAACAAGAACAAGTGCATAAGAAACTTACAATAGACTCCAATATGACTTTTGCATTGAGTGATCACTGCATTAGATCATCTGAGCTTCACTGATCAAACTCTTGACAGGGTTTAATTAATTACTGATGAAACATTAATAAACATAGCACAAAGTGGCCATAGCGGGGTAAGCCAGAATGGACTTGATGTCACTTGTAACTCAAGCAAAACATGTCTCCGACTCTCTTTACATCTCGCTGTCAGCAGGGCAGCAGGGATGATCCGTCATTTGGACTGCAGCATCAAATAAGCTAATAATGCTTTATTCATTCCTGTGTTATAAACGAGTTGACTTATCTGTGGCCTTTTTAAGCCCCACTTGACCCTGCTGTGTGGTGTACATTCACCTACTGAAAGCCCCCCAGCGGAAAGGGGACTGAGGCAGAGCCAGCGCTAGAAGAGCAAGAGATCTGGTCTCAGCCTCTCTGCAGCAGCTGTTCAGGTGAACTTTAAAGAGTGTGGCTGTGATGAGCCAGATTTAAATTACAATTCAAACATTTCTGACCTCATCTATGGCTTTTGACTATACTATGTTCTATGTTTTCCTAAGACAATTTTAAGAGTCTCGCACATATTGCAATTATAGATGCACAGTTATGGTCATTTAATTATTCTGGTTCCAATTACTAATCAAACTGTAATAATTAGGGGTAAAACTGCATTTTTAGCATCAGTTCATATATTAACACCTTCATGCAAGCAACAATGTACTTTATGAGTCAAAATAAATGTGTCTCTATTACCAATTTACCACTCACATTCAGATGTGTAGTGTAAAATTAAAATTGCCACATGGTGCTTTTACCCAAGGTGCTTCAGGGAAGGATAAGTGCACTATTTTTATGTATGTGTGGTAAAATGGGAATTAGACTCCTGAGCCTGGTGTGTTGAGTGGTTTTGCTTCTCTCAGTGCTCCTGCTTTTACTCTTGTAACCCCAGCATAGGCTGGTGCCACTTTTATGTACTCATGCCTCTGCTAAGTGCGCAGCTTATCTTTGCCAGCATGCGTGAGTATTTGTGCGTGCCCACCCTCCATCTACGTCAAAGCAGCAACAAGCAAAGGCATTTCTTCCAGTTTCCTTCTGTAATGTTCCATGAAGTCTTTGCTCTTAATGGCAAAGGTGGCTACACCTATATTTAGCTGCTGTCTAAAGGTGAGATTTTACAGATATTTTGTTTGTCCCGGGCAATAGCCTTCCTCCTGCTGGCACTCGCATATTATTTACTATTCTGGTGCTAGTGGCCAGTGTCTGAGGTAGATAGGGTTGCCACTCAGGAGGCTTGGGTTGCCGTGGCTGGCTGCCAACAGGCATATGACTGCTGCAATGAGGGGACCTCAGACAGGCAACTGCCTGCCAGTGTGTGTGTGTGTGTGTGGCAAGTGAAATTAGTGGAGACAGGCATGCCTGCACACACACATAAAATACGTATGTGTGTTTTATGAGTACTAAACTGTCATACAGTACTGACAAGCATGTCCCACCCATACACACATGCACACAAAAACCTAATCAGTACAAATTTATGATTTCATATTTCACGTCATCACAAATAAAGATTAAATACAACTGTAGGGCAGAAGTGGGGCAGAGTTGAGCAGTAACTGGTAAAACTTTGGTCAAAGAAGCTTCCCTAAAACACAACCAAAATCAAGAACTCCCAGCATGCACTGCAGTTACAATGCAACATCTATGGTTTGCTCAAGACAGGTAGGGAACAGTGTGTTCCTCCTTTCTTTTACCAAACATATTTCAACATCTCTTATTGGGCTTATAATGCATGCTATTAATTATCTTAATTAACAATTAATTCATTTAAGGAACAGCAAAAGAACATGAGGAAGGACAGAGACTGTTAGCATCACGCTATCCTCACACATAAACCACAGTGTGTATTCGTTAATTATTGATTGCTGCGACACCTCAGCACACTGCATCAGTAACTGGAGCAGAATTAAAGAATCCCTTCACTTCACCTCTGTTACCTTCAGATCCCACAAATTCACCTTGTTACACAGACACTAAATGCTTATTGACAGTTATCATGTAGCTTATGCTAACACAGCCATCTTGGTCTTCTATTATTCTAGCTATGAAAAGCAGCATTTCATTCAATTGTTTAAATTAATAGTTCTAACAAAGTTGCATTTTAGAACACATGTATGGTAGCTACGCAATGTAATGTCACCTTTCCCATGTGAACATTATTTGAACATTATTAAATGCAAAAAAACTCTTGATGCTTCTCCTGTCTGCAAACCACAGCAGCTGGTGAATATCAAAAAACGCAGTTTACTGCCTGCTTGATATGGTTTTGGAAAAGAAACTCTAAATGATGCCTGGTAACTCTCTAGCTTAACAAACTATGAGTGGAATGAATGGCATGTGCAAAATACTTCTCAGGTCATCAAAGCTGCCCAAATGTTAGTGCCATAACATGAGTAACACAGGATAAGTATGGGCACTTGGTGACCTACTTTAAGGAACACTAAGAGTTTGCTACTGGTGCATGTAATTGTAATTCAACAAGACTAGGCTTTGGATAAAATGTATCTGAAGCAGTTTAGATATGAGAGAATACAATTCTAACAAATCCTACTTTGGAAAAAGTAAAAAACTAAAAAGGTTAAAAGAAGAAGTTGTTTGGAAGATGTGACACTGGTTGTGGTTTTCCTCTATAGAGTGTGATAAGCTTCATTTCATGCCTATTTTTCTCCCTTCCTTCCCCAGTGCAGCAGCTACCTGCCTTCTAGACAAAGCAATACTTTACCTCTCCTTATCTTTCTATCACACCTGCCTTTCCTGCATCCTATCCTGCCTACACTCCCTCCCTACCAGGAAACAAAATCCTGCAAACCACATAGTTTGTAAATGTCTCATGATGTGCAGGGAGGATGGATATTGACAAAATGAAAGATACATGCTGCAGAGCATGCTCTTGTGTCAGGTTTTATGGTGCAGAGATCTATAAAGTAAATACATCTTGTAAGTGTAGCATCTTTCCTGGAAACAGGATGTTTAAATGTCACATTTTTCCTGAGTCTCCATGATGTGCAGACCTTGCTATGCACCCAGGGAGATAACAAGCATTTGGCCACATTACATAATGTTGGCTTCAGTGAACTGAGTGTTTAAGAGTTGCTAATAAACATGCACTAAAAAGACATTCTGGCTTAAACTATGAGTGATTGTGTTTGGCTGATTTTGTCCCATGTAAAACATCACGTTCTAAATTAAGCTATATTGCCATATTGCAGGATAATCTCAGTTATAAAGGGTTAGGGTTGATCTGATGTTTCCCTATTGTAGGCATAAACACTCCCGAGAGAGTCAACTATTTTGTCAGGTGCTTTCAACAAAAGTATCAGTGTTTGCGTTATGTTTGCACATTTGGTCATAAAAGAAATAAGGAAAGAATAAATTATATAAGATTATTGTCTGTGTCATAGTGATTGAATGTGAGCTGTTGCCCAACCTGAACTCGTTGAGTCCGTCCACCATTCGGCTGTAAGCCAGGGCCCTCTGGCTGGCATCAGCTGACCGCCGACTCATCTTCATGGCCTTGAGAGTGACACAACACACATGCGCTTTGAGATATTTGGCACTCAAGCTGACAAACAAAGTTACAGGAAAGGTGGAGCAAGGAATCTGTGAAGGGAGACGAGAGGGAGGGGGCCTAGAAGGGAAGCTCATCCAGAGCTCCGACAGTGCCAACAACAGACACCAGTAAACAGAGCCGCAGATATACAAGGTATGACCATTGACCAGCCAATCTGACAGCAACTCCACTTATTACAACAGCAAAGGGTGTAAGGTTTGCATTTGGGTACTATTCATATCTCACTGATAAATGGATTTCACTGACAGGCTGATCCCTACAGTGTTAATCAGGGAGGTGATCAAGAATATAAACGCAGGAAAATTGTCATCTCCCATTGAGAAGCATAAAAAGAAACAAATCTCTCACACATCAAAACAATAATCTTTGGAGGAAATAATCAAAAAAGGGGATTCAAGAAGTCTTGAATGCCAAATACAACATGCAATTGCTCTATAGTCAGAGTCAAACACATTAATTCACCTGTTCGATGGCGCTCTTGAGTTTGTTCATGTGGCTTTCAAAGAGAGGGAAGTGGGAGAAAAAGAAATCCTGGAAGCGGGTGTTCTCCTCAGAGTTGGGGGACAGCGTGAAGATGACCCCGATGGCAATCTTCTTCTTCCGAGCCACGCCGAGGCTTGGCCCGCCGCTTTCATCAGACATGTTGAAGCTCTCCTCGACTGACCTGATAAGGACAGGGCACACAGGGAGTCAACTTCAGAGCAGAGGCAGACCTGATTCAGCTTCCAGAGGCTGAAATATTATGTGTGCAGCTGCTTGAATTTCCAAATGTTTACTTGACATGTATTGACATCTGAATCCTGGTACTTTTGGCCATGAAGATCAATAAAGTTATCTTACCTTCTATATTACCTCACATAACTAGTTAGAATAGTGTTTAGGTCTACTTTGCCATGTGTCTTTCTTGTACTTTACATTTTGCGGCAAGTTAATACTGTTAACTACTGCTTGAGTAAATATTCTACATACAGCAAACATTTTTACTCGTTTCAACAGGTGAGCAGAAAAGGATACTTAGGCACGTCTGTTAAGCAAAGAAAACAAGTTAAGAGACTTTTAATCCTAGTCTTTTTTACTGTTGCAGCTGGTAAACAAGATGCTTTGGTGCTGCTGAACTGGAGCGCCTGGAAGATTAGAGCACTCAGAGGACGACAGCTGCGTTTACAGTGACAGGCCAACAAAGCATCCTGTCTAGTCACAGCACCGTGAGAGAGAGAGAGAGTGTGTGTGTGTGTGTGTGTGTGTGTGTGTGTGTGTGTGTGTGTGTGTGTGTGTGTGTGTGTGTGTGTGTGTGTTTGTGAGCGCAGTTATTAGTGTGTGTCATTTTCCCAGCTGCCTGCTGGATTCTGAGGAAGTCCTAGCAGGATAAACTTTACAAAAGCCTGACAGAGGCCCTAAACAGGGAAGAAAAATGGAAGGGGGTTATCGTTTGGGAAAGACTGTCAAGAGTGTGTTTGGAAAGACCACGGATCTTAAACACTTGTCACCTTTGAAAGACTTGACTCTCTATAGTTGTTCTTCACTGCATGTACAGTCAATATGTGCAAGTTTCTTTATTTGTTCATAGGTATAAAATGCATTTGAATATGTACCTTGCACAGAGGTGTGTGTGTGTGTGTGTGTGCATGTATGACCATCTCACCATCGGGGGAAGACGCCGTTTTCCAGGCTGGTGGTTTGGCTGCGGAGCCATCGCCGCTGGTAACTGGACGCACAGCTGCTGGTCAGGGAGGAGCCAGGAGACGGGAAGGGAGTGATCAACAGGCTGCTCAGAGAAGCTAAAGGGACAGACGCAGGGATGGAGAGAAAGATTGGAGGAGAGGAATTAAGAGAGCAAGAATGAGGAGAAGGAGAACAGAAGGGAATAGGGAACAGATGGAGGGAATGGTGGGTGACAGAAGAGAAAAAGGACAAGAGTGAGTCAGACAACAAGTGCATAGGGTTACTCATTCTGAACGACACTTTGTGTACACACACACACACACACACACACACACACACACACAGAAATCTAGAGGACAATAAATGTTCTCACTACGACAAAGAACTTGAAAAGGGCAAAGAAATACAGCACACAAAACACAAAGATACATAAAAAACATCCAAACACACACACACACACACACACAAACACACACCTCTTTCCTCTTTTCTAAAACACAGCCCCTAATTACTAGATAGCTTTCATATGAGATCTAATGTCAGCTAGCCTGCTAACAGTTACATGCTGCAGTTGGACAACCTGGCTTTACACCAGACTGGCATGATAATGACAGCGTACCACACACACACACACACACAGAATACAAGCACAGGGTTATTTACAGCCTAGGCAGCAGGCTCTGATCAATGGTCACATGAACCATTTAGACGGTGTGTGATCTTGTGTGTGTGTGTGTGTGTGAAGAGATAAAGAGAGATAACTCCACAAAGCGAGTGAATGAGTGGGTATGACGTCTAAAGAGAAAACTTTGCTAGAGAGTTGGAGAGGTAGCATAAGAGTGATAGTAAAAAATGAGAGAGGTAGACGGGAGGAGGGGAGTGTATGTATTTGTGTGTCAGAGTTAGATAAAACGCTCTCCAGCCCAACCACAGTGGGGATGTGGAGAGAGATGAGAGGACGAGGCTTGAATTAGAAGCTCATTTACTAGTAGCAGGTTTTGAGAGCTGCTATATTTAATCCTCTGCATGTGACCCGGGTTTGAGCAGAAAGCACAATTCCTCTCATACCAGTCATGCCAGTGGGGCATGGTGGTGTTTGTAGAGGCGGGTAGGGGGCAGAGCAGAGGGGGACAGGGGGACTGGGGTCAGTTTTCATTGCACAAGGTTTTCCAGACCCGAGAGGCCATGTAAACACATCCACACCGTCTTCCACCCGTGTGTCATCGTTTTAGGTGAAAATACTTTTAAATACTTACTCTCTTACCCTGCTTCTCTCACCTTCTGAACTCTTTCTTTCCATACACACCACAATCAGCTGTGAGAGGGTGCACCTATGGGTCGTTTTAATGAATGGAAAACAGTGCGCATGTGCGTCTGCATACCACATTAGTGATGTTGCAGCTTAAACACTACTAGCAAAATAACCAGTGCTTGTGTAACTGTTCGCTCTTGACCTTGAACAGGGAAGTTAAAGCAGGGCAACTATTTTGACCCAGGAAGTGCTTTACTCATTAGGTGGCTCACGCATGTTTTGGCCCATCCGGACGATGAGAGCCAGAGATCAAAAGCATTTGTGGGAACCTGTGATGTGTTTGGGGTGAAAAGGAGGAGACACAAAACTCTCTGAGGTGTAATAATTTCCTCACTTACACTTGATCTTCTCTGTTACTTGACAAGAATGAATGTGAACCCAATTTAAAGCTCAACTGTGGGGCTGAAAGCTGTGTTGAGTGTAGGTCAATCCAGGCTTTGGCTCCTAGTCTCATTAACCTACCTGACCTGGCGATGCCACTGTCCCTCTCGTCGTAAAGCCCTCGGCCAGGCATGTCCATGGGGTGGCTGTGGCCTGGAGAAAGGAAGGAGGAAGATGGAGAGAAGTGAAGTGAAGGGTTGGGTTAAGGGTACTCTACAAACAAATACAAAGAGTGATGCTTTTGGATGCTTCACATCCTCCGCATCCATGTCTGAGCCATAGCAAGAAAATCTCAATTTGTCCCCAAAGAATTTAAAAATTATTGGGACTCGCAACCAGGAAAAAAAGTTTCTTGTTCTTGCCTAGCCAGTGACTGCATCACCATGTGTAATGGTTCATTAAGTACATACAGTAAAGATTAGGTCAAAAATGTTTGATATGGCTGTTAATGTAGCAGAATTAAAAACAAAATACACAAGGCCTGATGGCTTATTCAAAACAACCATACAACTCCTACATGTGAGGTCACCACAATAAAGGCTCCTAACTGTTACTGATTATCATGGTGTTGGTGCCACCTTTGTTTTGTGACAACCAAAAAAAAGGAAGTGTCACAAGCAAAACAAATACAGCAAAAAGCACTACTGTTGTAATAGGCTGTTGCTCACCGACTCCCACTCGTCACTTTCTACAGCTGCTACAGCTTTGATGTAACTTTCTACATCAGACACCATGATATGGATGTCACGAGCCCGTTAGCTTGTTCTCAAATGTCCTTCTCGTCAACACTTCGGGATAAAATGGGAAAAATGTCAATGCTTCTCACAGCAGAGAGGTGTGAAAACCATGAAATTTCAGCATTCCAGTGTGGAGTTGAGATGATTAATGAGCAAGTCAACAGCTTTGAGCTTTTTTTTGCAAAGCATCTGAGTGTTTGAGTGTGTGTGTGTGTATGTGCGATCCTGTGGCACATTGTGCATTATGACCATACCAACATGCATAACTGACAGAGCGGCATGCCATGCCAACCTAAGGCTGCCCTGAACAGGATTGTGGGTAGGCAGCATGGCACAGGGAGAGGCTCTTTCTTTAAAATTCACCACTTCACTACAGCAAGGGCAGAGGATTTACCCCCCATGAGAGAGAGAGAGGGAGGGAGGGAGGAATAACCACTGAATACTTCCGACAAAGGAGCTCTCTGATCAGCATGATATAATGAATGAGAGGAACTTGAGTTTAATGTACTACCGTTCATTAGATTCAGCTATCTGGATTGTTCGGTCAAGTAAATGCACACATAAATTTTCCTGCAAGAAAACACCAAGCTGATCAAAAAGCTAATCAGGAGAGAATTCAGGTCATTGCTTTACAGTACAGATGATACATGGGCAATGAAGTGGGTGTTATATTATGTGTATGAAAACAAATGTGGATATCATAAGAACAGAGTTTTAGCGTGTGTCACTGCTGGTGATGGATGTCTAAGGATTCCCCACTGTGCCCACCCATACTCTGCACAGCACTTTAGGAAGTGGGATTGGGACTGAAATATTACTGATTTAAGAGTGGAGAAAGTCGAATATTAGGTAACTCTTTCCTTTCCTTCAACAACTACTGCCAAAGTGCCCTTGAACACGGCGTTTCACCACCAGCTGCTCAGGTGGAGCGGCCCAGTGGCCCACAGCAGACTGTAACTGTATGGATGTGAGCGAGGGTGAATGTGAACATGCATGCTCAGGCAATTTTTACTGCATCATTAAAGGTTCATAGGGAAGAAAACAAAAGCTTACAATACAAAAGTCCACTAAAAATTGGCAGAATACTGAAGATGTTGTCATAGTTGATGGTTAAAAACACACATAGAGCCTAAAATCATTGCCCAAGTATCACGGTCACTGTCAATGACAAGTTAGTGAAAGTTTGTGAGTGAAGAACACGAAGAGAAGGAACTGAAAAAACTTTATCTAGAACTACAGCCACCGACACCAGTGAGAACCCATGCACACCGTTCAGGCCTGGGTCAGATAGTGCTGGCAGACATTTTTTATGATTTGTTTGAGATAGCTTTATGGCTGACGGTTGAGGTTGTCTTATTTGAGACTTCCATTAGCAAAACAAAGGAACAGAAGTTGTTTGAAGCCATACATATCCCCCTTTGATTTACTAAGTGGCAGTATAGTGAACCAGCACTTGTAAACAAGTCACATGCAGCTCATTTAATGGTGGGGATGTCTTAAAGCAGTTATATGTTCAAATGTTCTCAAGCCAGATTAACTAATTTAAGTGAAGACATTATCTTGTTTTTGAAGAACATACCAAACATATCTGATGGGAACCACCTCAAAGAATTGTCTCTGTAGCTTCTATCTGACCCAAGTTATTTGCAGACGTGCTATGATATTGCATGCCATGACTACTGCTACCACTTCTAGAGCAAGGATCATCACACAGGCATGCAGCCACTGAGAGTCAAGGTCTGTACAACCACTACAACCACAACTACAGCCTGCCTACACACACGCATGCAACTGGCACACATCAGTCATGGCCAGTTTTAAGCGCCAACCTGAAAAGAAAGATGCGCTCTTGATGAGGCGCAGAGGGCCCTGTTCAGAGAAGGCCCGTCGAGGGCTGCAGAGCTGAGAAAATCCTGCGCAGCACAAACAAAAACATGGAAAAGAAGAAAGGGAGGAAGAGGGGGAAAAAACATGGACCATGGTTAGTGAATGAGTAAGGAGGAAAGCTGGATGCCTCCTGTCCTCTGACCATCTCATAGTAAACAATAGAGTAACAGGAGCTTTTTAGTCTGGAATGAAATAATGACCATCATCTGGTAGGTCAGTCAGACAGACAAACAAGAAGGCTGGTTATCACTCACAGAAAACACACCTCATCAAACTAATAAATTATGACAGGCTTTACATCTCTGATGTGTAAAACTTGAACATTTTTGTCTTTTCTGTGAGGATGACAGAAAAAAGGATAGAATTTGCCAACAGTTCTTTATATTATTCTTTAATATTCTTCTTTCTATTGGGAGCAGGTCATACTCTAAGCCAGACATTGTAGGGTGTTTGAGTGTTACCACAAGCAACGGGTATATCATGAGTTTCAGGGAAGCACCAGATGAATCACAGCAGAGATATGCTGCTACAAGTGTTTGATAGGATATCAGTTGATTCTGTTAATTTGCTAAGAAAACTTGTGCTTGCAGGACTAGTCTGAAAGGTGCAGGGGAGCAGTAAGGGAGAGCTGTTGGCAGAGTCTATAGAGCCTGGTTTGTATTCAAACAGGAATGTTAAAAGGGTCAGAAAGAGAGAAGTAAAATCAGCTGCTTCCTCACAGCTCTACCAACGCACTTCAAGTGTGTAAACTAAACAAAAAGGAGTAATTCAAGTTGCACTTAAGCTGTAAATACTAACAATATTTCACACAGTCAAGTATTCCTCCATTAAGTTGTTTGGGGGTTATTCTCTCTTGCACTGACAGTTACTGAGGCAACATAAGAACCTAAAGATTGACTGAATATGTAGTCTTACATGTTCAAAAAGTGCTTTCAAGAAGAACTACACTGAGTTTCTAACGATGATCAAAACAAAAACAACATTTCACCCATTTTCTACTTACAACTCACAAGTGAACTGAAAGGAAACAGGTGGACTGTCATTGGTGGCTTAAGAAGGTTTGGTGTGGCACTGGGTTTCTGTGGTTACCTATGTTCCCAAGGAGACTGCTGGCCCCGGTGTTTTGATCCGGCCTTAGAGTGTTGTTGCTGTCCTGTCCAATGAACTCCAGGCTGTCCTGTAACCTGCAGGAGAGGAAACAGAAAAAACACGAATAAAAGTTAGGCTTATGTGGAAGATTTTAAAACATGTACCATGATTATACATTGCGTAGACTGTATGTACATAGGAAAAATAAAGTGTTTTTTTTTTTTACTTGATTGAAAAAGTTGACTTCAATTATGACAGACAGTGTATGTAGGAGAATATAGAGGAAAAACTAAACAAGTAAATACAGAGAGACAGAAAACAGACTGAAAGACATTGAGAGGACAGATGACAGACAGCGTGACAATGTCCTCGGGGTGAGAGCGTATCTCCATGTGCTGGCGTAGGAATCAGAGGGAGAAGTGGGTGTGTATGTGTTGATAAGCGCATGTGTCCTTACGTGTTGAGGCTGCCGTACACACTGCCCCCCGTCCTGGCGGTGAAGACCTTACTCAGCATCAGCTGAGGTGGCGATCTGATATGACGATAGTGCAGGGACAAAGATCATCAGCATGTGTGCTCAACTTATGTGCTTGTGCACGTTTGTGTGTCTTTAACATCCAACCTAATTTGTCTCTTCTACCTCATCAATTCACAACTTTCCATTTTCTTTCTATCTTTCGTTGCTTGTCTCCTTCCCTTCTTCCTTCACTTACTGTGCTTACACCACAATTGAACAAATTAAAACAAGATCATCCCAAAATAAAGTACTAAAAGCCATGTAAAATGTATTATTCTCCACTACAGATGTTTCATATTAATTTGAAAAAAAACCTTCATGGTCAAAGGATGTGTCTTATTTTCATGCCAGTATCAGCTGTTCTTACCTGATGTGGTGGATCTTTAGCGTGGAACCTTTGTAGCTCATAGCCACTGAGCCAAACATCATTTCTCCCAGCATTACCACATCGGACGAACACCTTGAACCCTGGTGAGGAGAGGAGGAGCGCAATTTTTTTCATGTTGTTACCCTTAAAGAGCAGTGAACTCCAGAGCTGTGCTGTCTAACAAGGTTACAACTACTGGACATGGACGTATACACAGGTAATTTACAGGTGTATATGTGAGTGTTTTGCAGAGGAGTAAAGACGTACAATATGCAGGCAAGTCACAAATATGCGTTACCTGGAAGCGCAGGCCCTGCTCCTTGGTTTCCTTGGTTTCGGAGGTGCAGGAGGAGGACGAGCTGTCCAGGGAACTGCTGCTGCCTCCTGTAGGACGGAGCTGGCAGCATTTCCCGAACATCTTCACCTGGCCCTCAGTACTCTATGGGGTAAAAACAAAAAAGTATTAAAGGCCAAATATCATGAACACAGGCTCATTTAACCCTGCAGAAGTATTAAGTTGCACCAGAAAATCACAATACACTTACATACACTATAGATGTGAGCTTACAGAGTTTGACTTAGTGATGAAAAACACTTTCTACTGCTTTGTTCGCAGAAATTAAGGATGTAAACAACCTTTAGCAGCCTTTGAAAACATAAACAACTGATAGAGTACAAAGCATACCAGACACATCAATCATTTCATCAGCCAGGTCAAGTTTCTTTCCTTTCAAATATAGAAAAGCCCACAAAATGCTCTCCTTTTGACAAATTCAGCAGCAATGGCTTTTTGGTTTTTATTTACTTCTCATACTTGGAAATAATTAGGGACTAAATAACAAAACAAAAACAACAAAAATGAGCTGGAACCCTTAGCTATTTTGTGCACGGCAACATGAACATCACCAAGACAGATTGCAGACATTTATACGTTTTGTTCTTAAAAGGTTTGTGCCCATTAATGTGGGAACAGCCCGTACACGTGGGAATAGATAACAAAGTCATGAGGATTTTATTGGAGTGGGATTTCAGTTATGGAGGCCTTTGCTAACATAAACATAATGAGAGAAACTGACTGAGACCACATTTCAGCTGTAAAAAGTCACATTTTCTGTCTAATTTCACCCTGATGCCCCGACATTTTAGTCCCAAAAATAAAAAGTCACTGGCCCATATCAAGTAAACTTCTAAGTGTAAAAACTTAAATCAAGTTGAATTGTTCTGGTCAAAACCCATAGAAACCTAATTCAGAAGCACTCATGTAAACAGCAAATTGAAAGCAATGCGAGCTCAATCAGCCTGTGTCATGTGCCTTCTTAACTTGGCAGCCTATTCAAGAGGAATGCATTTGGGAGGGTGGGGAGCGGAGGGGGAGGGTGTGTGTGTGTGTGTGTGTGTGTGCTTGTGTGTTTTTAGCTAGGCTCTGGTAATGGCTCACTTGACACCACTGTCCCTTCCAATGTAAGAGAGGAAGAGAAGGGAAAAACGAGAGGGAGACAAAGAGAAACAGAATGAGATGAGGAGAGAAGGAAGAAAGATTATTGTTTTTGCTTCATTCTGCTGTTTTAAAGTACATTAGTAGACATTGTAGATATGTATGCAACTTGCTGTGTACATTGTTTATTCTATTTCATTATATAGTAGCACACACACATACTCAAATGAAGCCATGCTGATTCTGAGCGAGTGTGTGTTTGAGTGTGTACATGGGTGTGTGTGTGTGTGTGTGTGTGCGTCCGCTGCAGTGCAGTATGAGGTGTGTACACAGAGGCCAGCAGCATGTGACTGCCAGTCATATGACTCTTTCGAGAACTCGTGATCGAGCAGCACTGCAATCATTCCCTCCCTCCCTCTCTCCACCACTACTCCAACTTCATCCCTCTGTATTTCCTGCAGCTTTCTTTTTCTCCTTTAATACATCTATTTCTTTCCTGGACCAGATCTGTCTTCTTCTCTGGCTCTGTCTTTCCTTACATTTTAATTTACTTTCTTTGCTTTATTCTTAACTCTTTCTGACCCATCCCATGCATCTCTGTCCATCCCGTGTTTCTCTATTCCTCATTCTCTCTGACCCTCTGTGCTTTGCTCCTGCTGTTTATCTCTCTAAAATAAATTCCTCTGAGTTGACAGAAAAAAAACAACAACAACAAAATAAAACAGCCATCATGTGATAGAAGTCACACAGCAGCTGGCAAAGCCCTAACAATGCAGAATGCACCAAAAATATTGGCAACACTCACACACACCGCAATGACTCGTCTAACATTTCTCTATACATTATCTTGTGGTTTTGTAAGAGCTCACAGCAAACAAATTCACATACACAAACTGCATAACTCTTCTTATTGCGGGTCTATATCTGTCACCCATCCAATCCAAATGTAGGGCTTCAGTAAATCCACATGTTTGAGCTAAGAAAGTTGAGCAAACAGACAATCCAATTTTCAATGTCAGGGTGTCATAAGAGGGAGTGTATGACTGTGTGTTTCTGTGTGATAGCAAGGTTATGGACATGATAATGAGCCAGATGGACAGACGAGAGAAGGTGAGGCAGTACAGAGAACAGACAGAGCCAAAACCTGGTCTGCAGAAAAAGAGACAGGAAGAAAAAAAATAGGTAAAACAGGCAGGTGAGAAGGAGGCGGAAGAGGCATGGTGAGAGACAAAAACAGACCAGAGGGACAGGAAGCTTAAGAAACTACGAGACACTACGAAGAGAGGTGGAGCATGGCAGGGAGAAAAAGGAACAAAAACAAAGAAGGGGGCTGAGGTAGAGAGAGATCTAGACAGGTAAAGAGAGATTAAAGGAGAGGGGTAGAAAGAATTTAAAGAATGAAAGAGAGTGAAATTGGTAGATAGAGACAGAGTAGAAAGAAAGGCAAGACAGGTAAAGATAGAGTTCTAAAGGTAGAGTGTGATTTATAAAAGATTACAGAGATCATGTAGGAAAGACCAAGATAAATTTATAAAAGCAGAAGACAGTAATCAAGATATTAGAAGAGAGACAGTATTAAGAAAGACAGAGAGGGGGGACAGCAGATTTAGAGAAGGAAGACACAGAATGGGAGGGAAATTTAGAGAGGGTGAGTCCAGAGCAGAGACAGACGAAGACAGACAGACAGAAAGACAGACAGAGTGACAAGGCTGTCATGTGAGGATGAAAGAATGCTGCTTACACATGGGCTGTCAGCTGAGGCTATTATTATTGGAGATAAGAGCACCAGAACAAACCGGTCAGGGTCAGACAGAAACACACAGAAGCCTTATGAAAATATTAGACGTGTTATTCAAAAGGAAAAAGAGCGGTGACCGTGCGTCACCATTTGTTGGAAAAATCAGCTGGCAGTGTGGGACAGGCCACACACCCAGAGCTGGCAGTCTAAAAGCATAATTGATGTGTTTGAAAGCTATTGTTGCACACACCCTGATAAAGACTGCTGCGCTGTAGTAAAACACGTCTTATCATCGTGTCTCACTGGCTGAAATGGGTGTGTTGACAATTAACCAATGCTGAGTTTCATGCACTTACTGACACACGCAAATAGACTACCTGTTTGACGTGGGAAATTAATCATAAGACTTTTCAGCATTCATGGAGTCAAAAGGAGACTGGGCCTTTTGTTTTAGAAACTGCAGAGAAAATAAATCTTTCGATATTAACGTGTATTCATTCAACTGTTTTATATAAATTACTGGGTTTTTTTTTAAACAGTTGAATAAAATTGTGAATCCTACAAATCTATAGAAACATTTTAATACTAATAGCATCCTGGTCAAATGGGACAAAATATTTTCCATGATTCACTAATGCCCTTTTATAAAGAAATAAGAAATAAGTAAATAAACAAAACAAAAAAAACACATCCACAAACAGATCTCTTGATCCCTCGGTCAGACGCTGTTCACTGTGGGACAGTGAGACGTCCTGCAGGATAAGCAGGATAAGGTTGTGTCTTCTGAACATCATGACCTCTGTTGCATGTCACGCCCCTGTTCTCTGCGACTCTCTCTCTACTCTTATCTTTGCTCATCTATTCTGTCTGTGAGCTTTGGAGGTCAAAGTTTCTGCAGATTACAGAATGCCAAATTTAAGATTGAATTGAACACCAGCGGTACCTGTGACTGAATAGTGAGATATAATAAATAGGCAGGATAAGAAAAGGGGAAACCAAACATGTGACTCACGGTGATGGGGGTTTCCTCCGTGCCCCTCTTCTTGGCGTTGGAGTCAAAGAGGACATTTCTGCCGCGCCTCTCACAGTCCTGGTACACTATCAGCCTGATCTGACTGGGCTCCAGCTGGGGGGTCGGCCAGCTAGATGGATGCAAGAATGGGCAGAGGAGAGAGGGATCAAAAGGAGGGACAGAGTGAAGACGGAGAAAGCAAAGTAATGTAGAAAAAGACAGATGGGGGTATAAGAGGATGGAAGGTGGTAGGGTGAGAAAAAAAATGTATGATTCGAACAATTAAACAGACCTGCAGAGATCAGTGAGACGAAACAGAACCAATGAGAAAAATGAAAAAACATCTCACATATTCTTTAAACATTCACGCATTTCTCAGAGTGTTTCTTCCAGGAAAATTTGCACATTAGAGACAATGAGGTCATGCTTCAGTGACAAAACACTTCCAAAACAATCTGCTGCAGCATACTATTGAATGAAGCAGTGGGGCAACAATACACTGTAAATACCAATTCTCAGAACAATCCGACACAGTTCATTACTTGGTCTTACCAACACAGGAACTAATTTTTGATACAGAACACTACACTACATCCAAGGCAAATATTTGAGTCACTTTCCAGTCATTAAACATTACTAACAGGGAAAAGGTCTACAAGGGTATATAAAGGTATCTGCTAGATGTCCATATGGCCGGAATACTGGCTATGCTTTAAGCAGTGATGGAAAAAGTAGAAATCATGTTCTAGCAAGCTTAAAAATATCTGTTTAAGCCGTCATCCCTCCCAGTGGGCACGGCAGAGTCCAAGTCATAGCTACCATTCATCCATCGTCCCAAGGCAACCTACTACCCACCTACCACTACAGATTTACAGTCAGATAACAAGCAGCCAGCATCCAGACACTCAGTCAGCTGATTTCATTCAATATAGTCAAGAAATGTAACGCAATACTTTTTCTTTACTAACCCAGAGAACATTTGCATACTCTTAACATACTGTATATTGTTTGCAGCTCCTCCCTGCTTTACATTCATACAGTTACACATGTGACAGTCACCCAGTATAACCAGCCTGCAGCTCCACTAGATGAGTTGAGTCACCATTGATACTTTGCTCAAGGCAATGCGCCTTATTTAACATGCAATTGTAGAGTGTAGAGCCCCTGTATCATCCATTGTCCCTCCTGAGGCTGTTCTCAACTAAATAGCTACATTTTTAAAATCGTCTTTTAGCCATTTAACCAACTTATGTTGATTGAAATTCAAATATCTGTCAAATTGTATCTTTGCAGGCGAATGCACTCATGCAGATCTCTTAATTAATGGGCCTGGAAACTGAATCAGCTTCTTGCTATGAGCGATGGGATCATACATAGCACACAATTTTCTGCCAAAGTGCGGACAGTTTTGGGGGGTTTTTCCACATAAGAGATTTGTGTATTTGTGTTTTTATCATTGCTCTTCTCACTAGTTTGAACTGCGCAGGGCTCAGTTGGAAAAAGGAGATGTCCCTGCTCTTAATGCAATTCGAGATGAGCCATTGAGGATTAAAAATAATGGATAAGATTTGAAGCCATTTTGGAGATTTTGGAAACACTGTCCAACAGTTAAGTAACAGTTAAGCCGTTTCAACTGGCAGCCTCTGCTCCATGGCTGTTGCTAGGTAACATGTGGTTTCATTCAGCTCATTTTATTATTGCTGGTCATCTCAGGTAATATTGTGTATAGCATATTTACTATAGTATTGTGGGCACTAGCAGCCCTTCACGGGGCCCTGGCAGTCCCCTCTGCTTCTGGGGAAACTCTGTCCCCTGGTTGATTTAGTAGGGGCCATAAAGATGACAGGGGATTGGACCAACAAATAGACAGTCGAGGATTCCTGTCTGATTTGACAGAGAGAAGGGTCAGGCAGATGGACACAGAGCTGGACCTAAATATAGCCTTTTATTGGGGAGCGGGGAGCGTCATTAAACACAAGTGTTTATAGTAAATGGGTAGGTGGGGAGGGGTGGAAAAGGAACAGTTAAGTCCATTTCACATGCCAACAAAACAGCACACACACAAGCCCACGTTCAAACACAGCATTTCAGTTGTTGGTCAGTGAGCCTTGACAGGGCAGGGAATACCTTTGTGTTGATGTATGGCTCAGTGTGTGTGTGAGAGAGAAAGTCTATGTGTACATTCCAATGCATGTGAGCTACTATTTACACACAACACCGGTGTCAAAGTATGACCAGCATTCCTGGAGGCGAAATGATTCAGTCTTGCAGAGGGGGGAGGGAGTCATGTGCCGCAGCCTGCTGCAGTGTTAAGTTGTCAAACCAAAGTCATTTATCAGATGGGGCTTTGAGAAGCAATCATTCAAGATTCACTTTTTTTGGGGACTCATACTGGCAACACTGCACAATGAGCTGCCTCACCACTTCTTCGTGGAAACATCTCCAGCATTCAATCCTGTATCCTTTGTTTTAACTTGCCAGAGGCGCCGCCTACCAATATGGACCAAAACCACCATCTGAATTTAGATTAGGCTTTGTGGGCATTCAACAGGAGGAGCCACATTTCACTGCATGCATGCTGCTGCCCCCCTCCTTTCAGACAAAAGATACACATAAATGTCAAAATGTATTTTTATATCCAGTCAACCTTTGGTAACATTAGCTAATCTCATTGGCAGAGTCAACACTTCCTGAGGTGGCCTCACAGTAGATGTCTACCACTGCTATTACATCACAACAGGAAATGTTAACCTACTATTGACAAGTGGCTTTTGGCATCAAAAAACATAATAGAAGAGGTGTAGGGTTGCCGTAAGACCAAGCCAATGCAGCAGGATAACACCACCTCCATTGTGTCTGCAACGGATTCAGCAGACAGACACCTCTGACTCTCTCAGACACACATTCAGAATAATATTCACTTCATGTCTTCCTGTAGCTAGTAACACTGGCTCCATCTGTTCAGGAGGCTCCGATAGGCCCTTGTGGACCGAGCCCAAGTATTACCGACCTCTTAGGCATGTAACAAGTTCCCACAAACTAACCAAAAACATGCACCATTTGCTGACACTGAGATTTATAATCCAGGGCACTGGTGGAGACCTGGCATGCAGGTTCTTTCTGCATAGTTCAAAGGTTATTGGTATTCCAGCCACAGGTTGTTTGGAAGGTTTTCTGACACTATTCTACTACTGTCACCACTGTGAGAAACTTCCAATGCTCTTTTGCCATGGTTCGGACATTCAGATTTGTCCAAACTTGGGGTTTTAACTGGGTTTAATTTATTTTAGACCAACACAGAGATGTGTTTGCAAATGATTTAATCACTCAACCCATATCATCCAACCAGTGCTTGCAAGTTGAATGTGATTAAGATGCTACTTGGCTGGTGAATGGCTGCTCTATCGTCATTCTTCTGCTCTTTTGTTAAAACCTGTGGTTAATGGAAGTTAATGTTTGATCACTTTACATAAAACAAAAAACATCCTCCGTTTTCTCCTCCTGGCTCCTGTCCGAGGGGAGACCCAACCTCTTACCCAGTCTGAGCGCTAAGTGGGTGACGTAATGCCTGCCTGGCCTACATAATGAGCTCAAATTGCATTTTATGGGGCTGGGTCGTTGTTCAGCTCCTGGACTTGTGTAAGATTACACATCAGGCAGTCGTTTTAGTCTGTCACATACCTCCTTGCAATTGGACCACTGCTTCATGAGTGCTTTATTTATACATTTTACTTCGCTGTTGGTTTTCAGGTGGTTTTGTGCATCATTGTATGTTTTGGTTGACATTACTCTCTTCCATTGAGAAAAAAAGAAATTCTGAAAGGCAATATTTGCAACTATCATTAACTGATTTAACCTTTTTAAGCCAATAGTTGCTGTTCTAATACAACTTTGAATGAACAAAATATGAAGCTGCGCGATCCCATTCACTTTCTGGCCAAATATGGGTTCTAGATTTACAAAAATGAGATGATGTGTTGTTTTCAGATCAGCCCAGAGGAGATCTGCATAATTTGACACCAAGTTCACTGCTCCCTTTGTTTTAAACATAACAAGGGAGAAAAAAAACTGAGCGAGAGACGCAAGGAAGAAGCCATAAACACAGGACAGAAAGCTACAAAGATAGCAAAAAAGTCCTTTTATAAGCAACAGCAGGGTGAAAAAAAAGTGAGGAAAAGACAAAGAGGAAAAATAAAGATAGGGTTCACAACATGGGCAGGATACATAGACAAAGAACAAACACTGAGAACAACAAAAGAAAATAGGAATGTTGTATGAGAAAATGCAGCTAGCACTGAAGATGGATGGAGAGAAAAACTAGAATCAAGCTTAGCTAATGAGAGAAAAGGTTATAGAAAACAGATGCAAGAACATTTGAGAAAAGCATGTAAAAAGAAAGACAAGGCAGAATGAGAGCAAAGGAGGAAGTATCCCATCAGTGAGCTTGTGACAGTCACAGCGCTGACAGAAGAGAGAGGGGAGTCATTCATAAAAGCGGCACATGACTTCATGACTGTTACATACTTGTACTGTTTTGACCTCAATTGTTTGAACAAAAACTGACTGAAAGTCTCACATACACATACATACAGGTATTCATTTCCTTGAACAACCTGTTGATCTCAAAAGAAAATAAGTTTTATTTAGGTTACATTTCAAAATGCCAAGACGACAACAAGCAGGCCTTTAATGTCTTTAAATGATTCACCTTCTTGAACAAAACTTGTCAAATCTGAGATCACAGATATGTAAAACAGATACTCTTTGAACTCCACCCAAACACATATTCCAAACACTTTTACAAAAAACAAAACAAAAGGCATGCTTTACCACAAACCCATTAATCTCTATTACATAACAATGACCTCAAATGATAGAATCAATCTTTGTCATCACCACAACGACTCACGCTTAAAACTACAGCCCTGCAATCTCAAACTGCAACTGTTGTCCAGCTGGAAACAGCCACAGGTTGCCAACAGTTAGGCGGAAGACAAAACTGAAAAGAAACGACAACACAAACATTGTTCTCAAACCTCCTTTGACCAACACTACCATGCCCACTTGGGTGCATGTACGCCTGGTTAAATATTACCGACTCCTACCTGGGCATCATTGCGAGTCTGCCAGTCTTTCCCCAGCCCTTTCCCTCTCTCTCTATTCCTCTCTCTTCTCTCCTCTCCTCTCCCAGCCAAAGCAGGGTCTAAGAATAGCGGTGAACTAAATTCACACAACAACATGAGACTGTCAGGTGATCGCAGGAGCACTGTGTGTGCTGGACAGTACAGAGGCAGCAACAGCAGCGAGCCCGGACTGCTGACTGCCAGAAAGCACTGTGATAAGAGAGTGACAGAGGGGATTTGTTTGTGTGTTGTTTCTTAATCCCGCTCTATTGTTCCTCTCTCCCTTGTGTTCCCTATCCCCTTCTTTCTATCTTTCTGTCTTCAATAGATTTAAAACACTTAAATATGCTTAAATTTACAATTCAGCCTCTTAACAAAGAAGTGTTAGAAGAAAAGAAACCAGACTTGTGTAAGTGAAAGCTTCCCAGATGTTAATTCCTCTTTAATTCTTCCTTTACAAATAAAAGGCCAGTGGTTAGTTTTGTGACATGTGGCAGTTTTTTGAAGTCTGTAGCAAAGTAGGAAAGTGAGCAGTAAGTCAGTGGGGAGAACTGAAACTTTTGCCAATCACAGATCTGCCACAAAATCTCAATGGGCTATCATGCAAGTTCCTAAACTCTAGTGACAGTGGGGTAAGGTCCAAAGTTTTATCATTTGAACAGTACAGGGGCTTAGAAATAAATTATTCTACCATGAGGTAGAATAAAAAAGGGGCACATGAATAATTTCAGATAAAAAAAAGAAATGTGGAATTTTCATTCCTTGAAGCCTTAAAGCTGATAAACATTCCTCTCTCCAACCCCTTATCATCCAGGGTAAGGAGGCATGTATCATAAATTTATCTCCCAGATATTTGAACATACCAATTTAAAATCTGTCCAGGCTTAATTAATGACCTCAATAAAATAAAATAAAAAATTACTGGGACTAAAGCCAACTGTTATAATAATTTAAAATATCAATATTTCAATATCTAATCCTATCAATTAACTGCCAAATGTTGCTTATATATACTGAATATTTTATGTTTCTGACCTTTAGTTGATGTTCTTCTCCAGAAAGCATATGCACTTTGATAACTACTATTTACTAACACCCACAACGCCTTATTTGCGCATTCAAATTCATTCAAATGAATTTGGTGTCATTTCAAATTGGTTCGGACTTGATTTTTGGAAAAAGTGACAGCCCAACACAGCAAGTTTCCTTGACTGCAGTGAGTCTGACATCAGCCTACTTACTGACCTCAAAGAGCCCTCGCTCTTTCTCCACTGCCACTGGAACGTCTGTGCCAATGTGCGTGTGTGTTAGTGTTTGTCAGGGACAGAGAGACAGTTGCATAAATATCCCCTCAGTCCAAGCTGTGTGACGTTCTTCCGGCTGTGTGTGACAGAGGTTTCTGTTTGGTTCAGCAGCTTGTCCTCCAGCCACGACACCATATTTTTAAAGACATTTTTGTGCCATTTCTGCTGCAGACAACAGCCGATGCTCAATGCCATCATAAAAAAAACAAAAACAAAAAAAAGATTTGGACTGTACACCGATTATATAAATGACTGTACCTTGTCAAACTGTCTGATGTATCACAGGTTTAATACACATGTATGAGTCCAGCCACTGTTAATTGCAAGCTGTCGTGCTACTTTCCCATGATGGAAGTGCACTACTACTACTTGATATGAATCAATGAGTGACATAGAAGAGCAGTAATCACATCTAACCTTTTAGATATCTCTAGCTTCATAGGCGCATCTTCTGCACGTACATTCTCAGAAATGCATAGACACGCCAATACTTCCCAATGTGGAGATTGGTGTACCGGTGTAATGCTATATGGCCTGAAAATTAACCCACAATAGAGCGAACACTCCTTTGCTGCTGGAGAGGCCAAGGACCATATTCTACATGGTCAAACAGAATACAGGTTATATCTCTTGTCACATAGACACGAGTGCTGCACTTCTTTGAACTAACCATTGTCTTGCTCCGGCTAAGATCTAGTAAACTGTAACTCCCTCAAGGAGCAGGCCCACATGGCCTGAAAGCACCTGACTACCTGCATACCTGCCAGTTTCTCTGCAGGTTATGTTCCATTAAGGACTTCTGCATTCCAGCAATCACATGATTCTGAGTGTGTGAAGATGCTGCAACGCCCAGAGGTCAATGCACTCACAGCCACAACACATTCAAACATCGACTGGTTGACTGATTCATATTAGCCAGAGGAATCAATCTGTACATTTTCAGAGTCAAAGGGAGTCCATGTCACAGTGGTTGTTGTAGACAATAGACAAAAACAAATGTTATTCCATATCATATAGATGCTAGGTTAAGAAATAAGAACCAAGAGTGTATATTTCGACAAATACCTAAGATTTACATGAACACAATATAAAAGAAAATAAAAGTATGTTTGTTTTTGCTGTTACTCCCAGCATAATGTCCTTTACAGGTCCTGAAACAAGCTATACTTGCACATTCTTACAATGTAAAGTTTGTCTTTACACTGTATATGTGTGTGTTATTCAATGACTGTGTGTACACTATGGCTCACTCCTGTGTCACAACGTCTTCTGAATCAGCAACACATGACAGAAAGGGAGTGATGAGAGTGTATGACTGAGTCTCACAGAGAATCACATGAACATATCGTCAAGCTGAGCAGCTGTCATGGAAGCTATGTGGAAATCAAGGCGTTTGGTCAATTTTGCTTTCAAGGTGAAAAGCAGATCTGCGTCCATAATGTGACAACTGCAACAAGAATTACACATGAAATGAATTTCCTCTTTGCTCTATTTAGTAATCAAAGGTACAGAAAGTGTCATATGATAGACATGATTAATTGCTCAGCCTTAAAGCAAAGTGATTATACTGTCAGTCAGCACATCCTGCCTCACTGTCAAACCACCTCCCCCACCTTCCTCCCGTCAGTTCTCTCTTTCTCCCTCTCTCATCTACGAGGCTGAAAGTAGGCTAATTAGGTGATGTGACTTTTTGGTTTGACTTTCAGGATCCCAGCAGACGAACTAATCACACTGCTGGTTATCTGTGGACATTCAATGCCATGTCACTAAGTCTGCTCTGTGCTGATAAGGCTTTTATGATTTACTAATCAAGGTTGCATGTAAGAATGTTTATTCTTAAAATGTACCTTTAAGGTTAAAGAAAAAGATGCCATATTCCTTTGGATGGAAGTTATCATCCAAATCACCTCACTATGTTCAGACGACATATTTTTAACATAGGTCATCCAAGTGAAAACAAATAAATGGACCGATACATTAATATTGGGGCAAAAGCTGGGAAAATTACAACTAAATCCACACTGGTGTTCCCAGTTCCCAAATTATGGTCTTACATGTTTCCTCTAACTGTTGGTGCCCCCAATTTTCCCTGAGGGTCATATGTTACTTTGAGGCCAGGATAACCCATAAAGATCACTACAGCAATCAACAGCTCAAATTGCTTTTTGGACATTCAACCAACAGCTCAATTTCATCATTAAACCAATAATCAAATCAGTATGAAAAAAAGAAAATCAATGCCACTATAAAATTAGCCATCTTTTAGATGAATAATTCCCGATCTCAAACAAAACTACTGTACTGGATTGAATCCAGAGTATACAGTATACCCAACTCAAGACATCACTTGTAGAGTAACACAGTCTGCAGTGCGTAGTATGTTCAGCACTGTATCTTTGCTCTTATTGTGAGGTCCTGCTGCCCTTGTATCATGTATCAGTATTAGCTGTGAAACTGTAAACTGATCACCAACAAACACTTGCTGATAGGTGATTTTTGTAATTCTGGAAAATACAGACTTGACATTACATTTGCTTGGTAAGTTATCCATTTTTACAATGTGTTGGTATGTTCATATGTCAGTTTACCACAATCTAGAAAGGCCAAACAGGTAATCAATCACCAACAACCAACTAATAAACCAAGAGGAGCACAATATCCTGCAGTGTGCGTGACACGGGCAGTGCTTGAACTGGTGTCCTCACAAAGTAAGAAGACATGCAGGTCTAACTAGACGTTAAGCCGACATACTAGCACTCACCAGAATGCTACTGCATGTGTGTGAGGTGACCAGTCCTGACAGAACATTGCACAGCAATACTGCCAAACTAATATATCAACACTCTTACACTGATTGCACCGCAATTGTGTATTTCGATATGTGTCTCACATCAGATGGAAGTGCTCTACTACTACTCAATGTGAATCACTGAGTGACATAGAAGAGCAGTAATCACATCTAACCTTTCAGATATCTCTAGCTTCATAGGCGCATCTTCTGCACGTACATTCTCAGAAATGCATAGACACGCTAATATTTCCCAATGTCTGCCTGCTTGTCAAATTTGAAACCTTCCTTGTGGAGATTGGTGTACCGGTGTAATGCTATATGGCCTGAAAATTAACCCACAATAGAGCGAACACTCCTTTGCTGCTGGAGAGGCCAAGAACCATATTCTACATGGTCAAACACAATACAGGTTATACCTCTTGTCACATAGACACGAGTGCTGCACTTCCTTGAACTAACCATTGTTTTGCTCCGGCTAAGATCTAGTAAACAGCAACTCCCTCAAGGAGCTGGCCCACATGGCCGGAAAGCACCTGACTACCTGCATACCTGCTGGTTTCTCTGCAGGTTATGTTCCATTAAGGACTTCTGCATTCCAGTAATCACATGATTCTGAGTGTGTGAAGATGCTGCAACGCGCAGAGGTTAATGCAATCACAGCCACAACACTCTCACTCACCAGAATGCTACTGCATGTGTGTGATGTGTGTGCAGCTTTTACGTAAAACTATATCTTTACCATGACCCTGCAGTTCTGAGAAGCCTGAGTGTGGTCACTTAAAATAGCCCTGATAGGAACCTGATGACAGCCGCTGTCTTTACAGAACCCTGGCAGGCCTGCAGCATTCACACACACACAGAAGAAAGCACCCTTGCAATGCCATATGTACATGAACCCATGACGCTAACATGCTTTAAACATGCACAACCAACAAAAACACTGTGTGAGACACACAGACACACACACCTCTCTCTACTTATCACACTCGTAGGTGTATGCCAGTGACTGAGAACGCAGCCATGTGATAGTCCCACAAACATGACAGCCTGAGATTGATGAAGGCCTCACATGACACACTGAGTTATGAAAGTACACAGTGGAGGAAGGACGCCATGCCAATCAGGAACCCGAGACACTACTTCTCCTGGAAACTTTCAAAGAAAAAGCATCACTACAAATAAATCTGATGTGCTGTAAAAAAAAAAAATCTGTAATATGCAACATCATAAAACGATGGAGGAGGACTCAGATATGTTCCACCCAGAGGTGTTCTGCATGCTCATATCAAATATGATTTGAGTCTATATTCGTTTTAAATTCACCACAAGATTTTGCAACGTTTAAGCTTTATTCCAGACTAATGGCTATTCCATACAAACTTGAAATTGCAATGTGCACCTGAAAACATTAATCAGATAAAAACTATGAGCTATATTTTCACAGTTTCTCATTAAGAAAGACAGTGGTCTGGCTCTAAGAGTCTATACATTAAACAGCAGACTCAAATGTTTTTTCCTAACAATATTAAGGGAGAAATATTCAGTATAAAAATGTAATACAAACCCTTTTTAAAAAACATCTGATTTTGGTTTTGAGGACTTACAAAATGGTGTGTAAAAACAAACAGGCTCCTCACACCCATTGCCTCTCACTTACACACACTTCCTCATTTTTGTATCTCAGCATAGCTATATTGAGTTGTATGGACCAGGTCAAGAGGGAAGTTTCCTCTGCAGGCAGCAATGGCAGGGGGCAGTCTGGCTGTGGGGGAAGGACAAAGCTATTGGCTGACGATCAGGCCTCCGACTGGCTACAGGATGAGCCAGAAGCTCTCAGTGTAATGTACAGTATGCTGTCCCTTGTCAGGTGCTGCAGCCAGGGAAACAGGAGAGGCTTTTTAGGCTTTCCTCCCAGGGTCAGCCAACCTGCTGCACTCTGTGGTATTCTGGAGGGTGCAGTGCTGTGTTGTGACAAACAACAAAACAGCAAAACTTTTTTTTAATCCTTTCTTATTCATCACCTGCTGGAGTTAGTTCTCTGACAGTTTAATAGTTCACCATATAAAGCCAAATCTTTACTGGATTGTTTGTGCCTATATTGATGTTTGGATGTCAACAAACACCAACAAAAACATACATACAGCAGTGCTGTGTAGCAATGCTCAAAAAACACTAAAAGTAATACAAATACAAAATGCACTCAACAAATGTAATATGCTACTCTCCCAGCTCAGGGTCTGCAAATTATTTTGATCATCCCAAATCCACACCATCTCCTATCTATTAGTGACAAGTGAAGATTAGCTAATAATACTGGCCATTCTGATATATTGGTCTAGCTCTACTCAGTAAAATGAGATGTGAGATATTCTAGGAGAGTTAAAGGGTGAGGTTTTCATTATAATCCAGTAATAAAAGCTTACGAGAGCTCTGATTCCAGTGTGCGTGTACTTTTCTATTATTTTCATTAGGGACAGCATTTTTTGGGAGAACCTGCCAGGTGTTCAAGTGTCACAGTCTTACTTGAAATGGATTGCAACACCATACCCAGTCAGTTGGATTCATAATACTGCTCTCTTATATAAGCAGCCCTGAGTGCAAACAAATACAAGGCTGGAAGTTAAGCTGCAGTTTTTAAAACATTAATTCTTAGCTGGAGGGCAGAATACAGTGGACATCATCATCTCTGCAGTCCACATCAGTCAGTCGTCTCCAGTCATACCTTATCCTCTCCTCTGTCCATCCTCTGACCTGCTCAGTTCCTGACCACCCAAACTGTCCCCTCTGTTTTCATGACCCCCCCCCCCCATAATATAATTCTGTAATTCCCTCCTCTTCCTCCTATTATTCTACCTTCTAACTGGATCCACTCATTCTATCCCAGCAATTTTCTCTCAGTCAGGATCCCTTAAACTTAAATGATGTATTCTAGCCTATTCTTGCTACCACCCAAGTGTCCTCTCCATCTATCTCTCTTTCTCCTTGCCTTCAGCTTCTCACAGTTCTGCTCTCTCCAGAGCAATTCATGCCTGATGAATGGGAAGCTCATGCCAGAGGTATGAAGAGCACAGCTGACCACCAAGTTAACAGAAATGCCTGCTGCCTGCCTGTTTGCGCTAAGGATTGAAGCCAGGCAACCACACACACACAGACAGACACAGACACAGACACACACACCCCAAATTTATATCACTGGGTGCAGGGCACCTTTATGGCAATGGAACATGTGCTGGAACAGACATGGGCCAAAGTGCAAGTAGCACCACAAGGAGGTGAGCTTTCAGGGCCCTTGGTAAATTTATCCACCATGGGTGACAGGCTCAGGGCAACATTTTCCAATGCAAGTGTATTTAAAACTAAAAAGAGCACTTTCCCCTTGGTGGCTGACCTGACCCTGACCCAGAATGTGTGTAGGAACATGTACAGGGAAACTGCAAATCAACTCGGGGAGTATAGAGTATCCTACAAGCCAGCTCAAAGATGTATTGCTCAGTCAGGTTGAATTTAGCCTTAACAAGTCTAGTGACATTACCTGTCATGCTTTACCTGCATAGACTTGCATTCTAAACAAAATTAAAAAAACAATTTAGATAATTCTTTACATAATCTACTTTCATTGCATTTACTCCAGGAGCCCCGTCTGCTACAGATGCTCAATATTGTGGTAAGCATGTCAGTATTGGGTAAAAGCTGCTTTACAAAATGTCGCTGCAATCTGGGGTGATATTCAGATTTTTCCTGATGCATCAATATGATCAAAAAGGTCTGGCATGAGAGCTTTAAGAATAAAAATCAAAGAGCAGAGGTAATTCGTGTTCATCTGTGCTAGTGCATGTAAGACACCTGCAACCTATGTAGAGTTTAGTACTACAATGAGGACATACTATGCATTTGTTCCAAGCATCACTGGTGTACACTATATGGTGGCATTTGTCTAGTTTACTCCAGTACAGTGTCCACATATTAACTTTCGTTTGTACATCACTGGTGTAAAGTCAGCGTGTGATGGTATTTTCATAAAACGAAAAACACCCGTATCGGTCGCTTTGAACACAAGTGATTATCGGAAAATGTTAACGTTGTGCGTCCCCAGACTATGGTCTGTCTACGGAGGCTGATGCCCGGTTTTCCGTGGATTAGTCTGTCATCAGTGGCCGACTGAAGTGATCACATGTGCTCTAATACAGAGCACACTATGTCCTCCCCTACTGTCGAAGAGTACAGTACCGTCGCAGGGCTGAGAGAAGCCAGCTGTACTTTGCCTCAAGTTATCGTGGGTATGGCTCGAGATGAGCGACAAAATAGCGTGACTGGACTGTCAGGGCTGCCTCGCTATTTTCTTGCTACCATGCAGACTTAACTGCTGTCACCAAAGAAACACAAAGGGGGGACACGAGGGAGACAAAGGAGAAAGCAGGACACTGCTCAACTTCTAAGCGATGATATGGATTAGCTGGTTATGCCACACTTAAAGAGGGGAGAAAGCGTTTTTTTTTACCAACTTATTGTCACTTTATTATCAACAACACACGGCCTGCAATACTTGTGTAAACGAGAAAAAAAGTGCTAGCTGATGAGGCAAGCCGAGTCCCAAACAAGAGACAGCGCGTGCAGCAGCCCCCGCTATCGTCTGGTAGCTAGCATTAGCATGTTAGCTAACCTTACCAACAGGCACAACACGTATCCCGCGTCTCTCCCTGCACTTTGCTACATCCACTTCAAATTAACAAAACTACACAGCGTTTAACTGTAAAGTGCCTGCGAGTTCAAAAATATTAGCCGCACAAAAACTCTGTCATGCTTCCAGACGCCATATAGAAAAGTCATAAATAACGTTAGCCTACACACGTACGTTACACACAAACCAGAAACATACACACATACACACACACACACACAAAATAGCTACCTGAAAGCTGGGTCCTCTTTGCTACATCTCGGGGGCGGCGACGAAAACGCATTTCTCTTGTTGAAAAGTTTCTGGAAGAGAGTCGGAGGCATTTTGTACCAAAATAAAGTCGGTACAGAACGTCTCTTTTCTTTTCAAATCCAAGAGCAAATCTTGTTCCTTGTAACTGTCTCCATGGGTGTCACAGTCATATGACAGGCATTAGTCACAGGAGCTGCTTGGTAACCCACTACATTTTTCTGATTGGCTGACCGGACGCTACTGCTACTACAAAATACCTGATTGGCTGGTATTTTTGGCCCGGTACCACGTGGTCAGTGGATTCGCTGTGTTGATGTTTTGTCGGGAATCGTGACAGCATGAAATTTATTCACAGAAATCATACAAGTACGACCGCTGAGCTGCTTGCAAGACACTGTCGAAGATCTTTGAAAGACCCTAATGAGAAAATAGTTAAATGCAAATGCAATAACTGCGATAAACAAGAGGGGTATCCAATAAGAATGATTTATTTATGTATTTATTGTACACTCATTTATTTTGGACATTTTCTTTCAGAAATGTGAAAATTTGCGAAAAAGACAGATGAATCACAAATATTAGAAAACCACAAAGTCACACATAAAATAAACTTACATTTAACTTTACATTTAGCTCACATTAAACATCAAGATTAAGCTCTTATGGCATTGACACATATGCCAAAAGAGTAAAGATAAAGAAACACAAACAACATGTATATTTCACATATAGAATTGAGAAAGGACACGAGAAAAGATTTTAAAAAGATTTTTTTTAAAATACAGGTCTGACATCTAGTGGTCATTTCGCACCAGGCACTTGTTTGATATCAGCTATGCAAAATAAAAAGAGGAAATCGAGGGCTGGTTTTTGAGTTGTGAGTGTGTGAAAATAGTACAGTGAAAAGTGCATTTTCATAAACGGATGTATTCAAAGCACCAATTATGTGGCTCAGCCACTAAAAGCTAACAGCCTTCTGAACCAAAAAAAGCACATCCGCCTCAGTTTGTACAATAAGCTATGTGATAAAAAAGTATTTCATTTTTCTATATTAGACATTAAACAGTCTCATACACTTGTTGTTTTGAAGTACATCGAGAATACTCTTTTACAGGATTTTTCACATACACACCTCTTTAAGCAAGATTATGGGAGAAAGCCCAAATCTTTACATACAATATTTTGTCTTCAGATGTCACAGGACAGAGGCTCTGTGTGCTTAGGAGCTGTGAGAGGAAATAAAGGTGCACCTCTGAGTTTGACACACCTTTCTCTCATCCTCTGAAAAAATGCATTCCTGTCACTGTCGTTGACAAAGTCAAAGAACTTGGCTTTCTCCGGGCTACTTTCTACAGGCCTTTTCAGGGTCACCGTCAGTCGTAACGTTTCTTCGTTAAAATGCAACTCACCCGCTCTGGATGTGTCTGCGACAGGCTTCATCTGCTCAGCCGGGCTGGACGTCTGCACCGGCTCACTGGTGTTGTGAATGGTTAATTTGGTGGCTGGGGTGTGTTTTGCTTCAAAGGTCTCAGCAATGACGGGGCTTTTGAACCATACCTTCTTCTTGCACAAAATGGGCCTTCTGTTAGTGAGCTGAGGGAGCAAAATTATATTTGACCATGACCATAATCCCTCTTACTTTTGATTTAAACAAAAATAAAATGAAATACTTAATATTTTAGATTACAAGTAAGAGATAGCCAGGGAACCTTCTTACTTTTAGTGGGGTTTTCCACTTGTAGGCCTTGTCTACATATTGAGGATTGAAAACACAAAATTACTGATTAAGAATAACATTCATTGTTGATTATTATTTGATTCATTATGAGATTGTACAGTTTTGATCTCACTTAATGAGTCTTTACCTGATTTACATGGATCCGTATGTATTTTGGTCTCAGCTTCAGGTCCTATGTGCTTGCTTCAAAGTGAAAAGAAAGTGACTGAACCAGTATTGGTCATATACACGTTGAGCATGCAGCTACACTAAATCTTTCTGCGTTGGTGGTTTGATTCCCCCCAATTCAAAAGTATCAGCACTCAAGATATCAGACATTTTGGAAAATGAATCTACCAAATGGTGGACAAACTCACTTGGTCTCACAGTGCTTTTCAGCGAGAATCGCGGAGGCATCTGCAGACAGAGGTTTAATTCTTATCAGACAATTGCCGACCGTTTAAGATACAAAACAACACTCGGACATCAGATTATATCATACTCGTTTTTTCTGTTGTTAGAGTAACAATTTGTCCCTGCAAAATGACAATTGTTTTTATAGGATTTTAACAATTGTGAAAGGCCCAAGCATCATCAAACTCACAAAAAACATACTGTAAATAACACTGTAAGGAATTTTTAAATTTCATTAATAAGTTTAAGATTTGAATCCTATTATGACTAGCAATATCATACCTTAAGTTACTCCAAAAATAAAAACCTTGAAATTGTTTTAGCTTCAAATAATTACTGGATGGGTTCTAAATATTCCACAAAATTAAGTATATTAACCAAATTTCTTGTGACACCTAGTTTGCTGTCTTATTAAACAAGAGGAAGTGTGTGTGGGATTTTTTCAAACCATTACCGATGATGGTAGAAAGGTTGGGGGGGTGATACATGTGGATGCTCTCAGCGTGGCTCACATCCAGCAAGGTGGAGTTTTTTATGTGAAGATGGAGACCCAGCAGGTCCTCCTTAATGGGGAAAGTCAATGTTTCCACTTTGAAGAGAAGAGATAAAAAAAATAAAAAAAAAATAGAATAGAATAGCCTCATATTCTGGTTGTGGATTTACAAAAAAGCACACACACCATAGCTCTCTTTTCTGAAGATCTCCGGAGAGGGAAGACTGCTGGAGGTCGTAAAGGCAGAGGAGTAACAGTCCTCCTCATCGTCGTCAGAGCTGAAAGTTGTGTCCGACTCCGTGCTAGAAGAAGATGTGATGCTCTCTGGAGTCACTGCCAAGTTTTGCTCTTCTTCTTTAACTCGCATTTCACCACCTTTAAAAGCCTCTATGTCCGTAGTCATCTGAATGGTTGGGTGACCAGCTGGTGACACTTGGTGGCCAGATTTTTTATTCGCTGGTGCAGCAGGCGAGATGGCTTTGCCTCTCAAGAGTAGCACAGATTTGTAGTGGACAGGCTTAATGCCAGTCTGTGTGTGTGTAAAGGATAAGCATGGGAAATGAGAAGAAAGTAAAACATAAAACAAATTTGAGAAACCTCTGCAAAGACTTGAAATTCAAGTTATAGCATCCCAGAAAGACGAGAGCAGCTGTGTGAAATCCACATACAAGAAAAAGTAGTAAAGTACAGAAACTTAAGCCATATTAATGCTCTCTTTCCTCATACTATGCCCATAGAAGGAGTGTGGCTTATGCATGTCAGTGTCATTATTATGAAGAAGAATAGATATCAGAGTTGGTTATCCATACACATAAATATATATTTACTAATCAGGATACCCACCAACATTGGGTTGGTTGGTTTGCCAGTGGGGACATTCATCTCCTCCACCTCAGATTCCTCTGGAAATGCTTCATAACGCTTGTTGGGCAGAAGTCTCCTGCACTCTGGAGGTTTTGAAGAAGACATGTAAAGGATAGTAGCAAGAAGCAGCTAATGAATTTACCTGCATTTCACAGGACATTAATATCTACTAGATAGATTCCTCCTAAAGCACTGACTGCATTAAAGTAGGTTTAGGATTTTAAATAGTTAAAAACTTCAACGAGACACATGCGTGAATGCTCAGTAACAAAGTGACGTTGATCATTTAATTTGCAATTACAATACCTGTATAGAACTAAAGTTACTGGGCATAACATGGACTAATATGCTGAAGCTGATGTGTGTGTTTGGATGTTTCTTTCTTACTGTCTCGCCTGCTCAGGCCCGTTTTCACGGGTGTATCTCGTTTGTTTGGTAGTCCACTGTCGCGACCGAGTCCTAATCGGCACTTGTATCGACCCATTTCTGAATGAAATTGACGTCCAAATTGCGGTTGATGATCAGTTAGTACAAAACAAACGCTATGCCAACGTCAGAGGAATTACTGCTAACATTTTAACCTAACGCTAAATGTGGGATATCATTTCGTAAAGACTGAGAGAGTAACGGTTAAAAAAATCAGATGCTGAAAATACTTTTCCTCTCTGTGCAATGTGCGGTGCTTAGCAACCGAGCACACCTGCAGGGTCAATCTGACAATTACCTGCTGATGATGACTATTTAAATCCGTGTAAAGGGAAATACCCACTCCTATCTATACATTTTATTTATTTTGAAAGTTTCCAACGGAAGTCTTGTTATGCTACCAGCTACGTTTGATGGAGTTTGACAGGTGACATATACTGTACTCACTATGAGCATTTACTGCCCCCAGTGGTCACAGCGAGTAATTACAACACTTAAATTGTAAATGTCAATTTTAGGGATATCAAAAGTGACCACAATTTACGACATTATTACAAATACAACAACAATATCATAACTGGAAATAGGCATATTAATAACATGATATAGAAGTAGTGGAAAGTTACTAAGTACATTTACTAAAGTACTGTAGTACTACCTAAATACCTAAGAACAAGTTTGAGGTAGTTGTACATTACTGGAGTATTACGTTTGATGCTACTTTATACTTCTACTCCACGACATTTCAGAGGGAAATATTGTAGTTTTTACTCTACATTTATCTGACAGTTTGAGTTATGAGTTACTTTTCAGATAAATATATTACATAATAACACATAGCAAGTTTATAAAATACAAAACAGTGTTAAAGACTAAACCAGATGTTCCCGACCTTTTTGGCAAACCCCTTTCAAATTGTTAGCAGTTCCACCAAAGAGTTATTTTCCATTTAAACTTCTCAAATGGTTTCTTTTACACAGTTGTTTGAGGCAAGTATCCAATATTTCACAAAAAAGCGGAGTTAGAAAATAGTCAAACATTTAAAAACACATTTCTGTTGCAGAACTACTCAGATTTGTCTTGTGACCCTTTGATCAGTACTTTTACTCAAGTAAATGATTTGAGTGCTTCTTCCGGAGAGCGGTCCAATTTGTTTTTCATACCAGCATCAAGACAGACGCTAGTACATCCAAGGAAACCTTTCAAAATAAAACCTGTGTGCACTGAATACACCATGAAAAAGAGAAACAAGACACTAGATTAAAATCATTCCAGAATATCTTTTATTTCATTGCCCGTGTCCTACTCCCCACCCTCCCTCATCCCTATTGCTGCACTCAATCATTACAAGGATATGGTGCTGATTCCATTTTACAGCAGAATAGATAAATAAATAAGTACAATTCATCTCACTACACGCAAAAAGAGAGAAAACAAATCCATTCAAACCATTGATTTAATAAATATGCTTACATCTAGCTGTCCTCATTTATGTACATCCACATTGTTTATGCTTTGGGACGGTAATCAACTTAAAAAGCCTATACATTACTTCTATGTGTAAACCCTCCAAAAAAATGTCTTTCTTCTGTTTAAAAGTTGATGGTTGTTCTACTTTCCTTCAGTGAGTGGAATTCATCAGCTCTGCCTACATTACAAAGCCTTGCACTAGCAGCAGTGGCTGTGGGCAGATGCATACAACCTGCTATTAATGGCCACAAAGAAATACTCGTCTTTTTCAAGTCAAATGCTAACGGTCCCAGCATTGCAGGGCAAACTGCATGCATTGCCCTGAGCCCTGGTTTTGCATTATTTCTTTTTCTTTTTCCTGAAATACTCTTTGTGCGAAGATGGATGTAAAGAAAGTTGTGATTGAACCAACTGCAGAGTGTGAACTTTGGTGATTGTTATAGTGGGCCAGTCCTTCATATAAACAAGGAGCATGCATGCTAAACTGCTGATCACAGCCATGAAGCCTTGAATGGGTGAATACGTGACATGAACTGTGATTTGGATGTGGCTCAAACATTCAGATGTTCTTCATGGAACAGTGTGGCAATGATTTGTAAGGCAGGAGCTGCTACTCTCCCTACCATATTATCTTAATTTAGACCTCAAACAGGAGGATGTGTTTTTGGTCTAATTGCACAATGTCTGGATTGAACATAAATTGAATCCTTGTTGAGTCAGATCAGGGAGGATTTATTAGGCTCTGCTTAATGACACTCCTGTCAGCAGCGTGTTCAATCAAATGAAAATCTACTATTTTCCACTGAGGATGAAGTCCATTTCTGTCCCACAAGGTGTCAGCATTATCACAAATCTAGACATCTCCTTGAGCTACACTATACACAAAGACATCACGCTTGCTGTCGTACAACTGTGGATTTTAGGTTGTGTTTGGCTGGTAGGTTTAAACTGATGGAGGAAAGAAGAGAAGCAGATTGAGAGGAAGTAGGAATGGATTGCTCAACATAAAAGTGCTGATGAGTTTCTGGTGCTGGGAACAGAGCATTTGATGGTTTGTTTGGGTGGATAGCAGGTAGCAAAGTACGGAAGATTTAAAATGCCTAAATTAAAACAAATCAAACAAAGACATCAAGTGAAATACATTGTGTATGTATATAAAACCTATGTTAAAAAGACAATTGTTTAGCTTTTTGTTTTTAATAACTGAATTGTTTTTCATTGTGACATGAATTTTTCATGCCACATTAAAATCAAATCACAACACAGCAAACAAAGTAAAGATGGGTAATGCATTTCAGTGTTCTTCAGCTGAGATCAACTTAAATCTGCCAATACTAATCGCAAAGCACTGTCATTAGTTTTTATGAGGAGGTGCAAGGCAGCTTTATCAATTGTCCATGCAAAAATGAAAAACAATCAACTGTTCAATCACAGCTTGGGGGCAGGGTTTATCATCCCTGGCATGAGACTACAAGGTGGATACATTTTGCTGTATAACCTGTATTACCACTACTGATGAAAGCAGAAAGTTTAGTATTTTTAAATTAATAACTTACAGGTACAAAAGTACAGTAGGTCTTACAGTCATTTTCTGAAATTTAGCATTTTGTTGTGTTGTCAGAACAGAAGTGACAGTTGACTGTCAGTAGAAGTAAGGTAATGTCTGTAAAATGAATTCAGCCCATCAGGCAATTCTGCCTTGCGGACATCTATTAGCATTAGCTTATCCTCCTCCATTAAGCCACTCAACGTTTACTGTAAGCTAACAACAACTAACCGTCAACACTTACCATTATTTGATTGTGCCAAGAAGATCCCTCTAAGCACAGTCCATCTCTTAAAATTGCTCAGTCAGTGTCAAATGTAACTAAATGTACAGTGAATATTAATGTTCCTCGTCTGTCGTGGCTGCCACCAGCCCATGTAAGCTCCGCCCACTGGCCCCTAAAGCTGTGATTGGACACTTTATTGTTTTTCATTTTGGCATTGACAATGTGTCTCCATTTCAATAAGGAGAAAGCTCCTTTGCACCTCCTCATGAAAATGAATGGCCATGATTTGTATTTAGTATTGGTAGGTTTACACTGGTCTTTGCTAGGCAACACTGATAGGCACCACTTTTTTGTTTTGCGATTTGTTTTTAATGCGTCATGGAAAAATTAATGTCACAACGAAAAACAATTAATTCAGTTACAGACTAAAAGCTAAAAAAAATTCCTTTTAACATATGCTTTCATGTAATCATGACACAATAAATGCATACATGAAAAGGAAATACACATAACAATGTGCATTGTATTTGACTTTATTTCTTTGCTTTGTTTTTATTTAGGCATTTTAAATCTTCCACAGTAGGACCAGGTTTGGCTTGCTTTCTCAAAGCACGTTAAGCCTAAGGTGTCACATCTTTGTCCCAGGTCAATGGTCAAAGCAGGTCTTAGTGCTAAGATGCTTGAAGGAAAATGAGGTCTGCCGGCCTTCACATGGAGATGCTGCTGTAGAGCTGGTCGATCTTCGCCTTGAAGAACTCCTTCAGCTCCGGTCTCTTGGCCTTTAGCGTCGGAGTCAGGAGGCCGTTTTCAATGGAGAACATCTCGTTGTGGATGTAGATGTTCTTCACCTTTAAAAGGAAAATGGAAAAGAATAGAAAAGATGTTGAATGAGACCAAAATCCTAGAGAGTCTCCCCCAAGTTATTGCAAGCTTCCTTGGTTAAATAACTATAGTAGACAAGAATCCTGGGTAAGTGTAATGTTAGGCAATAATATATTATAGACCTGTAGTATATAGTGTTTTTCTGCTAAAACTTTGCCTATCCAAGAGAACAAGCACCTATGTCAATAACTCACTTTTATTTGTTTTTAATATAATGAGAAAAGATTTGCCAAACACACAGTTGTCTTTCATATTCATACTGATTAAGATGTTTATAATTTGCAGTATAACCGCAGTGTATTTATAAACTGCAGCAACTGGAGTAACTTGTAAATAATTGCAATACTCGAGGCCTCTATAAAGACATAATGACATAACCAAACAAACCTTACTTGAGAGACTGCTGGCACATATACGGTCATACTGTAGCTTTAAGACCAAGGTTATTTTACATATTTTTTAAAGATAATAAGACAAATATAGCTACAACAAAAGGCAGACAAAATATTAGCTGTTTAATATTAGCATATAACTGTCTACCCACCTGCTCAAAAGAGTGGAGGCCACTGGCCTTACCCAGACGCACCAAATCTTCAAGGATTGCCTTCTTTAATTCCTGTTGACGAAAGAAGAAAGTTATCTTCTGTAGAATTCGTCAGTATTTTCAGAAGCTATTCTCAACAGCGTTTGGAAGCGTTTGAGCCACGTGCCACCTACCGTGTTTTTACAGAGGTCCTTGTAGATGCCTAATATGCCTTTTTTCTTGGCCCATTCAGGCATGACTTCAGGGTCAGGAACCACAATTCCCACCAAACAGGACTGGGAAGAGCAAACACAAACATGAGAGGAAAATGGGCACCAGATAGGTGATCATGCATTCTATTTGTCCTGGCTTGAAATGGAGCACAAGAACCATGCCATAGAAATACTTGGAAAGAATTAGATTTATCAAGGTCTATAGGACATTAAGATGATGTGTGTGTGAGTGTTAATATTCTTACCTGCAGACTATCTCCATGAACATAGAGCTGTGCCACAGGTTGACTCCTAATATAGATGTTCTCGATCTTCTCAGGGGAGATGTACTCGCCCTGCGCCAACTTGAAGATGTGCTTCTTCCTGTCAATGATCTTAAGTGTGCCATTCTGCAGAAAAGGAGAATTAGGAGAATAAATGACAAGAAGAAGAAACAGGATGAAAAATCCTGGGAGGTCCTCGTGTAAAAACAACACATTGTTTAAAGCAAATGCTGTATAATATAAAATACTGACTTATTATGCCTAATATTGGAGGCTGATGTGAGCTGTGTGTACGTACAGGTAACCATTTGCCGATGTCTCCACTATGAAGCCAGCCGTCTGCATCCAGCGTCTCAGCCGTCCTTTCCGGGTCTTTGAGGTAGCCCTTAAATACGTTTGGTCCCTTCACACAAACCTAGATGGGAGATTAGAAAAGTGGAAAAGGGTCAAGGTCAGAGGTGAAATATATACAGTGTATCTCCTGTTCAAACACAGGTTTTTAAAAGTCTGAAAAGGTAATACCTTTTTATTCTCATAAAATATGTATTCTCTAGATCCTGTGGCATTGGCTTGGAGCATTGCATGTCAACTCCTAGAAAACGTTTTTGTTCTGGTAATAATTTTTAAATGTCGCTGTTTTAGGCATCTCATATCTGGGCCTTGTGTCTTTATCTCAGCATTTTAAGTAATTTAAGTCAAAGCGGCATTGTAAAACTTTAAATGAGCTTAAAGTTAGCTATGTGTGGACAATGTGATGAATACACACACATTTCGGTGCTTACCTCTCCCTCTCCCTTAGAGGCAAAGTAGTTCTTCTCAGGAACATCCACCAGTTTGATGAGGTTACATGGCAGAGGGGCCCCAACGTGACCTATTCACGGGGTCAGAACAAGCAAAATAATTAAAGACTCAACAAAATAACCTTTTCTTTTTGTAATTTTTTCCCTTTTTGTCACAACTTGAACTGTCCGACCCTAAACCGTAAAAGAACAGAAGCAACAAAGACCAATTATCAAAAATATTCACAGAAATACAAATATCTCATGGAATATCAGAACTGAGCACCAGGGGGTGATGCCAGACCACATTTTGATGTTAGTCAACATGGGGAGTGCTATCTAACTGTCATTTACAGTAATTACTGCCCCTGCTGCAAGCCGCACAACAGGCTGAGGCACATACCATGTACTGGGCGGCATGGTGGCGCAGTGGTTAGCACTGTCGCACAGGAGGTAAAGCTGGTTAGAGCGGGTTGGGGGTTTGATCCCGATCATGTCAAAGTGTCCTTGAGCAAGACACTGAACCCTAAGTTGCTCCTGATGGAGACCAGCACCTTTCATGGCAGCTCGCCGTCAGTGTGTGAATGAGTGAGTGAATGGGTGAATAAGACTGAGCTGTAAAGCGCTTTGGAAACCGTGAAGGTTGAAAAGCGCTATATAAGTGAGATCGTTTACCATTTACTTACTTACTTACTAAACAACTTTTTTACCACTGTATTTACTTCTGCTGCAGTCAATTTCTAATGTTTAATGGAGGTTTCTGACATCATTATTCATTACTTTAGTGATTCAGACAAAAAATACAATTGAGACATTTTTAAGTCATCTTACTCACTGGTTATTTTTGCCAAAGCTGTAAAAACTACTTGTAAAAACGACATGCTACATATAAAGTACAAACGAGAAAAAAAAATGCACTACAAGTAATACTCAGATACTAATAATTCTAATGCTGATATGTTAACAAAATGTTTTACATACAGTATGAAATCTGAAACAAACGTGACTCAAATAACCTCCTCTTTTATCACAGTGAGCAGAATCCATATGTTGACTTTCAAGATTGCTAAAATCTGGTCTCATCACCTTCATCTCTACTTTCCCTACGGGGATTAAGTGGATTTATTTGGTGAATGTAATAAGAGATCAAAGAGCTCACTCTAGTTTAGCTACTGAGCCTATTCAATACAAAAACGAGTTTCGTTAAAACTCTGTCCACACAGGGTAAAGTTATGTATTTGTACAGGTGATGGCGTGCTCACCAGGCTCCCAGGAACATTTAATAAAGGGTAGGCATTTGGTATGTATGTGTGTACATGGTTTGTTGTGTACTAATACTAATAACAATATATGTTTTTATTGTTAACCTTCAAAAGATTTAATTGCTTTTGAATGTGCAGCTGAAATAAGAAAACAAAGGTGATATATTTTGGCTGATATAGACAGCCAATTCTAACACAGATTTTAAGTCCATATAACTGCATAGTGGTGAAGATTACCATTAATGCCAGGGTAAATACAGGCAGTTATAAGAGCTACTTGTCTTTTATACCCACTTGTTGATGTTGGCAATAACCTAAGCAGGCATTATGACAGTTAATAATGTGGCCTAACAGCTCTTTCTTCTCTGTCTGTCCTGACCTGTTTTCCTCAATCTACTGTGTAGGACGGCCTCCCACTCATTCTCACCCTGCTTTTTTTTCCACTGAGTGTGATCTTTAAAACGTTCACTGGGGGTAGAGCTGATAAGGCCCGAGAGTCTGAGCAGTTATGTCATTATCTGAGCGCTGCATAGTGACAATTTTGAACTTTGTGCTTGTGTTCACTTATCAAGTTTACAGACACAATAACCTCAATTTAACAATATTCCAGCATGGGAGTTGTCTATTCTTTAAAATCTTGACCAATCATATCACTTAATCACTTAGACCTTTGAGTGAGCCTGTGCTTAAGTAAACTAGTTCAGAGAGTCGGGCATAGATAAGGATATGTCTTTCTGTTGTATAAACGCTGACGCTTACCTGTGGTCCAGTCTCCAGGTGTGGTGAAGGTGCAGCCAGCTGTGCACTCGGTCTGGCCGTACGCCTCGTACACCTACACACAGACACAGACAGTGTTGAGAGGGCTGTGTGAGGGATTTGAGTGCATCCACATACTATATTTGTGTGTGAATGTGTTGTGCATGTTCTGCATGCTGGTTGTACCTGTTTTTTTTTTTCTTTTTGAGGTCAAATTTGAGTTTTGGACCTTGAGAGTGGGGACATTTTGTCTGATCCTCACTTCTTCAAAGGGCTTTTCAATGGTTCATACTTATTACAGTTAAACCTTCAATAACTGATTTTTTTGGCCGCTTGGGGGCAGCGAAAACAAGTTGTGAGCAAAATATTGACGTATCATCACCTTTTAAGTTGACATCGCAAACTTGTTAGCAAATAATTGCTGATTTACACATCCTGCAGGTTACAGAGTCATTCACTTGGAGGCGTGTTTGTGTCCTTCTGATGAATGTAAGTCCAGTATTCACTCTCTTTTAGAGACAGGGGGTTCAGGGGGGTTTAAGAGCTTTTTCGTTGAAAACAGCTGCCTGCAGCGGCAGAGAGTGAACTCTATTGTTTTGGTTCACTCTGCCCACAGTAGAGTTGCAGGCTGGACAGCTAAACAATGAGCTGAAACTCAATATAAAGCTCTGTAAAGTTTTCAAATTGCCATTTGATACATTGTTATTACAAAAGTATTGATTATAGCCTCTTTAAGCTTAGATCTAGGCTTAGATTAAGGATAGGGTAGGGTTTAGGTTAGCCATGTAGTTGTGATGGTTATGGTTAGGGCCTAGGGAATTCATTCTGTCAATGAGATTCCTCACAAGAATAGAAGTACAAACGTGTGTGTGTGTGTGTGTGTGTCTGACCTGGCATCCCAGAGCTGCTCTGAGAAACCCCAAGACAGTGGGCGAGGTAGGAGCCGCTCCTGTTATAATCATCCTCAGTCTTCCTCCCAGGCTGGCCTGTACAGCAAGGAAAAACACATTATTAATACAGAGGGGTCTTCTTTTATTTACTTTTATTTATTGTCATTTATATTTGATTTTAAAGAATGGGCCCTGACAATCTTTTTTTTTTCTCAATCAGTTTCTTACTATGAGCGACAGGGTCCTACATGAACACACAACTGTGGTTATTTTACATTAGCGTTTTCTGGTTTTCTTTTTTTCTTTTTTTCTCTAGGCTCTTCTTGCTTGATTGAAGTGTTTTGTTGGAAAAAATGTGATGTCATGTTTCTGAGCGCCGATCGGGATTTACCAACATTTGAATCAGAATCTGATTGTTTGACCACGATCAATGAACAAACCACACCCACACAGTCTTGGAGAAGCAGGTTAGCTGTTTTAGTATTAAGTATTAATCTCTTAATAAACAACATTTAAAGTTGTTTTTCTAACTTTTTTAGTCATGAATATTTAATGATGATGAGAGAAATGCTTAGTTTTGAGGGGCTTTACTTGCAAAGAGGTCAAGACAGATACTTTTACACCAGCTTGTTTATATTGGAATTACAAGAATGGGTGAAAATCAGATTATTATTGAAAATGTTATTTGCAGCTCAAACACTCTATAGTAGAATTGTTTTTGTAATCGTTCTTCTTGTTTCTTTTAGGAGCTCTGGTGCATAATAATCTTTTTCTCTTCCCATTTGTCTCTTACCACACCCTACTTTTGCCATAAGCAAGCATCATTTCCCTTAACTTTTAGAACAGTCTAGGAATTATTTCACAGAACCTTCCTTTTACCTGAATCTTACTGAAGAAGATTTTGTCCCAGATGCTGTCACTGCGAATGATCCCACTGCTGACTTCAGCACCTTTTCTCTTTGCAGCAAAGTTGAGCAGCCAACGCTTCAACGGGCTGTTAGCCTGGCTGAAGATCTGCAGAGGAGACAAAGGCAAAATACATGTTTGTTTTGGTCGGGGACAATCCCATCTTCTTCGAGCTGTTAAAAACGTGAATTTATTTAAGTAAATTGCACCAGAATTATCAGAAAGTGTAAAATCAAAGCTCTAACTTCTCCTCTTACATTATTCTCTTTAACAACTCCCTTACAATTTAGAGGTTTTTATTACACAACATGGATTTCTAAGGAAACCAGAAGTTAGTAACCAACAGTTCATTCCATCCCTAAACCGCAGCTACAGTACTGGAGAAAAATAATCTTTACATGACTCATAAAGGTAGTGGTAACCAATTTCAATAGATTTTCAAATCACAAATCCTTGTCAGAGTAGGGAATAGTTTCCTAAACAGTGCCCATTTTCTTTGCTGATTTTTTTTTCTGTAAAAACTCACATTGAACTAAACAAGATAAGTTGCTTCATCAACAGCAGAACAAGCCAACAACAGTTTCTTTAAAAGCCTCTTCTTCGTCTGGTCTTCTCACCTTGTCATACATGCGGTTGAGCAGTCGAGGCACCACAGGGAAAATGGTCGGCCGCAGGGCCTTCATGTCATCTGGGAGGAGGCGGATGTCGCCCTGATAGAACCCGATCCGTCCTCCATGGCAGTACACCACAGACTGCAGACACAGACACACAAATAGTGAGCTTAACCCTAATAGCTATGTGGTATCTTTCACGGGCAGATAGTTTAGTTAGTCCCAACACTGACAAGGGCTAAATTATTCAAGTTTTTAGGTAAAACTCAATTCATCTTCATTCAGTTCAAAGTGCATTAGGGACAAAATAAAGAGAGGAAAAAGAAACCCTTTATATTTATAAAAGTCTGTACATAATCTGGTGGATACTGAGTGCTGAGTGTCTGTATTAATATCACACTCTATTGATTGTGCTACGCTGTATAAGAGATATATTAGGCAATATTAGGCTGATAAACTTACGAGCACTTGTTGGGCATTCATGTGAAACACCAGTTTATGTATCTGTCATCATACTTGAGGGTGAGGGTTCTCATTCCCACAAATCTCATATGATCGCATATGATGTATTAGAAAACTCCCCATTAAGGTGCCAATGATTCCTTGAAACGGAGAAGAGCTAAAGCACACTAGGATCTACACACTCTAATTCATTATATTATAAATGAGCTAAAATAAAGGTTCTAGTGTGTGGAAGCCATTCTTAGTTTCTATCAGTGGTGGAAGAAGTACTCAGATTCTTCACTTGAGTTAATATTTATGGTATAACATGTAAAAATTCTCCATTAAAGTCCTGCATTCAAAATCCTACTTAGAAAAAGTATTTGTTGTGACTCATTTATTCAATATGACAGCATTTTACTGTTGTAGCTGGTCAAGGTGGAGCTAGTTTTTACTACTTTATTTACGGTTTACAGGTGTTTCAGTCCAGTGGTTCCCAACCTGGGGTCAGGCCCCTCCAGTGTTTTTTTATTTCTTTATATAACATTATTATTATAATAGTAATCTAATAGTCCAATTATTTCAAGGTGTCCCAACTGGTTTTTTTTTGTACGGGGGCGAAATCTGATTTTTTTAATGTAAAGTCTTGAACTAGTAACTCCAGCTGTCAGATAATGGTGGAGTAAAAAGTACAATATTTCCCACTGAAATGGAGCGAAGTAGAAGAAGAAAGTAGCATAACATGGAAATACTTATGTACTTAAGCACTGCACTTGAGTAAAAGTACATTACCTTCAACCACCGGTTTCTATATAAGATGCAGCAAAATGTTTAAGCCAGGTGAGTGGTGGACAACTTAGTTGTCTGAAGTGAACTGAAATGAACTGATTGTTTAGCAACAAGGCACTGTATGTGTCGAGGCATGACTTCTGTGTGTTACACTCATACGGGAGAGGAAATACCAGCGATCACAGACGGATTAAAACAAGCTGGGAGCAGAGGAAGTCACACATTAATCATCTAGTCATCAGCCGTGAAATGGAAACTACTCAAAGTGGGGGGATGACTAGAGCTGCTGATTACATTTTAACAGTCCTGATTCAAACCAACCACCAACAAATCAGAAAACCTAGAAAACTGATAAAAACATATTTTAAATGACATTTACTGTATGTTCAGTAAATATACTGAGCTTCAAAGTGTTTTTTTCCCCACACATACACACACGCCACCACACACCCCTTTACAGATCCTTTACTGATTGCAACACTTCCACAGACTGAACGTGGACTGAGGATCAACCCAGCACATGTCCTTTTGTTGTCAGTCAAAGCACCATACGTGACCCTCTTCCTATTCCTGTTTCTCAAGCCATCTGAGGACAAAGAACTTTTTTTCTCTTTGATTGAGACATCACCGGTATCAGAGATGGGGAGGTGTGTTTGTGTATGTGTGTGAGAGAATCTTGAATTTGCTTCTATTGTGTGAACTGAAGCTACTTTCTGGGGAAGTTAGGTGGTTTCCTGTGTCTGAGTCTAACAACGCTGCTGCAGGCATATGAACCAAGCTGGTTCAACCTAATGCAACCCAATTGGCTGCGTGATAGACACATGGCACGTGACGCCTACACGTGGAGGCACATACACGTACTGCATATACTTAATGATCCACTTGGTGAAATAACAATACCTAAGGTTCACAGAGTACTAAAAAGGTGCAGAAAGGCATAGATTCATGTATGGAGAATACAAAGTCTCAGCACAACTTCTTTCAGTTGTTTCAGGTTTAATGTCACATTTTATGACCGATCCTGAATCAGTGATGAACAGCTATCACCCAGAGCTTTTGATTGACAGGGTATGGCTTCCCAGTTTCTCAGTAAAAACAACCTCCACTTACTGCCACTCTGTCTGAGGTCTGGTGGGTAACTGTTCTTTTGCTGTCAACATTTGGTCAAAACTTGGATGGAAGCTGCTGGCGTGAAACTAAAATCCCACAGTGGATGCAAATCTGAAAGCTAAAGAGCTACCAGTATGTGAAGATTAACATTTTAGTTTACATAATCAGTTCTGTTTGTGAAACATTAAACTCTGAACGTCAGAGTGATGGAAATGGAAAATGTAGCATTTTTGAAAATGTGCTCCTCATTTGTTCTCAGCAGGGTGGATTAAAATGGCAGCCACTCCGAGCTGACCAAACTACCAGTGCATCTGGGTATGATGATAAGACTGAAAAAAAAAACAGGAAACGCTAGAACGGGTGCACTGTAAGGTTGTTAACAGCAGAGCTGATGTTTCCTGTGTGCTATGTGATTAGCTATAGTTGTTGAGGTGCTATTATAAACTGTGGTTTGGTGACTAAGCCGACACAAACACCAATAGTCCCTTCAATAATTTGATGCAACCTTTACTGTTTATTTCTTTCTTTGATGTGGATATTCAATTCAATTCAATTTTATTTATAGAGTGTCACAACAAAAGTCATCTCATGACATTTTACAAAAGAAAAAAGCAGGTCTAGACCGTACTCTTTATAATATTATTACAGAGACCCAACAGTTCCCACTGCGCATGTGTGGGTTTTCCTGTATCTCAGGGGAACTATTGTCCCAGAAAGACTAGGAAAATCTTCCAATTTTGTCATCCTTTACTTCTTCAAGGTTTAGTTTGGAAATGCACTGGTGAATGTTGTGGTTTTATAGAATGATTTCAGTCATTCGGTTGACATTTCTACATTCTACAGCTACATTTCTGGAGGAGAAACCTGGTTTCTTGGACATGTAAACTCTTAACAGGGTTTCTAACTGTGTTTTTACAAAATTCTTCAGATAGGGAAAGTATCCCTTTGGCAGCAGTGATGTTGGATGAATGGAATTACTTAAAGCATTGCCTTCTGAGTAAAAATGAAACTGCAAAATCAAGTTGTTTTCCACACTTGAACAGTAGAGTCTTTGTAAAATTCAGACACTGTAAGGACAAATGGTACAGGCTTTCACTACTGTGCCAGTCAGTCCAAAACAGCACAAATACATGTAAATATGCCAGCTTTGGTTAGAAAATATGGTAGCAGGTACAGTAGGTAGAGAACCAGCTGCAGATAAACACAGGTTTTACAATAAATGGGTTCCTGATGATTTCCTGCCTCAACCTGATTTCTCTCAATAACGTGGTTTCTTGTGTGCAAGGTTGAAGGTTCTTACACATGTACGTATACATTTGTTGTGTGTGCGTGTGTTTGTGTGTGTGTGCTTCAGTATGCTAGGAAATGATGCAACATGCACACCAGTTACTATAAAAGGCAGGTATGGCATTCATCATCAGAGTTGGAAAGCAAAACTAAGGAAAAGGGGAGAAAATGGGAGACCAGAGTCCCTCCCTTCCTCTCTTTCTCCTTCCCACACACTAAATAATCTAAAATAAACGCCCACCGCTTATGTCACAATGATCCTTCCTCTGCCCCCCACCAGTCTCCTAACATCTTGAAACTCATAAACACATAACTATCTCATTCCTGTGGTCGAAGATTTCAGTTCAGCCCATTTACCTCAATAAGTCTCTCAAACATGTGAGCCAGTGGCAGGAAGGAAATGAGGCAATCATCTTGGTTGGGGAAAATGACTTTCTACAGGAGACAGAAGAAAGGAAACAATCAGATGATCTTAAAAATGATTTTGCAACACGGCAACTTCACAAATATGAGTTGCAGGGAAAAGACAATAAAAGCAGGCCGATGAATCACTTAGCAAAGTCAGATGCCTTCATTAAATTCAGATTTCCTGGGAAAAAAGAGAGAGGGTCACTCACATCTGTTACTTTGAGGAAGCCTGAGAAATCTGCCACCACGTTCCCATGGGTGAGCATGACTCCCTTTGGGTTTCCTGTGTAAGCAGACAGAAAACACAAACACAACGACATCACAGAGGTGACACTCCCCTCACCTGCCCGAGGACCCCACAGTCATCCAATGGGAGCACAAAAGGAATCTGACATGGAAAAGACAAACCTGTTTTTTTCTGAATTTCACTCACATGTCATGTCTTGCAACCCAGGAAGGATTTGTGTTAACAAAGGAGTTTGCATATTATGTTTTTGTGCTGTTAAATAGTGTACAATCAGGTGTGATAGTCAAAGCAGAGTCATACTGTAGGCTACTGACAGATGGAGCATGAGGCAAGGGGAAGCAAAATATATAATATAATTTAATACAATAGATAGGGTAGTTTTCCAAATTAATAAATAATAATTTTCTCATTTGAACACTTTAAAACCTCCAATAATGCGAACAGCATGAGTACACACACATATATAATGTATATGTGCTGTATATCTGTAGAAAAGACCATTTTTAAAAACATAATACACTACATTTTTGTTTCCAATGCAAATACTAATTGGATCCTGTGAGATATACATTTTTGGTTTAGGGTTAGTACATAATTGAGTAAATATTTTAATTCACTGTGTTTTGAAGCCACCATCATTTCAAGAAAATTAGAAATCTTTTATGTCGCAATTTAAAACAGCTTGTGGGGAAAACAAATGAATGAATCATTGTGTGATTACTGAGTGTGTGGTAATTCCTACAATAGACTAAAATACCGTGTTTTTTCTCAGTTACTGTAATGTCATGGCTCAGTCCTTTCTACATACACACAATAGTTTATAATGACTCTTAAATTAACTGTTCCTCTTTTCAGACATGTCATCTGACTTGACTTGACTGAGTCGTTTTTGGTTCGGAGCCAAATAGTTGTTGCAACAAAGGCGGAGGGAATTCTCGAGAAATGCAAAGTGATGTGTGGAAATTGAACCCTATGTTGGAGTGGCTGCATGTCTCCGTCTGAGCCAGCAGGTCGCATCCTTTTTCAGCGGATCCTTTGAATGTGGTGAGCTGCAGCTGCCGTCTCTTGTAAACTGACACCAGTGTGTCCTCAAATACCCTGGTTTTTGTTCCCTGTTGGTTTCAGCCGCTGTTGCTGCTGCTGTGGGATAAGATCTCCGGAAAAAGCAGCAGCGATTGCCTCACTCACATGCTGGGGGATCCAGAGTGAACATTTATAAAATGAAAAGAGGACAAATTATCCTTTTGCTATTATGTCACTCTGCTGCTGTGAAGAAACTGGATTCATTTACCGTAAATGCCCGTGTTCCCAAAATCAAAATGCAACAGAAATGATCATATACTGAATTTCAGTCTGATTTTTCATATATCAAACTAATATCATTCTTCTGTAAAGAAAACTTCTATGCTTTAAAGCATTTTCAGTATGTATTGCTGTGCAGTCATAGAATTCAGTAAGTGAATGATTACCTTATATATTCTAAGGCACAGTGAACCATGTGAAAACTTTTTTTTATTTTCAGCATGGGTGATCCCAGTTTGAACTGGTCCCTGACCTGAACAGTGTTGGTGACACGCTGTGTCCACTGAGTCACATCAGCTCAACAGCTAGAAAGCAAAGGGCAGGTGACTATTGTTGCAGCCAACCCACGGCATTATCAGTGAATAACTTGATTAGTGTCCCAGCTTGGACTTTATAACTCTGCAGTCCTCTTAATAAAATAAATTAATGCATGTACTACACATGATTGCTTTGGCCTGGAAAGGAATTTCGCTGAAAATGTTATGACTGGAACAGGTTTTGTCGTCAGCAGGTTGTCCTGTCCAACCTGTCAACTAATAATGCAGAAGGGCAGAAATCAAATATAATTGGTATTTTAAATTAGTAGAAGAGAAGTGACAGAGCGCATGCGCAGACTGTGCATGCAGCCTGTTACAGTCGCTCCTGTTTGTTTTCTTATTTTTCTTACTCCTTTATTAACTCCGTATTTTAAAAAAAAATACTGACTTTTGAAGTTGCGCCCTCTCCAAACATGCTGGTGGAGAGAGTTCTGGTACTTTTTTTCACTCTGGAATTACTTTCATTCAGTTTTTGTATAATCCCCCCCCCCCCCCCCCCCCCCGCCCCCCGGCGATCAATAAAGTATTTCCGATTCTGATTGATTCTGATAGAATTCAAAGTGACCCGTCCACAAGTCTGACCTCTGTAGCTGTTTTATATGCATTCACACAATGTTGGTTAACTCGGTTTCATAACTTGTAAATGCATAAATAACAGGGAGAACAAAGAGTACATTTGATTATGAGTAAGACAGCATGTTACTGTCTGACTAGAATTTAAGTGGGCGGTATCAGGTCAGGGAACTCAGCCCTTTGAGTACATGTCAGTGCAGAAGACAACAAGCTGAAAACATTTTTGTTTGGACTGACGTCAGTGATGGAAACCTTGTTAAAGGTGTGGTTGTCTGCTAATTATACTGGGGTATTGTGTTCCGTGGCTTGTGGTGGAGCAGTAGGGCAAGTATTTTGCTGTTTTTCTTTATTTTGCATAGAGATCCTCACAGAGAAGCAGTTTATACTTAACAGACCAAATCTAATGTTGTGTTTTATTGTTTTAATCTATTTAATCTTTTTCTCTTATTTGTCATTAAAAGATGGACATGTGTTATTGGCTCTGCTGATAACAGGTTGTAAAATGACAAAATGTAATAGCATAACGGTAACAAGAATAAAGAGATAGCACTGTTAGCAAGTTAGCTGCATTGCCCATGTTTTGTGTGTGAATTTCTCAGCACCGAACACAAATAAGGCATGTTAATCACACAGTTTACACAGTTATTACCTGTGGTTCCACTGGTGAAACACACAATGGACAGGTCGTCTGGTGCTGGAGGCTGTGGAGGAAAGATTGTATCGGTCAGAGCACGAGATTGACATGCACCTTGTCAAGAGATGAACTTCTTGCAGCATTCACGACAGCAACCTGCACCACCACACATCACAATACAATAAGGAGTGTTGAATGTTCATATACGTAGAGTTGTATTTAAAGTCACTGGCATCGTACCAGCAGTAGTACGAGCAATGTTCACATGTAAATTGCCAAAAAGCTGTCACCTAGACTGTTTAAAGTAAATACTAGCTTAGCTGTACCCAGAGGGTTGAGGCTGAATTATCAGTGTTCAGTGTTTAATATACTATCAATCTATAAAAAGCCAAAAAGATGTGACTCATCTTCATTTACTGTCAAAAGTCTAAGAGTCTACATCCATGCTAGCAGCTCAGTGAGGCTGTACTTCAAGGCACAACTGTGCTTTGACCTAAATGCTATAAGTGCATGCTAACATGCTGATCTTTAGAGTTCCTCATCTGAGTTAAGCATGTTAGCATGCAAACATTTCCTAATTAGCGTTTAACACAGAGTATGATTCATGAATCTTATGGTAATGCAGCTAACAGTTGAGATATTTCAGTCTGGACCAAAGTGGGCGACTGACAGACCGACATTTCCAGAGCCAAGCTGCTAGCAATGCTGAAAATGTTGTACATCTCTATCTGCATGTATACTGTAGTTGGATTTTGAATACTTACTACAGGTTTTCTGTAGTGCTCTCTTCCCAGAGCCTGTAAGAAAAAACATGAAAATAACTATTACAAGTGGACACTTGATATGCATAAATTACATTAAAATGATATTATTATACATAGCTTTAGTGTTATTTCCCATGACTCCTTGAATAGTGAGTGTATTCTGAGTATGAGTCAATCTTGATCAGAGCACGTGTGTTACGATATCATCTGTTTACCAAAGGCCAAACATCTCAGGCCCTATGTTGATAGAAGGCAAACATTTCGATGTTGATGGAAGGCAAACATGCTTAGAAAGCCATTTCTAGAAGTATAAAGTTGTCCCCTGCATTTGTGTATGCTTTGTTGCTGAATTTGTGGGTCAGAGTTCACCAGCATTTGTGATAAGTCCTCTCATTTCTTTTAAGCCACGTGGTAAACCAGATGAGCTGGCTGTGTATCACATTGGCACAGTTCATAAATCAAGGTTGATCATCACAGAAAAATGACAGTTATGTACACATGTGACTGCCATCTACTTTCCTGTGATTGTCTTGGCTTTGTGCCACTTACTGGAATATCCTCGTTGTGCTATAAAAACCCTTGTGCATCTAATTTAAGCATACAAAATGTTTTTGTCTTTATGATGCATTCAGAAAGACAAGGGAAGAAATCTGCATCTATTGGCCTTTACGATAGACACACAGCGATGATGTGCTGGACCGGTTTCACGTGTCTGTTTGTTGTGATTGAGCGAATGAAGCTCACAATCCTTACTCCATTCCTCACTTACAGGAATCAAAAGAGCAGTGAGATTACTTTAAATTCCTACATCAGACATGGAGGCATAGCAACACATGATTATTGTACTTTGTGTTGTCTGCGTGTGATTGCCAAATGCCACATTTGTCAGATTCTGTGTAGCCAGACAGGAGCAGATAAACATCTCACTTAACACGCCAAACAAACCACTTACTTTTTGATCGAGTGCTGACAAAATCTAAACACCAGTTTTGTTTTGACTGGCTGTTTTGCATAGTTGAGACTCTCGACTTTTAACAGACTATAGAAAAGTATGTCGTCGCTGCGGCCATCACTGTGGTGACACAGCTAAATTAAAACTCAGTTTCACTGACCATCAAAGCACCGATGTTTGTGTTAATCACGGTCACCAGTCTGAAAGTGGTTTTGACATCTACTCTATGAGAAAACGTGAGAAAATGTTTGCCCAATATCCACCAGATGGATGTGAAAATTCTGTGCTCACCAGCACAAGTTTTATTAGATCTAATTTGCTAGTCTATGATTATCAATCAACAAACTTCCAATCCATGATTTTCAAAGTTAAAGCACGAAGAAGGCAATATACTCTGTACAGAAGCTATTAAAAACACATCATGTAACAACATTTTAGAAGATTTAATTAATTTAATTCAGACCACTTTGAGTATTTTCTGGCCTATGCAAAGGAGCTGTAACCATTTGACGTATGTATATATTTTTCAAAATATATGTTAAATTACTTGCACTGAGTTAATATCCCCACCAGATAGCTTTGTAGTGACTTTTTTCCTACATGTCATACCTCGACTTCCTGCATGGCCTGCACGTGGACGCCGCAGCCCTTGGCGTGCTCGACGAGGGCGGAGTCAAAGTCATCCATCAAGATGATTCTTCGCAGGCCCGGAGTCTCCTTCCGCTCCACGTTATCCAGAAGCACCTGAGCCTTCTCTACTTTGTCACAGATGACCGTGGAGATGTCGGCTGAAATGACACAAGCACACAAGAGCATTCGCACCCTTGTGTGAATATCAGCAGAATAAGAAACGAAAAAGAACAAAACAAGACAAAAAGACACAGATGTGGAGAGGGGATTCATTCAAACTTCTGATTCATGAGGGTTTTAAGAGATATTTTAGATATCCAAAGCCTCAAAATAATCTAGTTAATCAGTTCTTGTGTTTATAATTTTGGGCAGCATTTAAAATCTCGAATGACATATCAAGTTCAGTTCAGCTCAAAGATTCGTAGTCTCTGACAGCCGCCGATCACACTGCTGTGAGTGTTGAGTTCATTCCATTTCTGGTTCAAACACTTCAGTTCAGTACAAAACTGTTTATAAGGTTAATAGCTCAGCAGCCACGTACTTCCAGCAGAGTAACCACATCATGACTGATTCTACAGCTTTTTCAGTCTTTCAATAAGCTTTCATCCAGGAAGTAACACACTGTGTGAGCTGACAACAGTGCTCTCAGTCGCCAGTGAGGGGAGCTCCACTGCTAGAAGCTACTGTTAAGCTACTGCTTGAGTCAGCCACACTGGGATGTAAATTATTTAGCTGCAGGCTTAATGGTTTTTTCCTTCAATGAGGAGATGATTGTTTATCATATTTACATCTCAAACTCAAAACTTAGGAGACATTATCCCTCCTGAATACTGTTCTGTGTGTGTGTGTGTGTGTGTTAGTGGGGCTGCCAGTTAGCATTTGTATGAGTTGTTTGTGTGATGTGTGTGTTCTCACCAGTGTTAATGATGAACCGTATGGCGTCTGGGCCCAGTGTGTCATAAAGGGGAACCACCACCATGGAGTAGGTGTAGCAAGCTAGTTCTGAGATTATCCACTAAAGTCGCACACAAGCCAGGGGTCAAAGGTTAGGGGTTAGAGTTCAATCATCCATGAGACATCATACTTGAAAATTAAAACACACACAGCATAACCACTGTATACAGGTAAATTGCTCCTATATTTATGTTAGATTTTAGATCATGCTTATATCTATTATCGTTTTAAGGCAATACATTTTTAGTTTTTACATTTTTCAAGACAGAAAAGGTCTGCCTGTAAAAATTAGAGACAGTTAATGTGTTGTGTTTACATCAGTCGCTTGTGTGAATGAAACCATCTGTAAAATGGTTTACATGTATCTCGTCTAAGCCAGCGGGTGTAATGCAGTGAAGAAACAGAGTCAAAAGAGACAGAGCGAGAGAGACAGCAGGAAAACAGATTGAGACGAAGAGTGAGAGTCACCTCTGGCCTGTTCTGGGCGAACACTCCTATGAACTGGTTGGGGTTGGGCTGGCAGCCCTGGTGCAGGAGGCCTGAGCCCAGATGCTCAGCCCGGGCAGTCACCTGTGCATTGGGAAGACGGGACAACAGATGATCAGGCCAGGTGTAACAAAACCAAACAAATACAGAGCTAGTCTTCAAAGAGAGAGAGATTACTTAATGTAAGATTACAAACTCTATATGAACAATATATATCTTCCCTTCCTTCTGCTCTTCAGTTTCTTGGGAAACAGTTATAGTAAGAAGCAGGAATGCTCCTTAGTGTTCAGTGTTTGGCTTAGTGTGGTACAATTTAGTAACTATTCAGATAAATAAAGGGACTTCTGGTAATGACTTGGAAAAAAGGGAAATGTGTGTGTGTTAGTCGTAGTGTGTTGTTTATTTTTTTTTCCATGCTTCAGCTAAAAAAAAACCCCAATAACAATCAAAGGTCATCTGCTCAAATTCAAGCCCATTTTGGAAAAATCCATGGTTTTCATCTCTGGAGAAATGCATGACCATCTATGATGTAAACTTGTTGCATTGCCAAAATCTCATTTCTCAAGTTACCATGATTGTGAAAGACATCAGAGCAGACAGGGTTTAGCTCAGACAGAAAAGAAAGTTGCATAACAACATTCACGTTTCAGTGGAAGCCTTGCTAATTATTTATTTTTCAACCAGGACTCACCTGGCTTTCCTGGGAATTAGTGTTGTTCATGAATGAACAAAAAAACCTTCCACCATCATTCTCGGGAAAAAATAACATGACGTCATGGATTAATGTTGAAGGTTGCCTTAGGCATCGTTTATTGTTGATTTCTACATCACTAAATAAAATTCCCCTCTAACCGCCAAAACATGTCAGGTTAGCTCCCGTGTTCAGGGATTTGTTGGAACCTGAAACTCCTTCAGTGGGAAGTTGTTGTACGAACAGTTGCTCGTATTACCTGCCTCTCATTTGTGAGTTTTTGCTTATCTCTTTGTCTTATGTGATAGTAAACTGAATATTTTTAAGTTTTGATGACATCACCTTGGGTTTTAGGAAATTGAGAAAATATTTCACTATTTTTGGGGCATTTTTTAGACTAAACAATAACTCGATTAATCAGGCAAAATAATTGACATACTAATCGATAATCGTTAATTACAGCCCCACAAAATGATCATATGCATCATTGTTGTTGCAGCGTAGAAAGGCAGAAAATCATGACAATACTGTCACACCAGTGTGGCAGGACAGTGATCTGACAACACGACAAGTCAACCAGACAGGTTTTGAATTCTCAATAAGTTAATTGGAATCTAACTTCCAACTTTTTCTCTAATAACAATACTGACCTCAAGCAAACCCACACTGCAACACAGTTTTTTAGGCTGGCTGTTACCTATGTATAGCACTGACTTGATTGCTAGGCAGATTTAGTGACACAATGCCTCTGTGGTGCACAGGTTGTAAACTACACCTGAGTGTTGACTTACACAGTTACTTAAATGGCCTGCATGGGCAGATTACTGCTCATCAAATGTCATTACAAACCTGATGATGAGTGATAAAGATGTTTGATATTTCTAGAATGTGGGAAATGCCATTTGTGTCTTTTACTGAAAATGCTATTTATGTATATTATATACAACGGCAAAGACATATGATAATGTCTGTAAAATAAGGTTATGTTGTGAACAAAGATCTTCTGATTCGCAACTGTAAAAGCAACCTAAACTCTGCTTTATTAACAGTCTAGAACACTTTTTGGAGCATTTGCCTGTGGTAGTTTTCACATACTGGACATCTCTTTTCACAGTTCATTCCCCTTCTAATTCTCAGAGTGCACCTGTCGCTGTTACAAGGAGATAAGATGTCCCCCGAATAGCACTAACCTCTTTGTAGGATATCCATTTGTAAGGCTGGTTAGGGAGCCGCGAGCCTAAGCAAGGTCCATCACCTGTTGAACACACAGTGACACATCAAAGTGGCGCCTCAAAAACACATTAAAAAGCCTATATGATGAAAACATTTTCATTTTCCAGGTGGACAAAGGATTATGCTTTAAAATATATGACCAAAACACTGTGGTGGACTTAACTTTCACCAGGTGGACACAAACAAGACTCCAAATAAATGATAATGTTGCTCCATAACTGCTGGATTTTTAAATAAATCAACTTTGGCCAATGAAATCTGTTATTGCAGGTTTAAAGCTACATTCAAACTTTCCTATTTCAAACTAATTGATCATCTTTTAAAATAAATAGCTGGAAATCCATAAAAACACTCATAACACAGTGCTTTGTAGGCAAATGCTCGGCTTATGGGATGTCCTCTAGCTTAAGTAACAAATCATTCGCTTTGATCAATCACTTCTTTACGCACTCAAATTTTAATTGACACTGGTATAAATATTCTAAAAAGATTATAAACAACAACAAGTGAGTCACTTATGAAGATGCAGGTGTGGTTGGAGTGCTATTAGGGAGGAATATCTCTGCATTGTGAGCCAGTCACTTAGTCACTTAAACTCCCTGTGAGCCCTGGCACCGTTACCGCTAGCAACGATGGCCATCACCCTGGCAACCAGAGGACTCATTTTATTTGGGGCTTTTATGGTGAAACTATAGCTGTGTCAGACTGTGTGATATTTCTGTCTGCAGGGTTGCTCATGTTCATACCTACTGGAAGATGCTAAAATTGGAGGACTATGTCATTTTAATCAAGAGAAAACAGTCACAATATTGTTAGCAATCACTTGCAAGTATAATTCATCATTGTTTTATCTTGTTAAAAATAGTGAGATCCTATATATTCCCTATAAAGGTACATTCACAGGTGACATTTAATTATCCTTTTGATCACATCTGCTATGTCGATTACTCTCTTCACGTTTTATCTGTTTTATTTTTAGTCTGTGTTATATGTTTTTTAACCTCTGTTCTATGTGCTATCTATCTACCGCTATCTATCTTGGCCAGGAAAGGAAGCAATTACCTTTATTGATCAAATAAATGTATATGCTGCCATGTAGATATAATAGATAAGCATTACACTCTGTGGGGAAAGCTGTTTCGAGTCTAGGGGAACTTGAAAAGTTGGCAGGCTTCAGATCTCTATATGCATGACATGAGTAAGAGTGTGAACATCTGTCTCTATGTATGCGTGTGAGCGGACACTAAATACATTCTACCCACCAGATATGTGGAGGCCTCTCTGGAAGACCTCGTACATGGTCCTGGCGTCGTCATGGTAATGAGTCAGCAGCTTGGAGCTGTCGCCCATCATTGACCTGTGACCTCCATCTTCATGCTGATGCACAGCAAGAGAGGGATAAAGAATCACTTTCACAACTTTTTCTCTAAACTAAAGGTCTAATTCTTCTCCATCATAAAGAAGAAAATGTTTTTCTTTGTTCTCCAAATGATAATCCATCTCTTTTGTTAGCTCACAAATGCATATAAAAATATCTGAGCGGCTGAGTTAAACTGAGCTTTTGTTCCCCGGTGTGTACATTGCTGATGCATTCTGGGTGATTACAGTTCATTCTCATAAAGACGAGGAACGGTCTGAAAAGATTAGGGAGCCTGGCATGTTAGGAATCTCAAAACAGCCGTCTCAATCTGCTAGACTGTAGTGCCACTACTTCAAACACTTAAAAACATAACAAAAACCTCATAGCCACAAAAAGCCTGTCATGTGTTTGGGTGAAAAACAGCATGTGTTTGGTTTGGTTGGGATGGTGGTTAAGGTAAACCAGGTGTAATACAGAGCACGTTGCACCCACAGCTTGTGAGCATTAAGTCAAAACAAGCTTTTGGACACACAGAGCAAGGTTTAATAGTGGCTATAACAGTCATATAACTTTGATGTAAATATTTGTGATGCTACTAAAGTAAAGAAAATGAACAAAACAACATATTGTTATTATCATCATAACATATTAGCGAGTAAAGATTATCGGTTGAAGGTAAAAAACAAACAAAACAGGGTGAAAGTACAGTGCATTTGACACATCTACTGGCTCAGCGATGTCATATATATATATATAAATATATACATATTTATATTATAAACATGCAGAGTAGATCATTGTTGTGTCGGCAGATTTTCAAACTAAAACTAAAACTGGAGGGACAAAAATAGGACTTTTTAGAAGTGAGGTGCAAATGATCCACTTGGTGTGTCTGCAAATGAGTGTGTTTATTTCCATTGTTTGTGTTCACATTCATGCATCTACGAATCTATTTGTGTGTGTGCTTCATCTTACCGGCACCTCCTCAGACTGGTGCAGCAGGCTGCAGGGTGGCTTGATGGGGCGGGGTCTGGTGGCCAACCAGTACGCCAGCACGGCGGTCAGAGCGCCGATACCCACCAGCGTGGAGGTCGGCAGGGAGCGAAAGAACTGGCCGAGCTCGTCCATCTCCGGTATCCTCAGGCCGCTCATCATCTCCTGGGCCTGCATCTTCTCCATCAGGGTGGAACTCAGCTCTGCAGGAAAGAGGACGCTCTTTGACTTATGATTTCAAAAAGATTTTCTGGCGCTGTTGTACAGTAGCAGTATTGTCATGACAGCCACAATCCAAATAGTAATTTGCACATTTGACGTACAAAAAAGTCTTTTCTGTTTTTTCAGTTTTACAGTTTTGTGTATGTGTATGTGTCGTCTTTCTAATAATAAAACCTATTTTGATTTTTAATCACAGGTTTTGTGTGTCTTGGCATGATCTGTCAATACTAATACTTTATTAAGCTAAATCAGGTGTGCTGGGGGAGGTATTTAGATAATGGCTTACAGGTTTGTGAACCACCGCTGTAAATAGAAATAGAAATAATCTGAAAACGATGATTATTTTTCCAGGGACTGACTTCGAACGTATCAAGTTCTGCAAGCTGATGATATATAAACCTACAAAAGGCAACTATGTCTAGTTTTACAGTTTCCAATTTGTCTGACCTGCATATTTTTGAAGTGCAGGAGGAAACCCACACATGTAATCTTCACACAGTATTTTCAAAGCTAGTTGCATTTTGGGTGTTCAAAGACAAAAAAATAAGAAGAGATATGTGAGTGGGCTCGATCAGATGCAGACACACACACACACACACACACACACAAAACTAAACCTGCCTACAAATTTCTCAGGGTTGTCCTTAACTCACTTTGAGCCATTCCAATAAATTTCACCTCACCACTCCTCTCAGATCCTGTGACCTTAAACACATCATTTATGCTTCGAAACAGGGTTAATGAGGGGTCTTCCCCCGCATTCTAGCTATTACTGTAAAAGCAGCTCAGAATAGATAATCTACACTACAGCTCTGAGAAGTGGTGGGACTAGAGAGTAGATAAAACACACACACACTTAGCCTCTGTCTGTCACACACACACCGTCAGATGCATAATTTATCTGAGGGGGAGGCTGGCTGCAGCGCTGACTGGAGGGTTTCCTTCCCTCCCCCGGGAAATGAGTCAGAGACAGCACCACCTGACCGAACGAATGGCGTCGGGGCACTGCTGCAGCTCACAGCCAATCAGAATCACTTCCTGTCTGCTCAGTCTCTCTCTCTCTATCTCACACACACATGTACAGAACCACAGAAACCAACAGACAGCGAGGCTGATGGGTATAAATATCTGAGGCTGTGGGAACATTGACTTCCTCATTCACCTGTTATTTTGAGTTGAAGCACTATTTTTTTCTACTACTACTTTACTAGAAGGAGGCTGAATCATATGATCATATGACAGCAGGTTCAGGAAGCCTCATGCGTGACTTTCAAAACCAACAAAAATTAAATGCAAGACCACATCAAGGAACAAGTCAGTCTCTTTTTGACCCTCAAGATCTAATGAAGGTGATGTATAATTGGGTTGTGAAAAAGGTGATGTAAGCAGGGTTTTAGAAATACTGAAGTCATGGGTCCAAGCCCCCAGAAACCAAACACAAAGTCTAGTTATCTTATTATTGTTTGAAAATATTAATTTATATATTACCAGCACACACATCTATTAGCATTACCCCAGTGCTCACCTGTTCTCATCCTTAGCATAATCTCTGCACGACACACACAGCAGTCACCATCTACAGTCATTTGTAAAGCAGCACTGACACATGACATTTACATTCTGTAAGACAGCTATTGCTCATCAACTCCACTGCTTTGATTCAAGTCAGAAGCACAGTACCTTCAACTGCTCAACAGTGAATTCCCTGACGCTGCTTTCCCAAACTCCTCTTGGGCTCAAATTCTCTTAATTCACCCTAACTCGAGTTTCTGCTGAGACAGAAACTATCACCTGCATCTGAAAAACCACCGCATGACAGATCCCTCATATGTGACTCTCTGCTTCTCTTTTTGCTGCATTGATCAGATATATTTCCTCTTTTTCTGTTGTCCCTTGTTCCTAATGCAGTTCCAGTAATCTTGATGGGGGAATTAGAGCTGCTCAAGTGCTGGGAAATGTTGAGCATCATAGTAAATAATAGAAACCACTTGATGATGGTTGGTTCTGAATTAAACAGAACTATTCATTGGCATGTGTATGGATGTTGAAGCAATTACGATGTCAAAGTTAATTCTGAGATGAAACGTCCTGCCCTGTTGAGAACACAGAGTCGCCCACTGAGCGCAGCTGGAGCCTGTCCGACACTTAGACTTCATTACTGTTAAGACACGACAAATTGAAAACATGATCTGGCACAGGTTCAGGTATTTGGCATGGACTGAGAACTCTCAGGAAATCTCTTGACAGCAGAACATCTAAAAAGTAAAGTTAAAAATGTAAAACAACACATTCTGTACTGCCTTCAGTATTCTATAATCTGTATTATATTGCACATCCTTTAATGTAATTTAATTTAATTCTACTACATCAAAAACTTTTGATTATTTTAATGGCATAGTTTCATATTTTGGGAAATGTTTGATTTAGTTAAATGAGGTGTTTGATATCAGTCTCTTGTCTGTGCGTTAAATATGGAGCTGGAGCCGGGACAGGGTTAGCTTAGCTTAGCATTAAGACTGTAAACAGGGGGTAACGGCTAGCCTGGCTCTGCCCAAAGTTAAAAACATGCCAACCATAGCTCTAAAGCGCAATAATTAAAACATGGTATGTTGTTTATTTAATTCATACTTAAATAAAAGCTTAAAAATGACAATTTGAGATTTTAGAGGGAGTAATTCTTGACAGTCTATCCATCCGCCCAGTACTTCTGTGCAGTGTCTCCAGCTATTGTATGCATTGTGAGATACAGTCTGTAAGACACGTAACTCCCCCTAAAAAACAGTCTATTTTTACATTTCTGTTTATGTATAGGTAAAATGAAACAACATGCAACACATTCATTAAGTCAAAAATACAGCTGACGTTCAGATTTGTTCGATTTGAGTGATTGTTTTCCGATCATGCGCTTTATTTTCCACGTTGCATTACATTACATATCCTCCGTCATTGTGTTGTTCCATATTACAGTACAGCTGATGTATCTGAAACAGTTCTGATGGGAAGATCAATGACAAAGCACCAGCCAGGCGGGAAGCACAACACACAGACAAGATCATTTCCATGTCAGTGTGCCAACAGGACGTGAACAGCTGAACCGTGTACCGAACAAATCTCTCTGCTATCAAACAGACCAACATTAACAAAAGCCACCATGTTTACCTCCTCTGGTACGGAAACAGTAACTGTGGAGTAACTGTGGACTTTCATTTCTTTTATGTTGAAGAGAAATATGTTGAGACTACACACAACCACTAAGCAAATTATAAAATGATTTGCCCAGTGGACTGACGATAAATATGCAAAAATCCTGAGTCAAGATACTCCTGGTGAGCTTTTGATAAAACCTGGAGGAGGGACACATTTTAGCACTGATCTCATCCAAATTAAGATGAAACTTGAAGGGACTGAGTATGTTGTTACTGACTGACCATGACAGATGACGTGTTTATTTACTTGCTTTGTCTGCTTGTTGACCTGCATGCTTGACCAATTTTTGTAATCAAAGTAAATAAAGTATTCTCTAAAAACAATATGCATCACTGTGGGAATACTTTGATCAGAAGTGTGCTGCTCGGACGACATAAATGTAACGTAGCTCACTGCATGTGCTTTGTGTTGTGTTCAATGGCTTATGTGGCTCGGCTGCAGAGATGACAGAGCCACAATGGATTAGTCGGTATTTGAAAAGAGAGGCAGAGGAGGGCAAACAGCACTCGACCAGCTCTAAATATAGACAGACTCCATAACCTACTGACACCACTGTGCAGATAGCTGGGATAGAGGAGGCTGGATTTGGCTTAACTCAACCTTGCAGGAGTTAAAAACTATAATTTTTTTGACATTTCAGTTGTACAGACAAAAACACCTGAACAAGCCTTGGATCTGGATTGTAGAGTCAGTAACACTTTCTTTTCAATTTTACTGATATTATTTGTTCTAGTGTCTTCTATGAAGCATTTTAAGAGTATCCTGTTGATCTGTAAATATATATAACGAGTGGATTTCTTTGCTGCTCATGTCTGCATAGCAATACTAGAAGCAGCATTCATGTGGGTGCAAAACACATATTTTGGAAACTTTCAAACTACATGGGCTGAAGTGGGACAGCATCTGGAAATAATCCACATCTGCTGATGCATAATTGAACACCCACTCCTGGCACCTGTTTGTGAGGGAACAAGCTCTCATGTAGAGTCTGCAGGGTTAAACGAAACCGGCGAATGCTACAGTACAGACATGCTAGCGTGCCACATCTTCCTGCCATGATTTAGCCCGACAACAGCAGGAGACTCGCAGCCTGCCAGACACCTAATTGCCCTCCTTGTGAGATGCAAACATCTAACTGTCCGTCTGGTTTCTCTCTCTCTTTGTTCTGCTCTTGTCTGTATTTTCCTGTTTGACCACCAATAAAGAAAAAAAAAGAAAACTGTCACTTTTCTTTTAATATAAAACATATAACATGAGACAGAGCAGGAAACGTTCAGAGCAGAAACTGACCTAAGCTGATTGTATGTTAATGCCAACCTCTGATGACTCACTTCAACCTCAGCTGTACGCGTCAGTGAAAATGTTTCCTCTTAAAAAGCGATGTCAGACTGTAGAGAGACAGAGCAGGGTTGAGTGCTGGGTGGGAGTTAGTGAAAGAATCAATTATCCCTCCACTATACACAGTGGCTGTGTCCCATTTCGGGGGCTGACTCCTTCGTATAAGTATATATTTCTGGACTGAAAATGCCATAACGGCACGTAAAGCCCTGTCACATTTGAGAGGCTCCTCCATGAAATTATGTCTCCCCCCCCCCAATTAGGATGACAATCCTTCACTCAAGGTGACTCTGAGGTGAATCCTCGGTACATCGTCTCACTGGGGGAGAGGGTGCAGGTTCAGCCTACAAGCTGTCCGTCCTCGAAAGGCCTTGTCTTTGTGAAACTGGATGCAGACTGTCTTTATTCTTTTCAGCACTCTCTGAATGAATATCTAGTTGCTCAAGTAGGAGCAACTAGATATTCAAGCGGGAGAAAATGGATGCTTACATTTGCATGACTATTTGGGATAAACAGGGTCCTTTGCTCAGCTGTTTCAACCTCCTCTCCACTACAGCCTATGGCCCTGTTTGGTATCCAACTCTCTGTCCTGTCGTAACCTAAATTACACACCCCAGGGACGCACACATGCATCTACACATTCAGGTCTTTGAGTCAATCCCTGTCGCCTTCTACAAAGATTGTTGCTACAGCTGGTGTGAGAGAAGAACAGCAGGTCAGCAGCATCCCCATCAGCAACAACACTGACCTTTATCAGAATGTGAACTCAAAGAACTCTGAGTTTGTCTTGTGAAATCAAGAACACATCACACCATGAAAATTGAGGTATCCTCATCGTCCCTGCAGCGGAAATTCTGTTGCATTTACAGCAACAGGGTCTTATAAATTAAGACGCAGGTAGGGGTTGATGTCTTGCTCAAGGATGAAGGACTGTTGATGTGCACACAATCTACAATCCCACAGTTTAAAGTGCAATCATTCTCATTACTGATCCACTAACAGATGCCTACATTTGCCTATGGGTTATTTGCGACTAACAGGAAATAGACCTGCAGCTGTCAGTATAATCTAGATTGCACCCATAAAGTAGTAATAAAGGTTTATTGTAAGTATTGTAAGTTTCAAACAGCTGCATAGACTGCTGAAGCTTTCTCTCATCGAGCCTGTGACGTGTGACTAACACTTTAGTTCATAACATGCTTTTTTTGTTGATCATTTCCTGGGATATTAAATCACATCATCTGTCGTCCGACTGTCATATTTTGTGTGACGGAGTGTGTAACAGAGAGACAGGATCAGTATCAGCTGAAATCTAATCTTCAGCGCGTTCTGTCAAGATAGCGAGCAGCCTGGTTTATCTGATAAAGCAGAATTAAGATTAAGTGAAAATGTAGGAAATATTACTGAATGAAAATGGTGTTTTAAATGTTTTGATGCAACATCAATCAATGTCTAGTTTGGAAGAAACATATACTGTGTGTTTACTGATGTTCCCTCCAAAGCCTGACAGATGTGCACAGTCAAACACCGTGCTGAAGGAACATACGACAAACTCTATCGTATCTATTACAAAACATTTAGGGCACATATGGAGTATGAACAGCTGGAATTAAAAAAATAAACATTTGAACTTTTTTGAACATGCTAGAGGATGTCTGAATGGACCTCAACAGCGAGCAGGGCTTCATGCTAAGGGCCAGGTTAAATATTTCAGCAACACAATGGATCAGGACAAGCAGCTGGAAATATCAAGTCAAAAGTTAGCATGAATTAGCTTAAGATGGATAACGTGAATGAGTTCAACTATAATGTATGTGTTTGAGGATACTTGGGTGTAAAATTTCTACCAAAGGATTTAATTTGCTCTTGACTTGAAGGTGAATTACAAGGAGCAATAGAAAATGTCCATCTGTGTCCACTCATATAAAAAGCTAAATATATTCCAGAAGTGGCAGTATTTTGGGAAGGGACGGGAATTTGACTGACTTCACACGTGTTATATTTCCACAAATGGCTCATCTAAAGTGCCTCTGACTAGCTGCTTCCCTGAGGTCCTGTGAACGGTCCCCATGCCGCAACACTTTATTCAGCCCATTCAAATAACATGAGTAAAACCTATAAAAAAAACATTGATTTTCAGCTATGAATCTCTGCTGCACTAAGGCTTGTTTAATGCAGCTGCTCCTCATCTATAATTGTGTGTCGCATGTACACAAGGACTCTTTCCCTTCCTCTCTCAGGATTCCACTTTGCAAAGATTTTGGTGCAGCGTGAGTACAGTATGCTATGCAGGGAAGAGGGCCTGTGAATGGGAAAGCTAGACTTCCTGTGACCTCTGAGGCTTAAAGTGGAGGAAAAGCAACCCTTCGTCCTTAAGTCCCGCCCCATCAGCCCATCCGAGGGCCGTCACCAATGATTAGAGTCCAGCGTGGGGAGATTACAGCCTATTAGCACAGAGACGGATGACCAGTAGTAACCTCACTACCGCACTCTATTTTAAGACATCCTACTCGGCTTTCTCTCATTCTTTAAACGTTATTTTTCTGTTTTATAACTTCACTCGCATCAATGCAACTGTGTCTTTCTTTCTGCTATTGCAAGCCACCAATGCTTAATAATCCTCGCACAGCACCTACTCTCTCCCTCACTCTCTTATAACCACTCGTCCTTCTCGCTGTCTGCCATTCCTCTGCTTGGACCACCTTCCAGGAGTCAAACCACAACTTCTTCCTGTTGCTGTCACTGAGGGATAATTTGTTCAGACACCATAACATCCTGTGCACACAAGACAGCCATCTCCCCTTCCTGAACTGAGATGCAGCACAACAGGTAATTGCAATCATCATTCATAAAATAAAATCAGACAATGATACAAGCTGCAGAAGAAATGAGTGCAGGGGATGAATTGAGCAGGAAGGACTGCTATATAAAATATATATAAAATCAAAAGTGCAGCACTGGAGAAAATAAAAAGAGACATACAGAGCAAGCAAAAGCTAAAAGAAGTGCATAAGATCTAAACTGTAATTGCATTGCAGAAGGGTTAAAGCAGCTGTGGTCTAGGCAGCAGCACTTACAAAGGCGTCGGAGGCAGCCAGGCAGCCGGTGAGGTGTGATGTGTGTTTGTGTATATGTGTGTGTGTGTGTGTGTGTGTGTGTGTGTGTGTGTATGTGTGTGTGTGTGTCAAAGGGCCTCAGGCGGATATCACATCACCCTGTGCAAACTAGTGATTACCTTCCCATTGCCACCGGCCAGATTAAGCTGAGGCAAGCAAGAGGAAGGCAGCGAGATGCGTTTTGGCCTAGTTTGGGCCTGGCTGGCCTCCGTATCACACCACCCTCAGCTCGACAGACGCTGCGCTCTCTCACCACACCCACCCACCCCTCCCTACACCACTCTCTCTCTCTCTCTCTCTCTCTCTCTCTTTCTCTCTCTCTCTGACACCCTCCCCCTACCTAAACATGCAGCGCTCATCTCCTCCTTCACTAAACGACACTCACGCACGCTGGCATAGTGACACACAATCTACATGAAGTGCAAGCACACATATGCAAATGCACACTTCTGCTTGTGCTGTTGATATTTGCAAATTTAAACAAATTACACACAGCAACACTAAATGAGGATGCTCCCCAGATTTGACTATCAAAGTAAGAGTGAAGCTATAGGCCTGTGGATCTCAACCTAGGGGGGTGAGGACCCCTAATGGACCACATGATGTAATTAAATATATTAATTTCGTCACTGCTTCTTCCATTGTACATTTTTGAGGAATAAAGCAAAAGCTTTCCTTTTGACGAAATTCTGAAATCAAACACTGATATTTCAGGATTAAACAAGGCTTCTTAAAGGGTCGTCTCATTTCCATGAGGGCCTATTGTATCAGTGTCCTAAACACTAATAGTGGAGGTTATTATCTGAAAGGAGCAGGACTAAAAACAAAAAACAGCACTGTACATTACGCTGAAGATTGATCTGTACGAGAACAACTTGAGCAAGTGATGGGCAGACGGACCTGGTTCAGCACTTTAGGCTGAGCCATTACTGCCCAGCATCCCACAATATGTGGAAGTGGATGCACTGAATGCTGAAACAGCAAAAAGCCACTCAGAGGGAAAACTGCCATGTGGATCTGAGAGAAACCAGGCTGGCTGATAATACTGATTACACCAGGATTGAGACTTCAGAGCACTGTATATGTAGATCTTAAGATCACCACCTTGACATTATGATTGTTGCCAAAGTCCAAATAAAAAACTGTGGAGGAATGTGCACACAACTATATTTGCCTCATAACTCCTAATTCTCAGTGCAAGTGCACAATGGCAGGCATTTATTACACAGCAGGCAAGACTTAACACTCGACATTTATCCTGTCATATTGTGCAGCCATGCAGTGTGTCTTTAATTTGAAGGTTTTCAACATTTCCACAACCCCTCTGACTCCCACCCTCCCTCTTGTTACAACTCCTGTTCAGTTAAGACAGAGTACCATCCAAAAAGTAGTTTGATGGCAACACATCATACTTAAGAGCCATATAGTTACAAGTCATTAATCCACTAATGGGCATGGGCATCGTGTTATGTTAAGAAGAGGAGTTACGATTCCTTCAAACTAAAACATCATTGGTTATTTTCTACCAAAGGGTGGGGCAAAGCCACCACCATCCAATTAAATATTGAGGAGAGAAAAAGAATAGGTTTACACGCTGTGTGGGGCTGCACTAGATGGTGATTAAAATGAATTATTTATATAGCAGAGCAGCAGGCTGTTGGGATGTAATGACAGGTTATAGGTGTCATGAATCTCCCTAAGGGGCTCCCTTCGGCTTCAGCCGTAGTGTATATTTTACTGCCGAACAATTCAGTCTCTTTTAAACAATTTTGGGCGTCAATTCTGATTGGCTGAGTTAGTTATTAAATATGCAACACCAGCAACCTTGTAACAGCAGGCTTTAATATTAATGCACCAAACCAAAATCCCAACTGTGACTGGTTGTTCGTCACTTAGCAACCATGCAGTGCAGCTGCTGCTGTGGACCTACACTCGTTGGCGGAGGAATAAACAATTACACCTATGCCTATTTGCCATTAAAACTTAGCTTGTAACATGTAATCTACCACCACGATCCATTGAAAAGAAAACCTTCACTGAGCATTTACACGGTTTCTTTCACGACACATTGCATAAGCAACAACCCTCCGCTATTGTGCCGTATAACGCCTCTAATCTTGTCTGTAAAACAACAGGAAAACACAGTTTGAAAGGGATTATATCTTTTTTTTTTTTTAAACATTAAAGGGTTAGGGTTAGGTCTCTGAATCGTTTCGATGCCTCTAAAACGGCTCTGTGAACCGGGGTGGGTGGGGGTGGTGAGGTCGGTAAAAACGGAGCATGCTCTGCTCGCTAGTTTGCCGGTAGGCCGCAGGATTTCAGCACCCCTATCTCCCGGACAGCTCCGACCAATCAGCTGCGGCCGTTTGTAGCGCGTCATCCTTCCTCATCCTTCCTCATCCTCCCTCCCTCCATCACTGAGGCATGGCGGAGGACATCACAGACAAAAAAAAAATGCTGAGTCTCACAACCGGCTTCCTGGCAAACTAACGTGTTTTAGGCCATTTCTAATAAAAGTCTGGGAGATGGATGCTTGTACAGCCTTCAGGTAGACGCACGAGCTACACCAGGAGCTCGTGAAAGACAGGCTGTTATAAGATGTTCGCTAATAGGGTTTTTTTTTTTTTAAATGACGTGTGTCCGGTTTCTACGCACAATGTCACACGACCTTAGCAGCTGGCCGGCCTCAAATGCACACGTTTTATCTCGTTTGGCTTATAATGAGAACAGCCCTTTCTTTAATGGTTGGATTTTCAACGTAAAACACACACACACACACACACACACACACACCTCGACACGGAAAATGAAATCCCTGATCTGCAGAATGACCCACATGCATTCAGCCGCATGGAAGCGTGTCCACCCCACCGTACCTGATTAAAGGTAAAGCAAAGCCTGGGAGCATCCCTCTGAACAACCCGGAGCTGAAATCCAAGCCCTTGCGGTTGAAGCTGTACAGCCTGCTGAACTGAGATGTTAACACGTTGGCATTGAGGTTGGGCTCATACACGTGTAGTCTGAGAAAAATTAAAGATGTCACCGGCGTCATTACCGAGCAGGCAAAGCGCCAACTGCAGCAATATATACACTGTGATTAAACCCTCGACGGAGACGGTTCAGTGAAACAATAGAAATACCACAGCCCTCCATGAATGAGAAAGCCGGCAGTGAATGACACACACTGCGCCTCAGCCCCTGCGAGACAGGTGCATCGCCTATTAGCCCACAGCCCGGCGATGCTAAATCACCAAAATGAATGAAAAAATACGAACAGGTGTTCAAAACTCACCTAATATAATCCAGAGCGACCCAGAGACCAAAACGAATGCGAGCATGTCTTTCTCATTGAGTCAGCTGTCCCGGTGCAGGAGCGGCTCAGGACTGCAGCATCGACTGCAGCAAGTCGCCGACAATCTGGGAGATTAAGGAGGGGGGGCGACAATATATCTGAGATAGACCACGGTGGGGGAGCTGGGCAGGAGATGTCGATGTCCAGCAGGTTTTTTTTTTTGATGTTGACTGAGGAAACAAACCCCGACGGCCTATTGAAGCATCCTTCCTCCTGGTGGACAGTCCACCTTCACCTAGTTGGCTGCTGCGCAATGGCAGACACCCCTGCTGAAATGAAAGGGCTTATAGGTCGGACGGAAGATGCGATCGACGCCAAGGTTACTGGGGATGAAATGTCTATTCTGGATGCAAACGGATTAAGCAAGTATTCATTGTATTTCTCATATTTGTTGTGAAATAACCATGAATTTTGAAACCATGAAAATGTTCTATGATGGTGCTTTGAATTACATTACATTCCCTCTCTTTTTTTATTAATGTAAAATGAGTAAATATGAGTAAATGCTTGTAAGTACAGCCTGTATCTACGTACGTTCATGTATTTTTTAAACGTCATGAACACTGTTTAATTCAAAAAGAAGCAGTGTGTGTATTTTTAGTCCGTGGTACATCACACCATGCAGCCCAAACGTCCCTGCAGCTGAGCACAGCTTTGACACAGAGTAACTTTGCATCAGGATCACGTGGTACAAGAAGACACTCCCAATGAACTAAAGTAACCTTGAGAAGGGCTGACAAAGTGACAGAGGCAGTGGGTGAGTGACAGCATGGATTACACAGAGAGATGATCAGAATTACATGAAGAAATAAATAAAAAATAAAGATACAGTTTATTTTGGCCATTTGTTCATTAGGGGGATCACTGTTGGTGGTTACATTTAATGTGATTACATTTTCCCTCCCGTTATGCAGTGGTGAAAAGTAAATAATAGTACATTTACTCAAGTACTGTACCTAATTTTGGAGTACTTTACGTGAGCATTTCAATTTTTCGCTTCATTTCAGAGGGAAATACTGTACTTTTTACTCCACTACATTTATCTGACTACAAACAAAACACATGATGGATTTATAAAATATGATACTGTGCTATAGATTAAAATATCCAACAGTATATAAAGCAGTTAAAATGTGCACCAGCTGTAACAGTAAAATGCTGCTGTGTTAAAGCATCAGAAATAATAATCCAATAATATGATATATACATATTGTAACATACCAAGTACTTTTACTTTAATACTTTAAGTACATTTTGCTGTTAACACTTTTGTACTTTTACTTAGGTGAAATCTTGAATGTAGGACTACAGAGCAGCATTGCTACTTTTATTTAAGTAAAGTTCGTCTTTACATCTGTACTTATATCAAGCGCCATCAAACTGATATGTGAATGTATCACAAATGATTTTGGTCTCAACCGGCCCCTCTGACTTTTATTTGGCCCTTCTCTCTGAAATGAATGAAACAAAATGTCATCCAGTAACTATGCTTAGGCCATTTTAATTGTGAGTTCTGAATACTGTGGCACCTTTAATGCCACGTGCCTCATTTTGACTGTAACAACAGGAAGATTTACATGAATATTTAATAATTAAAGCGTGCAATAAAACATATTTATCCTACTTATTAATTCACAGACTCAGCCTGTGAACACACACTTACTGTCTTATTGTGCTGCTGTCATGTGACTGACCTTATTAAATGGGTCACTTGTCAGTCCGGACCTCTAATCTGTCACTTGCAGCAGTGCCACCCGCCACTGACCTGTTCTTCTTCTTTTTCTTCTCTGACCCCACTGCAGAGAAAACACACAAGACAGGGCGGAGAGCGATCCGGTGTACTGAGACAAATAGTCAAGCTGTTCATCAATGGAGAAGGAGAGATGGTTCATACAGACATATAAGGAGGGGATATAATCAAATTACAAACTGCCCTTTCATCTCAATGTAGTTCGTAAATCTTTACCGAGTTGGCTGTGATCTGCTAGCAGGACGTCAGGAGAGTGCATGCGGTTTAGGCGAGGGCACTGACTGCTCAGTTTATTTACAATGCACATTTTGCAATGTGATCGATGTACGCACAAGAGGGAAAAAAAACCTGCTCAGTGTTATATAAAACATTGTCATGTTACCACATATTGGAGGTTGGGATTAAGGTCAGGGGTCAAAAGGAATAAATAACAGATATTAGCTTTTGCATGTCCCTTCTCTGACAGGATGGTAATAAATTAAGGATTCCTTATATTTCAAGGTCAATTAATCAGTTTCCTACATAAAACATGGTTTATAGTCCTTGTCGAGTAAAAACTTTATATTTTATGAGCATGTAAAAGAAATATCCTAGATATTTAGTTTGATTTATGGGCATTTTTTGATGTATAAATGAGTGTTTTGAACAAACCGCCTACTATACTAGCAGTAGGTACTGATTCCAGTATCTCCAGTATGCATCAGACCAGTCTACCTCACCTACTGTGTCCCACAATGCAAGGCGCTGGCGGTGGGTTGCCATTAAGGTTATGTAAACTTTCACTTATTTCACCTGTTTCTGAACAGATTTGAGGCTAACAACTAAGCAACCCAGTCGCTGAATCTTCACTCATATTAGATCTACAAGGCCTCATTTAAAAGTTTATTCTGACTTTCGTAAGGCAGCGGCATAATACCTGCATGATTATTACTTCCACTTTCCAAAAATGGAAACCGGCTAAGCCTGGCCTGGCATACTGCAAAATAAATAACAACAGCCGTTAACAGCTCTGTGAGGCTGTATTCAGGCTCAGTGGTGCTTTGAGGCAAAGGATAATGTCAGCATGCTAACATGGACAATGAATTCACAATGACAATGCTAACATGCTGATGCTAAGCAGGTATAATGTTTATGTAGTTTAGTTTTTTAGCATGCTGACATTTGATAATTAGCACCGAACACCTCATTAGTTTTGCAAGTATTTGGACATAAACCAAAGTATTGGACACATTGAAATTGACTTGATGATAGCCTCAGATGAAAAGTCAGAGGATCACCAAAGTTATTTCAATTCATCCTGAGGGGGGACATGAAGGTCTGTATCGAATTTCATGTCAATCCATCCAACAGCAGCAAAGACATTTTACTGGAAACCATAAATGTCAGCCTCATGGTGGCGCAAGAGGAAAAATCAGGGGATCGCCAAAGTTATTAGGATTCATCCTCCGGGTGCCATGAACAAAACTCTGTACAAACTTTCATGACAATCCACTAGACAGTTGTTGAGATATTTTGGTCAGACCAACAGACAGACATTGTCATCCCTAGAGCCACACTGCTAGCATGGTTATAAATAACCAAGTTTGAGCTGAAAACTGACACAAAGCAAAGGAAAAATCTAAGCAAACAAATAAATCTTATAAGTGGGTTAGTCAGAGGTCTTTTAAGAAGTTGGGATGAGTGGAATTGTCAAATATTACAATATTGATGGAAAGTAAAGGAAATCTAAGTAAACAAATAAAACATATAAGTGGGACAGTAAGAGGTCTTTTAAGATGTGTGGATAAGTGGAATTGTTAAGTGGATAAATCAGATTTCCACTAGTGTTGAGAGGACAAATAACCTGCAAAAAATACCTGTGTGAAGACCTGTTGAAGGCAAGAGATTAAGATTAAGATGTTGGCATGACTATAAATTATGGGAATACATCATACTTTCATCTGCAAGACAAAAAAAAGTCTGTCTTCCTCTGGTTTCCTCATCTTACCATATGTTTCAATAATGTTTTACAGCACTAAAGATAAGAAACAGCCATCAGGAGCATGACATCACTTTGACCCAGTGACCCTCTGTACATGTTTTACTGCCGTCCCCTTGTTCAACACAGCGATTAATCAGTAACCATGTTTCCAGGCAGAGTGGCGACTCAGAGATCTAGATCAGAATTCCTTGTAATGCATAAATTGAATGTGATACCTTCACACAATGTAATTATGTGATGAGCATTCTGTGTTTTATCACAGGAGGAGGTTACAGAGAGTAACCGACAAGTCTAAGGCTAAGAAAAGTTACACAGAAGGGGGCACCGGTGGCAGGCAATATCAAACGGTGAAAGTGGGGAGATAAAAACAGGTGGAGGAACAAGACAGAGGCCAAAACTTTCCCACCACTTCCTCTTCCTCTTCCTTTCCTTGCTTCTTTCAGATCTTAACCATTTTCTCCTTGCCTCCCCGTTGCAGTCTTGTTTGGTTTTAGTCTTTCATAAAACAACCTACAGGTCACACACTTGGTGTAGTGTAGAAAACTAAAGCATGATTCAGGGTAAAAACACTAAAATAAACTACATTTCAAATCTCATGATCGCACTGAAACCTTGTGGACTGAGGGGAAACATGGAAACTGAGTTACCGTTTCAGTATGTTTGCATGCATCTCATTCAAAACTAGTCTGCCCTCGATGAACTTGCAGTGTGTCACAGAATTGCGACACTCACAGACTCACAGTACACTTATTTGGGCTGAAGGGGGTGCTAAACTTTAAAAATCACTTGGACAAACTCTGCACCAGCATGCCTGTTGGAGTGAAACCTGCAGTGATGATGTAATTAGTGTCTGTTTGGCCTGAGGGATGTCTATGTCATTCATGGAAAGTTGAAATGTTTTTTCATGTCGTGTAAATTTTAAGCTGTTGCAATAATATAATATATTTTTAGCACTCTTTCCACCTCCTTTGTTTATCCCTCCTTCACCTCCTCTGTCAACTGACTCCACCCAAATCATAAGAAACAGAAACTTTAGGAAGAAAGTTCAGGAAATGCTTATGGAATTTAAAATCATAAGACAAAAAAGGGCCTTGATATTTGACTCAAATATACCAGTAATGCTTTATTTTGTGGGCCCATCATTTTTAAATAATGTCCAATAAGTTTTCTGGAAATAACTATGTTTTGAGCTACAGTATGTATGTGCTACTAATTAGAGGGAAAATAGAGACAGTGGTCAATTAATTAATTCCAATAGCATAACCTAGAGAGGTTATTAATCAGTGCAGAGCTTTAAATTAGAACCAAATTACACTGTTTCTTCCAGGTCTTACAAACCCGTAAAATATAGCCTTACCTTTAAACTTTAACAATTGACTGTGTGTGTCATTGAGTCATTGCAGGTGCATTGGCAGGTGATTCTTAGGAACCAATGACAGGTCAACAATAGATGTCAACACTGCCCAAAGACAAAGATTAAATAAATTCCCCTAAAATTCAGACCAAAGGGGGGTAAAATATCTTATCTGAAAGAAAGTGAACATTCTGCCCTGCTGTTTGCTACCTCTCACTCCCCCACCCTCCTACCATGCATGAGGTCGCAGTGCAATTGCAGGTTAACTAACGAGGGCTTTGACTTGATCCAGTGTCAGTGAGCTCTCAAAGCAGATGGTCCAGGGGGAGATTGAATGCTCAAGCTGCTTGCTTCCTCCCAAAGCCTCAAATTACTGTCTTACCCTTGCAGGTGGCCTAAATAATCAGAATTACCATCACTGTATGCACAGTGTGCAAATAAATGCACAGAAATTTGTCATTGTAGGTGTGAAAACACAGGATTAGGTTGCAAATAAAGTAGGTTTAAACTTGGTAAATGGTGAGCAGGTTGGTGTCATTGTAGAGTTATATTTCTGGAGGACAGTACAAGACATACATTTTAAATAAATGAATAAAAATAACAGATGTGTTTCAAATCAACGACATGCTACGACTGCATAGCTCTAAAATGCAGTGGCTCCCAACCTTTTTGGCTCATGAACTCTTAAAACAAGGTGATGTCTAAGTGTGACGTGTCATATTGTTTTTAGATATTCTCAAAGACCAGGAGGGCTAAAACTGTTTAGTACTGAGCGGGGAAACATGAATTATTAGAGAAAGTTCCTGAAGAATTAACACATTTTTGTGTAGAAGAGATGTTTTTAATTCTCTCCTTTCCGATTAATCATCTTGTGACCCCTCAAATGTGGGGGGTCCCTCCCCACAGGTTGGAAACCACTTTTAAAGTGAGTGCCTTTTTAAATAATTTGTATTAATCCTGATCTGAAAACACAGCTAAAGAGAGAATAATCCCCACACAGTTGCATGTGTTTTGCCTCATCCACTCCAGTGACTTCCTATAATTCACATCTTTCTCTCCACACTGCTGTCATTCATCAACAGGGAGTTTGTTTCACAGCTCTGAGAGTTCAAACAAAACAACAATACGTCGGAAAATCGGGATGATTTTCCCCTACACATCCAGATTTCTGCCTTCATCGGGAAATCCCGTTGACTGACTGCCGGTGAAAAGTCCGCAGGAAAAATCCCTGCCATTCCCTCCCAGACGAGCGCGCGCTCGGGCCTCACATCACACGCGAGCGCGCCAACAAGCCACGCGGGAAGCCCCTAAATGGACAACACCGGTAGCTGCGACAACGCTGGTGTGCGTGGGGTTTCCCAATACCTCCATGGAGCACGCCGGCTATGAGGGCACCCGTGCTGTTATATAACACGAGCTCCCGGAGTTATTAGGTGTTGTAAAGCTGCAAAAACTGACAAAACCTAAAACCTTTGAATATATATCATGTCCTGTCATTCTCATTCACTCCCTTGCAGTTTTGTGCACGCGTTTTATTTCTTTATGAATTATTGTCACAGATATGAATGATATAGCGCGTGTAGCGCTCTTATGGACCCCACACAGCTGCTGCTTCCGGGTATCGTTTACTAAGCTCCTTCTGCCGCTATGTCATCATCTCTTCACAGCAGCGCACTGGATGGCCCACATTCAAGCAGTCCACGAGAAAGCCTGTACCGCACTGCCCCTACTGGTGACTGAAATTATTACATCATTTCTTGTAAATGCCAGACTTCTCAGCTCGATTGCTGTTTATTCTAAAGGGCTGGTCCCAAGCACATATTTACCATCCCATGTTGTGGGGTCAGTTTTGATATCTGGAGGTTGAATGCGCCAAGGTGCGTGCGTGTGTGTGTGCACAGTTTAAAGTAGCAATTATGCTCTTTTATTATGATGATTTATGTGCATATTCTCATTTTAATAAGGTACATCTCCAAACTACATATATTACAGGTCATATCACTGCAACAGCTGGACTTTTAAATTATTACAATTAATGATGCTATAGTTATAACTATGTAGTGTATATGATGAAACATATAATAATAAAACCATAGCCTGTCATACTTTAGTTTTTAATTCTTCTTTGAGTAAAATGTCACACGCAAATATCACAACATCTGCCAATATTGAAACGTTTGCTAAGCAGGTCATTTGTAAAGTCTGCAGAACTGTCCCGTGCTAAAACATGAAAAAACATGAGCGGGACAGACGGTAAGAGGGTCGGTGCAGTCTACGTGCAAGAAGCCACCTTAATCAACCCGTGTTGTTATTAACTTCCTCCTTGCCTTCAACATCTGATTTCTCGGAAACAGATCCACTGCTGAACGGAGGATGCAGCAGCGCATGCGCCAAAACGCTGTAAAAAATATCCACCTTAAACTAACTTAATTTATATATTTGAATATGTGGCGTCTTCAAATCACATTTGGAACTTACACATGAGGGAAATGATATGCAAATATGCAGGGATGAGACCAATTGTGTACAGTACAAGTCACTTTGGTTGAAAGATGTTTATTTTGCTTATTTATGAATAATTATTTGAGTGTTAACTGCAGTGATCTGTTTTTCTACCTCTATTCACGACTTACACACGTCATTTAAAAAGAAACCCTGATATGCAGGAACATGCAATGGTAAAAAACCTGTTAGGTGATAATTATAGAGGAAAATGTCTCAACTCCTCTTTGAAAAACAGAATTCTTAGTCGACATGATTTGCATTTGTTTTTTGGGGTGGACATTTTTTATAGTGGCCATGCCTCCTTGCCCCGCCGGGGAAAACCCACTTCGCAATATAAATTGCGCGCTGTCTGTTGTGAGGCAGGCAGTACCCACTTTTGATCAAGACAGCTCTCCAAGTGGATAACACCAAAACGAAGTGAAGCTTCAACTAACTTAATCCAATCGGACTATTCTTGTGCATTTTTCCTTTTAAGGATCATAGAACAAGCAAAGTCTGTAAGTAATGTGATATCAATATATCACTTCTACTTGGGATGGCTCATATTTAAATATTTTTATTGTCGGAAGCTGCTTTATTTTTCTTGAGAATAGATATCTTGAATATATGTATAAGAAGATAAAGTTGTTAGTAACATCTCTAAATGACGAATGTAGCGATGCTTTTAAGTTTTCGGATGTAAAATATGTGTAATTCTTGCAGACCATGCGTCCTATAGGACTGTAGTTGACGCCACACGCGGTGAAGTGACTTTGTATGGTATGCAGGCGGCAGTGCAGGAGGAGGTGTGTGCTCCCCCCCTCACAGGGGTCCACAAATCCTCCTGCTTGGATAAAATCAAGTTGCAGAGACTTTTCAAAAAACAGTTTGGGCTGCAAAACGAGTCCACGTGCATTTGGACACCTTTTTTTATATGCAAAAGCCATAAAAATCCAGTCAGGAAATGATTTTTGGTCTATTGGCCAAAGTAAGTAACGCTGACTCCTACGTGTAAACGCCCCCTTGTTCTGGTGCGTGCCCCGGCCGTGAACTCATCTCACCGTCTTGCGCAGCCAGCAGGCAGCAGTAAATTTCAACCGAGGCAGATGCGGGAGTCCATTTGCTCCCACTACTGTTTATCATGCACATCATTCCTCGTTTATCTAAAGACGGTGTACTCCTCTGTTCCTGCATATTTTAGGCAAACATGCCCGTGTCAAGGATGAGGATGAGGCCATGGCTGGAGCAGATGATCGATTCGCGCTCCATTTCGGGTCTGACTTGGGTGGACAAGGTGAGAAGCTCATTTCTTCCTGCAACAAGTGTTCATGTAAATGGTATTTACTGAAAAGTGTTGAGTGTGTTGAACTGAGTACAGAAATAGACACTGTGAAATGTGTTTGTTGTAGGTTCGGAGTGTCTCCTGGATAGATAGAGAGGGAAGTGTTATCTGCAAGGCTGCACATGTCTTTTTTTTATGTGTAGTGATCACACAATATTTGCTTCTACTCTCAGAGTAGCTTGTTTGAAGCACTAGTTGGGATGGATTTTGATAAAAAAAAAGAAGAAAAAAAAAAACATTTGGCAACTATAGCAGCCAAACCAAACACTCCAAAAAAGGGTGAACACCAAGAGTTAGTTGTAACCCAAGTTGTATTGTTTCTGTCTCACAGATATCCTATCGCTACTTAAAACGATTAACAAAAGCTTGATCAGTGTGTGTGTGTGTGTTTTTTCTACTGTGCTATGCAAATAATATTTTTGCAGAATTTAAGGCCTGTGAAAACTGTTCACTGCCTACGAGCTAGATGTTCAGTTTGAATGGCAGCCTCTTGCAATATTTGAAAATGAGTGTTCATATTTGAATTCATTCTATGTTGAATGTGCAGCTGCCCTCCTTCCAACTCAGTATCTCCTGTTGCATTTTCCAGGATAAGACGATGTTCTCAATTCCCTGGAAGCATGCCGCTCGGCACGGCTGGGAACTGGACAAGGATGCATGTCTGTTCAAGCAATGGGCCATCCACACGGGTGAGCAAGCGAGAATACACATGCAAACTCTGCAGATAATAAGGCAGAAAATCCTTCTCTTTTTTGGATTAAAAAGGTGTGAAACTAAACAAAATGCATTCTGCAGGGAAATACGTCGAAGGTCAGGCCTGTGACCCGAAGACATGGAAAGCCAACTTCCGCTGTGCAATGAACTCACTGCCTGACATCGAGGAGGTGAAAGACAAGAGCGTCAACAAAGGCCACCAAGCCATGCGAGTCTTCAGGATGTTGCCCTCCACCCCAAAATCTAGAGGTGAGACAACTGACAGGAAGCGAGCAAGCATTTTTTTAAAATATGAATTAACACTGGTGTGCAGCATCCTCCTGTCGCTGATCTTTTTTTTTCGGTGTTTGTCAGTTTAGTCAGTTTGTTCTGCTATCACACTTCGAGTTGTTTAAGACAGCATGTGATCAAAATGTTTCTCTTTCATCTGCACAGATAAACGAAGCAAAGCAAAGGAAACAAAGCCGAGGAAGAAGGTAAATTTATATTTTACTTTTATGTTGACTCTAGCAGTATTTGTTGTTTATGCTGTGACACCTGCTACATAGTCAGAGGCCTATTAAAATGCCACCACCCTCACACTGACCCAGATAATGTAATGGCATTATAAAATAATCTTATTTTAATGGCATGGGTGCAGTAGCTAGACATACGACTGCATGTGGCTTTGCCTTTTTCTCATGGGAATCTGTAAACTGAGTCTCACTGTCTGACTTTCTATCTGCCTCTGCAGGGCTCAATGATCAAGACGGAGGAAGACATGGACTACAGTGATACTCAGTCTCCCATGGAGGAGTCAATGCCGGAAGACACTTTGTCCACTCAGGAGAACACAGTTGACAGCACAGTGCACACAGAGCAGCAAGGTGAGGAGAAATATATGTATAGTTGAAGAATAAACTTGAACTTGAACAGTGTAATTTCCTGTCAGTCAAAACTGTGAAGTGTATTTAATGCTATTGTTTTCCATCTTTGCAGATTTCACATTTGTGCCTCCTTCTGAAGTTCCTGACTGCGCTTTGTCAGTTGAGATCTGGCCTGATAGCTTGCCAAACAACTTCTGCTACAAATTTGAAGTTTCACCTGAACACAGCCCCGGTAAGACAACAACACTTATTGCTTACTTGCTTTCTTGCTAATAAAGGGTTTAGAATTAACCAAAGTGCAGTTGAGTAAATTCAAACAGATCGATATTAGAGTGCTGTACTCATGTCCCCTCCCTTGTTCTCTCCCTCTGTCTCTGCTGTGATCTTCCAGATTACGACTATACCGACGACATTATCCAGGTAAGCATGGCCTTCGGGGCCTATTCTTACTAGCATGCATTTTTCATTGACAGGAATACCCGTGTTTGTCTTAATCTGCCTGTTTGGCTTGTGTAATAATACCCCAAACAATAAGATTGATTGTTAAAGACTGCTTGGTGTGGGGAAAACTCCAGTTGTGCAAAATATTATAGCCATACTCAGTCCAGTGTTGCTCTTGCAGATTTGCCAGCAACTGGAGAGAGACTCACACTGGATATCAAGCAGTTTAGACGGCAAGGGGTTCCTGAGCAATGAAGTATGCACCAGTCCAGGAAGCCAGTGGAGTGAATCTTCCTCAGGTAAATGTTGCTGGTTGACGGTTCAACTGTCTCTAAATTCATGTGCAACTTATGACATCTAAATGATGATTATCTGTTGTTTGAACATTGCACTCCATGTTGGCAATTTAAGGATTTAAATGTAAAATCTAGATGTAAATGTGTGTTTCTACAAGGCTTTGTGCAGGTAAACACACACTTGTTAGTCAACGCCATTCACTCAGCATACAAAAGGAAGCACATATGGTTAGGTATTGGAAAGGGATTTGGTAAGGACATGTAGCCATAGCTGAAATTAGCATGCAAAGCAGTATGAATATATTTCTTAAACATTATTAAACACTTCTGTCTATGCATGTAGTAAGTGTACTAGTAGTAAGTGTACTACTGTACAAAAGAAGGGTCAAAATTGATGCAGCAGTGCAGAGATATCCTCACTTGTCCCTTTTCAAGGGTCAACCTGCAAAAACACTGGATGCTACATTTCCCATAATGCAACTTAATAGCATAGTTTGTTAGACCCTCTCTGTCCCTCATAACCCAATCTGAGATGACATCACTATGACATCATCAGGGTTATTTTCTCAGACTTTCAGACTGCCCCTTTAAGAAATGTTTAGTGTTTCAGGTGAGCCCACATCTCTTAATACATGTTCTTCTTCACCATACTTACCGTATATTTCCTCTGTTTTGTTTTGCAGTCGACGAACTAGACGACCTGCCGCATTACACAACTTTGGGCTCAGACCTCAGAAATTCCACAGACGACCTCTGGAACAGCTTTTGTCAACAGATCCCCCCCATGCTTTGAGGGATTCAGGACAGGAAAAGACAATGCTTTGACACTTTGGACTTTTATAGAACTATTCCTGCCTACCTACTATTCCCATCTGAGCCCTCCTGTCAGTTCAATCACCCATCATCATCCCCCCAAGCCGTGATGGATGGTGTCCACACTTTAAGCTAAAACACCATTGCATGCCGCGTGTCTGACGCTTGGCAGCAGTCGGCGAGCTTTCCTCATCTCTCTCAACCTTTCTGTGAAGTTTTGAAATGCACTCCTGTGTTAGAAGAACTCACATGCTGTTCATTTACTATGTTTTTGGCTGGTTCAAGGCATTATGGTGCTCAGTTTTTTGTGACGATAAGATAACAGAAATCTGCAGGACGTGTGTACATACAATATGAAATGTGATCATACTCAGCCATGAATACATACGTGGTAGCCAACATGTGACAGGTAGTTAATGTACAGTGTCAAATAATTATCACATCTAATGTTTTCCGTTATGTTAAAAATGAATTTTAGAATAAGAATAAGAATCATTTGACCTCTCAACTTCCGGTGAAAGCTCCACTTCAATATCTTACGTTTGTTTTTTTGCTTAAGGCAGTTGTACATGTTTTCTGTATATAGTTGTTTTGGTTTGTGTGTTTTTATAAAATAAAAAATCTAAATGTTTATGAATATGATTATTATTGACACTAAGGGCTTTAAGTTTTTGTGTACAGAGATGGATGACTTTAAGTGCTCTGCTATAATGAAATCAATGACTTTAGCCAGAATTGTCATTAATTGTCATATTGGCATGGATAACCCCTGCTGAGGTGTCCTTGAGTAAGGCACTGAACCAAAATCAGCCTTGGCAGCACCGATATGTAAATTGACCCCTGTTCTGACCAACTAATATCCCTCCAGTGGCAAATTGAGGGTCTCAATGGAAACAGTCAAATTAGCTTGGTCTAAATCACCGTAATATACTGTACATGAGTATTTTAATAATCATTAAATTAAAAATTCTAAAACATAGTCTTAAAAAGCACAAAACTGCTGTTTTTTTACCCTCATTGGAGTGATTTTAATTTGAATTATTAATATTAGGTAAAATTAATGGCGATAGAGACTAGTTAGAGACTAATGAAGGAGAGTAACCATTCCCTGCAAACATGTCTTAAGAAGTTATTCACCGAAAGACACATTTTCAAGAAATAGGCTAACAAAGGACATCCAAGTAGCCAGCTGGCTAACACCGGCCCATTTTCAGAAATGTTGATTAATGTGCGTTGTCCTTGAAATGACAGAGAATAAGAGTTCTTCTACTCCTTTTATTATTAGATATATAGTAAGTAGTTGCATCAACTATCTTTCCTTCCCTACCTGGGGTTCCCCTACAATCCACACACGTTTTGAGGAAATATTGTCATTGCAGAACATACTTTAGCCTCACAATCAGCCTAAATCATAATAAAAAAGCACTCACAAAGAGGTGTGAGGATTCAAGCCCGGATGTTGATGGATTTGAGATATAATTTTGGACTGCTGCCATTCTCCTTCATAATAAACCACTGCGTTGGCAGGACACACTGAACAGCCATGAGATTCTAATTTTCAAGTTAGTCCAGGTGTTCGCTGATGACTAAGCCAGAGCCAAGTCAAGTAGAAAAAAAAGAAAATGTGATAATAAGCAGGTGATGATTGCTGATTATGCTTTCCAAACAAAGAAACAAATTCAAAGCCTAGATGAATTGTTGTGTATGTGACCTTTAACCTGGGAGTATATATCATGGCAGGTCACATGGGACAAGTGATGCCACATGTTTCCTGTTAAATTTTCAGATTAAGGATTTTACAAAGGACTTGGCACAAGGCAAGCCAGGGCATTAAATTGATGCTCTCAATGACAACTTGATTATAGGGATTTAACACTCTATGTTGCCAGCCAAGTAAGTTGCGAACACCAGGGTGTCTGTTATTGCAACTGCAACCCTTTGTTCCAAACATAAACTGCTGCTTTGTACTTCTGATCTACCGAGGTTATAGCCAGTGGACAAACAGGTCCCATTTTTCATCAGCGTGATTATTGAATGTTGGTGCAAAAAGACGTATACATTTCGATAAAGATGAACTGCTTATATTGAAGACAGCTGATAATATTTCTGTCATGTTGCGGTGGTAAATATGACATGGCATTGTGTATTTTGCACTGCACGTAAGTACAAGTTTTACTTTTACTTTGCTTGAGTATTTCCGTTTTATGCTACTTCTACTCCAATATTGTTCCTTTTGCTTTTTTAATTTCTCCCCGGGGATCAATAAAGTATTTCTGATTCTAAAACATTATTCATCCCAGAGGGGAAATTACACCAGCTATTAGACAGCTATAATTACTAGTTATTGTACAAATTAAGATTAGATAGAGAATAGAGAGTAGATACAGATTAGTTCAATTTGCTCCAACTTGACCAACTACAACAGTACAGTGTTGCTTACCTATCAATGCATCAGTCATAATACTCCAATAATATAGTAAATAATAGACCCCTCTATAGATCCCATCTCCCACCCGTAATCTGTCAATGTTTTTAATTATTTAGATTTGTGCACACACACTGGGATGCATGCGCGTACACGTTTGCCAATGCGCCAAGAAATTAAGCAATGTGCCCGTAAAAGCACTGAAGAAGAAGACTGTTAAAATGTAAACATGGATGTAAACAATGCTGGATTTAAAATACTTAAAAAATCAGCATTGCAAATGTTTTATGAATAAGGAAATGCATTCAGAATGTTTTTTAGTCCTCACGGATACACGCAATCCATTTTGGTGAATAACACTCATTGTAAATATAACTGTTATTTCTTTACAGCACCTTTAAATTAAGTCCAATTATATTTTTGGTGAATTTTATTTCCCAACGTTAAACACTCTAAACTAGCCAATTTTAATTCCTCCTCTAACATGCTGAATTTGGCTAGTCCTATCTTGCAGGACAGGTGGGTAGTGAAACTTTCTGAGCAGTGAAATGGGTTCGCTCCAAGGAGCACAAATCGAAATACTGAATTCTTTAGGCTGTTCATTGGTCTAAGACTAGTCACATTTAAATATACTGTCTAAAAATAACATTTCAAAATGTTCATGTAAAAATGTTATATTTTTACGCTGTACATCATTACAACTCTCTTACTCCACTGCACACATCATTAAGCTTTAACTGTATATCTGTTGTTTATTTTAAACATCTTGTGGTGGGTTGTTACTTTAATACAACTGTTTGGATGTCAAACAAAAAGGGGACTTGACCATTTCAAAGGCATATTGTGGATTTATAAAGCACCTTTCTTGATGTTTATTGAAGCAGGAGTTTGAAGTATGCTTTAATGTGAGTATCAACTACCAGTGCATTTAGTAGCCTGCATGTCCCCACAGTCTCTTGTGGTTGAACGCCTGAATAAATGACCTGCAGCTGTTGCTGCCGTTAACGACCTGCTATGACGTATAAAAGACTGTCCGACCAGTTTGATAAACTGATAGATGCGCGCGCACACACACACACACAAAATTGCAAGACTTGTTTTTTTTTCATTTGTTGGTAGGAAGGTAAACATGGCTTCTCACTCAAAGATAAATTAGTCAAAAGAGATCATCTAACTTGTATCTTAATTATACATTTTTATTCTTAATCACTCACAGACATAAGAAGGGAGCAGACTTCCATTATAAAACATATCAGGTGCGAAACAATAACAAACACAAAGAAGTAGCGTTACTACAGAATTGTAAAGTTGTATTAGATCATATGGATGAGCACACGATACACTTTATTAAATGAAAGAACCTTTGAGATCTAGTGCGTATCATAAAACCATAACTTCTAACATCTTCTTATAAAAACACTGCAGATGTTCATGGTTCGCTTTGTTTTGATGTTCGCACTTGCATGTACATAGATAAACTTTAAAATACTTTGACCGAGCTAACTAGCTGGATAAATAACTAATTAATTATTAATAAAACTGAGGTCAGGTTGATGCTACTGTACTAAAGCATTTGATAAGACAACTGTACAGGAATAACCCCTTTCCTTTTATTGACAGTTTATGAGCTTATGTCCTGAGGTTGGTAAACTGTAGACTGGACGAAACATTAAAAACCAGATGTGAAACTGTGTAAATACTGACTTCAGACCTCATTTTTACTGTATGTCCATATTTTGTTGCTGAATGTATATTTGCACAATTCCAACAGTCTGTCTCCATCTCAGTTTCAGACATAGTTCCTTTACAGACAGACGGCCATCACGCTGTCCTCTTCCTTCCTCTGTCTGTTGCGGACGTAGAGGTGGAGGGCACCAGGAATACTTTCGATACTTTGCAAATTGTTATCCTATCAGAAAAGAGAACAAACATTGTATGATTAAACACATATCTGCTTATCACGTGGTAAATATTCAATTTGTGGTAAACATCTCAGTCACCTAATCCCTAAGGATGGTGCATTTAAAATCTTCAATCAAGATTTAAGATATGTTTATTTGGTAGCAACTAAACAAAAGAAGCACTGTTTGTTTCAGTTATTTATTTCTTCATTTTTAGTTACAATGAAGAAAACAAATTCAGTGGAAATAAACAAATCAAGGACTTGGGAAGTGGAAGTGCCACATGTCTGCGAGCGAATGTTGTAATTGAAAATACCACCAGTAGTAACCACAAAAAGAAAATAATGGCACTCACTTAATGCCAACATAAACTCTATTATCTCACAACAAGCAGTCAGAGGTCAAAGATGGAATAATGGCACTGTAAAGAAAAGAAAGAAAGGCAATTAATACATGACACCAGACTTTTGTATGATCTACCTGTGCAATACAACCATTTAATTCACAATTCTGACAAAAAAAGTCCAAATTATGCAGGCTGTAATATCATGTCTTACTCTTTAATTAGACAGTAATTCTCCTCTTTAACAACTTTATCTCTACAGCAGTTTTTGTCAGATGGACACCAGATTTTCTGTTGGGGCTACTGTCACTAATAACTGCCGTGAGCAAAGGGCAAAAGCATTTGTTTTAATCATACTTCGCTGATTACTGTAAGGAACAGCACCTACACTATAGCCAATCCAAAGAACATAAGCTAGTAGGCTAAATAGTCTATGCAGTGAACTAGCATTTAGCTAGTTAAGTCCCCCGTGAGTAGCGAGTTCTCCATAAATGATTGACAAGTCCCTAATTTTTCCAAGATTTCTACCCCTTTTCCTACCGCAAAAAATATTGCTGTACCTTAGTATTGGTGAGTACACATGTCGTCATTTGGGAACGTAACTCATATATTTTATATATATTATAAGTTCTTCATAAACACCTCCATCTAAGTTACGAGAGATTTTCCAAAAGCACATTTCTTTAAATCTTCGGCTATACTATAAAATCTACTATTAGGATTTCTTTGAACTGATCAACTGATTAATTGCTTTGATTAGCAGATTTTCTGGCATTTTTTTTATCTATTTGCTTGTGGCGCAGTGTGTGTTAGCGGTGGTTGGGGTCAATATGACAGCCTACTTATCTCACAATTTGATCCAAGTGCAGGCAGAAAGTGATAATGCAACAGTTAGGCCATGATGATTTGTACAATTATGTATCAAAGTTCATTAGTGACTTAAGAAAACCAAACAAGTGAATGTTAAAAGAGACTCTCATGTTGCCCAAAATTGAGCTATCTGAATAAGACTGCATGTAAATGTTGGCAAAATTAAAATAAAAACAAAATACATTTGTACTTCCCTTTAAAATCAAGATACCTGAAAATAAAGGTAAAAATACAAACAATTATATTATAACTATTATATATACATATATAATATATATATATATTTGTATATATACAAACTAACAACAGGCGAAGCGTCTGTATTGTAAACTCAGCAGGTGAAGTGAACAGGTGCTGGTCATGGTATAAACTTAAACAAAGGGCAGCAAAACAGTACAGTATAACTACTCTCTGCTCCAAATATTTTTTTATGCTGCTTCAACCAACCTAACCTGCCTGATTGTATGTCAAGGACGATGCTCACTGCCTAATTAAATTTTACAGGTACCTGAACTACAGGAATTTAGCCAGTCGTCTAATAAAGATGTATGAAAACGTGTATAAATCCAGGTTTTTGTATAGATTAAATCAATGGGTTTTGGATGCTGACCAAGTTTCCCATTTTTCCATCCTTCACTGATGCACACAAGACACATCTGGACAACAGCAATTTAAGTTCAAGTTTAATTCAACTTGTTCTTGGCTGCATCAAAAACTTTATTTCAAATAAAGAAAATCTGGGCAAACAAATCAGTTTATAAAGACTAAATTCTACAAGACAGGGTTGCATTTTACCCCAAATGTTTGATATCTTTGAAAGTTTGGCTGTGCGTATTCATACCATGTGTGTATTTAAGCTGCAACACCTCGAAAATCATCCATCTATATTATTCCTGCTACTGTATGTGGATGTACAGTTATTATATTATTAGATACTATGGTATGGGAAATTTCGTTTTTTACCTTGTATTTGTTAAACACTGGCGTTACTCTATATTTTTTCAACATTGTGTTAGTCTGTCTCACAATACTGTCCAACGTCCCGATCCTGTCTATCAGCCCCAAGTCCATTCGTTCCTACTGAAAATCTGTACAAACATATATATATATATATATGGTCACAAATATGTACTATCACTTTTAAAGGAGGTTAAATAATAACAGCTGGGCACTGTAGTTTTTAACAAAAGTTACTCAAACAGGTGTAAATAGCACATTTGTTGGAGACTATTTTCAAACACAGATTAACACACATTTAATGCCCTGATGAGTATTTACAGCAGCAGGACGGTGTATGTGGGTTTGACTTAAAGTAAAATAAATGACAGCGCCTGTGTTTATGGTAATGAAGAAACATGACACCAGTGCAGCAGTGTGGCTATTGATGTGTTTCTAATTGACCAACAATGGAGCTCTATGGCACAGAGCAATAAGACTTACAATATAGCCATCCTCATCCTTTCTATTGGAAGTTGTAAAGAATATGGGGTTTGCCATGACAGGAGTACCTAACGTGCCCTGACTGTACCTCAGGAAAAGGTGTGGCTCTTGAGTTGACATATCAAACCCACAATGCACACCCGTTCCTCCCTGCCCCTCGCATAAATGAGATGGCGGCGATAACCTAAACCACGAGGGAGGATATGGCGGGAGACAGGAGGGAGGGGATAGCATGTGTGTGCGTGTTTAACATGGGAGACAGACAGAGATATCTCTGGTGCTTTCCATCTGGAGAGTGTAAACATTTCACTTGTCATGTGCTCATTTGAATGACACTACACTGAGTCAGTTTAGACTGAAGATCAGGAAGATCAAGAGTTGTTTTTTGTAGTTGTGAAGACAAAAATGTATATGCAAGGTTACTTCCACTGATGACACACACATACACACACACACACACACACACCACAGCAGGGTAAAATCGAGGCGGCTTGGTATTTCCCTAGGTTTCTCACTCTCGTGACAATGAATAATGTCACTCAGAAGTTAACACTGTGGTTGATACTTTAATTGCACAGCATCCATACTGCAATCTTGTGTCAAAATCCCATGCTCTTTATCCAAAATGGCACAATGTGCTATGTTATATTATGAGAAGATTTACAGTAAAGGCAATCCTGAGTTTTAGATGATTTCACACAAGCTATGCTACCATGTCCTTTGAGTTTGATTGAGCAGCAAAATTCCTTCCTGCAAATCTACTAGTGGTTCTTAATGTGACATGAGCAGCAAAGACTGCCACGTCAGTCAATGTGTGTGAGTGTGTGTCAGTCATGTCCTCACACCAAAAATGGCCGTCTTTCCCCAGAAAAATGTATGAAAAGTTAGAAGAAGAAAAAAACATAGACACAAACGTAGACTAAATGAAAAATGAGTGGCCAGTTTACTTTGCAACGTTCTGCATCACAAAGGCAATAATAGCAAAACACTGCTACAGAGCATGAGTCTGTAAACACTTAAATCTCCAGACACACTGACAGGATCGGTCAGGATCTAATGTCTACAATAATCTTAACTGCAGCACCCCCAGCACCAGCAGCTACGGGTGAACCTGCATATGGCAGACCGGGGGAAAGTACTATACCGCCAGTGAGCAAGCGGCCGGGCTTTAAAAATGTTGTTCAGTTGTTGTTGTAGTTAACGTTACATCGCTTGGCTGAAGGCAGCTTAGGAAGCTTATCTAGTGTTTGTTTTGTTTTATTTACAATCGATGACAAACGTGTCTTTGGAGACAAGTCAAATGTTTTAGTTTTGTAAATTATAGTAATGTTTTTTACTTTATTTTATTGTTGTCATGTCCAAAATGTTTATATGTTAAAGGGCACTCCAACAGTCAGTTAATTAGTCAAATTATGTTTATATATATATATATATATATATATATATATATATATATATAACTAATTTGCAACAGCAAATACATTTTGAAGGAAACATAATGTCGACTGGATTACATTTCTTTTATCATAATGAGGAAATGTTGTTTATTAGTTAATTTATAAAAATGATACTGAATGTATCAGTAAAAATCAGTAAAACATATTTCATTTATTTTGTAAAAAAGCTTGCGATCTTGCGTTCCAATATCCACTCGTAGTGCCTGTTGCATTATTAAACTCTTTTCTGGTTATCTTTAGGCACTTGGATAAGGTTAGGGAAAAATCGTGGTCTGGTTTGACACAGAAAAAGTCTGCAGTGACACAACGTGTTTATCAAAATTTAACCAAAACCACAATCTTTACCTGGCCGCAGTGCTTTCGTTGCTTAAACTAAGGCACAGATGGGACTCTGGAGTGTTAAAGTCCTGCGATTGGTGGATGGTGGTGCAGATTTGCACAGGGAGTGCTACACACTGAGTATGTCCTCTGCAACTCAGTAGGTGATTTGTCAAGTCTGAAAAAAATACCATAGTATTTCTTGGCTTCGACTTGGAGACAAATTCTTAACATAATCCCTGAGTTACAAACTCGGGTAAAAACATATGGTATTGTTGCATTATGGGAAGAGTAAAAGTAAGAGGAGCTTGAAATACAGTATTAGGGACTTAAATTCAAGATATCTCAGCTTTTTCAGCAGAGAGATGTGAGTCATTCAGCCCCTATCTGTCACTTCAAACTTAGGAGCTGAGTTTGGTGGATAGTGATTACTATATGCCTATAAATGTTTCCAGCTCTTTCAGAGTAGCAAAATATCATTTTAATGTTGGCAGATAAGATGACGAAGCAAAGGATCCCTACAGATATAGTCCCAACCAGATCCCACCGTGAGTTTTTGGCATATTTGGGTGACCTTCTAGCAAAGGTTGGTTGTGAAAATTTAACAAACGAATGAAAGAAACATAACTTTGAGGGGGTTTGATAAGTAATTACGTCAAGTTCATGAAAGCTATATAACAGAAGTACGCAGAGGTTGGCTTCATGGTCTATGAAGTGTAGTCAGTGAGTTGGAAGGAATGTGTGTATGTTAGATAACTCGCCAATGTCTTTATTGTGAAATATTGTTGTATGTTTTTCAGTTTGGGAGTACTGCATGTGTTTACATATCTTTCTGTCAGTAGCTTTCCTTTTCAAACATATCTGAGTGTGTTTGTCTTGGCATACTTACAACGGATGCCAGTTTACTGGGAACACAACCTGCTCAAGAACAGCTCTGGCATACCTTTAAAATAAGTCTCTCCATGAATTTGTAGTGTATGTAAAACAGTGGTTTTAAGTGTATTTTATGTTCTTCATTTTCTGAACATTAGCAATTGCTGATGCTTCACCTCACTGCAATTTAGTCAGGACTGCTCACATTTTCAAGGGGACTATTTGGTGGCACCCATGTTATGATATTATTGAGACCAATGGACCAAACGTAACGACGACACCCTTCAGAGTTTTAATAAATTGCTCCAAACTTGGATTGAACAGACATTTGGTCTGCTTGTTTAAAATGGCTTGTCTCTGGCTTTTTGTTTTACTCTTTTATATCTTTGTGTGTGATGCTGCATTCATGCAATGTCAGCAAAAGAAAAACCACAGGAAAACCTTCTGTTATTGAGACTTTCACACATTATTCCAAGATAGCTGTCCCCATTGCTAGCATTGTAGTCAAACCATATAAACACCCTAAATTAGCGTTTATTGTGTTACGTATTTGTAGCAGTTGGTTAGCAAATCAAAGCAGATACAAAAGTTGTATAGCGCCTTTTTAAAGTGCTGAGATTTAGCTGCCACCGATGGGTTTAGCCACAAGTTTAGGGTCAGACACTTTTGTAGTTCTTTCCACCAAGTGGGAGATATCGTAGTCATCAGAAATCCCCAATATCTCCGACTCGGATTCACAACTAGGAGGCTCACACCAACGTTTTTTTCCCCCACCCCACTGCTACCCCACAGTTTTTTGCAATATATTTCCCTTCCTGGAGCTATCTGTGTTTCGGGTTGAAAAATGTTATTAGAATACTGTAAAACCTAGTTTTTTTTTAACCTAGTGAAAAAAGGTTTGTTCAATTAAAAATTTGCAACCATGAAAAGAAAAACAATCACAAAGAAAAAAATGACAGGGGTTAAATTTGAAATGGGTTGTAGGGCTACGATGCTACGCTCAGTCCCAGCAAAAGTAGAAAAGCAGGAGAGAAGAGTCACGTTAAGTCTGATTTTGAGTTGTACATAATCATATCGACAATAGTTGAACAGTAGGTGAAGTGCTGTATTGAAGTGCAGATTTAATGTAAAGCTCAAAACACTCTCCTGCTAGCGTTTCTCAAACTGAAGTTTGCCCTTTGATTGACTCTTTGACAGGAAATTAAATCATCCAGTACTGAGAAACAGACATCGCTACCAATCCAGTCCCTTCATCAAAGACACAGACTGTCAGTTAAACATTTCTCCTGAGTGGGCTGGTTATTTCAGGATGTGATGAATGCATATTTAAGGCATGTGAGGACTGACTGTTCTCTTCAAATTCACTTCACATCATTCAATTCATTCACATCTATGTGATTCAAATGAGTGTGTCCAATGAGTGGACGTTTACAATTTTTATTTTGTTAAACAATACTTACACCAAACTGTGTGCAAGGTTTTAGTGCATAAAAGGAGGCAAATTTGAATTCACATAATCAAGCCTCACAAGAGCTTCTTTCAGTCTGAGAATTGGTTAGTGTCACCAATGAGGAAGTCCAACTTAACCGCTGTAGCTGCACCAACGCTGCTTGTTTTTTTTCTACCTTTGAGCAGCATATTCATGCCACAGAATTGTGTGTGTGAAGTGCAGGGATTTGAATATGAAAGTTTAGATACTTATCCAGGTGTCTGTATGATATTGGAGAAAAATGAAACTGCATCCTCTAGTTAGATACAGGCAAGCTTTTGAATGCTACCAGTGCATTACAGTGGTGGAGTGCAACTATTATTATATTATAATTATAATTATATGTCAGTACAATTTAAAGATACCTGCACTTAAATATTCCCTACCTTCTACGCCACTACATATGAGGCAAATCTTGCACTTTTTTAATCAATTACATTTACTTTGCAGATTCGGATTTTACATATAAAACACATGATCACGTTATAAATGATGATACATTGTTATAAACTACCCAAAGTTTATGAAGTAGTTTAAATTAGCTCCCTTTCAACCAGCTACGACATTTAAAGGCTGCTTATATCTTAATGCATTAGCAGTAATAACCACATGTGGTAATATATCCCTCACAAGGGCCATAATTAGCACTTTCACTTTTCACACATTATGTGCATTTTGCTGAAAATACCTCTGTACTTTTACTAAAGTAATATTTTACTTGTAATGGAGTATTTTCAAATTGAGGCACTGCGACTTTTACCGAGTAACTGGTCTGAATACTTCTTCCACCACTGCTCTCATTTAATAATAAGCACCAATACAAGTGCATCCCACATAAAAACGAAATAAAATACAAAGACTAAGTCGAAACAAACATGGGTGTACTACTATTCCGTTCATGACACAAACAAAGCGGCAGTGCTCCAGGTTGAACTAGTATTTAATATGTTCCCTCAAGATGGAAAGACAAGCCAAACATAGTACACACAGTTACACCAGACAATGAACCGCGGAGGTGGATTTTCAGGTTTAATGTCAGTGTTATGCTCTAATGTCTGCTGCAAAGGGTCACCTGATCAGCGTTACTGCATCACATAATGGTTGCGGAGTAATTAAAATGCCAAGGCTAATGATCCCAACTAAACATCTGATCCGTTCACATAATTTAGTGGCCTGTCATGTCATGCTAGTTCCTGCAGGTTGATCCACATCTTTGTATCAACCCCTCTGCAGTCAACCTGTCAACCTGACAAACTTACATTGACCCCCCCCCCCGAACACAAACACAAGTTATACGTTATATTAACGTACATCACCCCTGTCCCCCCCTGCATTACATTAACGCACACACCACCTACCGGACACTTATCTGGACACTTTACTTATTTTTGTCACTGCACTGTTTGTTATTTATCTTATCTTATTCTTATTTTTATTTTTATTCTTATTTTACCTTTTATATTCTACATATTTGTTGTCAAAACAATAGCACCTTCAGACCACGGCCAATTCCTTGTAATGTATGTTACTTGGCAATAAACAGTTTCTGATTCTGATTTCTGATTCTGATTCTGATTCAATAAAATGGTTTGTGTAAAAGTGTAGAGGAAGAAGTGGAAGGTCTCTTAACCTCCTAAGACCTGGCATCCACATGCGTGGACATCACATTTGGGGTTATACCATAATACTTAATTCTGCTTATATGGAAATTCAAAATTGTCCCCTTATGCAGAACCACATCATGTCAACAGATGATGCTTCATTTTTATACTTATCAGGTCCCAATAAGCCCAAATAGCAAAGAGAAATTAAGATAGAGCTTGGGTCTTAGGAGGTTAAGGGACAAATTGCTCGTGTGTGTGTGTGTGTGTGCAAATTTGCATTTCCTCCTTGCTTTAAAGCTTTCCCTGGATAAATAAATTAAAAACAAAATGAGAATGTCATCTTCCTCAGTAATTGCTTAGTTAATATAATGAAATAAATAAATTTCTCTCTTTCATTGCTGTGACGCAAAATGCATTCAATGACCACATCTTTCAAAATTCATGAACTGTTTTCTCACTCAAACTCAACCACCAGCAAAACTCTGTGTTGTAATACATTGTGTAATGCTTGTGTTTTTAGGTAATTGTTTTAAATGTTACTGTTGTCAGTGTTCTCAAGAGTTGATTCTGAGATGTGTATGAACTGTTGTGCTGAGCTGCAACTGTGTGAAGAGTTTTGTGAACTTAGAATAGACAAATGTGTGTCACCAATTGTAAAAAAAACTGTAAGAGGAGAGGGAGAGACTGCCCGCTCACACTGTCTTTACTGATTTAATGACTCAACTAATAATCAAAGTCAGCATAACTAAAAACCACCACATCAAAAATAATTTGCAGCAGTTATGTAAAAGTTTCATTGTGACTCATGCTGGAAGACAACAGTGGCTCACTGCTGTACACTCATAATCACACACATCACAAAACTATCAAAACTCCCAAGTTGTTGGAGTTGTGATATCATCTCGAAGACACTTGCCAAGTGAAAAAAATGCTTTGGGGAATAAAAGAATTCAAGGTCAGTGGTTCAACTCCCATTTTCAAACTGCGTTTTTTAATGACTTTCATGATTTATATATCACGTGTGACTGAATTAACAGAATTTACTACAGCGGACGTGCTAACAATAACTGAGCTCTTATTGACTGGCCTACTGCACCTCTGGGCTATATTCATGCTGGAGCAGTACAGGAGAAAAGTCCGTCAACTCATTCTGAGATAGCTGAGAACAATGGCAGGAAGCAGAATGCGGCCATTTGGCGAGCTTATCTCAGTAATCCATGCTATGATTTTGGCCTCTGTCACTAAAAAAGGGGTTTGTTAAATTCAGACTTTTGTTATTGCTCTGAAACATATTTAGGGGTAAAGTTTTAACATTGTTTAATTGTTTAACTAGAGTGGCACGTAAGCATCGAGATCAATAAACATCAAGGTGTAACCATGATTCAACATAACAACGCACACACTGATACCAATAATAGATTAGTCATCTGTCTATAAATTAATAATTGAGACTGTCGGATCACACTCTGGTATTTGGTTGCATGTGAGGACTTGAAGATGAGAAGAAGGAGAAAGAGCACTTTGGTTTGATTAAATTTATGCATGTTTGTGGATATGCTCGTGTTTGGGTGAGTATTTGTGGGTGTGTGTCTGACAGAGATAGGGAAGGAGGGAGAGTGAGAAAGGGAATGTGTGCGTGTGCGTATGAGAGAGAATGAAACAAATAGTGGTTATTAGTCTGCTGATTTACGGGAAACGCCAGAGCTTTCTTCAGTTGTTACAAAATCAAAAGAGGTGGCAGAGAGCTTGTGGACACAAGCGCTCTGCAGGAAACAGATTTACAAGAAACCAAAGGGGTCAAACAAATATGAACCTTAAAACTCTTCTCCTCTAAAACGTAATTCTTTCGATGATCAACATGTCTTCGCAATTAGTTTGACTGCTCAGTTGCACTGCCAGGCCATATCCTTCATCCCACTGTAAAACAAACATGCAGGTACCTGTTGGAAATCCGGGTCAACCTGCACACTGAACCAAAAAGTTGCTCTACGATGTAAAAACACAACTGTAATAGATTCAGGGGTAATGCAGTTAACGTTTATATTGTTTAGATGTTCAAATTACTTTGGATGGATGGGTCAAGTGGGCTTATTTAAAGGTTTCTAATGCTCATGTATACTTGGTTGAAGTGGAATCAGTTGACAGGTTGTTTCCTGTGGAGCGCTTTTTTTCACAATGATAAAAAAAATATGGAAAACGTGGCTTCATGCCAACCAACACCAAACCATCTACCAGAAATTTGGGAGTACTTTTTGATTCCAATCACAGCTTTGACAACCAAGTACCAGTACAAGTTTTTTTCGGTGCTGTTTTTATCAGTTGAGAAGCATCTCTAAAGTCAGTTATTTATGCCTTCATTTCATCCCGTCTGGATTATTGTCGCTGTCTATATTCAGCACTCCAAAATGGAACCACGAGAACACATTACCCCAATTTTAGCATCATTTCACTGGCCTCCCATTGCTTCCACAATACAGCTCAAAACTATATTAAGTGTTAAATGGATTAGCTCCAAGATACAAATCTGATAAACACATAGAAGGGCCGATAAACTGCCCTTGTATGTATCAGGGAGCCCTATTTTTCATGGGTGGGAGAGTACTGTACACATGTACACGCATATATGAAAGTGCCCGCCTGTGTGCACAAACATCCTATCAATACATTTCAAGTCATTCAGAGGATATTTTGCCTGGGACAACGAAGAAACAGAAAAAATGATTCACCGTTGCAAAGTTTGTTTTCCCTCCGCCAAGAAACAATAAAAATTTCAACGTACAGTCGACAGGCAATGATTTGCGTTACTTTGTTAAACAGGCCGCAACTAGGTTGCATCTCATGACAATTATGAACATGTGCCCCCACGCATGGACGGCCAGAGCAGGATTAGACAGCATTGTGTTTATTTGACACAAATGATCAGAAATTGTTAAGCACGACTAAACATGCATGTTGACAAGTTAACCTGCTATTTATTTCAGGAAACTAAATATACAGGGAAAGGTATAAGTACATTTACTCAAGCACTGGACTTAAGTACAAATTTGAGGTACTTTCACTATACTTGAGTATTTCCATTTGTGCAAATTTATACTTCTACTCCACTACAAAGAAATACTACACTTTAAACTTCTCTACATTTATTTGACAGCCACAGTTACTTTTCAGATCAAGATTTTGCACACAAAAACACATGATGAGCTCATAAAACATGATACATTGCTACAGATGTTTTACTTGAATAACATTTTTAATGCAGGACTTTTACTTATAATGGAGTATTATTATTTTTACATCAGTAAAGGATCTGAATACTGAGTACTACACCGCCACTGATGGAAACACACTTAGACAAATGGCCAGAGACCTAAGTCATGCAAATGTTCTTATTTCAATGTAATCAAATAACATTGACACTACCGATTTTACTAATACCAAAATCCACTGGTGTGAGAGTGCATCTGTGTGTGGATGAGTGGGAGAGGGAGTGTATTGTAGGCGTGGGTGAGAGCGATAGAGGCAGAGAGAGAGAGAGAGAGAGAGAGAGAGAGAGAGAGAGAGAGAGAGAGAAAGAGAGAGAGAGAGAGCGTAAGAGTAAGTCAGCTGACTTTCTGGAAAGACCAAAGCCATGTTTCTGGCTGCCTTGTTGAACAGAGTTGCATATTGGTTAGATCACTTCGCTTGGCTTGTGTGTGTTTGTGTGTAAGAGAGAGAGAGAGAGAGAGAGAGAGAGAGAGAGAGAGAGAGAGAGAGAGAGAGAGAGAGAGAGAGAGAGAGAGAGGTTTCCGGTCTTTCCAGTAAATCAGCAGACTCTAGCAAACTCTCATCTTCTTCTTCTTTTTTCTTTCTTCCTTTTCTCTTGTAAGTTCCAACAGACCTAGCCATGCCATTGGTGTTTTCTGTGTTCTTCTGACTTAAACAACGGAGGTCTGCTGAAATGTTTGTCATAAATCGTGAGTCTTGCTGAGCCTTTTTATAGAGTTAGAAACCAGGAAACAAACATGTCTCCCGTCTTCAAGTCTGATGTTTTGTTCAGCCATCCATCCACCCCGACCGCTTCCCCCTTCAGACTTTGTTGCTCTATAAAAAATGTTACACGACTTCTTCCATCGCTCACGACGAACTAGAGTCACAATTACTAGCCAAAGCCAGAGAGCAGCAAGACCAAACAAGTAAATGAATTAAGGTGATTGATACAGGTTCTGTGGAAATTATGAGCAGATGTTGCGGCTAAGGTGTAAACTGTCTTGGTTGATCAATAGGAATTTCTGACCCTCCTGTACTCCTAGAACATCATACAATCCTTCAACTGACCCCCATGACCACAGGCAATATATATGTCAGAGTGTATGTATATAATGTATGTATATGTGTCAAAGTGTATTTACAGTAAATACTAAAGGTTATCTGAGTAAGCAGATCCCTGGCACAGCTGGCAGAACTGTAAACACCACTCAAGGACTGAACCTCAGCCATTTCCACCAATGTGGTGTGTCCATGAGGAGTTGAGGCATTTCCCAGGAAATGCCTCAACTCCTCCTCAACTTTGTTTAAAGTGAGTCATGTGTTAAGGTCTGCATGACATTATGACAACAAGTCTTCTGGTATCAGGACTGAGTCAAGAGACATGCTATCCTGCTATATTTATTACATTAATATGTTTTTCACATTAAAATAACATCATGAGATGAAACAGTGACTGTCTGTGAGCCTGTGTACAAGACTAAATCCCTCATTTACCTGAAATCACTTGTCAATGGAAATTTCTTTGTGGTGCCATGCCATCTGCTGTGGGTGTGGCCACAAGCGATATGGGTTGGCACTATGAAATGCAAAGTCATGACAACAACAATGAAAGCAGAAAACAGGAAGAAAACTAAGAACGGTGAGGCTAAACATGCGGGCTGCAAGACTTCACAAACATACCATAGATTTTTTATTTACTTGTTTTAGAAAAGCATGCACTCCTGTGGTTCTTTGCGCCTTAGATGGTTTTATGGTGGCTGCTAATCTCAACCTCAGGCTACTTGCCAGGGGTATAGCTGGGAACTGCCCCCCTTCAGTTATTTCTTACTGTATATCTTTATTGTTTGTCCTCTCCACCTGTGGGCTGCTAAAATGACCTCCTTTCACCTCACTTGCTAGTTGCTGATTCAACAGCATTAACATTACTCTGCCTGCCACAAGCGAGTTGTCGTGCAACACCCTCCAGTTATTCAGGATTTCACTACAAGTTGAAAAAGAAGGCATTCCACACCAAGATGGAGAATTTAAAAATGCATTGTGGTCGAGCAAAAAGCACGGCTGCATTACTGTACTTTATAGCTATCAAAATGTTCTATTTTTAGCCTGACTGCAAAACTATGACATAAGAAACTCTGGGTGACCAGCTCTAAATTTAGTTGTGATAAACAGAGGCCCAATAAAGGCATCTGACTTTAGAAATATCCCCTAACATGATCACACTATTGATTTGGATTTAAGCCAAAATCCCCACCTCTGAGTGGGGGTCACGCATGCAGGATGAAATTTCAAGGCTGAGAAGTCAACTCATGTACTACATATCCCACTCACAACCAATTCTTAACGCTGCACTCTTCTGATAAGACGAGCAATGCTGCACCGACGCATGATGCAATAAAACAAAATAAAAAAACAAGAAACTGCTGAGTCAGGAGCTTTACAGTTTCTGCGGTTCTCGGCTACAATGTGACTTGCTATACGCTGAAGGCACGATTTCTTATAAATCACGTGACTTGAAAGAAGGCATTGCCATTGCCAGTTCCGTCATCTGACCAGGAGGTGGTGCTGCTCACAGTGGATGCTGGGGCATTTCAAAGAAACCTGCCTAGAGTTGGGAAATCCAATTCTGGATTCCACAACCCCTCCCTGTATAAATGTCATCCTGGCTGAGCTGCACTGGAGTGTTTTGGCACTGCCCTTTACAGGAGCAGCTTTGTAAGAAGCCACTGGAAACATGGCATTTACAAAAAAATCTTCTGAAAGTGTCATTGTGTTTTTCTTCTTCAGGGAACTAATTCAGCCAGTTTCTACGTGATGAGCAGCTTGTTGTGTGAATGAAAATACCGGAGCTGACAGACAACAGTTTCCTCCCTGTCTGTCACATTTTGTCATATTTGCAGCTGTTGTTTGTTTTAGAGAGCCAGGTGGGTGGGGTTCACTGCATCACCACAGTTTAGATGTGTTAGTTAAGTTGCCAATCACAGAATAAATATTTATTTAGTTATCAGACATACTAAAAAACATTTGACATCTTAAACCAGGATATTTACCCGAAAGGGGCTGGATTATTCAGGATTTCAGATAATTTTATGGTGCTTCTCTTATCATTTAGGACAAGAAGACATATCACAACAGTACTGTTTTGTTTTTGTTTTGTTTATGCACAGAAATCTTGGTATTTACCATTTTTACCAGGAATGATCAGATAATATGTTTTATTGTGGTTAAGCTTCTCACACAAAAAAGGGACAGGTTTGTCTTGGCACTTCAAGGGGAATACCATCCATTCTGAACTTTTGTGCCCTCAGACAGTCAGGGGTTTGTTACTTGGACAAGAAGGAATCAGACGTTGAAGCTTTGAATTTGTGACCCTCCAGGAATGTCAGCTCATGGCCTTCGCATCTGCCATTCATGGGGTGACTCTGAGTTAAGGTGCCACATCACATAAAAAAGTTCGATACCTTAGCAGTGCAAACGGACATGAACCACAACCTCAACCTCAACCTCATAGGGTTCAAAAAATCACAAAAATCACAAGGATCAATTTTTGTAGTTTTTTGTGCTAAGAAAGTGTGGTGCAAGTAATTACTCAACTGTCCTGTTGTACACTAATAACATGAATTATTCAGTCCTCTTTAATGTCACATACTCTTTAGTCTGACCAAAGCTGCAAAGGAAAGATCACTTCCAGCTCAACAATGAACTGTGTGGAAACTGTGGTGACTTTCAAGACAGTGTTTGTCTCTTCTGCTTATGCACAGCTGTGTTTTATCTATTTGACTCTGCGTTGTTAGAGCTTGTCCAGTAACTGATGATAACTGATAGTAGAGGCAGCTGATAGCAAAACAGATAAAACGAGACAAAAGCATACCTATGGTTCAAGCATTCAGTGTGGCACACACACACACACACACACACACAAAAGACAACTAGGGTTGAAGCTTTTATGCCACATAAGTATCTTTGCCTTTGTCTTTTGGAGGCCTGTTCGTGCAAAAGATTTGCCAGGTGATTGTATGGGGAAGTTAATCTAAGTCTGTGATATATTTTACCACTGTGATACAGTCTTTTGCAGCTCAAAGGTTACTGCAATGCTGTTATGTAAACGCCCCTGGCCGGTTGGGTTCAAAGTAGATCAAATATCACTGCCCCGGTTTAGAAGATTCGTTTCCTGTTTTTACCGCAGGACTCCAGGGTGGTTGTAATAGAGAGTTAGTGCTTTGAGATGATACTATGTCTATGCTGAACTGTCGTGGTCTTCACACAATCACATTCCAAAAATATGTGTGATCAGATCAGCGGGCCAGTTAAGTTTCAAGGTGAGTAAATAAAAAACAAGCCAAGTACCCAATGAGTCATTAACATCGAAACCACAATACTTCCCTTTTCACATGCCATTAACAGAACATACACACCAGGAAAGTATGTCAAGTTCATGGTAGTTATATTAAAGGCTTTGGAGCCATCAAGTGGTCATTTATGACACAGTGTTTATCTAAATCTTGACCAATGGTGACATCTAGTGTTCATTTATGAAACCTGATGTTTTGACGTTGACGCCAACCTCAGTTTAGCCTGTGCAAGGGATAGATACAGTTGTGCTCATAAGTTTACATACCCTGGCAAAATTTGTGAAATATTGTCCATTTTTTCAGAAAATATGTTTAATCATGGAAATTTTTTTCTTTCATTCAGGGTTAGTGGTCAGACGAAGTAATTGTATTTGCTCTTTTTAAATCATAATGACAAGTTGAATCACCCAAACAGCCCTGATCAAAAGTTCACATACCCTTGAAGTTTTGGCCTGATAATATCCACACAAGTTGACACAAACAGGTTTAAATGGCTAGTAAGGGTAACTGTCCACACCTGTCACCTGTTTGCATGTAATTAGTGTCTGTGTATAAAAAGTCAGTGAGCCTCTGGGCTCTTGACAGACCCCTGCACATTTCTTCTAGTGCTGATTTTGCTGGATTCTGAGCCATGGGGAAAGCAAAAGAACTGTCAAAGGACCTGCGAGAGAAGGGAGTTCAACTTTATAAAACAGGAAAAGGATATAAAAAGATACCCAAACATTTGAGAATGCCAATCAGTAGTGTTCAAACTCTGATAAAAAAAAAGGAAAATAAGGGGTTAGGGGTCAGGTAGACCAACAAAAATGTCAGCCACAACTGCCAGGAAAATTGATCGGGATGCAAAGAAAAACCCACGAATAACTTCAGCTGACATACAGACTTCTCTACAGAAAAGTGGTGTGGCTGATTCAAGATGCACAATAAGGAGACACTTGAAGTGAAATGGGCTGCACAGTCGAGTTGCCAGAAGAAAGCCATTACTACGCCAGTGCCACAAAACAGCCCGCTTACAATATAAATCATTTGGAGTGATGAGACTAAGATTGAACTTTATGGTCACAACCATAAACGTTATGTTTGGAGGGGCGTCAACAATGCCTATGATGAAAAGTACACCATCCCTACTGTGAAGCATGGAGGTGGATCTCTGATGTTTTGGGGGGGGGGGGGGGGGGTGAGCTACAGCGGCACAGGGAATTTGGTCAAAATTGATGGCAAGATGAATGCAACATGTTATCAGAAAATACTGGAGGACAATTTGCACTCATCAGCCCAGAAGCTGCGCATGGGACGGACTTTCCAACATGACAAGGATCCAAAACACAAGGCCAAGTCGACCTGTCTCTGGCTACAGCAGAAAAAAGTGAAGGTTCTGGAGTGGCCATCACAGTCTCCTGACCTCAATATCATTGAGCCACTTTGGGGAGATCTCAAACGTGCAGTTCATGCAAGACAGCCCAAGAATTTACAGGACCTGGAAACTTTTTGCCAAGAAGAATGGGCAGTTTTACCATCTGAGAAAATAAAGGGCCTCATCCACAACTGTCACAAAAGACTACAAGCTGTCATTGATGCTAAAGGGGGAAATACACAGTATTAAGAACTATGGGTATGCAAACTTTTGAACAGGGACCATCTCAGTATTTCTTCTATTTTTATGCTTAATTTTTTTATTTTTGAATCCCATTTAAAATAAAAAATGTATTTTGCCTGATCATTCATGTTTTCATTAAAGAATGGTACACATTTTACAAATTCTGCCAGGGTATGTAAACTTATGAGCGCAACAGTAGGTGGTACAGACAGCACTTAAATCCTTTACTCAGATAAAAGAAACAATGCCACAGTCAAATATAATTATTGGATTATAGTTATTGATGTATTTATGAGTAAGCATCCCTTTAATGTTGCAGCTGGTAAAGTTACTGGGTAGCTTATGAATTTCCCCTGAGGGATCAATAAAGTTTTATCTTATCTTAACCTATAATAATGCATAATCATTTATTTATTGATTATATTTTGTATTATCATATACGCAAAGTAAATAAAGTTATCAAATAAATGGAGTGGAGTATAAAGTACGATATTTGCCTCTGAATTGTAGTGGAGTAGAAGTATAAAGTGGCAGAAATTCTACTTGTAGAGGCAAATATTGTACTTTTTACTGCACTACATTTATCTGAATGTTTTAGTTACAGATTAAGATTGTACATACAGAATATATGATTTGTAAAATGCTAGAGAATATAATATAAAACAGTGTAACACTCACCATTTCTCTGCATTATGAGTACTTTTATTTTGATACTTTAGTACTAAAGTACTCAGATCCTTGACACAAGTGAAAAACACTGGTCTAATCTTTAACAGATTTGTTCATAAATCCATAAAAGATAAAGCCTAGAAAATCTAGCGGCTCCTCATGATACACCATTTATATAAACTGCGACCAACCGTGCAGATACGCATTACCAACTGGTCTGGGAGCAGCCATTTAAAAACATTCAATCAGTTGAAGACTGGTGTATCGTACCATCAAATTAATGACACAGTACTGGGCTACATTTGCATTGTTCTATAATCGTTATGATCTGTCAATGGAGCACGAAATCCATTCAGTTCAGCGTCTATTTGGCAAATATTTGCCTGTTTCTGAGTATTAATAATTCAACATGAAAACCCACGTTACCATTCAGATCTTAATCACTCAGACATGTGTATAAAATATGCAACTGCTATTTTATAAATCAATATATGCGATCATAACCACGTGTACACTAACCTTGATAGTGTAAAATATACATCATATTGAAATAAATAAAGCATTAAAGAGTAAGCTAAAAAGAGAAACAGAAGAAAAAGACAAGGGATGATTAACTCTTGCTGCTAATTATATCGTCGTTTCCGCACTGTCACTTTCATTTTGCTCATTTTGCTAGATTCTTTTCAAAATAGATAAAATATCAACAAATGTACAGAAATACTACCATAAAACATGAGTGTAGGTGAAAGAAGTGTTGTATTGCCTTTCAAGTCACATTTCACGAGGCTATTTCTTTACGAAAACATCATCAACCATCTCCCATCTTTCCTGCCACAGGACGTGTCTCAATTTGGAGCCTAAATGAAGAAAATAAAACTCACCTTGAATCCCTCAGCTATCATATTATTCCATATGGAGGTTATTCTCTGACAAAAATCCATCTACAAATGTGGGAAAACGTTGGATAAATTGAACAACGACGCCAACGGCTGTGCTAGTGTGCAAGTACAGTCTGTAGTTTCACTTTTATTTTAGTCAACCCCTCAAGCAAAATGAGCAACGTTGCAGCAGTAAACTCCCATTGACAGCTGCTGCGTGCCAGCAGGGCTGAGGTCAGTTTACCAACAGCTCCTTTACTTTTACAGCTCTGCAGTGCATTTACAAAATTACAGGGAGTAAGAACTAGAAACAATGCACACACATTGCCGTCAGATTTGAATTGAGAGTGAAATGACTGTGGACTTTCCACGTAAACAAAACATAACATGCAGGAGTGCAGCTGAGAGAAGAAACACACAACATGCTCTCATCAAACTGGGAACACATTAGTGTGACGTAATTATGGTAATCCAAAGTGCGCATGCGCAAACGTGTCTCCTACGACACACTCGGTCTTAAAGGGTTAAAAACGTTTCTACTGTATTTTCATAGAAACATCTTTTATAGAAATTAAAGAAAGCTGCACAACAGCACGTGGTCTGGTATCAGTAAAGTGAACATAGAGCCTACAGCGTGTAGGACAGGTGATTAAAATAAGTGAGCTGACAGTGCAACTGGCATGAACATGGAAACATGGAGTACATAGTCATTCAGGCCAAGAAAGGCCTCCAACATCCATCATGTCCACATTCTCGGACCCAGCAAACACAATCACCTGTACAACACTATATATACAGTATGTATATCAGATGATTTGTAGTTATGGAAGGTAACGTTCCTAAATGCTAATTATATAATAAATAAATAGACAGCATCAAAGTGTAAATGGTTACCTTGTCTTCCTTTAGTTTTTCAACATCTAAGGCCTACAACCTGTGTTGTCAATCTTGTTCAGATGGATTTTTCTCATGTACTAATTTATTATTTTTGGAAAAAATGCACGTGCTTTAACGATGAAACCATCAAATCCCTCAATTTAAAAATATAAAGACAACACAAGACATATAAAATCATGCTGAGAGTCTCAGTGCTTAAAATTAAAATTAAAAATTAAAAACATTTCAAACACAAATACATAAAACAGAACATCTTAATGAGGAAAGAGGTGAGTAAAAAGGGTCTAAAAATGTATCACTTGTAGTCTAGTTACAGCCTGTGACCATCACTGGTGTTTCATGACGTTTAACATTAAAAAAAGAACGAAACAAAAACACAAACAAACAAAAATCATAACTAACTATAACTTGGATTCTTTACTCTGATAATCAGTCGGGCTCTCTCCATTTTCAGCTTCCTTTTCCTTTTTTCCTCTTCCCCTGTTTGAACATTGAAAGGACATTTAGCGACAGTGTAACAGCAGTGACATCAAAGGTCAGGGGTCAACTATATGTTTCTTCATAATAGTAAGAACAACAAAATAATAAATGATTAATTGTGTATGTAACACTTTTATAAAACAAGAGATACACTACCATAAAAACATACAAATGAAAAAGGTAAATCATAACCAATTGATGTTGTAGTCCTCTGTTCATTAAAGTTAAACCAAGCTGTGTCAATCATTAAAACTATTTCATTCATTTCTCCCAGTGACAGTGGTATAAAGAGCTCCTCCTGACCTAATAATGATCAGACATAAAATGTAAAAATAAAAAAAAAGATCACTTAATTTTGGCCATATAGTGTCAATATGTTTTTCTGAAAAAGGACCAAAAACTATAGCCTACTTTCAGTGCTTGAGGCTATGAGGTGAGTTGTACACTGGACGTACAAAAATAAGATTTGCAACAGAAGGATTTATCTTAACAAGTTCTGAAATTTTGTTGGGTTTTAATACATTGGACGCCATGAGATACTGCTTCCTATCTGAAGGCAAGTGCTAAGGTTAGGAAGTCAGCCAGAAGACCTCCACATTTACTGCTTACGTAGACTACTTTGGACTACTGAAATGTAAAGCTGTGTGCAGAACACTGTGGCTAGTAACTATACACAATGTTCAGTGTGTCAACTCACCTGCACATCTGCTGCATTTGTGGTATGGTCTCTGGCAAGGCCTTCCCATATGTTTCTGGCAGAAAGAGACACAAGACGGCACCAGAAATGGCTAAACCTCCCATCAATATGTATGGTAGTGCCTTGAAGTATTGTCCTGCAAAAAAAGAGGCAAAACATACCATGAGAATTGTAGGGGCAATTTTGATAAAAACATAGTTACTATGTTTCCTGCACAATAATTGGCCACAGTAAGGCCTCAGTTTGCTTGTTTTGTCTGACTGTCTAAAACCTTAAGATATTCAATTTACTGTCATATATGACAAAGACATTTGAGAAGCTGGAACCAGTGTAATGTTTAGCATTTTGTGCTTGAAAAATGACGATTAACTGGTGAAAATAGTTGCAGATTCATTTTCTGTTGCTCGGCTAATCGCTTAATCGACTTATCGTTGCAGCTCTACACTGCAGGGTCAGAGAAATTGCCCTGTCACTGGCTATATGCTCAAAATAGAAAACTAAATATACTTACCCAGATAAATGATAAAGGGGGAGACGATGGTTCCAATGCGAGCAGCCATGGAACAACAACCCATTGCTGTATTTCTGATAACAGTGGGGAAGAGCTCTGATGAGACGGCATACACCACACAAAATGAAGACGTTATGCCGAACTTCCCCAACATCTCAAGAAACACAGACACACCTGGTAAATCTGAGGAAATAAAAAAAATGATAACAGCAAACACAACAAAAAAGTCAAATGAGTTTCATGCAAAATATCCATTAAAGGAGTTTTTTTTTAACTTCCCCATGTGAAAATGTATGAATTTGCCTGATACATTTTTAGATATGCCAGTGGTGTGACTCTATGGATGGCAATGTCTGTCCACCACTTTGATGAAGACTAAAATATATCACAATTATTCGATGGATTGCCATGATGTTTTGTACATTCATGGTCCCCAGAGGATGAATCCTACTGAGTTTGGTGATCCCCTGACTTTTTATCTAGTGTCACCATGAGGTTCACGTTTGTGGTTTTGAGTGAAATGTCTCAGCATCCACTAGATGGATTGACACAAAATTTGGTAGACACATTCATTTCCCCGACAGGATGAATTGTAAGAACTTTGGTGATCTTCTAGCGCCATCATCAGACCAAATACCTGCAAAACTAATGACATTCCCATCAGCCTCAGCTGTACTTTTGCGTAGTTCAAATGTCCCTCCCCTGACTCCCTCTAAGTCAGTGAGGGCTCAGGGCTGCCCCACTGTGAAATCAGCAAAGTGTTTGAGGGCTTTGTCACTGACTTTTTGAGCCCTTTAATCACACTGTCCATTGCTTAAGAAAACCCTCACAATGCATAGTGTTGCAACAATAAAAAGGCAATGAAGGCGGAATTGTGAATCATAAAAAAAATAATAAACAAAAACATGTAATGAGTTTATTCATTTAGCTCAAAGCACTACTTTGCCTAAGTATAGCCTCATGGAGCTGCTACTGTGGCTGTAGACTCTTGGTCTTGTTACATTTTTGGTGACACAATAAGTCCATCATGATGTTATCTATCCTTGTCTACCACTGTTGACTACTGTCAACAGTATAAATGTCTCTAAATCAACAACATATTCTTCAGGAGCTAAAGCATTTGAGCATTACCTATTGGAATGAGGTTAACACAGAGGATCATAACGCCTCCAAGGAGGAGTGTAGAAGATTGGCAGAGGTGTCTGGAGCAGTACTGGAGCAGCAGCAAGGCAATAATGTAAGCTGGTACTTCTATCACAGCAGACAAGAAGCAGTTTAAGTAAGGGTCGCCGTGCAGGTTTGAAGTGTTGAGGATTAAAGCGTAGTAACTAATGGTGATGATGATCCTGCAGAGACAGTCAAAACAACGAGTTGAATACATAGGATGGGAAACATCAAAAGCTAAACCAAAAGCCAAACAATTCTGGGTGCAACTGTTGTAATTATCTTGTATAACAACAACACTTTTTGATTTTAATATGGGCATGAGCTGGGAAGGAAGGTGTAAAGTGTGACCATTACTGATTTAATCGTCTTTTGGTTTTGATGCTTAAAGGATTCATGTTGTGAGGAAATTGTAGACGTACCACAGAAATGAACACAATAACGTAACAGAGAACACATTGCAGCTGGTCAGGATAACTGAGATGTTGTATTTCTTGTCTTTCATAGCTTGTGCATCTTCGATCTGGGAAAAACAAGAAATAGTTTCAACAATTAAACTTGAAAGGTCCAATCCTGAATCTGTGTAAATGAAACAGGAGCCCTATTTTAATAAGTGCAGTGTGCAATAACAAGAGGTAGGTCGTGGGCGCACGGATTGTGTGGTCACCTGCTACTTTGGTTCATGTAGGTGCAGCAGTGAAAAGTGCAAAAGGACTGGGTGAGGTGGAAAATACACTGGAGGATGTGATGATTAATAGATATACTGTCGGCCAGTCATATCACTGCCTGAAACAGCTGTCCATCACAGGGAAGCATGACAACAATAGCTCAAGAAATGGAAAGACGCTTGGTTGGACAAATGGTTTTGTTTTATTTCAAATCAATAAACGTCTTAGGACCTCTGAGGCATGTGCAGTTCATGTTTATCACATATTAAGAATAAAAACCAGCTGATAAACTTACCTCAGCTTGTGTAAAAATGGCCTGTGGAGCCTCTATGTTATTCCTCTTGGCAGCGTCTCTCAGTATGGCCTCAGCCTCCTCCACTCTTCCCCGATAGAGCAGCCAGCGAGGAGACTCTGGGACTAACCTGGAGAGAATCACAGGTACACAACAATATCAGCAGATAAACTCAGAGATGCAGGACAAAATGCACCAAACCACTCTGTGGTCCTTAACCATAACCCTAAGGGGCCTGGTCACACCAGCATTTATAGCAACAAACTGTGGATCAAATCAAACCACAATGTTTACCTTTAAAGGACCAGAAAACAATATGGAGGAAGCTATCATGTTATCTAATTATATAACTCTGCTCTACCAAAGTATTAGCCCGGTTTGGGACTCTCTCATCCACTGTGTGAGGAACGCAGGTGAGTATTGGAGGTGGTAAAGACGTGCATTGGCCAAACCAACCATATCATGACACACCCACTGCAACTGGTGAGAAACTGTAGCAGTCGTAGTTGTTCTTCCCACCAGCCACTAGGGGCAGCAATAAGCCCATTCCACATTGGAAAAAAAAAACTTGGACAAGCCCCACAAAGGTGAGATTTATCCTATATTGTAAATGTGTTAAAACAGTATGCTTTGTTTTTTACAAGAGAGAAGGCTTCAATGATGTTGATTAACTGGCTGCTTTGGCAAATGCCTGTCTGGTATCCATAAGCTTTTCTATGAGAAGCCTCCGAGATTGTTTTTATTTATTTTGGTGTGATACCTTCGTGAAGCTCCTACTTACAATATTAATATTTGTTATACATATACATCACAATAACCAAAAACTAACCACCTCATTTTTTTTGGTTGATTACTTACTGTTTTATGGTGAATTGGGAATGTAAGACATCTCTGAATGAATTGCAGCCCTCACCACATCTGAACCAAACTAAATCTTTACCCTGACTGAGTCACCATCACCGTCTTGAGAATTACAGCCCTGCAGCTCTCTGAGGGGTGTTACTTTTTTGATTGCCACTCTAATGGGATTGGTTTGTTGAAACTGAGCAGTTAGTCCAGTATTTCCACCTGTGACAAGCAAGTGAAGAACAGAGAAAATGCACTTAAATACCTCTGAGTTACAAACAATCTTACTGAAGGACCCTACCAATCAATATAAAGGTTGCTGTGTAAGAGGACAAGCTGAAATACAACATATGAGTATTCTTACCACCATAGAGGGATGTAGATCAGGCTACAGGCGGCCATGGGAATCAGCAGCATCCGCCAATCACGGAGGAAGTAAGCCACAGCTGGCATTGCCATGTACCCCAAAGCCGAGCTCATAAAAACCCCAAGAGAGCAGAAGACCACTCTGGCTTTTGGGTTTAGGATTTCTGTACCTGTAGGTGTAATAAATTAAAGGAGAACTTATCAAAATGAAGCTGAGACTCAAGTTTCTAGGTGCTTAATTGCCAGTCAGTTCTGTTCAGGCAAATTTCGTGTGGGATCAGCGACCAAGAGGAAGAGAATATACTTTTCATTGCGGAGGCATTTATATGCAACCAAATATCTTAAAAATTATGATTATATGCAACTATTTTGCATCAGCAAACAACATTTTGGGGAAAGTGTAATGCCGTCCAGATTATGTTCTATAAACATGCATAATCTAAGCCCTTTTACCTCCGAGACCTACTTTCATAGGCACTGAACATTGTCTTTAAATGTACATTTTTGACAGCCTGCATTACACATTTGAAATACTTGTACACATTTGTACACTATTGATTTTTTTTTTTCACTTGGACCCCCAATAAGTTTTGAACCAAGAAGAATTATTTTGTTCTGTTTTACCTACCAGGTCGGACAGGCCATAACGACATACCTAAACACATCAAGCGGTATCAATTATTGCATGTTCGAAAACCTTAACGGAAAACATACCCAGCACAAATGCAATGATATAGTTGGAGAATCCCCCTGCACCCGCAAAGAAGAAAATTAGGGTGAAGACCTCCCAGCTCTGGGAGAATATCTGCGCTGTGATTGCCACAGTCTGAAGGAGCATCATGAGAAAGAGTGCTGGCCTCCTTCCATACCTGTGGAAGAAAAACAGTTTGTAGTTGAGTAAGTTATATGACTTTTCTTTAATCCCTAACAGCAAAACTGGACTGTTTCAGACAATGTTGTGTACAGTACAGACCTGTCTGACATCTGGCCCGAGACAAACGCTCCCACTAACACACCAACGTAATGGATGGAGGTGGTCAGCGGAGTTTTGTATGCATTCTCACACACCAAGTCCCACTGCAAAATCAACACATGTTCTCACTCTTTTATTCATAGCTACTGACATTGTGAAAACGTCTGTCTCATGTGGATCTTTAATAAGAGTCATGTCTCTGTGACTACAAGGCTTTTAAACCGTGTACACTGAGGGAGACTACCACAGGAAAATCTCACAGCAAATTATGCAGTCTTTGACTCTCTGTCTTACAACAATTTCCATCTTTAAATAAAATACAAAACACTCCCTTTGTGCGTCAGTTGTAAGAATAACATGTCTCTTTTGTCATGCCTGGTTTTGACTAGTTGCTGCACACACTCGCTCAAGCTCCCACAGAGATAACAGTGTCTGCTCTGTCCTCTAACAGCAAGACAAAACAAGTTCCTCTCATGAACATAAGGCAAACATTCACTTTTAGCTGTTAAATCACTATTTATTAAGTGACACCTAAATCACGTTTTTTAGAAGCTATAATTATTTTGTTTATTATTATATAACAGTAGCAGTAGTAACACTAATAGTACTATCAGTCTTATTAGTAGTAGCAGTAATGTTATCGGTAGTGCTAGTAATAGTGGCAACAATATCACAGTTAATACCTTTGTGCCAATAGCAGCAGCAGCATGATCAGCAGCAGTTGTAGTAATCACACAGATCTAATTATTGCTCATAGTAGTAACAGCATTAGCATTAGAGTTCTAATTATGCTAACCTAGCCGAGGTTATTTGGTCGTTCAGCTAAACGTTATTGTCATAACATTTTGTAATTTGAGGTATATTGTGTTATTTTTGTGAAACGTAATTTAAAATATTCCCAGTTTGGATCCATCAACTCCGCAACAGCTACACCTGGCAGTTACTGGGTGTAAATATTTAGTAAATACTAATCTCCAGGTAAGAACTAGCTTGTGTGGTGAATTTTTTTTAATTTAGTGACATTTAAATCTCCACTTATTAAACACTTATTACTAGGCTGAGTTTGAACAGCTGGAGTAACCATAATATCGAATCATTTAACTTTCATCACTAATCTCTTCTATTTCAACAGGCTCTTGTACTCAGTGTTACTGGTCATTATGTTATGACAGTTTGGACTCTCTAAAAATCTTTTGCCTGAGACTTTTCATTACTATGTTTGACTCTTTGGGGTTACCTTATTGCACATTTATTGAATAATTATTAGTAGGAGTATGGGACATAGTCACAAAAAGGCTTCTAAACACAATTTTTTGTGGAAACCTTGAAAACATGTTTGATTGGAAGTTGACTGATGACTTATCACTCACCTCTGTGACAATGGTTGACTGGTAGATTTCCTTGCTGTATGTCCACCCATCCAGACAACTCTCCAAAGGAATTTCACTAACGTTCACGTCCACATTTGGGAGGATTTTATTTTGAGAGTAGTTCCTGACAATTTCCAGGTTAAGCCTTGAGCAAGAGCTGCGCTTTGCAATGCCATCGACTGTTTCCAACGGGATCGTCACATTTCTCCACAGCTCACTGATGCTGTAGTTTTCAGGGATGTAGCACTCGTGAGGTGGGGTATCACCTACAAATACTATATAGATGCCAATAAACCCATTCGGGAGGATGCTGATGGCCAGTGCAAAAAAAATCCTTAGTTGGAAGGGTCCCCAATACCCAAGAAAAGATGTGATGCTGTCATAGTCTCTAATTTTTAAGTTGCCCATTATCTCATCCTTGATATTTAAAAAAGAAAAGGAAAAAGACGAGCAGACACTTCTGATAGGCACAAGATAGAGTGTGCTCTACTGCTCTATGAAATGCATTTGATGCCATGTGAGCCGTATAACTGAGTTCAGGTCTTATATGCCAGAGTCACCTGACGTGGGAGGTTACACAGTTACACGCAGTTCTAATCAGAGAATTATATTCATCATAGATGGTGTAATGCAATGAGATGTCTTTTGAGGAATCCTTGACAAAGGAGTTAATCATTTTCAAGCAGAGGTAAAACATTAATGAAGCCTGTTACTGTCATTTCCAGACATGGTTTAGAGATAAAGTAGTTATGACTCTTTTGCCTCAGTGTTCATTCGTGGTTCTCCATAAACTATCGCAGAGGAGCAAAGTCCTGTTGGACTACAATCAGTGAGGAGTTGTATTTAGTTCTTAATACAGTTTTGACAGAAAATAACTAAACAGGCTTGAAATACATCAGAGTTTATGCAAATTGTGTACTCTGCCTTGGACTGATTGAACATTTTTTAACAGAAATCCACACATTATTCCAAAAGGTGTCCCCTTTTCTCTCGTCATAATCTTCTGAACATGTTTCCACACTGAATCTTTGCTCTTGAACTTCAGAGATGCATGACTGCATCACAAAATGTAACATAATGTAATAATCTCCCACACAACTTTGACCCAGAGAGATATTTCTCCCAGTTTACATGAGGTAAATTGTATTGAATGTACTGTATGTAATTGTTAAACAGACAAGGTATATAACGTGTTAATTAGTGAGCTCTGGAGGTGGTGGTAGATTTGTTCTTTGGACATTGCCATGCTAGCTTTTTCCACCCGTATCCAGTCTTTATGCTAAGCTAAGCTAACCGGCTGTTGGTTGTGGCTTTATATTTATCATACAGACAGGACAGAGATATTGTTTTTCCTCATATGTTACCCAAAATGTCAAAAAATTACATATATATCTAAAACTTGCTGCAATATAACAACTTCTGCTAAAACACCTGTGGCTTCATCAAGTATGTTTGTTCATTGTCATTGAGCACTGATGAAAGCATTATTATTTCATCCAGCTATCTTTATATTATAATATATTTTACCTTGATTTTGTTCTTTGTTTTTCTTACCTGTGTTACACTGAAAGCTGTGAAACGATGGATACTTTGGAAAACTTGTGTGAGAATAAAATGGTTACAAATGAGGCTCCCCAGTGTTAAGCAAATCACAAGGAAAATAAATGTGTTTATTCAGCATACTGTTAACTTAAAACAGAACTTCACATAAAACAAAACATCTTAATGAGCAAATAGGTCAGTAAAATGCTTTGGAGAAAAAACAATAAAATGTATCACCTGTAGTCTAGTTACAGTCTGTGACCATCACTGTTGTTTCATGACGTTTGACATTCAAAAAAAGGAACAAAACAAAAACACACATAAATCATAACTAACTATAACTTGGATTCTTTACTCTGATAATCAGCTGTGCTCTCTCCATTTTCAGCTTCCTTTTCCTTTTTTCCTCTTCCCCTGTTTGAACATTAAAATGACATTTAGCGACAGTGTCAGGTCAGGGGTCAATTATGTTTTTCTAACAACACAAAGAGCTCGGCACGTTGCATGTGTAAGAGCAACAAAAGAATCAATTATTAATTGTTTGTGCAGCACTTTTATGAAACAGTTCACAAACGGCCTCACAAGAGATACACTATTCCGTAAAGTTAAACCAAGCTGTGTCAATCATTAAAAATATCTGCACTGAGATATGTATTTTAATTTTTGAATTTCATTAGTTTCTCCCACTGACAGTGGAACACAGAGCTTCTCCTGAACTAATCAACTTAACTAAATGTTACAGCTGTGACCGTACCCCAGTAGATTTCCCAGTGTTTCCTTGTGTTTTCCCTTCCCGATGTTCCCAGTGCCCCTCTGTCTGTCTATGTTGTGTTTACATGCGTGTCTGTTGGCTGGCGTGGGCGTGGTCCTCCTTCTCCGGCTTCCCGGCTCTGCTCCTCTCACACACCTGCCTGCAATCTGCTCACCTGCCTCTCATCAACTCATCAGCCTGCAGTATACGTAACCCGGCCTTTCATCCACTCATCCCCAGATTGTTGTCTCAACCCCAGTGGTAGTCACGCTTCAGGCCATTCAGTACATTTTGCAGCAACCTATTGTCTAGTCTTTTCCTCGTGCACTAACCTGTCTTCTCTGTGGTCAGGATCATCTCCAGCCTGTCTGTCACTTGCCTGCCAGCCCGCCACTCCACCAGCCCAGCAACTCTCTTTTCCCCCTGCACATGCTTGATCCCCATTTCCAGCCATCTCCCTCTCACCAGCCACCTCATTGCAATAAAACGCCTTCATTCCTAAAACAATCCACTTGTCCGTGTCCTGCGCTTGGGTCTCTCCAGTGACTGTAACACTAAATTTGACTTGACACGTCACTGAAGTAACTTGTAAACAGATCTTTCAACAACAGTTGGTACCTCTGCAGTGGCTACATCTGTGCAGAACACTGTGGCCAGTAAACATACAGAATGCGTATCAACTCACCTGCATATCTGCTGCATTTGTGATATGGTCTCTGGCAAAGCCTTCCCATATGTTTCTGGCAGCAGGAGACACAAGACGGCACCAGAAATGGCTAAACCTCCCATCAATATATATGGTAGTGCCTTGAAATATTGTCCTGGAAAAAAAAAATACCATGAGAAGGGCAGAGAAACCATAAATTAAATACCTGTACTGTAGGTGCAATTTAGATAAAAAAAAAACACAGTTCCTAAGCTTCCTGTACAATGATTGTTGACAGAAATGAAGCTATTCCCTCGACAAGAATAAACACATCTAGCATCTAACTAAATCTTGACGTCAAGACAAGAGATCTACCCAGGAACCTCTTACTGCAATAGGGCTGCAACTAACAATTATTGAATTATTGATGAATCTGCTGATTATTTTCTCGATTAAACGATTAGTTAAAAAACAGTGAAAAAACGGCATTCATTTTCTCTCGCTAATTTTGTCTGACTAACTAAACTAAACTGACCAATTTGCTAATTGACTAATTGCTGCAGCTCTACACTGCATAAAATAATCAAATTATCTATTACAACAGCTTCTATTTGGGTCAGAGAAATTGCCCTGTCACTGGCTATATGCTCAAAATAGAAAACTAAATATACTTACCCAGATAAATGATAAAGGGGGAGACGATGGTTCCAATGCGAGCAGCCATGGAACAACAACCCATTGCTGTATTTCTGATAACAGTGGGGAAGAGCTCTGATGAGACGGCATACACCACACAAAATGAAGACGTTATGCCGAACTTCCCCAACATCTCAAGAAACACAGACACACCTGGTAAATCTGAGGAAATAAAAAAAATAATAACAGCAAACACAACAAAAAAGTCAAATGAGTTACATGCAAAATATCTTAAGTCCATTAAAGGAGTTTTCTTTTACTTCCCCCATGTGAAACTTAATGAATGTGCCTAATACATTTTTAGCTATGCTAGTGGCGTGACTCTATGGATGGCAAGTCAGTTGGTCAGTCAGTCCACAACATGTTTGTATGGTGACGTTAGCGTTTGCCTAAGTACAGCCTCACGGAGCTGCTACCGTAAACTCTTGTTACATTTTTGGTGACAAAATAAATCCATCATGATGGTATCTATATGTTAACTATATGTCCCTTAATCAACAACATATTCTTCAGGAGCTAAAGCATTTGAGCATTACCTATTGGAATGAGGTTAACACAGAGGATCATAACGCCTCCAAGGAAGAGTGTAGAAGATTGGCAGAGGTGTCTGGAGCAGTACTGGAGCAGCAGCAAGGCAATAATGTAAGCTGGTACTTCTGTCACAGCAGACAAGAAGCAGTTTAAGTAAGGGTCGCCGTGCAGGTTTGAAGTGTTGAGGATTAAAGCGTAGTAACTAATGGTGATGATGATCCTGCAGAGACAGTCAAAACAACAAGTTGAATGCATAGGATGGGAAACATCAAAAGCTAAACCAAAAGCCAAACAATTCTGGGTGCAACTGTTGTAATTATCTTGTATAACAACAACACTTTTTGATTTTAATTTGGGCATGAGGTTGTGAGGAAATCGTAGACGTACCACAGAAGTGAACTCAGTAATGTAACAGAGAACACATTGCAGCTGCTCAGGATAACTGAAATGTTGTATTTCTTGTCTTTCATAGCTTGTGCATCTTCGATCTGGGAGAAACAACAAGAAATGGTTGCAACAATTAAACCTGAATGGTCCAATCCTGAAACATTTTAGGACCTCTGAGGCATGTGCACTTCATGTTTATCACTGATGTGTATTATTTGATACTAATCATAAAAGTAGTCTTTATCTGAAAATGCTATGTAGTACAAAGTTGCCACGTATGCAATGTTCCAGGTAAACAACTAGCAGACGTTGGGGCCCCATAAAAGATAAGATGTATTGTTGTTTAGACGAGGTCTTCCTTGGTATGTGAAAGGTTATCTCTGAGAGGTTAAGGTACGTGAAACATCATTCTGAGAGGTCTCTTTTCTGAGCCCTAGATAGGGAACGGAAGTTTACAGACTCGTGTGTTGTAGTAGGACCCCATGCATGTTCGACAGTGTTCGAGGCAGCAGTACTGATTTGCTGTCCAGGTTAAGATGCGCATGCCTGTTGATCCTGATCTTTTATGCAAATAAAGAATATTATGTGAAAAGTCAGTATCAGCGGAGTTTCCTTCCATCATCGGACCATCGCCTACATCTGGGGAATGAAGAAGAAATTAACAACATCACATGTTAAGAATAAAAACCAGCTGATAAACTTACCTCAGCTTGTGTAAAAATGGCCTGTGGAGCCTCTATGTTATTCCTCTTGGCAGCGTCTCTCAGTATGGCCTCAGCCTCCTCCACTCTTCCCCGATAGAGCAGCCAGCGAGGAGACTCTGGGACTAACCTGGAGAGAATCACAGGTACACAACAATATCGTATTGCAGGGAGTAAAGATGTTGGCCAAACCAACCATATCATCTTTGCATGACTCAGTGTGTGTTACTTTTCTGACTGCCACTCTAATGGTACTTGTTTGCTGAAACTGAGCAGTATCTTATCTTAGTACAGATATCTTCTTACTGTCTTATTAGTATTACTGTATATTAGTTTGCACTGGTGGTCATATTTCCAGCCATATGTGACATGCAAGTGAAGAACAGGGAATTTACATTTAAACCAAGCAATATAAGAGGGCAAGCTGAAATAGAACATATGAGTATTCTTACCACCATAGAGGGATGTAGATCAGGCTACAGGCGGCCATGGGAATCAGCAGCATCCGCCAATCACGGAGGAGGTAAGCCGCAGCTGGGGTTACCATGTACCCCAAAGCTGAGCCCATAAAAACCCCAAGAGAGCAGAAGACCACTCTGGCTTTTGGGCTTAGGATTTCTGTACCTGTAGGTGTAATACGTTAAAGGAGAACTTATCAAAATAAAGCTGAGACTCAAGTTTTAGGGTGCAAAATATACTTTTCATGGCAGAGGCATTCATATGCAACTAAACCATATAAATCATATTGAACTATTATGCGTAAAGCCGTCCAGATTACGCTCTATAAACGTGTTGATGCCGAATTTATGAGACAGGAGGCACACCCAGGATGCCACTGTGAAAGACAAGCGCTAGTGTAAGCTCCCCAAGACCTTCTTTCATAGGAACTGAACATTGTCTTTAAACATACATTTAATCTACATGTATCTGTGTTTTGAAAGCCGGCAATACACATATGACATACTTGTACACATTTGTACACTATACAGATATAATTAGTTTCACTTGAGCCCCCAATAAGTTTTGAGCCAAAATGTGAGTAAGTGAATTATTTTGTTCTGTTTTACCTACCAGGTCAGACCGGCCATTATGACATACCTAAACACATCAAGCGGTATCAATTATTGCATGTTCAAAATCCTTACTGGAAAACATACCAAGCACAAATGCAATGATATAGTTGGAGTATCCCCCCGCACCCACGAAGAAGAAAATTAGGGTGAAGACCTCCCAGCTCGGGGAAAATATCTGCGCTGTGATTGCCACAGTCTGAAGGAGCATCATGAGAAAGAGTGCTGGCCTCCTTCCATACCTGTGGAAGAAAAACAGTAATTAAGTAACATGAATTTTCTTTATCCCTAACTGCAAATCTAGAATTAAAAAAAAACAAGTCAAACAATGTTTGTGTACAGTACAGACCTGTCTGACATCTGGCCTGAGGCAAACGCTCCCACAAGCACACCAACGTAATGGATGGAGGTGGCCAGCGGAGTTTTGTATGCATTCTCACACACCAAGTCCCACTGCAAAATCAACACATGTTCTCACTCTTTTATTCACCAATATTATACAACAGTATATCCACAGTCTAATACTGGAAGTAGCAGCAGCAGTAGTCACACTGATAGTACTATCAATCTTATTACTAGTAGCAGAAACGTTATTAGTAGTGCTAGTAATAGTGGCAACAATAACACAGTAGTCACACAAGTGATACTATTGTGCCAGTAGTAGCAGCAGCATGATTAGCAGCAGTCGTAGTAATCACACAGATGGCAGTATTGCTCCTAGAAGTAGTAACAGCATGAGTATTAGTAGCTTTAACTCACATAGTGCTAATATGCATTTACAGTACTGGTAGTAGTAGTTACAGCAGCTATTGGCAATTTGTAGTAGTAATGGCATCAGTATTATAAATAGTAAACAAACATTTCAAATGAGTGCACTATTTGCTACTTTGCCCGTCCTAAATTCTTTACAACCATTATCTTGTTTCAAACTAGTGATTTACTAGATTGGATTGCACCATTAAAACTTGAGAAATGTCTTAGCTTTATGATAATGCTGTTTAACTTCATGAAAATTAATAGGAGCAAGTGTGTATGGGTAATGAATGAAAGTTTGGACTTTGGCCCTGCTTAGTGCAATTTCTGCACTATGAGTGCTGCCACTTTGCAGCCATATAGTTAATTTAGATTGGACTCGAAAGTTGATTGATGACTTATCGCTCACCTCTGTGACAATGGTTGACAGGTAGATTTCCTTGCTGTATGTCCACCCATGCAGACAACTCTCCAAAGGAATTTCACTCACGTTCACGTCCACATTTGGGAGGATTTTTTTTTGAGAGTAGTTTCTGACAATTTCCAAGTTAAGCCTTGAGCAAGAGCTGCGCTTTGCAATGCCATCGACTGTTTCCAACGGGATCGTCACATTTCTCCACAGCTCACTGATGCTGTAGTTTTCAGGGATGTAGCACTCATGAGGTGGGGTATCACCTACAAATACTATATTTGTGCCAACAAACCCATTCGGGAGGATGCTGATGGCCAGTGCAAAAAAAATCCTGAGCTGAAAGGGTCCCCAAGACCCAAGAAAAGATGTGATGCTGTCATAGTCTCTAATTTTTAAGCTGTCCATCACCTCCTTGATATTTTAAAGGCGTCAATACTGATAGGCACAAGAGAGAGTGCTCTGCTGCTCTATGAAATGTATTTGAAGCCATGTGAACCATAAAACTGAGCTCATGTTTTATGTGACAGCTTCGCCTGACCTGGGAAGTTACACAGTTACATACAGTGCTGTTAAAAAAAAAAGGTTTAACACCACTTGAGTTTATGCACATGTTTAAGACACAGAATCACCCTCAGGTCCAGACTGGTGCAACACATTGATTACAGGAGTTACCTGTGAAAAACATTCATGACAATAGTCAGCAACACTGTTCATATCATCGGCTGGCGTTCACTTAACATACATTAGCTCTGCTTTTTATTACCAATGTGTAACAGAGTGTAACATCACGTCAAAAATGAGACCTTCCCCGACTTTCTAGGTTGCGTATAACAGCCTGTGGTGATTTCTATGTAAAGGACAGTGACTTTCTGTCACTGTTGTGTTGTTGTGCAGTCACCTGGTTTAGAGATAAAGAAGTTATGACCCTTTTGCTTCGGTGCTCATGTGTGTTCATGTGTGGTCCTCCATAAACTATCACAGAAGACCAAAGTCCTGTTGGACAGCAGCCCATGAGGAGTTTATTCAGTTCTTAATACAGTTTTGACATGGAACAAATTAAACAGGCTTGAATACATTACATTACAAATTTATATAGATGCCTTCATTTTGTAAACTTCTGTTAATATCTGGTTTTGTAGTTGTGGTTTATAGCCGTTGCCATGGGAACACGACATACTGTAGGATACTATTTTAATGGCACAGCTTAAGGTAACAGTGTTAGTTTGTGTGTTTTACAGTAGATACAACACATGTGGATATATTAATAATATCTCAATTTGAAAACTTTACGTGTACAATTTCAAAACTCATAGCTGTGCGTATACACTCTTTGAGGTAGATATTTGTGCATCACAAATTAAAATGTATGTTCAGGCACATGATTGATCTGTAATTAATCTGTTTTTGTTACTTTTGGATGGAGTCATGCTACTTGTTTCCACCTGTTTCCAGTGTTTATGCTAGGCTAAGCTAACCGGCTGCTGGCTGTGGCCTCTTTTCACTCGCAGCAACAACGATTACACAGAGAGAACCACAGTAATTCAGGATCTGGTTTTTTTTTGTTGGTAAAAAAGATGAAAACAACTCACACTGTGCATTAGAAGGATTCATATCTTCATATTTTAATTGCATGTGTTGTATGGCAAAAATTAGAGACCAATCAGACAGATATTTCAATTTCATACAAAACTTGTGATCTAAACATTTTTCAAAAACAACATTTCTAAAAAAAAAAATCTTGAATTAGCAGGCATCAACTGAGTAAAAAAATAAAGAGTTTTTAAAAAATAATAAAAAACCAACAGTTCTTGGCCGTGCATGTTTTGGATTTTATTTTCAGATTTCAGATCATTACTTTCAAGCAAGAGAAATGTTCTTTCTTTCTGCTTATCTGTCTGTCTTAAAAGCAAAGCAAGGCCGTTGAGAAAAACTACGGATTAAGAGTTTGCAAATCAGGTTTGGCCTCATGTTGTATGGGTGGGTGGCACCCCCCTCCATTTTCTACATATTTCTTCTTTTTGGGTCCATTGCACAACCTGTAATCAAAGGAAACACCATGTTAAAAATAGAAAATGAGCAAAACAGCTAACACAAATACATAAACGGCAGTTGACATATTTATAATTTCCACTTCTCTTTTCTTTCATTTTACTATAAGTTTTTATTTTGACTGACTGATTAAAACTAGGCACATTTCTTTTTGAACTCTGTATTTTTTTTTAAGGTAACCATAGCCTACTATGGAGTCAGCGTGATAGAATAAGATATGCATTGTCATATCAGTAAGTCAACCAATCTGGACCTTTTTTCTTTCAAGAACGAGCACTAAAACCACTGTAACTTCAAAGTTAATTGTGCAGTATTTGACTGAGTCAGTGCGTTTATCTCATCTAATCAAGTGCGTTGTAAATTATGTTGTAATGGTTACCGGAGAAACGTGTGAACTACAGTGACCTGAGTGAAATGCACATACCCCTGACATTCTTGCATCTGATCCATTGTTTCTGGAAGGTCTCTATTGAGGGTCTCCGGGAGGAAGAAGTTCACCACAGAGGAGGCAATTGTGAGACTTCCCATGAGAATATAAGGCAGAACCTTATTATAAGTACCTGTAAATAACAAAGGAGCAAAATTCTACATTAGAAAATGACAAACTTTTCCTTGAATATATAGAAACATACCGTACAGCGCAGTGACTATGCTGCATCTTTGTGAGATACTGCACTCAACATCTACATACCTAAATAGATGACATAAGGAGCTGTGATACTGCCAATGCGTGCAGCAGAGGAGCACATTCCCATGCCGACGTTCCTGAGTACGGTGGGGTAAATCTCAGCGGTGTAGATGTACACGATGCTGAAAGCCATGGTGAAGCCAAACTTCCCAGTCATTTCCAGTGCCAGAGCAACATACTGAAGGGCTGAGGAGGATAGAGAGAAGATAGAAGATAGAAGAACAGGCCAGGTGCTCAATCACATGTAGTAAGTCCAAGGATCCAGGTCACAGAACATAAAACATTCAGGCAGAGAAAGATATATGAAGGCCTTTCTGCCTTGATGATGACCCTGTGAGGTTGAAACCAGTAGGCGTTTTAACCAACATGCCGGATGAAATAAATAGAACTTTTTAAAAATAGAACTTTTCTTCTTACTCTGCCTAAGAGTGCCTGAACAATGTCCTCTCTTCTGTGACCTAATCTTTAGTACTTCAACTGAACCTTCTTTAATGCATTTCAGACAAATTAATTGATTGGAGGATGCAATCATTTACAGTAGAGTATGGCTTCTTTATCATCTTGAAAAATATAACAGGACATTATAGAACATACAGGAGCATAAATGTTTCCTCCCTTATTACTCAAAAACATCATGTAACTAGTTTATTATATCCCTTTGGGGGGTTGTTTGGGTGATGGTGGAAGGGTCATGTCGCTAAGCTCACGTGGGTTTGTTTAATGTATAGCTTCGGAAGTACCATCTGATGTTATATATTACTGCCATACAGCAAACTGCACGTACTTGGTGGTTTAGTGTAGAAAATTCAATCATTGCCAGTGTGGAAAAAGATGATAACAGGAAAAGTACATTTCTGAAATTCCTTTAGTTGCCTAGAGGGAGAAACAGATATTGCTTCACTCTTCTTGGAAGGGGCATACTACTTATGTATTCATTATGTTTCCACGTTTCTGTGAAAGTGCTTTGGCTGACACCATGTACCATATCCTCAATGTATGGATCTGAATTGCACAATCAGCGCCAGTAATTTACATATGTGATAAAACCCTCTTCTTGGAACCAGCCTTTCCAGGCACCTTGTGACAAGCTATACATTACGCCATAGGTCGAACATTATCTCCTCTTAAGAAAAAAATGACAAGACCGAGGAAAAAAAAAGGAGGACAGAATGAGATTTATGACTGGACAAGGGTCACACGGATGTAGAATGTATTTTTTTAGCTTTAGTACAAATAGAGCAGCTTTTCAACTGAAAACACATTGCTGCAAATTAAATGAACAGCTGTATAATATGTATTTATTTTCACACCTACCTCTAGTAATATTAAGTCATGGAGATGTTTTGGCTGAGATGTCTGTGATTTGTGCCTCCACCTCCAATACAATGGAGATTTCATTTGGAGAACTTATAACATTGTAAATAATCAACAGGAACATGCCTTTATAAAAGCAGTGTCCCCATTAATCTGGATAATCCACAGACTTTACTTTGAACACTTTTTGGAACATTTTTGTTTTAAACTTTCTACAGTGAAGAAATAGTCCCTATATAAACAGTGTCCTTTGGAATATCCAGAGTAACAGGGACACTGTTTCTGGGAAGAGATGTTGTTGTTGTTTTGTAATTTAGGTGAACTCACCCTATAAATGTCATGCTGCCATGTAAATTAAGACACTCATCACCCCCATGGCTGTGGTGAGGGTTTCTCGGCCATTAACTTTTTAGCTGAAGTGAAAACTTTTATAGCGTAAATCGCTGTGTGTGTGTGTGTGTGTGTGTGTGTGTGTGTGTTAGACAGGTTGTCAGACTGAAATTTTTCATAACAACAAAAGAAGTCTTACAATCAGGGATGCACTGGATGAGAAGAAGAACTCCTCCTCCAATGACGAGGAACGATGAGAGAAGCGCTCTCCTTGGACATTTCCTCAGCAGCCAAGTAGAAACGACGTAGGCAGGGACCTCAGTAGTCGCTGATAAAAAGCAATTCATGAAGGGGTCGCCACTCAGGTTGGAGGTGTTCAGGGATAATCCAAAATACCCAATGTTTATTGCCATCCTGAAAAGAAAAACAAAAACTAGAATGAATGGCATATTATCGATTAAATGTCATGGGATGAACACTTACATTGTACATGTGTTGTTGTTACTTGGTTCATTTATATTCATGTGGACAGATATCATCATTAAATAAACAAAGGTGTACAAAGTGTGAATGATAACCTTCATTTATTGTCAGAATGAGGAAAAAAAAACAACCACCACTCACCACAAAAGGAGACACATCAGTGTGATGCATCTGATGTTCTTGGATTTCAGAATATCGAGCATGGTGTAAGTCCTGCTGGGAGATAATCCCTGTAGCTAAAACCAGTGAAAACAAGATAATTCATGTGGTTAAGTTTTCCAGGATTGCACACAGAGTATGTCAAATATGTTGCAGATTCAATTTAGATTTCAGCCAAGGACCAATTGATGCAGTCTTTATAAGGGATTCATTTTTTTATTTTTAGACATAACTTTGTATATTACATAAAGCTGAGGACATTTCCATTCCCATAATCAGATATGAAGACACTATTTTTAGTAAAGTATAAGGGACTTTATAATTAAAATGTCACAAAGATATTATCTAGAAAAGAAACACACCTCAGACTCTTTAAAAATGATCGATGGTGCCTCAACTTTGTTCTTCCTTGCAGCATCTCTCACTATGGCCTCAGCCTCCTCCACTCTTCCTTGAGTGATCAGCCACCGAGGAGACTCTGGAATGAACCTGCACAAGCAATTTATAATCATATCTGTTAAACCATAAAAGCAGACTATGGGAACATTATATTCATGCACAAGATATTCGTTTAAAAATCTGAAAGTATCGTGGGAAACATACCACCACAGTGGGATGTAGACAACAGCAGTTGCGGACAGAACCGCAAGAAGAGTCCTCCATTCTCTGATGCCATATGCAATCCAGGGTAGTGTCATGTACCCGAGACAATAGAAAAGAAAGGCCCCGAGAGTTGTGAAGACCACTCGCATAGTTTTACTTAACACCTCCGTTCCTGTCCAAGATAAAATAAAATGTTAATGTTTAGAGTTATCAGCAAGAGATTAAAAAAAGATATACCAGTGGACAGTAATCATACTGAAATAATCAAATTATCTATTAGGATTAGGTTGAGGAGTATTTTAGAGTTCATACCTAGTACAAAGGCAGAAATATAGATGGAAATCTGGGAGGCTCCAACAAAGAGGAACATGATGCAGAACATCTTCCATGAACGAGAGAAGGACTGAAGCAGGACCGAGACACACTGGGCCGCAAGAGAGATGAAAACTACCTTCTTCCTGCCAAACCTGAATGGAAAAGAATTGTATATCATTGACAGTGATTCACAGACACAATGCGTTTAGAAAATATGAGACATGTTTGTGGTTGCTTTGTCCCTTTTTATGCTAAAACCCCTAATTTGAAGACAATGAGTTTTTTTATGGCCAAACCAAAGAATGTTCTTCACTGGGCACCTGACTTAAATACAACTGTGTTTAAAGCAGGGGTGTCAAACTCATTTCACATCGCGGGCCGCATACGGCCTAGGAAGATGTCAAGTGGGCCAGACCATTAAAATTGTAGCATACTCAGCTAGAAATAACAAAAATGTCATGTCTTTCCTTTGTTTTAGTGTAAAGAAGTACAAGAACATTAGGAAAAACTTGATATTTAATGAACTATTCTTTTACAAAACATTTCATGAAACACCTCAGATTTCTGTATGCATTGCAACTGATCCCATTGATTGTACAAAGGCACAAAACTTTAACAAGCAATTGGTATTGAAAAATATAGTAATGCACTTTAAGATTAAATGAGACTTATAAAGAAAGGACTTTTTAAACCATTTACGCATGTGCATATAAAATCTAAATTGAATCCCTGCCTACACCTTACAAACTAAAGAGAGTGCTATTAAATGTGTAAGGAAGAAAGTATTCACCTGTCCTGTAAACTTCAACTTGTGTAAACTTCATACATGAAACATACATACACATACAATGCATGCTGAAAATTTATAAGCTGTTGTATTTTTCGCCGTGAAGAGTCTCATAGTGGCGCCGAATATTATATTCCTTAAGTACCGACACTTGTTGCAAACACACCAAGCACAAAGGTTTCCCGTGTATCTCCGTAAATAAATAAGACGTGGTCCATTTTTCTTGGAAAATTCTACACTCTGTATCCACTTTTCTTCTTTTTGATAATGACATTTTGGCTAATGAGGGTGTAGCGGGCAGGTAGAGAACAGGGTAGAAACAACGTTGTACCAAACAGCAGATGGCGCATTGATACCATCTGCTGTTTGGTCTGTCTCAGTGATGCGGCGTGTCTTCTACTCTGACCAAAACAGTGCGCCCCTAGCGGATAATTCTTGAAAAGCAATAGGGCGATTACTGTACATTTAAACACACTCAAATTCAAGTTGAGAGTCAGCACTTTATCGTCATTGTTTCATATCCGATGTGTTGGAGTACAGAGCCAAAGCAATAACTTTTTCCTGTGAAACTTGGCTGTATGTTTCTAAATTGAATTCGGTACCTCCCTGGAGTGGGAAGCCGCGTGCAACTTAGTTGCATTGAATTCAAACTTTTTTGCAACTAGGTCAATGCAACAGCCAACCAATATGCTGATATCATGCCACATGACTTTTGATCAGGAGCCACTGTGACTTACTGCAATCCAAGACATATTTTCAAGGTTTGTGAACTACAGTTTATACATTTTTTGTTATACTCTAGGTAAGTTAAATAGCAGAAAATGATCCAGTAATTACATGAAGGCTCGACAATGTCCTTTTGCTAATCATAAACCCATTGCAGATCTATACAATAACCCTCACTGTGTGTGCTTTGGATTGTTTTAAATGTTTTGGCTGACATGTATTCTTTTCATTCTTCCCTTCTCTCTCAATCAAGTCTCTTCAGACGGCCACAGTATCACACCTCCAGAACCTAAACACTACAGACTGGTTTGTTGCTTGACCTCAAAAAGGGAACATTAGGAGATATGAGTTTAAATGAGCAACATGAGGACTGTTTATATTAACGTCTTGTCCTGAACTGCATACAGCTACATACAGGTATACTCTTCAACAGATTTACTTTAGTCTTTGAACTCGTCAGTGTGACTCGATGATCAAAAAGCTCTAAAACCTCAAAGCGCCCCCCCCCCCCATCCCCCGCCCCCCCCCTCACAGTTTTCACAGCTGCAGCTGTTCTGAGCCCCCTGCTTTTCTGCAATGAAAAGGTACACAACACAGGAACAACAACTCTGTGGCAGAAAACTACAGCACCCACTTAATGTACTACCTCTGACAAGCTGTCTCTTAGATCGAGCTAACTTTAATGTGGTTTTCTGTGGGCAGGAAACACAACTAGTACCCCAATGTTGAAATAAAACACAATGTTATAACTTGTAATTTTAGAATTAAGGAGCATTTTAATTTAAAATTTAAATAAATAACCATAACAAAGAGATGTTACAGTAACACTAAGGACATCATTGTGTGGACTTATGGTAATAATTTGAAACTCTTCTTGGCAACTTCTGTCAACTGAGTACACATGATGACACCATTCACCATCATTATTATTACACTAATTTTCCCTCAGAGGCAACTTGTAGACTCCTTCTCGGTACACTACTCTTGGCTGAATGTCTTTCTGTCATCTCAGACCATTTAATAAAGACAAAGTTGTTTTAATATTTGGGAACCCGTCACTGCAAGACTTGTGAGGACTTCAAAGTGGGCGGCTCTTCAATTTCAACAGTAGATGGAGCTGTTGTCATTAAAATCACAGTTTATTAGGTCCAAGCCGCCAGTAATATTCACTACAGTGAAATCCTCACTTATCTAATCCATAATTTTCTACTTTTATAACCATTTTCCAAACTTTCACCAACATTTCATGAATGATAAAATCCCCTTAGACAAAAATAACACACCTACAGTATGTAGTAAATGACAAAAGCTGTTGCTTGCTATACATAATCATATTTACGGTTCATATTGGACTATGACATGGGTGCGCTTAGAGGAATTCCACGGATAAATAAGGATGAAATACCTGTCAGAAAGCTGGCCTGAGATCAGGGACCCGACGAGGTATCCCACAAAGAGAGTCGAGGATGCAAAGGGAACTTTCCACTGGTTGTCACAAACAAGGTCCCACTGTGAAAAAAACGTGAATTACACAGATATTTCAAACCAAAAGACGAAGAAAAAGGAAAACTGAAAAGTTTCAGATTTGAAATTTCACATAAGTAACAACTCAGAAAACACACACATGCACTTTCATACTGACCTCAGTGACTATGTTGGATTGGTAGATCTCTTTGCTGTAGTTCCATCCATCCAAACATCCCTCCTGCTCCAGGTTAGTAAGGTTGACATCCCTTCCAGGAATATATCCTTCAGCGGAGAGATTTCTCACCACGTCCAGCTTATATCTGCTGCACTGGTTCTGCACCTCCGCACCATCCACTATCGTGAAGGGAATGATGGCATTTCTCCACTCCTCAGTCAAGTTAACGTCTGGAACGAGACAGTGGTGTTTCGGAGCTGCCCCGACAAAGACAATGTAAAGTCCATTGAATCCAGTTGAGACAAAAACTGTGTTCAGGAGGAAGAATGTGGTCCAGAAAAAAGGACCAGTCTGACCAAGGAATGCAGTGTCTTCATCATAGTCTCCCATTCTTTATTAAAAAAAACACCTCCCTGCTCTTGAGGGAGAAAAAAATCCTCTGAAATTCTTCAGAGTATGAGACGTGGTATCCCTCTTAAAGTCCTCGGCTTAGTGGTTGGGTTGAGCTCTCTGTGGGGCAGAGTGAGCTGGTCCCTCGGTGGGACAGAGTCACAATTGAAAAACTTCGGTTTCCAGTCCTGAAAGAGTATTTAACCTCCTTTCAAGGGGATAACGTCTTCATCTCAGGGTGACTTAGGACTGCTGGATACACTGTCTCTCAGTTTATGAGCAGAGAGGGGAGTCATTGATCTGAGATTAATGAATGAGAGGCCTCTCACTCACTGATTTGATTGGACTAACTGAAAGAAAAATGATCAAAAGCTTCAGAGTGGCCAATCTATCCACCCAGCCCCCACAACACAAGGTTGTATTTTCTCTAAACAGCATTCCACACTTTTAAATACCCCCAAAGACGTGCACGTGCCTGTACTCTAAATGTTGCTAAGTAGCATTAAGACTCCCATTGGACTATTTTTAAGCCACACTGTAGAGGCAAGCATGCCCTTACGTACAGTTCTGCAGAAATGGCAGCAATCCAGTATGTAGGCTTTGAACTGTATAATAAATATGTTCATTTAACTACATTTAGAATAAACTACTAAAATGGCTTATTTAAAAAAAACACCCTTATTTTTACAGTAATCTATTTTAGTCTGTTACATGAATATGTTCATTGCATACTTATTGTGTATACTGATATTCACTATAGATGTTGATCTACTGTGCTACATCCTCAGGCCACTGAATGACCCTATTGATCAGTTTAATCAGTACTTGCATGAAGCACCATTCAGGAAGATAATCAGGAATATTTCAACTGAGTTAAAGGATGCAAATGTTTATTCTTGTTTCCCCCCACACAATGGTAATTAAGGACATTAATGCATGACGAGATTAGAGATCATGTGGAGTCTTTTATCTGTGAGGACACCAAATGGCTCTCAGGAACAGCTAATCAAAAGTCTACTGATGAAAACCATGTAAAACCAATACTGAAGATGCTCACATGCTACTGTAGGTTTGATATCGGAGTAACTTAGCGACTGTATCCACACCGGGTTTCTCCTAAGTGGATAATGAGCTTAAATGATTTATTCTAACCAAGTTACAAAAATCACGTGAAAATCCTGACAAACAGCAGTTTCCCTCTAGCACAAAAAAAGTGTCTTGCTCAAGAAGGGGTCAATGTCTCACATCCTCTCCATGATGTACTGGTCAGGCACAAGAGCACATTCAGTGGGAGACTCATTCCTCCCCAATGTACAATAGACAGATAGAATACAATAGAGCGCCATATATATATATATATATATATATATATATATATACACACACACATACGCAACAGAGCAATACATACATTGTTATTGTATATATTTTTTACTTTTATTTTTCACTTAAATATTGTAAATGTGTATATTTTTTATTTTCCATTTCTTATTTTTTATATTTTTGTACATACTGTTATTTCTAAATTGATGCTACTTTCTACTCTTGAATGGGAGCACCAGTACTGTATAATTTCCCCCCGGGGATCAATAAAGTATTTCTGATTCTAAAGATGGTGTATTTACTACTATCTGTCTATTGAAGTTGTTCTTTTATTCTTTTATTATCTAATATCACTGACGGTAGATACAGATTAAAATGCCCTTATATCTGCTTGTTTAATTTCCTTTACAATGCAGGGCACCGCACATCCTGCAGCATGTATAATCATTAACTTGGGCGGTCACAGCATGTAAAATATTTGCCATTAACACCAGGTTTTAGTAGTCTGACTGGGAAGGGCCACAGCTTTAATGACTGTGAAGGAAAGTGACTTCCCTGCATGTGACATGTAAGAAGAGCACATACATTATGTAAATACGAAGGGTTTCTGTCTGGCATTGTTTCAGTTTGGTGTATGTGTGGTGGTGGTGGTGGTGGTGGAGTTCACTGATTAACATGTTATGACCCATGACTCGTGTTAAAATTACAATTCGCTGTTTTATGAGGGCTTATGTGTTGGGCAATTTGTCAGAGCAAGGGAGTCTCTGCTGGTTGCCTGGCAACTGCTCGAAGCCAAGAAATAGTCAAAAACATAGTACTGTTTGTTTAACAAACTAGGTATAACATGTTAATTAGTGAGCTTTTGAGGTGCTGGTAGGTGGATTTTATTAGTGTTAGACAGAGCTAGGCTTGCTGTTTCCAGTCTTTTGCTAAGCTAAGCTAAGCTAAGCTAACCGGCTACTGTAGACAAATGATCTCATACCAGTTCATAATAGGCTAATCAACCAAATTGGATCTAATTCATATTCACTTTTAATTATTTGGAATTCCACACAAGATGTAAAGGGGTCGCTAATGGAAAACACACTTGAAGAAACTGATGATGGGATGAAGGTGGGAAAACTTTAAGTTATATTCCAAGTTGCCATCATGGAATTATAATAAGGAAGGATAAATAAATGTAACATCACACTTGTTTAGCTTATTTAATTATATATATATATATATATATATATATATAAGAGTCAACAACATGTGATTGTAAGTTCTGAAGCTGATAGCTGTATTGTTTATGTTGAAACAAAAACAAATGTTATATATTATATATATAATATTTCTACATACATGGACATTACATGTGTCTCTCAGCTGCTCGAATTTGGGCCTGTTTTATTGTAGTACTGATGTAAACAAACCTTTAACAGCATAAAAAGTATTTATGACACTATCGTGTGGCATTTTATTACAGTGTTTATTATTGGGAAGTGATAGAAGACTTTACTACTGCATGTGTTTTGGTTCAGCCTACATTTGGATCACGGGTTGCGCCTGTACAGATCGGTTCAGTTAGGGTGGGTAGCTTTGTGGCTGAAACAAAACCACTGCTTTTGAAATGCACACTCCAAAGTCCCTCATCCGTGTCTGCTTTTAACGCTGGCCCACATTGTGCGCCAGGAGCGTCTAGCAACCACAGACAACATGACCGACTATGAAGCTGCAACCGCCTTCCTCGGGGAATGGGGACGCTTCCAGCAGCAGGTGTTTTTCCTCCTCTGTCTGAGCATCATCCCTAACGGTTTCACCGGCCTGTCCATCGTGTTCCTCGCCGACACGCCGCCCCACCGCTGCCGCATCCCCGCGCACGCCAACCTCACCGCCGCATGGAAGGACAGCAGCATCCCGCTGGAGCAGGAGAGCCGCAGCGGCGCGTTGGTGCCCAGCAGGTGCTCCAGGTACAAACTTGAAGATATACTGAGTTTCTCGGAGAGAGGCTTGCTGCCCGGCGTTGATGTCAACCTGTCTAATGTGGCAACAGAAGGCTGCTTGGACGGGTGGGAGTACGACCGGAGCGTGTACACTTCTACCATCATATCTGAGGTTTGTGTACCTGCGCTGTTCCTGAATTATCTAGCTATTAGTTTTTTTTTATTTGGATCGATGTAAACACGATCAAAGGAGGCTGCAGCTGCCTCCACGGTGAAGGAGAATGACTTCTACAGGAAGTTACTCTGTATAAAGTCACTAAAACACATATACTTCATAATATACTTATGTAAATGTGTCAAATAGCCGTCAGATATAATTTCAGTGAGATCGCTGAGTTTTCATTACTCACTGTGAATATCCTAGACTGCATTTCACAAAAGATTTAGAGATCCTTTCCATATATAGAAATGCCTCAATACTTGCAGATATTACCCATTGGAAACGTGTAAACACAGGTGTTTCTAATATTTTGTCCACCCTCATTAGATACGTGTTTGAACATAATAATGAAGACAACTTTCAATACCCAGTGAAAATGAAATTAAGCCTTAAAAATGACCATAGAATCGAGTCGCCGTTAAATTGAGAACAGGCTCAATGAAAGTGAACGAAGAAGTCTATTTTGTTATAACTATGATAATTGTTATGATTATTTATTGCAACCCTAAATGATTGTTCTTTTTTCCATATAAGGTTGTAACACAACACTTCTTGTGCACTTGATGTACTGTGACCTTGGCACTGCATGTGTGCATGTGTGTGTGTGTGTTTGCAGTGGGACCTGGTGTGTGATGACAGGTGGAAGAACCCGCTGACTTCTTCTCTCTTCTTCTGTGGAGTTCTCACTGGCTCCTTCATTTCGGGACAGCTCTCTGACAGGTTATGGACGAAAGATGAACTTTGGTTTTTGTACATGTCGCTTGTCTGCCAAAACAAAAGTCCATGCATGTGGTAAACTAATCTGCACAGGTGCCTGAGTTCAGCATGTCCTCTCTAACCTTCAACTCCAAGTCCTCTTTCAGATCTCAACATGGCAACAAGTCTTTCACACTGATGATGCATAGATCTTTGAATGATTTTAATGTTAAGATTTTGCGTTTCAACTTAAATTAGGTACAACACTCCAGCAACAGGAATGTGGATTGCTGAAAAAGACTTTGCAATAAGAACTTTTGTCCTGGCATTGTTTTCGGTGGAAGTCAAACTTCACACCTTTAGTCCGACTGTGACTGTGGAGAAAGAGATGCAACATGTGATGTGTCCGTAAAAATCAAGCAGCTGCATAAAATGTTCCAGGATTTCCAGGACGACACTCATGTTGTGGGCCTGCTCACATCTCAAGTTATGTGAAAAAAGGTGCACAAAGCCTTTAGCTGCTCCAAAGAGAGCTGCGTGAAATCTGATGAATTGCCTCAAGTGAAGTCAATATCAAGTCGGTTGGGTCTGGAGACTACAAGTTTGAGGGTTTTGGGCGTGTGGAGTTAAAAAGAGCTTACCAGAACTCTGTAGCCCGCTCCTCATCTGCATGAGACTAGCAGCTAGAGGCTACATTAGCTGCTACAGGCTATGGCTAATGTCCTAACAAAGAATCACCTACTTATACCTTCAGCAGACATTATCATCCCATTGGCGTCATGTTTCTATCCACCTGATAATATAAGTTCAACACTCACTTTCCTTTTAGCTCTGGGTATGTCTCAACTAACTCCGGAGAAAAATATCTGGCTCTTCAGCTGCTCGATGTTTAACTTTCTAACTAACTTTGTCTGCTGTTTGGTGCTGGGCAGGTAGCGCACAGTGGGTGTATTAGATGTAAATAGCTGTCCGCTGCTGGAAATGAGTTTAATGAGAGCAGTGAGAGTGAACCATACTGTACAGTATGACCTTGTCATCTACACAGTACTAGGTCATTTACCTGTGCTCTGTATCATTTTCAGGTATGGAAGAAAAATAGTGTTGTTTGTTACCATGGCAGTCCAGACAGTGTTCACGCTCATCCAGGTCTTCTCTCCATCCTGGGCCGTGTTCTGCGCCGTGTTCTTTGTTGTCGGGATGGGACAAATCTCCAATTATGTGGCCGCGTTTGTGCTAGGTACTTCAGACATATTAGTCTCTAACTTCTTCATGATAATGCAAATACTGCAAAGACTTTGTAATTAATTCCTTGTGTTTTGAATCCCTCAATTTCTCCTGTGCTTAGGAACAGAGATATTAGGCCCACGTGTTCGGACTATTTTCTCCACAGCGGGTGTGAGTCTTTTCTTTGGCGCAGGCTACATGCTGCTGCCGCTGTTTGCTTTCTTCATCAGAGACTGGAGGATGCTTCTCCTAGGCCTCACCCTGCCTGGCTTCCTCTGTGTGCCTCTCTGGTGGTAGGTGGGTGTGTGTTTGTCTGTGGTCGAGAAATTATTTTTCTGCAATGCTGACAGGTATCAGAGTGCTTTCAGTAGATATATTCAGGCTGTTCCAGTGTGCTGATCGTTCTCATATCTTGTCATATGTGATTTTATCAGATTTTTATCAGTGCCTTTCAACATCTGACCACAGATAACAGATGAAAATTTGCCACCTTGGCTGTCAACCAATCAATCGGCATTAGTCTTGCAAAAAAAGCTATCTAGGCAGATTGTTTGCATTATTTTAGAGCAGAAATGAATAGTTGAACAGTAATATTAGTTGATAGACAGAATCAGTTAATCAATTAATCGCCATCTATTTCAAGAACTCATTGTTTAAGTCACATTTTAAACAAAAATGCCAAAAATGTAATGGTCCCAGCTTCTCATATGTGAATATTTGCTGGTTTTCACAGTCTTCTTTTATCATAAAGTGAATATTTTTTGGGGGTTATTGGCCAGACAAAACAAATAATATGAAAACGTACCTTTGGATTCCAGAAACTTTTTTGTACAATTTATAAACTAAATGAATACAAGACTCGGCAAATTAATCAATAATAAAAATAATAATTAGTTGCATTGATTACACTGGGGAACACAATTTTTGTTGAGTTAGGTCTGACAGCTGTTTTTAACTAATTTCTGGGTGCGGAATCCAAAACTGATCTCAGTTTTTCTCTATCACGTCAAGTTTTTGAACTAGAGGATCCCCGTTTTCTTAAAAAATATGAAAAATACTGTACTTAACAGATATCTGTGTGATAGTACTGACCTATTGGGAGCTGCACACACCTCTCACCGCACTGTCTCAATTGTGACTGCACAAACAAGTTGCCACATAGCTGTAGATGAGTCCAATCGTAATCAGCTGGCAAGTCTTACTACAGCTAATCAGTGGAATTTTGCTTATCTGGAGGGTAAACTGTGGAGAAAAAACTTGACGTGCTAGAAAAAAACTTACTGCAATTTTGTAATCAGCATGCCAATTTTAGTTTTAATCAGAATAAAAATCTAACTCAACAGAAATTTTTTTTCAAATTGTTCCCCAGTGTTATGATTACAAGTAATGATCTGCAACATTTGTCTATCTGATGTCAGATAGGCAAGGATGTCCTTATATGGTATCTCTGCTCCAGGCACAGACGAGATGTTTATGTTTATGTCAGTGTTGCTTAGTAACGTTAGGTTTACAGTTTGCCTTTGGAAATTCTTCTAAAGACTAAAGAATTCGGCCGGCCAATCAGAAGAAAGTGGGCTTTTAGGGAGGGGGGCCTTAAAGAGACAGGAGCTCAAACGGCTTGTTTCAGACAGAGGGTGAACGAAGGGGCTGCATGAAGGGCCAGTATAAGATGAATAAGGACTTTTTTGAACTGTGAATCATGCAAAGCGGAATCACAAAATGAAAACATAGAACTGGAAATGAGCATGATAGGTCCCCTTTAAGTTGGACGATGTAGACTGTAATACAAACAGTTTGTCAGGTGCAACATGACAGGTTTTCATGACAGTGTTGGTCAGTCTCTCTGCTTGACAATCCCATTTTGCTGCTATATAAATGATTGAAGTGAGATGAACAGACTGAAAACTTTATCTAATTAGATAAAACATGTTTTCTAAAGTTTTCTTTTTGGGGACATAATTTGCTGTTGAAAAATGGTAGTAAATCACAATATATCGCATGTTATCGCAATACTATCGTATCGTGGGGCCTCTGGTGATTCCCACCCCTACACAGCACCGGCCTATAGCAACTTAATAAAGGCTTTACAGCTGGTGTTAGGTAGTATTTACTTTTATAGAGGCAGTGTTGACCCTCCGTCTATCTCTCTCTCTCTGTCCCCTCTGTTGTGTAATGAGGCAGGTACATCCCAGAGTCTCCTCGGTGGCTCCTCTCTCAGCGAAGAGTGAATGAGGCCGAGGCCATAATGAGAGATGCTGCTAAGAGGAACAAAATCGAGCCTCCGCCCGTCATCTTTGGTCCTTTACAGGTGAGATTGCACTGAAAAACTTGCTGGGCACCTGGGTGACTGTTACTCAGAGTTTAGTTTATCATTAAGTTATTTGTATTTTACATTACAGAAAATCATGACTTATTATTCTTTTAGCATATTTTGGGAGGTCGTCTCGAATGTGTCTCTCTTTGTCAGCATTTCTTGTGAATGTGACTTCAGCTTTAAAGTTACTTGCCTTCTCTTAAAACTGGGTTCGACTGCAACTGCTTGGAGACGATTTTTGGCTGTTCAGATCTTGCAGCTCACCTGCTCGATGAAAATCATCCTTGGTTTACAGACAAAGCTCCAAAGACCTACATCAGTGAATAATTTGTATAATTTCCCCCCGGGGATCAATAAAGTACTTCTGATTCTGATAGTGATGCTCTGACAGTCATGGGAATGCCTGGGAATGGGAATCTTTGACTCTAACTGTAACTAACTATACAAAATATGTCAAAAAGTCTTAATACAGATGCTGGGTAATGTAGTGTTGATAATGTAACTATGTTTAATTAGGCTGAGGAAGAGTTATCACTACATTACTGAGAATAGGAAATATTGACACTTGTTGTTCTTTCATTTCAAGGGGATGAGAGGGGAATGACAATGAATTTGGCTTTTTCTTCGAAAGAGGACCCAATATGTAACCCTATAATATTAATACCTAAGCCATTAATGACTTTACACCCGTCTCCCTGCTGATTCTGGTTGTCTTGTAAATTAAATTTCTCTTGGCTCATTTACTTCTCAGATGGGGAGTGGGAATGAGCATAAACTTTTTAGGGTTCACTGCCCAGTGTCATGCAATCATTTACTGTTCTGTGCAATCTGATTGCAGCTGACAGAGACTTTGCGGAGTCAAGATTCATCCAACAGGTTCCTGTCTGATGCTGGAGTAATTTACCTAAATATCCAACTTACAAACTTTTTTATTTTTTTATTTTATGATTAAAGGAAATCTCCCTGTATTACAAAGTGAATTTCACTTTGGTGGACTCATTTATGTACAAACACCAAGCTCTTGTTTCTTCTAAGGGCAATTATATTGCTGTACACTAGATTGGGACAGGTTTTATGTATGTTTACCTGCAACTTAAATTATGTGATTATTTGTAATCACATATGTTGTGTGGGGCTATTGAGTATTGAATATTTGCTCAAAATCAAGATATTTTTCATTTTATAATATAAATCGATCGAGTCACAGTTGTCTGTCAAAATTATAAAGCAGCTATGCATTGAGCATGAGAGCAGATTGTTTTAAAGTAACTGTAAAAATGCATCTTTCTTTGCATTTCATTCTTCCACCCAGCTGGCCTCTCTGACACATGACCTTCTTACCTGTGAACTTCCTTCTGGAAACAAAACTACCACGTTCATGACCTTTCCTCTGTGTAGACGCATGTTGTCCTGCACTTTCCACTTGAGAAACAGACAATGAACCCTCTCTGTGTTAAATCAATATCACTTTGAATGATAAAAGAAACATAACTTGCAGAGATATATAAATCATGCTTTACAATTCACTCAACAGCCCAGTTCTGTGTTTATCTATGCATGTCCTAAATGTTGCCATATTGTTATATAGGAACATTTTTACATTCTTGATATACATAGAGCCAAACAAACATCGGAATTTGCCTTTGTTTTGCCTCTTGCTCACCGCTGGAAACTGGCAGCGGACTGAAGGAGATGATGTTGTTTTCCTTCTGCATGTCACATCAGTCCTGTTGAATGTTGAATTCTTGGTTGCGCAGGTTAACATGCGTGTGAAAGCAGTCACATTAATGCATTTCAATCATAATATGGCAGCTGTGCTAACAGTAGCAGCACTGACTGAAACAAAATGTGAACGGGAAGAAGGAACAAAACATAAACGGCCCTTAACATAAACAATCTTCATGCGATTCAAATTGCCAACATAAACACTGACACTGATATCTCTGCAATAAGCTAACTCACCGATTGATCGGTCTTGCTCTATTCTTAATTATTACAGGTATTTCTGCCCCCTCAAATTTTCATTGCACATTGAACTTTTGCCTCCATTAATCCTGATCCCGGTGTTTGGGTACCACTTGCACATGCATGTGCTCGCTCAGCAAGTGGCCACGCATTCACAAGCTTCTCTCTAATGAAATGATTTCCAGACTGATGGCTCTGCTTGCTGAGTGTTTGTTGTTCCACGTGCTCTGCTGCCCCACAGAAAGAACTTCAATCTGAGGACAGGAAGCCCCACAACATCTGTGACCTGCTTCGTTCTCGAAACATCCGCTGGATCTCTGTCACGCTGTGGCTGGTCTGGTGAGTCCCTGCTGTCCCATCTGACCTCCACATTCAGCACAGTGACCCTGCACGCACAAATACACACACCTAAGCACACACAGACATGCAGACATATACTGTACACACGCTGTTAAAAAACACACAATACATGCGCACACAGTTTCAGCCTGTTCATGCATCACCTTCGACCGCATGTCAGTCCATTTCACTAACAACAAATAATGACCTGTCAGGTGCTGTGAAGCCTGCAACTAAGATCAAAATCAGATTTTATGTAACTGCACAGTATGCCGGTATAATCCCTGTTCTCACTTCCTTGCTGAGTCTGAAAACAGATGCAGTTTTGATTTTTGTTTGATTTCGAAACAGTTCCATTTCGTCTTTTAGAGAAAACAAGAGTAGAGTAGATAAGCTCTAAGTTGCATGTTATTTTTTCTACAGTTGATGGATTTACTAACTTTATTCAGTGAAAAAAATCAAGGATGTTTTTCTGATCTAACATCTGTCATTACAGCTCAAGGTTTTAATTCATTTAGTATATTTAACTGCTTTATAAATCTCTCTCACAGTCAGATTTCCACCTCTTCTGCGAATAACTTCTGCACCCAGATATCCCTGATTGGTAGTTTCCTTATATTCTCTGCACCAGTTCTTAAAAATATCCCAAAGCGTTTTTTGTTACATTTCTTACTTGTTCATGATTCAATACTGTTGTATCAGAAACAAAAACTGCATCAGAAGAGAAGGCTTTTTTGGATTTTCACCACAGCCCCCATAGAAGAGGTTGGACTTGTTTTGTTGTTGTTCTTCTCAACCTGTCACTGGGACACTTGAAGCCGTCTTTGTTGACCAGTTTGCGCCACCTTCAACTGTGAGGTTTTTAAAAACAAAATAGTTTCAGTGTTTCCAGAAAGCAACTGTTATTTATATATGCTATTACATTTCATATTATCATTATATCCATATTATCACCTTCTAAGCTGATATGGCTGGAAGTTGTTAGCACTTACCTATTCACACATCCAGCAGATTTGTAGTAACGTACGTTTATTTAGTCATGTTAGTGTCCACCTGATGTCCAATGTTCACTCTCCTTTTAGCCCTGTTTAGCTGTCCAGCAAAACTAATTGCTGAGGGAAATATCTGGCTCTTAAGCTGCCAAATGCTCCACTATATTCACCAGCTGGTCTCTAACTTTGTCTAGCGTTTAGTGCTGAGCAGGTAGTGTACAGTGGGGTTTCTTAGAGTAGCTGCCTGCTGCGCCCAAAAACGAACATCACCACATATTTTTTACCCACACCATTAAGCTACTTCAGCAAAAGTGTCAACAAGGTGTCCCTCTATTCCTCTACTTCTTTTTATTCACATAAATTTTATATGTACGCATACATTTACAGTACGATAGATTTTCAGTGTCTCTAGACTAGAGACACTGATAAGGGGCACCTCGGTAGCTCACCTGGAGTGCACAGCGCAGGTCTGAATCCAGCCCCTGCCTTTCATGTCTCTCTCTACTGTCCTATTGAGTAAAGCAGAAAGGCCAAAACAATAATTAAAAAAGAATCACTGATAAAACTAGTTGTTGACGCTCATTTCATTGTTTCTGACTACACTGTTGTGTCATACCACAGAGCAACACTAAATTATAAAGATTATAAACATCTTGTAGTGATATTTGATATTTATGGTGAACAATTATCCCCACAGGAACACCGTGACCATCGCATACTTTGCCCTTTCCCTGAACACGGCAAACCTTCACGGCAACGCGTACTTCAACTGTTTCCTGTCGGCCGTGGTAGAGATGCCAGCCTACACTTTGTCATGGGTTATGTTTCGCTGGTGTTCCAGACGACTGAGTCTTTTCTCAACCCTCTTCATGGGAGGACTGTTTCTCCTCTTCATACAGCTCATACCAGCAGGTATGACACTCCAATGGGAAACACTAGATTAACATAGCCTTGATTTTTGCTGTTCTCTCGTTTTTTCGTTTATGCTCGATCATTATATGCTCACATGTAAGCAGATACATACATGTAGATACCCTTTCACATGAAACATTCTCATTTCTCTCCACCAAGCAGAATTTGTTTGAACGTTTGTTTGAATGTTCGGCGTATTTAACTCACGTGTAGCCTCTAACAATCTAATGCTTTATTCCTTCTAGACCTGATTTATCTAGCCATAACACTCGAGATGATGGGGAAGTTTGCAGTGACGACAGCATTTGCTATCGTGTACGCGTACACGGCAGAACTCTACCCAACCGTACTGAGGAATACGGCTGTGGGCACCTGCTCCATGGCCTCCAGGATAGGCAGCATCATTGCCCCATACTTCATTTACCTAAGTAAGGATGTTCTTACGTCTGCTTGAAGTACAGTAAGTTCATGTCCCGCCCCTCATCTTAATGAGCTGTCTGTTGATCACTGTGCGAGCTTGGTAGTATTTAGGCAAGTATCCTAAGTGTACAAACAAAGTTCATGAGGGGTCCAGAATTATAATACCATAATCTGAATCAATTTAGAGTTTAAATATGATACTGAAATTAAAGACAAATGCAAAATGAATATTTTTTCACTATATTATATTGACCATGTCGTCTAATTTGCCCACAATTCTTCAGCTGTGGTGGAAACGCAAATAGGAACGCGCAAAATACACTTTTTAGTTCCTCTGGTTCCATAGTACCTGGAACGTTTCGGTCGAAAGGGGTTTTTATCTGATTTGTCGCTACTTAAATGTTCCAATGCATGGAAGTGAATGGAATTACTGAAAGGCTGTTTCTCTCCCTGCTGACTTGCACTAAACTCTGTTAGAAACAAGGGGCTAACAAGCTGGTGCCTCTAAAGAAACAAAAGAACAAGAACAAAACTCACTAGAACAAAAACATAAAAGCAGGCTTGATTAGCACTCAGATCGAATAGACCAGTGTGCTGAAAATCCCCAAAGCTTTCAGTTAAAATTTAGAAGTTCCTTTGACGATTTAGTGGATTAGATTTAAACTACTGATGCAGCCACCTCAAACTACTCTCTCCACCTTTTGTCTTTTTGTTTTTAACTGCTCTACGGTACCATTGTGACCAGGGTTGTTTTTCACAGTCTCTTCCCTTGATGTGTTGCCACAGGAAGCTATTCCATTGCACTGCCTTACATCCTCATGGGAACCCTTACACTGCTGTCTGGGTTGCTGAGTCTCCTGCTGCCCGAGAGCTATGGAATGCCTCTGCCCGACACCATCACTCACATGCAGCAGTTCCCCGGGTAAGACTGCACCTACCTGTCAGGAAGTTTCCTAGCGTAACTGTAGATTGTCAAACTTTGTTGGATTGGTCATAAGTTTATATTTTTGTACAGATCTCAATTTACACTGTATGTTGATTTGAGCTTAGTTTGTTGAGTAAGTTTGTCTAAGTTTGAGAGGGTTTAATAATTATAATGTGGATTTTTAAAATTTTACTTTTGTTAGTTTTACATGTAATTATTACTGTTTTAGTTAATAACAATGTCCTGTTTTTTCATTCCTAGTTTTTTCCTTAGTAAAATAATTATTGAATCCTTAAATAAATAAATAATAATATATAGGACATAATAAATAAATAACTAATTTGTTGCTCAAGTGCCCATTTTAAAATGATTAACGTATTATGAACACACACTTAATCACGAAAACATTTGCCCTTTGACTGTTTTATAGTCCAGCTCAACTCACCCGAAAAAGATGATAAGTTGAAGTTGCTCAATAAGTAACTTCTGGGCTGGCAGCCTAATATCAGAGTCCAAACGCTGCCTCATCAGGCTTTCACCCACCAGAGCCCTTTCTTTTGGCTATTATGAAATATTGAAATATATACCCACCACAGCCACAATGACACAGAACCAGATAAAGGCAAACAAACAACACACTATAACAACCCCGACTGAACATGAAGGAATCGTTTGACATTTTGGGAAACACGCTTTATCGCTGTCTTGCTGGGAGTTTGATGAGAAGGTCGATACCGTTCTTATGTCTGTACACTTTGTTTTTCGCACAGATTAAACAAACAAGATGTACAGTGTTAATAAGGGTGGGTTTAAGAGGTGCTGGTAGGCGTATTTTAGGTGGATCTGTTGCCTTCGGACAGAGCCATGCTAGCTGTTATGCTAAGCTGTTTAGCATTCCCCCACTAGCCCAGTTTCCACAACCTATGCTGGACAAAAAAACTTTGTGAGGTGTGTAGTGAAGGGTGAGCATAAAATAAGTATGTGTAGTGGGTGCCACTTCAATAGATATTTAAAAGTAGACAAGGCATCTGATACATGATAACAAAAAATGTTATCCCTCCTCTTTTGGGCCCAGCTGGTGGTTCGCCTACATTAAGTTTAAAAACAGGCCTTGACAGCACTGTTGTTGGTCTGTGTTCTGTGAATCATAACCTTCACTGTATCACTGTGTTTTTTTTACTCTAGATGTTGTCAGAAGACACCTTATACACTCACACACAGTGAAGAAAAGGAGAAGGAAAGGAAGTCTCCGGTGGTCCCTTGAACAAGGAGCAGCACTGACATCCGGCTTGAGGCGAACAAGTGGACAAACATCATGTCTCTGTCCAAGTTGTCACTGGATTTGTGAAATGATGTGACTTCAATAGGACCAAGGAACATGACAGTTATTCAAACAATATACTGGTGCCTTAAAATATCTCCACAAAACTGGAATAATGTTTCCTCTTCGACAGCCTCAAAATACTGCGAAATGAAAAGCGCAACAATTCTTGATGCATTATACGTACTATATATATATACACGTTACAATTGCCACCATGCTGACATAATACTGCTGTTCAGTGTTGTAAAAGATCAAAATAGTGTAATTTTTGAAAAATGAATGGTACATATACATAAAACAAAGTTTCTAATATTCTGACACCAATTCAATCAGGACCAGTAGCCACGTTTAGGGTTTTATGATACAACTGCACCATTAGCTTCACAATTAACACCTGCATATTTCAGAATTCAGTTTCTAGTCAATATTTTATATACATCTTTGTGATTAGAGATAACATAAACAGAGTGCAAGCACAATTTACTCCAAAATGGTCATATGTTCAAGTACATATGTACAAGTCAAGCTTCAATTCTTTTAATTTCCCTTCTTACAAAAAGGTCATGTGATGTACATGTTGTACAATTTCCCCCCGGGGATCAATAAAGTATTTCTGATTCTGATGGCATTATATCCACAGATGATGAAATTTTCTCATTGAAATTTTGAATAGTGACTCATGTGAGTAATGTTTTAGACAATCAGAGCTGACTTTCGAAAAGCACCACAGGTTTTGAAAGTTCTTTTCTAGTGATGAACGGACACTTTATGCTGTTGGGACAAAAGACAAACAAACAAAATATAACTTGGTTTAGTGCTCAGCATAGAGGAAAACTGAAAAAGCTGCAATGTTTGAATACTTTCTGACTGCATTGTCATCGTCATGACTGATGCCACCATTGTCACATCATCTCACAGTCGTGATGATGATGATGATTGGTTTTGGAGGTTATATTAAAAGAATAATCTGCGACATCTTTTTGTTATTTTCTTGAGTGAACACCCAGTTTTCAGGTAGGTCTGTCTGGGGAAAAACCTTAGCACACACTAAAGGCGATATATTTGATATGTTTTCCAGTAGCAAATAGGTGGTTTAAGTACAATAACTGGGTAGTTTGTTGAGTTATGGTGACTGTAGCTCTTTATGCAAAGAAATACCACTATCCTAATATAAACTGGGCAAAATCCAGAGACAGATCCAGGACAGGACGCTAGTCCATATGAGGACTAACACACAAACAGAACACACTCATATATAAATACAGCATTTTGGGTGTTACAGTTCACCTTTTTTCTCAAAATCTTATGACATTTAGGTAATTTTATTAATCTTTCAACAGTGGTCTCAATACTACAGTATGTCAACATATGAATTACTTAAAACTTAAAATCCACAATTGACCTATGTGTTTACATGTGGGGCAGGATCTTTGTAATGGCAGTGATAAACACATACTGTGTATAGTAACTGTCTTAAGATAAACCTAAATTGTGACAACTGAATAATTATTTACTTTTTGGTGGCTGATATTGACCGTAATTGAATTTGAGTGAAAAGTTTAAATGTTTGTTTTGTTTTTTGTGACAGTGAAGTCAGAAAGTTTCAAATCCACACATAGGGGCTTTAAATACATCAACTAATAATTTCTAATCATTTGTATATTATTATTATTTTATTATAATATAATAATAATAATAATAATAATAATAATAATAATAATATCGATAGAGGAGGTTAAGATGTATGCATCCCTTAAGGCACCCACCTTTCTCTGTTCTGCATCTGTTGAATCGTTTCAGGTAGATGTCGTCCAAAACTCTCTGGAAGCAAGAGAGTGGCAAAGACAGACACAACAGCCAGAGTCCCCAGTGTAATATAAGGCAGGTACTTAAAGTACACACCTGTATAAGGAGAAGGGGAAATTACTATGAGTTAGAGTCCTGGGTCCTTTGTTCACTGTAAGCATTTAAAGTATGTGAATTCATCAGTGTGTACAGAGCATCTGATCTACATAAGGGTGAAATCAGATGCTATTCAAGACCAGTTTACTCACTCAGCTGTAACAAAAAAGGTGCAATGCAGCTGCCCACTCTGGAAACAGTAGTGCATGTCCCTGTCGCCGTGCTCCTGAGCACTGTTGGGTAAAGCTCTGCTGTGTAGACATACATCAAGGCCATACCGGTGGTAATACCAAATTTACCTAGCATTTCCAGAGCAACAGATAGATTTGATAAACCTGAAAGGTGAGAAATGTTTTGTCTAAGAACAGAATGGAGATTTTTAACCCTGCCTTCACTTCAAGCAGCCATTTTCTCTTCTGCTGAAGAAACCCCTTTGCTTTATTTAAGTCCTCCTCCCAGTGGCTGGACTCAGGCTGTCTGAGGGGCAGGGATGGAAAAAAATAAATACATTTGCATTGTTTGTTTTTTTTCTCGAGACCACCAGTGTCGCCTCCTATGCTTAACAATTCTTAAAATTTAGAAGCTGTCTTAAAGGGGAACATACATCTGTGTACAGGGATTTTGAGGAGTACTACTGCATATGTGAAAAAAGTTGTATAAAGTTTAAAAAGGAAAAAAATCTGTGTGTGGAGTCAGAAAGAAGTGAGCTTACCAGACCTCTGCAGGCCGCTCCTCAGCTCTGCTTGAGGCTAGCAGCTCGAGGCTACATTATTAGCTGGCATAACACACCAAATCTGAACCATATTGTCATACTGCTTACTTTGAGGCACCAGTTGAATGAAGTACAGTGACACTCCTCCCAGGAGCAAGATACAGATGACAGACAGTCGACGTGGAAGGTATTGCAGTGCCAGCCAGCTGGAAATGTATGCTGGTACCTCTACAGCTGCTGAGATGAAGCAGCTGATATAGGGGTTAGCATGAAGTCTGGATGTGTTCAGGGACAGGCCAAAGTAGCCAGTACTCAGAGTGAACCTGGCAAGACAGACAGCATAGATGTTTGAATGGAAACCTGCATAGAAATGTCATTTAATAACACTTAGCAATCCAAGACCATCTTCTATTCACACTTCACTGCCATCAAGACAGAACAGCTTAGCATGCAAGATATGAGTAAGAGCAAAAGCAGTGATTAGTTAGTGAGTCTCAATGGACATTTTAATAATTGGATTTTCTAGGATACAAACTAAAACAAGTGTCTGAAAAGATCAGAAAGTCAAATTGTTTGTGTTCGATGACCGACATGCTCAGACTGGATACTCACCACAGCAGGCACAGAATGAAAGTTGTGTTTCTGATGTTACTTCCCCTCAGCAGACTTAAGACATTGTGATGTTCCTTAGGGTGTGTCTTTGTCTCATCAGCCTGCAAGACACAAAACCTCAGTCTCACCAGCAGTTTGTTGTGCTTTAGTCTGTCAGTCTGTCGGTCCACCACTTTGGTCCAGAATGAAATATCTCAAGGTGAATTGTACAAACAATGAGTGTCTTCAAGCACACGTATTGACTTCTCTGTGTAGCCCTACGTTATTTAAGTCAAAGCAGACTTACATGTGCACTGTAATCGTCAAAGATGACCTGTGGAGCCTCAACTTTGTTCTTCTTAGCAGCATTTCTCACTATGGCCTCTGCCTCCTCCACTCGTCCCTGAGAGAGCAACCAGCGAGGAGACTCTGGGATTAACCTGCCTCAGTATACAGCACAGAAACCGAAATGTTCAGGTTGGATCAGAGGGGCTTAAAAGACAAAATAACAAGGAAGGTGAATACACTTATAATATTTCTCTAGTCTCCTGACAAGAGCAAAATCATGACATTTATGTGGCACGGTTAGGTAAACTCACCATGAATACATTTCCCTTTTTATGAATACAACCTACCACCAGAGGGGGAGATAGAGCAGGCCAGGCACAGACAAAGCCAACAGGAGAGATTTCCAGTCTCTTAAAAAGTAAGCAAAGAGAGGCAGCATCATGTAGCCGAAGGCAAAGCTCAGACATACACCCATTGAAGAGAACAGGACCCGCACATTGCCAGTCAAGATCTCAGTGCCTGCGCAAAATGAGAGAAAGTGCAGTCAATAAGCCATCAATCATTTATAGTGATAAAGACTGATAATAAAGTGATAGGAGTAGTAGTTGATAGGCAAAATCAATGACTACTGTATAAAGTATTATTTATTGTTACTCGAGCATGAAATGTTCACATTTACCCAGCACAAAAGCTGATTGGTAGTTGGAAATCTGTCCCAAACCACTGATGAAGAGGAGGATTGAGAACACCGTCCAAGAAGGTGAAAAGATTTCAGCAAAGGTAAAAATGGTCTGAACTGCCATGGTTACAAAGAGAACAGGCTTTCTTCCAAACCTAGAGTGAGAAGCCAAACAATGAAATAACAAATAAAAAATAAGATTATTTTTTAGCTTTTCATCTACTGTGTACCTAACAATATGCAATGCAGCATCACATAACAAAACACACTACAAAACAGTGTAACGCAATACTGAGGAAAAGGCCTGTTACATACAATGAAGATTTTAGAAAATGAAAGTTTACAGGAAAGGTTGCTTAAATTTTGAGTAGAGCAGGACATCTACAGAAAGAATTTAAACGTTTTTAAGAAAATACATTTTAAAAATAATATTCTACACTGTTCACTTAAAGAACTATAATTAAAGACTAACAAGTTAATCAAGATAAAAAAGGTAGTGTCTTCACTACCTGTCTGAGAGCTGTCCTGAGAAGAAGGATCCAAAAAGAACTCCCAGGAAATAAACTGTGGAGGTGAACGGCTGCTTCCACTGCTCACTGCACACCAGGTCAAACTGGAATATCCATGCATGAACAATTGAACAATTAAATACATGGACCAGAGGGAGTCCATGTCGATGAGACCATCATGAATTGATTTAAAGTCGCAGTAATTAATTCCTGGCCACTGGGGAGGGCAGAAAAACAAGGCTACCATCCCATAACTCAATTCAATTTTTTTTATTTTATTTATAGTGCCAAATCATGCCAAACGTTATTTCATGACACTTTACATATAGAGCAGGTCAAAGCCACACTCTTTATAAATACAGTACCTGTTTATTGAGTTGATGGTGGGTGATGGTTAACATGTCTGCCTACTGTACTTACACATCCAGCAAGATTAGAATTCATTTGGACTTTCTGTGTTTCTGGCCACCTCATAAATATAAGTCTAATATTCATTTAGCATTGAGCCTGGTTGGTCTTAACTTCTGAGATAAAATCTGTGGATCTTTTGCTGCTTGATGTTTATGTTCAGCAGCCACTTGGTAACATTGTTTTCCTGCTGTTTGAATGCGTTTCTTTTTGGCAGAAACAGCTGAATACAGTATGGTGGGATGAGGAGTGAATGTTGAGGAATATGTGCTTCAGGGTACGTATCTTTTAAGCAGTGCAAACTGGGAGGATGTTTTTGTTTAAGCAAGAAATGATTCATAGCTATTTTCACTTTTAATGTGATAATTCTAAATGAGTTCCCCTCACGTTTAAGGACTAATTATAGTATTGAAACAGCCTTGTATAAAAAGGGTTGAATAAAATTAAACAACTACCAGTACTGCAATAATGCTGTTTCTACAACTACTTGTATAACTGATGCTACCTCTGTACTACAGCTGGACACACATACACACACTGACCTCAGAGACTATGGTGGATTGGTAGATGTCTCTGCTGTAGCTCCACCCGTCCACACAGCCCTCCTGCTGCAGGTCAGTGAGGTTGACGTCTCTGCCAGGAATGAATCCCTGAGCGGAGAGATTTCTGACCACATCCAGCCTGTACCTGCTGCACCTGCTCAGCTCCTGTTTCCCATTCACCACCTCACAGTCATGACAACACAAACTTTACTAACTTTTGTTTTTCTGTGAACTTAAACTTGCATATGGTGCCATACTGTGTAGGGATATGTGTTGAAACTGTGACGCAACAATAACCTGTTGACAACGGTCTATACCTTCAAATATAACCCTGGAAAGTAGCCAAATGGCTTTATCAGCCTCTGTGTGAGCAGTTGACTTTATACAGCAGATGCAGAATAAAATACATGAACTCCAGAGCTACAAATTTCATTAAAATAATGTAATATAATAACCAATAATAATAATATCACAAACCAACTTTCACATCTTTGCAAACCTTGAGATTTCTTCAGTTGAGCTGTTGGATCATGACCAGGCATATTACAGAAATCATAATTATGCTTTTATTATAAATCTGAGTGTATTATATGCTTGAGGTCTGAACTCACATAGATTTAGTTCTAACTGTAGTGAGCCCACATCAGTGCAGAATGTTTGATGCTGAGGTAAAACAGTATCTTAATAATCCTAATAAAAATTAATTAAAAATGAATAGAAAAATGTCTCTTTAACATTTATTGTTTTATGAAAAAGGTCTGTTTAATTTTGATCAATTTTAGAATTAGCCTACAAATACAAAATATGTATCCTTTGCAATACTGTACACATAAAATAAACAAAATACCTTTGGGAACATTAGAGTAAGATTGTGATTTCTTTTTCTGCTTGGCTCTCTTTTGGAATTGAAAATGAGTGCAACTCTCAAACAGAGAAAACAAGATGGCAAAACTGCTACACTCTACCTTTTTGTAGGAGCTGTGTGCAAAAACTTAATTACCTCTTTCGGGATGATGGCATTTCGCCAGTCTTGGGACAGGTTTACCTCAGGAACCAGGCAACGGTGACTGGGAATGTCGGTCACGAAGACGACAGAGAAAGCACCAAATCCGTTGGGAAAGATGCTGGCACAGAGCAGGAAGAAGACGATCTGCTGGAAACTTCCCCACTGACCCAGGAACGCTGTAGTGTCATCATAATCATTCATAGTCTCACAATCCTAACTGTGCCCTCCACAGTCTTATCTACTTTCTCTACTACAGAAGAGAAAACAGACTAGCCTGACGCCCCCGCCCCCCCCCGCCTGTTAGTCACGCCCTGTATGAGATAAAACATGCATGTAAAACAAGTTAAAAGGGAAGGTTACAGTGTTCTATTACTCATTGGCAATTCTTGTTAGGCCACTTGGCTGTTTACTACCGTGAACTAGGAATATAAACACTAATCTCCAATATTATAGCCACACTGCAGCTGCAAAAATGTATTAACAGTAAAGAAATCACCCTCATGCTAGTTATAATAGAGACACGTGTCTCTGTCCAGACAAATGCCAGAAAATAACTTGACTCAAAGCCAAATTGCTATTGTTTTTTTTTGTTTTTTTACCATGTCAGGTGATAGATTACAAAGGTAATAAAAAGCTACAGTTCCTGGATGCAAAAACCGGTCACTTGTGTTGGGCTTCAGCAACAAACATGAACCTTGCAATTTCTGCTTGAGTGAGCATTTTGTGGGTGTTCTTTTTCATTGAGGATAACATACTTTTAGCCTTGATATGCATGCATGAATGTGATTAAAAGATACTACATTTTACAATACAACATGGTTATTTGGGATGTGAGATTTGCCCTTAAAACTTTAATGAACAACTTTTATTGAATATTCTGTGTTCATCTTCACCATTTAAGATAACACATATGTGCATATGCAAATGTGTAAATGAGACAAAAAAAAGAGCAAGACAAAAAAACATCACTTCAAACACCACATGTATAACTTGGGAACAAAATAACAAGAATAAGGAAAGAGAACCCCGATTGTGATCAGTAGTGTTTTTCTTCATTTGTTCAGGTGTTGCTTTAATTTTGGGTTTAAGGTGTTTTCTTTTCCACTTTCAATTTCACATTCTGGTGTGTTAGAGACTGGTTGTGTTTTAAAATGTAGTAAAAACTACAAGTTCAGTTAGGGTTAGGGTTAGGGTTTTATTACTAACTTTAATAAAACAAAAACTCAAATATTAAGAAAAGTAAACAGTAGTACTTATACTCAATAGCAATATCAACATATCACCTACATCAGTAAAGTACTAGATAATCATAGCGGACTGTCCAGGAGTCCCACAGGTATCTGGGTTTCTCTTCCAGTGATGCATGGACACTTTATCCTGTTATAAGGAGAAAAGACAAACAAACAAAACTGTAATTTGCTGTAGTAAGGAAGAGAAAAAAATATTTCTTTGCTGCTATCAACCTCATTATCATCACCACAAGCAGCTGCACTCACTATAGTGACAGGACCAGGTGTGTGATTCAAACTCAGGCCCTTTATACTGTGTGATCTACCATCTATTATAACTTAATTCATATTAACGAGTTTGGCTCAGGAGAAGCTTCATAAAAAATGTGTATTTCTTAAGCAGCTCACCTTTCTCTCTTATGCATCTGTTGAATAGTTTCAGGTAGAGGTCGTCCAAAACTCTCTGGTAGGAAGAGAGCAGCAAAGGCAGACACAACAGCCAGAGTCCCCAGAGTAATATAAGGAAGGTACTTGAAGTACACACCTAAAAAAGGAGAGGGGCAAGTTTAGATGGAAGAAAAATCTGGGGTCTGTGTGTGTGTGCATTTACAGTATGTGTGAATTTAAGAGTGTGTGCGTGGCTTCCAAACTTGGTGAAATAAGATTTAACGGCCCAGATTGAGCTTGGTGGGTATGTCAGCGTATTGGTGTGAGTGGCAACTAATGGTAATAATTATCTTTAACCCAGTTTACTCACTCAGCTTCAACAAAAATGGTGTAATGCAGCTTCCCAGTCTGGAAACTGTGGTGCATATCCCTGTTGCTGTGTTCCTGAGCACTGTTGGGTAAAGCTCTGCAGAGTAGGCAAACATCAGGGAGGAACCAGTGGTAATACCAAACTTACCCAGCATCTCCAGTGCAACAGCAAGATTTGTGAGGCCTAAAGGATAAGGAAATAGTTTGCTCTTAAATATAACAGAATAGAAACGCATACAAACTCTGTCTGCTCTCTGTCAAGTCTGCAACACTTGATTAACATGCATACATGAATTAACATGATTTTTACATGCAGCTAACTATCTCCTCTTGTAAAACTTTATGATGAGGTTACAAAACATATCTAATGCTTGACTCATGTTGATTTAATGCATTAATGGGTTAGGGTATCATTAATTCCTGTTGCTCACCATTAAGAAAAGATCACATCACTATGAGTTTATGTGATTAGTTCATTCCTAATGTAACAGTTCAAACCAAGATGCTTGGGGAATAGCTTCATTTTCATACTTGTTTTGGTTCTTTGAAAATTGAATATGATTTCTCTGAATTTCATTAATTCATTCATTTTTTCCTGCTTACTTTGAGGTACCAGTTGAATGAGGTACAGTGACACTGCTCCAATGAGTAAAGTACCAATGACAGACAGTCGTCGTGGAAGGTATCGCAGAGCCAGCCAGCTGGAAATATATGCTGGAATCTCTATAGCTGCCGAGATGAAACAACTGATGTAGGGGTCAACATGGAGGTGGGATGTGTTGAAGGACAGGCTATAGTATCCAATAGTCATAGTGAACCTGAGCAAAGATACAGACACACAGCAGAGATGTCTACATAGGAGTCTGCATAGAAATAGCATTTAATGACACATACTGCCGTGGCAAATCATGACCATTGGACCTTCACTCCTATCAAAAAAAGAGTCATATAGGTAGGTTTACTGCTCTCGCAGAAAGGCTGATCGAATTTTACTGCGTCTGAATGTGACAATGCAATCACTTTTCCTGGAGGTGGTGTCCATGAAACTGGCTCAGAGGAGGAGCCATCCCATGCACAAGTGTTTAAATGTAACACACAAGTACATGTACAGCCTAAAGCTTTCCATTGTGCAAAAAATTATATCTTTGGTGATAGTGAGGTGTTTCAGGTGTTTGTTTATGAAGCGTGTGAATTGACTTTTGTATAGCAAGAGTTTGTGAGGCGATAGCTTAGGAGTGAGAGAATCACTGTGTGCATGTGATATCTTTTCAGAATCAATTAAAATTCATCAGCCACTTCTTGTTTCCTTGTTCCATGGGCATACAAAAATGTATCATATGTATGCATTTGTGTTTAAATTTTTAACTGAGGACATACTAAATATGCGTCATTGTGTGTGTCAAGAAACTAAACAGAACCGTGTGAGAAGAGAGTCAGATAAGCATCTTCATGTAATTGTTTTAGTGTTAAGTTCTAGTGCGATGATGATTAACTGTGTTTACTCACGACACCAAGCAGAGAATGAGCGTTGTGATTCTGATGTTGCTGTTCCTCAGCAGGTCGAAGACATTGTGGTGTTCTTTAGAGTGTGTCTTTGTCTTATTAATCTGCAAGACACAAAAACGTAAGTCTCACCCTCTGTTATGTTTTTTCTCTCAGCAGCCTGATATACAAGGAATGTTTTTGAAAAATGAAAATACCAACAAACAAGTGATTTTCAGACATAAATAAAAATGTGTCCAAAATATTCTGATGTTCTCTCATCTGAGGTCAAATTACAGGGTTGACAATCAATCTTCATAGACAAAATACAGGAATAATCTCCTTAATCGATATATTTTTCTCAGTGTTAACTTTATATTTAGGTCTTATTGAATTATTTTTCATATTATTCCAGACTCATTGCCCACTGTGTGTCTTTGAGGGGCTTGAGCTCCTGTGTTTAATCCTGCATGATTTAAATCAAACTTACACTGTAATCTTGAAATATGACCCCTGGAGCCTGAACTTTGTTCCACTTAGCAGCCTTTCTCACTATGGCCTCGGCCTCCTCCACTCTTCCCTGAGCGAGTAGCCACCGAGGAGACTCTGGGATGAACCTGCCTCATTAAAGCAATAAAGAAGGTGAATATAAGTTATAATACTTCTCTTGGGAACAAGATAATAATGATCACAATGTGTCCTTCTACAGAATGACAATCTTAAATCATATAATCAAGTCTTAATATGTCTTAGATGTGGATGCAGATTACAGGGCCATGCAGTCAGTAATTTCTTTAGGAAAACATAGTGTTGGCCAATTATTTATCAAGTCTGCAAGTCAGTCTACCATTCTTAACACAGCCAAGGATTTAGTCTTTGGTGGTTAGCTTTTTGATTTTTCATCACGACAAATAAACTAAACTCTCCCCTGGTAGGAGACAACAAAAAAAAAAAAAACCCCATGACATTTAGTGTAATTCATGGTAACTTTTCCTGTAGTGAGTGCAACCCACCACCAGAGGGGGATGTAGGCCAGGCCAGGCACAGACAAAGCCAGCAGGAGAGATTTCCAGTCCCTTAAAAGGTAAGCCATCAGAGGCAGCATCATGTAGCCAGCAGCAAAACCTAAACATGTGCCCATGGATGAGTAAAGGACTCGCACTTTGCCAGTCAAGGTCTCAGCTCCTGCACACAGAGATACAGAAATAAAAAGAGAGGGATGTGTGTGAACAAGTGAAAGGCAAGTAGATATGTACAGTATTGTTTATGGACATATGTTTATCAACATTTATTCCAAATCTGACAAATGTGTAAAACTATTGTGACAGTATTTACAGAATGTGATGTTCATATGTACCCAGCACTAAAGCAGCTACAAAGTTGGACATCTGTCCCAAACCATTGATGAAGAGGAGGATGGTGAACATAGTCCACGAGGTAGAGAAGACTTGAATAAAGGTAAAAACCGTCTGAACTGCCATGGTGGCAAAAAGAACAGGTTTCCTTCCAAATCTATAGAGAGAAGTTGAATAAACCAAGTAAAAATTTGAAAAAATCTTTACCAAAGTCCATACTGCTCAACACAAACATATGGAATGCACGTTTTTTTATTATTTGGGTAAAAATGTCCACCAAATGTCATACAGTAGTCTAAGGCATACAAAGTATATATATATATGTGTATATATATATATATATGTATATATCACAATGTAAAATTAAAGGTACAAGTCCTGCATTCAAAATTTGACGTATAACTTAAGTCTATAAAGTAACACAACTTGGAAATATTTAAGTATAATACAAACCTCAAGTATTTGAGTTAATGTATTAAGTTACTTCCCACCACTGGGTATTATATTATATAGCACTAACAAAGATGCAACACAACACCACTTAATGTAACATTCCATAATAACACCACATTATGTAGCGCTACATAAGCTCACAATGGAATAGGTCTGTTATATAATCTGGCAAGGAATGGGTTAGACAACACCAAAGGCAACACAATGACTGTGTAATTTAATGCCAACATCTCCTCAAAAGAATAATAGCCATTCCAGTTTTGACTATTTTAGGGATAAGTGCAGCGTCAGTAACTACTGTACAGTATATAGGGTATTTAAAAACCTAAATATAGCTTTAAAAGCACTGCATATATTCGATGTACTGTATATATCACATGGAGCTGGTGTTTTCACTACTTGTCTGAGAGCTGTCCTGAGAAGAAGGATCCAAAAAGTACTCCCACGAAGAAAACTGTGGAGGTGAGCGGCTGCTTCCACTGCTCGCTGCACACCAGGTCAAACTGGAATAGCCATACAATAACAATTAAACAATGAAATACATTAACGAGGAAATTATGATTATTTACTGATTTAATGCATTTGTTATGCACTCTCCGCTGTTCAAATTCAAACGCCATTTCTCTTCAGGTGTACCTGGTCTGGTCTGATCATGTTTCAATGATGAGGCTGGCATCATTTAATATATTTTGTGTTGTTTACAAATCCTGGAAACATCTGCGGAGCTTTTGTGTTGTCTTGCATGTCTGATATAGTGGATGTAAACACCTAAACTGACAACAGAGAAACCAGGACCACATTCCAAAGCGTTTTCTCAAGCCCAAGCACGCACAAATCACGTGCCCGAAACAGAAACAATAATGGACACAAAAAAGCCTGACTGGCCAGGCAGGAAAAGCAGAATAGATTAAAAAGACAAGCTGCAGCAAAAAAAACAAATTGTCAAAAGGGTGTGTGTCCTTTGTTGTGCTAGAACTAAATCCCTACACAGCAAGTTGGCCTTAAAGACATTGGCACACTGTTAGCCAATAACTAGCCTTGCAATGTGAAGGCAGCACACGCATGATATCAAATAATATCCCGAGTTAGGTAGTCCATAATGTAAAAAGTAAAATAGATAAGAACAAACTGTTAAACATAAAGCTATAACAATGCTTACATTTGCTTGTGATGGGATTCTTTTCATAGATAGGACAATGAGCAAGCATTGACCAGGTGTGCTGACTGACTGTAGGTGTTCACAGTGCTGTGTGTGGTGCACTGGCAGGATTACGGCATTTGAGGATGCTAGAAAATCAGTGACCCCACTTTACATTTCACTAAGTACTGAACAATAGTTTGAGACACATACAAGGGCTGCCGGGAAAAAGCCCCATCTTAAATAAACACACTGCAGAAAGGCAAATAAAACACAGACACAGGCAGGAAGGGGGCTGATGTGGCGCACATACAGAGACTAGGGAGATTGGGAATAAGGACTGAGGGAGTGGAGGGAGACTGAGAAGACGACAGCAAGCTCATTCAGTCTTGGACACACATACACACACTCTCACCTCAGAGACTATGGTGGACTGATAGATGTCTCTGCTGTAGCTCCACCCGTCCACACAGCCCTCCTGCTGCAGGTCAGTGAGGTTGACGTCTCTGCCAGGAATGAATCCCTGAGCGGAGAGATTTCTGACTACATCCAGCCTGTACCTGCTGCACCTGCTCAGCTCCTGTTTCCCATTTACCACCTCACAGTCATGACATAAACATTATTAGTGTTGTTAGTAACATTTCTTTTTCAGTGTATGGTGCCAAACTGTGTATAACACTTTCATCGGCCTCTGTGTGAGGTGTCTACTCTATTCAACAGATGCAGGATAAATACATAAACTACAAATTTGATCATCAAAATATCTATTCTGGCAAAACTGTAGTAATAAGACAAAAAAAAAAAACACCTTTCAAATCCTTTGTGGACCTTGTGATTTCATTTGTACCTGACCATGTTTTAATATGCTCACGTTCTGCAAATCTACAGCGGCTATTATACGAACCATTATCCTGAAATGCACCACCTCACTGGCTGCTATATCGATTTTATACAACAACGCTGTAGGCACTCCTCCAAACTGTAATGACCTATACAGACCAGGAGCTAAACATAGGCTTCACAAGTCTCACTGTATTGAGCAGACCATGTTCTGCATGTGAAGAAGAATATTTCGGTGAGCGTGGTCTTTCTTAGGCACATTTTGCTCGGAACTCTTGATTTGGCTTCCTTTTTTCCCTACATTAACCCTTACTCACATTATTTAGATAGCCTTTAGTATTTCAGCTTATGAACTACATGCAAATATCACCGCAGCAACAAATACGTTGTGTAGGATTTTAATACATTTAATTATTCTAAGGAAACTCATACAACTGATTTCTGAATGACGACAGCAGTCATTCATTTGTCGGTTTGGCTCTGCATTTGTCTATAAAGTTAATTCAATTGTGCCAACATGATGTTATTGTAAAGCCTCCCATCTTTCGGGAGTCTCACCTTTATTGGGATGATGGTTTTACGCCAGTCTTCGGTCAGGTTGACGTCAGGAACAGCGCACTGGTGACTCGGTATGTCAGCCAGGAAGACGAGCGTGAAAGCACCAAATCCATTGGGCATGATGCTGGCACAGAGCAGGAAGAAGACGACTTGCTGAAAACGTCCCCACTGACCCAGGAAAGCGATGGAGTCGGCATAATCCTTCATAGTCAAAGGATCCTCTTCTTTAGGACTACTGGTCTATCCACCGTCTTCCTATATCGCAAACGCTACACCATGTTTTGCTTCTTACAGTGTACGAGGAGTTAAATTTTTGCTGGGACATGCCTCCCCGCCCGCCTGCCTGCCACCGCCCTGTGCCAGGTAAGACAAGGGCACCAACTGTATTGGATATATTTCCATAATCAAAATCAATCAAACTAGAAATCAAAAGGTCATCTGATTCCCCTGAGGATATATTGTGCTCAGGCAAAAACATTTTAAATTGTCCATGAAGGCATTTGCTTTCTCGTGTGGTTTTATTTCTCAATTGGCAAACAACCAAAGAAGAAAGAGTTCATGCCTCTCTGCTCCAGGAGAAAAACAACCAAACAATTCTTCTACTGCCTTCCTTAAAATAGAACAAGCAAAATAGTAAGAAATCAGCAAATGTCTACAATACATCCAATCCTGAGAATAAATACAATAATAAAACATCAAGAAAAAAAATTTAATAATTTAGAAATTAAAAATCTGTTAATGGTTAACAAACTATCAGTGCCTTTTTACATTATCTTGTTGCAATTTGAATACCTGCTAAGTGTAAGCAAGCCAAAGTGTCAGGATAACCTGTTTTTTATTGTTGTTGTTGTTAGGTTATAGATTAGAGATTATAGTATGGAGGATTTATCCCAGAATTAAAAGTGAAAATGGCAAATAAAGTATTATCATTTTTTAGTACTCAGGATAATCAGGCCATAATTAAATGTTCAAAGGCAAAAAGGAAACTGGATATTGCATTGAAATGACAAATTGATATTGTCAAGTGCTGAAATGTGTGCTGCCATTTTGTCTTTTACCTTTAATTCTGGTTAAAATGATCCTCTATATTATAATAATTATAGGATGTACCAGTAGAGATCTTTGTGTTGAATGGTTTGTGCGCTTATTTGTGCTTTATTTTCATATCCAGATATCTTACAGAGGAGTAACGTTACCAAATGTATTAAGTAGGAAAAACAACCAGCTAGTTTCTGTTTAAAGATTTTAAAAAAACAACAGTTTTATATTAATGAATCACAGTTGACTTTCTAAAACCACCACAGGTTCTGCTGTTTCTTTTCGAGTGATGCAAGGACACTTCACTCTGTTACAGAGGAAAAAGACAAACAAAATGTTATTTGATTTAGTGTTCTGCAGACTGCGGGGCAACCTCACAGCCTCACTACTATCAACTTCATTATCACAATCGCAGGCAATGACTGTTGTGACCATTATCACATCCACTTGTACTCAAAAGGATGATGAGGATAATACAATAACTACATTTATAAAGTACGTAATTACTTCACAGCTTAAATAACACATTCTGTTATTGTTTTACTAAAACTTAAATGCATCATTAGTCAGTCGTTAAGAAGATTGTTGCTTCGCAGTAGTAGCTTCATCCCCTTAGCATCTCACCTTTCTCTCTTAAGCATCTGTTGAATAGTTTCAGGTAGAGCTCGTCCAAAAGTCTCTGATATGAAGAGAGTGGCAAAGGCAGACACAACAGCCAGAGTCCCGAGTGTAATATAAGGCAGGTACTTAAAGTACACATCTGTAGGAGGGGAAGGGAAAATTAGGATAGGAGAGAGGCCCCGACCCTCTCTGGCGTGCCTGTACTGTATGTATGATACTGTATGTCAGGAAACTGTGCAAACGTGGAAAGACCTCACCTCATTAGTGTTCCAGGCAGGTTAAAACAAAAACTAGTGAGTTTAAAGTTTAATCAGAATCAGAATCAGAAACTGTTTATTGCCAAGTAACCTACATTACAAAGAATTTGCCGAGGTCTGATGGTGCTACATTTTTTTAACATATAACATATAATCTGACAGACAACAAGCATGTAAAAATATAAAGGTAAAAGAATAAGATAAGATAAATAACAAACAGTGCAGTGACCAAAATAAAGTGTCCAGGTAAAGTGTCCAGTATTGTCCAGTAGGGGGTGCGTGCGTTAATGTAACGCAGGGGGGACAGGGCGGTGTACGTTAATATAACGTATAACTTGTGTTTGTGTGTGTGTGTGTGTGTGTGGGGGGGGGGGGGGGGTCAGACCAGTTTACTCACTCAGCTGCAACAAAAAAGGTGCCGTGCAGCTGCCCAATCTGGAAAACATGGAGCACGTCCCTGTTGCTGTGTTCCTGAGCACTGTCGGGTAAAGCTCTACTGTGTAGACAAACATCAGGGCTGTACCGGTGGCAAAGCCAAATTTACCCAGCATATCCAGCGCAATGGACACCTCTGGTAAACCTGGAGGAGATGGAAAATAGTTTATCTTAAAAATAGAGTGGGAGGATTTGTGCATTTGAATTAAAAAAGTTAGCAAGGTCACAGTGCGATTTGTACAATGGGAAGCTCAAATGAGACTGTATGAGTCTATGTTTTGAGTATCATACACTCAACCTCTGTGGGCTTGCAAGGTGGTTCTGAAAGATTTGGAACTTTCTGCCTTATAGAGGACAGCAGCTGTGGTCAGCTTGGATACACGGTTTCATGGTGAAAAAGGTGAATGTAATGAAACTTCTCAAACCACAACTGCATATAATCCACTACTCTACCGTCTTTCCACAGGCTCAGTTTGTTCCAAAGGCTCCTATTTTCTCCAAAATATGACAAAATTTGGCATTGGCTTTTTTTTTTGGCATCAAATACAATCAGCCTGTAGATATAGTGTTATTTTTAACAGTTGGTTGGGCAAATCTTCATGGTTTGATGCGATAATTCTACATATAGCACCAATTCCTCCAGGTAATCCCGCCATGGCAATGAAATCAGATTTATTTATTTATTGCACTTGGTTATTATTTAATGTACAGTCTGAAAGGCAACTTTGGTTTGATGAACAATTCTGACACTGTTGGCTGAGATGTTCCAACTTAATCAGTGCTGCAAACTGCATTAGTCCAGTGTCCCCGTAGTGGAAAGTTGTGCAAACCATCATCTCTGGTGTTTTGTTTCAATTTGTTGGTGAGCTGATTGAATCCTTACTAATTCGACCACCATCTTAATAAAAGTTTGTTATTGTTTTTTTTAAATCACGAACACAAAGAGTCTCATTAACTGCAGCAGCTCTGGACTGCCTCTGACTTATCTCGGACTTACAGTAGGAGCTAGTTTTAGCGCGTCTTATTTGTAGGAGTTTCTCCCAACTCTGCCAGACAGAAGATATATTTAGCCCCAGCCTCTTATAATTGTGAGTGTCTCATTCTCAATACTTACTTTGAGGCACTAGCTGGATGAAGTACAGGGACAGTCCTCCCATGAGCATTGTACAACTAAATGACGGTCGTCGTGGCAAGTATCGCAGGGCCAGCCAGCTGGAAATGTATGCAGGCACCTCTACAGCTGCTGAGATGAAACAGCTGATGTAGGGGTCAGCACTGAGTTGCAGTGTGTTCAGGGACAGACCATAATAGCCAGTGGTGAGAGTGAACCTAAGCAAGACACAAATACAGACAGCAGAGATATTGAGGATGGGACATAAGTCAGATACAGCAGATCAGTGGTTGACAACCATGTGGTACTGAGAGCCATGTGTATATAAGTTCAGTCCTCTGAAACACAACAACTGATGTCACTGCTTAGTTCTTCCACTTTTTACTTTTATATGACATACATTATAGTTGGAGACCGCTACAGTAGAAAGATGGACAGATTGATGGATGTATTGTGATATGGATGGGCTTTTAGTCATCAAGTTAACTTTGTGCTTTTCAGTACGACATTTGAGAAAGATTAAAGTTGCAACTAGCAATTATTTTCATTATCGATTCAAGTTGATTATTTTCTTGATTAATCGATTAGTCGTGTCTGTAAAATGTCCAAAAGGTGAAAAATGCCCATCACGATTTCACAAAGCCCAAGGTGACATCTTCAAATAATAATATTCAGATTACTATCTCTAATTTTCTGTTGACTGACCAATCGATAAAGAATTAAGAAATATTCTTCCCAATTTGGTGTGAAAATTATCATCCACATCAAACACCTTTGGAATGAAGTGGGACACCGACTGAGAGCCAGGCCGTTTCACCTGATGTCAGTGGCCAACCTCACTAATGCTCTTGTGGCTACACAGGAGCACATCCTTACAGCCAGGTTCCAAAATCTTGTGGAAAGCCTTCCCAGAGGAGTGGAGGCTGTTTTAGCAGCAGATTAAGGCCCATGGTTTAGGAAAGAGATGGTCAGCAACCACATATGGGTGTAATGTGCGAGTATGTCCACATGGTTTTGGCCTTACAGCATCGTGTACTTAATTCTGTCCTACACACAATAGTGTGTGTAAAAGTGTAATAAGTTCTCAGACTCACCACACCATGCAGAGAATGGCTGTTGTAGCTCTGATGTTGCTGGTTCTTATCAGATCAAAGACAGTGTGGGGTTCCTCATTTTTAGACAGTCTCTTTTTCTTATCAACCTGCAAGATACAAAACTTTGGATGAAGGAATCTAATGTTAAAGGAGGATAGGTTAGCATGTTTTCAAAGTCTGTCGTAAAACAATAGTCAGGTGCCCATATGAACATTTAAACAGATTCTGCTTGGCGTAATCAGTTCCTCCTGTTCATACTGGCCATTGAAAGATCGCTTCCTAACATGTTTTCTTGCTGCAGTTAAGGTACTAACAAGACTAACTTATGACAACTGGATTTGTCTAACTCTGACTGCTGAAGCCTCATATTAGCCTCAGATAAACTTTAGTGTGATTTTTACACAGAACAAGAACTGTGGATTTTGTCCCCCAACACTTACATTGAAAGCACATTAGGAAGGGATCTTGTAATTGCCAGTATGAACAGGAGGAATGCCTACAGCAAGCAAAACCTATTTCAATGTACATATCAGTACCTTGTGAAAAAATGTGAAGTTGTCCTTCCGAAAACATCTACAGTTTTTGTGCTTTTTTGTTTGGTCCTGCATGCTTTAAGTCCAACTTACACTGTAATCTTGAAAGATGATCTGTGGGGCCTCAACTTTGTTTTTCTTAGCAGCATTTCTCACTATGGCCTCAGCCTCCTCCACTCTTCCCTGAGAGAGCAACCAGCGGGGAGACTCGGGGATGAACCTGCCTCAGTATTCAACACAGACAGATTCAGGGGCTGGTTTCACAAAGATACTTTAGACTGGTCTGTAGTGTTAAGTCTGTCTTATTTTTATTTTTAGATTAGTCAAATAAAGTTTGACAGTTTCACAAAAATAAAGACTGACTGATTATATCTTCATTTTTCTATTGCACTATCCTGTATGCTGCTGTAACAATGCAAATTTACCCACTGAGGGATTAATAAAGGATTATCTTTAACAAGATGCTACTGTAGATAAAACTCCACCATGAGAAATGTGAATCTTTTTTAATGTGATGTGATGAGTACAACCCACCACCAGAGAGGGATGTAGAGCAGGCCAGGCAGAGAAATAGCCAACAGGAGGGATCTCCAGTCCCTTAATAAGTAAGCAAAGAGTGGCAGCATCATGTAGCCAACAGCATAAAACAGACACACACCCAGTGATGAGAACAGAACACGTACATTGCCAGTCAAGATCTCTGTTCCTGCAGATTCAAAGGACATGACTGTATCAACGGTTTATCTGATAAATTTAATGTAGAGCCAATATAATAATAGTTACAGCAGGAGGTGTTTATATGTACCCAGCACGAAAGCAGCCATGTAGTTGGCAATCTGTCCCAAACCACTGAAGAAGTAGAGGATGGAGAACACCATCCATGAAGGGGAGAAGACTTGAGCAAAGGTAAAAAACATCTGAATTGCCATGGTGGCAAAAAGTACAGGCTTCCTTCCATATCTGTATTGAGAACAACAATTAAATAGGAGCAAGGAAAAAACCCAAGACATTTGATATTTGAGAAGCATGAACCAGAAAACATTTGCCATTTTTGCTTAAAAGGTTACCTAAATTATCTCTTTAGAACATATTTCTACCTGTCTGTGTTCATATCAGATTTAAAATGTTATGTATTTAAGTGCAAATATGCTTAAAGTAAAAGGCATTTGCTTCCTCATTATTAACACAGATTTTTAAAAAATAACCGTAAAACAGAATAAATACGGAACATCAAAAAACAATCTTAAGACCTCCAAATGGTAAGTGGAAGGGTGTGATGGCTCACAATGCTTCTTGAGCACTTTGTTAAATTAAATGACAGTGAAAGACATGTTTCTAATTCAGGGGAAAAAAAGGTTGTTCTTTGCCCTTTTTCAGAATTAAATCATTCCAACAGAATATTATTAGGCATGGCGTTTGATCAAATTAGATGAAAACAAATCACCATTTTGGCAACAAGATTTCAAAAGCATGTTTTCACATAGTAACCAATAGCTATATGTGCTTTTGTTCTTTGTACCTGTCTGAGAGCTGTCCTGAGAAGAAGGATCCAACAAGAACTCCTAGGAAGTAAATTGTAGAGGTGAACGGCTGCTTCCACTGTTCATTGCACACCAGGTCAAACTAGAATAGCCATGCATTTAGAGACATTTAGGGAAAATAAAAGCACAAAGCAGTCACAATTCTCAAAACTCAAAGAAATATTGGGAAAAATTAAATACATTGATGAGAGGGATCTGTGCTCATGGTATGATCCTTAATTAAAACTATTGCACACCCACACACACAATCGTGTTTTACATTGACTTACATTAATTTCCTGGAGACTTACCCCAACCCTTACCCTAGACCACCTCTCTTTGCAGTTAACCTTAAACCAAGTTCACCCCTAAAATGTAATGATTTATATAACTTGCGTTTTTGTCCCCATGAGGAAGGCAAACCCCTACAATTTGCCAGTGCAAACAGATTTATGCCCCCACAACACGTTATATGGTATGTTATGGTATGTAACATGTAATTCATGTCCACACACACAGTCTCACCTCAGAGACTATGGTGGATTGGTAGATGTCTCTGCTGTTGCTCCACCCGTCCACACAGCCCTCCTGCTCCAGGTCAGCGAGGTTGACGTCCCTGCCAGGAATAAATCCCTGAGCGGAGAGATTTCTGACCACATCCAGCCTGTACCTGCTGCACCTGCTCAGCTCCTGTTTACCATTCACCACCTGTTGGACAAAATGTAAATATGACACAGCTGTAGACAACAGCCCAACATGTGACATGGTTTTCACATTGGCTCTTTGATGTATAAAGAAACTTAAAGGTATGTGGCCATACCACTTTTTATGTAGAGCTGATTTAGAAGTTAACAGTAAGCATAAGAGATAATACTCAACAAACTACAAATGCATTTGCAAATTCTTTTGCAATATTGTAATGATTTCTTGGTCAGACTGGTGAACTTTCACTGTAAGTAACCAATCTATTAAACAGTTTGACAGTTGCGCATTGATTTACCTTTCTTGGGATGATAACACTGAGCCAGTCTTGGGTCAGGTTGACCTCAGGAACCATGCAGTGGTGACTGGGAATGTCAGCCACAAAGATGATGGATAAAATGCCGGTTCCATTGGGGATAGTTGTGGCACAGAGCAAGAAGAAGACCATCTGCTGGAAACGTCCCCAGTGACCCAGGAAGGCTGTGGTTTCATCATAATCATTCATAATACCAGAAATCTCTTGTCTCTTCTCCTACTGTCTTCTATGGTGTCTTCCTGCAAAGCTGTCTTACCTACAGTCCGTGAACGCACAAGTTGACTATGCCCTTTGTACTGTGCCAGTAATCTCAGTAGATCATTTTATGGCTTCAAACAAAAACATATCAGCCAACAGGAAATTGTTTTGACAACTCCACAGTTTGAATCAATCTAATGCAGTTGATAGTTTGAATCAAACAAAGTAAAGACTAAAAGCTTACACAAATTATGTATGTATATATACGTATATACATACATACATATATACATGTATACATATACACACACACACACATATATATACACACATATACAGTGCATCCGGAAAGTATTCACAGCGCTTCACTTTTTCCACATTTTGTTATGTTGCAGCCTTATACCAAAATGGATTAAATTCATTTTTTTCCTCAAAATTCTACACACAACACCCCATAGTGACAACGTGAAAAAAGTTTGAGATTTTTGCAAATTTATTAAAAATAAAAAACCTGAGAAATCACATGTACATAAGTATTCACAGCCTTTGCTCAATACTTTGTTGATGCACCTTTGGCAGCAATTACAGCCTCAAGTCTTTTTGAATATGATGCCACAAGCTTGGCACACCTATCTTTGGGCAGTTTCACCCATTCCTCTTTGCAGCACCTCTCAAGCTCCATCAGGTTGGATGGGAAGCGTCGGTGCACAGCCATTTTCAGATCTCTCCAGAGATGTTCAATCAGATTCAAGTCTGGGCTCTGGCTGGGCCACTCAAAGACATTCACAGAGTTGTCCTGAAGCCACTCCTTTGATATCTTGGCTGTGTGCTTAGGGTCGTTGTCCTGCTGAAAGATAAACCGTCGCCCCAGTCTGAGGTCAAGAGCGCTCTGGAGCAGGTTTTCATCCAGGATGTCTCTGTACTTTGCTGCATTCATCTTTCCCTCTATCCTGATTAGTCTCCCAGTTCCTGCCGCTGAAAAACATCCCCACAGCATGATGCTGCCACCACCATGCTTCACTGTAGGGATGGTATTGGCCTGGTGATGAGCGGTGCCTGGTTTCCTCCAAACGTGACGCCTGGCATTCACACCAAAGAGTTCAATCTTTGTCTCATCAGACCAGAGAATTTTGTTTCTCATGGTCTGAGAGTCCTTCAGGTGCCTTTTGGCAAACTCCAGGCGGGCTGCTATGTGCCTTTTACTAAGGAGTGGCTTCCGTCTGGCCACTCTACCATACAGGCCTGATTGGTGGATTGCTGCAGAGATGGTTGTCCTTCTGGAAGGTTCTCCTCTCTCCACAGAGGAACTCTGGAGCTCTGACAGAGTGACCATCGGGTTCTTGGTCACCTCCCTGACTAAGGCCCTTCTCCCCCGATTACTCAGTTTAGATGGCCGGCCAGCTCTAGGAAGAGTCCTGGTGGTTCCGAACTTCTTCCACTTACGGATGATGGAGGCCACTGTGCTCATTGGGACCTTCAAAGCAGCAGAAATTTTTCTGTAACCTTCCCCAGATTTGTGCCTCGAGACAATCCTGTCTCGGAGGTCTACAGACAATTCCTTTGACTTCATGCTTGGTTTGTGCTCTGACATGCACTGTCAACTGTGGGACCTTATATAGACAGGTGTGTGCCTTTCCAAATCATGTCCAATCAACTGAATTTACCACAGGTGGACTCCAATTAAGCTGCAGAAACATCTCAAGGATGATCAGTGGAAACAGGATGCACCTGAGCTCAATTTTGAGCTTCATGGCAAAGGCTGTGAATACTTATGTACATGTGATTTCTTAGTTTTTTATTTTTAATAAATTTGCAAAAATTTCAAAAAAACTTTTTTCACATTGTCATTATGGGGTGTTGTGTGTAGAATTTTGAGGAAAAAAATTAATTTAATCCATTTTGGAATAAGGGTGTAACATAACAAAATGTGGAAAAAGTGAAGCGCCGTGAATACTTTCCGGATGCACTGTATGTATGTATACATATATACATTACTCACAAAAAGTTAGGGATATTCGGCTTTCGGATGAAATTTCAGAATGCACCTAAAATGAACTATAACCTTTACAGGTGAACTTAGTTTGACCTTCTCTAAACCTTTGAATGCACATGTCCAACTGTTCAATGTTTCAGTACTTATTGCATAAGATGCTGTTCTCTAACAAGGTGATTAACCGCAAAAATCACAACAAGTGTCTGATCCATGAATCGACGACATTTGTATTTAAACAGTCCTCTTCATCATGCTGTTCACATTTTGACATCATGAGACCAAGACGACACCTAACAATCAATCAGCAGTACCTGGTCATTGCGAGGCTTCAAACGGGATGTTCTCAGAGGGAAGTTGCCACTGAGCTTAGAGTGTCACAGAGTGTCATCAGCAGGTTGCAACAGAGACACAGAGAGACTGGAAGAGTCACAGAAAGGCATAGACGTGGACGTCCTTCGGCCACATCCCATGCTGATGACCACTTCATTGTGAACAGTGCCCTGCGGAACCGGATGGTGAATGCCACTCAACTCCAGGCACGTTTAAGGGAGGTGAGAGGCACCAGAGTGTCACGTCAGACCATTCGAAACCGCTTACATCAGCATGGTCTGCGTGCTAGACGACCTGCAAGGGTACCTGACCCCACCACCAGGCACAGGCGTCATCGTCTTGCATGGGCCAGGTCGCACTTGCGCTGGACGAGGAACCAGTGGGCCTCAGTGCTGTTCTCTGATGACAGTCGATTCACATTGAGCAGAAATGATGGCCGCCAACGCTGTTGGAGACGTCAAGGAGAACGCTATGCATCAGCCACTGTTGTCACCAGATGAGCCTTTGGAGGTGGTGGTGTTGCAGTCTGGGCAGGTTTGTCTTGTCAATACAGACCTGCCCTACACCTTGTAAATGGTACTGTGACAAGCCGATACTACCTGAATAACATCATTAATCCAGTCATTGTGCTTCTGCATGAGCAACACAGGCCTGATTTCATCTTCATGGACGACAATACCCCAGCTCATCGATGTCGCATCATCAGGGAACGGCTGCTGGAGGCTGGGGTACCTCAAATAGAATGGCCTGCACTTTCTCCAGACCTGAATCCCATAGAAAAGCTATGGGATCAGCTGAGTCGTCGTGTAGAGGGTCGTAACCCCACACCCCAGAACCTCAATGACCTGAGGGCAGCCCTTCAAGAAGAGTGGAATGCCATGCCTCAGCAGACAATAAGTCGACTTGTGAACAGCATGAGACGTCGTTGTCAAGCTGTAATTGATGCTCAAGGACACATGACAAGTTATTGAGACATTGACATTTTTTGTTGTGGTATACCCACCACTGTTGTTAGCTTTTGTTTCAATAAATTGTTTGAGATGAAGAAATTACCATTGCATGCTTCTACTTAAATGACCTACTGTCATGATATAATATCATTGTAGCATGAACTTTTTACATTTTCCATAAATTTCATCCGAAAGTCGAATATCCCTAACTTTTTGTGAGTAGTGTCCTTAAAATACTATTTCTCAGAGAAACTAGAACTATGTGCACCTTAAAATGTATTCAGATATAATAAAAGGCAAATAAACTATAGTTTTGGGCCGTAGTTGCATCTGCAGCTGAAATGGAAACTCAAACCTCAGAGTAAAGAACTGGTGTGAGCAGAGGTTATTTCTACATGGCTATTAAAAATTAGCTTGTGACTTGGCACTTACTGAAGAAGTCTCACATTGATCTCAGTGTATTTAACAAAGCACAGTGTCACACATGGTTTAATTTTGCATTACCTGTGTTGTCTGTGAGAAAGATTTTTTTCTTTTAACTAAACAGTATGTTGTTACAGTATGTCATGTGTCCTTTGCAGAAACATGTCTCATCCTCCTGCAGGTTTAGGATGCCCCCACAACATAGTGAATGATAAAACAACAATAAATAGTAAATGGTGAAGAACCCCAAGCATAGTGAGACTCATTTTTCCAACAAAGAGTGTACAATAACACCAATTTTAATCTCAGCACAGTGTGTCCATAAGTCCTGCCTTACTTGAATGAATGTATAGGTAAAACATGGTCAGTGCTAAAACTATAAAAACCTTTACAACAGGTTCACATAATTGTTTGGTTGTTTGGTGTTCACATTCCTCTTGGTGTAAAGGTACTCACATTTATAATGTTATGTTGTTTATAAAGACAGGAGGATAATCTGTGTCTCCAACTGTGTGATCCCCCATTCCCATCCATTAAAATTCATACTGTAGTTTTTTTTTAAGTTTCTGTGAAGAGAACATGGTGCTGAAAACTTCAAAACCCAAACTGTTAAAGTTTACCAAGATGCTAAGATGACAACTACTACATGAACCCAAAGGTCCAAAGGCCAAATTCAACATTTAAAGTTCACATTATATTTACAAAAAAGGTTAATTTACATAATCATAGAGTTAAAAACAATATCTACTTAAAGTCACAAAACAGTTCAGGGGGTTTACAGGTTAATTTCCCCGATCAACAGTCACTGATAATGTTAGGAAAAGTCACAGCCACATCATCCCATGGTTGAAACTCTACCTCTACAAACACAGAGGTATAGACTTGTACTGGACCACAAGTCAAGTTCTTCCAGAAAGCCCAAGGAAAGAAATATATTGACTAGATTTTATTAAACATGCTGATCCAAAATATGATAAAAGCAAGTTTGTTTATTCTATAACTTCAGTTATACACTTCCACTGGTCAAAGTACTGTATTTTATGATTCATCAGTGATTATTCCATCATAATGTAATTGCAACAGGGAGAAGGAAGTACAAGCAATGTAGTGATCATTTTTTACCACAAGATGGAGCCACAATCCCTAACATGTCATTACGTTATGGTAATGAAACAATACACACTTAATCTGTATTATCATCTTTTCATTTTAGCATAGTATGACCCCTTGTCCTAAACTAATCATCAACTGTGAACATACTGTATTGTAGGTTTTTTAAAAAGAAACTGTGGAGGGACTATAGTGGTGATCATATTAAAACACGTGTGTCTTTAACAACGGACTCAAATCTTTTGTGAAGACATATTCCTATATTGTGTCAAAGTAAAAGTGGACCCTTGTATCCTGCCGACTCCATGCATACCACTGCAGTCATACAAAAGTGAAATAGTATCTTTTCCTGTTCCAACAATATGACCAAATGAGGCAAAAGTGTCATCGTTGTGTGTGTGAGTTTTTTTAAAGTGGTTAAGATTTCAAAGTACTCTGGTGTGTCCTCTGCCAGTGTCCACTGGTTTAAGGTTTAGAAACTATGATGTTATAGTTTGTCAGCAGTCTTAATCTGAATACTACAAGAAGCTCAGTACGTTTATAATTTTCAAAACATTATCAGCAGACCAGTACTTCAGTACAATTAACCACTTACTCTATTCTACCCACACAACAAGACCAGAATTAAACCAGCCTACTGTCATGGGAACATTCACAGGCCAGTCACTGAAAGAAACTTGTAACCATTGTGAAGACTGTTAGTGTTTTACATTTGAGTCCACTAATGCTGATATTAGTTAGCAAACTTTTTTTTCACAGATATGAATATCTAGTTCCTAAAATGTCTGATAAATCTGAAATTTAGTTTTAAAGATAAATTGATTGTGTTACAACAGAAAATGATTTACATCTCCATGATCATCACCACTCTGACAACAGCAGCTCTGGCAAAAGGTAACACTTCAGGATTATTATGTAGTTATTACGGTGTGTACTCCAAAATCACTTATGATTTATAGGTATACACCATTATTACCACTACCACTACTTGAGTTACCATTACTTTTACATCTACTACTGCTGCTGCTGACATATACAGTCATTATCACTATAAATAATAACCAAATTAATAATCACTATTCCATTCACATTCCCAATGTCTAGCCCAGTGGCAGGGCTGATGGTGGGGATACTGGTGACAGTGTAATGCAAAAGGTCCTTCACCTCCACCTCCATTATAGTCAGTCTCGTCTCTTCTTACCTACACTTAAATACTAAAAAAAAGTGAACTACATGACTATAACAAATCTCTACGTCTTTCTGCACAGCACTGGATGTTCAGTCAGCCACTCTTATCATCATGGGCTCCAAAACTGGAACACCATTGTTGCAAGCTAGAGAAAGAGATAAGTTTGAAGAATAGTACTTTGTCTACTAAAGGTGTATATTTGTGTGCATGTGTTCATGGGTATGTTAATTTAGAAAAGCTTGTGAAATTGTGCATTTGCTAGAACTACAGTCCACAACCGGAAATGGATAGAGTTCACTTACCATCTATTAAATCAATTATCCATTAAACAAGTAAATATACATGGTTTAAGAGCCATATAGGAGCCATGTCCAGGTATGCCTTTGCAACCAACTATCAACAGACAAATTTGGATGATTTGGTTATCCAGATATAGGAAAAAGGCACCACTTGGATGCAAAAGGAAGTTCCTGTCAAAATTCAAATTTGAATTACTTAGCTTCCCCGCTGCAATAAAATGTATTGTGTTGGAAGAAAATTATCATTCTTTGTATGCCTCCTATGAAAGAGCACTTCCTCTTGCACAATTTGAACACCAATGTTAAGGGTACAGTTATATAATATACAACACTGCTTTGTTGTTTAACTTATAGGAATGTTTTTCTCAAAATTAAATAACTCTATGTTGAAAGAAGTACGCTAAAACTTTTGCTCATTATTCCTGCTGTTAATGAATGCCTGATACCATGTTGTTGCTGCCTCTGATTAACAGTATCAAATGCAAAACAATCAATGGTGATTTCTTTTTGCACCTAATGTTCTTTACTGATTTATATGAGCGAATAAAACTTTTGACAAATCAAGTTGTTGCTAGTCTGCTTTATTGCATTGTTGAATGCAACACCTCCTGTTAGTTCATCTGTGTTAACAGCAGATACGAGGTGCATCTCAGAGTTTCAAATGAGGCACTGGCTGAGGAAGTGACAGAGAAGCAAAAAAAGCTGTGGTTTTTAACTGTCAGTCTCACACATTGTTTAATTTCGCATTACCTGATTTGCCTGTGAGCAAGTTTTGTGATGCATATGTTTCTGAGTAACATGAAGTATATGGTTTTTAAATAAAAAGCTTGGCTAAACAGCACACTGAGAATCAGGACGTGTTTTTTCTTCATGTGTCCTTTGCAGAAATACTACACCACATGTGGGTGTTGGAGCCATTTGGTTTTTAAAATGGAGGGCAACTTCTTCTCCCATCAATTGTAGTTCCTTATCCATGCCTTAATAAACAAATGATCAGCATTTAAATACTTATATTAGAAGTGGTGCTATAAGCTGTTTCCTTTAGCAATATAATACTGGTAATATTACCCCTTAAAATGTATACAGTATAGTTATAGCTAAAGGATGGTGCATTTACAGCTGATAGCTTTTTGTGCAGTTGCAGCTAAAATGGAAACTCACACCTCACCTTAAAGTGCTCTGCAGTTATAAAAGAGAGAGCACTGATGTCAACGGGGAGTACTTCTAAATGGCTTTTGAAAACTTGTTTGTGACTTGACGCTGTTTTACAGAAAATATTTTCATTCTTCTGTGTATTAACAAACAAAACATTTTTTTAAAATAAAATGATGAGGAAGCCAGTGTATTAAGGCAGTCCCACACACATGAATTACTATATTGCTGAATGTAAAAACTGATAGAGGTTCTCAAATGAATCTTACATGAAAGTCACATAGTTAATGTTCAAGACATCAGTATGACAATCTGTTATTTTGTCAAGTGTATGATCCCCAGCCCTTAACTAATCATCCATTAAGTGCAAATTATACTTTTGGTAAAGGGAATAAGGTGCTGACCTTATAACTCACATAAACTATAACACAGTTTCACAGAGCTGCAATCTAATGCAATTCAATATAACAGCTCTGCCATAACTTCTACCTTAAATTTTATACTGTTGAGTTTTGGTGACATTGTTGAAATATATAAATTAAATTACATGTTTATTAATGAGGTCATAGTTAAAGGTGGTGTTGGACTGGACTACATTATACTGAGAGCTGTTCCTCATGTTTTGTCCTCACTATTTACACACGAGGGGGGAAGAAATTAGGAACACCTCTCAATATACTGACCTCAATGCTTAATTCAATTATATGTTTAACACGTCTAACGTCAAACCAAGGCTATGGCCCATAATTACCAGACCTGCAGAATTGTATGTTATAACAGCTGGTACAGCATACTTATTAGAGCATTTAAAAAGTCTTTTGGTTGGTGTTTAGGCCCCTCTGTAGACATACACCAGGAGCAGAGGTTAAGGCCCATAGTAAAAATTTATTTTATGGTAAGTTCATTTAGAAATAGTTACAGGAAGGTGAATCTGAATACTCTGTTCACTGACAAGTTGTGGGTGACAACACAGTAACCGCTTCCTTGATTCTTATAACAAGACAACAAAAAGACAAGAGGAGCATAAACCAGCCTTCAGTCAGTAGAAAATTCACAGGTCAGTGTTCAACAGCTACAAAGAAGGCACCGCACCATTGTGAATGCGGTGAGTGACAGTTTTGAATTTGAATCTACATATGCTGGTTTTAGTTGAGTTTTAGTGAGTTTTGTCATGATTTTATAGTTTATAAAAGATATAAAAACTATGATATGACTCACATTGTTGATTTTTTTTTATATCAAAATTGACTTTAATTTCAAACTAACAATCCTTGAATTTAGTAATTGTACAGTATATAAATAAAACATACCATTTAAAATTACATTTGATGTATGTGTTCTAACAGAAAAACAATGATTTCCAGCTACATGATTATCACCGCCCTGGCAACAACAGCTCTGGCAAAAGGTACATTTACGTGTAAACGTATGTTACTGCAGTTAACAGTATGGTGTAAAATCAATTTAGTACAAAACATAAACATTTTATTGTTTTTTGTTTGTTTTTTAGGGTCTATTGAATACAGTTTCTCCGAACCTACAGGAATCCGGCAGCGTTGTGGAGCTGTGGGACAGCTGTTGATTTTTCATCTGCCAAACACAGCAAATTCAGAGATTAAGTTAAAAAAGGATAATGAACATCTAATTTTCAAAATAGTCAAAAATAAAATAGTGACTCTGCATGAGGATTATGCGAATCAGCCTGAACTCTTCACTAATGGAACAATCAAACTGGGTAATGCAATGAAGACACATTCTGGAGATTACCTGTTGGAAGAATTTGGATCTAATGGTACTTTACTGAAAAAACTCAATGTGCATCTAGAAATACAAGGTAGGTAAAAAAAAAAAAAAAAAGGTTAAAATTGTAGAAATATCTTTTCCAAAACAAAATTTGTGTTCAATACCAGTTTTGGATGAAGAAGCTTATTAAATATTAGTGCTAATCAAAAAGACTGTTAAATGCATTTATGCCTATATATTTTCTATCCACTCTTAAAAAATATCTGCAGCTTAAAGATGAGACTCTTCTGTCAGTATTACAAATTGCAGCAGTAAATATAAAATCTAATCAGGAATAAAAACTATTTCTATTATTATTTATTTTAATTATTTCATCTTTTATAGCTTATGCAGTGCATTTAATTTCATGTTTAAATATTGTAAATATAACATGTAAAATTAATTTGTTAACATTTCTTACATTTATTATATTTACATTTGGAAAAAAATATTTGATCAAACTTTACATTTCATTATTTAAATTTTTTTGGGAGCATTTTGCGATTAATCGATTATTAGACGGCACAGGAGAGAGAAACAGGAAACATGCAGCGGGAGAGGGAAAGTACATGCAACAAAGGTCAAGGCTGATGTGAGTCTTGTGAGGCCACTGGACTACCAGAAGTAACCAGAAAGAAAAATCATGATTGGATTTATTTTCTTAAACTGTCTGATGTAAAACATGCGATAGTGGCAAGCTGATGCACCAGCTAAAGTTTAATTATTTTATGATACATCATTATTTCATCATCATCATCTACCTCTGACCTACAGTGTGTTAAGCTACCATTACATATCGTAAACAACAGATGATGAAAATGTGTTGTCACCATTGTTTCATTCCATATTCTCAGTTACATTGATACCCCTCTAAAACATGCAGTGAGAATTATCTAATAACTGAAACTATCTCGGTGTTCTTTCTGATGGAGCATTGAAAATATTTGAATACATAAGTCTGAATTGTGCGAAAAAGTTTTTTTCTACAGTTGAACTAGAAATTGGAATTGATAAAGGCTCCATAATTTTCAGAATTGGTGGTTTTCACTTTGCATTGACTACTGTGTATACTGTATATGTGACTACATGTTTGTTTTCCAGCTGCTGTGTCGAAGCCAGCTGTGTCTCAGATGTGTTTGTCACCAGAACAGATGAAGATCAGCTGCTCATCTGAGGGAGATGAAGTAGAGTTCATTTTGACTTTGGATGGTCATTTACTGATGCAGACCAGAGGCCACAGTCAGTCCCCGAGCAGCTGGACAGCAAACATGACTGAACAAGACAAACCCAGTGTTTCAAATGTTACTATCAGCTTACATGGTCAACTGACAGGAAACTTGACGTGTCATGTTCGGAACAATGTCAGCAGAGATGAAACAGTTATTTACCTAAAAAGCTGCAAAGGTACAGCTTTTAAAAGACCCTTGCTTTCTGTTGTAAATATCAGCTCTTCACAACTATTTCACATTCTTTATTCCAAATTTTCAAGTATTAATCAATTAGCTTCACTCATTTATTTTCTGGCTGCTTAGCTTTTAGAAGTATTAGTCTCAGATTTTTTATCTTATACATGTAGAACACCTGATGGAAAACAAAATAATGGACAAGAAATATATAAGAAACTTCTTGGTAGCTTTGAAATTGACATGTCAACGTCATCATCTAATTTGGTTTGATATTTGTTTGTGTTTTCTAGATGTTTCCTCTCCTTCCTTTCCTGTTGTGACAGTGGCTGTGATAGCTGGTGTTGTCACTCTCCTTGTAGCTCTGTATCTTGGTATAATATATAATAAAAAACCAAGACCCACGACTGTTAATGCGGGTAAGTAAAAGATGTTCTTCCATGTCTTCAACGGTCTCAATAAGGACCATACTGACATTAAGTTTAAGATTTTCCACATTTCAGATAGCTATTGCATTACATTCATTTAATACAATGAAAATAATTTCATAAAGACTTCCTTGAAAAAAGGTTAAACAGACGACAAGTTGTCGTCTGTGATAGGTTACCACACATTTCACATCTGTTTTGAATTTTTCCAGGTAACTCAGAAGAAATTATCTACACAGATGTTAAAGTGATACAAACTACAAGGAAAACCAGACCCAACTCACATCAGAATGCAAGATAATTTTATCCTAACATATTGTTAAATGGCAATAAATGATTAACAATTAACCCTGACCCATTTTGAACACCTTGCTGGAAATCTTATCGAACCCTTGAGATAAATAAAATGTGATCAGGAATCATTGTCTTTGAGGCTTGAAAAGAAAAAAGGTGAAAAAAAATTGTGTGATTAGGATACTTGTTACCAGACCTACTACACGGCACTATGCACTATTTTCACAGTAAACAATAGTTTTCTTTTCTCTTGATTTTTGAGCAACCATATTAAAGTTCTTTTTGAAGCATTCATGCATTTGCTTCTCAAAAATAACCATGCTTTTATGTTATTTTATTTTCTGTTATTTGCCTTGTAATTGTGTGGCACTGTAGACAATTTATGAGACATTTTTCGAAGTGCTTTGTATTATTTACGTGTATTTTTCAAATACAAATAAATAAGTAATTAATACATTAATAATACTGATGATTTCTTCTGGGGGGGTGGGGTTTATATACACTATCAAACTAAGGTCTACCAGAATGAAAATAAGTAACTAACTAACTTCTTAACTGTTTTAAGGTTTCCATGCAGTGACAAAAACATGTAGTATTTTGCTTCATAATGAACTTGTAATTAGTCATTGGTTACTAATCTAACAATAAAAAGTGTAATTCGTGAGTGAAATTTGGAGGATACACACTGTTCTTGCAGTTACAAACAGAAGGAAGTACAAGCTGCAAGCAATGTAGTGATCATTTTTTACCACAAGATGGAGCCCCAATTCCATGTCACTACATTGTGGTCATGAAACAATACACACTTAATCTGTAATATTTTCTTTCCATTTTATACATACTGGATTTGTGCACAGCACTGTTTCCATCATGTCACATCATGTCAGAGTCACCCAACTCATAATTCATCCCCATTATTAATTTCAGTAACACAATTGCTTTGCAGCAGGGGTGCCAACACAGAAAAAAAAGATTAAACCTTTGCTGCAACGCAATCATACTTTGCATACATTTTATTTAAACATTAACAGCCTATTTCAACTCATATAATTACAAACCGCTGTGTGTGTTATGGCATGTGATAAGTCATAGATCAAACGGTGCCTGTAGCCACATACCAACACAGCCCCTTTTCTAATGCAGTACTATTTTCAGTCTGAACATGCGCTTACAGTCAACATGGGCCACATATCAGAGGGCCATTGCTTTAGTGATTAATTTCTACAATCATATTGTTTTTTCATGCTTCATGTACATATAGTGCTGCTAACTGTACCTTGTGCAATTTTGCTGATTGTTATGTGCTGTAAACTGAGCTATGCCAGACAAGGAAGTCTGAGCAGTTTTATATGAAACATTATTGATAATTAGACCTAATGATACATAAAGACATAAATCAAGCCATGGCTAAAGTGAAAGCTTGATTTGTTAGTCTCAACTGTGTTAATTCTCCTACCAGACACATCAGTTTACCACACCATGACCACATATCTCTCTGCCGTTCTTTTTTACCTCTTATTCGTTCTTTGCAGTCAAACACAGACAGTCCCTATGCCTGAGCCACACTGAAAAGAAAAAAGCTGTGGTTTTTAACTGACACACTACCACATGATGCGAGTTTTTAGTCAGGCCTGCAAACCAACCCAGTCCCTTTGAAATTATATTTATATCCTATTGATTTGCAACAGCAAATATGGAAAGGAAACACAATGTTGCCCGTAACTGTTTCAGTTTTCTACCGTTTGGTGTTCTTTGTAATTAAAAATATAAATACTGGTGTGTCAGTGACTGAAGCAGAGACTGAGAACGGAAAAAGTTGTGGCCCACACCTTTTTCCGTTGTGTTGACAACCCGAGACACAAGTTTATCATGTCTAAGGTGTTACTTCCTTTTAGTATTGGTAATGCGAACTATTGTGAATAATGTAAGGTAAATGGTTTGGAAATAAATATCATGTAGTTACATGTTAAGAGGCAGGAAGTGCTTATTTCTTTGTATTATCTTTTGCAAAAATAATATGCTTGCCATCTCGTTGAATGAATAATAAAAACATAACAGATTTCTACACATGGGTGGAGGAACCATTCAGAGATTTGATTACAAAATGGGGAAGTGACAACTCAGAGTCAGCAGGATAATCTCCTCTTTTCTTTCCCTGTCACTAATCTTCCACTGTGAGTACACTTCAGGTACTGTAGGCTTTATAGAGGTAAAGAAATTATGTTGGTGATAACTCATGTACACTATAACCCGGTATCGCTGAGCAGCTGAATTGTAGTGTGATGCCATAACACCCACATGGAGTGCACACTACAGTTTTATTAGAAGACATGGGCACATATGCAAAATGAGCATAATTTTTAAACTATAGTTACAGCGGGGCAGCTTGGTTGGAAACATTGATATAACGGTCGGAAAGCTCACAAGCGACATCTGTTGGTTAACACGTGAACGGTGGAGTCGAGCACCCCATAGCTGGTAACGCCACTAGAACAAGAACAGCCGAATATCGATAACGTAAGTGTTACTTCAAGCAGAACGGTAGCAAGACTACTTTGCTTGCTTACACTTAACCAATGTTTTTTTTTTACTCCAGTCCAGTCCAGTGCTGATTCTTCCCAAGGCCTTGAAGTGATCAGTTTGAACTTTCATATTATTTTCTTTAATATTGTATATTGTCAAATTCTTTGTAAGACCCTGTTATAGTTGTTGATTAAATGTGTGTTGAATAAATTACTGATTTCTAACAACACATTACTTAGTCCTATTTTCGAGTCTCCCGCACCTGGAGGCCGGGCCCTTATATACTTGCCACCAGGCCTAACAACTTTTCTGGGGGAAACCCTGTACAGGTAAATATCCCTGGTCTGCAGTCAATGATAAACTTATGAAATGTAGAAGCTACATTTCACATTCATTTAAAACTCTGCCCCAACAACTACAAATTACAGACTTGTCTACACTAAATATACCCATCCTCTCCCTACATTCTGCTTCTTTATTCCACAAAGCAAGGCAAGTTTATTTTCACTTTGTCCTCCACTGTGTGTTTCATGTCCACTGTATGGCATCTTTTCTGACATCCACCAGCCTGCGTGATGTGTGTCTTTACTAATGGACTTAATACATTGGGACATCCTGGCAACTAAAATAAAAGAAGACTCTATTCAATGGTTTAAGTGTTAGCAGTCTTTTTCTGAATACTACAAGGTCAGTAACTTTGTCATTAAACTGAGTACATGTAACTACAAAAAGGAAAAGCAGCCAAATGTTTCAGTAGTACTTTGCTGAGTATAAATAACCTCTTCCTCAATTCTCTCTACACAACAGAAGACCAGAAAGACACAGCCCCATGTCAGTGCGAAATTCACACTCCATTCAATAAGCCACAAAGAAGACATCCTACTGTAAAAGCGGTGAGTGAAATTTGCTTGATTTCGAGCCAGTTAGATGAGTTTCAAGTGTGTTGAAAATGGGTAATAATTTATTACTCATTGCATGATTTTTAGAATTTCTAAGACATTAATTCTGATGACTAAAACTGTCTTCTAATTATGCAGATAATCTACACATGGCATCCACGTTGTCCAAGCATAATGTTTATCAAAGTGTATTCTTAATTTAAACTTAAAATCATGAAACTGGAACATCGTTTAATTTGTTGATTGTTTTGCCTCACCATGTTTTAAAGATGACTGGATTGTGTAATAACAGAAAAATGATTTCCATCTACATGATCATCACAGCTCTGATGCCAACGGCTCTGGCAAAAGGTACACTTCAGTATAACTGTGTGGTTATTATTGGTGTGTTGACCCAAACAACTCATTCATGCAATATTTTAGGTCATTTAAAGCAGCTACAATATCACATTATACATTTCATAATTCATTTTCTAGTATTTTGTTCATTTGCAAATGACTGAAACCCTCATCAAATATTTAATGCTAATTATGCTATTAACTACATGATAAATGTACAACATTGACTGATATTAGAAATAGGTTAAAAACATTCACATTAAATCTATGACTCTGAATTGTTGCCAGTCAACAGCACAGGAAAAAATGTATGTATGGATGTATGATATTTATTTTCATTACAATGGTCAGGTATGCTTTTCTTTTACCTCCTGAAATGAAATGCTAATTGGTACGTGGCATTGTTTAAAAAATATTTGAAGTTTTATGTTGTTCTTGTTTCTATCAGGGTCTTTGGGATGCAATTTTTCTGGACCTACCGGAGCTCAGAAGTGTTCTGGAGCACTTGGGGAGCCATTGATTTTTCACCTGCCAAAAAATACAGAAAGATTAGAGTTGACAAAGATTGGGGTATCCAGGGTAAAGATTTTAACAGTACATAAGGCAGTGAAAGTACATGAGACATACATCAATCACTCTGCATACTTCACCAATGGAACGTTCAAGCTGCATAATGCACGAAAGACAGATTCTGGACATTACCAGCTGCAAATACATGGACCTGATGGTAAATGTATGCATGTAATCAACATGCATCTAGAAATACAAGGTAGGATGTTCAAAAAAGTAACAAGTTGTGGAAATGCTTCTCCAAAATAGAAACTGTGGTCAATACCAATGGAGATGAAAAATGTCCAAAAAAGGGTTAAAAGACTAACATTAACAACTATATTATTAAAATGTGGGACTTATTAGTTATGAGATTTAATTACAAAATGAAAAAAACACATCTATATCAAATCTTAAAACCTGGTTACTTAAACAGCAATTTTCTGTACGGCCCTTCATCAAATTATTTTTTAAATATCATATCATAATTTAATGGTCCCAGCTACACAAATGTGTGATTTTGCTGCTTTTCCTTTTAATTACTTTAATCATTTTTATGTATTTTGAATAATGTTGAGGTTTGGACAGTTGGTTAGACAAAACAGGCATTGTGAAGGTCACAATTGTGACAGCATCTCTCATTATTTTCAGATTTTTTACAAACCAATCACTTTAATATATTAAATATTTTTTACCACTTGTATTATTATATAGTGGAAGTGGTAAGTTCTGTACGTTCTTTTCATTTGAAATCTTTAGAATCATTAAAAAGCCCTCAAGCATTGCAACAATTACGGGTATCTGCCAATTCTTACCAGCTCAGTTGTCTTTCTGATGAAAACGTTTTAATAACTTTTAAATGTTTTAGGCCTCAAGATGTTTTTCTAGAATCTATCTATCGATAGATAGATTTTCATGGTACACCTCACCTCAACAACCTCAACATTATTCAAAATACATTAAAATTATTAAAGTAATTAAAAGGATAAGCAGCAAAATCACACATCGATAGATATACACACATACACACACATGTGATTATATGTTTGTTTGTCTTCCAGCTCCTGTTACAAAGCCATCTGTGTCTCAGACGTGTTTGTCACCAGAAGAGATGAAGATCAGCTGCTCCTCTGAGGGAGATGAAGTAGAGTTCATTTTGACTTTGGACAGTCATTTACTGATGCAGACCAGAGGCCACAGTCAGTCCCCGAGCAGCTCGACAGCGGACACACGGTCACTGGCTGGGAGTACAGATAAACAACATGAACCCAGCGTTTCAAATGTTGCCATCAGCTTACACGGTCAACTGACAGGAAACTTCATGTGTAATGTTCGAAACAATGTCAGCAGAGAAGAAACAGTTATCCGCCTTACAAGCTGTAAAGGCAGTGTATTTCAAGGTACAATTAAATTCTATTTTTATTTATTTACTTACTATTATTCATTTACTATACTACTTTAATTACTAATTAATAACGAATTCATTTGATTAATATAATCTCACTGCCATTTCACAATTTTTTAATAGATTTATCAAAAGGAAAAAAAACAAAACAAAAATTTTCCAGCTGTATGGGACAGGTTTTATAGATACATAAAGCCTGATGCATACGTAGAGTAGCCATATGGCATAATCTCATATCCAGTCACCTCAATATCTAATTTAGATTTGATATCTAAAATTAGGTTGATGTTTGTATTTTATAGGTTTCATTTCTCATGTGACTGTGACTGTGGCTGTGATAGCAAGTGTTGCTACTCTACTTCTCCTTTTGGCTCTGTTTCTTGGTATCAAATATTTAAATAAGAAAACAAGACCCATGACTGCTAATGAAGGTGAGAAATATGTTCTCTTAATTCTCATGTCTTCATCTACTCTGTCTCACTGAGGACTGTACTGATATCTATACAAACGTTTGCCAAATTAGTATGTAAAACATGTACAACGTATAGTATTACTGTAGTTTTATAGATATTTGAAAGTATTTTTTTGAGGTAGCTCTGGCACTACATTCAAGTGTACCATGAAAATCAATATGGAAATACCTGAAATGCTTGCATCCAAAGTGTCTATTATGATTACACTGGGGAACAATTTGAAAGAAAATTTCTGTTGAGTTAGATATTTATGCTGATTAAAACTAAAATCGGCATGCTGATTCCAAAATTGCAGTCAGTTTTTTTCTAGCACGTCAAGTTTTTTCTCCACAGCTTACCCTCCAGATAAGCAAAATTCCACTGATTAGCTGTAGTAAGACTTGCCAGCTGATTACGATTGGACTCATCTACAGCTACGTGGCAACTTGTTTGCGCAGTCACAATTGAGACAGTGCAGTGAGAGGTGTGTGCAGCTCCCAATAGGTCAGTAATATCACACACATATCTGTTAAGTACAGTATTTTTCACATTTTTTAAGAAAACGGGGATCCTATAGTTCAAAAACTTGACATGATAGAGAAAAACTGACATCAGTTTTGGATTCTGCACCCAAAAATTAGTTAAAAACAGCTGTCAGACCTAACTCAACAAAAATTGTGTTCCCCAGTGTTATCTAAGTTACATTACCATTATGTGGTAGCATAGTTGAAAACATGGACTGATTTGACAAGTCTCAGAAGCTTAACCACACAATATTAATTTGTTTTCCTCATTTCTTTCAGATAATGCTGAAGATGAAATTGTCTACTCAGATGTAAGAGTGATGAAGCATACAAGGAAAACCAGACCCGACCCACACCAAAATGCAATGCAAAATTAATTTTCTCCTAAAACATTATTCATGACCTGGCCTTGGCATAAACCCTAACTTTGCCTACCAAACCAGGGGTTTTCAAGGGGTTTCCTCCTACATAGCCAAAATGTGTTTACATTGCTTTGGGTTTTAAAGCACCTTAGTTGAGGTGTGTGTCACAGTCGCTGCTGCTGCTACAACTAACCGTGTTGATAGGCAGGCCAATCAGCGAGCCAATCTACAATAACTAACTTCCTGTTGTGTTTAGAACACATGTCCCTTTCACCTCATGCAGCATCTTTGCCTCACGTCTGTCACCCTGTCCATCAAGTGTGTGTAAAAATCCTGTCCATACTGGGACAAATATTGACAGTGAACAGAATACTTATTTTCTTTTTGATTCATGAACTACAATTTTAAAATGGCCTACTTTGTTTAAGCATTTACGCATGAGGTTTCAAACAGCTTTTTTATTAATGCTTTAAATTCAGTGATTTGTTTTGTAATTGTGTGTGGCAATATGAAGTATTGGAATTAAAAATTTAAGTATTTGGAATCTCTGGTAGCGACTGTTTTTGCAGTTACTCAAGTTTGAGTTGCAAGTAATGTAGTGATCATTACTGACCACAGGATGGGGCCATAACCACATAGTTGTCAGGAAAGGAAATCACTATAAGCAATCTATCTTGGGTAACTTCCTCTTAATTTTAGTATGGCTATTAACTTTAAATCAGCAGAGTATTGTTTTCACCCTAACTGTCAAATCATGGTAAGGTCCACTTAACCACATAGGCTGCAAAGACAAATGATGAACTTGAACAATAAATTGCAGATCATATGGTCATAATAACTGCAATAGAAAGGGTAATGTACACCAATCGAGCAGTGGGACTTTAAAGAATGTTTTAAAAGACACATTTTTCTCATTTCTGCTTTGTCAAATAGGCATGTACTAGTAATCAATTGATAAGATATAGACAGATAGACATATTTCTTCCCTATTTTGACCACAGGGTGGCAACATGAACCACTGCTGTCATTATGCTTTCCTGATCTGAATGATTGCATGGTCCTCAATACATTTGGATAAATTAAGTCTTTGGCGAAGCCCACTACACAAGCTCAAATATGGATTGTGACTGACTCTCTGAAACAACTATAGCAACACACTCTTTTGTTCAAACCATTATGCAGACTATGTAGAAGGTTAATTTGTTTTTTGCCAACATTTTAAGTTGTGTTATGTGTGTATGGATTAAAGTTTTTGAGAGACACAGTACTTTTAAACAGTTATCATCTGTCAATTTGCAGATAGTCCGTTCCGTTTGTGCTTTCTTAATGTGGAAATATATATATATGTACTTTAGAGGTAGGCTGAACAATACATCTGTGTGTGTATATCACACAGAGGTGTGCTGTATTGTTGGTAGTTCTTTGTTGACAATTAGAAAGCGCTTTCATCCAAAGTACTTTACAATTTTTGACTCTCATTCGCCCCACTCACACACACAGACAAAGAGATGGATACCATGCACGGTGCTGGCCTGACCATCATTAACAATTTGGGGTTCAGTGTCTTGCCCAAGGTGCAAAGACAGGTTTCCTGCATCACTTTCTTGGTCAGCTTTCTTTATCATGTCAGACAACAATGACAGGCCACTTAGTTATCACTAAAATAACCAACTCATCACATTTGTACAGTCAAGAAATCCCTTATTCCTTCAGTTTCATGGATGAAAGTGTCTGTCACTTTTGGGCAAAAGGGGCAACTGGGGAAGAGAGGGGGAGAGGATGAGGGAGGTTTAACAAAGTGTAATGGTTAAGGGTTGTTAACTCTGTGTGTGGTGCCCTGTAACTACTACTCACTCTCACATCATTAATTACTCCTCACAATACACTGTAGTGCAAACCACATCCTTCGACTTCTCTGGAGCATAGCAGCTCCAGATGAATATAGCAGACTGAACATAATCACTTTCACTGGTTCATTGAGATGGTTTCTTCTGCACTGTCTCTCCAAATGTGCTTTTTAATACCTTACTATTCATTACAATTACACACAGAATATGCTAAGTGGGCAACCTTTTTGCACAATCCACATCACATCATCCATCAATGCTTTTACATGAACTTAGCCTACCTTATAAGTGTCCTTAATGAAAAGAGTGTGTTACTAAGGTTTTGAAATTCTTGTTAACAGTTGTCAAATTCTTACATGGAATAAAATATTCTAAAATAAACAACATAAACCAGCAGACTTGGACTATTATCTTTCATTAATACAACCTCTCTCTCATCTGTCTTTCCATAATTACCATCCTACAATATATGCCAACCCTCACCCAAAGTCACAACATTTAAAATTGACTTTACACTTAGGTCATATGGAATAACACTGACTTTCCCTACTTTCTCTCCTTGCCACCCTCCCTCTCTCCCCCTGTGTTTTTATGGGGTGACTGCAGGAGAAAGAAGGAGGGCTTCCCCCTCTGCCTGACGCCCCGGCTTTGAGAACATGTGGCTTGGGAATAATTGGGCTACAACTGCAGCAGTCCAATGAGTTGCCCTTGATTTGGAGAATGACTCCATTTACTTTTGTCTGACTGCCTGCTGCTTCCACAGCTGCAGCTTTTATCCTCCATTCAGGCTCAGGATTTTACTGTATAGGCCTGGCAGACAGCCAGATGAGAGAGTGGAACACAATCCGAGCATTAAAATACTAACCACATTCAGTGGATAAGACAAGAAAATAGTATGGTCCCCTTTCTTATCGTAGGGTTAAAAATGTATGTTAAGGTAAAATCTTGGAATTTTTAAAGGTTTTTATTCTTTAACTAAAAGACACTATGAAGAGATTAAAATCTTGGTCACTTTGTTAGCCTTTGTGGATAAAGGCCATATCCTGTCTCAATTCCATAATATAAATAGTACAGTGTACACATCTAGAAAGTGCAATACTTTGACAGATAAGATGCCGCTGATGTGTGGTAACTTGCTGCAAGCTTGTGTATATATTGTCAGTTGTGTACATAATATTGTGTATATGTGGAAGAACCTAGAACACAGGTTTTCAAACTTGTGAAAATACACTGGTAGCATTTTAATGTACATGACAGTTAAGTCCCTTTGTAATAAGAAGACTTTACAGTGCAGTGATAATCAGTCATACTGCAACTCTGGAGGACTACGGCCGATTTCCAATTTGAAAACTTCATACAGAGCTACACAAACGTGTCAAATACTTATAACTTTATTTCTCAATTTCTGAGCTGTAGCACTAGTCTAGTCTTTTTGTCAGCTGTCAGTAGCATCTTAATTTTCATTGCGTATTTTGTGCATTTACAAAATACCTTTTTTAATAGACGTTTTGCCTTAACAAGAAACGCACAGGTGTATCCAATAACGTTAATGACGCTCAGTAAGCCCTGCCAGAGAACCATGCGCAAAAGGGCCCTACCTTAATGGCTTGCTGACTTTATTAATGTAATTAATTCCACCTGTGCTTTCCCTGCTGTGTTAAAGGAATCCACAAACACAACACTACACGTAGAAGTGATTTTAATATACATGTTGCCATTTTAAAAGTAGGCCCATTTGTCAGCATGAACATCACACTCAAAACATGGTTTGGATTAACTAGTATGCAATTGGGACAATTAATGTTAGCTAATGTTTGCCAGTTAATTTAGACAGCAACATGCTAACCTACTTACGTTAGTAACATATAATTAGTGTTTACAGCAAAAAGTAGCACAAGGAATTTCAAATTCAGTAGTCACATTTCAGTTACTAATCCCAGTAACGGTCAGTTACTCCAACATGTCTTACCGGTAACGTTAGCTAGTTGGGTGAGAGGACCGACATCAATTGCGTCTCTGTGTTCATTAGACGGATCGGTCTAGCGTTGGTCCGTGTTAGCATGTGTTGGCAGGGGGAAGAGGAGTGTCTTCTTAGCTGGCTACCTAACCGCCATTTCATCCTGGAATCACCTGGGTTTTGCCCAAAGACGGAAGCTGTGAGGATGGTACTTCAGGGGTGCTGCGTGCGGTCACCGGCGCTAAAATAACCGTTGATGGATTAGCCCCAAAGACTAGACACCACGCACACATTGTTCGACTATTTCCACCAACATATCACCAATAAACTTTTTGGATCTTGATATTCTGAAAGGAGAGTATATTACACGACTTAGTAAACACAGAACAGACACTGTACGACAGGTGAAGTTCAGCGGCGCGTCGCTGGGCAACCCTCGAAATCTCGCGAGAATATTAAATATTGCTTGTAGCTGTACCACAACCAACCTTTAAAGTGCTCATTTATACGTCACTTATAATAATAATAATAATAATAATAATGACCATGTATGCCGTAGTTTGCACGGAAAAGTATAAAAGGAAAACACTCATTTGAATGAGATGGTGGAAGATGATGGATTTGAAGAAGAGAAAGGCAAAGTGAACTGTATCTGAGCTGTGGCTCTGCAATGAAACCTGATGAACTGGTTGTTGCTCAGACACGTCATAATATTTCTGGTATGATGGTCCTAGAAAGATTAAATCTATTATACTGCATTTATAATAGTGCCTAGATGACAGGGAGAAATGTCCAACGACATATTTTCAGGCTCTTGAAACAATAGTGGATGCACTGCTTAACCTTCCTGCTTTTAAAGCACGATGATACTTCTCAGGGTCATCCTTGTTTTGTTTTCATGGCAGCCTCTCAACAATCCCTGCCTGTTAATGACATCAGAGGTCAAGGTGCCTCAATTGGTCAGCAGATACCATCAGATTCTTTGTGCACACCTCTCCTCCAACAATGTGTACTTCATGAGCCAAGGTTGTGGCAAAAAGTTTCCTCACGCCATCTGTCTTCCCTATAGGAAACTTCTCCACCAATCAAAACAGGCCACACCTCTCCCAAGCCTCCACTTGGAACATAGTAGCTGTTAGTTTCTTCTCAGCTGGAAAGAAGATAAAGGAGGGGGGTCAAGGTCTGTGAACATTGTAATTAATGTGGCGTTATTCACTTTTGGAATGAACAGTAGCCGGCTTGGTCTCAGTCAAATTCTCAGGGTCACTCAGACAATGAAAACTCTTATCTCCCAACAAAGGCTCCTTGGTCAGTGAAGTAGGTGAACACCCTGACACACCCAGCTAAGAGGCACTGGGAAATGCCTGTAAGTACTTAATATAACCATTGCCCGTAAATTAGAAATTAATCCTGAAAAAAAACATTAATTTGCTTTTTCAGAAACACTGTTTTATAATCTAACATGCTTTTTAAATGTCTCTACAAGCAGCTTCAAAGCTTTGCCACCCATTATAACTGTTCATGGTCAGTACCCAGCCAGAATCGCAAATGAATAAAATGGTCAAGTAAGCATTCATGTCAGTGTAGAACACAATGGGTCCAGTGTAGTCTCTGTCCAGAAAGGGAACCACTTTGATGAACAAACAGAACCTGCCGGAAAGTATTGTGTCATTGGGATTTCAGAGTAACGAGCCAGTGAATGAATTCACGTCCCGAATGGTCTCGTGATGCATGTGAGGAATGAGACCTGATGTAGCTCAGAAGGCCAAATGGGATAGTCATTTAGACAAGCCCACACAAGTTTGAAAGTGCATGCACACACGTGAGCATGTATGCACAAACACACATGCCCAAATATATGCATGACATGCTCATGTGAGTAAATACAAACACGTGCAGAATTTTGAAGAAAAACATGTTCTCTTACAGGCAGTCACTCTCTCTCACCCACACACATACGCCTCTTTTAAGCCCCTGGCCATGGAAACCATGGATATGCCAAGCAAACAAGTGTTCTCATTTGGCAGGCAGCTCGTCGGCTTCTGTTTATGGGAGCTACTGTACCAAGCTGCTGTGTCAGGTTTATGATGGGACACTATACAGGCCTGACTCAACCATTAAACAACAGTAAGGGTGGTGAGGTAACCGACATGGATATATTTGCCCCAGATATACTTTAGTTTATGTGCATGTAAGTTAAATTACCAACAACCAACTTGTTGTTTACTTGTTGGTGAACTGTGGTGGTAAGCTGTTTTGCATTTTGGTCATAAGCTTATAAATGAATATACAAATAAAGTCAGGGATACAATTTAAGGATTTTTGGCCTCTAACTTGGAGGAGGAGCTACATTGGCTTCAAATTTTAGTTTTGGATGGATTTGATCACTCAAATCCACGCACCACTGTGTTGCTTCTAACATCAGCCACTGGCTTCAATAGAGCTATTTTCATGCTGTGTTGTCTAATTTTAACTAACAATGTGCTCACGTACTATATAATACCGCAGACCAAGATACTTGGCTTGTGTTAAAGAATGGTAGCATTAATTTTTGGGCTATTTGTAGCATTTTTCTACCCCATTATGGACCTCAAGTTGTTGTTCTGATTGTTTGGTTTTAGCTGTGGAAAATGCTCTGCCTTTCGATGGCCAAAACAACACAGAGGACTGTTTTTACATTCCTGTTTGACTTATTTTCTCATAGTTTAGGCAGCTTAACTTCATGATTGAGAATGAAAAATGTGATGGTATAACAACTACACTCTAATTTTCAGTAATTGGACCAATGTCAGTGGCTTTTAGTAAACTGAAAATGACTAAAAATGACTTTTTTACTTCTCTTGATTTGATGACCTTACCGCTACATATGGAAACCTCTTAGTGGCTTAAGTTAAAGCAACCAAGTAAAGTCCACACCTTTTTTCTTTTTGCACCGACTCCTCATTTCAAAAGAACACGCTTGAATTTAAATTCTATACAATTGCTTAGTTATTCTCAATAACCCAAGCAGGGTTCAGTGGGTTTATTCAAGGGATTGTTCTCTGTGGTAAGCCAGATGAAGCTGTAAGACAAAAAACCTTCTGTATTTTAACCCTCCAGAATTTTGGATCTGACCTTTACCGTTGGCTCCTAGAATATAATTACACAAGTTGCTCTGCACATGAAGATAAACATGAAGATGATCAAAGGGCCAAAGTTTGAGTCATTTGTTGTTTCTCTCTCTGTGAGAGTTGTATCCTTGCATGAGAGTTAAGACTTACACTGATACTGTATAGGCACTGCAGAAGCCACATTGGAATTTGTGTCTTTGTTTCATTTTTTTAAAGGAAAAATATCATAAAAAGTAATTTTCAGTTCTGCTTTCAGTTCACAGTCACATCATCATCATCATCATGTTTCAATCCTGAGCAAGCTCTAGCTTGGTAAGAGATAGTGTGTCCGTGTGGCAGAGCAGTGTGATGACAGAAAGCAGAATTTATAAACCTGAGCCATCAGTAGCTGCACTGAGGAGAGATGAACACCTGAACCAGCAGGTGAACGGAGGCCTCTTTCAGGTCCAATACCAATCTTAAAATCAGTTTATGTCCATGCATGTGAAAATGCAAGGAATTGTAATATTACTGCTTTGTCACTGAGATGTCTTGCAATACTGCTCCTCTGCTAGCCTGGTCCCAGACCTTGCCATCCACTTTTGTTCTCATCTGCTTAATGGATAGCACTTTATTCAAGTGATAAATTAATTCAAGAGATCCCATGAATATCATCTTCCCGTTGGTATTGTAAAGTGCTGTATTTTGACAATAAATCACCTTTTGAAGTGAATATGACTTGAGGGAGAAACACACATCAGTCAGCAGCACAGTGAGTCGGTGCATCTGGACTACAGATCCTGCTCTCCTTCACCTAGATTTATTGCCAAGGGTCTAGCTGGTCTGAAAATGAAAGTTCACACCAGCGTGATGTGCATACTGTGTTGTATAAATATGGAAGTATTATCATGTAAATTGTTATAATATGTCCAATGTCTTTTTTTATTTTTGGACAACAAATAGCTTTTACAGTCTCCGTCCCTTTGTGAGGTTTGTTTGGTGTTTTCATTTCACCAAAAGATAAAGAAGATAAAGTTGCATTGACTTCTGACCCCATTACTTGTTAACCTTAGTTAATGCCTAACCTGTTACACTGCTCTTTATCCGATCCTTTTATCTTAGCCAAGTTTTGACAAGACTCACAGTTTGACATTTGCAGTCATTTCTCATCATTATGAACCCCCTTTCAACCTGATTTCAACATTGAGCCTGTCGGTACCTTTGAGCAATTTTGCCAGAGAAACAAAAGACAACATTAAAATTCAAATTTCAAGTGCTGTGTTTCCTTCAAGATATTTTTCTTGGTGGAGTGGGATTGCCTCTGAAATAACATTACGATGAGGTAACGTTAAACCTCTGCCCTTCAATATTAACGAAATTCTGTTGGCTGGGTGGCTGCCAGTTCCTCAGGGCAGGGCCTGCAATGGCAACTCAATGATACTTGGAAAAATTGAGCTTCACCGTTTCACTCATAAAAAACCTGTGTCTCTTTACCCAAAGGTAGCACACATGGGTCAAAAACATTTCCAAATAGCTCTTTGTAATTGTTTCAGATTATAACATGATGAGAAAGCACTTTAAAGTTAACTTGATACACTTCTTCACGTCTGACACAATCCGGGCTTCATGATGCAGTGAGCCTCATCTATTTTTTACTCCAAATAGGTTAATGGCGTTTCCCCGCTGCAAATCTCAATTTAATGTGCCGATTTGGAGGAAAAACATGAAATCTTCACTCTTGAATGCGCATGAAGCAGCTTTTAATCTCCAAGTTTGAGTCATAAATCTGAAAGAGGAGATGAGCTCATGTTTGCTAGCGACATGGTTTCATCTGGGCGGTCTGTAGAAAACCCCCGCACATCTGTGGATGGATCGAAAATTATGTCATATTAACACAACTATAATTATACAATCCCTGTCATTTACACAGGGGTGGATTACTGTAAACTCTGTGTGTGAGCGGATGGTTTTGGTGTTCTCAGCGTACTTCTTTTTATGAACTGTTCATATTGTGGTTTGTGACTTTGAAAACCACACTTTTTATCAGGTTTTGTGGACTTATTTTGCACAACTTTCTGCCTCTGGTGTAAATCCATCCTGTAGAAATAAAGTCAGTTAAATATGATGAAAATCAGAATCAGAATCAGAAATACTTTTTTAATCCCTGGGGGGAAATTACACAATTAGAATTACAATTACACAAAAAGCATGGTTTATTACTCTTTATCAGTAACACGTGGAGACATTTCTTTCTGTACTGGGACCTTCATTTTTTTAAAACCTGCAATAACTGATTTTTTTTTGGCCACAGGTTGTGAACAGAACATATCACTTTTTAAGTTGATATGGCGAACACATTAGCAAACAGTGACTTATTTACACATCATTGTTATTCATTTCGAGTCATGTTTCTGGCCACCTGGTGAATGTAATATTCACTTCAAATATTCATTTTCTTGTACCTCTGTTTTTGGTCTCTACCAACTCCTCAGGGAAATATCTGGCTCTTAAGCTGCTAAATGCTGAAGTGACATGAATATAAGAGCATTGTTTCCTATAAGGTTGATCTCGTGATATCTTATTCCTCTGTTGATACTGTATTCTTTGTAGTTTAATATTGTTTCTGTTTACATAGGCCCCTTGTTGACAGCTGGACAGCAGGAGTCCAACTCTCCACAAACACTCTTAATCCTTGAGAATGGCAGCAGTGGTGTTACATTCTCAGAAAGAAAAAGTATATATGACACATGAATTATGTGTTGGTCCTTTGTAATACTGCATCTGGTTTTGCTTTTGTGCTTGAACTTCTTCCACCTGCAATTGCTGCCAGCCTGTCTGATCTTGGAGTTTTAAGGTGGAACCAATCCATATAACTGCCTCTGAAGCCTCAGTGAAAACTTAATAAATAAATAAAATTTTGGTCTAGACTCATCTATGGGCTTGAGGATCTGCTGTCATTCTCTGCTGACACTATAAGATGTAGAAGGGAGCGCCACCCCAGAACAGTATGAATAGTTTCGTGGCATGAGTATTTATGTTTTTATAAAATGACTGTGTTTTATTTGGTCAAAAACCTGTTTTGATTTTGGCTGCCTGTTAGTTGGAGACACCGATCCATATCCCAAATGGTCTCAGGCTTCTGGCTGCCCTTATGTTCTGACCTCTTGCTGAAATGGATATGAAGGGATATGAAGAGAAAACAAATAGCATAGTGACACTGTAAGATGGCAATGGAATTGATCAAAACATTAAAAAAAAAGTAATTTCCTAACAACACAGCAATTACGCAGGAGTTTTACTATTTATTTACTTTTAACTGTTCAAGTTAAGAGATGAATACTGTCCTAGCTGTCAGTGTTTGGGTGATTCATAGTGTTGCCAAAGCCAGCCATACAAATAACAGCAGACATGCTGGACCCACCTCTCTCTGTCTCCCTGATAGAATTATGGCTTTCTTTGCTCTATACTTAGACCCTCAGACGATTGTATCTCCTGTCCGTCTGCTTCATGAGGTCCAGACTGAGATGTTTAGGGAAATAAAGGCCTTTTTCACTCAGTTAAAGATGTCTGGGAAGGATGAAGGACACAAAGGGGGGGGGGGAGAAAGAGAAATAAAGAGAGAGGGAGAGAGAGCTGGCACTTGTATCTTGCAGTGTTTGTCCTATAGTGCCAACCAGAGTGGAACTTTTCATACAGTCACTATGGTGCCCGCTGAAACACGTAGCTACTTGTTAGGGCATTGTCGGGGTAGAGAGGGGGTATGTAAAGAAAAGTGTGTGGGAATGTGAGGGCTTCAGCTGTGCCATTAAAAAGAGAAGAAGAGAAGAGAAGCAAAGGAAGTATAAAGGAGAATGTCCACTGAAAGAGAAAAGGGAAAGACTGACTGATGGACAGGGAGACAGAAAAAAGACAAGAGGAGTTGGTCTGTTTACATTCTACTGTTTTGGCTGGCTTGTTGTGATTGGTTCAGTTTAACTGGGGTTTCCTGTTTCCTGTCCCTCTCTTTCTAACTTTGCCGAAATGTCCCAAATTAAGAGCCCTGACCAGAACTGGATTTCTTTGGATTTGGATTTCCTCCATTCTCACTGGAGGGGAGGTCAATCTAATCCATAATTTAAGGAGGTATTGTTGAAGGCTGACAACCGTCAATATTTTTTTGCGTAATGTTGACAAAGAGCAGCAGCGGGCAAACCACTGTGAGAGTGAATATTGTTAATGTAAACAATTAATGTCTATCACCTCCATGCTTAGAAATGGCGTTGAGAGTATCGAGTCCTTACACCATCATTTCCTTTTAAATTCTGTTACAGCATGCTTTTTCATCAAAGAAACACATATGTGCCTGTTTTATTTCTAATTCTGAATTGACTTGTATCCATTTATATTACAAAGTTCAGGAAGCATGCTTTAGTCATTTATTATATTTATAGACACAAAGATCAGAAGTAATCCTGATATTTGAAATAAAATCGGTTAAACGAGCAAAGTCTCTTTTAGGAAATTCTATTGTTACATAGTTTATATCAAAATCTGTTCTCTATCAAATCCATCTATTTTCATTCTATTTCCTTTATCAAAATCGATCTGTCAGCACTTTCAGTTCAATTTACCTCATCCAGAGCCAGGTTTTGGTGAGAGCAGACATGCCTCTAAAACACGAGCCATCTGTTTGGTTTTTATATACACTTTTATTTAAACTCACTTGAGAGAGCAGAGATGTGCTGCATGTGTCTGAAAACCAATAGATACTGTAGCAAGCTCTTCTTGGTGACCGGATGATGGCCACTTTGGCCATTTAGACTCTTCAGAATAAACAAAAGACCTCAGAGGGGATTCTTTCTCTGCATTACATGACTCATAAAATGAGTCTCCTGCCAGACTGACTTTGTAACTCTCTTCCAACGTCAGCTTACTTAAGTCATTTGTTGCTTGTGTATCTTTGGCAGTGTGGATTCTGTCACAGTCTGATCAAATTGGCCCACACTTCAAAACGTAAATGCATTATTATTAATGGACTTGCCATTTTGTACTGTTTTCGTGTTTCGTGCATAAATGTGTCATTGCTGTTTTTTAATAGTAGGAAATATTTTGATATGTTTAATCTTAGCATCAGAACAGTGATAGACACACATGAGATAGATGTGCCAGTTTGTTTGTCATACGAGTTAGTTCATGAGAAAATAACAAAAGTGTTTAAAAGTGAATTACTTGTTCCTTGACCCACGATCTTACATTCCACCACAAATCTGTCAACACAATTTTAAGATATTAATAACTATTGGGACTGAAAATATAACTCCTCTGTGAACATGAAACTAGCTCCAGTTAAATCAGCTACTAAACAAGCTAACAAGCTAAACAAAAGCAACTGAAAACACGGCTGAATGTGTTGTGTTGGCAATGGGTGAGAAATCAGTTTGGGTCACCACAGATATTATATAAATATATTCTGCCAGTCAGACCCCTAGTTAGATCCACTTTCACATTATCCATTTGGGAAAACTTTATTTCTTGCACATTGTACTGATTCTGCACATGTTTACATAGCAACAGCTACAGCAAACCTCTCAGTGCCATTTTCTATTTAGGACCACCTGCTCATTTTCCTCACAAGAATTTATTGCTCGTCTGAGAGCTGAGCAACTCTGAGGTCATCCTGTGGGTGTCTCAACATCAGTGACTGTCTCCTCCTAAATCCCCTTCTAATGAGAATCAAAGCAAAGCTTAATCAAAGCTTAATCCCTTCACAAGGCCAACCAAAACATCAGGAGGATCAAGGGACTTCCAGTGATATACATGAAAGTACTTGCAAACAAACCATGAGGGTACTGTATACACAAACTGTGCACCTTTTCATCCTTGTGTGTAGATTTTGTCTTCATTGAGGAAATACAAGAATACACACACATGTGCATCCATAAATAAAGACAAAACACAACCCCCTTCAGACTTAAGTCCATAAAAGCTCTGCCAATTTTTGAATGAAAGAATCTGGAGTCATTTTTCCACATAAATCGCTCTTTCAATCTGCCTATGTAGGACCTGGTAACATTTCCATTCTACATGGTTCAAGTATGACTAAAAGAGAACCAAACATGATGGGCAATGAAATGATGCTTTAAAGGCCACTTTTTCATCACAAAACTCATTTTGAAGCAGTAGGTTTCAAAAACATCTGCAGGCTACACAAACTCAAGCACAACAAAGCATTTTGTAAAAACAACAAGAAATTGGATGGCCATCAAAATAAGACAAATGTTCTAATGTGTCGCCTAGTTGTACCAAATAATGTGCAAGCATTGTGTCTCTATCTGTAAAAGTCTTGTCACATTTGAAGGGAGTCAACATTGAACTTTAATAACAGATAGACGAACACAGCAACATTACACACTCCCTATTGGAGAGGCGCTACACTCACACTTCGTTCATTGGTTCCCTCCTGCTGTGCACTACAGGCAGAGTAATGTTTTGTAACGTGAGGTCATAAAAAACAAAATAGCTTGCATTGCTCCTTCAGTTACGCCGCAGCCATTAGAGTGGAACTCGGTTACAAAGCTGTCGGCCCTTTAATATACACTAAACTGCCAGTGTTGTTATGAAGCTAAACTGAAGATTATCTCCAGACTCTTTCATCATCGACCAAACACTCCTCTAACAGAGCTCCATATTATACCCTATAAGAACCTTTACTGTTATAAATTAAAGTTTTGTGTGTTGCTTATATACTATGTGTCTTCTGATTTATGGTGTATGTCTTCAATTTATATCTGAGAAGGAATGGCTAGAATGCTGCTCTGCAGTATGTTAAGTACTCTTATACCAAGATATAGCCAGCACTCATCCAGCAAGACTCTACAAATCATCTGTCACAGACAACAGGTTGGTACCGTATGGGCCCAGACATCAGGAATGAACAGTATGAAGCTCCATGAGGATAGGAGGTGCACAGATGAAAGAGAGAAAATAGAGAGATCAGGTATTTTTGATTTGCAAACAGACCAGTCTGTTGGTGAGTATCATTGTGATATAAATTCATGGTTAATTGCAAGAAAGATGCACAGAAGGTCAGTGGGGCAGAAGACAGGAGGTGGCTGAATGACAGATAAAGATAAAGTGGGAGAGAAAGTGATGAGAATGAGAAATGACAACTTGAGCGGTAAATCCTCACATGATGGTTAGCTATATCAGCAGAAAGAGCTGGAGCCCTGGAGCAGCACACACAGTGTCAGCATTATTACCAAAGAGAAGGAACAAGCTTTTGTATAAAAGGCTCTCTAATTGGAGATGGATTAAAGGAGAACTCTGAAAGTATAGTATATGTATAAAGTTATATTGGCTCAATCTGACTTGTCTAAATGAAGATACATCTTTTACTTATGAGGATTCCTTATATAAATGTTCACAAGGTATTTTTGCACTGTATGAAACTATTGAATTGAACGTGTCTGCAAACTTGTGGTGTTCTTTAGTTGCACCCCTGGCCAAGTGATGTTTATCATGATCTTTTTTTATACCCTAGTCAAATTTGCATTCCTTTTTGTTACTGACAGCTTACAAGATAACACATGCATGTAAACAGCCAAGAGGGTGTGGTTGTTTGTGCATGATAAATCATGTATCTGATTAATCAGAGAAAACAAGCGATACAACTAACCCATTCATTTCTCCATGCAGGCCAAGTAATCTTACCCTGGTTAGCTTGATTGGTGGATTTAGAAGTAAGTTAAGGGAAACTACTTAGTCAGTGCTGCAGTCTGCAGTCTGCAGAGCAAAGTGAGCTCTTGTGTTTATCTTTAAAGGGGACTGAATGTTTATAGATGAGAGAGAAGCAGAACTCTTTCCACGAGGCAAAGGTTTCTCTCTCTGTAGCTCTCATTGCCTCTGTTGTGTTTACACTTCACTCTGTGGGTCTGTTGAGTTCCTCCACACTATTTCATATTGACTTCACAAACTGTAAACTGAAGTACAATGAATGATGTGTCCTTTTCACTTTCACAGAACTCTTCACAGTAAACTAATCCAAACCCTAGAACGGACACAAATAAACATTTTATCTCGATTAAACCGAATGCTCCAAAAATTGATTCTCTCACAGCTCACTTAAAATCTGCTTGCATTCACGATGGTTGTAGAATGAGTTATTACTGAAGGTGCACAGTCATTTAATGAGGTATGAGGTGGCCTCTCGCCTCCTGATTTTGATTACAAGAATTCCCTTGAATCTGCGTATATTACAGATTTGTGCTCTGGTGCTGATGCACATACAGCAACATGAGCAGCCACAAACGTGATGAAAATCAACACATTTACAGTGCCATAAAGCATCACTACAAAGTCTGAGAATACTTAAGTACCACTGGCCCATTTCCCAGACAGGCATTAAGCCTATACGTCTTGGCTGAAGTGCCCTTTTAAACCAAATATGCTCAAATTGGCTTTTTCTGATATGGCTTGTAATAGCATCACGTTAAATCAAGCCTTATATAAATATTAATTAACTTACCGATTTCCTGGCGAAAGATTAGAGTTACTACGACATGAGGTCTTAATTAAACCTGCAGGTTTAACTTCAGATTAGTGCGAGTGTTTTTTTTTACATGTACAAAGATGCACTCTTGTTTATAAGAGAAAAGGATTTTTGTGATTTTGGTCGTAAACATTCTCTTAATTTCCACCGTTTTGTCAGTTTTTACTCGTCTGATTCAGTCACAACTTTGGTTTTTTATGATGCCATCCAGGTTTTCTGAGCTTCATTAAGACAGACCTGTCTGCACATACTCTCACAAATGAGGACTAAAATAGGTGATTGAAATCAATCTAATTTATCTTGGTCCCGGACTCCACAGTCAAGAAGTTAGTACTCATTAAATGATGTAAGATATATTTCAGAAAGTTAAAACAAGGAATAACTAAATGAAGGCTTACTCCTGGTTTAATTTATACTCTGTCCAGAAACAGGCCCCACTAGTTCTACTGTCATGAACATATGACATGAGATATTGTGTGTCTTACCTCACACCCTGTTTTAGCAGGGTGGCTGCTGATCTGAAGTTAAAAAACGCACTTCTTCTTGTGAGCAATAAAGTCGTACGAGATGCAACACTATGAAAACATCAGGCCAGGTTTTGGGTCCCGATTTTATGCTTTGATTTATGGCCTCTGTGAAGTGGATGTCTGAAGATTTAGGTTGCAAGACACACATATTGCAGCCTGGTGGTCTTACAGTGTGTTTTTTGGAAGAACCTCCATGTCAGAGCTGAGGTTTAAAACTAAGACGAAGTTGAATCCCTCGTGTTTTTCACAGTGCAGCTCTTGAGATTTTTAAGACCACTGAAGTATGTGAACATTCATGTCATGGTAATGCAGTTCTCATTTTATTTAGATCCTAGAAAAAAAACAAAAAAGCAAATACACAAAACACGTGTTGGTAGAACAATAAGTTAAACATAAGAAGGGTTTGTGTCAAAGAAATCATTTAAAGACACTGGGTATGCAAAGACATGTGAGCGACATGTTATATGTATGTTGAATCACGATAAAACAAATATGTACAATATTAAAGAAACAATGTGGTAGCAATATAATTTTCAAATAATTTACAAGATAACTAGTATAGATGGCATACCAGCAGCTACACATCACTGTTGATATCTGGAAAAAAATGATGGATATCAGCACTGCAAAATTCCTTTTCTCATTTCAAATTAAAAAAGTAGTTTTGTTAGAAACATTTCTAAAATTAAGAACAAGATCACTTCTCTCCACCCAGCTAACTTCACTATTCACAATAAGCCAAGACTAACATATTGCAGTCATAACGACACGTTTCTTTCTTTCTTCTTGCAGAAAAAACTTCTGTCAAGAAAAGAAAATACATGCCGTCCTCTCATTTCTCCTCCTCACTCCCTCCCTTTCTGTTCCCTCCTCTCTCTCAGAGGAAATGTAGAAGTATATTACATTTGCTTCATGGACTTGGCTGTGACCAGAAATTTGAGTTCATAGTAGGAAGGGGATACAACTATGCATACTCCCAACTTCTGTCTCTTTCTCTCTTCCAAAGAGGAACTGTAATGTATCTATGTTGTGGGTCCAAAAAATGAAACAAAGTGAATATTACTCCCACATGTTGTAGGCTGCAGAGTCCCACTTTACGAGTTTCTAACAGTTTTCTGTGGTCCGTGTCTCCTGTCTCACATGACCATTGTTAAAAGTTGTCATGAGAGGCAGAGAGCATATTGATGTTTTTTAATAAACAGACCCACTGAACTCTGTGCTCTTGTTTTTAATGACTGGAATTCCTTGGTGAGAACATGAGTGAGAGTTGAAATTCCTCTCTCAGTCAGGTGCTTGAGAGCACTTCAGTTACAATCTTCTGTGAATGTGTGCATGCATCGGGGCTAAGTGACTTCATCATTAAAGTCTCATTTCGTGCAATTTGTTGTTTATGAATTGAGGTTGTTGTGATCACAGCCGGGAGAAATTTTTTAAACTGATTCTCATTAAGTTCTATAGTTCCTCACAGACCTTTGAGGATGTCGCCTGCAGGGTTTTGTTTTTTTTCATTTCAGAAGGTGGTGCTCGGATAGCGGCATACAGAGGCATTTACTATAGGTTATAGTTCGGTAAACCCATTCACCAAAGCATACTGACACACATTCCAGACACACACAATTATACTTGTTAGAGATCTGCTTATAATGAATTATTGCTTATTGTTTCACATAAATGAAAGGTGAACAGAAAAAGTGACCATCAAACAGAGATGTTCACCAGGTTTCTAACACAGAAAGTCTGAAAAGTAAACTGCATAGATGTAAATGACAAAATGCAAAAGTCCGTCTGCAACAGGAGTACAATGTGTAACTGTAACATAGTTAAAAAAGACACTTAAACCTTTAAAACCCCTCTACCAAAGCTTAAACAAAATATCATTATACCTTGAATGTCTATGCAGAAGGCAGAACAACCACCAACTACTCTGCACGGTTCATCACAGCAAACGCACCAATCAACTACAATTCACTTGTGATAACCCATATCACACACACACACACACACACACACACACACACTCACACACACTAGTGTTTAAAGTTATTTTAAGGCTTTAGTGAGGGTTGTCATGGGACGTTGAATATGATGCTGGTGATAAACTCGTGCTGATGGTAGCTGGAGTATACTGCTGTACTCATTTCAAACTGCATAGAAATCTCATTCTATTTTCTGCAGAATTTTGCTATCTGTGCACGTCTTATTGCTTGGTTATTACTCATTTTGGAATATTCTGGTAATATGCTGTGCTTGTGATGTGGAAATTGAAGATTGTGCATATGAACTCCTTTTCTGAATGTGACCATAATTGGTTCAATATTTTTCTTGGATCTAGAATTCAAGGTAAACACACTGATCACTGAGTTGAGTGCTGTCAGCGTGCAATATTAGCTTTTTAATGGGTTTGAGTTTCGGGATACTCATCAGATCCAAGACTTATTCTGTCCACATATGCTCAATTTACAAAGCATTTATCAAAGTTTGTCAGTGTAGAAATGCGGATGTTGGATCATTGAAACACAAATTTCACAGGACTCTCCCAAAGGTAAAACTGATCCAAGATCGGCATTCCTACTTGACAGAGCCTGATAAATGTAAGCAAGTTTACTCAGTAGCCCCATTCTCCCACATTTTAGTCTCCCAGTTATATTACAGTGGAGCCAGCTCCATCGCCATCTCACACTAGCTCCACCTTGGAGTTGGGGTAAACAGCAACAACATCGTAGCCCTCTGGGGGCTGGACGCGTGCCTTGGCGTGGGTCTCACAGTACAGATTGTCCTCGATGAAGAAGTAGCCTTTCTGCTTGAGGTTGACGCCGCAGTCATCGCACATAAAGCACTCGGGGTGGTAGAGCTTGTCCCTGGCCTTCACGATGGTGCCACTGCATGGAGAGATGAAGGGAGGAGGGGAGTGTTAGACCCATGAAGGCTTCAACAAATTTAGAAATCATGAAGATTTAGTGTTAGTGTAGGTCATTCCAGTACTATTATGTATGTTTCAGCTGTTCACCTTTGATCCTAGACACTGCCTACTTAGCCTAAAGAGTTTTGCTGAAGACCCAGCATTTAAGGGACCGGCCTTACAATGGAACATCATAGGGTTGCACGACTGAGAAGGATGAAAATGCATGAATGCATGATAAGAAAATGATGCAATGACAAGCAAAATGCAAAATACACCGTAAAAGGCACTGCAAGCAGTTTCTAGGGAGGAGCCATTATTGCAAGAGGAAAAGCATTATGTAGAACACTTTAAAAGGAAGCAAGAGATGTTGAATAGCTTATGACTGTTGTTTATTGAACTTTTCATTATCTATGCAAATCAGCAATTATCATACTTTATAGCGACTGTAACCATGCAAGCATTTGGATATACAGTATATCATCATATGTCATATTTCTGGGAAGTTTTCAAAGAACACATGTTGAGAGGAGTTTCAGGCGGAGGAAAGGTTACACACATTTCATGCTGTCACACCTGGGAGCTGAATAGTACATGTTTATTCTGCCGGCTGGCTACTGATCAACACTGGTGCATTTGGAAGTTCACTGCTTCACTCAGTCACGCAGCGACGACAGTTGTTAAGGGCGTTGTTCATTCACTGTTCCCAATAAGATTTTCCTTTCTGAGCTGGGGATTCAGGGCCAGCGACCATTCATTCATAAGCCTGCTTCTTTTTTTAACCGCTTTCCCATCCAACCACACGACTCGCAGGATAAACTCTTGACTCAGTGCTCTATATTTGTTTAAAACGCTGTAAAACGCTCCCAGGTCATAGCAGCCTTATTGTGCCCTGTGAGCTCCTACAATGCACTCTTGTTAACAAGTAAAGTAAGCCGATGACATCACTGCTTACCTGCAGCTGCTTTTATAGAGGGGGGATTACCGGTGCATGTGGACTTTGGCAGAAAGATGTGTGTGTGTGTGCATGTGCATGTTCCTGCGCTTAATGTTAAGTGTAAGTTTGTAATGTGTGCGTGGGAAAGGGTGTGGAGGATGCCATGGTTTAATCATTAAAATGATAAATGGGAATAGATTTTTTCGGAGTACCCGTGAAAGGCCTGTTGGTGCAGGTCGACCTGCGCGAGTTAACCCCTTTGTTTCAGAGTCAGGGAAGAACCTTTGCTCACCTCACGTAGTTCAGTGTTTAGACTTTATGACCACAGGCGGAGTGATAAAACCAGACAGAGACACATAATTTCCAGATGGCCATTAAAACAGTTTTAACAGCAAATCTGAGAATAAATCATTCAGTATCATATTTACTGTATTTTAAGTAGTCTGTAATTGTAGACCACAGTAACCATTATTTTAAGTTTTATACTGTGGTACTTAATACCTTAAATAAATAAATAAATAATATTATACCTTAGTATTGAAATGAAAAGCAAATTGAAACTCTTAAGTTACTCTTATGTATAAAATAAACATTTTGAATGTATTGAGTGGTCTTTATACTTCAAGACCAATTCATGAATCCCAGGCTTCTTAAAAGGGGTCCAAGACACAATTACATGCTTATTCTATGAGACATCCTACGATGTTATACAGTCCACTTCTTAGTAATTACTTAAAAAATTACTTAAGGCAAGATATGTGCAATACTTACACAATGCCATTACAGCAGCGTGTGCACTGGGGTAGCTTCTGAAGACCAGGCATGGGGCTGGGGATGGGGCTTCCCAGCTTGGGGATTGGAGACCTGACTGGAGACTTTAAGTTCCTCATTCTGTCTGGTGGGGACACACCTAGAAATAACAACATAGCCACAGAATAAGTATAGGAACTTTGGAAACTACACCATTAACCATTCAGGTGGCAGACCTTAAAAAATACTGCATACTGTAAATGTGTAACATGCTCCCAGGCTCATGAGAATGTGTATTTATGCGTCTGGACTGCTGGAAATTCCCTTTGAGTTCCAGGTGGTGTGACTAGAGCATGGTGGTTGTCAGGTCTGTAGAAAGCTGGTAAGTGATACGAAGATGGATTCATATTTACCATGCTACCCTCAAAGGAGGCACCAGGGGTCATTTTCTGTTCCCCACTGAGCTATTTCTCACTATTTCTGGGCTTCCTCACAGATGAGTGTTACCCTGCTGGCACAAGGGCATGATACAGGTATCCATGTGAGGTATAGTTACAAATGAATTATTGCGCTCGCTGGGCAACGCACAATACTACTACTATCTACTATTATCTGGAATATTATTCTTAGTCTTCTGCCACTTTTTTGATGGATTACTATTTTGGCACCACATACACACTGTGACATATCAAAACCAATACAATAACCTGGTTCAAGCAAGTTTTGCTCCAGTAGTAAACACAGCACTAATAGCAACAACCTTGATGGTGACTTGATTTTTTTTACTATCTTTTTGCCTTAAATGATGTATCGTGCTCAAGACAAATGGGAGCCTCTATCTCCTGACACAGGCTACAGCATGGTTAGCAATAGTGTTTCTGCAAGTTAAGATCATTGACCTGGTTGCTTGCTTTCAAAAACAGGATGTTGCCACTTGTCCTCTTCCTCAGCCTCTCCACGGCATTTGTCTACATGTGATTATTTTGAGATTTACGCTTTTGCTTTCAGATTTCATGAAAAACAGCCCAGTGGCACGCAATGCAAAAATCCACTGTAGAGGGCAAAATACTGTAGACCATCAATTTTTATGGTGGTAATGATTCATTGATGTGAAAATGCAACGCATAGGTTATTCAGTTTCAGCCCTGAATAAAATGTCTGTTTCACTCTCCCTTTAGATCACAGTCACTGAATTTCTTTTCGTGTTTCTCTCTCGCACGCCTTCCCCTCTCTTTGACCTCGCTGTGTCTATCCATTCAAGAGTCCTTAGTGGCACTTCCTAGAAGGAATTCATCAGTCAACCTGGCTAGACAACTGGCAGGGAAAACATCCCATGTTGCAGAGTCAAGATTTGACTGCCACACCGATATGCTACAATCGCACGGTATCTGTGAAAGGCACAGTGTAAATAGCTGCAAATGAAAATAACAACACCTGAAGGAGATTGTCTTTCAAATTCAAAACAGATATCTCTCTCATTGTTTTGTGGGGAGAAACACCAACAGTTGATTGAGTATATAATGCTCATTTATGTGTTACAATTCCACCAAAAAAGGCTATCTTTTAATTAACACATAAGCGACTTGGCTGATAATTCTGATGGTAGGCAAGGGTTGCTGTCTTCCCACGCATGACATTTTTTATTAAGAGCGGTCAACTCCGACCATCAAGCGTTTAGTTACGCTTGGCTGGAATGCATGAAAGGAGAAAACTTAATACTGGATATCTGGAGCCACTCCAGTGGTTCCAAGTGCACCAGGGCTGATCAGTGGGGCACAACTGTAAACTGCAGTACATGACTTCCCTTTACTGATGATGTGCCAGCAGAGGCAACACAGGCCAACAGGCCACCTATCACTGCCACTACCCACAGTCTAATTACCTCGCATCTGGCACCTGACTCAAAGCACTTTCCATCCCTCAGTAACAGTTAGCCTCTGACTGCTCCATGGTGTGTTTAAGAGCTGACATTAGCTGGGTATGTTATTTCTGGGATTAATACTTCTATTACCCAATGATGCACTCTAATGGAAAGCCTTTTATGTGCAGCACTCCTGGGACTTTCTCACAGAGGGGAGGGTTGACTAATAAACGTCTTTAGACCACAGTCAGGTCAGGAATAGATACAGAAAGCAGAATGAGGGCTTGTTTAGTCTTGCGTCTACATTTTCAAATAGCCAGACTACTTAGGCCCCCGTATATTTTGTTGCCAAACGCAAGCATGCACCATATTTTATTTGACAGACAGTGACAAGTTGGCCCTTTACAACACATATCTCACCCCACGCAACATTCACGGCACAATGTGTGTCCTACACTGTGACTAATATCAACCAGACATACTGTAAAACAGTCACACACTCGTGTTAGCCCCCATCCTAACTCAAACCTGTCAGTGCGAAGCCTCAGGGAATTTAAGGCTAGGGGGAATCACAATGTCGAAAGATAAATAAACAGCTGTAATAATATCATTTTAGACAGCTATTGTTGGCTATTGTATCAACTTCTCGAGGAAGTAAAAAAAAAACTTGATTTGTTCCTGCACATACTTCGGGGTTGTATTTCTCTTTGGGGTTTAAAAAGGGTGTTATCAGAATCAGAATCAGAAACTGTTTATTGCCAAGTAACATACACAGTTTCTGATTCTTATCAAGACTTATCAAGACTACGTGACAAGAAAGATTTTTAAAAAATGGGCACAACGATCAGCTCAAATGTGTCGTAAAAACACATTTTTAGGCCACACATGCAGCCAGAGAGGAAAAAAACTTTATCAAGAGAGAAAGAAAAATATTGGAAAACAGCGTAGAAAGAGGTGACAGGATAGTTGATTACTGGAAAATGAATCAATGTCAAATTTGATCATGGAATAATGAAATACTGTGAAGTAAAACTAAGGATTTATTTTCACTTATCACTGTAAGCTGAGTACTTCAAGGTTTTTCCACAAAATGCTGTTCAGACAAATAAGAATATAAAATAGAAACTATAATGACAGTAATCTCTGGTTGCTGACTTATAGTGCTGTCACAAGAACAATTCTCCTGTGCCAACAGACAGTCGAAGGGTTAAGTCGCTCTCCACTGGAATCACATGTTTACCCCCACTGGACCAGAAGTCTTGCCAGGGCTTTAAATCTTGTATCTTTTCAGCTCTGTCTTGATCCCTGCAGAATAACAATCCGACTGGAATGCTCCCTCTACTTTTCCTTGAAACTTGACATCCAGAATTGAATTACTCTGCAGAGTGTTTGAAGACGGACAAGTGACTGATGTGATGTTTATTTACATCCCTTTACCTACAGGCAATTATAATCACGTTGTTCAAATCAAATCCAGGTTCGTTCATTGGAATGGATTCATTCACTTCCCAAATACTTTTTAAGGCAAACTAAGCTAAAAGTAAATAAGTAGTAAGTAAGCTAGTTATCCAAGTTTACATGTTATAATCCATCAGGCAATCAAATCAGACAAGTGTTATACTTTGAAACCTTCTCAGCAGAGGACGCAGCCTGCTTCCCTCCTGAGCACTTTCCCTGTACTGACACTGGGTTTTGTGGCCTTCATTTATCATCACTGTTGTGACGAGCCATCTGCTGAAAAAAAAAAAAAAGCCCTGCAAGCAGATGGAAAGTCACGTTTCTCCAAAATAAACAATGTAAGGTAAAGTACAAAATATGATGTTTTTCAGACTTTTCTTTAAAAAAGAAATAAGCTTGGAGTTCTGAGAATGGATGAGGTTTCAGAGAGGTCACTGGAATTTAGTTTATTTCTTTTTCCAACTGTTGAAGAAACACTCCCCCATCGCGTTTTCTCCTGTCTGTCTTCCCCTTAAATTCAAATTTTTGTTGATGAAGGATGAAGTTATTAGTCTTCACATTCAATAGTAAACTATTTTAATTTCTGTGCACTTCTTTAAAACATACAGAAACAGTTCAACTTTCTGTTATCTACCAACCTTAGGTTATATTGCTTCCACCCGACTTCACACCAGTACTTAACAGTCACTCCACCCCTCTTCCATACACATTGCTATCCAATCACTGCAGAGTCTGAGGAATTCTGGGGAAATTGACACTCTTGTTTGCTTTAACTTTAAAAGCCCCTGAAAGTCAACATGGCCTCTACGGGGGCTCTCACCTTCAAAAGGGGACCAACTACTGTGATTTAAAAGCCTGACAGCAAGGTATGCATTCAAAAACAGGATGATTTGACTTTAACCTGAGTGTCCAATGTCTTCCATTGTTAATTTGACTTGTTTCTTCTTTATTGAGCTATTAAAAAACAACAACCAAGGGCAACATCTGTGGCAGGGTTTCACACTCTCACACAGATTAAATGACAGCGCCAAACATCAACAGAGAGACAGGTAGCTTTTAAAATGATCCCAATGTAAACCAGAAGTGTCTCCCTGTTTCACTGAGGGCTTAGTCTGTCAGTCAAGCTGCCAGTCTACCCAGCTGAAAGACCACTGACAGCAGACAAAAAGAGGTCCCTTTAAATCTCTTCAATCCATCAGCAGCGTCTCTCTCCCTCCAACCCCCTTTGTCTGTCATTAGCATCTGTCTCTTTCTTCAGCTCTCCCTCTCTCTCATTGCTTTGAGTGTAATCGTAAGTGTTAAATTAAGGAAACAGTATGGTCTGGCTCTGCTCCAGGCCTCACTGCAGGAGCAGTCAGCGTTGTTCCTTGTGCTGTGGATTATCCTGTCGGCTCTCACATCAAAGGCAGACTCAGAGATGTGGTAACCAAGCGGGAAGTTTTTACTCTTTCCCTGGGAAAGAAAAACAGCGATTGATTTGTTCCAAAATATGAGAAACTGAGGCTTTTCCATCGGAATGGCTTCATTACATGTTTGGCCAAAGATACTGATTTAACCAATACAGAATATAATAATTCCAGTACACATGATGTATTGACCTTGGGCTCATGTTAAGGTGAAGGAAAACACACATTGATGGGGCAACCAAGTAGACATGATGATGAGGACCTCATAAAGACCCCTTCAAGAGCCTTACAAATGTGAGTATTTGACTGAAGACATGCCGCAAAAACGTGGGATTAATGTTCTGCTGCTTTTATGTTTCACTTTTACGAGAGAAAAGGCCGGTTTATAATCAAGGCCAAAACCGTTATCAGGAGAACACATTAGCTACAAGTTGTTGTTGTTTTGTTGCATGAAAATATTCAAATCAGCACAAATAATTAGCCATCATTAGGTTCTCTAACAAAAACATATGTGCTGGAATTGGCATATAAAACCCACATCAGTCAAACCAGAGTATGCAAACTCTTTCAGAGCAAATATTTGGAGGGGGGGGGTCCTTAAGTGAGAATCAAGAGTTCAAATAGATGACTGTATGACAAAATGCATATATATACCTTTGGAAAAGCTTACTGAGCACACATGCTGACTTTGACACTGTAGATTCATACATTCACAGCTGGTAACGCTCCACTAATAGTAAGAAGAGTTAAAGGACTTTTCTCAAGGGACTTTCCTCAGTGTTATTCGCTGAGGTCGAGAAAACCGTTAATCATAGACAATCCGTGCTAACAGGTCATAAGCCCACTTCTCTGAGGTCCAGGCTATTTCCGCTTTAACATACTAACACTTGACTTGTAATTATGACTTTCACAACTTTGGCCCTGCTTTAGTGGTAAACATGGAACCTGAAAAGAAGGTTTTAGTTCAGAGGATTAGCTGCTGTTGTCAGCATCACACGACTCCTCCTCAAAAGCTGGAATGCTGAGCGGTCAGAAGGCAGACAGGAAAACCATATTTCTCACTTAACTGTCCTTTGTGAAGTTGTTTTTGCAGTAAATTGCCAAACCAAAACTACCCTCCCCTGTTCATCCTTGTGTGAGCTATTTAAAGCACTTCGTCCTTCTCCTGTTGCCTCCGTCTCCTGTTTTCTTTCGGTCTGTATGGCTCTCTCTCTCTTCCTTTCAATCCTCTAACCTCGCTGTCTGTGTCTTTCTATAAAAGGAAAACTATGCCAGTAAGACAGAGGAGGTCAGAGAGAAGTTGCCTGAGCATAACAAGATGCTCCTTTGGCTGAATCCTGAGTCTCATTTGCTTAGGAGGAAATATTTACTCAGAAATTTCCACCTTAGTGTGGACTCTTTTAAAAACATTTTAACTGTTTGTCGCAAATGATGCAGACACTTTTTGAGCCAATCAGTTAAAAGATGCAGCCTTGCTTAGCCCTCTAAATTTCATCAAAATTATATCTTAGCTATGCAAAGCTGATAGGATCAGTTGATCAACAGAAAATTATTAATAAAAACAACAATAACACATTTTCACAGCTTCCAGCTTCTAAAATGCCAATATATACTTTGGACTCTTAGTCGGACAAAACAAACAAAACTTTGTCAGCATTGTCTGAGATATCACCTAAAATATGCTTTCTACTGTGACAGATCATGAGAACCAATCATAATATCAGTGAAAAGAAAATCAAACTCATGTTGTTGATACCAGTTACAGTCATTTACCCATTCCTGGGAAAAGTAGCGTGACACTAAAGGTGTAGGTTGCACTGGAACCGCACACATTTTTTCTCTACCATCACACACACACACACACACACACACACACACACACACACACACACACACACACGTAAGCCTTCACAGAAACACACCCACACAGAAATCCCTACCTCCGTCCTCAGCCTCAAGGATTCCCTGGAGGTATTTGAAGGAGCCGGACTGTTTGGGTTCAGAGACGGGCTCCACGTAGTCCTGCAGCATCTTGTAGACGTCTGACTGTGTGTCGAAACCATTACGGCCCCCAGGGGAGTGTATGGGAGGCTCTGGGCTGAAGGAGACAAGAGGGGCAGGATACAGTATTATTGCAATGCAATCTGATTAATGACAGATAGATGACAGGTGACAAAAAAACATCAATTTCCTTTTGGCCACTGTATTTTTTTTCTCTTATCGGGTGGTGTCATGATGTGATGTTTGGCCAAGGGAGGAATGAAAGGAGGTGCAGTAGCCTAAACAAAAAGATAAAAGAACAGATGACGAGTTTCCAGACCACCAGAGGAAGAAAAGTAACACAGCTGAAGAAACTAATGCAGGACTACGACACATTTCTTTTGTTTAAACAGACTATGTCGAGCACATCTCATGGATTTTTCTTTTACTGAGCAGAGATGGACGCACAGATGGGAAAACAGAGGTGTACACTTTACACTCGACATGTGATTCCACAGGCATGATGTCTTAATCACAGCAGCTCTGCGCTATGGTCCTGCATGTTCATCCACCCATCAAGTTATTCCCAAACCCAACAGGATGGATCCCGTTCATTTGATACATTAGAACCTCTGGGAGATGAGCAGGGCTGCTGACAGATGTGTTCAAATCCTGACACACTTAATTGCAAGTTTGTCTCCAGACTCCCCTCCAGGAGTCTGAAGGAAGCGCTTTGCTGCAGCCTGAGTGTGTGTGTGTGTGTGTGTGTGTGTGACTGTGTGAGAGAGGAAGCCTGAGTTAATGAAAGTGAGACAGAAAGAAAGACAGGAGAACATTGTGTCATGAATGAGTTAGAGAAAGTGAGTGACCATGGGCAATGAGCAGTGTCAAGGTGGTCTCTGTTTGTGTGTGTGTGTGGCGGGGGGGGGGGGGGGGGGGGGGCAGTCCTGGGGAACCCTGGGAGTGCTAGACTGGCCGTTCACTGGGGACTAAACGCACACACATTTATTGCCCGCTTGAGCGGATACACAACAACAAATGGCTTTTCCAGTCCACGCGGCCATCTGTGCAGGTGTGTCAAGAGACATCTGAAGTGTGTCCATGTGTGTTTCTGTGTTTGCGCCTGTTACAGTGTCTTCACGGGAGTCAGCACATGAACACATGCATCTGTGAAGTATTAAAATATTCTGTCGCTGTAATAGTCTGTCGACTATTTGGTGTGCAATGACACTGACTCCACGAGAAGTGATGAAGATAAGCAGATATGTCTCAACAGTTTCTCCTGTTAACAACTACTGCATAGATAAGGCTCACTGTTTTCTGTTTGTACAGATTTTCACAGAAAAAAATATGTGGATTTCTAAAAAGTTACTATTTGTAAAGTTTAAGTCTTAAAGTGAATGAGATCTTCTTGTGATGTTGACAGCTCTGAAAATTCCTTTGGTATAAATGCAGCCAGAAAAAGAGACAAATTGTATTTTGTATCTGATTTTCACCTGTATTCTGGTCCAATTCCTATTGTTCTATTGAAGTTTGTAATAATCAGTATAAACACTTTTCCAGATTTCCTTTTGGGGGCTACAGTACGTACGTTGTGGTGGGACTTAGGACCCATTTGTTTATGTTTTACTCTCTGTTTTCTCTTTTGCAGCACACACTTTGATCACCTCACCTATGTGTGGCGCTGAGGCTAAGGCCTCCCATCTTGCTTGGCAGAGATCTGTCTCCATTGCTGCCATTATGAGCATAAAGTCCCGCCGGGTTGTTGTACTGAGCGTGCCCGGTTCCGTTCCCGTATCCATGGCTGTGGCCGTTGTTGGGTCTGGAGTGTCCGTTGTTCAGGTGAGTGGGCTGGGGAGCCTGAGGGGACTGGGGTATCTGCGGGGACTTGGGTATCTGCGGGGACTGGGGTTCAGGGGTGTACGAAGCTTTGCGGCTGTAACCGCCATATCCGCTGGTGATGGGACGGAAATTCTGAAAAGAAAAACAGGGACACATTTAAAAAAAGAAGTAAACAGAAAACACCACAAGATACTATTATACTGTTAATAGCATGGACATTCTGCAAAAAACAGACAAACATGGATGCAATGGTAAAAGAGAAAGAGCATGTTACATCAAAGAAAGGATTACTAATGTTAGGAGGAATAAAAAAGGGTAATGGACCCATTAAAGAACGCCCCATTATGTTTTGGTTCAGGAAATGAGAGTAAAAAGAGGAGAAGAATGAGAAAACAAGCCCAGTGGTGCCCTAAGTAGAAAACCACAATTCTTCAGAGGCGAAAAGAGTGGTTGTTCCCAAATGAGGCTTTGCAGCGGTGAGGATTAAGAAAAAAGCTTTTTCCACTCCATTTCTGCTTTCCCCTCTTTAATAGTAAGGCTTATTAAGAAGGAGCTTGCATTCGATTTCCTGCAGATGTTTCTGTCAAAACAAATTAACTTGTGTGGTGTAAATATTGAAAAAATGTTTTTTTCTTTCCCCTCCTGGCTGTCTCTTCCACGGATTGAAGAGTTTATAGAAGCTGACAGAGCTGAGATACTGTAAAAGATTAAATGATCATCTTTTTGACGGGCTGGAGCGGACTTTCGACATTCTTGCCACATAGTTGCTCTGCTGGAGCTGTTTGGAAGAATCTGCTGGACTAATGCAGCACAGATGCACAGACACCTTCACTTTCACCGCTGTATACTCAGCGAGAATGTTTATGCTGGGGTCAACGCCCTTCTCGTGCATTTGCACACACTCCGCAGTGACATCACCGAGCCTCTCAGTGTTTACCACGGCTATCAGCGCACTTCAGTGATAGCGCTCACGGCCAGCCGGGCTCATCCATCTCAGCGACTGAACTTTACAGATAAAGCTTTATTGCACGGCTTGCGATGATGTCAGCACCTCTGATAGTGTTTTGCTTTGAATTTCAGAGATAGCCAGCGGTTCTGAACGACTGAACAAGGCTGCACATTATCATAACTTCAGACTGTAAACATTTCAGGCGAAACGAAGGGACTTGTTTACAAGTTAAGCAATGCAGTAGGATGGGAGACAGTCAGACTGATGTAACTATGAGCCACTGGAATGAGTGTGTGTTGCTTTGTGTGTGTTTTGGGCCAGTTTAAAGTGCCTCAGCCGCAGGAGGTGGAGGCTCGCAGCTTCTCCAGACAGGACCCCTGTCATTTCAACAGATGGGTCTGCTGGATGTCATCCTGTCCTCGGCCCTCGCCTGGACCACACATGCACTGACACACACACACACACACACACACACACACAGGTCTTCTGTAATGAGCACTTTTCAGTGTGCTGGAGACCTCCTCTCCTCTACACCAACAAGCCCACATCTTGAACTCGGAGAAGCGCTCTGTCATTGCCCTGCCTCCTACAGTTAAGACAGATGACTCTCAAGAAATTTAATACCACCTCTTCATACTCTTCCCAAAACCTCGGGCAGTAAAGATGGATGGATCCAGAGACCTTCTGAACAAAATGCTAACATATAGCGATTCATGGTTAAAGTTTGGAGAAGCAGGCAGCTTCTCTTCCAGAGCCAAACCCTGTTTGGGCAGGATGTCAGAAACACCCAGCTCTCTGTGGCTCCCTCTCCAAGTAAACCAGACACTCTGAAGCCGGGCTCTCACCACAGGGCCAAACGGGCCAAACCAGATCTTACTCTGTATCTTTAGCCCTATTTGCACAGATGGTGGACCTCATGATTTTAATCAAAGGTTCCCTCAACCTGTATGTTCTGTGACTATGGAAGGAATAATGACATTTGATCAAATCACTGGTGCTCCGAATACATTTGTATGGATATATTACTGAACTGAAATCTCACATTGAAAATGCCTTGCTCTAGATTCCAGTGTGGCCTGTGCCGGGCAGCAGATAAAGAAATGCATCCTCTACAAGGAAAAAAATCTCCTTCTATTGTATCTACACAGTATGTTTGGGCCAGGGACTTACACTTTAATGATTAACTCACTAATTACTGTACACCCCAACTGCCTAAAGCACCCCTGTCCTTCCTTTTTTCTGTGGATGGATGGATTTTAATTTCTTCTTTTGCTGCCTGCTTCCTTTAAAGTGCCCTTTTGAACCTAGCTATCTTTATTTCACAGCTTGATTCATCCTATATTTCCTGAGAACTTACCCAGAACTGAAAGGGTGAAGTTCTTCAGACGAAATCACTGTCCCTACATGTCTTTTTGGTTTTAATGAGAGTCCATTATTCATTTCTCATATTTAGACAAGGGCTAAAGCTGCAGATAACAATCAGTACAATCACTGTATGACTGTCAGGCGAGCTTATTCATGCCTGTGTTCACAGAATAAAGGCAAGAGGAGGAAAATCCCTGAGAGTGTATTATGTTACATGTTCCTGCAGTGGCATGACAGTAAAGACATTTATGACTCCTAATCAAACACGACATGCAAAGGAGGACAGATAATCGCATATGTGGTGATATATTTAAAGAAAGACAAAGTTTTATTGACTGGAGAGAAAGTTGACCTGAAGAAGAAATCAAGTCAATTTTATTTACATGACCCCGAATCACAAATTTCTCACACATGGGCTCAACAAACTGAGCAACACATGACAGCCTCTATCATTACACCCTTTCAGGTAAGGAAAGACTGTACAGACAAAATCCTTTAACAGGTCAAAAGGAAGAACCCAAAAGTAAAAGCAACAGAGAAAGGAAGACTTTGATGAGCGTCAGTTGCTGCTGAAGACTACAAAAACACCTGAATCTCGGACCCAACTGTGGTCGAGTTGCATTGTGGGCAACAATACATGGACTAAAAAAAGTATGACAATATCTCTGCTGCATCGATTTGGCTACTGTTTTTGTACTGTCCATTGTGAGACCGACAATGTTATAAGAGTGCAATGCTAAATCAGTGTGGTACTTTTTAAAGTAAAAGTACATACGTATTGGCATCAAAGTATACTTTATATCTATACCTAAGCACCTACAGTAAAAGTGAAATTATTTATGTATTAATGTGTAAGCATCACTTTAAAGTTGCAGATGATAAAAGAGGGGCTCAATTGATTACTTTATTAAGTGTTGCATATTAATAGTGGAGTGGAGTACAATGTGAAATATTGCCTCCAAAATGCAGTATGTAGTTCTAAATGTAGAAGAAGGATAAAGTAGCATAAAATGGAATTACTTAAGTAAATTCCAAGTACCTCAGAATTGTACTTAAGTACAATACTAGAGTATATGTACTTGATTACTTTGCATCACTAATAACTGGTCAAATTTAATGGGATGACAGTTTGTGATACTCACAATTATTTAAAAAAAGACATAAAAGGGTTTCATGATTTTTTTGCACAAATGTTCAACTATCAGGCAGAAAGAAATCAATGCCATGATAAATTCCTTTACCCCCACAGGCCCCAGTTTCAAGTCCAGTATCCCACAAAGGCATATGTAGCCCTTAAAAAACCTCTTGTTAAGGCAGATTTCCCTGTTGTCAGCAGCAAGTACATGTTCACCCATTTTCACCCTCACACTCCACACTCCTGAGACGGTGTGACTCCTTCTGTTTCAGCTGAACCCCCCCCCCAACCATTCCTCTTGTCTTTCTGTCTCATAACACTCTTTCCTCTCTGGCCTCGCAGATATTTGCTTCGGGTGGATGGCAGATTTATAAGGCAGCACATCTGGTGCTTGCCTTATAAAAATGCCAGTTTGGTAACATTCAGGACCTGTAAGTGCTTTCAAGTTGCTCTGAAGGTATGGGGGCTTGGTTTTCGTTTTATTACAGAAATCAGCTGTAAGCCAACTGTCTCATTAAAAATATTTATTCTATCCTTTCACATGTGGACTACATAGAGGTTTAATGGAGATTTTGTCTTGAGGTGACAGTCACGTTAAAGTGGTGAATGCCTTATCACCCCAATTCCCAAAACCTTATCTGGTTCTCCCAATGCTTTCAAAACAGTTTAAAGTTAATATGAGCAGCTTCAGTCCATCTCCAACAGAAACTCAACATAACAAGGCTGTTGAAAAAGGCCATCTGTGAGATCATCTATTTCCTAATTTCTCTCTCTTGAGGGTGGCTACTCTTTCATTTTCTCCCAAATCTTGACTGCATTCCTTCTGGCTTGGAGGAAGAGAAACTTCAAAAAGGGGGGAAAAAGAAGGAGAAAGAGAACCAAAAGCAGTAACTATTTATGAGAACCAGTATTGTCTACTTCTGTACGCACATAAATTCAGGCTGCCATCTGATTTCACTGACCTGTTTTACAATGGTAACCAAGCATAGCTAATGGTTCAGGATGACTGGCCATGTAGGAGTGTATGTGGATGCCAAAGAAGGATGGAAATAAAAGAAAGAAAGTTTGCATTTGGATGTATGTGCATTTACCTCTTTACATGTTCTTATGCGTTATGTTTAACTGAGGTGCATTCAGCCAAGAGGCTCCTCCATTCATCAACCTGACTAAAAGTTACCCTGATCAATAAGAGCTTGAACGGGAGAGGACTGCAGTTTCAGTTCTGGTACCTCAGTCCACAACCACAGTTTGGTCAGAGAGGGGTAGACAGACGAGAGGAGGAGGAGGGGTTGAGGAGGAGAAAAAGGTGGAGGCCCTTAATTGAAATCATATGCCTGTCTTTAACTGAGGACCGAGACCTCAGCCTGCCTGCCTCACACATACACAAATTCACAACACACACACACGCACACCACTTCCTTCTTTTCTGCCTCCTGCATGGTTTAATCCCCCTGGACCTTCGAAATTAAGCTTTTCACATGGCGCTCTGCACCACTAACCAAACACAAACCAGCCCTTTATGGCTCCCTGGGCCTGGCCCTGGGTGCCTCGCTAGGAGGACAGACAGATGGGCTAGAGAGGAGGTAGCAGAGAGCTGAAGGGGGGTTTAGGGCTTCTGGCCATGAGCCTGTCTGAGAAGGAAGAAATGCTTTAGGGAAGATGGATGGAGCATTAGAATCTATTGAAAAGGTATTTTATCAATTTCCTCTATTAAATAAAGCTATTAAGACAAGTTTACTTCCATACTGACTGTGCTAAGTCAACACTGGGTTGAATTATATTCTTTGTGATGTAGCCAATTATAGCATTATAATACAGCCTGAATGTTTCAGGTGATAGTGTGAACAATAAAGATAAGGCAATAAAATAATTCAGTTTGGACTAAATGCATGTTGTAAAGAAGGACACCTGGGTTCAAGTTAGCTAACTATCCTCATAGTATGAAGACGAGCAAAAGATAAGCTACTATTGCTGAGTTAGCTAGTTGTAGGAAATGCTAAAGCATTTTTTGATGATGATACAACAGTAGTGTAGTGGCTAAATTAGCTGTAGAGGTTGGTCGCTTCGAGACATAAATGGACTGGAAACTGGAAATTGTTAAAAATCTGGACTGGGATAATCTTAGTTTAGTTTTAATCAAATTAATTTATATATTAATGTTTGATTTTGTTAGCTGCCTGTTAGCATGCATTTAGCTTGGTTGCTGCAGCCAATCATTTCACACAGTTTATTCAAGGTAAGAATTGAACAAAGTATCTGTACAAAATATAGTGGTTTGGATAACAATTTTCACACTCTTGTCACACGCCTTGTTTTCACCTCCACTTCCATATATTTATTGTGGTTGACTATGGACTCATGTGGTTGCCCTTTGCTTTCTGTGGTTCCTCTCATAACCCTATTTCTCAATACATTCTTAGGTCATTTCAGGGTTTAAGGATCTGTGTCACCTGCTATCACTGCGTCCCAGACCCAGAAAAGCAGCAGAAAACGGATGCATGCATAGAAATAAAAAACTAAATCTTCCTTTAATCATTGACAAAACAGATGGTTTTTCTAAATCTTCTAAATCTGAATGAGCCTGGACGTCTCTCTGGACCTTCTTACCCCAGCAGAGAGTGCTCTCAATGACCCCGTCCACTCTCCCAGCACGCTGACAGCCAAGCAGAGCAGGGAGGGCTCCATTAGGAAACCCCAACTGATTTGGACATTTCTGGGGATTACTGGCTGATTACTGAACACAAACAACCAAATAAGTGGGGTCACAGGTCTGCGATCTAAAAGGCCTTTTGTGTGAATGAATGTGGAGCTGCTGAAACACTGGTCTGAGATTCCCTGGCAGGGGATTAAGAAGCAGTGGACCCAGTAAATATATTTTGGCAACCTATGAGAACACTCTGAACCCTTTAATGGCCCCATATTGTTAAATTGTTTTCAGGGTCTTTATGGTGTAAATGTTTATCCAGTTTTTCAACAAAATCTATCATTGTAACTGGCCTAGTTCACTATTTATCATTCCTCTGCATAAAATGCATCTTTGACAAATTAAGTTTACAACTCTTGAACTCTATCAAGTTTTGAACATATTACTATCTTGTGTTTTTAAAAGGCAAATTATTGTTAATGACAGGAACTGGAAAGCAACTGCCTTGTTCCATTCATAAAACAAATCTATATCACGCATGCATTTCTTTGTCTGAAGTAAAATTCAATTCCAGGCAGTGAAGGAATTACGGTCTGTAAGTCATGCAAGGACTGTGTCTGTCAGCTCCTATTAATGTTAGCTTGGAGAATTCGCCTTCAGCTGCCAGCTCCTGGCCTGAGACTGGAAGCCTCGGTGACGTGTGATCCAGACCTCTCAGCTTCCGCATTGTGAAGCCTCATTCTTTCCACAAGGCCATAGTGCTCGGCCACAATAGCTATCACTTTAATAATAGGGTAGCCGCCATGAATGGCATTCTGATGTTGCTTGCCAAAAAACACTGTTTGGCTTCAACATTGACCAATAGGCCATTCCCACCTACTTGAAGCTGCCACTCTGTAATTTAAGTGAAGGAATTCTGAAAACCTGAAATGTCAGTAACTGGTGGTATTGCTTTACTTCTGCATAAAACTGTTCCATGACTAGGGTCGACAGATGTACGATGAGATAATCATTTACAAGGAAGAGAGGCTTTTTCTCTCTTAAACTAGTCTTTCTCATTGGAAAGATGTTCAGATTTAAGATATTTGATGACATTAATAGCAGCCTGGTTGTAGATTTCCAGGACGTAGGGATGACCGGGGGAAAATAAGGTGGAGTACATTTAAAGTTGAGCCAATTAAGGATATGATAACCAAACAGGAGTGCTCTGATGCTGGCTAGCAATGTTTATTCAGAAGTGCACAATGGATAAGCTTCTAACAAGAAAAAGCGGTGACTGAGCAAAAATGCCACAAAAGACAACTTATTTCAATGAAGTTCAACTTTGTAGGTTTTTGTTATAAGTTTCATACTGATTTGGTTTTTAGCTTGTTATTTCCTTCTCATTCTCTCTCTCAAGTGCACCATATTCCTTTGCATAAAATGTGTCAGCAGTGCGAAGCATCTGATTACAAAACATCTTCCCAGAACTACACAGTGGAGATTAAGTCAAAATTTGGTTGTCAAACCTTCATACCGTTTTACTTGTGACACCTCATCATTATCTCATCCCTGCTTTATCAAATTATTTCTATTTCAGGAAGTTGTGTATGACATCCGGTAGCCTGTGGAAAGCCTTGCCAAGACATGAGCTCAGTTCTTTGGAAACACATCATACAGTCCCATTGAATTCCCCAAACCGATAAAAAAAAGAAACATTCAAAAAAGCTGCTGCAAGAATAGTCACGTTAACAGTACAGAGTCATACACTTACTTATATCCAAAAATACAGCATTTACTCATCGACTTTTATGAGAGTCTCCCGCGTTCCCAAGGTGAAAGGAAACACCTCATAGCTTCCATGTGTCACTTCCTGCACAGGAGCTAATTCCCACAAGTGAGCCTGGAATTTCCAACATGGCCAGTTGGTCAACAACAATGAGTCGATTAATAAAAAGGGAAATGTTAAATACAGAATATTTTGAAGAGTGCTTTCATTCGAGAGCTGTTTATTGGGCTCAAGTGGTAGTATTTCTGCCTTGTGATGCCCCTTTTGCAAAATTCTTAGTTAACGGAGTCAATCTGCAGAGCTAAAACACCAATGAATGCCTGTCTATGCCGGAAAAATGTGTGGCCATTTTCCAGAGGAATTGTTTTGTTTATACATAAGTGCAAATACACAAAGTGTCCTGGCATGCCTCTTTGGTTTCAGTCCACACCCTGCTAGCCAAAGCGCACTGCTTCAGCATGAGTCCTAATTTTGCAGGTCACGGCACACAGCCGTAACACTGTAACACAGCCGTACTGTAACAGTATGTAAGTTGTGGATGACATTGTGTTGTCGTGCTCCTCCAGCGATTTGATTCAGTTAATTTTGGCTCACGCTGTCCAAATTGTCTAATTGTGGGCCAAGAGTATCACATAGTTCAGTTTGGATTTGGTTCAGCCGGTCTAAGAGAGGCCCCGGTGCATATATTGTTTCCACTGTGTCAGAGGAACAATCGGTATTGTTATGTGTCAGCAAAGCCCTTCAAGCCGTATCTGAATACAGCAGGAAACAAAGAAAGAGAGGGCCTTGGTCTTTTACGTGACCCCCGGGAGCGGATGTTTCCTCTTTTCTTGCTCAGGAGAATCCACCTGAGCGTGACGATAAAGTGGCCCTGATTTGGTGGTTTCCAGCCGTCCAGGTTCACCTCATTAAACGAGACGCCAGGGAACATTTTTAGACTTCAGCGAGGGAGAGAGGAAGGACTGGATAAGATGTTACAGAGATACAGAGAGAGCCAAAGGGGAGCAGAGAGAGAGAGAGACAGATTTGCTACTCTCGTATTACCCACACGCAAACCCCTCCTGTCATGCGTGTCTGTGTTTGTATAAACATTTGTAGCTGATGGTTCCTCTCACTCAGGTTTGGTATTTCCTCGTGTTAATCAAAGCAAGACCCGAGCTGGTGCTGAGATTGTGAGATGAAGACTGTTGCAGCAGCGTTCTGCCCATTTGCTAGACATAATCAATGACATTCAACAAGGTGTCCTGATACATCAAAATAATGGCTGAAACGGAGGCGATGAACATCACTGCGAATGCAGAGGAGAATTTCTTATCGTTTGTCTGTTATTTTCGGTTATTTTTAGTCCAACTGTAGACTGAATCTTTGTTTGAGATGTCCTGTTATACAATTTTTATGGTCACCTGACAGCCAATCAGAAACAAGTCATTTCCGTGGCCATGATATAAAATACTCTAAAATGCAGGTAGCACTTTTACTGAGTGGTCATTTCAGAGAAAAGTCCCCTGGGAAGCTGCACATCCTTAAAGCCTCTTTCACTTTTGTATCTGCCACTGAAAATAATACTTTCTAGTAAGGTGTCAAACTCCCACTGATGAGTGGACAGATAGATTTCACTTCAGCTCATTGTGTGTCTGTTCCACCCTTTTCAGACAAAGAGACCCTGCCACAGCGAGGGCTGGGATACACAGATCAGTCCCGACTCCACATCTACCATAAACACAATACTTGACAAATGGACACTCGAATGTCTCCAGCCACAATATGCTCATTGTCTGTCTGTTTCAGTCACATAGTCCCCATACTCACAGCATATGTGTGCGCGTGGACACGCACACGCCACATACACCTCCTACTTTTTCTCCGTGCACAAAAACCTGTTGGCCTGCCAACACTGGAAAACTTGGAAAAGATCATCTGCTAGAGTTCATCATGCCTTGAATATCCGTTTGGCAGCTCGTACGATTGGAGAACAATCAAGATACTATTTCATAACCATTCCAGTGAACAGTGGGATGCATTATCTCATTTATAATCATGTGAATGATAGCGTACATGCAATTTACGGATCAAGTGTTGTGCCTGTTTCCATGGATTCTATTTATGATATAAACAGACTGAGAAGACTTGGGTCTCACACCCAGCGAACTGTACTTTTAAGTAACAACCCCAGATGTGAATAATCCTTTCGTGTGGCTGATGTGGTAGGTAGCAAAGGACTCTAATCCAAAGCAGTTGATTTCAAAGTACAGACCGGCTTTAATATAAATCAGACCAGAGAAATGTGCTGCTGAGTCACTACCAGCAGCCACCTTGTTTATTAAGGTGGCAGCCTTAAATATGCATAGTTAAGTGAAAGAATTGTATTACTGCTGCCGACCTCTCATCCAGAGTTACTGAACACTGGATGAGCTGATTGGGTTTAAAGGGTCAGTTTACCTTAGTCATGCAGATTTCTTTTTTATGTCGAGGTTTAGAGAAATATCTGTTTCTGAGACGACCTTACACTAATGAAATACCATTAACCTCGGATATCTCACACCTTTGGGACATTACCATGGTGCATTTCTGCAAGAGTCATGACCTTAAACTTCTGCCACGTTCACAACTGGTGGAGCTGCGGGTGGAGGCTAATGTTTGAGAACACTAATTAGCATCTGCAGCTTACTTTTGGATTCTGGGCCAATTTTGGATGAATACAGCAGCTAAGGCGCTATATTTTGTTCACAAAGACGAAGCGTTTTGAATATGTTACAACTCCGATTGGCTTCTTCTCCTTAGCAACGGCATCTGAGGCTCACAGGTATTGTAATATTTAGATATGTCTGCCATGCCAAACGGACATAATTTGAAATCATTTAAACTGGTGGTCATAACATAAACCTATAGGATCATTACAGTATCTGGGAGAGACACATGTTCATATGTTAAGTAAGGGATATCATATCAGGCATTTTTTTAAATGGGAATAAAAGAACTGGAACCAGCAATCCCTCCCACTTCTCCACTCTATTTTATGAACATGTAAATCCAGTGTTGTTGGAGTTTTTTTTAATATATGACCCTTTGCTTGTCTCACCACTTGGCCAGAGACAGACAGTCATATAAAATGGCGGTCCAAGAGCCAACCAAAGACTTCACCGTCTTCCTTCACTGATTAGTTCCTTCTCTCATTTGTGGGATGGTGAATAATTTTAAGACTATTTTTTTCAGTCAAGGCCTGACCAAAAGCCGAGCACAGAAACTCTGTGCTGGCAGCATGAGAAATTCAGGCTGGTCAGTTCTGACAGCATCCCAGCGGGCGTGAGCATGAATCTAAAGAAACCTTGTGACTTGTGCTTCAAGAAATCCAGAGTAAACAGTGGTTACCTGTGAGTCAGGCTCCATGTAAGGGCTCGTCTTGCCATCTTCACTAACTGTCGGCGACCACACTCTGTCTCCTGATCCCGACCTGAAAGAAAACACCCATGAGAGAAAGAGAGAGAGAGTCAGACAAATCTTGTGCCATCTGACACCCAAGTGTTGAAGCGATGCAGTCATTTCTGCTGAGAAGTATGAATTTTTCTTTGCTGACAGGCTTTCCACAGAAGATCCAGTGTTTAAAGTGTAATTATTTCAGAGTGTCAATGTTTGAAAAGAAACCAAAAAAAAGTGAAAGGAATGACACTATTTACTTTAATCCTTTTAGAATTACTGTAAATTGGGAAAGATGACGACGTTAGTGTCACATGATATCCCAACTGCTGTCCCCTTTATGTGCCAAAACACTCACATAGCTGCAGTTCACAAATCATATACTGTACTGGTAGCTAAGTAAGAGTGAGTGCATGTGTGTGTGCGGACGTGGATTTGTACATTTGGCAGGTTTTCACATTAGGAATGGGATAAAGCTACGCTCCCACTGGTACGAAGATAAAGTCATCATCACATCATAACTCCACCACATGAACTGTCCAGCTTTTGGAAAAACGCATTTTATTTTTTTGAGCCATGGATTTTTCAAAAGTTGTGATAACTGAATTACGGGTATCTGAGCCCCCCCACACTAAGAATTCCAGTAATTGACTCCAGTTGCATTTACTTACAAAAACATACAGGACTTACTGACTGGCAGAAATGATAAAATACATTATTTACAGCACTGCTGAATGGGCCTACTGTGCATGCATAAGCAAGTGATTTATTTCCTTCTTTTAAAGGCTGAGAATTAAATGCTTTGGTGAAAAAGGGCGTGCTGTTGATGCTGTTGGTGATTGATCCCCAATGGCATCATTAATGGTTCACTTACATTCCTCTTTTACTTTCAAGTTACATGTTGAAGTAGTTGGCAGTTTGTATGTCATATAAAAAGAAAAGATCAGAGGGGAATTCTTTGGTTCTTTGGGTTGACAGGTTTTTGTTGCCATGGCGTTGGCTGCTAAGTGGGAAAGCATCCAACTTCCAAAAGGGTAACACCAGGACATTGCGCAGAGAAACCAAAGGACAGCGTGTGTCTTTGTAAGTGTGCTTCTCGTCACCCACCTACCCTCTATTCTATCACATTTCCATCCGCAGAGACATTAAGTATTAACCGCAAGTGTGTGGATTTGCCGACCCCACAGTGGGGAGAGTTGACGTCGAAAGAGGTGAGGTCATCAGGCTGCAGCTGGCACGGCGTTGGCTGAGCTGAGGCAATGCTTCAGATATGAGCCACGGAGGTGTTGCTATCAAGGGCGCTCTTATGAGGTGGCGAGTGTCTGATGGACGATCAACAGCTACTGCGTAGGATGAACCCCCCCGTCCCCCCTCCCCTCCGCCAATTCCTCCACAATCCTGGGAAAATAGAAAGCCTTCATGTTTTCATGGTTACTGCACAAACAGCCCATTGAAACGAGTGAAAGTTCACTCTGAAGTGGCCCATTTGAATTGACATTTTGGAAGTGTCATGCAGAAACATGGAATTTACCGTCCATCCACAATAATGGAATTGTGAACGCGGTGGCGTGAGTGGAAACTGTGAGCGGCAGACCAGCTCGGGATTTACAGCGTTACACTGCTGCACTCATTATACTGCAGGTCAGTCTGAAGAGGGACGTCAGTTATGCACTTGAAATTTAAGAAACATTCCACCTGAACTGCAGCTTTTAGGAATTTTGGCTGTTATTTCAGTTATTAGGCTTCATGCTTCAACTGCATGTAATCTCACCCTTCAAATATTGAGCAATGGACATCATCAAGTTTTTTTTCATCTTTTCTTTGGAGTATCTCAAATGTAACGTAACAGAAATAACCATAGCAGACAGAAACAATCTGCTGCACACACATTTGATCGGGGACAATGAACTGTATTGTTATTTTTTGTTTGCCACTTCAGCGTGTCCTCCAGTATTGAGTCACTGTGTGAGGGATCAGGACCATCTGGGAGGGATCAGGATCCTGCTGTCTGACATCAGACAAACTGCTGCTGCACATTCATCAACCTGTTGATCATCTCTGTAACTTTTGTCTTTTCTCTGCCTCTTCTTTCTCTCCCTGTTTTACTTTTCTATTTTTCTGTCTGATCCAAGGGTAAAACCCTTCCTAGCATGCAAATACCTTTCCAAATTTGATGATGCAGTAACCAGAACACCACGATCTGCGAGGCTACAGGAAACTAGATGTTTTCTATTAAAGATTGAGACTGAGTGGCTTTATCCCGTCTTTCCTACTACCTCCTATGTCTAGCTGCTATGCCGAGGGGTGCTCTGAGAGGACAGATCTGTGGACTCTGTTTCTCTTAATACAGATTCACAATGATAAATAGGGTAGGGGTGAATAGTCCCAGGCTCATTCCTTAAGTGTCATCCCTTCTGCTATTAACTGTATACATCAATGTCCAACGAGATTGAATACAGACAAATGAAAAGAAAAGTGAAAGAGAAAGAAAAGTCATAAGGAGCTCATTTCTGAAATATAGAGGATCCACACGTTTTCATTTTGGTAACCAACTTAAAAGCAAGAGAATTATAAAATTCACCTAATATTGACAACAAAGCCGTACAATTACTGTAGGAATTACAACAAGAAAGCAAAAAGAATAAAAGCCCATGAAAGTCAGCAACAGATGACTGAATACAAATGGGTAAAAGATAAAAAGATAAAAGTTAAAGGATAACACATACAGGAATAGAAGGGAAAGAAGTCTCAGGTCATCACGATGACTTTCCTATTCTCTCCTTTGGTCATATTTTCCCTTGACTGACCTCCCCCTGCCAGGTTTAATTTCCTGATTGGGGAGATCTGTTTTTTGGAGCGGTGGATGGTGAGTTTACTTTGGCTGCACAGGATCACCATGTTCGAGGAGGAGCATGAGACAGACGGCTCAAAACCAAGTGCCCTCAAATTAAGATGTGGCTGATCACGGAACATTTCAGGGTTCACTTAAGAGTCTTGCCTCATTGCCTCGCTCTGTCAAACCCATCTGAAAAAGGGACAGTTTTCAGCCCTATCATACATCAGACACCACTGGAGCAGCTCCTATGTTATTTTGTAATGCGAGAAGAGTTTAAATGCTTTCTCCTCTGGGAGTTCAGGGAGACAATCACCTTTTAAAGAAGAGTTATGGGGGTCTCATCAGCTGACCTGAGGGGAGTCACTTGGAAAAGAATCTGGGTGATGACAAGATCAATGCAAAAAGGAAAAAGGGAGGGAGGTTTGTGGTCCCCCGTCCTCCCTTTTCTGCAACACAGCCTCCATTGATGTTGCGTTTATAAGCACCACAAAAAAGAGACCTTGGGAGAGCGTGAGAGGAATGATGCGATGAAGGAGGAGAAGGCAGCGGTGCCGGTAGTGGAGGGGCGTGTGTGCGAGTGTGGGTCGGGTCCTTTGGAGGTTTCTTTTTGTCTTTGTCCCAGCTGGATTCCTGTGTTCCTTTGGTCCCATGCAGCCTTGTGCATAATTCCTCAGCTGTGAGTCACAGGTCCTGGAGTCAAAGAGAGACAGCATGGGCAAATCCTCCACCAGAGAGAAAGAGGTCTGACTCTGTGTCTTTTCTCTGCCTGTTTTCTCTGATTCCTCCTGAATCCTCTGCCCTGTGTTTTGCTTTGATTTTACTCTCCAGATCCATGATCAGATTTGTATTTCTCCCTCTGCGGGGCTCAGATATGCACTCATACTACATGCATTATACATCACTTAAACCCCTGATCCTATCCTTACCCCTCACTACTGCATGCCTAAAATCAATCCCAACTGAGACCTCGATCCAAATCCTAACCGTACTGTTCAAATAGTCCTTTAAACAAGCAAAAACTCCTCAGATTCTTAACAAATATGTAATCATTTCTTACTGACAGTGACATGATATTCTCATCAGTACATTATAGTGTACATTTCTACTGTGTGACACAACAGTCTCAACTCAAAGGTCCAGCCTTTAATCAGTCAGTAAATGACCGGAGAAAGACAAAGGGCGCCATTCCCGTTCAACGCCAAAGACCATCTTTGAATTGAGACAGGGCTCACAATCTCATACGACCACCTGTTATCATGTGACCAACTTTTTACACTTCTGTAACTTAAGTGTAAAACACTGTTTTCAGTCACTGACAAAGACTGTGAGATGCGGTTGAAAAAGCTAACAAGGGAACCTTTGGACCAATTTCCCACTTTAATTGACCACCACTTTTGTTACAATCATTACCATAAGTGGTAAACTTATAGTAAAGAAAACAAACTAGAAGCATAGAAATACAAGATAAACCACTCTTCCCTTTGTGGACTTTCCACTGACGTCACTCATTCCAAAGTTTTGAAAGTTCAGTTCACCAAAATCAAAAAAGCTATAGCTAACGGTTAGCCAGATATTATAATTTTTATGTGCTGAGGTTTATGTGAAGATCTACTTCTTCTTCTTCTGTGGCCCCAATAAAATGCATGTGAAAAGATATATTTTATGAAGCTCCATTACTTACAGTAGAAAGTATAGTTCCAATGATAACTCTTTATCGTGAGGTCTGTGGATTATCCTCACTAACCAGGACTTTTTTTAAATGTCACTTGTTGTTTTGAATGGCACAAATGAAATTCCATTTTGAGTAGAAGCAGAAACCCCAGAGATGACGAAATTGAAACTATATCCATGTTTGTGTATATATATATATATGTATATATATATCATTGTGTTATTTGGGTGAACTGACCCTTTAAGCTCTAAACTATCTGCAGTACAAGCTTCCTTCCAGCCTGGACCGAATCCTAAATTCCCTTTTCAGCAGTAAGTAAAATTGACACAAGGACAGCAGGGTGTCCTTATTTCACAAGATTGTTTTAGAGAACAAGACACACAGTCAGAGTAACACACACAGCTCAGGCATCATGACTCATTTCTCAGCATATTTAACTTGCCACCCCAGCAGGACTCTTTCCGAACAGCCTGACCAGCGGTGGAAACACATATCCCAACCACTATCATCTGTCTCTCAGGCCTCTGCAACCACATGGCTTTCTCCAACGAGCTCTGGCAGAAGGAGGTGAAGGCAGGGTGCAAGGAGAGATTCAAGACAGAAGAAGAAATAGGACGGTAGAATGGTGCGCGGAGGTCACGGATGAAGATGTCAAAGGAAGAGGATGAAAAGAAGAACAAGGAGAAGAAAATGGAGGAGATAGGAGAAGGTTTTCCTCCACAGCTGGTTCATGTATTCAAAGACTCAGACTAAGTCTGAGGATATACAGGCCGAGCCAAGCAGACATGACACACTCACATATGGGCCCTGTGTGTCTGACCAGGTCCTCTGACATTACAGTAAACTTGGACAGTGCGTCTGTGAGTGTGGCGGGAGTGGCAGCCATTTTCCCTCCACAGCGAGACGACACAGTTCCATTTGATCACTGATGCCAGGAACTAACAGAAACTAGCAAGGGTGTTTCATCTCACAGTGGAGCGTTGACAGGCCTGCATCAGTAGGGAGGCCTGATGGAAAATGGAAAGTGGTGACCTAAGAGTACTTTTTTGTTTCCTCGTCCTTGTCTTTCTTTCTTTCCTTAATTTTTTCTTTCGTTTCCAATTAATCTGAAAAAAACCAAACACAAATCCACCCAAAAAACACAGAATTATTGGTAATGTACGTTCCATTTCTGCATCAATGTTCTTCTTTGGTGGTATAAAGATGGTTTGTAAATTAATAGAAAAAGCTGTAGAAACATAAGAACTGAAGATTCTTCCAAGGACATGACGGGTCACTGAGTAATTTGATACGTATAAAAATCATGTGAATCCTTTGCCTTTATAGTCACCAAATCTCAACACAACTGAACACCCATGACAGATTTGTTTTAGACAGCGCTCTCCACCATCATCATACGAAGATCAAATATATTTTTTGTAAGAATGGTGTTCGTCCCTCCAGAAGAGTTTAGCAGACTTGGACAATCTATGCCAAGGAGCACTGAAGCTGCACTAGACGCTTTATGTGACCCAACACCTTACTAATATACGTCATAAGAGATAAGATAATCCTTTATTAATCCCTCAGTGGGGACATTTGTTATGTTGGTTTTCATGTTGGCCAGACAATATATGGTTGTCTGAGATATATCAAACACAGGTAATGGAGTTAAATATAAGAAAACAAGAGTCTACAGCTTTTCTAGCGGCTCTGTGAGGCTGTACTTTGGCACAGCTGTTGCTTTTAACTAAATGCTAACGTCAGCTTGCTAACATGCTCACATGGAGAATGTTAACATGCTACATGCATCCTGAGGGGGACATGAATAGTCTATGCGACATTTCATAGTGATCCATCTGACAGTTGTCAAGACATTTCACTCAAAACACAAATGTGAACCTCAGGGTGGCCATAGAGGTAAATCAGGGGATCACCAAAGTCAATATCATCGACTGGGAATCATGTGGGTCTGTACAATATTTGGTGTTAATCCGTCCAGTAGATGTTGAGATATTTCAGTCCAAAAGACCAAAGTGATGGACCGACCAACTGACATTGCTATCCCTAGAGCCTTGCCACTGGCATACAGTAGCTAAAAATCAGCTACTTACAACAAATGTTGTGTTTTGGAATCACCAAAGAGCAATAGCTTTGAATTATACAGAAACATATCATATCAAACTCTAAGAATATGTCCTGTATTCTCCTTAGTGTATGACATAAAACTCAGACCTGTCGTAGGCAGGTCAGACTAATTTTCCTGGGGTTGTTGAAAGATATCTTGAAAATTGTAAGAAATCGCTATCTGTAGTAAACGTAGACAAGACAAAGGAGTTAATCGCAACAAAAAGAAATTCTGGGAAGCGCAGATTAATGGCATCTAAAACTATATTGAAGGTTGAATTTTCATTTAGTAATAGAATTCTCTGCAGGGGGAAAAAAAATCCACACAAACAACAGCTGCCGGCCCAATTTTCATGAAGCCTCTATTTCTTATTCGGCTTTCATGAGCTTCCCGGGGCAACGCACCAGAAACCCCCCCGATGCAGAGCGCTCTTAAAAATGGTCCATAATAGGAATTATGAAGAACGGGGGTTATGAAAGTAATAAATGCGGAGGCATTACAAAGAAACATTCTTGTGTTACACAAGACCTCAAGCTCAGATGCATCCAGTGTACTGTAATTTTGGTTCACAGCAGACGTGTAGACTCATATATTTGTCCATCGGCAGCAGCACAAAATTACAGGTCTCCTGTTTCTGCCTCTATGACTCTGCGACTGTTTGGAGTATTTTATGGCGTAGTCTTTTAATGAGGGCTGAGAACTGTTGTCCTTTTAAAATATTATTTTCTAGTGAGTCAGCATGGGTTCCTCGAGTCACTCCCGTTTTTGTTTTTCAAGTAGCCCACAACTGAGGAGTGCTTCCAATAAACCTAAAATCCCACATTTCATATTTCCTCCAGTAAATAACACAAGTACTCATCTTCTACATAAGAACATGACATCCCCATTGTCTGGATAACTAACAACATAGGGCTTGGACCTTATTTTGCCTTTTCATGTATGTATTTTACTATTTTCCTTTTATTTTGGTGGTTAATTTGCAGCCAAAACTGTGACCTCTTTCATCCTGTTGATGAGGTTTATGGGCAGCTTTATTTTGTTTGTTGGCTCAGTCATAGTGACCGTTGCTGTTCATTAATGCGACTTCCTGTGCAGCATTCTTCCTGGGAAAAAGCTACCTCATACTAGGTGTTTAGGACACCAAATGTAATGCTTTAATCACCTGGCTTTAGATTGAAAAGAATTGCTTTGGAAAACATGGGTATAAGACTTTACCCATACCCAGCCTTGATTTATATTTCATTTGGGGAAATGTGTGACGAAGGTCACGTCCCTTTGTCTCCTTTTTAAGTAATGTCCGTATATACAGTATATCCATATGAGTCTACTCGAAATAAGGAGCAAAAAATAAATCAACCTAAGACAAATGATCCTGTCCAGTTTGCTCTACAAATAATGCTCTATTTTAGGAGGCATTTGCAAATGTATCTGTAACAAATCAATGAGAAACAGGAGTCTATATGTAGATAGATATGTAGACAACTTTGAGATCAGCTAAAATATACAGTTGAGAGTGGAGTTTGATCACTGAGACACATTTCTGATATTGTGCATGCTCATAAGCCAATATAAGCTGATTATTTCAGACAAATAAAGATCAGTGATGTAAGAGAAAAAAATGAGTATTTTAAGATCTTAAATTAGGATGAGATAAGAGAAAGGCTATTTCTGAATTTAAGAAGTATGAGAAAATGGTCAAAAATGGACAAATTGAGCTTAGATATGTGTAGAAGAGATAGGCTGGACAAAGAAGACATCTTCTTTTGAATGTCCCTTTCCTCTGGGGTATGTCCTCTATCTCAGACAGAGAAACTCAACTCTGAGCTTCACTGCGTTGTCTGTGTAATTGAATTTCCAGCAAAGCAACCAGCAGAAAATGTTGGCTGTAAAACAGCATTCTCGGCAGAGAAGAGCCCATGTGGATTTCTCACTTTCTCCGATTCACTGCTCCTCTACTTGGCTTCAACTCCCCTCCCTCTGTCTCGGTGTCTGTCTTTCTCTCTGTCCACCATTGTTATCTTCCCCTTTTTATTTTTCTCACATTTTCCACCTTCTCTCAATCATTTCTTTGTCTGCTGTCTTGTCCTTTTGACCAAATAATCTTCTGCTTGAACCCCTGCTTCTCTGTCGTCCCTCCCCTTCACCAGCAGTTCATTTCAGCTCTGGAGTCAAAGGTGCATGCCTATCTCTCAGATCCTCCTCCTGTCCAGCGGCAGGGCAGTTCAGACTGTAATTATTCAACCAATACACTGCGGAGAGGTCACATACCAGCAGCTAGCCTTGTTCTGCCTCTGCTGTGTTGCCATCTTGTCAGTTTAAATGAGAAATTAATGAGGATTGATGAAGAGCACAGCTATGTCTGGTGGTTTACTTGCGGCTATAATTTAGAGGAATCATTTTCAATTAAATAAATTAGTTAAAAGATCTTAATGAGTGTCAAATATGTAAGTTGACGTGATGGAAAAGTCATTCAGTCATACAGTCAAAAGCATTTTGCCTTCATATCTTTATGACCTAAAGTCACTTAATTTAATTGACAAATAAAGTCTTTTTTCAGGATTAAAACATCAAGAATGATGAACTCAAACAGGGACACTATGTCAAACACCAAAATAATTTTAACCTCTTCAACCACACCCATTACAAAGTATAGTTGACAAGCATTGATCGAACCCGCATTACATCAGTTGAAATTATGGTCAAGATCCAAGGGTTTCCAAAAACACCAAATATGTCCTGCTAAAACGACATGGCAAATGTGTGAAACATAATGCACAAGAAATCTTAAATTTTCCACTTGGGTGAAGCCATAAAAAACGGCATCTTAGATTTGAATATGTCAGTCAGTATAAATGTGATAGAGCTCCACTGATGTGGCAAATCATGCAGATAAAGAATTCAAGCGAAGCAAAAGGTCAGCTGATGGAATTAGATCTACGCTGCATATCCATAACTCTAAAGCACTTCTGCTTTTTAAGCACACTAAATTACTTCTTAGGTTCAGTGATGTGTTTAACAACTTTGACTTAACTTAAAGGGAAATTTAAGAATTTGGGTACATTAGGGTGCGAGTGGTTCAGTGTGTGAGTTTTTTTGTGCTCCTGCAGCTGTAGAGGAGCTCCACCAGTCTTTGCGCTGAATACTATTTTATGTATCCTTAAATAAATTTACTATCCCTTTGTGGACAAACCACTTAACGCTCAGCTGCTCGGCCTGATATATGGATGAATGGTTTCTACTACAGTATGAGGGGGAAAAGGAGGGCTGTTGCATGCTAGAGTGCATACCATGAAACACAAATACAGTGCAGAAAGAAAAGTGCTTCTCTGTCTGCATGTGTGAATCTTTGCTTATCTGACGGGTCCGATTACTCTGGGTAGTGATTCTTATTTCCACTGCATCTGCAAGTAAACTTCATGCTCCAAACCGTTACAGGCGAGCGACTGTGTTGCCTGCTGCCCTAAAAGGAGAGAGCTGAAGCACCAGTTGGCAGTTGTCACTTGTAACCAAGGCTGAAACCACACAGTGTTCTTCATCTGAGAGGACAGGATTCAGAGGTTGCCAGATTCACTCTGCACTTTCCAGCACTCTGGCAACCCAAAGTAACCATCTAATAGAAATGTGGGAAGCAACAGACATTTCAGTTTTTCCTTGGTTATCCCCCCACCCCCACCCTCTCTCTCTGTCATTAACTGTTTAGACGGATGATTTCCGCTCTGCTATGTTAACGCAAGCATGTTGCTCCTGTCCTCCGCTTAAGGTCAAATCAACCATCCTCACATACTAGGTCTAACAATGATACCGAAGAGTGGAAGGTCATTTTCCTCATGAGCTGGTAAAATGCACAATATCAACCCGTGAAGTCAATTTCTAAAGGTCACTGTCTGACTCACTAGATACACAAGCCTCATTGACTTCTCTCAACGCTCTATAGGAGCAGAGAGTCGATCATTTCATGTCGTAAACCTGTCATCTGTCCCTATGACTCGACTGTGCCAAGCTGAACAGACCCACCAGAAACAGAAACAATATGTGTTCCTAGGCGAGAGGCAGTAAATGACCTTAGTCATAAAAAATCAGTCAAGTTTTTCAACTCAATTCACTTAATGAGCCTAAGAGCAAAAACCATAAGCAATGTCAAAGCAGCGACGACTGATTAGCAAGTGGCTAATGTTCAAAATGTCCTGATACCCAATTATTCTGAACATTGTAATTCCCATCAGTCATCCTCTATGGAAAATGGGCTGAATACACAATACATACTCTGAAGAAACAAGTGCTCATAAAATCTGTAAGCAATTACAATAAACATGCAGTCAACTGTAAGATTTAGAATATAAACATATACAGTACACTGCATTTGGGCTTTTTCCTGTGTGTGTGTCCATAAGTCCTTATACCAAAACGTCCCATATGATCTTAATGAAAATTGTCTGTATGAGCTTTTTCCGATATGCCACCTCTATGGTTAGGGTTTGGTTAAGGCAACTAAAACTACTGGTTTGAAGTTCGGGAAAGATCTTGATCATAATTTAGAGGAACCAACACTGATCAAGGACTGAGGTCTCAGGTGTAAAACACTAACAAGTCCATCCCGACCTCCTCCATAAGTGGGTTTGTGGTGCTATAGCAACATCACACTAACAAGACCCCAAGAGGTCGCTTGTCAGGAAAATATAAACAAACTGTATGTCGCTCTTCGTTGATTAAATGACCAATGCTGTTGTTTTTCTGTGAAGGACAGTCTCATGGTCCCATACCTGCTGATGTTGAGTGTGAGCTGCTGAATGCAGGTTTTGATCCTGTTCTGAGCCTCCATGTGTGTCAGGTGCTCTGTGCTGTCGCCGTTGATAGCCAGGATGGTGTCGCCTGGACACAGGTCACCTTGGGCCGCCTTGCTGCCTGGTGTTACCTGAAGATAACATTCACACACATATACACACACACACACACACACACACACACACACACACACACACAAACACAGCAATCCACGCACACCCAAGAAAGGAAAAGAAAGAGCTGTTATAAGTGGTGTCAAACTGTCAGTGAGGAAGAAAGACTAAAAGAAGGAAAGAAAAAGAGTATTAGCGTGGGAGTGTCAACGCGGAGGCCAAATTCAACAAAAGCAGCTCTCTTTTGATTTATGTAATATTGCCTTGGGCAGCACTCTGGGTTTACATTTTCAAAAGCCAGCAACAATGACACTGGGAAGTGCGAGGCCACTCAGAGTTTTGGAGGTGCTGAAGTATTTGGAAAGAGCTGGAACATTTTTATACGCCTGGCCTTTTGAAATTCAGTAAAAAACTAACAATGTGCAATTTTATGATCACTTAGCAATTGCATCAGACTAAACCCTCTGTGAATGATTTCAAGTTCAGGAGTAAAGCTACTTTGACCAGAGTTTGCATTTGAGCCTTGAGCCTAAACAACGGTCTCTGTGTAATGTTACATTCATGTGCAAACATCTGCTTAATATGTTCTTGAGGCTTTTTCTGATTTGCCACTTGGACCGTTTTGGTCTTGTACAACATGTGTCCACATCGCTTCAATTTTGAAGATTGTCTTTGAGCTGCTGGACAGTGAGCAGGTTCCTCTCTGTGATCCCTCCTTCCAGAAACACACTGGTCTGTGGACATTTGAGCCCCACAGGGAGGCAGAGGGGGGCGGAGGGGAGGAGGAAGGGGGTATGTTTCACCTTCACAGACACACTAAGTAACATATGATAACAATTTTCCATTATTACACACACACACAAATGTCCCTGCTATTTCCAGGCCTGCCTCTGACTGGCCGAATGGTTTTGGCTGACATAAATAAGAAGAAACTACCAATCAAATCCTTCACCATCAAACCAAGACATCCACAGTAAAACAGTCACTGTCATATGGCAGCAAGCTGCAGAGGAAAATACTCTTTACTAGCAATGAAACAAAAATGTAATGAAATGTGAACAATTGTCATCATGTCTCCGGTCTTCTTTGCACGCTCCATGTGCTGTCAAGCTATGACACGTATGACTATTAGTTTGACTGTATTTTTCCGACCATTAAAAGTGAGGAGATTTTCGACAGCTGGATGCAATTGCTATAGTCACAATGTTTTTGGAGGACTTTTGAGCGGTAAACTGTGACATTTTCATATTGCCCAACTAAGAGTTGGACTTGCTGCTCTCTCTTGCAGATTTGAAAAAGCACGACAGCACGAAGCCTTGAGCGAAATGTCTTAAATTTGTATCATCACAAGCATGAGCAGTGATAGCAACTGGCTGAAAGTGCAAAGAGAACCAGGGGCTGTAGGGCTGCAACAATTATTTTCATTATTGATTAATGTGCTGATTATTTTCTCGATTCATCGTTTAGTGTATATAATGACGTCTTCAGATTGCTTGTTTTGTCCGACCGATAATCAATTAACACCCCAAAAAAAAATCAATTTTCAATATATAAAACAGAAAAGCATCAAGTCATCACATTTGAGAGGCTGAAACCATCAAATGTTTGGCATTTTTACTTTTATTTTAAATTATTTCATCTATTGGCGAAAAGTAATGAAAATGATCAGATTTTGTTCAGATTCCAGCACTTTGTAGCATGTCTGAGAGCTAAAAGGCTGAAATGACTACCTGTATATATAACTACGCAGGGAACACTGTGATTTTCTCGTATGTCCAGATTAATCTTTGTCCTGTCATCCAGGCTTTTAAGTGGATATATCTTTGAGCTCATTCATCTCCATACCAGAGCTCCCACTGCCTGACCCCCACAACGTCTTGTAATGCTTATTATCTTGACAGCTGCACATTAAGATGTATTGTGTTTGGAGCAGTGAAACCTTGTGTCGAAATAACACTTACTTCACCAACAGATTATATGTTAATAATCTATCCCAGATAAATTCAGACACGATTGTCTAAAAGTCTGGAATAACGAACAGAACCCTGGAAGAGAGAGAGAGAGAGAGAGAGGGTCTGCTTGTGCTGCCTCGCTAACTGGGAGGAGCGTTTTAAGAGCAAAGGCACACAAGTTCACGCTCCATGAAGCACTAATAGCTGAGTCGTGTGGTTCAGATGTGGAATTCCTAATTTACAGCCTCTGACTGCCCCAATGTTCCTGACTCAGTTCCGGTAAACTGAGAGGTCAGAGGCATTGTGGGAAATGTGTGTAAACATGTGTGTGAGTCTTGGGGGAAAAGAAAACTCACCTCAACTCACTTTATTGGCAGAAATCTGACGTAAACTGAGCAAGTACAATCTAAGACAAGTTAAAAGATTGAGTCTTTTAAAGAAGCCAAAACAGGAATACAGGCTTTTTTTAGGTGGGAAATGTAACTGCTTCTCATTTGTCAGTGCATTTGTTGACAGTCACTAACTGGAGGTTGCCGTTTACCCACGTCATTTAGCATGACACGCATTTCAAATGTTTTTGTGTGTGTCTTGGGTTAGTGCCTAAGCTGTGTCATAGTGGATGGAAGTTCATGCACCCCCAACACACACACACAGAGTAAGTTATATCACCTCAGGGTCAGACCATGAATAGTAGAGCATGAATCACACACGCACACACACACACAGTGGCATACCAAGTGCCACAATCGCATGACTGAGGTCGTCACTAGAGGACAAGCATTCCCGTCTGTGAAGAAATGTAAGGATGGTGTAGAGTTACGAGGTTCAGACATAATTACAATCTGCTATATTTACACTGCAGACGTAGTGTGATGCAATGACTTACATCTATGGACCTTTGAAGATGGAAGTCATTTTGCTCTAGGGCCTGGGCTTTGAAGACCATACCAACATCTTACATTTTATTTTTGTCTCACAAACACTCACATGAAAACACTGCTAGTAACAAAAGCTAAGTGATCCACTTCTACTTGCGTCATTTGTTGGCCAAAATAAGAATAAAATGATCTAACTCAAAAGTGAGAGATGACGGTCGTCCGAAAACCAACGGGGTGTGTGACTTCAGCTAATAAAAGAGTTATCTTGGCCGAGGATGCAACCAAAGCTGCTGTGAACGATGAAAAGTGGTTTCTAGAGATCAACAAAATGATCCAACTTTGCTAGAAATAGTAAGTTAGGATCATATGGTATGAATTCAATCCCATTTTCACCCAGTAAACCTACTTTCAGCAACAGACATTCATGGAATTTGTTAAAAACAGCAACAAAAGGGATTTTTTTTTGCTAATCTGACAAAATGAGAGCTAAAATTGTATAAATTAGCTTCATGGATGAGTTTATTAACTATTCTTTAATTTCTTCCAGACCAAATGTTTTTGGTTTCTAACAGGAAAGTTAATCTTCATGAAGACTTTAGGCAACCACCTTCACAGTCAACACGTACGGTGTTAAGTGTTTTTGCCGTACGTGACCATGATGGATTTGCTGGTGATGGTGCAGAAAGCAACATCACTGCTTGTTGGGAAATTTGAACAGTCACATCGTTTCCATAACGGGCTGCTCCACAAACAGTGACATAGTTAATTGCTAACAGGAGAGAGCGGTTAGCAAATGACAGCCTCATGTCACACAGAGTCATCATGTGGCACGCTGAGGCCTGATGAATGTGTGCTGGAGTGCGGTTTCACAGTGGGCACTTGTGTTTTTTTTCTGCGTGTTTGGGAGTGAAACAGAGCACAGCAAAGAAGAGGACGAATCTGTGTGAATGTTTGTGTGAGTGCATGTACAGTTTGTGACGAAGCTGCGTCGACACTTTCACTCAAGTGTGACATCACCCCCAGGGCAAAGTTTTCTGTCGTGTCATCATTGTTCTTCCCGCCTTTCTCTTTCATAGATCTTTCGAGGATTTTGTGGTACGTAAAGCACATATTTGATCCAGTGTGACAATCTAATACTCCCTCTTTGAGATCACTTTAAATTACATTAATAGAACTTCTTGCAGTCAGCATTAATTCAATCCAAGGGAATATAAATGTTCTTCCTGCATCTCTCTTCTGGATGTACACACACACACACACACACATATATACAGCCTCCTCCATAAGTATATTGTATATTTTATAATAGAGGTCAGAGAGGAGGTTAAAAAAGTTAAAACTGGGCTGAATTTGCTTTGATGTTTTAGTTTATGATACCTCAGTTTTAAGAACTTTTCAATGACTATATTATGAAATGTGGTTAGAACCTGACTCACATTGAAATATAGCCAATGAAAAAACAGCCCAAACAACAGTTATGAGTAACCTAGATGTCTTTTGACCAGTAAATCATTATTATTTATAAGCTTTATGCAAGAAGAATCTGTCACTTTCATGTGTTTTTCTCATGAGTGAACTCCACAGTGACGCTCTCTGCTGGGTGAGAGCGCTGAGTCGCACGTCTCTGCGACAGAGAGAATAATTCCTGGCAACGTGTCAGACGCCTTTGTTTGCTTGTTGGACTTTGCGATAGGAACCATGGTTATGACCTTCGTGACGGAAAGCCATTACATAGCCGCGGGTGTGAGGTTGTGACTGGTGTGCGATTATCACGCTGAAACAGTGAGGCTGAATAGGCCAAGACCAACAGGCAATACTGCAGCAGCTGATTAAATATGTGGGGTTTAATGAGAATACAAGGAAATGGGCGAATCATGTGAAATTAACTGCAGACTGTGATGCATTTGTGTACGTCTAAAAAGACTAATGACATTACTCATCAATATGAGTCACCAAAAATGTCCCTTTAAATCTGAGGTGTAGATTGATGAGTTTTCCATATGTCCTACTCACCTTGTCATGCTTCAATATGTTGTTCATGATCATAAGAGCATCACAAGAGTCATGTTTTAGATGCCTGCTGCAAATACATTGAAAAAAAACCACCTGTTTCTGGCAACGCAAGTCGACTAAGACGACATGAGAGCTTGCAAGGACAAGCTCATGACTCAAAACTCACTTCATACACCCAGAGAAGATCTAGAGCCGAACTGCAGGGTGCTTTATTAAGTGAAATAAATATACAACAAAACATAAGAATTTGCTGTTTTACACGTGGTCATATTGAAGCAATTTTATCTGTAAAACTTTTAAGTTTTTAGTGTTAAGAGACCAGAAATCTGCTCATCCATCATGGAGAGTCCGTTTCATACATCAGATAACCAGATGAGAAGGAAAAGCTCAGCAACAACCCAAGGACTCGAATTGTTCTCCAGCCTCCAGACTGTTGCAGGAACTCCACAGGTTCACTGACAACAGGAAATTCTTCGAGAGTACCATCTGCTATCTTTTGCTCAGTCTTCTTTTTTTTTTGCAGCTCATAGCATCTATAATTCTAGCCTGGAGGAAAGAGCGGCCAGAGAGCAGCCTAAAGCTGACTATTATAACCAGCAGTGCCAGAGAAACAGCCCATGTGGCTTCAGGTCACATGTCCCGTCTCTGGTATGTGGTGGAGACGGACAGACGTACACGGAGCGATTAAAGGGTACAAAGGACACTCGGTTCACTGGATACATAACTGCTAATGCAATAAAAGATATATTTGTTCTTAATTCATGCACTGTGCCCATGTAAAATCAGCTTAACACACATGAAACGTTATGACTTGATATGACTGGTTTCTCTTAACTCTTATCAAATTCCAGAAATTCCATAATCAGAATCCATAATCATGTTAATAAGTGGAAGTACATTATGACAGACGACAAGGAATTTACCGATTCTACCTGACTCTGACTTTCTCTCTCTCTTTCTTTTTCATTTCATTTTTCATTCAATCAAGAGTTTTTGGTCTCTGTAATTGTTCCTCCTGTCCATACTGGGTCTGGATAGATCCCTTCATCACTGTCCCCCCAGAGAAGGGATCTTTTTGCAGCCAGTATGGACAGGACGAATGATTACAGCAACCAATAACCTCTTAAATGTACATACAGGCATGCAGATTTGTTTTCAGATACTTCAAAAACTATGAACCTATCCGTTAAACGCACAACATTTTACCACAGAGACAGAAAGCGACCAGTTCCAGTTCATCTTACTCTGATCGTGTATCAGCCTGTCTAACGTTAGACTTTGGTCTCAAGGGACTTGAACATCTTCTCTCTCAGCTTTTCAGCCCCACCTTTACGTTTTCTCTCTTTTTGTTTGTCAATCAAAACCTCTAAATGCACGAACAATAGTTCTCTGAAAGCTGCACAGAATATTTCCCATCATTCAGCAGAATACACAGTATAAAGGTGTCTGGACAGTGATTCTGTGCGCTGCTCGGGTCATTATTTACCCAACACTCTGTTGTGAATTCCTGCCCGAGAAGACAACTGTTTGCCAGCTGGCAGGATTGACAAGCGTCCTGCGTCACCTTCTGCCTGGACGTCGGTTTGACATCGATTTACAAAAGGGCTTATACCACAGCTGTCATATTCAACGTATCCTCTCTAAATGCTTCTGCAGTTACATCAGTGATTTTATTATGTTTCTGTTTCTCTCTCATGCACATAAAGCCACTTAACAACCTCCCACAGCATGTACACGCACACACACACACACACACACACACACACACACACACACACACACACAAACACACACAGTATCAGGGCAAATGTTTCCACAGTCAAGTAGACGCACCATTAACTGGCTGGAGTCCTAATGGGCTGGCAGGGGACTAATGGGCTTAGCCTGAGACATTATCACCTTAAGCAAAAAACCAGCAGCTGCCATCCAGAACTTGTTTTCTGGTATTTACAACTTTCACTGTCTCCAAGTGCAGGTGTTTCATGGCATCCACTTTTATGTATGCAGAGAGAAAGACGTGGAGGAAGATGGGAGGAGATCTGTCAGTCACGCAAAGTAGAGGCATGATTGGGAGGATTGCGTAACATACTGTAAAGCTCAAAAACAACTATGAGGTCTAGCATTTTGGTCTTGTCTCAAACCTGATCTTGTCTAGCCAGCACCACTCAGAGAGAGTTCTGGCTTGTGTGATGATACTAAAATGACCCCTGAGGAGGCACTTTGTATACTGCAAGACATAAACTATCCCTCTCTGAAACAATCTCACAAACACACTCTTCCTCTCGCTCCATGTATCTCTTTCCGTGTCACCATTCAACACATTGTAATTGCCGTCTTGGGCACGCAACTGTACAGCAAGAATGCAGCAAGCACGTGATGAATAGCGAGTTTAGGAGATCCTCCAGTATATCAACAGCAATGAATCACAGCGTGCTTCAAACTCAAAATGCGACCAGCTCCCATGAGGTGAAGCAAGAGGATTCCTCTCCCACCATTTCTTTTTTTATCACTTTTCCTTGAATTTAATTGCGATTTATGAACTCACGTAAAAACCAGCACATTAGACACCAGGATAAAATAATTATCGAGTTCTGCCAATGGTAGTCAGCGGATGTTTCAGAGAATATGACGTCAATCGGACATTGAACTGATCTGTAGTGGCTGGTAGAAAGCAAAAAGTCTTCAAGAGGCAGTTTAATACTGGGTCTTGCTGCCAAGAGACTGTGTGTATTTATGCCTCTGACATTACATATTTTGATAAATATGCTTGCATCTCACCAGCTGCTTCCTTCTCTAATTTTCAAGCCAAGATTTGGGAATTAGCCGAAACTCCCCTGTTTACTCTTTGCAGGCAGTGATTCCACGTGAGCGCTGGTTTTTATTGACATGTACTGTAACTTTCTATAAAGTGCAACCTGTAATTAATTGACTGATGCCATCATCACTGAGTTACGCAATGTTCAGAATGCTTCCCTGTGCATGCCGTGGCTTTCAAACTGGCAGTTATGCAAGTATGCACAGACTGAACTGGCAAAATCCAGAAATTGTTAAATCGCTGATATTGAAACCACAACTTGCCTGCTGTACAAATTATTAAAGAGGTTAGGATGGCATGCATCACAAAACCTAAAATGCCCTGAAGCTGCTCAAGGCAACATTCTGATTTTAAATGTAATATGAAATACATGAAGGCTGCAAGATGCTGGAGCTGTAGATTTTTCCTTTTTCCAAATGAATTCTGGTCTTGGGCATGGTCTCTGTTGGAAACTCTACTCTGCGCTCATAGAGACAAACTTAAACATGGAGATCAAGCATTAAATGAGTGCCCTGTCCACAGAAAGCAGGGTTCACTAATAATATTTGAGCCTCTACCAAAAGAAGACATTCAGGTACAATGAGTGCTGAATTTACTGATGCCATGTTTGATTTCTTTCTTTTGGAGTCTTTAATGTTGAAACCACGAACCTACTGTCGCACAACTGTCAAGACTTTTGACTTTGCACACACTGTGAGTTAAAATGTGCCTCATCATTGCATCACAACTCTTTACAGGGGATATTTTAGTGGGTTTAAAAGCAGAGAGCACTTCAGGTGACCGTCAGGGGTTCGCCTGCTTCTCTCAAAGTCGTTAATCTCCCGCCGTAAATCTAAAAATTACACCTCTAGTTGAAAGTGCTAGGGCCCTGTAGTTAAAGGGTCGGTTTGGGGCTAGTGATACAGCTGAGCACAACACCTGGAATCCCTCAGCAGCACCAATGAGCTCTGATGAAAAACAAATGTCAGCAACCCCCCCCCCTCCAGCCCACGCTACTTCTACACTTCTTCTACAAAGCCCTGCAGCACGACCCAGGCTGTGTTTACCCTGGCCAGGATGAACTATTGGCTACTGCCAGATCCACTGCCAGCACACTGACTCTTGACCCATATTCGGAGGGTCAGGAAAGTTCATGAAGCTCTGCGAATGCTACAACCGCGACTATCACCAATAATATTAATTAAATAGCTCATACAGTAATACAGTTATCATGATCATAATGCCATTTCCTGCATGTGTTTAGAAGGATCTACATGAGCCTGACTGACTACAGCCTGAGGTCACTGACTGACATATGGGAAAAAAATATACTTTAAATTAAATTCTTTATAGGCTACATTAAGAATGTATTTCAAAATTAAGCACAAGTATTGTTTTATTCAAATTACAAAACAAATATCACCACACTGCGGTTTGTTTGTTTTTCTCGCTTCTGGGTCTTTTGAAAGCTTATAATTGATGGTCGGCCAATTGCAATGACTCACTAAATTGTCCTGGCAACATTAGCTGCCAGGAATTAGACGGCACCGTCTGTCAGCTCACAGAGTAAGGCTGCTGTTCATACACGTATAATCACTGCTGTTAGGGGTAATAGACCTTGGCCACCCTCTTATTTAAGATTCATTAATTGGGTTAAAAGTCTACTCCAGCTTGGCTCAGACACTCAGAAACTTTCCCTACATCTCTTGCGCGGTCAATTACTGTCATTGAGTATAAGTATCTCGGAAATGGTAAAGTCATTGAAATGGCTGTAATCAGGATGATCAACACGGTTTCTAATGTAGGAAAACAAGCGGTCCACTTTACGCGCGGCTCAATGAATGAACACACATCGAGGCAACAGACAGGGGAGTTACCACCTACCCTGGAGATGGTTAACGGTGTGCTGAAATCCCGTCCTCCCACCAGGCGAAACCCCCAAGGAGAGGGTCCCTTTAGTGTCACGGTCTGGGGCATGTTTGGCATGTCGACTGCGAGAGGGAATCAGACGGATGACAGGCAGACGGAGCGACAGAGGAAGTGTCCGCGGTTCCTCGATGTATACGGGTTAAAAAAAAACGAGGCAACGTGAAGTAGCAAGAGTCCTCCGCCTAGCTGCTAGGCAACGCTGTCCCGTCTGAGAAAACTTTCCTCCCCTCTTGATTCAACTTTAAATAACGAAGCCGCCTCTGACGTGCGATGACGGGCTGTCCTGCCCGCCTTCACCCGGTCTATAGCCGACAGAGTGGGAGGGGACGGAGCGGGACGGGACGGGGGGGAGACCCACGGGGCTCTGACATGACAACTGTGAGAGAGAGGAAGTCACAAAGATCAGCTTATTGTCCAACAGTGCAGGTATAAATAAGGGAAACTAGACTCAGCATTATATTCCACCATCAGCTGATTAGACGGGAGGTGTACTGTGTGTATTTTCCTTCTCTTATGTCTTGTTATTCATTTTCTTTCAGTTCCTCCTTAAGCATTTTACCTCTTGCTGCACCACCAATGAACATACAGGTAAGCCTTTATTCATCACAGACTTCCGTTGTTAATTAGTTAATATTTTTCAATAGTTTAAAAGTTGTATTCACATATATATATATATAATTGAGAAGATTGACTTCTAAATGAAAAAAGCATAAAATATAGGATAACTTAACTTTATCATTTAAGAAAAGCTGTAAGTTATATAAACAAACCTGAAACAGCACCAGAAAACATTTAGATTTCGTTGTTTGTTAGCCGGTGTATTAAAACTAGTTATAAAGGTCAAACTGAGCCCTGATTACTACGGTATCTATATGCTGGTCAGTATTTTAATTATCTCATGTGTCCATAGCTCTTATTATACCTTCTACACTGCTCCATGAGTGATAGCCTGAAGTTTGCTCTTTTTATCATTTGACATGTCAATTAATGTGAAAGTTATAGGGTAAAATACTGTGCTTTTTTCAGTTTTGGGGGCTACTCTTTGTCTTACATTTGGATGAAAAATAGTACCTTTAACATTCATCGGAAAAGCAAGACTAAATAAAGAGTCTACAGCCGTGCTAGCGGCTCTGTGAGGTTGTGCTGTACGTAGGCACAGAGCAGTGCTAATGTTAACACACACTTTCACACACGCTAGATGAGAAGTCAGGATCACCAAAGTTGTTACAATTCGTCCTGTGGAGGTCATGAATATGTGTAGCAGATTTCATGGCAGTCCATCCAACAGTTGTCGAGGCATTTCACTAAAGAACCAACAGATCGACAGACTGACATCGCCATCCATAGAGCCGCACGGCTAGCATGACTAAAAAGAAATGAAAACATAAAGGGGGTTCACAGAATTTGCCGGCTCATAGAATAATCTGGACATGCACTTAAAACTAATGCCGGTCAATAACAGACTGATCAGGGTCTAAAGCAAAAAGCCGTAAGGCCCGAGTATCATCCTGAACAATGAAGATGTAATTTGGATGCCTCACTGGCAGAAACGACCTCTCTCATGTGTCAGTGGATATCCTAGTATCCTCTCTGCCCCACTTCTTGATTCTTTCATTTCCCCAGCCAATTACAGCGTGAGTCACTGAGCTCAAGTACGATTTTTCTACCGCTGAGGGAATGATCTCATAGACATTCCTGGGAATCTGTCTTTCAGACGACTGCAGGCATGTGGAGCTCCGTCTGAAGGTCTGAGTCAATTTGAGTCAGACACTAACCTATCCCAGTTACTGTGTAAAAACAGTGGCACAGATGTCAAACCAACATCAGGTGTCGTCGTCAGTGCATCATGAGTGACAGTGCTTTGCAAGTCTTGTATACCTTTGCACAATGAGCTGTTTTGACGTAAGCGAGCATGTTGAGAAAGTAAGAACTGATTCGCATGTTAATGATGAAAGCTGTGTGAGTGCGTTAACAAAAGAAATCAAGCTGAGGCAATATGAGTCAGATGATGTTTCTCCAAAGTCGCTGAGGCTTAGTCAGATCAATTCACTGTACACAAACCTAGAAACCTCAGGACAAAGTAGAGAACAAATAATCAATCGCATGCTGACATTGTTCATTTTTAATTGTTAGACATACAGGAGGAAAAGAAGCACTTCCTGTGTCTCCATTATCCCATCATGCCTCACTTCCATGCATCCAATTTATTTCCCAGTCTCATTTTAACAACAAACGTTTCGAACAACAAAAGAACATTTCAGAGTTTAAAAAACAAACAATATGTCCACACAGTAATTTGTATCAGCGTGTGAACAAAGCCAATAGTCATGTTTCAGAAGGTGTCGCCAAACACAGTATTTACAGACTGCAGCCTACCTTTACTTGTTACCCAGGGTACATCAAAGGATGACTAACCAAAGGCCCAGAAAGGATGAGAGGGCTGTAGTCTGCACTGGAGATTTATTGAGCAGATGAACAGGCTGACATTTCGGATATGCGTCTTCTTCAAAGCCTGTTCCCAATAAATCTCAGTCAAACTACAGAGAGCTCCCATCTCTCTGTTGTTCTTTCCCCGGATGGTCATCATTCGATGTACCCTCGGCAGCGTCTGAGAAGGCCTTTTAAATCCCTACAAATCTATCTACTCTCTGATTTTGAGTCTGTGTTATGTGGCCTAGAAGAACCTGAGGGGAAGCAGGTAAGACAAGCGGTGTTGTAATCATGAGCTGTCCGCCTCCGTCTGGATTATCCCTGCCGTCTGGGAGAATGATGTCATCTAAACTGTCACACAAACGCTGATTCCTCAGTTCTTTCACTGGTGGTAAATAAAGGCTAATAATTATTAATGTCGTCAGACAATACTGAGTAATCTCCAACAAATGTATTATCACGAATTGAGCAAGAATTTAAGGAAATGTATTTTTAATGGAGTACGATGAGTTTTTAACATTTTTCATTGGCCCAAAGGCCTTTAAAATCGACAATGTTGCACAAGAGGTTTTTCCTAACGAGTGTGAACACATTACCAAATTTAATACTTAGCATATGGGGGGGGGGGGCAGTAAAACAAAATAATGACAATATTAGTTGTATTTATGAGAGTAGAAAAGCCTAAGAACTTGTGTGAAATAACAGTTAGATGGAATAGCAGCACAACTCAGCTGAATCAGGTTTTTAACAAACATTTAAGTTGCACTACTCAATATTTTTACCCCAACTCCGCCGTCGCCGCCAGCTTTAGCCTCTGTCAGGTCATTGTTATGGTTTCAAGGCCAGAAACTGTTTGGCTCACTTTCACCGCTTTCATCAACCCTGTTTCCAGCAGCAACAGGCAGCTGTTTTAGAGTTAGAGATCATCAAGCAGCTAATGAGCTGCATATGTCCCTCAGGAACTGGTGGAGACCAAAACAGAGCTAACATGAGAGCGAATATTGGACTTCAAGTTGTCAGGTGGCCAGAAGCACAACTCAAAATGAATTCTACATGTCTGACAGATTTGACTAAATAAACAAATAACGCTCAACAAGCTAACAATAAGTTAGTGTTGTGTACAACTTGTTGTGTTGCCCCCAAGAGGCCAAAAAAAACAATAAATGCAGGTTTAAGTTAAGTTTCTAAATAAAAAGCCACATTTATCGTTTAAATACCACACTCCCATTAGTTGCAGGGTTTCGAATCACTACCACAGTTTTGAGCGAGGTCCAGAAGTTTGCTGCAGGCCAATCGAGCAGCAGATGTAGCTCCCGATCGGTAACATCTTTGCTGCATTAACAAAATAACATAGCTTCTTTACCCTGTTTTCCTGCTCGCACAACACTTGGTAGCTTCCCGTCCCCTGCACTGAAAACGGTTAGTTTGTTGAAATGACACAGGCTGGAAACAATGGTGCCACTCACACCGCTGTGCCTGGAGCGCCCCGTGGGGAAGCAAATAGTTGTAGGGAAATCATGAAGCTTAATTTATGTGGTAGCAATATTGCTGAGTCAGAAATGAAAAACAGATGATTTCATAGCATAAAACCACCACAGACCCAAAGCTATCCCATAAGTATGCTGCAGGCTTACATACTTACCATCAGCAAGTTGATGTGATTATAAATAATTGATAGAGAAGAACAATTGATACCTGAGGAAATACTTCTCTTTATCTGAAGAGTATATGACCTCTTCCTCTATTTATTTAATCCAATAAATATCAACCAGTTTAATGTGTTTATACTGAGCAGCTGCTACAAATGAACCCCAGTTGGTGCATTAATACTTGAGCACTGTGACTAAAAAGTTGTATACTCAGGAAATGTCAGACACACAAATGTATTCATTTCACATATCAGTCATTTTCAGACCAAAGTAGTTGCGTCATAATATTAAATATAAGTTTAAGTTTGCCAACCTGGTGAGAAAATTGTTAAAAGCATGAAAATAACCCTTTACACAGTTATCCATCATCAGTCTTGTAATTGAACGGCTACATTTCCTGGCCACACACAGAGACACACATGCACACTGACCAGATGCTAGCAAACAAATAATTAATGTCGTGCTGCAGCGTTACCGTAGTTGTAATAACAAATAGATGTGAATGGATCTTCAAGTACAGTCCATTAATATGCGATACAATCTGACAGGAATAATACATTCACTCACTGTTGAGGCAGTGTGCTGACATGAACCAAGAGAGACCAAGTGCCACTGAGTTAAATGATAATATTTTTTATTTAATTGTGTTTTAGAAAATATTATTACTACATGCTTTGATGCCTGAATGTAAAGTGACTTTTTGCACATGCATGTATCCGTAGTTTAACTGTCAGTAAGAAGTTTTTCTCACTCAGCATGTGACAATTGAAACACTGTCATAACTGCAGCCATAGTATTAACTCACACATGAAGTTGGACGTCACCTGAAACTGCAAAACAATCACAGACGGATGAATTGATGTTCCGCAGTGTTTGGACGGACGAACAGGAACTGGATCTGCACATTAAGTTTGGATAACAGATTCTCCAGGCACGTGCTTGTCATAAAGAAGCATGGATAAGGTGCAGTAGGTGGTATGTGGACACGTGTTCTCAGGACTTTGCATGTGTCTAAAACATGCTATTATGTTGTTTTTTTGCTATGTGTCACATCTCATCAGGGGCCCAGCATTCCTGTTTGGAGATGTGGCAGACCTGTTTACGTTATGTATATATTTAACACTGAAGACATGTTGGTGACACACCAGTGTGACTTAGAATGAGCCACAGTGCAACTATAGAACACGCTTAAACTCCTATATATAGGAATATAATAGGGGATTAGATTGTCCACAGTTGCTCTAAAAAAGAACAAGGCAGTGTTAATTTAATAACCATATAGTGTGTAATCAGCCCTTCTTATTAGCCTAAATATTAGGCCCTATTTACACAAAGTGTCTTGCATTCAGACCTGAATCAATCTGATCTGTATCCTGAATTGTATCCAGATACACTTCAGTCCATAAGTCCATAGACACTTAGACATTTGGTACTGTGTTGGCTCTGTATTCCACCACATTGCTTTTACACTGAAACAGTGACTGAGGTTTAAGAGCTGACTTTCAGCTTTAAGAGTGTTTGAGGGTCTTTACGTCCTTATTGGGGGAACTGTTTTGGACTCGTAGCAGTATGAGACTGTCCTCCCAAGAAGAAAGACAGCATCAGTCGATTAAGCTAATGCCCCGAAACTACATATGTTCACAATTTTGACTCTTTTCCATCTGTAGCAAAGGAGAAAGTAGTGCAGCGTTGCTAAAGAGCCACAAACAAAAAGTCAGACCAAAACGCCGGAGACTGCTGTTCGTTTCTCCTAACCATGCTCTTCCCCTAACCGTAACAAAGTAGTAATTTTATCCCAAACCATGATCTTAAACTTAACCAAATCAAGTCATGTTTGTGTCTGAACATAACCAGACCTTAACCATAGTGTTGTCAGATCATAAAACAGAACAGTGATTTGTAACAGCACAGACAAATGATGCCATCCTGCAGATAGGAGCGTCAGATCAGAAAACGCTTCTGTGTTGGTCTAGAGGGCGTGGACAAACAGTGTATTTTGTACTTTAATTTTGGGGACTTGTTGCTTTTCATACATAGTCTTTAACCCTACCCCAGTACTTACTGACAGTTGTGCAGTGAGACAGTTTGCAGGTCTCATTATGCATTTTAATGTACCTTAAATGCATCTTGCGGCTTGAGCTACTCAGATTTGATTTTATCTGCAGGGAAACTGACTTCTTCCCTGTTTTCTCACGCTTTTCCTCCCTCCTCTCCTTCTCACACACACTCTCTCTTTCTAATCAAGCTCACCAGGATGAATCATCAAACCATTTTTCCACCAAGCCATCTGCTGAAACCTAAACGAGCTATAGATAACTTCCCTCCAGTGTCACAAAAACCCTAATTGACACCAAGCCCCTTCATTATACCAAAGTGAGCCAATCGGATGCTGTTACTAAGGTTTCAACCAGCACAGCTCTGTACTCTCTTGTAAACAATCTATATAACAACAGCAATTGGTTGGGCTACATATCAAGAATGTCTTTTTATAAAGAAATCCAGAAAGGATAGTAACACACAACCTCTCTTTTTCTAGTTTACATGCTGCCATTTTTAGGTACGTTAATCAGTGTAGTTTGTGGTGGAGTTATCTGACTCGATTGGCTAAAAGGAATTGTTTTCGGTCTGAATTTACCAGAACACAGAGCAAGTCAATTCTCCTTAAATAGTCAAAAATATGCAGCACTGTGCAACCGACTGTCCTTCTGAGAAAAAATGCAGCATCAGTCGTTTCAGCAAATGCTCCAAAATGATGTTTAAGTTCAAGTAACAAAGCCCTCCAGTTGCTGTAAGGATTATGAGTCTTGTGTGACGTTGGTAGAGGAACAAAAAAGGAGGCAGTCCGGTGGATAGATGGGTAAAAACATTGGAAAAACAAATGTGGTCATGGTTAAAAGAAATCAACATTGACTGCCAGTATGAAGCCGGAAACAAACAGCAGTCTCCTGTGTTAAAGTCCAAGGTTTTGTTGACAAACAATCAGGTAGTTGTGTCATCAGATCAACTCTGCATTTCATTGTGCTTTTGTACACCGATATCATCTTACAGCAGAGACTGACTGAAGCACTACAGCCTTGTCCTTGTTGTTCTCATACGATATGAAAGTAAGTCTACTCACCTCTTTGAATTATGTTTTTATATTCAGTTTTTATTTGCTCTGAAGTCCGTTTGAAACACCGGGGTTGCAGCTGACAGACTAAAATTGTCATCCACACCATAATACATCTCAGCAACACATTCATTTAATGTAATACTCAAAGTAATTATAGTCAGATCTCCTCATGCCCTAATGATGGGGCAGTGATATTAGAAGCCTTATGCATTCACACAGTGGTGATTTTTTTTGCCAGCTGTCGTTCCTGCATTTGGCAGCTGCAGCTGTGTTGTTTTTAGCCTGGATGATGTGTTTAACTTCTTCGTATTTGTCTAATACTATAGTTTGCTGGTTTGCGGTTGTAAAATATGCTGCTCTGATGCCAGTAGACTTGTCCATGTTTGTGATTGGTCAGATGCTGCCAACACCGCCCCTTTCATGTGAATGCGCTCATGGCTAGATGGAGAAAAAGCTAGATAGTGAAGCCAGATAACGAAAAGATACCCTGGGTATGTTGAACAGGCCTCTGGTCTAAATATAGGATCGGATGTGGACACAACTACCTCATTGTTTGTCAACAAAACATTGGACTTTAACCGCTGTTTGTTTCCTGCTTCCTACTGGCAGTCAATGTTGATTTCTTTTAACCATGACCATATTTGTTCTCTAACCTTAACCATGTGGGTATTACCGTAACCATGGTGATGAAGTTCCCCTAACCTCATGTCATTGTAACCCAAACCTAACCAGGATGTTTTCATGCCTAAATCTAACCAAACCGTAACCATAGCATCGTCACATCATAAAACTGATTTATTTTGCAACTGTGATTTGTGATAAATGATGTCGTCCTGGCGATACGGGCGTCAGATGAGAAAATGCTTCTACGTGTCATTCTACAGGGCATGGACACACAACGTACTTTAACGTTTAAGTTGGAGGACTTGTTGGCCCGAGACGTATCCACACTGATGATAACATTTTACAACTTGTTTTCAGATTTAATGTCCCAGACAAATAATTGATTACAATTGTGCCTCATGAGCTCAAGATGTGACAGAACTGCCTTTGTCTTGCTTTACAGATTAAGATAAGAAACCAATAAATGAATACCAGGAACTGAACCCCTGCTGGTGGAGACAAAGAGAATTGAAGTGAAGGGAAATCATGCTCCAGGCCTCGAGTTTTGGCTCTGGACTCATCTGATTTTGATTCAGATCTAATTGAATCATTACTAGATGCCCTACACCAGATCAGCACTGTAACAATGCACTCTTTGTCCTGATGTGCTGGATGTTTCTGACCTGGGAAAGACACACAAATGTTTCCCACGTGTACACATGCCTGCTGCCGACAACTGAGCTCAGCACATTCACTGCTTTGTTTGTGTTTACAGTTGATGTACGAGTTGAAGGCCATCACTATTCATGCCAGCCACCAGGCTTTCGTCTGTGGCTGCCCATCTGTCGATATCCATATTTGGCAATCCTTCTAATGCTGATACATATACTATACATACACATATAATGTAAATATAACTCACATGTAACATGATTTAAATGTATTAAACAATCTACAGCAAAAACATGAATAAATTACTTCTAATCAATGGCCCAACTATGTAATAAACAAACATGTGTCATCACAACATTACAATGTATGTTTTGTTTCATGCATTTTAATTCACAAGCCACAGGTTTAAACCAAACCAAAGAGGAACTTATAGGAAAGCAAATCCTGGGCTGTTTTGATACAATATTTATCAAACAAATCATGCAGATGTAGCAGACATGCTAGCAGATGTGGAAAGTATTAGTGTAAGTGTAATTGCTCAAGTACTCTACACTGTGGTACTTTACTTGAATATTTAAATTTTGTGCAGCTTTATAATTTTACTCCCCTGAATCAAATACAACATTATGAATTAATCAGTGCTGCTAACTTGTTCTTTTGTCACTTACCCCTAGTGGTATCGAGCAATGCAGATACCATAGTTAAGGTTTTATTTGTCCAGTTTTCAGGATAGAAGTCTCTAAAATTTCCACCTCCACCCAAATACAATACTGATAATCCACAGGTTTCATTGGGACTGCGTCTTTGGTAGAAAATAGTTCCAATGAAAAGTGTCCACAGCATTTTAAAATGTTGTGAGAACCACAAATGCAATTCCATTCACATGCAGTGAAAGCCGTGGAAGCCGACATCACTTAGACATATCTCAAAACCTGGGCCAATAAACCAAACCACATGGCTTGATACCACTAGGGGTAAGTAAAAAAAACTATGTTATTTGTTTATTTTTGGTGAGCTTAAGCATTGAATGCAAGATACTTACTTGCGTTTGTATTTGCTACTTTCACTTCTTCCACCACTGCATGCTGAAGTGGTGTCATTGCGTGAGGTATTTTATAATAGTTGTGTGTTCGCAATCCTTGGTAGTAAATGGGTCTTAAGGGATTTAACAAGCCCAATGCTCTGTGATCCCTCTGTCAGTTAATTGTGGTAACTTATTGGAAACTTCTTTGTTGGTTATGGGGATGTTATAAAGCTCACTCTGTAGCTATACTGCCTGTAAAACTGCTAGGCTTGTAACATGGAGAGTGAATTCTAAATAAGTACACAGTGTTGTGCAGTGTTCACCTCTAAATAAAGGCAATAAACAAAAGGAGTAGGGTTTGTTTCTACTGTGTACAGCACATTTTCTCAAATTCAAGTCAGTGTTTCACTTTGCCTTGCTTCAAAGGATGAGCACAAACCACCAAACATCACTAAAAGGGGAAGTCCCTGATAGGTGAGTCCATCAGACTTCATTTCAGCCATACAAGGCAATCATGAATGCACTGCTGAACAGAGAGCTGAGACAAAAAGGGATTCATATCAAAATATAAAGTGAAAGCAGTTGTATTACCAGGTAAGCCTAGTTCAGACTCAAAAGAGGGGCAGAATGAATATTAGACAGACAGCTGCAGAGAAATTGCATTGACTACAATAATAAGCTCCTCAAATTGGAAGATTGTGCCAGAAGTCGGCTGAAGCCAGCTGAATTGGACCAATTAAGGCTGAAAGTATGTCCACGCTAAATTAGTAATCGCATCTTTTTCTCTCCGTTTCAGCCCTGATTGCTGGTTAACGTGTGTAGTGTTTATGGGCCGCGAATTATTTCAAACAGTTGTCTGACAGAAACAGGAAAACACATAGATGAGAACAACTTCAATCTCAAATTAGAAAATACAAACTCTATTGTGAAGTGATGTTTAGCTGGACTAAATTGTAGCTTGGTCTCCTGTCAGGCAGCAATCATGATTCATGGATCATGTTTTCTTTTTTGGTTTGTTTGTTTATTTACTTTTGTTTTTCCCCTTCCATTTTCTCCATTTGTTTCTTATTTCCTAACACTATTTATTCCCTTTGATTATGTTGGATTCTTTTTTTCCCATTTCCTCTTTTCTTGGTATTTCCTCATTCATTTGGATAATGCAATGTTCAAAGGCACTGATGAGGCAGACCCCAGAGTAGCGCCACCTGAAGCCACGATCTCTGTCATTGGAGACTTGTTGGTGGTATCTATGTGTGCTTTATTTGTTTAAGATATGGGAATTCATATTAAGGCTGTTTTAGTAGTTCTGATTAGCACTTGGGCTAGCTTTGAGCCAGTGTGTTCTGGCATATCATTCATCTAGAGTGTGACATGAGTCCGGCTACCTGAGACTTCAAAAAATCCTGCATCTTTTAAAGTAATTGGAGCCAAGTTTCCTCTTTAATTCACATTTCATGACCAGCAAGTTTGATGTTTTTGATGTTTATAGTTTGGCGGCCCACTCAGCAAACTGAGTGCTTTCTCTCAATTTAACTGCCGGGAGAGTCTGATTTCAAAACGATGCTGGTGCAGCTCAACCACCTGTAGACGCATGACCGCCCACAACACACAGGCAAATGCACACACATACACACGCCTGCACTTCAAATACACTCCTAATACAATGCATCAGCATCAATGGTTTTATTGGACAGGTCTGCCAGACCAACCAGACCAGGACGGAGGAGCAAGACTTTCACAGGGACAGGTCTGCTGCGGCCTCAATGTGAGGGCAAGACCAGTGTCCATGCGCACACGCACACACACATGCACACACACACACACACACACACACACACACACACACACACAATGACAAAGTTCCTATGCACCTTCAAGACAACATCATAATGGTTTTGGTTGTGTCAGGGTGATTTTCATGGCTGAAAACCAACCAACTTCATCCTGACAACACATTCATATTAAAGCAATGTATATTTATTTTTGGATACAACAAATTCCTGAGAAATTTCTGTTTTTGTAGTTGTGGGTGGTAGTTATGTGTGTCTCCGTCTGTGTTTTATGCAGTCTGAAGCTGAACTCTGGCTTAACCTTTTTTGGGCCTGTTGTGGAAACCAGACTAAAGTTCGAGTGCTTCCCACAAGACTCCTAAATCATTCTGATTTTAACATACGTGCAGTCACTAGTACATTTAGCAGGGGAAGTGTGCACTTGGTAAGATCACAGTGTTCCTGTATGAGGAGCACTGGAACGTGGGATGAATTACAGCTACTGGTCAGCAGCTGCTGTTAAACACCACCGTCACCACACTCACACACACACACACGCACACACACACACTAACAAGGAGAGAACACACACGGACAAGCAGACCAATTAAAACACTCTGGGAGTCCTTGTTTAGATAGAGTTTAAAGGTTTTGGCCTCCCGTTAAAAACAACCCAAGAAAGCATTTGTGAGGTTTTCAAAGATGCAAGTTGAAACTAAAAAGGTTTATATAAACATGATTCCATAAACAATTCTATTTTTTTCTTTTTCTATTCCCTAACCTTCCTATTGCCACCCTCTGTTTCTCCCTTCATCCTTTCTAAATACGTTGGTCCAGCCCTGTACAGGAATGTCAAACAGCACTTGTGAGAAAGAAACATAAAAGGGACTAACAAAAAGTACACACACACACACACACACACACACACACACGTTCACCCTCACCTACTCACACAAACTTCTACAGCCACCCACTCACACTCTCAGGAAATTACCCGGTGTCTGGCTTTTGTTTCATTTCATTTCTTGAGAGCTTGTTTACCTGCCTCCTCCTCTTTTCACCAAAAGCATTAGCTGAACTAAGCCAGGCCACAATTAACCCCTCCAGCGGCTTCACCAACAATGGGAAGTGGAATCATTGGTTTCATTGGTTGTTTTTCTTCAAAAACAAAATCCCTGTTTAGTTCATTTGCAGGAAAGGCAAATTATTTCTGCCATCATTTGGCATCTCTTCCTTATTTCCACTCCTTAGTTTTGAAGAAATTAGACCACTTTTTGTGATTTACTGTTTTCAGAGGAGCATGGTGTCCTCGTGTCATCACTACAAGAACATAAACACATACAAACATCTTAAATTGTCCACTTTTATCCTTTTGTTCAATAGCACTACTCCAACTATTGTTCAACTGCTCCAAAATGTGTTTAGGTATAAATCTGTTTTGGAAATGAATTGTCTCTAACTTTCTTTTCATCATGCAGAAAACATTTGCAATTATTGTGTGATGAATTCAATTAAAGCAACCAAGGTCTTTAACACAAAACCATCCAAATACAATGAAAAACAGATTGGCTTCATCCCCTTATCTTTTCACTAATGCCAGCTGTGAGTAAAGGAGAGAGTGAGTGTGTGTGTGGTTTACATGTCTGCAGGATGTGTGTTTGTGTGTGTATTGCTTGGATTAGGGCAGCTGAACATTTCTGAGGCATCCCTGAAGAATGCTCTTAGAACCTGTTTACAGCCTCTCGGGGGCTTCAGGGACTTCAGTGGCTTTAGGAGGACTAAGAGAGGGATAGTTTAACCTTCTTTGCATGATGACTTCCAGACTATCGCGTGTTGCTTCTCTTTTATGCTTCATACCCATGTCAGGGTCCATCATCGAGTTTATCCCTCTGCGAAACAAACTTTTTACGGCACAGATTTGGGGTTTGACTGATTTATATCTCAGAGAACTGAGGCGTTCATACCAATTTTATTGATATTTGCTTCCATGGTGGATCAAGAAAACAGAGCATCCACGCTGGATTTAAGAGAAGTCAATGGAAATTTGATGGAGTTCAAAGTTAAGGAGGCAAAACAAGAAATAAGGATTTGAATTTTATGAGCAACTGAAAGACAGCAGAAATTCAGATATAAATATCAAGAGTGTCCAATGTCAGAAAAAACTACAACATTCACCTTTCTCAACTTCAGCTGGTTGTTTTCTGATCTAAAATTCAAGTCGAGTCTGAGGATAAGCAACCCAGCGTGAATGGAATAGATGAGACCGCGGTGCTATCAAGTTAATTCAGTCACTGGTTAAATTTCACAATTAGGTATTTCAGTTGCTTTTAAAATCTTAATTATTACGGCTTTTTTCCCTTCCATAAAGAGAGTGCAGGATTTGTTTCCTTTCAACTGAACAGGTCAGCATTTTGTCAGTCATGGTCAGGAGCTAAAATGGGTCAGCTGAGTTTGGGTTTTGTGGTGGATCCCCACCTGCCAAGAGTAACAACATGTTTTCATTACACCGGCTCCCAGTAGAGACCGAACTTCTCAAATTTAGGTCAACTCCAGTCAAGTCAAATTTATTTCCAAAGGACTTTCTTTTTTTTTTTTACAAAATAGGTTAATCGCAAAAGTGCTTCACAACAGCAAGGGACAGAAATAACCCTAAAAAACAAAAGGCCCACACAGACTGAATATATTTAGGGAAACCTCTCAGTAGCTGAACTTCAACAATCGGGCCACTGTGGGCCCATTACAGTCCCTGACCAGGCTGCTGCTGAGATGTAATCATGTAATTGAATCTCCACTCCCTCCACCTTGAAGACCTAATTGGATTACAGGTGCACTAACGTTTGCCATTCAGGGGGTTATTTTTTCATATTTAGCTTCTGCTGATGTCAGTGACATCATGTCTGGTCTGGATGTGTTTTAAATCTTTGCTTGAAAAAAAAAAAAAAAACTTCCACAGATAAACATTATTATATTTTCAGTTTTGTTTTGAAAGGGTTCAGATCTACAGAAGTAGGTAGATGGAAAGTACCTAGAATATAACAAACTGAATATTCGTTGTCATATCTGATTGGCACGTTTCCATGTGTTTTATTTCTCTTTCTTTTTCTGCCTCCGTCCATGTCCTTCTCCCAGGAATCGGCCTCACTTCCTTTAACAGGCTGTGGTTTTGAGATGCATGCGGCTTTTGGCCTTAAGCGATCAAGTGTGATTCAGTGTGAAATGGAAGGAAGACCTGGGGACCTGCCCTCCCTCTCCCTCCCTCCCTCTCCCTCCCTCTCTCTCTCTCTCTCTGTGAGTCTAAGCTCCTCTTTGAAAGGTTGCCATCCTCCCTCGGCTCCTTGATTGCTTCAGCACATGTCTGAGGGAGTGTATTTTTCTATGCCTCCCCGTGCTGTTACCAGTCAACCACCCTTTCCAAATGAGAACAAAGTGCTCTGGATGTCAATGTAATTTGACAGCAAGCAGCAGTACTACAAATCCAAGGTCATGAAAAAAGTGTGTTTTTTGTGGATTTGGTGGGCTCATAATTTACACAGCAAAGAGGATTTGACCTCCTTCCTGACTGGGGAACCTTTTGATTGCCAAGCTGTCAGTCAGGTTTAGTTGTGTAGCTCGAAATCCCAGAGATGGTCTCATAGGATGTCATAGTTTTCACATTATTAAAGAAAAGATGGCAAACAAAAAGTACATGTAGAAAATAACATGAACATTAATATCGCATGAGGCAACAGGCAAACAGGCAGCAATGCCAACTGGGCCATGGAGCACCATCCATCCCTCGCTACCAGGAGAAGAGGGAAAGTAAAGGACTCAGCCAGCCAGCGCTTTTCTAATCTGCCTTTCTCATTCGCATATTTTATTGCTGTGGGAACTACCGAAACAGCAGACAGGAGGGAGGTTTCCAGTCCTTGTGCGGTCCACAACCACCACGGCCCTCTCTGGACCAGGAGTAGCTCTCTCTGGAGACACAACCTCCAGGGTCGTGTTTGTAAAGGTTCTCGTGCTCGCTCGATCTTCCCCCCGGAGCGACAACTGCCTTGTTTGTGTTATAAACCAACTTGGGGCCGGTTCTCGGAGAAGAGGGTGTGTTGGTTTCAGGCTCTTTTAGATCATAATACATGATGTATAGGTGGAGGTGACCTTGTCAGTGATCCTGGACAGAAACCTCTGACTTAAGTACTTCAGGTGAAAATGAAGTCTCAAGGCTAAAGTCGCTGATGTCATCTATTCTACACTTTGAGGCAGCAACAAACAATTATTTTTCATTACTTTTTAATCTAATGATGAATTTTGTGATTCATTGATTCATTGTTTGGCCTATAACATGTCAAAAAAATAGTGAAAAACATCAAAAATATGCTTCTATTGTGACCTGCTTAAAAAAACAAATGAGGTTAACAAATTCTAAGTTTTAAAGATGTTCAAAGATATATTCATTTTTACTTTTATGCATCTCTAAACCTTTAAAATGTGTTGTAGTATACAAACTAAATGTCTTCATGTGCATCATCAAGGGAGGACATGTTTTAAGAGTTTCTTTAAGACAAAGCTTGAACTGGCGGGTCAGGGCCGAGCCTCACCCGGTGTGTCCTTCCTCCTGTATTTCACAACCACAATAGGCTGCGACCTGTTTGTGTATCTGCTCGAGCTGCCTGGTCTTTCACTAGAAAGTGCTGTGTCAATATTGGTGAAGCCGTAACTCACTGATACGATGAATGCTCAGATAATGCTTCAGTGACAGGAGCCTGTAGTCAGATGAGGTGTGTGCAAACAGATGCACTTCCGCACAATCACTCACAAACACACGTGTACTTACATGCTCCTACGCACAATAAAAGAAGGTGAAAGGCTGAAATGGAAAGAAACAGACAAGGAGGACATTATACTATTCATTATTTAATTACACACTTTTCCACGCCATTCCCGGCTTTTCACGGTGGTTCCCAACTTTTGTAGGCAATTCCCAGAGTTTATTTCGGGTATTATTTCTGATTTATTGCCAGTTTTTCATGGTCATTCAAAACCTTTAGGGATATTTGCCAGATTATTGCCAGATTTTCTGTGTTCAGACCTTTCAGTGTTACTCCAGACTCTTCTGGCTTAATCCATGAGGTTTCATTTTCTCAGCAATTATTATCATTCTTTAATTGATCATTAGCAGAGGTTTGAAGCTGCTTGTGGTTTTGATTTGTGTCACTCTGGTGGTTAGCACAGTCCATAGACATGCAACCTCCACACAGAAAGATGGAGGTTTGTGGCTCTAAATTGCCTGTAGCTGCGAATGTGAGAGTGAATGGCTGTCTGACTGCATGTGTCAGCCCTGTAATAGACTGTCCAGGGTGTAACTCTCGCCCAGATGAGCCTCCTGCGACCCTGAACATGATAAGTGGGTATAGAATATGCATGGATTCACATGCCGCCTGTTAAGTTGTCAATAACACACCAATCAAGCTAACTTAGCACAATACATTCCTGTGATTTCTAAAAGTATCTGGTGTCAAATGCCACCCATTTGGGGGCCCAACCTCCCTAAAACGAATGTGAAGGATTACTTCTAAATAGCATTTGACATCAGCGTGGTGTGAACAACACTTTGTCTTTTCTGTCCCGAGGGGGCTCATTTTGTCTGTGCTGACAGACAGCTCATGTAACCCAATCCTCAGGTACTGCAGCCGGCCCTGAGTCATTACTCGACTCTGGAGTTACACACACAGACCACAAGAAAACATGCCATGTGTGCTTCACAAAAATCTTAATGTGTTATTTGAATCCACTAACAGTTTAAGGCCATCTTATGTTGGAACAAAAAGCTGTGTCTTTACCTGATAGAAGAGGAATACTCATGAGAGCACAGCAGACTGCATGATCCCTCCTTTGTGCTTTTAATGTCTTTTTTCTGCCTCATTACCTGGTTGGAGTCACCGGACCAGACACACACACTGGAGTGTTTTCTCTGTGTCTTACTGTGTTGTTTAAACTCCTACCAGGGTTGAATAAATGGCACACGGGCTGGAGTCACTGTCAAGCCCCTGAGTTCAGCTGATGAGGTTTGATTAAAGTGGCTGAAACCCCAAACCTGCTCCGTGTGTGTTCGCTTTCATTCACTCACACACACACACACACACACACACACACACACACACACACACACACACACACACACACACACACACAGTACGCCGGAGAGAAGACACACATACACATGTACTACACTGTCTCGTGTGTGTGTGTCCTCTCCAAATCATCTCTGCAAAACAAGGGAGCATCTCTGACCTCGTGACCTTTCCGAAGCACGACTTACCAGCCCGAGCCAAGCACAGGATGAGGCTTAACATGGGGGAGCACTAGAAACATCTGGAAAACCTTAACCACAACTAAATGAATGGGTGGATGCAGATGTTTGGTTTTCTAGTAGTCATTTTGTCATTATGTGACACTTACAAAATGTGATGCTGTTGATTCCAAACAGAGCCAGAAAACATACTTTGTGCACTGACGTCACATTCACAGAACAATGTCTCCGACACTATACAACAAAGATGGATGACACATTCGCCAACCTTGTTTTACTATTTGTTTTCTACTCTCTGATTGGTTTCTGTGTGTCAGGATGTGTGACATGCCACACATTCAGTTCTCTACGTGTAATTACTAAATCACTGTTTCACAGCTCAGGTGTGGAAATTACCTGATGGTTGGCGTGTTATTCCCCGAGCATGACAGCAGGGCAAGCAAAAATACCTTTGTGTTTAGCTAAGAACAGAGACGCCCTGTTGTGTCAACAAGGCCAGATTTATGATAGGATTCTTTATTCTGCATTGTTGTGGTACTTGTGGGAAAGGTGGCTTGCTATAAATGCTACAAACAAACAGATTAGTTGTTTCATCTGTATTTTATTATAAAATGTAACATGATAACATTCAACGTACTATAAATCGTCACAGTGTGAAATGAGTAGTGGGCAAAGAGTGACACCTGTTGACCAAAGCATAAACAGCATGAAAACAGTTTGTGTGTCACTCTATTACATCTTGTAAGCAGGGGGGGGGGGGGTCCCAAACTTTCTGGATTGTGACTCTCCCCTCGTCACAGGTTGCACATGTTATCTACTGGTTTCAAACAGTTAATGAGTGATTCTTCCTGCTCAGATTGTTTGATTTTAATTATTTTTAGATGCCCAAAGAAGTAAAATTATCTGGTAATTCACAAGAAAAAGAGAGTGTGAAGAAGTAAACACAGGTTAATGCTGCAGAAATATGTTTTTTCCGCTCATCTATTCTGCTTATCATCTTGCGACCCTCAGATCGACCCCTTTAGGGGCTTCTGACCCCCCATTGTAAGCCGTTAAGCATTTGTGTAGTGTGTTAAATAGTGCAGATCTCTTGCTCAACCTACGTCCAGTTAAAAAAAACTTCTTCATACAATACGTAGTCACCCACTGTGAAAAACCAAAAGCAAGTTAAAAAAAACATGAGTAATGGTGGTAAGGGGTGGTTTGTCACATTAATAAAGAATCGAACTAAAAACTGTCTCACATTTATCAACAGAATTAGTTAACAAGGGATTTCTTGGTGTCATTGAGCATCTCGCCATAAATTACTGCTTAATGGCAGAGGTAATGCCCAGTGAAGGTGCTTGAGAATTGTCTTTTATCCACTGAATACTGCTGACACTTAGTGGACATCAGTGAACAGTGCAGCTCTGTTGTTCCTCATCAGCAGTTTAAAATCACAGGGTAAAAAAATCATAACGTCATCCTGGAAAAGGAAAAGGACTCTTTGTTTGTCAGACATCATGGACATAAACAAAAAAATATCTCTTCTGTCCCTGGCTCTACAAATATGATTTCATATTGTTGCAGCAACGAATGTGAATACTTTTGGATTTTATTTTACATACTTATATTCCTTATTTGCATTAAACACACAGCACGTTAGCCAAAAACTATGTTAACCATGTTTTTTGAGCTGTCAAAGAAAGTCCGGGGTCTCAAGGACCCTAAACAGAACATTAGGGTTAAAATGTGTAGCTGGTGTGTCCACCTCACCTCCATCTGCTGTCACAGAGACATACAGTGTGATGTACAGTATAAATAAAGTATGGCAAAATAAAGCCTAAACTGACACATGCTGCAAGGCTGACATATTTTCCCATGTACAACATATTAGCAGCGTCTGCTCTTTTCATTAAATACAATTTGCCTTCTCTCCTCGTGAGTAATGATGAGTCATGATGTGGAAGAGACGGCACAAGAACATTCAAGTCCTTAGAAAAATGGGGCATGGATTGCAAGTGGTGGGAGTGCAACTTCACACTTTCTAAAGGTCAGTGCACAAATATAAAGACTGGACATCAAAGAGAGGTGAAGCAAGTGGCCTGCATACACAGAATCTGTCAGATTAGCATGGCAGTACCAAACTGTTTAATTTATATAATAGCAGAGGTGACAGCATATATTTTTCTATTCTGTGATGTTTCTCCGTATAAATGCTGATTGAACTGATATTTATCAGTTGTGTTTGGGGTTATTTTCTTGTGTTAACCCACAATAACACCGGCTGGTCAAACTCCTCTACAAGGCTGAACAAAAACAATCTAATAATACAATTCTCGCACTGACCAAAAAGAGATGAAAAACAGATCAGCTCGAGTGTTTCTCTTTCTCCCCACATTATCAGCGAGAAAAGAAACTGTTGTCCATTGTAGAGGTTATGCAAACGTGTGAAGCAATGTCAAGGAGTGTTTCATCATATGTGCCTCAGCCTGCCACATGTGTAGCAGCATGTTGCTCTACCAGAGCAATCCTACTAGCTTTAATTACAGCGTCTTAAATCTTATGGTTTTAATATAGGTCCTCAGAAAGTCCCAAAGCTCCCACTTGCACATAATACAGACACATCAGAGACAGGAACAGAAACATAGAAACTTCAAGAAGAGCAGATAATTGAAAAGCTGAATTCATTTTTTCCCCCCACTTGGTGATCCATCCATACAGAGAACAAGCCCTGGAAATCCAGATCCAAACTGTAAACGTGACCGATTGCATGGATTACATTACCGTAAGTATTCTAAAAAAAATGCTTTTGAGTGTCCTCCATCCATTGCCATTAATACCAGATGATATTCAAACACTGGGAATGAAACGCAGGTCTACAGCAAAGTCTTGTGTTGCTATGGTTTTTGTAAGCTCATCACTTTCAGGCTCAACTACTCACAAACTATACAAGAGCCATTAAACTCCAAATTACAAGGCAAGAGTGACATAGTGGTATGATTAGTAGCAGCATACCTACCTCACCTCAACCAGGTAAAACACTGAAATGCTTCTTACTTCTCATGTTCATGAATCAGTAATAATAATCCAATAATATGTCATATGTAACACAACCTAACACTCTGAAAGGGGCAGTTCTGCATAATGAGTACTTTCACATTTGATATGTTCAGTACATTTTGAGGCGAATACTGCTGTACTTTTAAAATAGTAACATTTTGAATGCAGGACATAGTATTTTTACACTGTGGTACTTCTTCCACCACTGGCTGGTAAAGTAGCCTAATAATGGGTGTGGCATCCTGATTTTCTTAATTCTTACAATACAGCATAGTACAAGTCGATTTTGTTTAATCATAAATAAAATAGAAACTTAATGGAACTGCAACATCCCTGTTGTAAAAACAGCGTCGCCGTTTTTAGTACTAGAAGTCGATGGTCCAACCTAAAGCTCAGAAGTCGGGGTTTACGAGGCGCACTTGAGGGCAACACAATAAATCTCAACGAAGAATGTCCCTGCGCATCTACTCCCAGTATTAAGGTCAGCCCTCCAGGAGGTTCTGTACGTGGCAGCGACTGAAACCCCTCTCTGTCCTACTCATAACCCCGAGGTACCAAGTGAGACAGCGTCCCCATACCAAGGAGTGACGTGACTCTCTAAAACAAGAGATTAAAGGTAAGATAACGTTAAATGTCGTGTCTAATTAGCCGCAAAGCCCTTCTCCACATCTCTGTCAGGGGGCTGAATCGTTGAGCTCGCGTGCCTACCGAACATGCTGGGATGGTTGTCAGTAACTGGCTCCAACAGGTTATTTTAGAGGGGAACCGTGTTACCAGACACCCGCGACCCTGTGGTACCAAGGAGGTAAAGCAACAACAGCGCGTTGTCTGGCGAGGTCTGTGTTTGTATGCGATACGTTGGGTACATGTAATGTAATACCCCGCGAGGCAGTCGGGTTACAATGTTTCTCAGGGGAAAGCTGGAGAAAGTTTTGAAACTTTGCGCGAACTTTCTGGAAGAGCATCTCAGACGGTGACATTATTTAAGTAGGTTACGTTCTTTAAAGCGGACTGTGACACGGATTTTTGCATTGTTGCTCAGTAAATAGAAATCTTTGCACATGCAGCCCTCAGTACAGGCTGCAGGACCCTAAGAGGTGAAGTGTTGGGAATTTCTAGAAACAACTGTCTCGTGCTGACGTCACCGGGACTGTCCAGCTGGAGATGATGAGCAGACCCGGGATCAGCAAGGCAAGGCGCAAGAGTTTCTCCAAAGTTTTGGTGCTGCTCATAATCGGTTTTAACCAGCTGTAGTTCAGAAAAAGCCAGGTGTAGTCATCACGCCAGAAAGAAAACCTGTTTTTGTTTGCTCTACTTTCTACCAAAAGAAATAGTCCCAATACAAAGTGTGTCAACAGTGAGGTCTGTGGATTATCCAGAGTTATGGGGACACTGTCTTTGGAAAGAGATGTCGCAGATTTTATATGATTAATCACATCAGAAACCAGTAACAACCAACTCTAGAACTGACCGTTTTAATTTGAGCGAATTCAAAGTAGCTCGACAACCAGCTGCTCATCGTGTTCAAAAGGTTATTTCATAGATAAAACGTTCCAAAAGAAAAGACACTGGCTTTGTTCACCCTCTGCAAATAGCTCATGATGTCAGTGTACACACAGTCCCGGGGTAAAGGGTTGTATGCGTGCCAGGTGAGGGATGCCCTGCAGTGATTTATGTGTAGTACAATTGCAATAATTGGACGTGGCAGCCATTGGATTGGGTATAAATGAAAGGCAACAAATGGGGGGATGCCATAAATCTGACAGCAGTAATTGGGCTGTGAGGCAGGTGACATGCACGCTCAAGCGGATGATGTCTTGCAAGATACAGCCGGAACAGAACTGCTTTATTAAGTTATGTGAAAGCACTGATGATATTATCTTCTTTTCCTTATGTAAGCTGCAGCCAGTGTCCAAGCCTGGTTGTGTCTGTCATAAATATTGAAGCAGTGTCTGTCTAAATGCCTGGGTGATTTATATTTATTACAACATATGTGTCTTTGTTATTAACCATTATGTTTATGAGCCTGCAGTGTTTACATACCACAGCAGTCTTTTGGAAGTGGATGGTGTGTTTGCCTACTCCTGCACATTTAAAAGCACTGCATGTGTGTTTGCGTTAATGTCCATATGGATGCTTGCTTATGTAAACCACAGTCTACCTGCCACGTCAGGATTTTTAGTCACATTCAGGGGGCAGGGGAGAACATTTAGAAATGGCTGTCCTTCAAGATAAAATAGGTCTAGCCTATTTTTAGTTGCAGTATGGCTGCAGATTTTTTTTTTCCAGTTCTCATTGCATCTGAAACAAATTTGCCTTAATGTCAACCACATATGGTCAGCAGAAATCTTGGACTTGGATCTTGGAAAAAACGTTTTTAACCCTTTGCCATACACTGCATACACTCTACATTACATGAGATTAAATTCATTTGGCAGATGCTTTTGTCTAAAGCGAACTACAGTAAGTGCATTCAAACTAAAAAAGGAACAAGGGCAGGGTGTTATATAGTTTACAGGGTCATCTAAACTGCATCGGAAATGCTCACTTCCGTTCAGTCAGAGCAGGGAGAGAATAATGCCAATGTAAGTAGTATTTCTATTGGTTGGCTGGCTGTATGAAGTTGTGAAATGGCTTGAAAACTAGAAATGATGTTATTCACCCCTCGTGATGTTTAGTGGAAGTGAAACTCAAAGCAAATTTTGGTGCACTTAGTTTGACTCTGCCTAAACAGTGAGTGGACTGTGGTTAGAGTGAATCTGGTGGTCACTACTGATACTAAGCAGGGACCAACCATTCAGGACATCTGTTGTCTTATCAAATAATGAAACACGATGTCACTATCCCGTCGGCAAGGCCAAAGATCCTGAATGTCACATCATCTGTAACAGCGTTATTTTAATCTAGGTTGAGTGAAGTCTAATTGAGGAGGAACTATTCTTGTTCTGCTCACTGTGTAAGTTGAAGTGCACAGAGCAGCTGCAGCAATGACAAGTTTCATGTTTGAATCTGAAATTGTTTTGTTTGCTGGTGAAGAGGTGAATCTCCCTGAGTCTGACAGGCAGGGACTGTCTGAGCATGTTCACGGCCTGTGGATACAGTGTCTACATGCACATACTGTATGTGGCGTGTTATGTAACATGCGTGTATCACTCTGCACACGTGTGTTAGGATTTTCTGTATTTTGCCTATGCCTGTGTGTGTGTGGGGGGGTACATGCCAGTCCAGCTTACTGATTAACATCAGTCGGAAAAATACCTGTTTAGCATCAACCATTTGTTGTTTATCTCAGTACACCGCTTACAGGTTCACAGTGTGGAAAACAGTTGGCAAGCACCTTGTCTATCTTATGAGGACTTTGGTGTTCTGGCCTGCAGCTCCCATTCTTCATTAACATAGCTGGCTGCTTTCTTACTCCCGACTAGTTTTATCAAAATACTGGAATTTGGGGTTCGCTGCCAAAATGTAACGTAGAAAAAATGTCACGACACCTCGGCAAACAAGAGAAGAGCCTCAGAGGAGGGTGTGCAGTTAGAAAGTCTGGCTTCGTTGAGTTAAATAGTTCCATATTTTGTTCTGGGAACGACTTTTAGGTGCGCAGAGACATTCATTTTTGTCAACATCCCTCCCTCGCCTCCCTCAAAAGCCAGGCTGCAGTTCAGTCTTCCCTCATTCTTTTCCTTTTTGTCCTCGTCTTCTTTATCTTAATCTTCTTCGTTTAACTGTCCCACTTTCTACACGTTAAAGTTATTCTGTAGATATGATTCTGAAAGGCAAGTTTAGTTTGGAGAACATTTCCTGAAATTATTGAAAAAATATTGGCTTTGGAAGAAGTTTAGAATAGGTCTTTTGCAACAATATTGGACTATTGCTCCAGTTGTCTTGACAACGCTCTCCTACTCACATCAGCCCTGGTACTTTTTGCTTTTTGGTGTTGCTCTTGTTTGCATTTCTTATGAGATTATATTTTTCAAACTGTCTGGGAAAAATGAATGAGAAAGACATACGTTTTTATCTGCTTTTCCTCAAAAGCGAAAAAGAGATGTAATAACTTGGTGTTTTAATAACTTCCCTCAGTTGGCACTTGTGTGACCCAAGACAGCTGTTGCTCGGACCAGCCAAGTTTTTCTCTGTGGAAGTGATGTTGAGCAGAAAAGAAGAACAGGACAACTACAGATGTTTAAAATTGTACTGTCAGAGTAAATGATTGCTCCTATGAAGCCCCTGCCCCACTGCAGACCTTGGATCCTAACTGCTTTGCCAGAGAGTGTGATACTTTGGTTTCTTATCTCTCTCATTAAGCCACACCTCCATGTAAAACAGCAAAAGTCTGGAGAAACTTGAACCCAATAGTTGGCTGGAGATGAGCTCATGTGGTTTGTTGTCATCATTCAATCCAGGCAAAGTTTGCTACAGCAGAGCGTAACGCTGACGCTCACTTGTAAACCAATGAAGGAACAACAAAAGTTGTTACAGTCACTTAAAAATCTTGTTTAAGGTACAAACAAGAAGCCTTGCAAACCAGACCAGGAGACCTGTGTTTAGCTGACTGATTCAGCTTATGTCTGCTCAGAAAGTTCTTTACAGGCTAATATCTCATAGCAAGAACTTATAGGCAACACAACAAATGACACAACATTGATGTTGAAGAAAGTGTTTGCTGCAGATAAAAAAAACCCTGCAAGCTGATACGCTTTAAAAGCATCATCAACTTGATCAGGTGCAATGTGTACATTTCTGCTAGTACAGAATTAAATCAATACTGTCTTATTTTAAATTTGTGCTGACACCCACAGCTTTATTTAATACACTAACAGCTTTATTTAATACACAGAACACAGGTCTGCAGCACAGGAAGAAGTGTGGCACTGTATGGGTCTATGTTGAAAATACAGCCGTCTGGTCCTGTCCTCTCATGACCTTGCCATGTCATATCCTGTCCTGTCCCCACATTTGCCAGAAATGCAAGGTGAGGGTCAGGACTTGGGAACGCAGGGTAGTAAATGTAACAGGCCTCTTTCCAGGAATGTGACATGGGTGTTACAGCCTGCAACAACAGGCAAGACTGTGTTTGGGCTGGGTAATCGCACAGGCTGTAAATTACAAGGAGAAGGATTTGGTCTTTTCATTAGGACTGTGGTAATAGTAATGGGCTGGCACTCATTAAGTAAACCAACAGCCCTCCTAGGTAACCTGCTGAAAGCTAAGTTAGCACTACCAAGAATACGTTTTTGTGAGACTTGAGAGTTATTTATGAAGCTTTACTGTCACTGTCAGACTGTACCGTCAAAAGCAACACTTAAACACAGGTGAAGGCTGAAGATATTTAAACGGATGCAAATGTTATTAGTTGAATGTTAAGAGAGTGTTTTTGCAGCAGAGATAATTTAGGCAATGCTTTGGCACTGACGTTGTGCACCCAAGCCAACAGACTCACAAGGACCATGCATGCATAACCAATAATGTCTTTTAAATAATCATGTTGAATAGTGGAAGATTATTCAATGTGCACGGCATAGCAGCTTGTTCCATTTTGTAGCTGTGTTTTCTTGTGTTAAATTCAGTGTAATTTGCAGGGATTTTGACAAGCATGCATAGTTTTATATATAAAAGGAGTATTCAATCACAAAATCAGTCAAACGAAGCTTAAGCCCATTCAATATGTTTGAGAAGGCTTCATTTAAAATGTAGCATTCTTTTTTCTACATCTGTGGAGTATGTAAGCATGTTTCTCCTGTCATTCTCCACCTGCTGGCAACTCCAAACAAGTTAGGACAGCTCTGCAGCTCTCCTACGTCGTGGAGGAGACAGAATGACTTTTATATGGTGAGAAAACTGATGCTGCTGAACTGCTTTTACTCCTAAGCCAAAAAGTAACACCAAATATGTGGATTTTGGTCCAGTCCCATTTTGAAATGTTTGATAAACACAGACACTGACCAATATACCTACACCCAATGTGGTACATTCCAGCAAAATAACTATAATTGTAAATGTTGAACTGGGTTAAAGAAAATGCAAGACTTTACACCAAAATATAAGTTTGTTGATCAAAATGCTTGTGAAGTTCTCTGCCTTTTTTCTTTTTATCCCCTCTTAAGATTTATGTGTGATATAAAAAAAACACAATTTTAGCTCAGGACTCTCCCATCAGGTCATTTTGAGTTTGCCCAGATTTTCTTGCAAGGCTGAAACACACGGGAAAGCGAGAATTAGAATTCACAGTGACTTGCTGTGTGTTTTAAAGCTATTTCACAGCCCTTCACCAATAACACCTGATGTTGGTTAGTACCATATGGCGTGGTTGTCTTAATGTTTGCCTTGTTAAAAGGATCCATTTGTCACAAGTAAGCCACATTTTACCTTCCACCATGTATGTTTTACTTTATAAAGGATCCACTGAACTGCCAGATGACTGTTGTTCAACTGTTTTTCCCTGACAGTTTGTCTTGGAAACATGTTATAGGTGTTGATGGTTCATTTGCTCTTGGACGATGATGTTGATGCCTTAGTGTCTCTTTGGCTTAAGGCTCAAACTCTGTTTCTGCTCAGTTACTTTGTCATTACTTTGTCAACAGTAGAAAGTCGACTTGTATTTTGTCGGCAGGTGTCTTGAAAGTGAAATTATTTCTTTTTCACCTGGAGCAGATTCCTCACTGAGTTATTACTACACTAACAATTTAAGCTGCCAATTTTCTGCTTCAGAACGTCTGTCTCTCTAAGCCTTTGATTAGATGGTGGTCCATTTGGAAGTATGAATGTATGTGCTTGTTTTACACAGGCAACAGTAAACAGTCATCGCTGAGAAGTGATGTGCTGAAGCACAGTTAGACAAAATCCAAGAGGAGAAAGTGGAGTAGTGTCACTTTTCACCTAAAAGCACAAACAAAGCTCGTCTCAGTGCCGCTCAGAACAGAGTCTCGGTCATTGTCCTGGCTTTACAGCTTCAGCTCTGTTGTTGACTCTACAGTAGCTAAAAGTCCACACAGCTCATGCTGCTTTTCCCTAGATAACACTACAATCTATTTGATAGGACAAATATTAGTGAAGGAAATGTGGCAACGTCTGCCAATAAACTCAGAAACAATAGTCTTTACACAGCTGTTTGAATTGAAACTGACTGATTAATAACAACAATCAATTGGTATTTTTTCAACTTATCAAAATAGTGGCAGACGATTGACTAATCATTGCAGTTCAAGCCAAATAGATCTTCAAATGTCTGTTCAGCAAGTGAAGGATATAACATATCCTTGACTCGAGGTTACCATTTTGTTAGTTAGTTTCTGCAGCGCAAACTCTGCTTTATAGTTCTATTACAAGGGACAGTGAGCTTTATTTAGTCATGGCATTAGTCATTAACATTTTTCATTAGGCATCTGGTGGCCATGTTGAACTCCAGAGTAGAACAAAAAGAGAGGAAAATGAACTTCTACTGACCTTACACGCACCAGATGTTTGGACATTGTGCTTTGTGATTTTAATGATATACATTTTGTTCTTATGGCTGCGTCTGCCAGGTAAAAGTTATAGATACAGTCCATTTGTTTTGTAGATACAGAGTGTTTTATTACAAAGAAACACTATTCTCTTTCCATGTTGTCCTTCCTTGTTCTGTCTTGAGAACTGGGCATAGAGGCTATTTAATAGCCACTATTATGACAGCATGCCTCCCAGCAGGGACTAGTGACTCATTTATAGGAAACTTACTGGAAACTTTGAATATTGTTAATCCATCATGTAATTCAGTGTGGAAACGCAGCATCACTGCATAAACTGTTGACTCGGGGTAATGCAAACTGCAAGTTTATTTAATGTGTGGTTTTAAGGGAAAGAAAGACAATTTGAGATTGAATTACTGTTTGTCAGTTTTTAGTTGCCAATATGAAAGAAAAGCACAGTGCCAATTGTGGATGGATGGATTATTGAATAGAGGCACAGCTGGACTTTTCCACAGCTTTTGTGGAATGGTGCTAAGAGAAAAATAGGACTGTTTGCAAAACTTTATCCATAGATTTATACAGACAGCAAGTCAGAATGAAGAATAACCAACTGTTTAGCTACACATGAGTATTTTGCAGCATGAAAATTAGCTTATATTGTATAACTCTATTGTAGCATGATGTGATTATGTTTGTCCTTGCAGGTTATTGGAAGAGACAGAATGAGGAAGTTCCTGTCTTACATCCTCTGGGCTCTGCTCTGCTGGTGCTGCTGCAGGACAACGCAGGCAGAGATCTTCACCTCCATTAGTAGGTTTAAAGAGCTTTTCCTCCCGTGTTATTTGTGTTTGTCAAATTTACAACTCCACAGGGTACCTTTAACTAGGCCATTTAATATTCGTTATTGGGAAACTGAAGCTTGTTTTGCTGTCACACTCACACTGTGGAAATTGCCCTGAATAGGAGCATCAGCAAAGAGCCTCATGTAGAAGAGAAGAGAGTTTAGAGCTCAGGAATGCATGCTTTGCCGTATAAAAAGCTTTTAGAATAGATGAAGGAAGTGGCTAGGAGGCCCATAAAGTAAAGAGTTTATTTTGAGACACTCTGAATAACTTTTAAGAGAAATAATTGTGGTCCACTGATTCCTTGAATCAAATCTATAAAAAACAAAAAATGGTTTAGTTTTGTGCACAGTGCAGAAACACAGTTAGCAGGTTAAATGAAGATCTCTTGACCCCACTTCAAAAGAAACAGCAAAAAGTACCCTGCAAAATCACTCAGCCGGCAGCATCTCATGAGAACAGTCACTTCAGTCTCATTGATTTACTCCACTTAACTGGTCAGTTATTCTCGTTGTGTGCAAAAACAATGACAGTGTTTCATTACTCCTCTTCCCTGTCAACCTCTGTGAATTAATCATGGCTGAGCGTTTCCATGGAATTGTTCATGATGCATGCCACACCCCAATCGTCCCTTCCAAGGCTCATGGATGAACGCCCCGCTGTATGTTTGCTGAGTAATTCTATATAATCAAAGCCCCACTGTTTGCGGCTGAGGATTTATTTTTATCTCAGTGTAAGTGTGAGGCAAACAGCGTCACCAGAATTACATTTTATAGGCCTTTAAAGCAAAGCACAACAGAGGTAAAAGCTGTCAGAGGGATTGTCAGTACTTTTTCACATTACAGTAGAAGTGTTGCTTGATGGAGTCTTGAATTAGAAACAGGTAGATTTGTCCAGGAAATAATTCACCTGCATATAACATTGAATTAGCAGGAATAATTCTGTAGCTTTCTGACACTTTTTGAAGTGTGTCTGTCTCTCTCTCTCTGCAGGCCAAATGACAGATCTGATTTACACAGAAAAGGAGTTGGTCCAGTCTCTGCGGGAATACATAAAAGCAGAGGAGTCCAAGCTTGATGCTGTCAAAAGGTACATTCAAACCCTGTGACTTAATGACAACCCAACTGTGAACTTTGAAACCTGTTCCTCGCCGCTATCCCCATTATGCTTCATTTGTGTTATGTAGTAAAACAGAGATACCATGGTAACAATCTTGAAGAATATCCCTCCTTGTGGATTAAGTTGTCAAAATCATCTCAATAGCACTGAATGAAATTATAAATATGAATAAGATCTGTTTCATTAACAGTCAACAGAACTGTGGAAGCGCTGCTCAGTGTTTCTAACTTGCATTACCCTGCCAGTTCCAGAGCTATAAAGTTTTCATTTAATTTGTACAGTAAATAGTTTACATGGTGTAACACAACTTTAGTCTCTTTTTTGTCAACACATTTTCACCAGCTTTTTCATGTGAATGAAAAAGAGCAGAACATTAAGTAAATGTAAAGTATTAGTTAGAATGAGTACAATGCCTTTATACTGTATGTTTATAAGATAAGATGAGATATGATAAGATAAGCCATTATTGATGATTGAGGGGAAATTCAGGTGAAGCAGCATCACAAGGACAAATATGAATACGGATAATAGAGAAACGTTCAAGAAAATATAACTATAAGATAAAAGTTAGAATAGAGATAGAAATAGAAACTATACAAGAGCAATCAAACTCAAAAGCAGTACACATCTCAACCAAAGTGGTGTGTTTCGTAGCAGCAAAGTAAGCAAAATTTAGTATATGTAAGAGTAATATGATGCCATCAGCTATACCAGAATAGACCCGGAAGTATATTGTATGATTAAGGAATGATTAATGATTATCTGTACAACACTTGGTCTGTCTGTCTCTTAGCTGGGCCAACAAACTTGATGATCTGACCAGAGTGTCCACCTCTGACCCAGAGGACTACCTGGCCCACCCAGTAAACGCCTACAAACTGATGAAGAGGCTCAACACAGAGTGGTCTGAACTGGAGAGCCTGGTGCTCCAGAACCCCTCTGATGGTAAGGAAAGGAAGGAAGGAAGGAAGGAAGGAAGGAGGAGTGGAGCTTGACAAGATTTTGCTTTGCTTGGAGCACTGATGTTCTCTGTGTGATTAGTTATAATACATGTGCTTTATTAAAACTGATTCCTGGAGTATCTAATGATTCTGATTTTTTTGGCCACATGGGTCTGTTGCCTGACTGAGAGTGTACACACATTTGCTGCAATAACAAGCACAGATTATGTGTTTTAACCTGTGTGTGACAGCTCAGACCAAAGCGTACCAAGAAACTTGGATTATTTTCATCCAGACTCTTTTTCTCTTTTCTCTCTGCATTAATTAGTGATACATTTGGAAATAACTGTAAATTTCAACCAGATCAGACACGTCTTCGCATCAGTTCACGCTGCCTTAGCCCAAATTTGCATCTGTTAGTATGTTAATCCTTGCCTTTCCATTTTACATATTTTCCAGTGTATAATGCATCTGAAGGGAAGCATTCACCTCTTTTTCTATGGGGCTTCTTTCAGCATGAGCAGAGAGCAAGTGGCGAGCGTCAAATATAAAACCAGTGCGGATGTGAGCAGAGTGATTACAGCTTTGACTGCAGAGTGGAAATTTCTGCCGAGCTGCTCCGCTCAAATACAGAGTCTGTCATGTTTTCACTACAGCTGTTCCTCATCTCTGCATATTTTGGCTATGTTCTCCTTTTGTGTGTGTGTGTGTGTGTGTGTGTGTGTGTTTGGACCTGAATGTGTGTACGTGTCTAGGCTTTAGTCCATATCTGTGTGAGGCAGATAGAATCAGCATGACTTGTGTTGTACATGGAGCAATGAGTCAGAGAGAGGCTGGATGTAAACCATATAAACATAAGTAGATAGAAAACATACAGTATTTTAATTTAGTTGAATGTTTGTACTTTTCTTTACATAAAAGTTAGTGTTGTAAAGAGCATTGATTTTGTTTTCCTTTATCCATACTAATTTTCCTTTTTATGCTTTTGCAACACTGATGTATTCACATGTCATGTCAGTAAAGAAAGTTAAAAGAAAAATTGACACTCTTACATGACACACAATATAGGCTCATTCATCTAGATTATAGGTGCCTCCGCTGAATACCACAGAGCACATACAAATCATACAAAATATGTAATCATGTAATAATGTCACATCTGCCCTTTGGAGTTTCTTTTATAATTTCTCAGACTTTACTGAGCAGCAGATGGTGATATATGATGTGTAGTGATGAAATACGGAGGACCACACATGATAGCATTTCCCCCCAAAATGTCATTGATTGGTATATGCAGCATGAGAAGGATCATGTTGGTCATTCAGAGGCTTTAATTATTTACAGAAAGTCCAGAGCTGCTGTGGCAGGAAGGTTTGTACTGACCGAGGGTTATTATCCTGAATACATCAAAGATATTGGCAAAAGCTGTGGTACCGTTGTTTTCGTGACTCATTTTTGCTGAAAACGCATATCGAGAGAGGGGAGGAAAAAGAAAGAGGCAGCAACAACAGAGACAAGCAATCACTAGAAGCAAGGGGATGATTTGCAGTTTTATTGAATTGATTAATTAAAATCAGTGCCAGAGGAACATTGGCTCAATCTTAGGAAAATCGTTAAATGTATTGTTCAAAGTAAAGAGAATAATCAAAGTCAATCAAAGGAGTTTAATGTTGGTGTGTATGTTCTCTCATCACGTTTGTTACTATATAAACATGCAGTATATTTAAACATGGCCTCAATGTAGCTGTCCATTGAATAACTGTTGTTATTGTTGACTTTCGATTTTTTTTAAAGATTATAAAAATGTGATTTGAATCTACTATATTGTTACTGTGAATTGATTTAGCTTTGTGTTGCTAAGTTATTGCAAAGTTGAACATTAACATGCTGGCTGTCATCTTTGGATTAATTTGGTGAATCATTGATTGACTTAGAATTAGTTTTTTTCATTCTCATCAACATCCTGACATTTCCAACCTAACTTATTTCTCTCCAGGGTTCATTTCCAACATGTCCGCACACAGACAGTACTTCCCAGATGAGGAGGATCAGACGGGTGCAGCAAAGGCGCTGATGCGTCTTCAGGACACGTACCAACTGGATTCTGAGGCCTTCTCCAGAGGAAAGCTGCCAGGTAACTGAGGTTTAGAGAAAATGAATGTATTAAGATGGGCAGAGTAATGTGTACAAGTATAAAAGAAAGAGAGGAAGTCAAACTGGACCCACCCATAATAAAATAAATGGTGTGTTTGTTTGTGTTTAAACGACTCTCTTTGTGATAAGCTATTTGAGTTTTGGACCTCATGACCGAGTACATTTTTGCACATTTAGGTCATCCTCACTTCTTGAATAGTTAGGGATTGAGTTTAAAGTTAAAGTGTCTGTTAGTTTAAGGTGAGTTAAGTGTAAGGTTGTTTTATGGGCCTTGATTAGATTTAGGATAAACCTACGCTGCTTAATTATAGTTGTCTCATACACAGACACATGTTGAATTCCTCAACCTCAAGTTCAGCTTTATTTGTCAATACAACCCTTCATCACAGTAAGGTTTCAATAGGCTTCACATATCTAACCTTCACCATGGTCTTGTGTTATAATGCTGCTAAGAGTTGCCAAAGTCAGACATTCTCAAATTGTACACATATTGACTTTAAAATCCTAAGTAATCATAAATCCCAAGTTTATCATAAAGAAAACAAGAGGAAGTAAACTATTATAATATTATCTTATTATAGATATGTTGGTTTTGGCCTATACTGTATGTTGCCTATTAAGGGACAAGAAATTGTAGTACTGAATTATTTTTCAACTGTAAAATGTTCTGCTCAGTACATATCTTGTACACAGTTATTTAATAAATACATTGATAAGTTAATTAAAGGGAGTCCGATCAAAATTTTTTATTAGGTTAAAAATTCTTAGGAGTTGTAAGGAAAATGGATGAGCTGTGTTTGCAAATTTCACCCTAACCCCTACTTCCAAACCCTGGTAGGTTTCACTACAATTAAGAAAAAAACCTTCAAACATGATCCATCAATGATGAATAAAACGTGGTAAACTGAAACAAACATGAATAATCACAGTACAATTTGGTCAGTATTTAAATTTAATGCCCTAGGTATGCACTCCAGCGCTCTCCTGACAGTGGATGACTGCTTCGACATGGGAAAGACGGCTTATAATGATGCGGACTATTACCATTCTGTGCTGTGGATGCAGCAGTCCTTGAAGCAGCTGGATGGCGGGGATGAAGCTGTGGTTTCCAAGGCGGACATTTTGGACTACCTCAGCTACTCTGTTTACCAAATGGGAGACCTACCTCGAGCCATTGAGCTGACACGGCGGCTGGTGGCTATTGGTAAGATGCAACATACACAAGTGTACAGACGAAATATATAATAAGCTCAACACTGGACACTAATACACATTACACATACTGTCTCATTCATTTCTCTGAGTCAGCCTCATTATTTGTCTTTCTTGCTACCATAAATAATGGGTGAATGGGTTCATGGTCTCAATTTTAGAAATCTAAAATAGCACTTTTGACATGTTTTTAAAGAGCACTGTTGAAGTTTTCAGTTGCCTCCCATAGCACGTACAGACACCAGTTAGCTGACCAATACAACCGCAGTCCTCCACTGTGGGGTAATTGATGGGTTGTCTTCCTGCTGTCTCACTTATCACTGCAGCGTCCCCTCCTCTCTCGCTGTGCAGTGGTGCTCTGTGCTTGCCAGGCTAGCAGGGTGTAGTCCTTCCAAAGTAGGGGCCCATAGTTTGCAACTGTTATTTTAGTCTCTGCATCAAGGGCTGTGTTGACAGCTGCAGGCCATCTTTTTAGAGCTGTGGTGTGCTTGTTTACAAGTCAAGTGAAATGAATTGAGGTAGAGCAGATGTAGCAGACATAGACCTACTCTGTGCCATCAAGTGCTCCAAAAGTAATATGATTAACACTGAAAATTCACATATAACAGCTCATGCACACATAAAAAAAAGAAAACAGAAAGAGTAAAGGATAAAGAAAAGAGGCAAGGTATAGTTCAAATTGGAAGTGGAAGTGCAGGAAAAAGTTGGAAACTGTCGTCACACTGGGCAACTGCCAGGACTGAAATTGTGTAACTAAATCAGTATACTGCAACACTGTTGGAAAAGGGCACACATACTCATTTGTGTTGTTTATTGTGTCTCCATCTCAGCGGTCTGACTTTGTTTAACCAGGAGGCGCAGTATTTGGCTAATAGCTCTGCTCACTGAGGATTCAGTGTATTTCCTCAAAACTCCACAGGGGGGTGTGCTCTTCCTACTATCCACTATGTAATTGCTTCAGGACCTCAAACACTAGACACTGAAGATTTACTTTGCGGGAGGAAGTATTCAGATCATTTACTTAAGAAAAAGTTGAAATACCACACCATAAAATACTCCAATACAAGCCTGCAAGTAAGTATAAGTATCAAAAGTTAAAGTACTCATTATGCAGAATGGAGCAGTCAGCGTGATATTATTATACTATTGGATCTTTATTATTGCTGCATTAACGTTGGTCTATGTGGTGCTAGTTTAACTGCTTCATATACTGTTGGGTAGTTTAATCTATGTCAATGCATCATATATTATAAACTGATCATATGTTTTGTATTAATCCACGAAGTAACTAGTAACTATAGCTGTTAAATGTCGTGGAGTAAAAAGCAAAATATTTCCCTCAAGTAATTGACTTGAGTTCATTGAAGTTAAAAGGTGAAGTCCACAATGACTGTTTACTGTAAATGGCAACTTCCATTGTAGTTAATAGTTTTGTCTTGAATTAAACCAGACAGGACTTGGTCAGTAAATAAATGAACGCTTAGAAAATACTATTCAAGATTCACAAAGCAATTCTTTTTCTATTTTTTCATTTGTGTTGACTAGGAGTAATAACATGCTATTTGCACGTATGTTGTCAACAGACAAAACCTTTTAAAGTGAGGCAGTTTGATACGTGTCTCCTCAGCTGTACAGGTTATTACACTTCTCAGTTGAGATTTGAGTCACCAACAACACTTTTTGTCTTCTACTGACAGACTCCAGCCACCAGAGGGCAGGAGGAAACCTCCGCTATTTTGAGCGGTTACTGTTCAAGCAGCTCAGTGAGCTGAACCAGGCCTACCAGCCTGCCTCTGAGGAGCCCATCCAGCTGGGAACGTACAGCAGACCTAAAGACCACCTCCCAGAGAGAGAGGCCTATGAGGCCCTCTGCAGAGGAGAGGGGCTCCAAATGGTGAGACATGAAGGGCAGGATGTAATGTGAAGACCTGCAGCAGAGAGGCAGTCAAAATACTGGATCTTTTCATACAAACCTGAAGTGTTAATGTTTTATTAAACCTAAGTACCTGATAGTTTTATTTTCTGCTGTAAGTGAAGGTTTATTTTCATAACAACACTTTTGGTCTAAATGAATTCAGAATAGTCGGATAGATCATTTTGATATTAGTTGTCTATCTAATATGATAAAAAGCAGAGCTGAAAAACAGGAAAAGTTGCCTGCAAACAAAAAGTGTCACGTTAGGCTGCTTTCCTTATGCTGTATTAATACAAACAACCGTCATTAGCCAAGGATTTTCACAGTTACAGCTGCAACAATGAATCAAGAAATGTATTTAATATTAAAGAGCAATATACATGAACCTGCAGTACAGTGACACCCAACACATAAAACAGCAAACTTGCAATAACTGCAGACACAAAGCCTACCTTCACCAGGCTGGAAATGTTTATAAAAACACATGTAAACACATATGTTCAAAGATCTGTGGCTTGTTTACTGAATCTCTGCAGACCGTCAGAGGGTTAGCTGATAAGAGCTCTGTTCAGTTTTGAAGCTGGGAGGAGTTATACTGGGTATTATGTGACGTGAACTGTGGTAATAAACTATAGTTGTAAATTGTAAACAAAATTATAAAGGGGGAGGAAAAATGTCAGTCTAGACATGCATGTGAAATTAGATTTCAGCAGCAGGGGGTAGTCGAAACAAATCAGATTCCACCAAACACTTTCGGTATAGTACCCTTGAAACCCATACCTAACTGTAACTACATGTATCGAAACCCTAGATCTGTTTTGTGTTTCCACCGCAGATAGTACTCGTAGGGGGGGTTGTTACCGGATGGTAATAGCCACGTCAACTGCGTAAGTTTCTTGACATCATATCCAGCCCAACACAGTAAACAAAGGGACATTATAAAGGACATCATTCATGTTCTTTCTTCTCAGTATGTGGCTGTTAATTACAACATGGAGACAAACTTTGTTTGAGAAGAGGCTGCAGGCAGCAAGAAAAAATATTGCTGGATTGTGGATTGAGTCCTTTGTCACGCAAGAAGTGACGACAGTAGTGTTTCTAGCTCCAGTTCCGGGCCAGTGTGCTCGGTCAATGGAGTGGTCCTATTGGTGCCATCCACAACTTTGTCCAATGGAAACAAAAAATTAATCAAAAATGCTGTAATATGTTTCAAAAGGCTTTTTTGTTGTTGCCATTTTTGCATAGAATAGTTCCAAGTGCACAAGATGAAACAAAAGTATTTTCAGTAATTCAAAACAAAACTGTACATATTCACAATACACACTTGTATAAGATAATTACAGATAAAGAAATACAACAGTGCTAGTCAACTCTGTCTTCTGCATTTGGCCCAGTTGTCACCTTATGTCCTCTCCTGCAGTACACCTGGTAAATAATCTTTTTGCATGCCTGATCCATCCCAATCTTCTGCAGATATGTCCACATATCTAGTCCAGGAATGCTTGTTAGCAATTGTAAAAAATACTGTAAAATGATGGACATGAGCGCTTTCATTTCTTACCTGCTCTTTATAGTGGTTAGAGTCACATGAAAATATATTCACAAATGAGACAAAAGGTTTATTATTTTCTGATTATTCTTTATATTTCACCAGAACGAAGTGAGGCGCAGCCGTTTGTTCTGTCGCTACCAAGACGGTAAGAGGAACCCCCGTCTTCTGCTGAAGCCCATGAAAGAGGAGGATGAGTGGGACAGCCCCTGTATCGTACGCTACCTGGACGTCCTGTCACATGAGGAGATTACAAAGATTAAGGAGCTGGCTAAACCCAGGGTGAGACGAGCAGCAAAAAATAAATCAGAATCAGCTTGGGGACTAGAATGATTGTGAAGCATTTGAAGCGGGGGTGGGGGGGGGCTGGTCAGCACAGACTTTCAGACAGGAGGGTGACACACCGTCTGGGCCTGGTGCCTTCCTGATCTTCTGTTTCTAAAAGAGCTGGCGAGGGCGTGGCAGGGGATGTAGTTGGTTGTTTCATGTCGGAGCGGGTGAGGGGTGTGAAATGTGGGGTCATCAAACCTGCAATAAAACACACTGAAGTTGTCGGCCAGTTGATGGCTCTCCACTGTGTGGGGGGATGGTCTCATAACTCCAAGAACAATGAGCAGAGAGTCTTGATGTTTGTGCTGATATAAATATATAAATTCTGCACTTAACACAAGACATGAGAGATTACAGAGAGGGAGAGAAAATTAGAGAGAGAGTAACTTAGAGTTACTTTTTTTTTCAATACCGATACTATACTTACTACTTATGGATTTCATTGTTTTTACAGTGTAACTGACAGATAAAGGGTCATTAATAATCCGTTGTATTGCGACAAACACAGCCAACCCACAACAAGTGGACTTGACAGTTCAGTTACAAAGTAGTGTATCTTCACCTTGTAAATAGGCCAGAGAAAGTTATTTACCTTGCATCTTGCTTCAAATCCTGCCTGCTCTACTGTAGTTGTAGGCTGGACTCTCAAACAATGCTCACAATGTGAATTTGCCTGGTCAACTTGATTTGTCAGTCGTTGAAAATATACAACATGTATGGTTTTTGGTGCATTCCTCTAAGAAAATGTACATGTGAATATCTACTGTGTTTAACACATAGATGTAATCACAGCATTGAACATCACGACCCCAAACAACAACATATTTAGTTATTCTAAAGCTAAATAAGACAAATACCAAGAAGAAAATCCATTGCCCATGAGCTTATCATATCAGATGCCGATAAAGTGCAGTTTCTTTTTATTAAAGACACATTCAAAATAAACTGTACAGACCAAGCATTCTTAAAAGTCTCAAATAGAATAAGAAATAGATATTCAGTATATGATATTTATAGTATAACATTAATGGGTGAGCGTACATGAAAAGACTTTTGTGGCACAACATAGATATACCATACATAAGAAATATGGAAAGAGTGAATAAACTGATGGGTAATGTTTCTGATGACAAACACTTGTTTTGTTTATTTCTCTGTGTTCTTTTTGTTTTTTAAGCTTGCCAGAGCGACTGTCCGTGACCCCAAAACAGGCGTCCTGACCACAGCCAACTACAGAGTATCAAAAAGGTAACTCTTTCATTTGCATTTGCAGTGTAAAACAAGGTACGCTAACCGTTTACTGTATTGCGTTTTTGTAATTATTTTGAGTGCCTGGAGCAGAAAATGTGACAGTTTTCAGATGTGCTCAAACTCATGAGAAAATAATGAGCCTTATATAATTTATAGGCCTCTGATAAAATTACTGTATACAGGACTGTAGTCTGTAGTCAGCAAAATGCAAGTAGGTTGGATCAGACAGAAATAACTGTTGGCTACAGGTGGCAAAAGGTGAACAGGTTTCTGGTAAGGACTGATTGCTGATTAGGAGCAGGCATCATGTTACCTGCGGCAGAAGAAGTCAAAAAATAAGCTAAAGAAGTTACATATCCATCCAGTGTTTATGTGTGTGCATGCATGTGTGCAATGTACTATGTGCTTATACATGCACATGTTTTCGTTTTTTCAGTGCATGGTTGGAAGGAGAGGATGACCCCGTCATTGACAGAGTCAATCAGAGAATACAAGACATCACAGGCCTTACAGTAGACACTGCAGAGTTACTACAGGTAATATAATACATACTACAGAATTACATTAATTACTACATCATCATGTCACATATTGTACAGAAATCTGATATCCCCTCTTCTTATTTTATCAGGGATAATAATATTCACACTCATAAGTGATATACACAGCATTTATCTGAGAGCAGTGTGTCAACAGTAGTACAAAATATGTAAATAGAGCAAAATAAGTGGACAAAAAGACACCACAAACATCACACAATAAGACAACGGATTACATTATATCCTGCCCACAGAAGGAAGGGGATTAAAGTGATATATAGGCTATATATATATATATATATATCCCCTCTGTCCAGGTTGCTAACTATGGAGTTGGAGGACAGTACGAGCCACATTATGACTTCTCGAGGGTGAGTTCAAGTGAGTGTGTGAGAGAGTAAGTGTGGGTGTGAAAATTGAAGTGACATGACTTGACAAATTTGCCTTAAGGGGCTTTACAATCTGTACATCTTTACGACACCCTATATCTTTAGACCCTCGATTCAGATAACGAAAAACTAAACTTCAAGAAGAGAGACAGAGGAGGGATCCCTCTTCCAGGACGGACAGACAGACATGCAGTAGATGCTGTGTGTACAGAATAGACTGACATAGTAAAAATACAATATTGAAAATCAGGACGACAAAATTATAGATAGATAGATTGTCAACATATATGAAGAATATGGATCAGGGATCACGTCAAGCAACTTCCAGGTGCTGCCAAACAGACCTGAGCCCACACGAGCTCCTCCCCACCATGGAGGCCCATCATGCACACCATTCACACAGGTAGGAGAAACAAACACACTGAGGGAGAGAGAGACAACCACACAGAATTAGTGTAAAATCTACGGTAGGATCAGGAGGTATCCATGGTTGTATTGCTGGTAACAGTGCAGTTGGACTAAAGTTTATTTGAGATATTTCTAGTTCTGCTGCTTTCTGTGTAACTGTTTCCTTCCTCTCCTTTTCCCCAGCAAGGCTTTAAATTGTCTTGTGTGTAAATGAACCAGGTAACTAAGTGAAAGCTGTATCCTTCTTATTTCTAGAGACATTTCTCCCATTTCAACTTGTTCTAGGGACAGTGCAATCTTTTCCTGGTTTGCAGACTGTTACTACTGCAGCAACTTTTCAGTTTTGTGGCAACTTTCCCTTCTCCCATATTTTATTATACAGTTCATGTAAGATGTCTTTAGATGTCTCACTAGGAGGATTTATCATAGATTTGGTCTTTGCTTGGTGAAGACCTCCTCGTTTTCATAAGAGCATGATTCAGTCTATGAAAAACGAAAGTGATATTAAACTTTGTTAAATCCACCACTTATCAAGCACGCTCCTCTTCCTAAAGTATTCCCAAATGTCCCTGACTTGTACACTTTGATGTTAGCTATGTTCCCTCTGTGTGTTGCATCTGACAACCATGTATGCATTTCATATGATCTATAGCTGTATGAACTATGTTCATGTTTGTTTTGTTACTGAATGATTTATTATATATATATATATATATATATATATCTCATCATTGCAACAACAATCTTTGTTTGTTATTGTATCACTCAGCCGAGGTTAAGAATGCACAAAATGGTGAAGATGATTCATGGTCTTTATCTTCTGTGGATGCCCTTTAAAGAAAAAACTGACTTTATGATTAATGCATCTTCTGCAGTACAAATTGTGTAAAAGTGCTCCATGTTATCTTCTTCAAGCATATAATTTAAAGCTATTGCTTTTTAGCTTAGATTAGATTTTATTTGCTGTGAGTGTAGTTAGTGCCCTTTGCGGCGGGCTCCTAGTGCGAGTCTTTTTGGTGATGGGTTAAATGTTCTAAACATCTGTTGCAGCGCCCTTTTGACAGCAACCTCAAGGTCGATGGAAATAGACTTGCTACCTTCCTAAATTACGTAAGTACATGTGTGTGCCAGCGGGCAGTGTTTTCATCATGTATTTTCAATTTTGAATTTTATCTTTGTAGAAAGATGAGCCTGATGCTTTCAAAAGATTAGGCACTGGAAATCGCGTGGCAACTTTTTTGAACTACGTAAGTACGTGCATCCAGTCGCCGTTGGTTGAAGGCCGGTCGTGGCAGTCTACGCCTTCTTCTATTTTTAGCTTCATGGGCATATGCATAAGCTCTGGTTCAATCTTGGACTTGGATTGATTGACTTTCATAGAGGCTCACTAATTGGCCTGAAGTGTGGCATTACAGTCATATAGTTAAAAATCTAGAATTACTTCATGTAACGGGGCAAGAGGCTGTAATATTTCTACCGATCTTTGGGAGATAGTGCTTAACATGGTGCAGGGTAAATATCCGATCACCTGGATGACTTGCTGAAGTAGACAAACATCTAAAAAATAAGTTTTTCTGTCAATCAGTTCCAGAACATATTGTGGAGAGTTTGGTTGGCTATCCCCCATTAACACGCTGATGTAGAAGCCACTCTTTATTTTACCCTTGCTAACACTGGGTTGCACAAAATAATATTATACTCAAAAAGAGAGAAAAAAAAAATGAGGTATGTCGTTGAATTGTCTTTCTCAGATAAGCAGTGATTGATTGAAGTTCACTGTCCACCCTGGTGCATGAACATAGGATGTGGACAGGATAACAGTAGGAACAGGACAAAATGCAATGAAACTCATGGTTACTGCAGGGAAATTATGGCCAGGCAGCAGCTAAATACTACAGAAATAAGATAACACAGTTCAATTCATGCATGGAAACAGAAGGAGTTTTAGATAATAGACATCAAGTTTGACTCATGGAGAAACGTACTATGGGACGCTACTGATCATCACAGCTAAGTAACATGATACAGATGAATTTCTTTATCGAACAGTGTGATGAGATTGTGTGTGGGATGGGTCACTTTAATGGACGACCATATTTCCTTTTCTTCGGTCTTGTCTTCTCTCTCTGTAGTGCACATAGCAACTTTCTTACACTCCACTGTTGTGTAAAAATGTGTCACGTGTCATTTAGTGCCCTTCAGGACCTTCACAGAACCTTGTTTTTTTATCATATAACACTCCAAAGCAATGATTTGGATTCTAATGAGCAACATGACATAACATAAAAACATTTAATTTGTCAGTTAAGTAGCATCCACTGGTATTTATGGGTGTATACCCGTATTCTCAAGGGATATTATTTTCATTATTATTACATGTGTTTCACTTAAAAGGACAATCTTTGAATGTTGACATTTCATATTTTACTTTGACAAGTAAAACAAGTATGTTTTGTGAAGCCACAAACGCAGTTGTATTATTTTTTTAATGTACTCTTGAGAATTGTTGAAGACCAGAGTGTATTCCATAAAGAAAATACAGAGGAAGTCTCCACCCAGCTTGTTATGTTTTCTCAGATGAGTGATGTCGAGGCAGGAGGTGCCACGGTCTTCCCTGACTTTGGAGCAGTAATCTGGCCGAGAAAGGTAATAACAGCAGTGTGTGTGTGTGTGTGTGTGTGTGTGTGTGTGTGTGTGTGTTTCTGTGTGCACTTTTGAGTGGATGTGTGTGTTGGTGTCAGTGTAATGATTAATGTGCAGCGACTCAGTAAGTTTTATTTTATTTAAGACCTGACAGACTGAAGATCTCACTGTGCATTCTGTTGTAAATTAATTGATGAAATTGTTTTTACTTTCAGATATATAGAAGTTTTACAAGTTGTTTTGATCAGACGAATATTTTTTTTTTATTGGCTAATCAACAAAGCCATGGCAATGTAAGCTCACAGATTGTAGTTTACTGTTAACTGACTTTTTTCACATGTATGCAGTTGTGTTTTAATGTTTTGGTTTTTTTTCATCTTTTTTTTTAATACAATGCTTATTTGCACGTTTTCACATGTGTTTTTTCATTTCACTATTTATTTAACTTTTTTATCAATTTCGTGTACACTTCCAACACAAACCTCGACACAAAATATAAGCTACATCTGAAATTACATACACCATCCAGGATGGAAAAGGAGCAGGGAGAAAGAAAATAACATAAAAATGAAATAACAAATTGAGTAATGGTCTACCACATATGCTAATGCTTTTAACAAACTTTGTGTTTGGGCCCCTTGATGCACACCTCAAAAGACACACATACACAAGCAGTGACAAAAGACTAAACACAAATATTACTCGTCGAGCTCATATCGTTCAATTAGTTGGTCTATATTTTCTTTGATTGAATAATAGTTGAACAACATTTAAGATGATTGACTCCACACACTGAAATACACATCTGCGTTAATGTATTATGTGCACACTGAGTTTTAAAGCCACACCTCTACACTGTAACTTAAGTATGGTAAAGTAAGTGAGAAGTACAACCTCTGAAGTGCCCTATAGTCCAACATATACTTTGCTTTGTTCACAATTGCAATACTTTTGGACAATTTTGACTTTATGTAAGCTATGTGATGTTTCCAAGAAGGCGTATGGTCTATAATTACCTCTAGTATTATACTACTCTCTTTTATTGTGAGCTTATTTTCAGATGTATCTAAATATTCATTGACGTTAATAACATTTGCATAAAGCCATCTACATTTGAAATAAGTAAAAAGTTATCTGGCCGCTTTACATATGCACTAAATTGATGGTGTAATGATGATCATTGGTGTAATAATTGCAGCAGCTATTGATGCTGTTCAATACATGGCATTTCAGGATCGACATCATGTTCAAAATCATACATGCTCTTATAGAATAGCACGTGTACGCTTGTACTACAATTGACCTAGGATGTTCTGTCCCATCCTCAGCCCAAATGCCAGATGTGTCCTTAAATTTTAAGTTCCCCTCTTATTTCCAATTTCTCACATTTGTCAGTCATATTTGCCTCATAATGTTCATATTCAGTAGATCCTCAGATTCCTCCTGGGGAAGATCTTCACATTTTACGTCCACTTGACTTGACTGCTTTTGTTGCAGTACGGTCTTGTTATGGTTTTTCTTTTTTCAGTGTGGCAAGCAAGAACATAGTTGGCAAGCAACCATAAGTCTTGAGGAACATGTGGATCTGTATATAGCTGCTCTCAGCTTGAAGCCAACGCTGCTCCGAGTCGTCTTTATTCCAACATCTGTTTCATTGCTTGTTTGGTCCTAATGTTCCTTCTCTCTTTTGCACATTTGACGTTACCATAAATTTTGCATTTGTGTTATTTTTCCACAGGGAACGGCAGTGTTTTGGTATAACCTGTTCAAGAGCGGGGAGGGAGACTATAGGACCAGGCATGCAGCCTGTCCTGTCTTAGTAGGAAGTAAATGGGGTGAGTTAAAATTCAGATTCATCACAATTAAGTATTGATTGGGATTAGAAAACAGCTACATCCTGACTGGGTAAATAAATAATCAAAGTCATAATAATGTGTTCCACAAATTTTGTTCGTTTTGTAAAGACAATTTGCTTTGAATCATTCATTTATATAACAACATTTTGTAAAATGATATGATTTTATCACCCCAATATGATTCTATAGAAAGTCAAAATACTGGTTCAGATGAGCCCTTTTTGCTGCATATTAACAATGATAAATTCTATTTATGATATTCTCCTATTTATATGGTGGCCTCAGCACTGAGTGTGGCACTGTGCAGCAGTGCTGTAGTATTGGACATTGTTGCAATAATTTAAGGTCCAGTTCTCTTGATATTTAAAAAAAATCTAATTTCACTGTTGACGGTGGTGAGACCCAACTTTATCTCTGTTTAAAAGCCATATGACCATAATAGATAAGCAGATCTCACAAGCTGATTTTAGCATAGTAAAATGTTGAAATTATTGTATTCGGTCCTCGAAGGCCAGCTGGTGTCATTCTCTGATATTCAGTCCATATTCTCAAGTCTTTTATTTCATATTCTCCTAATAAAAATCACATGTGAGCATCATGCTTGACTCCCTAAAAGCACAAAAATCCTAAAAATGATTTTCACACAGATTTTAATAACTGATTTTTAATTCTCACATAGTTTTTAGTATTAAAATAAACACTGAGAAATACCCACATTGTTTTTTAACAAATCACAATAAAAACCTCTACAAACAATTGATACCCTCACCATAAATTAAAGGAATATGGTCACATGTAAATGTTTGTTATTCTATTACACAGATGTTACTCAACTGGTTCAGCTGTTTTTTTTCCTGTTTTGTCAGTGTCAAACAAGTGGATTCACGAGCGAGGACAAGAGTTCAGGAGACCCTGTGGCCTGACAGAAGTGGACTGAAGTTTGACCCACACCTATGGAACATGCATACACACTCACACACACTCAGTAGTGCCTTAATTCTGGCAATGATGCAACTCACAGACATGTCCAACACTTTAGCGTTCTCTCCCTCAACTTGTCTACATGATCGCTACATGACTTATGAGGAAATAATGGCACTAGTGTGTGGGATCTGGCTTCATAATCTCTTTTCTTTTTGTACCAGAAGATACAGAACTCAGTTCTCCATCATGCATCCCCACTCCACCCCCACTTAATTAAATAACTGACTTCAAGAATTTAATAAAAGCGTGTACTGTAAATAGACTTAACTAATGACATTTAAAAGAACTCAAAACTGGAACAGTGCAATCTTGGTTTGCCAGTGTACACCCATGTAATAGTCATTTGAATCCAATTCAAAATTCAGTTACTTGTAGATCCAAATGTGTGAACCCTCCATCTCTTTTTTTTCCACTGATACTGAAAACTACTTGTTTTTCTGTCAGATGAACTGTTTGTACCACACACTGCTCCCTTAAACTTAAGCGAAGTTCAGTTAAAAATACCAAAATGAAAACCTTTCCAAGTGCCGCCAGAGCAGGTTATTCAGATTTATTTCAACGTAATATGCACATTTCTTAAAGAATAGGTTTGACTTCCATACATTTAACATATTTATGAATAAGAAGCAGCAACCAAGTGAAGAAAATGTTTGATGTTTTGATAAATAATGAAAAATTTAAAACTGTTTATGGTGACTCAGACTTGTGGATCCAACTGTAGACTTTGCACCACATTCAGACATCACAAACTTCACCAGAGTTGTCTATTACCTCTGCTACGTAACGCTACAACATGAAGGACTGAAAACAAGTTCATAAGTATTTGACTGCCAACTATAAGAAATGTCATGTTGCAAAACCTCATTGGCTGCACAATACAGCTGTGGGCTGGTATTGGCTCTATTTAGAGGTTCATTTGGGAACTAGTCAAAGAAAAACAACTTCTCTCGGCTGGTTATTGACAATAAAAATAGAATTGGCTTTGCTGCATCTTCATTTCTAACAGCTTTATCATGTTCAAATTAAAATGGCGTCATACTCCTGTCACTCCATTCTTTTATCATTTGCACCAAAAGTGTTTTATTCTTCTTCAAACCTGACAGAGAAATACATTTCCTCCAAATCATGTCCATGATGTTTTTATTTATAGTGTTTAAATTATTACGCTGTTACATTGTGTGCTCTTTCTACAAGATGGCAAACAAGCAAGTCAATAAACAGTGTCTTTATTAAAATGTTTGTGTCTTCATTCACTATTTCACATGGATTCTCACTCTCACTCAACATTTCCTTATTACCCAGGATGATTTATCAGACAGAGACTCAACTGGATCTATTCATTTTCTGCTTCCAGCATTTCCCTATGAGTCCAACAGCCTTTGCTGAAGCTTAATGGTTGTATTGGTTTTTAAAGGACCATACCAGTGAGTTTACAGGTTTGTATATGTGTGAGATATATGTGATTTGAAAAGTGTGCAAAGCTTAAACTCACACTGATAATGTGCTGATGAGAATACCTGAAACAGCAGAGAGAAAACACAGCAGTAAGTCAGTAAACAGGGGAAATAGAGTGAAGTAGGCATATAGCATCTCCAGTGGGATTTGCTGGAAGCCCCTACACACTCCTTTTAAGCATTAACAATGTGTCAGTTGGGGAGTGGGGAAGTAATCTTTCATTCTCTTGTTTATAATCCGGATCTTGAGACACATGGCTATTTCCCTTTCCATACAGATCACTGTGCATAAACCCGTTGAGCTACTCATCCAGGAAGACAGTCTTTGAGAAGCTTTCTCAAATTTACATGTGAATTAAAGTTACCAAACACCCCGTAACACAGGCAGAGATATTACATTGTCATAGGAATTAAAGGGGTTAGTCAAATGGGCCTCCAACAGATTGAAAGCGATTGTATTGTTTAATAGCCTGTCTGGGATTTCCTGAGCTCTATTCACTCTTTTGTTGTCACTCAGACCTCTTGATTAGCCCAGCCCACAACCTATTGTTTTAGTCTGCCACGGTGGTACAAAACCTTGCTGTGAATGTCTGTCTTCAGACGAGATCTCATGACTGCTGTGAACTCTCCCTCCACAGCGCAGTGAATACAACTCATCTGAACCAGCAACAGAATTGGACCTGGAGACCACCAGGGACTGACCCATCCAGATCTGTTCTAGTAAACGTTGTCTGACACAACTAACTGCCCCTTTGATTTTGGATTCTGATGTGATGCCTGAGGGCTCTGGTTGCAAATTCCTGTGCCTCTAAATTGTGTTGATAAGCCATGTAGTCTGGTGGAATATTTATCACTGCTTTTCCTCCGAGCAGGTTTCTTTAACCACTTCCTCACTCAGCAGCTGTCATGACCTCTAGATAAATGCAACAGGGGAAGCAGGGGAGAGCACTGTCCTGCAGTGATGAATGTATTAACTAGCAAAAATTAAGATTAATAATGTTTGTCTAAATGGCAATAAGCACCTGGGATCACCAAAGGAAAAAGCTTCTAAAATCTTCTAATCCTAAATGTATCTATGAGTGAAGATGTTTGACTTTGGCCTTTGTGATCACTTGGACTACTTTCTGTACCATTTGGGCAGGCAATGATAAGTTTGGCTATATTCTATCTGATCGGCCCCTCTTCTCCTCCAGTTATAATTGATTTTGACAGGGCACTAGTAGGATCGAGACTCAATGGCCGATGATAATCAAAAATGCCCCCCCCCCCATTTTTCGTCACACTTTGTCAGTTTTCATATAAACATCTTATTCATGCCTGCTGTGCAAGGCAGTCCGAACTTGGAGTGTTTTACATGACTGCTTTTCTCAGGCCCAGGGGAACTTAATTGAATTGCCAGAGCTGAAAAGTGCACTGGCTGACATAAGGACATGATTGAACATATTTACCTACTCATGAACTGAGTGGGGTGCCTGCAGCAATGGAGGAGCATGGCAGGGGGATTTTGGCTCATTGCTCCACTGAGATGGATCAAGGGGAGTGTGGTGATTCTCATGGTCATAAACCTCATATTTTAGTTTTTTCTGACAATGTATTCAATAATGATTTCATATGGGTGATCACATATCAAACCAGGGAGAGAGTGCTGCTCTGCTGTATGGACAGCTAGCACATCTGGCTCAGAGGCGCAATAGCATAAATCATTACAAAACAAATGAAAGCCTCTATTGGAGTTTTACAGGTTGTAAACACATTCTGACTGTTTGACCAATGAAGACCCTCAGTAAATTAATTTTTCATCAATCTCAACCAGATTACACATGGTGACTTGGATAATACCACTGGTTATGTTAATTTCTGAAAAATATATGAACTTTTTTATCAATTTTGCACAGCCTAAAGCTGGCTTTGTATGCTTTTTTGCAGCTGATGCATGATACTCAAGGTCTTTATCAGTTGTCTTCTCATAAACACACGTCATCTCATGCGGACCTATCGCTTTTGTTTCAGACTGTTCACTGTAGCTTACTCAATGTCCTGGAACTTGCTGATGCAAGGCACTCCCAGGCTGTATCAATGGGCTAAAGGAAAATGGCATCAAAATGAACAGTAATCTTGATCTAATTTCACTATTCTTGCATCTCATCATGAACATTCAGGTGCTCCTTTCTGGAAGAAGTATCCTAAAACTGAGCATACACCACAGCATAAACCTATGTTGCATGTTGTGAAAAATGCTTTTAATGTTGACATGCTATAAGCCGATCACAGTTCATATTGATTCTTTAATGTTACACAGATGTTGAATAGTAGACTTATTCCCAAATGCAAGACAAATGCTGCCAAAGAGAGGTCAGGATCAAAGATTTTAGCCGTGGAGCATCATACTTAACTTATATTTCACACCAAAAGGTGGTGTATGCAGGAAATCTAAGTGTACATGAACAGTAATTTTCAGATGTATACACTGTATGTATACATCTTGTGCATCTTTAGTACAAGCTTTTAACACGTCACGTTTCCTTACTTAATTAATTGAAGAAATGCCTTTTTTGAACTTTGAATAATATATGCTGCTTCTAATTTTCTTGAAGGTTAGTGCTGATTGACATGATTATTAGCAGGTGACTTTTTATTTACTTGAAACATAGAGTTGATGCTTTTGGAGTAATTGAGAAATTAAATTTTGCTCTGGCACTTCAACAACTAGCAGCAGTTATAGAATCAGCAATAGCCATAACAACAAATAAGAGTCACATTTTCCCGTCTACCTCCCTCCAGTGTATTAACAGAAGAGAGAAGGTCTCTGAAATTTCTCAGAAAACACTGCCTGTGGATATGAGGAGATGCCAGTTCATGTCCCATGTCAGACCAACACTTTGTTCCCCAGACTTTAACCCATACGTCACCTTTTCCTGAACTTAACTTTAGTTGGCATGCTTGGATATTGTTATTGGATATTGGAAAGAGTTATTTTAAAGTCACTAAACATAATCTGGTTTGTCTCAGTCAGTTAAATCAGTGATCCCCAACCTTTTTTGTTTGACGTAGTATTTTAGACAGGCCGTGCATATATTTATGCATTCATGAATATATATACTGTGATGGTTAGAGGTTACAGGTAGTACACATAAGTAAATAAATAAATAAATATATATATACAAATACTGTTATGTATGCAGGTATAAATGGTAGTAATAAATATATATAAACGGACATGTAAATAGGTAGTAACCAGCGTTGTCTTGCCACATCAAGGGACCCAAAAATTGTTCTTTTTTTTGTCAGATCTCCACGTTTGTTCCTGGAAATACACCAAAGAAATGTAATGAAATGTCATGTCCTGCTGCTTCAACATGATTTTTGATCATGACATTTTTATGTCTCTTGACACAGCTTAAGTTCTACATGAAGACTTGAATGTGTTTGATGTTAAATATTATAATCTCTGGTAATCTTCCTTTTTTATTATATCAGTAATTAATACATAGGTTCTCAGCTCTCAGATATAGCTCCTCTTAAAAGAGTAAACTATCTGAAAAAAAATACATGTATAACAATCTTTGTGCTTGTTTATGAGCTGTATAAGTCTCTACCCTTGTAATTTAAGTTTCACAAATCTTTTATTTTCTGAGTGGCTTTATGGCTACAAAATGATAATGAATCAGTGAGCTCAGCTCCACAGACTTCCTCCCTCTGCATCTCCTGACATGAACAGATGATGGACATTTGTGAGGCTGTGAGTTTGTAGTTTAATGTGGGAGGCATGGGGAACTAAATTCAAGCGTCAAAGCTGCAGAGGTAAAGATGAACTTTAGGTCAACATAATACTGGAAATCTGCCATACATCAGTCTTTAGTCACAGCTGTGTACATGTGGCAGTGATCAAGTGTGTACCTCGCTTCTCCAGAACCTACATATTCTCTGAATCTACATTAAATCACTAAACCCTTACAAAGCAGATGTTTTGGGAGTGATGTGCTGAAACACCTCAATACTGGGTATGGATGATAACAAGCCAAGTCTGTGATGTCGCCATAGAAAAAGGCCACATTTATGAAAAAAGCCAATTCTGGGTCAGTTACGTTAAAGATGAACAGTCCTTCTTTTACATGTACAGTCTGACTTGTTTTCTTAACTGTGTGGTTTAGATTTAAATAACACAAGCAGATTAGAGTGACTTGGTACTTCCAATTACCCCTCTACTGAATAAAAACTGATTTTAGAAGTTCGATATGAAATGAATTTCATGACTTGAGTCTTGTCTGCTATATTTGCAAATTAATGTCAAACATAACTCCTACAAGAGGAATACTGGGCTCAGTAAAGACCACCATTGTACCTGTGACACAGTTAAAAATACTGCAAAATACAACATGGCTTCTCTTTACCATCTTTTTGTCCAAGTTTTGAAGGACTTATTCCCTTGTCTCTGTCCCTCCGTCATTTTTACATTGTTTGCTAACAGTGTTTCTCATTAGAAAAATATTTTTTCAACTTGACTGATTTTCTGATTTTTTAAGTGTTGGGAATAACGCATTTGAAAGTATCCTACTTTTGACATTAACTGGTACTAACGCATTATTTTTTAAATTAAATAACTAAACTATTAGTTAATTGCTGAAAGGCTCGTTACTGCGTTATTTTTAAGTAGCTAACAGTTCGGTAATCTAACTAATTTTGGCCAGCTGCAGTGATGCGTAGTCTAACGTTACACTTCCTGTTTATGCGACATGGCAGCACCAAGCTAGCTGCTCCGCCGCCGCAGACCCGGGCACAAGTCATTCATGCCACTTCGCCCAAGCAACCGAGGCTGGATTTTCATCGCTGGGCTCAGACTTCTGCGACCCGGGGACAATTTACCTAATAGCCTGGTCTATTATACATATGCAGCCTCTCTCTACTGTCAAGTCACCCGCTTTCAGGCAGTTGGTTAGCAAGATACCCCGTCCAGGCGTCCAGGTGAAAACTATCTGTCACAATCAAGTTGATCAAAAGTCTTCATCAGTGGCGTGGCGTAACTTTTCCACTAGGTGGGACTACTAAATCTTAGCATGCTATCCGCCAAACTGTCACGTAAAAAAATAAATATGCTGAGAGTCTCTACCGCGTTTTGGTGTCATTTACGGAAGCGCTGCTTCTGTCCTCTGTTGTCTATGTAGGAGTTTGACACACACACAATTTACAACCACGAAAAGCAAGCAGGCTAACATAAACATAAAGCTTTGTTTATGTTCGCCGGAGCAGGCCGCCGTAGAGAAACCAAACTACGTGACGTGTTCTGTCTGTCTGCCTGTCTGTCTGCCTGTCTCTCTCCTCCGCTCCGTTTCAGTACTTCTTCTTGCCACTTGGGCTGTGTTGCCAGGTTGGTTCAAAAACGTAATTATTAGCCAGAAAATAATATCAGTATTGGAAAAAATAAGAAAAACATCTGCACCATGACAAACCAGGCTAAAGTTTTGTCAACCCACCCAAGCTAATGTTTACCGACATGAAAGCATTTTACAGCCACATAAATGGCCGGAAAATCGCCCAATTTGGCAACATTTCTTGGGCGGAAAAAAGATCCAGTTATTTTCTGGTGCCGTGTCAACCAATCAGGGGCCACCAGGGAAAGCATAACAAAACATATTACGCACATAGACAAAGACTGTAGGTAACGCTTTTTTATGAGTCATCGCACGTTTCTGTTATAATGTATGATTTATGTGAGAGTAACAACTTAAATGTATACACACACACACACAAAACACAACAATAACATTAACAATAACTCTTTTTCATTAAAATATGTATTTCACAATTGTAATTGCAGGAGGGGCGGCGTCCAATGCCCTCAATGGACCACACGCCACTGGTCTTTATATAAAAAACTAACTAACTTATTAAGTTATATATCACAGTAACACATTCCTTTTGGTGGAAGTTACCCTTTTAAGTAATTTTGTTACCTTTTAATGAGGTAACTAGTAGACTAACTCTATCTAATCTAGACTATTTTTCAGTAGCTAGCACAACACTGGTTAGTAGTGATTATATCAAATACCGAACTGAAGGAAAATGCACTGCTATTGTTGAAATGTTTAGGTCAGTTTGGTCAAGTTTGTACTATTACTTACCACTTGGAGTGGCATTAGTACCCCGGCGTACAGGTACCGCTGGTTGGAAATCAAGAGTGAAATCACGCTTCAGCGGTCCATACCAGTAATTTTTGGATACTTGAGCCCAATTACAACAATGTTAATTCGTGTTTACTGTACTTTACTGTTTACCGTGTTAATAAGGCATACTTTTCAGATGATCAGTCTGTACATAAAACTTGCTTACCACACAATGATAATGTACATTTTGGTGAAAATAAAAACAATCATGATTTCCTCTGTGGTGGACTATCTGTCATGTTATCCATTTGCTACTTTCTCATTTAGTAGCATCTGTTATTCAAAAATAAGTCTCCGTAAATCAGCATTGAAGCAAATGAAATAACAAAGCTTTAGCCTGCATGTTTTTTCAGTGTGTTTCGGTCAGATGAGTCTCACCACATCGAGAAAACGTTAACCCAAGAATGGTTCTGTTTTCTCTGACCTTCCTGAAAAAATCCTCTCATGTCCTGCTGCTTCAACATCTGTGTGTTGTAATGATTTATAATGTAGGTAATGTATCTTGACATTTTGTCTCTTGAGTTATGTAATGGCTGTACTGCATGTGTTTCACTTCATACATTTCTACTCTCTATTATTGTTCCTTTTTGATCTGGAAAATACATTTGGAGAACATGGACTTCAAGTGCTTTACAAGTAATAGACAGTGATGATAATATAAAACAGAGACAGAGCAAGAAACAAAACCCTGCCAAAGAAATAGCGGCATACTCCAGGAAGAGGTCTGAGAAAAGTGGCTTCCATTGTGGAAAACAACTGATTTGAATAAACCCAATAAAATAATCTGTAAAGCCAGCACAGATCCAATAATCAGGTTAGCTCAAGCCTGATTAAAAAAAAAAAATTAAAATAAGTGAACAATCATAGCTTGAAATGCAGACCCAAGACCTGTGTTTTTCAGCATTTCGATTTCTGGGAAACAAGCAGAGAAGAAGTAAGGTGACAAACATGGTTAAGATGTGCTCAATGATCAAACTGTGTATGTGCTGTGGAGCACATTAACTTTGGGCAAACAGGTCAAAATGTATTAAAACTGACTTCAAGAACAGAATTCCATAGTTCTGATTTATTACCATGCTTGTCAAGTTGAATGTACAACCACCCATTGGGCTGTTGTCGTAGACTATGCGAGACTATTACGACACAGATGTCAGAGGTGGTACATTTTTCATTTTAGGGAAACTGGAGGGAGTCTGACCTGAAAGGTTCAGGGGCCCTATACTTAACGGAGAAACATGCCTGGCATTATACTGAAGACAAGGTAGATGTTGTTGTCCTTTGCTGTCCAGAGGCCCGAAATTCCAGCATATAGTTTAAATTTGATTCATGATGATGGAGATGAAGACTTGCATGCCTGTACATTACATAAAGTATAAAATGCAGAGGCAAAAATCAAAGAATGCAGTTATTTACTTCAAGTTATGAATGGCCTCTCTATTGCAACTCTATTTCTATGTCTTTCAAGTCGATTTCCCTGGGAGTTTTGATCTGAAACACCTGCTTTGCCATAAATGTCAGTCATGTAATGTTGGATTATCACGGACCACATTTTAACATGTCACGGTCAGAGAGCACAGGTGTAACTAATAAAGTGAATGATGGCTGAATTCCATTTAGCAGCTTCAGCTAATCTTGTTATTGTGCATTTTGGCTCACTTGAATACAACAAAGCCATCTTTAAGGCGATCAGTGACACTTGTGCTTTTCCTGGTATGACAAGTCACAATATCTGCTGTGAAAAGGGTTAATGCATACTTATTGAAAGCAAGATGCTTGTATTTGGACGTCATTGTAGAAATTAAGCTTAATGACATAATAAAGTGATCACATTAACTTACACCTAATAATTTTCACCGTCTGCCATCCCTGATTATTAGTTTGCATACAGGGTGTAGGCAAAAATACAAACTATAGCAATAACCCTTCAAAAAGACACAACAAAGTACCAGGTTCTTGTGTAAATGGTGATATTTATTCTTGACCAGCAGTCCATTTCATCAATATCATATGCTGTAGGTGTACAAACACACCTCTCTAACAAAAATGGCTACTGACAAAGTAATAATTAAAAATCACCACTTAATCTGCTGTGTGTGTGTGTGAGGTAAGGACAGTACTGTGTAAATATGTTGTAAGGCACTTACCATAGTTTTAAGAGGTATTTTATATATAAGTCGTACAGTATATAACACTACATACAACGCTTAAAGGGTGCATACATGATATTTAGATACAAATATACTGCAGTACTACACAGGGCAACATCACCAGCAGCTGAATTTACTCCCTGCTTCAATGTGACTTTCATTTCGTTTCCAATGTCCTATTATTTCATCCCTATATGTTGTTGAAGATTTCAAACAAATACATCATAGGCAATTATAGAATAAAATATAATTGTGTAAATGTAATTTTCTTTCCTAATGAATGAACAAGGGATCAGTTGTAGGTTAAATGTGTTTGGCTATGCACAGCATACATGTGATTAATCACTTTGAGAGCTGTTTCTAAAGGTTACTTCTCTTCTCTGTAAGCAGGAATAGATCACTTCACTTTTAGCAAAGAACTTTTACTTTTACTCCTAAGTTGCCTCTTTTTAGAGCATCCTTCTTAGAAGTTTGATGCATACTGGTCTAGAAGACCGCACGCTAATTTACTCTACACGTCTCAGCTGAAAAACTGTTTGTTTTCACTGAATGATTTCCCCAGCGTGGGATAAAGGTTTGAGCTCTGTGTGGGAAGTGGTGCCATTGGTTCCCAATGTAGGAAGACATTTTTGTTTCATGGGGAGGTCGTCCACAGGCTGGCAGAGCAAGAAGAATCGCTGAGAAAAAGAAGAGATACAAGAATGAAGTGAATTTCTGAGTAGCTGAGAATCATACATATTGCGTTCTGCATTCCTTTGTGCACGAGGCGTGATTCTTTGCACTATTAGAATGACAAGACTATTTGTTGTACAATGTACAAGTACAATGACAATAAAGCTCAACTGAATTGAATTATATGAAACTTTGAAAAACAACTATTTTCTTACACCCAACCAATACAATACAATAGAAAGTTGATACAATACATCTGTGGATTAAAGGATGATATTCTATATGTCAACAAATCCCATGAAAAGACCAAAACCAACAATGTGTTGGTCCCTTTCTCAATACTTTCCCACTCTATGGCTCTCAGCCCCAAGGCCATTCATTCCACCTGAAAGCGTCTTTAAAAACAAGGTCACAAATGAACAGTTTCAGTTTTTAAAAGAGCTTAATTTCCTGAAACAGCTGGGAAAATGTTACTTGATTAAAAGTAAATATGGAAAATTTAGCAGACTATTTTCAGCTGCAGATTAATACAGGATACTGTATGAGGGATAAAGTCAGAATCAACTACATGAACTTTGGTAACAATACTTGTTAGTAGGATGAATTAATGGTTGGTTTTGCTTTTTTAATAGCATTAGTTGACAATAAGAAAAATGTATAATATCACCAGACTTATACTTTTATGCAGGGAATGACTTCTTACATTCAAAAGTTCCAATGTTTTCCAAGAAACATATTCCCACGTGTGCTTTCTGACAACCCCCGGTCCCATTACAACAGCCAAGGTTTAAGTGAGGCCAACACAAATACACTCAGCTGTAACACTGATCCATACCACAGAGCTCTTGATGAATGTGGAACATTCTTCACAGCAGCACAAAATGCCCATAATCTATTTCAGAATTTGACAGTTACTGATCAACATCAGTGAGTCAGTGATCATTTTGCCAGAAGCTGAGCTTTCTAGTGTAACTTTGTTTTTTTAACAAAATTCACTAACAATACCTTTTATAATTTATAATAACAAGAGGATCATGCTCACCTGTCGAAGAGTGCCTTTTCCCTGCCTCATTTTATGTAACACAAAGAGTGGGATGAGGGAGAGGGAGATGGTGGCAATGAACCAGCCCAAGATGTTGGCCCAGAGCGGATAAACATAAGTGTTACTGAACTTCAGAGGGGAGTATTTGACAATAGAGAAGATGAAGGTGCCCTGTGATTAGAGGAGACAAAGTAGATTAATGTTAAATGTCACAGTCAGTAATTACATAACTGTGAAACTCAAAAGACAAGGCACCTACTTCAATTAACCCTAACCTCACAACTTCTTCTTCACCATAAAGTCATTACATACTGGAAACCTTATAATAAAAACATCTACTGTAGGACTACGGGGAGTTAATATGAATATGTATCCTTTCATGAATATGGGATGTGAGTTTCTGCTGGGAGGGATTGCAAGTTCATTTCAAGAGTTAAAAGGGGAAGAGGTAAGACAGATGCTAAAAGGATATCACAATGTAATAAATCCACCATCTCTGTGTGTGTATTCACAGCTGTGTGTGTCAGTGCCTGTGATTAATCTGTGCATAATTCTCACTGGGTTGGACCTCCTTTTCTCTCACGAATGTACGCATTCCACATAACATCGCACATGAATCCTTACAAAACAGAAGATGGGAGTGATGTAGCACCAGCAGTACTTCATTAATGGGTATGGACGATAACCAATCATGTCTGTGATGTTGTCATAGAAACGGTCAGCACCTTTAGGGAAAGGAAAGACATTAAAAAGGTCAAACTTGTCTTTGACATGAATTTATCAGCATACCAAATGTGCATCCTGTGGTTTTTGCCCCGTAGAAAACAGTTTATCACAATCTGAAGAGGAGTTGTGTCTGTTCTGTCAACAGGATATAGTCTTCACGTACGTACCGTACACCCAGGCAATGCTGACAGACTGGCAGAGGGAGAGGAGGAGCAGGGTGGTGCCGCTGCAGACATGATGGTCCAACAGCTGGAGCAGGTACATCCCTCCCTAAAAAGCAAGGGCAGAAGTAAAAATTACAATCAATGTAACTGTTTTTTTAAATAAAGATTTTCTTCCAAAACTGATCCTACAGCATAGTCAGCATCTGCATATCAGCCAGGGTCCCGCTAAGTAAGTAAAAAATGTGGGAACAAGCCCCAAACGGTCTTTTAATAAATGTAATTAACATCAGACAATTAACAAAACAAAAATAATAAGCCCGGCCATGACCTTACCCAAATCCTAACAACAATGACAAACACCCATGATCGCATTATCATTATTATGTAGCACCAGTTAACAGTCAACATTAGCGTCAACGTCAGCGAACACATTATCAACAAAAGGTTTTCTTACAGATATTCTGAGCTTCCATCTTTAAAGACGGGCATTAATCCTCTATTCAAAATGGTGCATTTAGCAGTGTAGCAAGTGTGTATTATTTGTGAGAGAGATGAATTTGCGTAACGCGAAACATCAGAAAACTGGAAAGAAAGAACCTGTTGGAGGGTTTGGCAGGCTTCCCTGCAAGCCCTCTAGCAGAGCAACAGAGAGTCTAGAGAGTTTAACATACAAAACGTGCTCATCTTCATGTGATCCAATGACCTCCATGGGGCAAAGAGCTTGCTAATAAGGCAGTAGCAATTTGTTTTGGTCAATATCCCAGTCAAATCAAATTAAACAAAGCCTTTAATTTCACAGTTGTCTTGCAGACTGTGCATTTAAACTGCAACCAACATCTTCAAAAGGAAGTTCAGAATAGGTGAAAAGGTGAATTAGAGTCTTTTTAGTTTTATTCAAAAGATCCACGATAAACCCTCTTAGAAATAATTGAGAATCTTATAACTGATGTTAAACTTGTTTAGCCTTGTTTGAGTTTAAACTCAAGTTTAAACTAATTTCAATCTTGCTAAAACAATGTAACATTATGACCAAACATATGAAATATATTGTTTAGAAATAGTAGCAATTCTGCAGGTGTAATTTTCAATCCACACTAACCAAGTGTTATGTGCTTATTTAAATGTAAAGGATTAAAAGGAATAGTTCAACAAATACAAAATAAGAAATACAAATATTTGCTTTCTTGACAAGAGTTAGATGAGAAGATTGATACCCCTCTTATATGTGTCCCTTGAATATGAAGCTGGAACCACCTGCCAGTTAGCTTAGCTTAGCATAAAGACTGAAAAGGAACTAGTCTGGCAGCCAAGAAGCCACTGCTCCAAACAAGAAATAGTCCAGCACATACATCATGTAACACCTTCTGAATTCTTAAGTGATGTTCAGATTGACTTGTTAGTTTTTAGTTGCTTTTATGCCACTGCTGCTTTCCTTTCTGAAAGATTTTACCAGATTCTAAAGCACATTAAGTGCTACATAAATAATATGGTTGGAAACACTGAGGACAGCCTAGCGAGTGTAGTACACGAACCTCAGTGACCAGGGAGAGTCCCAGCAAACAGCTGGTACAGCAAATAGCCAGCAGAAGCAGCTCACGTCTATAGCCTTGTCGCAGGTAAGTCGGGAACAGATCAACCAGTGATGTCATCAGACACTCTAGGCCAACAAACTGGAAGGAACCAGTTATAGGAAAGAGAGTCAGGGCTTCATTCATTCATTAATTCAATCATTCATTCATTCAGAGAGGTTTGGCTGGTACCTGACTGTCCAATCCAAGCAGAATGATCATGATGAAGAAACACACCGACCACACCTGGGGCATGGGCATCATGGCTACAGCACGTGGGTAGACAATGAATGCCAACCCTGGACCTACACACACACACACACACACACAGGATGTAAATTGGTCATTTTAATGCCACATTTGAAAATATAAAATGATAATAGAAACAAACACATGCAAACACTGAAAGGTAACTAAAGAAAAGCTGCAATGTGCACACAACAGACCTGGGAATGCCTAGAGCTGCAGCACCACTAGTTTTTGACCACTGTACATTTGACTCTTGATAATGTTGTCCACTTTCAAATCTCAAACACACAGTTCACACAGTCACCATAACGTACCGTATCTGCAGGGGTTTGACTACAGTCAAAGCATTCAACCATCAATGCATTTCAGTCGAATGAAAAAAAAATAAAACACCCCCTTTTGTATCACAGTGTGCTGGCTAGCTGCATTACTGCAGTGTAACACAGATGAAAACAAGACTTTGAGTCTGCAGCCATGCTAGTGTGTAACCAAATACAAACAAGCAGTGAATAGCTCCTATAAAATTAGCGGAATGGATTGTATTAGTGTTAATATTGGGTTTTCTTTTGATGCCAGCGATGAACTGCCAGCGGTGGTGCATTTGCAGCCAGTCTGCTGACAGTTTGTTGACGTGTCTAGAGCTCTTTTCACCAAGTGGGAGATATTGCAGTGTCCAAATTTCCAATATCTCCGACTGGGAATCACAAGTCGAGATGACATCAGCTTGTAATAACAGATTAAACAACTGACAACAAATGACTTGAATGTGGCATAAGTCTGGACCAATGTGGTGAACTGACTGACAGACTGACGTTGCCATCCCTAAAGCCACATTGCTAAAAATAAGACAATGTTCTATTTTCCAGCTGTAAGCAGCGAAGCCAGTCAAAGTGTCAAAGAGCTCCCATAAAGCAAAACTGTGTTGAGTGTTTGTTTGTTTCAAATAGGAATCAGTGACGGTTGACGCTTTGACTTGTGGCCTGCACTGCAGTTTAGGTACAAATGTCTGGGTGAGAAATGTGAGTAGCAGCATCTGAGACCTGCGGATGCAGTTATAGTTCCAGATGGTTGGCTAAAAAGTCACCACAACTCACGAATTACTTTATGATTGCCAAAATGTAGGTCATGAATTAATGTCAAAACTGACTCATTAATCTTTTTTGCTTTCAGCTCTACATTCCCAAAAAAAGAGAGAAGAATCAAGTCTACCAGAAAGCTCCTTAGGTAGGAATGATGAGGGGATAAGGATAAAGAAACATCACATGATTTGGCACAATTTCCACTGAGGCGGTGAGGCGGTAGTGTCTGTGCAGGGTGCAGTATCTGACAATATATACTACAAGCTCCCCCAAAAAGCCTCACAGGAAATGTATGAATATAGTTTGTCACTCTAATGCTCACTATAAAGTTGAACTTAACTGAGTCAGTACTTGCCTGATTCGGCTACTTCAGAAATATCTACTCCTTGTTCGTAGGTCATGAAACCCAAAACAGAGAAAATGGCGAAGCCTGCCACAATGCTGGTGGCACTGTTCAGTAAACACAAGTAGAAACAGTCCCTGAAAGAAAAATGAATACAGTTTTACAAATGTGTAGGTAGCTGAGGAGTGGATGGATGGATACAAGTGTTGCAGAAGTGGATGCTCATTTTACTAGCTAATGTTAATCAGTATCAGATCAGTATAGCACCTGTAACAGTCGTTGTTGTAAGTGTTGTAACTCCCAAGAGAGGTTAGGAACCCAAGGCCAACAGCATAAGAGAAGAAGATCTGAGTGCCAGCATCCATCCACACCTGAAAGGGTAAAAAAAAAACCTGTGTGTGTGTGTGCATGTCTCGGTGAGGAAACAATGTAGCCGATCTGCTCCAAAGATTGAATGTGCGTTCTTACCTGGGGATCTGAAAGGCGAGAGATGTCAGGGTAGAGGTAGTAAATGATCCCATCTATTGCCCCCGGTAGGGTAACGCCACGTATGAGCAAAACCAACAGCATAATGAAGGGGAAGGTGGCTGTGAAGAAGGCTGCCTGAAAGGAAAGAGGAAACAAAGTGAGTAAGAGCCAGCTTGCACCATTCTGTGTATTCTATATAATTGATTTGTTTATAAAATGTGATGGTGAAAAATGTCCATTTCAATTTCCTAGAACCCAACATGACGTCTTCAAACCAACAGTCCAAAACCCCCAAACTCTTTACTGTGACATAAACCAGAGAAAAGCAGCAAATCCTCACATTTGGGAGGCTGGAAGCAACAAATGCAAAGGCATATTTGCTTAATAAATGACTTCAATGACTAATCGAAGTAGTTGCTGATTAAACAATGGATCAACTAATCCATTAATTGACTAATTGTTTCAGCATTACTGGGGTGTATTGATCTTTAAACAATCAGATCCCAACGTATAAATGAGCATGAACTCAATGCTGCAAAATCTTATGGTATATGGTTATTTAATAAAAATATAAAAATTGCACCAATTGGCTCACTGTACTGTATATTAGCTGCAGCCAAGTTCAGTTAAGTTTTTGTCCTTGTATGATACCTCAGACAACACTGGACACATTTAAATGAGGGGCATATGTTTATTGGATTTTGTGTTAATGTGTGTATTTATTCTATTTATAAAAAAACTGGCCTCAAAGACACACCAAACATCTGCTATCTCTTATTACATGAAGACATGACCTTTTTACTTGTGAGAACCCCCAAAGATATAATGGATTCCCATTCCCTAATCAATGATCTTATCCCCTCAACCAGTGGTTTGCCCTGATTTTAACCATTACCATTTGTATTACCTAATCCCAACCACTTTGTCCCTGGAGCACCTCTGGCTCTTATCCCCTCATTTAGCAGTTCACCTTCACCTCAACCATATTATCCTGGATGCCTGACCGACATGGGGGGAGCCAGAGGAAGCCTAACCTAATCCTAACCATAACCAGATTTGTCATGCAAGCCTTGAAGGGAGTCTGCGTTGACTATGTTCCAAAAGTCTCACCCTCAAAACTGCAAAAGCCTTAGCCTTTACTCTGACCACAACCCAAAACCAAATAACTTGTAGCCTTAAATAAACTTTGGGGGCTTTTTGATGTCCAGAGCAGAGATGGGTCCTCAAAACACAAGTGGGCTCCCAGACACATTGTGGGGACCCACTTCTGACACAAATTGCGACACACTCGACTGCTGAGAGATGAGAGAGGTTTCAGGAAGACATCCAAGCCCCTGGAAACAATATGGAGACTATATTCATCTATCAATCACAACAATAGTGACTACTGCCAAAACAACCGCTGTGAACCCAGCCTAAACTTAAAACAATCAGCTGTGAAGAAAAACGCAAACAAGAAGCTGGACTTACTCTCAGTCTGGCAAATAAATGGATATTTATTACCATTCCTTTCAGGCAGCCGCCTCAGAGCACCTCTGGCCAAAACAGAACTCTTTCCTGGGTGCATGTTGTTTGTGAGCCCCTGACCTAAGACCATTTTCTATCATCATGTGATAGACTGTTAAATTTTTTTAATCTTGAATTGAATTGAACATAATGGCCACCTGATAACAGTAGCAATAAGTTAAAACCTTTCTGTTGGCCATCACAAGCATGGATGATGATACATTCCTCAGACAGTTCCTGTCGTGCTGAGAGTCACAGCACTCTGGACAGGTGCCGCCTTAAGTGGCTGTTTTACAAATCAAACATTGAATCTGATCCTGGAGCCTCTGGCCAAAACCTAGCTCATACTGTTCCATTTATAACACAGTGTTGATCAGTTCTGATGCTCATATCCCATGCTATCAATTTATTAACTGTCTGCTAAGGCACGTACTATATTAGAATTACCTATAATGCATTGTTGTTTTGTCTAAAAATATTCAATTTGACAATTTGTTTTATTTGTTGTGACAACTCATACTGCAGGGACAGTTCTTTCATGGACCTATAACTAGTTAAATGCGCCCCAGATGACGTAGGCTCAAAGGCAGGAAGTGTTTTAATCACTTTCTGGTGTTGGCCCTGTGTGTGTGCGTGTGAGTGTGCAAGGAAGGGCGTTCCTCCCAAAGCATTGGAGCTATGGAGATTTTGGCAATATAGGAAGCAATGAAATTTGAAATTGATGGAAAATTCATTCATTCATTCAGAGACACTTACGTCAAGGAACTGGCCATTCATTGCAAATTGTTTTGAAGTTAGCAGCAAAGACGCTGCTCTTTAGGGAGCTCTTAAAAAACAAACTCTATTCTTACGCAGTTTTCAGACATCTGGAAATGCACATGAACATTAGATATCAACAATGGGGAAAAAAACTCCGACACACAAGTAGGAGCAACAAGCGGTATTGGCATGTGGGTATCTGTGTAGTGGTGGTGAGAAATGTCAGGTTACAAGAGGCACTGTGTGTCGATGAGACAGATGATGAAGCATGAATAAAACAGCTGAAAGACTATCAGCTGATGCAAGCACAGTGTCCATTTTGTGCCTGAACTAACACAAATATCCATTTATCCTTCACAGGGACATTCAACAAAACATGGATGTAAACAACGTCAATAGTTTATAGACAGTTTTACAGACTGATCTGTAAAAAATTTACACTGGAGAAACAAACCCTGTGCAACCCTCTCCTACATCTGTATTTGTCTTAAAACTACGCTAACTATGAGCACATTTTGATCCTCTGATTCAGATATGTTGCCTTTACATGTAAATTTTTTACAAATGCTGAAACTTTATGTTGTAAATATTACTTTTTGAAGCATTTTAAGGCTTTTTTTAAGGCAAAAGTTGGGTGAGGATTCCAATGGAGGCCCAGCAGTCTTGTTAAATGAAGCTTTAACTTATCCCTTGGCCCTGCACTGCACCAAACATTTTCTGGCCCCCATGACAGACGACACCAGTCTCCAGCCTTGACCTAACTTAGCCATCATGCCTACTTATCTAGCTTCACCAGTCCTCTGGTACAAGAAGCTTTTCTTGAATTATGTCTCAATGGCCCTGTTACCACATACTCCCACAATACCCCTCTAGCAACTCCAGAAAAGGAGCGAATCCAGCCTCTCTCCAGGAGTTTGGTTCCAGACCCAGTACTATGCATAGAGGTGACTATATCTAGTTGGTACCGCGCCACCTCGCGCACTAGCCCTGGTTCCTTCCTCACCAGAGAGATGATGATGTTCATGTCCCTAGAACCAGTCTGCGATGCCAGGGGTCAACATGCCCAGGTCCCCACCTTTGCCTGCTGCTGTAAAAACCATGGCGTTATCTCCAACCTCTGTAAGTTCACAAGTGAGGCCTCATGTAAACCGTTACTTTACAGACTCTGTAAGAGAGATATTGATACTTCTTCAGATCTGGATTGACACACTATATGGATAAATATATCCCTGTCAAACAGAAGTCCGAACCATCAAATGATACACCATAATAGGTCTTATTTAAAGACATCACATTCTGTTACAGAAATTTAGGGGATAGGAGCAAAAGCAAGCTCATAAAAATAGTTAACACAGCTGGCAAGATTAAGAGACAGTTGGAGACTTGTCAGAGACAAATCACTTGAAATTCATAAACCTAAGTGCTGAAAACATAACTGACTGATAAACTCTTCATTTGGACCAGCATTTTGGGGAGTTTTTTCTTTTTTTACAAAAATGTGTGAAAGATTTCTGGATGTTGTTCAGTGTTTAAGCAGCTAACCTTTCCTGTTGACTTGATGCCCTTCCAAACACAAAAGTAGCAGATGACCCAGGTCAGGATGAGACACAAGACCAGTTCCCACCTCAAGCTGCCCACCTCCTCGATTCCACCAGAGATTTTCAAAACCCGATTCCTGGGCAGAGAAGGGGAGCAATGTTGGGGGTGAGAGGGAGAGCAAAAATGAATGACACGTGAAAGGGAGGGGAACAGAATCATAGGGAGAGAGGAAAACTGAATGTGAGGATGAGTGGAGGGGAGGAAGAGAGGACCTGAAGTGACAGGACGGGTTGAGAAAGAGAGAGAAAAGAGAAGGGAGAGGGAGAAAGAAAAGGAAAGGCCAGAGATTGAAAGAAAAATTAGCATTTAATTCAACTTGTGTTGTGCTTACTGCCAAAACTCCACAACAGGTAGAGTGGTGTTCAGTCTGGATATCATGCTGAAGCTCAGATTTGAATGGCTGAAGTCCAAGCATGAGTCTATAAGAAAATAAAACTATCAAATTGAAAGGTCCCCTGCGTTGTACATAACACTTACAATATTTTTCAACAATATTGCAGTGATGGTCAAATCACTACTTACTACATCTCAGCTAAAAAGAAACTCTTCATGCAAAATCTCTGTGATTTTATGGCCGATGCTTTACACTTACAGGCTTCTGGAGCCCTCGGCAGAAGCTGCATGACAGCCTACCTGTGTTCCAGTAGTTTCCACATGTGGCCCAAGGCAAATCCACACTGAAGGATGAGAACAGGTAAAAGAACGCCCATGCAAGGATGACAATGTAGGAGGTGGCACTGAAAGCGATGATTAAGTGACTGGCATAGCCCATGCCTGAAAAAAAGAAAAAAGAAAAAAGGAATAACACATAATATTCTGCAGTTGCACACTGCCTGTGGGGTAAACAGTGTCATGTAGTGTCAAAAGAACTAAACAAAACGTTATTTAGAACATAAACATTTCGCTGTGATTAAAAACAGAGCACGAATCATCTGCCCCAAACCAATCGGGTGATAAACGGTGATATGGTCAAAAGGATAGACTGTGTGCGTAAATACGCGCGCCGTTTACATCTGTCTGGTGAACAGTATGAAAATCCAGTTGACAAATATGACAATGCATAATGTATATTATCAGTAATATGTTGTTCTATTATAAAAGGAGTTATAGGGGAAATAAGTCGTTTTATTTACCTTGGAAAAGCGGACAAATCTTTCTCCAGCACGTGATTCCCCCCTGGCTGGTGTATTGTCCCAAGGAAGTCTCAAGGAAGAATAACGGGACTCCGCATGTAAACATGAACAAGATGTATGGGATGAAGAACACACCTGCGAAAGAAGAGATGGTCTTTACTTCTTACTACACGGAGGAAAATGTAATAGACTAGGAAAGAAAATCCCCAATAATCGTCCCAGATTGCCAATTTCGGAAACATGCTCTGGACAAACTGGTTGCAACACTTGCTGTGTAAAATCCTTCACCTCCGCCGTTTCTGTAGCACAAGTAGGGGAACCTCCATATATTCCCAGGTCCGATGATCGCTCCCATCACAGTCAGGATGAACTCGGCTTTGGTCCCCCAGTACCCCCGTTCCTCCAACTCTTTGGGCGTCTGTGGGTATCCCTTTGGCACAGAAACTGTGTAGGGGCCATTCTTTCCGTTCATGGCCATCTTTCTCCCTTTAAAATCAGCTTTAGTTTCCTAAAACACCTCTGTAAGGGTAACTTTCCTCCGTAGCCACATACGATTTTGTGCGCTCTGGCCAAAATCTCACTGTTGGCACAAGCTGCACGCGAATGTGAAGTGAGCAAAGTGTAGATGTGGTGGCAGCTCGGACAGTCCTGTTGCTGAGAACAGTGTTGGCTGAAACTGTAGGCTAAGTATTTAAGTTGTAGATACGTAGATGTGTGTATTGGGTGGTCTGTGGGAGGGTACCAATGAGTAATCTTGGTTGTAGATGCATGTGAAGGGAGGGAACACTTGACGTACTGACGTACTGCCGTAAGCGTATTGCTTTACTTCCGGCTTCTGTGTCATTGGTAACGTGTGTGTTTGGCCGCTCTAAGCTCAAACAAGTTATATTTGTTTGGTATATATTTCATTACAGCGGCTAACCAGCCGCTAACCACTTAAACGTACATTAGTTTTGCTTAACACTGATAGTTCTCTCCTTCTTTTAGCGACTTTTTCGCTAATCTCACAGTTGTTTACACACTATCCTGTCTGTTACATTAGCTTAGCAGCTAGCGATGGCTTCTCTCTCTCTCCTTCTCGCTCTCCTGCTCTGTCCTGCTCGGTGTGTCAGATGTTTAGTTATTCCCCCGCCTCCTTTAGCGATAATGGTAAATGTAATAAATGTAGTTTATTTAGCGTGCTGGAGGCGAGGCTCAGCGAGTTGGAGGCAGTTCCCGAGCAGTCGGGAAGCCAGGGAGGCTGGGTGACTACCCGAAGGAAGCATAGCCCTCGGCAGAAGCCCACGGTTCACCACCAACCACTTCATGTTTCTAACAGGTTCTCCCCACTCAGCGACACCCGCTGAGATTCTGGTAATTGGCAGCTCCATAGTCAGAAACGTGAGGTTAGCGACACCAGCGACCATAGTGAGATGCATTCCTGGGGCTGCTGGCTAAGGATAAGCGTAAATACAGTAAGATTGTTATTCACGTCGGCGGTAATGACTCCCGGTTACGCCAATCGGAGGTCACTAAAATTAACGTGGAATCGGTGTGTACGTTTGCAAAAACTATGTCGGACTCCGTAGTTTTCTCTGGGCCCCTACCCAGTTTGACCAGTTATGATATGTTTAGCCGCGTGTCATCATTCAACCGCTGGCTGTCGAGGTGGTGTCCAGCAAACGATGTGGGCTTCGTAGATAATTGGCGGACTTTCTGGAGGAGACCTGGTCGGATGAGGAGAGACGGCATTCATCCCACTTTGGATGGAGCGGCTCTCATATCTAGAAATCTGACCGACTTTATTAGTGAACCAAAACCGTGACAACCCAGAGTCCAGACCAGGAGGCAGAGTCGCAGTCCTACACGCTTCTCTGCGCTTCCATTAGAGCAGTTACCCACCCAAAACCCCATAATGACTGTGTCTGCCCCCCGACCACCACCATTAATTCAATCAAAGTTAAACAGGAGAGGAGTCATTAATAAAAACTTAATAAAAATTAAGACCACTACTGCTATAGGCCAAAACAATAGGAAAATTAAGTGTGGACTGTTAAATATCAGATCTCTGTCATCTAAAGCTGTATTAGTAAACAAGCTAATATCAGAGAATCATATTGATCTACTGTGTCTGACAGAAACCTGGCTGTGTCATGAGGAGTATGTCAGCCTGAATGAATCCACTCCACCCAGTCATACTAACACTCACATCCCTCGAGGCACCGGCCGAGGAGGTGGAGTTGCAGCCATTTTTGACTCAAGCCTGTTGATGAACTCTAGACCTAAACTGGATTATAATTTATTTGAAAGCCTCGTTCTGAGTCTCTCACTCCCAACCTGGAAAACACTGAAGCCAGTCTTATTCGTTATAGTCTCAATGCGATTGACACTTGACTCTATTGCCCCTCTTAAAAAGAAGATAATAAAACAAAGAAAGTCGGCTCCATGGTATAACACCCAAACCCACAAATTAAAGCAAACAGTGCAGAAACTTGAAAGGAAATGGCGCTCCACCAAACTAGAGGAATCACGTTTAATTTGGCAAGATAGTCTTAGAACTTATAGGAAGGCCCTCTGTAAAGCCAGAGCAGCCTATTACTCAACATTAATAGAAGAGAACAAGAACAACCCCAGGTTTCTCTTCAGCACTGTAGCCAGGCTGACAGAGAGTCACAGCTCTATTGAGCCATGTTTTCCTATAACCCTCAGCAGTAATGATTTCATGAGCTTCTTTAATGATAAAATTCTAACTATTAGAGACAGAATTGATCACCTCCTGTCTTCAGGTAGTACCTTACCTTCAAACACAGGAATCTCAGAAATAGCTGTAAAACCTGATGTATATTTAGATTGCTTTTCTCCCATTGACCTTCACCAAATTACTAAAACTATCTCTTCATCTAAGCCATCAACTTGTCTCTTAGACCCCATCCCAACCTGGCTGCTCAAAGAGGTTTTACCTTTAGTCAGCACTTCTTTACTAGACATGATCAATCTGTCTTTATTAACAGGCTACGTACCACAGTCCTTTAAAGTAGCTGTAATTAAACCTCTTCTTAAAAAGACCACTCTTGATCCAGAGGTTTTAGCCAACTATAGACCTATATCTAACCTTCCCTTTCTCTCCAAGATTCTTGAGAAAGCAGTCGCCAACCAGCTGTGTGATTTTCTACATGACAATAGGTTGCTTGAGGACTTTCAGTCAGGTTTCAGAGCTCATCATAGCACAGAGACAGCACTGGTGAAAGTTACAAATGACCTTCTAACTGCATCAGACAAGGGACTTCTCTACTTGTTTTGTTAGATCTTAGTGCTGCATTTGACACCATTGACCATCATATCCTATTACAGAGACTGGAACATTTAATTGGCATCAAAGGAACCGCACTAAGCTGGTTTAAGTCGTATTTATCAGATCGATCTCAGTTTGTACATGTTAACGATGAATCCTCCATGTACGCCAAAGTCAGTCATGGAGTTCCACAAGGTTCTGTGCTTGGACCAATACTATTCACCTTATATATGCTTCCTTTAGGGGATATTATTAGAAAACACTCCATACATTTTCATTGCTATGCAGATGATACCCAGCTATATTTATCGATCAAGCCAGAAGAACCTTATCAGTTAGCCAAGCTTCAAGCATGCCTTAAGGACATAAAGACCTGGATGACCTGTAATTATCTGATGTTGAACTCAGACAAGACAGAAGTTATTGTTCTTGGCCCTGAACACCTCAGAAACACAGTATCTAAGGATATTGTTACCCTAGATGGCATTGCCCTGGCCTCCAGCGCCACCGTGAAGAATCTCAGAGTTGTCTTTGATCAGGACATGTCATTTAACTCCCACGTAAAATAAACTTCAAGGACTGCCTTCTTTCACCTCCGTAACATTGCAAAAATCAGGAAGATCCTGTCTCAAACAGATGCAGAAAAATTAGTCCATGCATTTGTCACATCTAGGCTGGATTATTGCAATTCCTTATTATCAGGCTGTCCCAATAAGTCCCTGAGGACTCTCCAGCTGATCCAGAATGCTGCGGCACGTGTACTGACAGGAACCAGGAAAAGAGATCATATTTCCTGTATTAGCGTCGCTGCACTGGCTCCCTGTAAAATCTAGAATAGAGTTTAAAATACTTCTCCTTACCTACAAAGCTCTTACTGGTCAGGCACCATCATATCTTAAAGAGCTCATAGTACCCTATTACCTCACTAGAGCACTCCGCTCCCAGAGTGCAGGGTTGCTTGTGGTTCCTAGAGTCTCTAAAAACAGAGCAGGAGCCAGAGCCTTCAGCTATCAAGCTCCTCTCCTGTGGAATCGGCTCCCAGTTTGGGTCCGGGAGGCAGACACACTCTCTACTTTTAAGAGTAGGCTTAAAACTTTGCTTTTTGATAACGCTTATAGTTAAGGGCTGGCTCAGGCCTGCCTGGACCAGCCCCCTAGTTATGCTGCTATAGGCCTACACTGCTGGGGGACTTCCCATGATGCACTGAGCTTTCCTCCTCTCCCTCTTCATCTTTGCACATTCATCACAGTCCAATGCATGTTATTAACTTTATTTCTTCCCCGGAGTTTCTTTGTGCTTTCTCGTCTCGCAGGTTCCTGTGGATCGTGGTCCTGGTACGCCTGGCTGCTGCTGCCGCCATGGGCCTGCCTGACTCTCATCACTACAGTTATTATGTTTAGTCGTAGTTCTGTTACTATTAAAGCTGCTATTATTAATCTTAGCTAGTATTACAGCTATTTCTACTGCTAGTGCTGCCATACATCTTTGCCTATCTGTCTATCTGTCTGTCTGTCTCTCTCGCTCTCTCTCTCTCTCTCTCTCTCTCTCTCTCTCAAACCCAACCGGTCAAAGCAGACCTAGAGTCTGGTTCTGCTCGAGGTTTCTGCCTCTTAAAAGGAAGTTTTTCCTTGCCACTGTCGCCAAAGTGCTTGCTCATGGTGGGAACTGTTGGGTCTCTATAATAACATTATAAAGAGTCGGTCTAGACCTGCTCTATTTTGTAAAGTGTCATGAGATGACTTTGTTGTGATTTGGCGCTATATAAATAAAATTGAATTGAATTGAATTGAATTAAAAAAGCTAAGACACAGTGCACGAGGGGCGGTACAAACCGACTGCAACGCCTTAATCCATCCGACGCCACAGAAACAGTTAAGTCTGGTGGAGTTAAAACGGCATTGTATCAAACAAATAATCGCTTTGTTGTGTTCTTGCATGTATGTACACATATGACACATCGGGAGTGATATGGTTAATATTAAACACAAGTGGCAGCTGCAAGACAGTTGCGTCACACGGGAGAACAGTCAACCACACAAAAAGTGACCTGCAGCCCAAAAGAGAAAAGGAAACTGTAACAGGACAACAGAAGGACGTCCACCGTCCCCTGTGAACTGAAACACGTGACTTGTTTCCCGACCTTTTAATGTGTAAACAAGGCGAAGAGCAAACCAGTCTTTCCAGCGTCCGCATTTACCGAGTTTTTGCCAGGATTCACCGCCTGTTCGCCCCGTCGGTTTCAACTGCAACAGGTAGATGAGATTTTAGTGAAGGCCATCTCATCCAATACTGAACCCAAAACATTTACAGTATGTCACAAAGTTATGAAGTCTACCTACTTTATTCAAACATCATCAGTGTATTGTCTTTCTTACTTGGACCTTTAAGTCAGAAAACACTTCTGAAGTGTTTCAGTTCAGTCGCATGTAACTGTGATGACAAGCATCTTGCAGAATGCAGCCAAACAAACTTTAATGCCTCCTGCACCAGGAAGTATGTATTAATATGAATATTATATATACTTATATTACTGTATGGTGTTTATAAATGTATTTTCCTTTTTTTGTTTTCGTTCTTTTTGTTCAGCCACTGCACAGACCACTCGTAATCCTGGGACCGACCGGTAGGTGACGCTACCTCTCACTCACTCTGTACTGCAACATCCAAAAAGTTAATTGTAACGAAATTGTTCAGTATATGAAGTACATATTAACAATTAAAGTGATTTTTCCCAGATGACCTTTTTGAATCAAGGACATGTGTTCATTCCAATTCAAATAAACTTTAATTAAGTGATTATGTTGCACATCATGTTGCAATGAGCAAAGAGAAAAAGAAAAAGATTACAACCGCACAGAAGTGTTTGAGATGATTTGAGGTTGATTCTGGAAGTTATTCACCTGTATTACACCTGTAGGCTATGAAAGTCTGACTTTCCTAAAAAGTACAAGGCAAAATTGCATCACTTAAATGTTGTTCTATATTTACCAAAAGGTTTGCCTTTTTACCCTAGTATATATAGTAGTATAGTGTATGTATGTATGTATGTATGTATATGTGTGTGTGTGTATAAATATCAATATATATATATATATATATATATATATATATAATTCATGTCATATTGTGTAAGGATCCCCACATTCAACACATAATGTATTGTATTAATATAACAAATATAACAAATTGTTGTAATTTGAAAAAGACTACAGTGCTCACATAGAGTTGTAAAAACGTTTTGGCCTCAGCATTTTCAGAAGTTCTAAGACACGTTGTTCCAGGAGCATGATGGAGGTTTAAATGAACGTTTACTGTGACCTGGGTGTGAGTGGCTCTGTGCTGTGTGCCGGCGGACTGCGGCGGCACTGGAGCCGGCTGGGATGGAAACCAGTGAGCTCATTCTGGCTGCATGGAGAGGAGGGCGGGGCTCCCAACATCATCACCACCGGCCATCACTGCTTCATTGTACGGGCTGCTGCTGATGCTGAGATCGTAGCGGAGGGGGTGACATTTTTCCAAAAAAGGAGCATGTCATGGACACGGTTTCACACAGATTAGAACTCCACACACGATGAGAAGCGATTCCGAGGTAAGGCAAGAGAGGCTGCTTGTAAATATTGCTGTTGTTAGGTTTAACATCGTCTGAACTGGGAGTTACTGGGACTAGCGGGCCTGCTGGTTTGAGTCAGGTTGATCATCTCAGCGGCGGTGCGAGATGGATACTGGACTCGCTTTTATTTCACTGCCGCTTTGAACCAAAAGGTAACATTGCAGCAATAAATTCCATCGTCGTGTCCGATCACATAAAAACGGACAACTTGTTTTATTTGAGCGGGTAGCTTTGGCTTAGCCTGCATGTCGGAAGTGGCAGAGCTTGGCCTACACTAGCAAGCCCTTCAAAGACGACGAGGATGGAGCTCGTGTCCGCTTTGCGGATTTTCATCGCCATGCAGAGCCATCTTACACACGGCGAGTGCTCACGCTGCTCCGAGCATCATCTGTGAGTGCATTTGTGCGGCTGGTAGGCGTTTGGTAGCCGTATTTGTTGTGCAGTGAGGCTTCCAGCTGTTGATGCTTGTGCCTCAGGTAAAGCCAGATGCGCATTGGCTTCTGTGTATAATTACGCATGTGGTTTGCAGTATGTGCATTTTTCTGCTTGACAGGTCACCACACGCTACTGGCCATGTTTTGAAAGGATGCTGCAGTGATGTGGCAAGAGGATGCTAGTCCACAGTGGGCAGACAGGGCCTCCAGACTGAGGCACCAGGTCTGTAGCCTGCAACTGCCTCAGGGTGTTACACTGACTTAATACACATCGCCCCTGCTGGGAAGGCATTTGTCACACTGTTGTTTTAGGGTCAGCACAGATGTAGGCTAGTGACTGCCCACAAGTTAATAGTTTATGGATTGCATTGCAAAAGCAGAGCTGCTCAATAGCACATATTGATAGAGCAAAAGGAAACAAGAGAATGAAATAAAAATAACTAGAATAAAGTTAAATCATTTTAAAAGAGATCGGAATGTGAGTTGAATTGTCACAATAATGAACCCGATATAGTCAGGTCATAGCCTATGAGTTATATATGGCATTGATGTTTCTCTACCATTTGGTTGGAGCTGTCATATTAATATTGCTCAACCAGTTTGTCATTATTTGATTAGATTTTGGATGTGATGCTCTGTGATGCTCAGAGATATTTGAGCAGAGGGGACGGTGTTATTTTCATGACCATATCTACCTGCCATAAAGTCTTTCTGCATTACTGTACATTGTCATATAATTCCATAGATATATTCCCCTCCACGTGTTGCTGCTCATCTACCATTAGTGGACAATCTCATTCATGTAATTGGTTGTTACATGAAGCATTAAGTTGGATTTTAGCTGTACTGCACAACAAGTTATTGCTTTAAAAATGACTTCTAATGAAAGTCAACATGGTTAAACTTAGTGTAAAGAATAACATGAAATTGAGATTGGACACTTTATAATTGTAGAAAAACAGCCATGGACCATGGATGGATTATTGAACGGGCCCACCGGGCCCATTTACCCGTTGGGTCCCTGGGCCAGAGTCTCTGTTTGAAATGACTGTTAACATTTCTTGTTGGAAAGTCACAAAGCTCAGTTAAAAGTAGGTCTGTCCTGATCGACCACAAAGAGAGGGGTGAGGGGCCTTTTACATGTCTGTACCCAGGGGCCCATTGTCTCACAATCCCTCCATGTTCTCAACCAGTAGGTCTGTAAGATCACACTGATAACGAGGGTTTGGTTATGACAACTAATACGGTGGATTTTCATTATATTCATTGTTTGAGAACTATAATGCACTTTGCTTAACAAGTACTTTGTAAATTAATAATTCAAGTCAACTATGGAGCAGATGTGAACACAGACCATTTTGTTGCACTATTTCCAGCATTTGTGGAGCTCTGTTCACATACTGGGTTGGTGTTTTGACCTCAGGCAGATGGATTAGAAGTCATTTTTGGCCTGAACTAAGAAGTGAACAAACATAATCCACAAACAAGCAGGAGAGTGCTGCTTGACTCCAGCCGAAGTGATGACACTTTGAACCAACTTACGTCACAAGCAAACCCCAGACTGATTAAACCTAAGTTGCTCATTGACATTGGGGCAGTGCTGGCATCAGCCTCACTAACTCTTTCTGATGCGATTGCATAAACACAAACAGCCTCAACCAGAAAATCCCTGTAGGTTTGTTGGATCACACTGATAAACCCTGTTTGGTTATGGCAACTAATGCAGTGAATTGTCATTGTATTAGTTGTTTGAGAACTATATTGTACTTTAAAAATACTATGTAAATTGATGGGTATTTTGACATCAGGCAGATGGATTAGAAGTCATTCTTGGTCTCAACTAAGAAGCAGACAATCGTAACCCACAAACGAGCAGGAGAGTGCTGCTTGACTCCAGTCAAACTGAGGACACTTTAAGCCAACATACCACACAAGCAGACCCCAGTTGCTCCCCTAAGTCGCTCATTGACATTGGGGCAGTGCTGGCATCAGTCGGACTAAATTTTGCAGACTCGATTACATAACCTGGATTAGTAAAAAGATAAAATAGCTCAGAAATGTAAGATTTTGTTTGTTTGGGGAAAAAAAGAAAAAAAGACCACAATAGAAAGATAGATTAAGACAAAAGCCCCGTAAGGCCTGTTGGTTTAGCATTTACAAACATGAAATCACTAAAGAGATCTGTCTGTCTAGGTCTGGTATTAGGGAAAGTTTGGAATCCTGCCCCACATGTGAATGGGCGATTGCAGACAGCACTCGTCAGTTAAAGTTTGGTGTAAATTGTTGCAGCAGTAAGTAAATAAAATCCATTTTTATGTAAATCATTAAACAGATAAATTGACACAATTTGACTTCGCTGTGATAATGCAGCATCAAAAATGTGATGTGTTCATCGTGTAGAGTCCTTCACAAATACAGTAGGATTTATTATCTTTACATAATATCTTCCAGAGTTTTCAGTTTTTATGTAATAAATCAAATGCGTCAATCATAACCAGATTACATATTGAGAGGTGCGTAGCCTTTGGGCTTTTCTCTCAACATTTGGCATTTCACCAGGTAGAACCCAACCCTCACTTTCCTAGAAATGTCCTGCAGCCATATTTGTTGGTGTCAAAATGACGTTAAAATAAAGACAGATGGCTGGTATCCTCAACACAGTTCTAGAGGGCTTGTAGAAACTCCAAATATGCTCCCCAAAAGCAACCAAAGCTGATTTTATTATTTAATCCAAGCCCTAACCCAAGGCTATGGCTATGGCTTGTATAGTATTTTGAGTGGGTAGTGGATGACAGATGGTTGGTCCTGATATAGAAAATGTTGGCTCTAGGTTAAAAGATTTATTTTGGAAATGAAAAACTACAGTACCCAATAGCCTCAATAGTTTTTGAGCAGAAAGGAAGATGCTCATTTATGTCTAATCTCAGTAGCCTAGTATTAATGCAAACTGCAATTTTGCATTAATACTAGGCAGCTGAATGAGCTAGAATTGGCAAAAATTGATGTAAGATATTGCTAAATGCAGCATTGGCATGCAGTTCAAATTATCATGAAAAAGATTGGAAGTATTTCCAACAGAGCAAAAGTGTGTCCTTAAAACCCATCAACCATCAAACATTTCTACATGGCTTTTACCATAAGACCCGAGCACTATCAGACTACAGATGGCAGGCAGCAATTAGGCTTGCATTTCTGTTAGTATCCTGGTAGACTCTGTCTGGAAAATCCACCCAAAACTGATGTCTGACGAGTCAAAAGTGGGTCATGGTGCCAGTGGTTAGGTTTTGCTGCAGTCCCAGAGAATAATCACCCAGCTTTGCAGCTCCATTGTGCTTTTTAGCACCTTCAAGCTCATTGTTTTGGTTTTACAGACTCTAAGTTCACTATATGGTTCAGTCTCACTGCTTGAATCAACCTCTTTTCCAGCAGCAGTAGGCAGCTGTTTTCAGTGAAAACTCTCCCACTGTATCCTACCTGCTCAGCACCAAATGGCAGAAAGACAGAGTTAGCGCCTAGCTGCTGAGGAAAGTCTAGCATCTGAAGACCCAAATATTACTTCAACAACTACTACAACAGAGCAAAAGGGAGAGTGAATATTGGACTTGCGTTTTTCAGGTGGCTGCAAACACGCTGTGTTAAGAGCTTGTTCCCACTAACCAAAGGAAAAAACAAAACAATGAATGCTGCTTTAGATAATCACCTCACCCACAATTCCACTTCTTAGCAGCATTTTCTTGGACCAGTAAATCCTTGTTGTTGGACTGCCTGTTTCAGCATAACTGGAAAGACACATTGCTGTTGCTACATTTTTTTGGTCATTCGTGTGCCACAAAAATGTAACCATGTAGCTCTGGCAGATATAGATGCCAGATAATAACAGGCATCTATATGGCAGACATCTCCAGCTATTCCAAACTGCTTACTTAATAAGCTAAGTAATACCAAGTACTAAAGACACTGTTGCATAGACAACAGTCTGGGAAAGAGGAAAATAAGTGTTAATTCATACGGTGTACACAAGAAGGCTATACCACTTGTACGTTGTTTGCCACTGTAGTATAAGCATCCTGCGTTGCTCACACAATGTAGGGGTGATGAGCCCTACCTATGATCAATGAATGCGTTGTTTGGCACAACTTTACATTTTAGGGTAAGGGATACCTCAAGGGATGACAGTGTGATGTATGTGTTATCTGCTTGATCTGATTGTTACTTCTTAGAGGAAAACGGCTTTTGCAAGATCCAGTTCTTTAAACCCTTTCTGGCATGACAGTAGCAAGTGTCAGTCCATATAAATTGGACCTCAGTTTTGTCAGATGGTGCCATTTCTTGTCGGAGAAGCTAGAACTCCACACTAGCTATTGGGTGTCCTCGTCTGTTTTGACAGCTACCAGGAGTGTTGTGTAAGGTACTATTACTCCTTGTTTCTCCTTTTTGATATAGTTTCTTATTTTCTATTGACGTTGACTCATTATGTTGCTTTTGGAGGGAGGCTGTCTATGGTGATTGGTGTTGTGTTAACTATGTTGAGTACTGTAATTGTACTATTCCATAGTAAGTTAGGAATATGGCATTATTTCTGAATCAGGGCAATCAGTAATTCCCACAGTCATTGTCTTTCGTTGTTGTTTGTTCATTGACTTTAACGTTGTTATGCTTGCTGTAAAGGGATTTGAAATCAATGAGTTGATGAGTTCTTAGCTCATCTTCTTGTCTTCTGTAAGCATTGAATGCCTCATTGTTGTTTTTTTTTAATTATTGTATGAGGGTTTCCTCACTTTTACCCATAGCAGTACAGCCTCTGCTGCAAAAGCAATATGCATTTAGTTGCTAAATGGTTTGCAACCACTAGGCTATTTCTAAACTTTGGAGGAAGACAAGGTCTATTAAAATACTGTATATTGCTGTCAATTTGTATTTCTTACAAGAACCATGGTGTCTGTGAGATAAAGATTGCAAAGTACAGTATTGCAGTGTGACTAGGATGCCTCTGAAGTTGATCAAGCTCAGTGTGAAGCCTGTTGAATTTACTTGCAATGTAACAAACCAGTTGCTTGAAATCCTTTCTTTAAACAAGAGATATCTCCTGCTGTAACTTCCTGTGTTTAAATATTAAAGCTATTCACACAACCTGTCATGTGAAAAGAGGGGAGTGCTGAGTAAGTATATTCCTTGGGATATTCCTGGGAGAAATAGAAATCAAGAAGGATTCCCGCTTTTGTTTTAAACTCAACAACAAAGGGACATCACGGTTAAACTAACCTTTCTCCTAACCCTAAGATCAGTTAAGTATCCGCGGAGCAGAGTGATAAACAGTGAAAGTAATACATTTAAAAATAGAAAAGGAAGCCAAAATAGGATAGACAGTGGAGGCAACATCCGGTGCGTGGCCCAGTGTTGCCCATGATGCATCTCTGTAAGTGTTAATTTGACTAGCCAGCGGATTATTTCCCAGCAGTCTGAAAATGGAATATGACAGTAATCAGATTGACTTGGGCTCACAGCAAATTCATATCTAGTGTAGCCCTTCAGAGCAGTATCTGGCTGCTGTGGACGGTTTATAGGTTAATACAGTATTAGTAGTCATGGTGAGTTGTGGTTGGCTTTGCGTGATGGTGGTGTATTCAGCTGGACCGAGATGAATAGACGAATCATCAGTGAATCATCATCAGTGTAATGTTTTTTTTTTCCTCTATTAGAATTAGGTTTGTACATGTTGCTGCTTAGCTTGACCAGCCAAAGAACAACAATGCAATTAACCATTATTTTCATTTTCGAGTTATTTGCAGATTATTTTGATTTATCGTATAGAATTTAATAAAACAAAACGGAGAAAGGCAGAAAATCCTACTGGAGAAGCTAGAACCTGAGAATGATGGTTAATTGATGATATAAGTATTGGCTTTATTAATGGTTAATAAGTCATTTATTAAAGCTTTATAGACCAGTTATAAGCCATTAATAAGATCAATTTTTGGGTTGCCAGGTCCCTTTGACTGATTGTATTGCACAGAATCTGGACAGAAACATTTATCAGCATTACTACTAAATAGAAATTATAAACACCAACTAAAGGGATTTTTCACAACCTGGTGACCTAAAAGTTGTTGTTATTAATGTAATATAACTGATCTACAAAGCACCACTAATTTAATTATTAACCATCAAAAAGCCATTAGTTTATACCCTTTATAAAAGGTGCCTTACATTAGAAAGAGGTAAAAATATAATATTTTTTAAAGAATAATCATGTGTATTTTTATAATTAAATATTTGTATGTAAAAAAAGTCTAAAACTGAAGTTTGGTACTACATCAGCACCAATGAGCTGATTCCAGCCCGCAGTTGGGAAGCAGTGTTATGCAATGTATAGGATAGGTTGAAAAAGCTCAGTTCTGGCCCCATTACAAGTCCATCATCTGTTAAGAATAGCTAACTAAAGAGGCAGTTATTGGGTAAACCTCCTCTTTTTGCAAGAGGAATGTGCTACTGTAGCTGTGTGTGTTAAAATATTAAATCAAGTCTGTACGTGCTGTCTGGTGGAGAAGGGAGTGCTGAGTAAGGATGTAACAGAAGCAAAGCAAAGGAAGGAACGGGCTCTACTCAAAGTATAACAGACTGGCCACCCTAAAGAAAAATGACTTTTAAAATGATGAATCAAATAAAACATCAACGATTTTCTGTTTGTTTCAGCTCTGCTAGCCTGCTAATAGGAATGGTGTGAACACGACAGCAGGAAAACTAAAGTGCTTGCGGCACCGATTAAATCAAATTATCATGAAAAATACCATAAGGACTATATAAAAAAAACTTCAATAGTAACAAGTCACAACACTAAATTACTTTGACAATTACTGTAATTACTGTAATTACTGCCAAAACTGTCACAATATTATAGTGAGTTGTGAAATGCAAACAAAGTACATATCTGAATGTACAAATAAATTGCATAAGGCCAAAGGGTATTCATGTGACATGTCTTCATAATAACTTTATGTTCACACATTCATGCAGCTGTGATTTTGCGCCATACATTACAGGCTGGTAATAAAATGATGAGCCAGTATTGTGTTGAACCATGGAAGCAACCATGAAAAACAGACAATGAAAAACAGATTTGTTCCATAGAGAATGCATTACTATGTCAGTAGTTCTTGTGCAATGCACATTTATGGCAGCATTGGGAGGAGAATTAAGCTTAAACTGTGTCACTGATGATTTTCAGAGTGAGTCAAACAAATGTATAAGTCTACAATATACAGTTAGGCCCAGAAATATTTGGACAGTGACACAATCTTCATGATTTGGGCTCTGCAAGCCACCACATTGGATTTGAAATGAAACAACTAAGATGCAATTGAAGTGCAGACTTTCAGGTTTAATTCAAGGGGTTGAACAAAAATATCCTATGAAACATTTAGGAATTGTAACCATTTTTATACAAAGTCTCCTCATTTCAGGGGCTCAAAAGTAATTGGACAAATTAACATTACCATAAGTAAAATGTCCATTTTTAATACTTTGTTGAGAATCCTTTGTAGGCAATGACTGCCTGAAGTCTGGAACCCATGGACATCACCAAACGCTGGGTTTCCTCCTTTGTGATACTTTGCCAGGCCTTTACTGCAGCTGTCTTCAGTCGTTGCTTGTTTGTGGGTCTTTCTGCCTTAAGTTTTGTCTTGAGCAAGTGAAATGCATGCTCGATTGGGTTGAGATCTGGTGATTGACTCGGCCATTGCAGAATATTCCACTTCTTTGCCTTAAAAAACTCCTGGGTTGCTTTCGCAGTATGTTTTGGGTCATTGTCCATCTGTACTGTGAAGCACCGTCCAATCAACTTTGCTGCATTTGGCTGAATCTGAGCAGAAAGTATACCCCTATACACTTCAGAATTCATCCGGCTGCTTCTGTCTTCTGTCACATCATCAATAAACACTAGTGACCCAGTGCCATTGGAAGCCATGCATGCCCATGCCATCACACTGCCTCCACCATGTTTTACAGAAGATGTGGTGTGCTTTGGATCATGAGCTGTTCCAATTCTTCTCCATACTTTCTTCTTCCCATCATTCTGGTACAGGTTGATCTTAGTCTCATCTGTCCAAAGAATGCTGTTCCAGAACTGGGCTGGCTTCTTCAGATATTTTTTGGCAAAGTCTAATCTGGTCTTTCTATTTTTGAGGCTGATTAATGGTTTGCACCTTGTGGTGATCCCTCTGTATTTACTCTCATTAAGTCTTCTCTTTATGGTGGACTTACCTTGTCGTGGGTTTACAGCAACAGCTTCCAAATGCAAATGCCACTCTTGGAATCAACTCCAGACCTTTTAACTGCTTAATTGATGACAGGTTAACGAGGGACGAGCCCATGCAGCCTTCTGAGTCAATTGTCCAATTACTTTTGGTCCCTTGAAAAAGAGGCAGCTACATATTAAAGAGCTGTAATTCCCAAACCCTTCCTCCAATTTGGATGTGAATACTCTCAAATTACAGCTGAGAGTCTGCACTTTAAGCCCATATTGATTATATAACTGTATCCTGAATATGTTTTCGCAAACAGCTAAAATAACAAAACTTGTGTCACTGTCCAAATATTTCTGGGCCTAACTGTATAATCCAAATATTTAATCCTTTTATTGAAAGACTGATTGAGTTTAGATTAAGGGTCGCTGTGACTTCAGAGAAAAGACAGGCCCTATAAACAGCATACCAACATGGTACATCTTATATCAGAGCATGAATTCCACATGATAAAAGCAAATATAACTTAGTTCAACTTATTCTAAACCCCTAAAAGTTCAAACCGAATAGACTATGATGTTAAAGTGACAAAAACATTTTGTGTGAGGTCAAGATTTGTTTACACTTTCTATGCTTACATACATTGTGTAAATATGCATTATGCAACTGCCCCTTTATCTACTCTTCCTTCAAACAGCATACACTAGAGCAGATAGGCCTACATAGATAGATACAATGATGTAAACAGGACATAAAATACAGGCCAAGAGACCAGGCAAGGATGAGATAAGTTGAGGTGGACAGGGAAAGCGTCCTTTATCCCTTTAAATGTCTACTGTGAAAAGGGTCTATTGTGTCATATTAGGAAAAGCACTGGTGTTAATAATAACATGAACAATAGTTTGTCAATAAATCATTTGGTCAATAGTAAATTGATGACAATTTGGATAATTGTTTTTTATTGAGGACAAATAGACACATTTGATCAAACTCAAAGATTTGCTTGCTTTTCTGTCTTTAATATCATTTCAGTTTTTTTGACTGTCAGATTAGACATTTCAACACATCATTTTGGGCTCTGGAAACTCATAGTGACATTTCACACAGTAGACTAAATGATTAATTAAGTAATTCAAAAGACTATGAATTAATTGCCAGGAAAAATATTAGTTGCTGCCAAAATTATATTAATTATATTAATATATGTGTATATTTCAGGATGTAAATACAACTATACTGTGCCACAATGTTAAATTTAAGAAAATACTCAAAGTATATCATTCCTTTTTATGTTTTTGTGTGAAAATAAGTCGAGATACTACGTCAAGTAAATTTAAGTACCCTCTGCAAAACATATATTCATCAAATAGTTAACGATTACAGGCATTGGTGTTAACCGGTTAGAACTCTTTCACATTGTAATCATGTTTGAAATTTGTAACTTTGCCCTTTTTTTCCCTCATGATGTGCTGACAGTACTTTGTGAACAGTTACTGATCCAGTGGTTTTCATCAATGTTTCCTTGGATAACTTCCATAAGTGATACTTAAAAAGAGCAGCAGCACTTTTAAAAGGCCCCATAACACTGCAGTGACGAGCCCATGTAGACTAAATGAGATGATGATGATGACTGCTTCATCTCTAATCTGCATCTCAAAATCTTTTAAGCGATGTTATGTCATCCCTCCTCAGATTATGACTGACACTGTCCAACTCCCCCATGAGTCATCCGGCTGGGCACGATGGTGTTCACGTTCATATGCACGTGTACGCCCTTTGTGGGTAGTTAATCAGAAGTGTGCAGTATGGAAACCCATCAACATACATGGGACACTGATTAAAGAACCAACCTTTAATAACACCTGATTTTAAATCGCACAGCAGTTTCAAATTGAAATTTGGACAGTACAAATTATATAGACGATCAAATAAGCATCTGAAATCAATGAGCACAACAAATGTGATGAACCAATGACCTTTTCACAGTGTTAGGGCCTCAGGACATTTGTCTGTCAGCAGCACTCACAGCGTAACAGTCATAATGTGAACTAATCAATTGACTGACCCTAATCACAGTTTACATGTAAAGCATTTCATAGTGTGTATGTGTCATGTGCAATATGTAATATGATGTGCAACCATGATACTGCTTTTATGGGTTCCATCATTTCTTCGTACTTTATGCAGTAGTTCCGTAGCTGGGTTGAGTTTATAAGCAGATGTTGATCCCCAGAGGAATTTCTTTGAAATACATCTACATGACAAGAGAAACTGACAGAGATCCATTGTATACTGAGTGCATACTGAGGAGTTAGTTGACGCGGTACCAACTGAACACATTTTCCCCATAATTGGTATCAAATGACACAGTCTTTTCCAGGAATCCTTCTGAGAAATTACAGTTACATATCAGCTCCTGTCTTGGAAATTAATTAGGAAACTATGGGGCATGTAAAATGAAATAAATGAAGTAAAGCTTTACTGTAACCGCACATTTAATGTAACAAATTGTGAGCTGTGTTTGTTCTGTAAATCTGATCACAAAAGCAGCCACAATATGTAATTCAGAGATGATTCGTTTGTCATTGTGTAATTAATCAATAGTACAGTTACACTGTGTCTAACCACATTAGTTTAGGCGACCAGTAACCACCTGATTTCTGGTTCGATCCATGCAAAGTGCCCTTGAGCAAGGCACTGGAGCCTACTCATGGCACTTTGACTGGCCTTGAGTCTGAACCCTCGCCAAAGAACTGCTAGTACTGCATGTAGGGACGGCTGTATGTATAGGTATGGAGGGCTATGCGAAAACCGACTCAGTTCAGTTGCCTGTGCACACAGATAATAAAGGTCTCGCCTCCTCTTCTAACCAGGCTAATGGGTCTAACAAAATGGGTACATGCATTCTGTACGACATGAACCTTTCTTTCCTATATTGCACAGTTTGAAGTCACCTTTGAAGTATATTAACGACATTGCCCTAGTGGGTGGTGGGTATGTGATAATGGCGCAATAATGGTTGCAATAGACATTTAGAGATGCACACAACTTCATATCATGATGTGTCCACTGTAAGTTACAGTTTAACACAGACTGTGGAGATGCAGAAGAATATGTCCGCTTAATTAAAAATTCCCTAAAATAAAAGTGTTCTTCCCATGACAACTGAAATGTTTGTGGGTCTCACAAGGTGATTTGGGCTGGTTTACTGATAATCCATCAAACGCGTTCAGTCTGTCTCACAGTCTGAACCCTCCTGCTTGAGTAAAAGCTCTTAGCATGTCTGTCTGCGGCGCTCAGCAGGTCATTGGCTTTCACCTGACCTCAAACAGTGAATGAAGAAAAGACAAATAGTAGGGCAGTCTGTTCCAAAAAAAAACACCCTTCTGGTATGTTAGGCATCCATTATGATCAAGATGATGCTCAACCATTACCATAGCATCTATTTTCATTCTGGCCTTATTTGCATGCTTTGCACATATATACACGAGGTCCTGTTGGGCTTGTCCTTTTTGTATATTTATGTTATATCACATACTTTTTTAGGGCAGGGGACCACTGTAGTGGGAAAATACAACACATTCCTTTTCTAGCCTGAAGAGTTCATTTATGGTTACAGGCATTTGCTGTAGTACCCTTTGACCCTAGTAAAAGGACTATAGCTTTCTTTACATTTTCTTAGCTGTGTGTTATCAGCTATCTGGAATTACCTTTTATTGTGGCTTCGTTTCCTACAAGGGAGTAATTGTGAAAGAGAGTGATATATGTCTTATGAGTGTTCACATTCCTTGCTGTGCGTGCTGTATAAAAGCAGACCACTCTGAGATGCAGTACGGTCAGCCGGGCAGGAGCAACTGAGTTGCTGTCGGGGCCGCCCGTCTGCAGGTGTGAATAAAACCACAAGAACTACTCCCTTGTTGCCAGTCTTCTGTTTTCTTGAAATTCCCACGACAACCACCAAACCTATTGTGTACCAATAACATCCATACAAGAACGTTACTAACTAGAATACACTACAAAACAGTTGTTGAAAGTTCAGTTGACTTGGGTTCCGATAGCCAATTAAATTTTGGATTCGGTTCTCAATTGGCAAAAATCTCGTATTTGTTAAGCTTGGACTCTTGGAAGCTTGGAACGGATCTCTTATCAAACCTTTTATCTCCTCTCACTTTTTTATTAGCAAAAAGCGATGGAAAACAAAGGCAGCAGGCTTCTCATTTTTATCCGACTGCAGCTGGTTAACATGACAAACATCGCTGGCTGTAGACCAAATCAGCTGTTGCTAATTTATTCCACAATGGCTATGAAGTAAAATAAAAGGTTTGGCAGCTCTCTGGTTAATGTGCTCTCTGCTGCTGGTGCTTGTATTCAGCCAAAGATTGTCTGTGAGTGAAATGACACATCACACTGTTATGCCATTGTACGACTGCGAGGGAACTGTGTGTTTATGTAGTTCAACAGGAACCAACAGAGTGGTGAATCCCTTCTAAAGACTTGATCTAGCTAATCACCTCACGTCAATTTAAGGATCTCCCTGTTAGATTTGGATTCATATCATATCAACATTTTAGTTTGGTCAACTACAGCTGTTAGTTGAATGTGTCAGATATATTTAATTAACATTTCATATATTATGATGATGATACGAATATGAGACGTTGGGTGCTGAAGTCCGTTCTGTTTGTTTTCTTTTCTGTGAAACTGCAGCGTGTTGGCAAGTAAAGGGAGCAAAAAAAGCTAATTTAGCTGTGGCTTCAAGCTCATTGTCCCGAGCAGTCCATGGATTTCACTTTTGTTTCATGATGATGCAGCCACATGTGGACTGCAGACCTTTGTCTTGTTCACATATAACCTGGGAATTAGAACCAACAATCCTCTCCTCATCCACCTGCGTTTTTTATCCGCACATATACAAATTATTAATTGTGCCACCTCTGCCGTCTGTCCTATGTCTCAGTCTGTCTCTCTTTGTCTCCCCTCCACCCCCAAGCCCTTTTGTCTGATAGGAGAATGAGGAAGAGGAGGAACTGGAAACCTTTGGGAGCGCCTTGGAACGTTTCTGTGAAGTCTCAATGAAAGCATTAGAAGAGCCTCTCTAGTATTTGACTCAATGGCCAAGAAAGGGCGTACGAAGGGCGAGAAGCCCGAAGCACTCATCTCTGCCCTACAGGCAGCCAATGAAGATCTCAGGTCCAAGCTGACTGACATTCAGATAGAGCTACACCAAGAAAAATGCAAGGTACTGTTCAACATCAAAATGCATAACTTTTACCTGAATATTTCAAATATTGTAGGCCACTTTCAATGTAAACTTAGTATATGGTCTTAAGTCACAGTTGCGTATTTATTTTTTAAAGTCAGTGTACGACATTTAAAATGGAATCTTTACAGCAACCTTGAGACACTATAAGTTGCACAGATCTAACCAGAGTCGTAGAGGTGGAAGTTCATGTTATGACATAATACCGTATACCGTATCATGCATGTATGGCATATGTTCAGTTAATGGTAAAGAACTGCATGTGCTACAGCATATTCACAGTAAATTATTTGCCTTTGCTTTTGCAATGTACTTGTTAATATTCATCTTTATGCCGTTTACACTAAGCCCATAAGGTTAAATATTGATGTATGGCTCCTACATAACAGCATGTGTTACTTTACTACCCGTTACTGTGTGTCACATGTACAAAACAGGTAACATGTCAGTGAGCTCACAACAAGACCTTTACATTTATATTTGAGATCATCATGATTTTGTGATTTGATTTATAAGACGAGAGCATACCTTCCTTCCCCAGGGGAAATAATTTGAAATGAATTACAGGGTCAGGAATTTCAATTCATATAAATGGAAACAACTGAGCTCTGAAGTCCTGTCTTTCCTGTCCAGCATTTCATCCCCTTGTGGCCCAATGCCCTCGCAGGCTTGACGTGATGATAGGTGAACATATTACCGTAGATATAGTCTGACTCACCAGATATAGGCTGCTGGGATAAATCCTGTTTTTTGTGTTAAAAGAATCATTTAATCTGTGTTGTATTTGCAGTTAATGTCATAAAAAGGCATTACAATTTGAAATCAATCAAAAATAGGGCAGTAAAGGGCAGTGCTCTTTGTAGTAAAGATACAGCATTATTTATCTTGAAGTATCAGATCTCTGTCAAGAAAGCAAAGCATGATTATAGGGTTTATGCATTAGTAATGGAGCAATTAACACAGCCTATCTAAGGTGTTTTTGCTATACCACCATTTTTATGGAATAGACGATAACCAATTTAATATACCGGTAATTAGATGTTTGCTAGATTCATATAATTGCAGGATTTTGTCCCCACCATATCTTAAACCATTGCTACACCCTTGAATTTGTGTGAAAATTGGTTAGCAAAAACACAAGATCATTAAGAACCTAAACCAGAGAGTCAAATGTTCAAAAACAAAGACTGACTCCTACTTTGGAGTACAGTAGTAGGTATGCCAATGGTGTAAATTAACCAAATTCCTCTCTCCTCTTCCTCTGTTGTTCCCCTCAAAGGTGAGCAAACTGGAGCGCGACAAGCAGCAGGAGGTGAAGCGGGTGCGAGAGCAGGAGCAGCACCGTCACACTGCCATGTTAACAGAGCAGCGGGCCAAGTGGCACGAGGAAAAGCAAAAGGAGCTCCAGGCTCTCAGGGAAAACCTGACTCGGCAGCATGAGCAGGAGCTGGCCCGCCATGCCAAAATCAAAGACCAGGAGAACCAGAGGCTCAAAGCCGCACTGAGCGCTATGCGCGATGGCAGCGGAGAGAAGGTGAGGTTAAGATAGGGGAGTGAAGCCAGTATTTCATGTTACCTTCACTTCTGAGGGAAAGCTCTTGATTAGGGGGCGGCACTAGAAATAAATACTCATTACTCACCTCTCTCCAAAACTCCAGATAAATGTTCTGTGGAAATTCTGCCAAGCTAACACCCTACCTCTTTCCCCCTCCTCCCTCCTCTTCAGGTGCGCACGGCACTGACCATGGAAGCCAAGGAGGACGCACGTCGCTTCTTTGACCAGGAGAGAGTGAAGCTCCTGCAGGAGATAGCGGAGCTGAAATCTTGTAAGAAGCAGACCGACGAGGCTCTCAGCAACATGATCCAGGCCGACAAGATGAAGGCTGGCGACCTGCGGGTGGAGCACCAGCACCACCAGGAGCAGATCTCCAAGATCAAGTGGGACTGTGAGAAGGACATCCGCAGACTGGTACGCACAGTCACTGCTGCTAACAGATATGAATATGATTTGTGGTGATATGGTGATGATTTAATATGACATATGGTGTTCCAAAATATTAGTAAGGCCCACTGCTAATGTTACACTGGATGTCTATGCAGCTCCGTCTCTGTTGCATGTGAACAGTGTGAAAGAGTTTTTGTAGAGCTACAGGGAGACCTTTTCAGTTTCAACACACTGAATGGCAATGGTGACTTTTTTTGGCTTTTGAGGTATCATTTTAAAGCTTGGTTTACAAGGCTGTAACAGGTTTCAGTAAAAGTAAACATGACAGCAAATATTTGTGCAAAAGTAGAGATCTGCTGCAGAGAGCCTAACCAGGTGGGTGCAGCTACATGTGTGGAAATGAGAGCTACAACTAGTACATTTTGGTCGTGAATTAGTCTAGCAAATATTTTTAATCTTTTAGTCCCTCATAAATTACCTAAAGAGTCGCTTGATTTTAAACATAATAACTGTCCTTGTCTTTTTTAACAGTTTGAATGATAAAAGTTAGCTACAGCAGAGTGGAAAAAAAGCAAGTAATGTCCTTTCAGCATTTTCTTAAATGCACTATTATTTCCTTCTCCTTCACTGTAGGTGGATGAAATCAAATCTAAAGATCGCACCATATTTGCTCTGGAGAAGGAACTGGAGTCAACGGCAGGTTTCTTACAGAAGCTGCAGCTTCAGAAGGACGCTCTGGATGAACAGCTGTTCCTTGTCAAGGAGGCTGAGTGCGGCCTGGGAAGCCCGAAGAGAGAGATTCCAGGCAGAGCTGGAGATGGAGCTGAGCACTGCGGTAGCCCAGTAAGTAGAGAGGAATAGCAAGGAGAAGTTTCATGCTCCCCTCATTCATATCAAACATTAATCAACCTCATTCATTTGAGAGAATCTGGGAGCCTTCCTTCCTCTTGAACCCCATGTTTTCCTCTTTGCTTTAGCCCTTGAATAGCACTTTGTAGCTAAAGGTCCTATGTGCCAGGTCTGGTTTCAAGAGGTTTCTTTTTATAGACAAGGGTCCCACAACACTCAGCCAGCTCCAAACTTATGAAAGTATATTGACAACAAAAGATTTGGGAGAGCACAAAATAAATGCAAACACTACTCTACTTGTCTGCTAGTCAACATTTGAGAGTGCACAAGCATGGATTTGTAAGAGGGACGACAGAAACGTGTCCATAACAGATGATTTGAGCCTACAAGAGGTATTGTGTAACTACACTTGAGCCAGCATTGGGGATTCTTGCGCTCATATAGACCAAAGCCGCTTGTGCTTTAGTGCAAACTCAAACTGAGAGCAGAGTGTCACCGGTTCACCAAGAAGGGAAGGGACATCCTTCTTCTTTCAAAATAAAAGCTAGGACAGTGGCATTTTAAACCGCCATGTGGAAACAAAGAGCAGTATTTGGTGTCTGCATTATCTTAAAAATCAATATGTGTTGACACTAAAATGACGAAAATCACATTCAATTTGTCTGCAAATGATCTTGTTTTTAAGCCATTATTTCAATTAATTTAAAAGTAGTTATTAGCTATGTATCATGGCCGTGTTAGACTTCTATTTCTACTGTACTGTAAATCAGTTTTCTTATTTCTTCTTTTTCCTGTTTTTATGAATACTTTTAAAAGAGAATATGATTAGAACATTATAAGGAAAACACTCATATGAATGAGGCTCATTGTCACTTCTGAGTGGACTGCTACCCTCACAGATCAAATGAGCCTGGGGGGGGGGGGTTACGGTCCTGATCCGACTCCATGTAGGATTCAAAGAGCTAATAGTTCAAACAAAATAATAATAATGATAATTATAATAATAATAATACAATTATTATGGGCTGTAGCGCTCAGAATTTGTTTCGTGCTCTCTCAAACCTTTTGTCGTCAACATACTTCCAGGAGCATGAGAGACGTGAGGCAGAGTTTAGTCATGATTTGAAGTCCCATGATCAGCTCAAAGTAACGAAACATATCAATTGTCATGGTTTAAGTGTGTCAATTCATGAGTTTTTTTTTTTTGTTTGTTTGTTTCAGGACCTGAGGAGAAATCAGAGGCGCATTGCTGAACTCAACTCAACTATACGCAAATTAGAGGACCGCAACTCACTGCTGGTCGATGAGAGGAATGAACTGGTACGACCAAATGATTTAGTTAGAAATGATGGATCTCCCACTCTCTCAGCTTTTTGTCTCTCGCTGTCGACCTTCCTCATGTCAGTCACAATTAAATAAACCCTTGTGTCCCTTTCTCTGCACCAGCTGAAGCGAGTTCGAGAGTCGGAGAAGCAGTGTAAGCCCCTGCTGGACAGGAACAAGCTGCTGAGTAAGAGGAATGACGATTTGACTCTGACTATCCAGAAACTGGAGGATAAACTCAAGAGCCTGGTCAAGGAGAACCTTGAGATGGTCAGCGCAAAATCTCATTTGCATACATTTTGTACTTTTTTGGCAAAAGGGACATGTGGCTGATCTTAAACGACTTTTGTGTGTGTGTGTGTCTGTGTGTGTGTGTGTGTGTGTGTGTGTGTGTGTGTGTGTTGTCTGTCTGCAGAAGGAGAAGATCGGCTCCCATCCTCCACTGAAGAAGCTGAAGTCTCTGAATGACCTTGACCAAGCCCATGACGACCAGGAAATAGCCTTTCTCAAGCTTCAAGTCCTGGAACAACAAAGCATGATTGACGAACTGACAAGAGTATGTTTATTTTGTCTACTTACTGAGCATGTTTTTCTTTGAGGTATCTTTTATTTTTGTCAATAATTTGCAGAGTAAGGTCATGGTGTGAGACACAAATGTCACCTCTTTTGAGTATAAATCACCACCACTGTTGTTGGATATTAGGATATTATAATATCAGATTGACTGCTGATGATGATTTTGTCTTTTTTGAAAATAGAAGAAAGAAAAAAGGATATGTTTATCTTACAGTGTTGTGTTATCTTTTTTTCTCTCCACTTGTCTGCCTTTTCAGGACCGAGAAAAACTACTAAGAAAGAAAAGGCATAAAAGAAGTTCAAGGCCAATAAAGGTAGAAATTATTGAATGTTATTCTAGTTATTTATCTGTAAGTGTACCTAGTTTGGTTACTGTTTTTACTGTAAAAACTGTAAACACATTTTGTAAAAGTTTACTCTTTGAACACACAGAATGAAATCTCAAAATCTAGACCATTTGTATTCTTAATTATTAATTAATTATTCTTAATTTCAAGGCTTTGATTGTAGTAAAACGAGCCAGTGAGTCTTGTAGAAGCGGAACCTGTAGAGAGTTGGAGTAAATGACACTGACAGAGGCTGAATACAACGATGTAAAACAAAAGGAAAAAGCCTTTGGGGACACCCAAGTGTGAGGACAGGAAGTTGTCACTTAACATGTTAATGAGGCATATTGTTTTCTTCTCTGCAGAGGCACATCGTAGTGGACACCTTCTTTGGGTACGATGAAGAGTCTATGGACTCGGAGACGTCCTCGGTGGCTTCGTTCCGGATGGACAGAACTCCTGCTACTCCTGATGAAGACCTGGATGAGGTGAGAACTTGGCTCATATTCGTCGAGGTCACTGAGAAAGTTTAGGAGTATCTCATTGACTACATTTACAATTATGTCAATATCCTGAGTTGATTCTGTTTTAGACCATTTCTGTTTTAAGTCCTTGACTTCCAGCGTCTCTGTAGAATCCATTCAGTTCAACTGAATAGGGATATACTGTAAGCCCAATTCAACCACAGACTTTGACCTCTGACCTGTGTGTGTCAAACAAGGGTATATCCAACGAGGAGTCAGAGCTGCGCTTCCGTCAGCTGACCAGGGAGTATCAGGCCTTACAGCGAGCCTATGCCCTGCTGCAGGAACAGAAAGGGGGCATTCTGGACGCTGAGATGGAAGCAAAGGTACAAACACATGGAGAAAATGACTTCTATCCAATCTTGTGTTTTGTCCTAATAAACACACAATTGTGAAATGGATTTGAATTAAATCCAATAATAAAAGTAACATATGTAACCACTACTTGTATTTAATGAAGTTGCTAAAGGCTTTCAAACTGTATAGTTATGTGTCATGAGGCTGTGGTGATTGAATTACACAGAGCTGATTATTTCTGGACATCTATCCTAACACATGTTTTTGATAACAGCTTCGTCATTTATTCTGTTATATAAGACCAGTCATTTCAGGACCGTGTTGGTTCTAACCATGTAGTTTACAGTGGATTTTTATATAAAAAACCCTCCCATGGGTCAGTACCCCCTTGTGATGATCTGACATTTGGGACTCCACCTGTACAGGAAAAGAACATGTGCAAAGCCACATTCATGTCAAGCAAGTTGAGGTTCTTCAGTTTTCCTGTAAGAAAATGAAAGTGCCCGTCACTGACAATCTACTACGACTGATAGGAACGGGAGATTCAATTCAGTACTAGGGATATTTGCAGCCCAAACTAAAATTAACAAAATAGTTGAGAAAAGAGCTGCCAGTGCACTTTGGGAGTGAGGAGGAGACATGAAAGAGCCACGGCACGGCCCGAACACAATGCAGCCGCATCCAGCGGACATCGCAGAACACATTTCAACCGCCTGTCTCAAGCGCATCAGACGTGCTGGAACTTAAATCAATAAATCTGTCTACAAAGCATCCTTTTAGGTTTCAAGTGTATTTTCTTCCAACATCTGCACATAAGCACATTGTGTACTGGGCTGTGAGTGCTGTCAAAACACTTTTGAGTGCACCGGAGTATTGTACTGAACAGATCCAGTGTGTCTAGTGGCTAATGAATGTCTGTGTCGCTCATGTTTCAGGCTCAGGAGCAGCTCCAATCAGATGTTCTCAGGTATAAAGCCAAAATAGAGGACTTGGAGAGGGAACTGACCCTGAAGGGACAGGTAGGACACACAAGCACAAGCATGAATGAAGACAGATAAATGTATGCATTGGGTGGTGGACAAAATATCAGGAACACCTGACGAAATAATGCAATGCAATGTATTCATCATACCGTGATTAGCAGCACAACCCTCAAAAAAATGAAGGATTTAATAACAATGTCAAATTTGCCCTGATGTGACCAGTAAAGTAATCATCAAGTAATTTATTGAAATGACACATAGCACATGGTTCGTCATTTATTCTGTTATATAAGACCAGTCATTTCAGGACCGTGTTGGTTCTAATCATGTAGTTTGTTTTGTTTTAATACAGTGATATTTCACCTTTACTGCTCAGTATAACATCGAGGACGTCACAGTGGATATTTATATAAAAAAACCCTCCCATGGGTCAGTACATTAGGTTGTCCTCTAGTGCAGTGGTTCTCAAGCTTTCAGAGTACTGAACCCCTTGTGATGCGCTGACATTTGGGACTCCACCTGTACAGGAAAAGAACATGTGCAAAGCCAAATTCAAGTCAAGCCAGTCGAGATTCTTCAGTTTTGAGTATAGTAGATAGCTTTGATATGATGCAACAACTGTCTCTGTTCTCTATCAGGACTCCAAATGGGTGGAGGAGAAGCAGCTCTTCTTACGAAGGAATCAGGAGCTATTGGATAAGGTTGGACTCAATGTTTTGTTTGTTTTGCAATATTCAAACTGCCACAGAGATGTAAGATGTTTGTGATTTTGTTGATGTCTTGATGTGCTGATAGTCATTGTTTCCTTCCTTTCTTCTATGTACAACATTTTTTTAAATTTACAAATAACTGCCTGAAAAACGGTTACAGATGGTACATGTGGTAATTGTTTAAAGCCTTACAGCCTTGAGATACTTTCCTACAGTTATGACTTTCCTAACTGCCACTACTATTTCCATAATATTGACATATTATAGCACATATTGTAGCTACAATCTAAATTTGAGCACAACCACCTCTTCCTGTCTCCTTGTTAATTCTGATTCTCTATTGTGTCCAGGTGGAAAAGGTGGAGTCAGACTCCAGCCGGCTGCAGCAGGAGCTGCAAGACTCCAAAGACCAGAATGAACTGTTAGAGTTTAGGATATTGGAGTTAGAGGTGGGTCACACCCAGTTTCCTATCTAGCCTCTATCAAATTAGCATGATAACATTTCCTGTCAGATCCTAAAGATGAGGCCAAATGTCTTTTTTGTGACCTCATGAATGTGTCCCGTGAGGCAAACCCAGCATTCTCAAAGCCAGATCCAAAAAGACGTTATACTAGCCAGATTACAGATCCAGCTTTGTGAGCCTAAATCATTTTGTTAGAGCTGTTCCAAAAAGCATTTTACTATTCTGAGAACACATCCTGAGATCAGTGTATTGGGACCCTATCTAGTTCCAAACCCTTTTTACACTTTCCAAACATCTTGCCAACATATTCATCCCAGAAATAACATTAAATATATTCATATTTTAACGCTGTTTAATATGCGGTCAAAATGTTTTTTCAGGGTATTGTTTTTGTCTATTAAGTAAAAACAAGATCTTATCTAAAATGAATAAAACCAAAATGGATATTTCATCACAAATCAAATCTCAAATCACTCTATAGTAGTGTGAGTTTGTCAGGAACTGTTTTCCAGCTTCAGTGATCTCATATCCTGATTATGTGTTTTTGTAAAGGTACAAACACTGAGCCGTGTTATAAAGTTGGAAGAAGTCAAATGCATCAAGGTTTAAAAAACGATATATTGTAGGATTCATTTTACAGTCTTACAAACCAACTCCTACTTCAAAAGAAGGACAGAATGATTATATTTTAAAAAGCTAAAGAGCAAAATCTGTGTGGAAATGTACCATGTTGTGGAATGACAGTGTGCTGACCCATGCACACGCCTTGTTTGGCATGTGAAACACTTCAGTGCTTCACATGCTAGACCCCTAATTATATGCAGGTTTCTCCGATGTTGAAATTGCCTCTCAAGTTAGCCATTCAGTCATGTGGACTGGAAGCCCACCAGTCTGTCTGCCAGGCTGATAACTAGCTGACAGTGGTCTTTGTGGTCTGGCTGTGCTGCACTGCAGATACTCACAGCAGCCTGTGAGGGCCCAAGTTGCCACCTAGTGAGCAGACTGGAGAACAGATCGCTTAGATTTGCTCAGTATACTGTGTTGAAATGAAGTTATTTAACCTTAATTATAAATAAAAGCTTTAACCATTGCTATCAGGCGTTTGTCTGATGCGTCTTCAGATGGCAGTAGCAATTTGTCTGAAATATGGGTAGTCAGCATTTTCATGGCTGAACAAAGCAAAGAGCGCCACCTACTGAAACTTCAACATCATCACTGTAAAAATAAAAAGTCACCTAAGTGGAAACATGGATTGATTTGGGTTTGGCAAGTTTGGCAAACCCAGAGCAGAAACACAACAGAGAGTTGATGCTTGATATTGAAGGTTACCTACCGCTTGAACCGCCTCTAGTTTGATGGCAGCACTAACGGCTGTTGACACAGAGCAGCAGTACAGCAGGAGCTAATGGGCAAAAAAGATAAAGATTAATTATTTATTATTATTATTGTAACCTATACGAACACAACCAATCAAGTGAAAATACTGTTTCATCCAGGTACAATACAGAGTCACGACTTTCAGTTACAGTTCATCCTTTGTATACTGAAATATATATTTCTCTTGTCGTAGGAGCGTGAGAGGAGGTCCCCTCCATTCAATCACCTGAGAATGCATCCCTTCTCTGAGGGAGTCAGTGCCCTGCAGATTTACTGTATGAAGGAGGGGGTCAAGGTATGCAACGAGAAGAGCTCTGCTTTATCACAGTAATGATGTTTAAAGTAGAGCAGCTTTCGCAATCTTTTCTGGCAAGAGATCCCACTGTTACAGATCCCATAATTCTTATGACTGCGGCTAACTGAGTTCTTTGCATGTACTTGCTTTTTTAAGAGCATGCGGTTGTAGTAAAAGTTTTAACAAGCAATATTTATATACTCTTACAACATTACCAGGGGAAGAAATATTGAATAAAAGTATAAATGAAAGGTAAATGCCATTTTATTTGTATACTCTTAATAGGTTTTTATTCTGTTTTCTTTACAGGACGTGTGCATACCAGATCTCATCAAACTTCTAGATATCCTGGGAGACAACGGGGTAATTCATATGAAATGTAACATATCAAAATGATGACGCTAAAACATTATTATTAATTATTAATTCAAGTTTCTTTTTCCCTTTTTCCCTTTTGTATAGAACTTAAGAAATGAAGAGCAAGTGGCCATTATTCAGGCTAGCACTGTTTTGTCACTAGCAGAAAAGGTACGTTTGGAAACTACATCATGGTTCCTCCGATAATAGAAAAGTATCAGCACACAGAATAGTTTGTCCTGTGCCGACTCATGTTTTGCTGCTTGTTGCCCTCTAGTGGATTCAACAGATTGAGGGGACGGAGGCAGCGCTGCACCAGAAGATGGTGGACCTGGAAATAGAGATGGTGAGTCACAACAATCCTGCACAGGAATGTATTTTTTTATTTATTTATTTTTTTTACATGAGCTGTAATCCAGTGTGATCTGATTGATGCTGCCGACAATACAATACATTCTTTTAATCTGTTCACAGCAATTATCTAGTAAAAGGACATAGAAAGTTGATTTTTTTTCAAATCTTCCACATTGATTTTTCTGAACTGAGCTGATGACATTAAGCTCTATAACTAATATATAATATAGTACTTTACTACTAGCACCCTAGTAGTAAAATGTAGAAGTACTAGTTTAAATTGATTATTATGTTACAATTGAGTTGCAAAAACTAAATAAATAAACGTTAGCTTTTTTCCCCCTAACCGCTGTCTCTGACCTGCTCATTCTGTGCAGGAGATGTTCTGTAAACAGAAAGGATATCTAGAAGAAGAGCTGGACTACAGAAAACAGGCACTGGACCAGGCCTACATGGTAAGTGTGTGTGTGTGTGTCTCATGTATACGTCACCTTGTGGGGCCAAAGTCTCTTCACACTCAATTCATCATCTGGGGACAAATTTTCGGATCCCCACAAGATTTATAATTTAATTTTCAGGTTAAGACTTGGTTTTAGGGTTGTGGTTAAAATCCTGACGTGGTTAGCTTAAAGGTTGGCATATAGTAGTTATGGTTAGGTCAGGGTTAAGCCTGCAGAGACATGACATCAAAAGTAATAACAGCCCTTTTTTCTCCTCCCGACAGCAAATCCAGGAGTTGGAAGCAACGTTATACAACGCCCTGCAGCAGGACAAGGTACTTCATGTCACAACATATTACAGCCTTATTGTCATGAAAACTATTGTGAATTTCACCTTGTAATGTGTTAGCCTTTAGCAGTGCAGGTTACATTTTTGTCATCTGAAATACTAGACAGGTGACGTTTATTAAATTCATTATAAATCAATTTGGAAATGCATCCCAAAAAAAGTGATTTGCTTTTGACACACATCCTCGTGATCATGCAAATCCCACTAATCTGGAACATCTGCGCTATCGACACGGAGTCTCCATGAAAGATTCACACGGTTTCTTATGACTGTGGAGACTTTGCAATTATGAACACAGTCTTATGATTTCTTAAAGCCTCTGCTGATACAAGAAGTGTTCACGGAAGAACAGTAACTCCAGAGATAATAATATGTGTTGAGAAGTTTTGGGGTTTTTTTTATCCATCATGGTGTGTCTGATGCCCGTCTTCTTCCTCCAGGTGATAAAGTACGGCGAGCCTCTGGATGACCTTCAGAAGGACGAGTTGCGGACGGCGGTGGAGAAGCTGAGGAGGCAGATGCTGAGGAAGAGTCGAGAGTATGACTGCCAGATCCTCCAAGAGAGGATGGAGCTGCTGCACCAGGCGCACCAGGTCCGTCTATGTCTGTACCGGTGATAGATATATGTGTGTGTGTGATAAAGGTGGAAATGGGTTGGTGTGTTTCGTGTGTATCTCTGCAAAGAAACCCATTCCTTACCGTTACCTCTCTGAATATTTGCAGAGAATTCGTGACCTTGAAGACAAGACAGAAATCCAGAGGAGGCAGATTAAAGACCTGGAGGAAAAGGTAGGCCATGTTTGATATCTTTCTGTAAAAAAAACAACAACATTACGTTATTTAAAGATCAGCATCTTGAACACAAGACTCACCAGGAAATGCTACCAAGTTCATTAGTTTAACGATCTTTGCTTACAGGCTGCCAAGATTAGCCTAAAGCCTGTGGAATCCATATTAAATGGGATTTCGAGTGTGTAGAGTGAATCGTGTGCACTATTTCTTTTCACATCATGTATAGGAAACCACTCTCATGAAAGCACAAAGTACAGATGCCACATTAAATGCTTACGTAGGTAATATTCCCAGTTGTAGTTCCAGTTTTCCCGTACAGTGAGCCTCTGTTTCTGTCTCTGCTGTTACTAACATATCGTGAGTGTTCCTCTAATTCTCTCACTTTCTTTTGTCCCCTCTTCATCTCTTTCTTTCCTTCTTTCTTTCCCCAGTTTTTGTTTCTGTTCTTGTTCTTTTCTCTTGCCTTTATCCTTTGGCCTTGAAGTCTTTGGCGCGTCCTGTAGCAGAGGTGAGTCCCTGAGGGCTTTGAGTAGAACGTTCAAACCACTGCCGTCTCTTTCTTCTGGACCTCGGTCAAATACTTTTCTGTTAAAGCAGAACCTGCACAGCAAGTGTTTTGGCTTTGTGCGTCCGCCAAAGTCAAGACTGGGAATACTCCCGGCTGCAGAGCCTGAATTGGCCTTGACAAGCACTGGTTTAAGATGCATTTCTATACCATTACTAAGACCTCCTGATGTGATAGAAAAAAGCAGGAAATGCATCATTATTATTTGAATGAATACTTTTAAAGTAATCTAATTTGATATTTATCATACCCGTCAAATAAAAGCAAATTTAAGTGAAAATGGTGTCCTAATTGAACTATAGATGCTCTGCAGAAAAACATATTTGACCCTGGTCTGCTCATTCTCCCTCCTACACATTTACTCGCTTCACCTTACCTTCACTTAGAAATATTCAACTGTTATTCCTTCTTTCTCTTTGCACTCTCAACATCTTTCCACTCAGGCATTTCTGTTCCTGAGTGCATGTTCGTGTGTTTTTCCATTTTCCATTTTGACTTTCTGAAAACTTTCCAGGTAACAGACCTCTCAGAAAGCAAACATCACCATCTCTCCCTCTCTTGTGTACTTTTGTTGTCACCTGTGGAGTTTTGACTCCTGTTTCTACATGTGTTTTTAAACACATGTGTGTTTGGGGGGGTTGTATCTCAGCAATTACCTTTAAACCTGCAATTATAGGTTTTTCAGCCTCTTAGCTGTAAAAACAACACATTTTTATCACTTAATAAAGTTGTTTTGTCAGCAAACAGATACGGCATATACGGAGCAACATTAGTATTCATTTGGAGTCAAGTTTTTGGCCACCTGAAGAATGTAAGTCCAATATTTAGAGAAAAATGCTCCACTACATTCACCAGCTAGTCGCTAACTTTGACTGCTGTTTGGTGCTGAGCAGGTAGTGTGCAGTGGGTTTTTAGAGCTTTTCCACTGAAAACAGCTGCCTGCTTTAGCTTTGAAACAATGCTGATGACAGCACCAAGATAGTGAACCAAAACAGTAAAGTTGTGGGCTGTAAAAAACAAACAAAACCAAAACATTGAGCTGAAAGGTGCTAAAAAGCTCACATGACAAAAAACAAATGAAATAAATGTTGATTTCTAAATGTTATAAAATGTGCAGTGTATGTTACATTTGCTTTGACACACAGTACTCTTGGCTCTTCTAATTCTTTGTGACTCCTCTCTCTCTCTGTCCCGCAGGTGGTGCGTCAGCTTGGAGATCTTGTTTGTGACTGCAGTGTTATTTATTTTCTGGACAAGCGTGGAACAATGTGCGTAGCAGTGGCTGCTAGTGTCATAACATCAGTGACTGCTGTCAGTGTAGGTGGATTTGTCGTGTGTTGGCCATGGACGTTCACACTTCAGATTTTTATTCTTTTGTGTTTTTAATGGGGGATGGGGTTCTCAGGATGCAGCCCAGGATGACGTTTGTTTTTTTAGAGCGGTGTTGGACATTAAACGTCTCTGCAAACAGCTGTAACAGACTGCAAGAAGGACACACAATTTAAAAGACACTTTACAGTATATGCAGACACAGACACACATATACCTGCATACATACAGTTTTACGGACATGCATGCATGCAGCACAAACACACACGTACACACACACGCTTTGACAAATCCAAACCAAAGCCTGGGAAATGTTCTCTCTGCCATGCAGGGTAATAATATGTCATTCACCACCATTCAGCCACAGTGGGAATATAAACGGACAGAAAAACTCATAGACAACGAGGCAAACAAACCCGCCAGACCACAACTTGTCTTCTCTACTTTCCTTTCCAAAACCTGAAAGGACGTTCTTCACGAATGCAACTTCTCGGTGAACAGAAGCGAGCCAACTCAGGGCCCATGAGTGCAGAGGCCGTTTCAGGTCAAATTATAACAAGGAACGCCGCTCGGGACACGGTGTGTGTCGCCGCCTGGCCTGCCCTCGCTGTTCCCAGAATGGTGCTTACACAAACTGCTTGGACTCTCCAGAGGTTATACCTGGAAAAAAAAAAAAGGACAGAAATACACTGCAGAGGCTGGCGTGTACAGACACTAAAGGGGGATACGGGACACTCAGGTTGACACGTCTTCACTGGACACACATAACAGACTTGAGTGAAGAGAGAGCTAAAAAAGAGAAGGAAAAGGTTACGGGTGGGTAAAGACACTCTCTGATCCAGCTCCACTCAACCTGGATCTCCACAGAAAAAGCTACAGATTGTTAAACCGCTTCTTAATTTGTCTTAAAAACCAGCAGACTGTAAGAGCTTTACTCTCTGGTTATCTTTTTTTCCCCCTTTTCCTTTCTTTTTTACAGCTCTTAGCTCTCAGATACCGTGTCCCAAGATTTCCACTGAGAAACAACGTCCCCATTCTGTACTGTAATATATACATTTGTTGATATGTACATGTGTCTGAATTATTTCTTGTAGTCTCCCCTTTTATTTTATGTGAATAGTTGCACTTTTCTTTTGCTCTCTGAAGCAGCTTGAACAGTTGATGTACTTGGCAGTTTATAAATGGCTCAAAAGGGTATAAACTGCTCTGTTTTATTGTGGTGACGGCTGCAAAGATGAACTTTTATTTCCTTGAAAATTATAACTGAAAAATTGTTGGAATATGAATGTGGAATAATGGAATATTTGCCTCCCCTTTCCTTTGTCCGACCTCTATCTCACACAGTATACTGTATTTAATATTCTACTGTCTAAAACGTGTTGCTCTGGTTGACCAGCAGGGAGTGCTGGTTTCACCTGAGTGACTTTCAGTTCGCCCTTTAAACTTACATGATCTTTTAACAAACTTGTAAATATTTTCAAAATACCTTGCCAAAATATCTTTATCAACTGTGGCTGGATGATTGGTCTGTTTAAATTCAAATCTAACAGTCATCAGTACTTTCTTGTTACACAAAAAAATGGACAAAAGCTAAATTTATCAGTTTAATTGAAACTGGAAAGACAGAAAAAGACATAACTTCACTCATGTGTCTGTCGCAAGAATACTGCAGGTTCTCTCTCTACCCCTCCTATTTTACTAACCAAAAAAATAAAACGTGTTTGATACTAACGACCTTCTCTTACTAAACACTACTTGCCGTTTAGGCGTCCACCTCCCCAAAATGAAACAGGAGAAAGTGAATGCAACACTACACCTGCTCCACTTCTCTCCTGTCAGGCTATGACTCTGCCCAGTCCCTGCAATATTTACCAGTTGACTGTGCTTGTTCCCTGTGTACCTGAGCTAGTGTATCTGCCATCATTGCACCCCTCTGGCTCCAATCACAGGTCTAGGGTATCTAGGCATCTCATTACATAGCGGACAGTAGCTATGAGCCTCTCCATTCACTTTACCAAGGGGAATGACTGAGACTATTTTTGTGCAGACTCAGCTAACGAGCAGTTGCCTTAAATTTCACTTTCCCCCTTTTCCCAACAATTATTTTTTCAGGCGGTTGATATTATCATGTAATGTAATGTATATTTTTTGGTTTTTATTTCACAGAAGATTTTTTTTATCTTTACCCCGTCTGTCTTCCAGCGAGAATTTAACCCCTCCTCCCACTTTCGTCTAGATTATTAAATAAACTGAAAAAAATGAGCAATGCTGTAAAAAATAAAAAAATTCATGGCCTTTGACCTAAAAGGATAAATTGTCTTCTTTTTGCATCTTAATTGCACGAATGCTTGATAAGGGTTTGATTCATAACCCTCCTTATATTTTCCTTCAGTGCTACTTCTTCTAAACTATCTACATCCGAACTCCATAGTAGTAATAGTTATTTCTTCATTTGTTACTTAACCTGTTATTTATTACAATTATTAATTACTCTTAACCAATTATATTTTATCTATACAAAATGCATTTTGGGGGGGGAAATTAAGAAACTCATTTTTAGCATTCTGTTTAACATGTTTCTGGGGCTTTCAATCGTGTCACACGCTCTTCCTCAGCAGATGGAGTTGCCCGGTTGTCATGTCAGTTTCATATTGTCTGAGCACTTTATGGACTTTTCATAATATAATCATTAGCAGTTGAGACAGAGAAGTTCATTCTTGACCTTGGAAACAGCAGTTGCCAAAAGAATCTCACCATAAGATCCCTTTAATAGCTCTTCCAGAGCTTTCTATCGATTTAAAGTGCTCAGAGACGTGGATTTGTTTTGTCATCTACTTTCAATCTTGTCATTTATCATTCTTTTTTTCTGTGGTATCTTTGTTAACAGGATTTAATTTTACAATATGCACCATTTTATTGTTTGTGTGTTCATCGTCAGTGTCTGTCAGTAGTTGTCCTGGCTAATGCAGCTCTGCTTTGTTCAGGTCAGGAAGAGGCTTTGAGCCGTGGCTGGTGTTGGTTATTCTTCCATCTGATGTTGTACATGTTTTATTCAATGGACAGAAATAGCAGACGTAGCTACTGTACGTCCTCTGCTGTTACAGAGTTTTTCATGAATTCATTCATAAGAACAGCTCAAACAAGTGGTCAGTGTTATGAAACAGATTTTAAGACGTGTGGTATATTATGATTATGAAACCTTCCTACACTGAAGCAGTGAAGGCCTCAGTTGTCTCACAGGCTCATTAAACAGTAGGCTTTTCCACATTTCACTTTTTTAGCTACGCAGGACACAGAGCAGAGTCAGTCCAGGACAACAGTCTGTCTTTTCACTTTTGTCATGGCTGTCCTTGCCAAGCCAGAGGAGCACAGGGGCGGAGCCAGATTTTGTGTTGTAGACCAGCCCTGCCAAAGGATGTCTGTTATAAAAGCACTTCTATCTGTCCTCCTCTCACCACCCACACGGAGGTCACGCTCAGAGATTATATTGTGCACCATCTGAAACGGATTTAAAAGGAAAAAAATTATGTTTTAAATGGAAAGAAGAGTTAGTATGCCATCTACATTGAATTCTGCATACTTCTCAGTTTCTGAACACATAACCCTTGGTGACATATTTGTTGTGTGCAAATGGAAATAGCTTCCTTTGCAGAAAATCTACTGTAAATGCTTTCCCAGCACAGACCTTCAGCTAAAACCCATTTCACACGAGTCAGAAAAGGGTGGACAGTTTAAAACTCATATTTTAATCATGAGTCATTCTGGATGACATGAAAACTTCTGTGCCATTGTGTGTGAGATAGCCTGCCTCGCTGTAAGGGATACAATATTGAAATGTCTGACAGTACATCCTTGGAGGCTCTTTAACCTTATTTCAGCAGCAGCTGGTCAGCAGCCAAATCATCCCAGGCGGATGCAGCTGCCCAGTCTGTTCAGCTGCTTAGCAACACTGACTTCATGGCTCATACTCCTATTAAACACTTCTTCATCTTTTTAACTATAGTGAGAATTAAGGTTAATTTCCTCAATTGGTCAGCAAAGGATTTAAGGAATTGACAAAATTGCCAATTTGCAATGCACAGTGTTAAAGCCCTTTAAAGGAGCAAAAATGAGTGACTTATAATCTAAATTGTACAGTGCAAAACAGCCAAGGTGTGTTTTCTCCTGCAGCTTTGATCTCAGTGTGCCATTCCTTTTTTTTATCCGGCTGCATCAGGCTCGCTTGAATGCAAGCCTTTGTCTTTGGCTTTCCCCTGATCGTCCTGTGCATGTTTCCAAAGGTTCACTGCTGCTGCTGGCTGTGGGCTACTGCTCTACTACTGCTCCATGCTGCTGTGAATAATGAAGGGTAAAGTATTGTAGTGTAGTGTATCTAAGTTTCTAGAAAATATGCAACAATAAATTAGTGCCATACAGAAGCCAAGTTAAAATGAAGATGAACCAACCGGAGCCATCAAATATAGGTGTGTACATAGACATAGTACAGGTGTGCTGTGAGACTAAACATATTCATGGTTGTTGTGCTAAAAAAACATGTTACCAAGTCTTGGGAATTACATTTTGTGGCAGAAAAACACAAATTCTTTTGACAGACAAACAGTACTCTACACATAACACACACAGATAATAACACAGGTAACGATGCTGGTTTAGGACTTGATATTTTTTATTCGTCACTCATTTTATTTAATTTCTTGAGTAAAAGTGAGCCACTGCAGAACCCACTTGGAACCATTTGAGTTAACTCTGATTGACTTGCCTGTGGAACAGTGGCCCACTTACCCACTTCTTCGATGGTCTCACTCGCCGTTAGGCCTTTTGTGCCAAATCCATGAAGAGCACTGGGCGTGAATTTGCCAAACTCTGTCCTATCCGCCGTCATTCCATCATGCCTGGATGAACATGCACTTAAACCAGTGGCAACGTGAGCTATTGTCTTACGGGGGACATTCACGTTACTAGCCGACCTACCTTACATCCATTTTTAATATGGAGGTGGGGGATAGTCTGCTGCTTTGTTCCGGCATTGCCGATGTCATTGCTTTAAAAGCCTCATTAAGTCAGGGCAATATCCTGTTAGCAGGCTTCTTGAGCAACTGCCAAACACAGGATGCATGTCATTCATTCAAAAGGTGCAAAGCCAAATCTACCAAATACCAAACAACCCATCAGCTACTCTGAATAAATTTGTTTCTTTATGATCACAGCGGTTTCCTGTGACAGAAAACCACTGACAAATTCACCCAAATGAAATAAACAACTGACTGAAAGTTTTGTTATTATGGTTTGCAGCTATCATGACATCACCGACTTTGAAAGCCAGACAGTGTGAGCTGATGGCTCCGCTGCCTCCCAGTCAGTCTGCTCTGTCCAGACCACAGCAAAGCAGGCTACAGTTTAAGACAAACATCTGCACTAGCCTTTGAGCGCTGTCCTTGTTCTCTCACATAATATTTAATTCTTGTCATGTCATCTGAACTGGTTGGTGTCCGTGTGTAAATGTGCAGCCAGCCAAAACACAAAGCCACTGCATGGGTGAAAATCTAAAGAAGGCTGTCAGCTTTCTTTGGTTTTGTCCGCCTGCTCTCAGCATTATTTACTGTCCAAACACAAGCAACGTACTGGAGGAAAGCAGGACAGGACAGAGAGCCCTAAAAAACAGAGACGCAGTAAGTCATCGTGGAATTACAGAGGCAGAACATTTTAGTGGGCTCTTGGCATCTCTGAAAAACTTGATGCTTTAATCACATTCATGTGAGGGGGAAATTTCTGCTGGCCTGACAAGTTGCCGCGCTAGATGCCAACAGAGCCACAGGAACTGCGACAGTGGTATTCAGCAAGGAATGTGTGGAAATTGAGCTACTTATCATATTTTACTCAGCTTCAGTCCCCTGAAAAAAAAAAAATCTCCACTAAGCCATCTTTTCAGAATATAGTGCTTGATCATTCTTTTTTTTCTTCTTCTCTCCCATGCATTTTAACTCAGGGGCTTAATCTGAGTGTCACTAAGAAATCTGTAAAATATGCAATGTCAGCCAATATAAGACAAAATAACAACAACACATGTAACACAAAAATAATGACATGTTCAGATCAACCAACGTTTGAATTAAAGGGGAAATGGTGCCTGATACTATATTTATTTCTATCATTATCTTTCCTACATGCTAAGATATAGTTGCAAAAGTAAAAGGGATGTTCAAATGCTGCACATTACGGCAGCCAGACATTTTGGCAGTTAGATGTTCTCCTAATAACATTTTTGAAACTGTGATCATCAGTCTCAGTCATTTGAAATATTAACTTCGGTTGCCATGCATGAGTTTCTTCTGCAGGAGCATAACGGGGGACTACCGGACGCTGGCCTGACTGCTGTGCCCCATGAAGTGGATCTGCAGCCTGACACACAGCCAAGGCTTCAGTTCAGTGATGACAACCTGTTAGATGAGACATGAGGACGTGCCCTGTTTGATTTCACTGTAGCCTACAGTGTGAGTGACCTTGAGACTCCTCATCTCTGTGGACTCTGTGTGCCCTCTGTCTTTCTCTCTCACACACACACACACACACACACACACACACACACACACACTTTGCACTTCAATGGGATCTGGATAGCAGTTGCTTGTTATTTCTAATCCTGCTGACAAAAATTTCCCCCAAACCTCAACCTCACAGTGACACCAAAGCCGTCTGTTACAGGACTGAACTGACATTATTCTTTCAACTTTTAATCCGCATCAACAAGTGGGATTTTAACTTAACTTTAATCAGATGTGATTCTACTTATGAAGGCTAATCAGTGTTAAACTTGACAGTGAGTTCATGGTAGATATGAGACTTATAAGAGGCACATATGTAGATATATAATGTCGTAATTCTCATTGTTTAAGTCTTAACTAGTCTATAAAGGGGCAAAATCCAGAGAACTGCCACGCCATGTTTCTCCTCTTGTTCTTACCTTTATACTATCTGGAAAAATCTGACCCCACTGAAACGTGTGAAACATATATGGCCTGTGTTACATAATTGCACATTTCTGTTCACTGAGTGACGGTGTTGACTCCTGCTTCCCCTCTGCTGCCCTCTCGACTCAGCAGTCTCCCGGTTTGAGACCTGCCGCCTGAGAGCTGCTCGTCTCCCCGCGCTGCTGACTCGATCCTGTCTCATTTGTGCTGAAGTAAGTAAGCGATCACGTCGCCGTCGGAGGCCCAGACAAGCACTGGAAGACACATCAGCTTTAGCCTACTTTGAGTTGAAGTGTTTACGCCTGTCCAGGCAGGAGCAGCGCAGGTGTAGAAGACATTATCAAAGTGGTGCTGAAAGGACAGCGTCAACGTGGACAGCTCCGACCTGCTGAGTGCACACCTGTGTCCACTTTAGTTACGATGTGAGGTCGCAGACCTTTGAAACTGCTGAACATAGAATATGTTGCCTCTTATATCCAGCTAAAAAAACACTGCATCAGAAAGGAGAAGTAGGTAATAGTGCAACTATTTTTACATAGAGATTCTCTTGAGCCAAATAGTCCCTGTCCATATGAAAGGGTTCCTCGGTCACTCTACGGCAGATGTGTTTGTGTTTTCACTGGCGGCTTTAAACTGCAAACACAGCCTGAGCCAACCCAAGAGTCTGAGTCCACAATCCTGCGTGTATTTGCAATAAAGTCCGAGAGAAACCATATGCTACCTATGCGTGAGGCACCACTACAGTGCCACCTCTGGCTTTAACTCAACTCCTGCCTGTCTGTCTGTCTGTCTGTCTGCTCAGGCTTCTTCACAGCACGACACACACACACACACACACACACACACACACACACACCACTTCAGCACTAGTTTAGCCGTCTTCCTCTGTCACTTGTGCAGGGCTCCACCATGGCAGAGCGCAGGGGAAACCGGGACAAGGCAGAGGACGACCTGCCGGTTTATCTCGCCCGACCCGGCACGGCCGACCAGGTGCCCCGGCAAAAATACGGCGGCTTGTTCTGCAGCGTCGAGGGCGCGTTTGAGAGTAAAACCATAGACTTTGATGCCCTGAGCGTCGGCCAGAGGGGCTCCCGCACCCCGAGGACCGCCAAACGAGAAACCGGTCAGGAGGCGAGGACCCCGGCGAGAGACAACAAGAGCTGCCCCGGTGTGGAAACTCCCGCAGGGAACAGGCAAAGAGGAGAAGACTCACCTCAGGTTGAGATCAGAACCAGCGGCGGTAAAGAAGTGTTGCAGAACCTGGGAGATGAAAAGGTAAGAAGACGCAACTTTTTGCGTGAATGGCAGCAGACTGATGCAGCATGTGGACATGACAGGAGTGGTTCCTACAGTGTGTCACTGTTGTGTCTGTTAGTTTTACTCCTTTTACTACTGTTTTTTCCCCTTTTCCATTAACTGACTCACAAACGCCCACATTGACACTGATGCTGTCAGGCTGGGGGCCACACCTAAACTGAAACAATTTGAAATGTGTCCACCTATTCAGAACCTGCAATAAACGTGTCATCTAAGAGAGGCTAGATTTATGCCCATTGCATTTGGGAGCTAAATTATGGATGAGACCCTAAATAGCTGAATGGATGTGTCACACCTCCACATCACTATATGACATATTGGATTATTTACTGAAGAATATAAACCTTCCGAAAGAAAATGTAGAGATAACCCTAACAAGTAATCAGTGTATAATGCATGTTATAACACCCCCCAAAGCATGAAACAAACAATAGTTAATAGTTGAGTGGAGTTGGAATGGAGCAAATTTAATTTCTCAGCTGACAAAATGAGTTTTTAAGGTATATGCAGGCAAACACGGTGCTTGCCAAAATGTCTGGGAAACGAGACAGACCTAACATCCACAGCCAATATTCATCAACTTTTGTTTGGCTAGTATAATTCTTAAAGCCTTGAAGAATACTGCAGGAAATTTCAGGCAATGTATCAAGACAATAAAATGGAGGAGAAAAAAAAGACTCATGCAACTAGAAAAGCTGGAAAGCCTCAAGGCTGGACAAATGAAAATGCTTGTCATCGCTTCAGGTCTGAGCCACTACAGACGTTACTTCTGTGTTGGTGAAACCACAGAGCTGGCGACCATGATGATGAAAAAAGTGTTGCCCTTACATTTAGCAACACATTGACCTGCTATTTTTGTAGGTCAATTAAAGCGAAGAGAAGACAAGTTACTGAGAGAAATCATAGTAGTATGACAACTACATCCACGTTTATATTTTGTTACTATGTGCATGCATAAAGTAGGTGATATTATTCAAATGCAACTGAGAAATATGAGCATTTCCCTTTCTTTAAAACATGCAGAAGGTGTAAAGTAAAACAGTTAAGCTGCAGGAATGTTGTACTGACAGAAGCCTGAACACCTTAAACCATAGTGACTTCAGTGAAGCAGCAGGGGTGCAGCCTTCAGGTGGTGTTAGAGTGATGCTTTACTTCAGGTGATATGAAAATTAATCCAGTCTTCACACAAAGCTTCCACTTTATTGAATGTACCTACAGTAATTAAACTCAATACAATGTAATAGAGCCGACCTGAAATAAAGTACTTTTAATGTTTTGTTTTCCTTCATTTTGAGTGAAAGGTTGCTAACATGGTGGTCGCTAGGGTGTTTCCAGGTGGTTGCTGTGGTGTTCTGGGTAACCACCTATGGCATCCAATGGTTGGGAATGGTTGCAATGGTGTTCTTGGTGAGTGTTGCTATAGTGATTTTGTTTGGTTGCTATCGTAAATGAGTTGATTATTATGGTGGTTGTAGCTGTTTGAAAGGAACTGCACGGTTTGCCACACATCAATGTCAGTATCATAGTAGTTAGTAGAGGCCCAATATTGTTCAGCGTGGTTTGAGTTTGTTTTTCATGTTCTTGTTTTTCCATCCTTTCTTGATGAAATGAAAAATAAATGTTGTTTTTTCTCCAAAAAGATATATTTAAAAAAGGATTTAAGGCAGTATAGCTCAACATGTGGAAACACTTTTACTGACGTTTATAGTTTAAAGTATGACAAAGCTGCCAAAATGTACACCACACCACCTCTCATCATGCCACCTGTTTTGATGAATTATATTTGTATCTGACTGTGGGCAAACAAAATGTGTATGGAAGACAAAAATAATATGCTGGTGATATTTGTATGTGTTACTGAGCAGGCACACTGCACTTTTACTACATCCTCTGTTGAATGACACTTTGAGGAGGAAAGTTAATTCTTCTAACTTTGGCACTAAAAATGATGATTCATGTCTCTGGCTCTGGCACACACAAATACCCACAAACACTCGCAATTATGGCCCAGAGAGGGAAGAAGCCGTTATACAAAGTGAGGATGATTACTAGTTAGTCATTGCAGCGCTGGCCACATATTGGCACACATATTCACATAAAGCATGAATGGAGCAAGGAGCAGGAAAGAGTTAAACATTACGGAATGATCTGGTGTAATACAATATGTCATAGATTATAGTCAATAAATTTAATTGTCTGCTTAAATGGATGAACGTATCATCAGGCTGACGTAACCTCTGGTCTGAAATCAGCAGCAATGATTGTGTTAGCTGTAATCATGTTTAGAAAGCACTACATGGTGTGTATTGAGGACACCAATGACAATGCATGTCATACATCTAAAGAGGTAATTAGAGAAATTCTGTTGTTCTTGATTGTGGTAACGTTGTTGGAGTGTTTGCACTTCTTTAATCAGCTGACAGCATGTTCAGTATTGTGTCTGTGGAAAGCAGCACTTCCTGTTTGTGTATTTTTCTTGAGAAACACAATCGGCACTGGTGACATGGCCTTTTATGATTTTGGCAACAGAATATTTTATGTCCAAAAAAACTGACTACTGGTCTACCTGATAAATGATTGTGAACGTCTAAACGCTCTGGCATGTATTGTATTGCCCTATGATGCGAGTCTTATTCTTAGTCACTTATTGTTTCTACAACTTAAATACTGATTGATCCAAGTCTAATCACATCTAACGAGACTGTCTGCTGCTGTTTCTGTTGTGATGGCAGACCTCTTGTCTCCCTCTTCTGTCTCCCAACATTGATTCATTGTAAACTCAGTTGTGAGGGACAGACGTGTTGTGAGACTAATGTTAGGGGACTGACTGAAGCCACAAAGCTCTGTTTATTTGAGAAATTATCTTTAGCAGAAATGACACAAAAACGTTTTCCTTTTTGTCCTTATCATTTACACCTCAGTGATTCCTGTTATTGATTCACAGCAGACAGTTTGGGACTGGGCTGCTGCATGCAACTTATTTGAATCCTCACATCATCATGATAATAATATTTACTTTCTCTCTTCTGAATTCTAAATGTAACCTGTATCCAGCCTTTAACAGCCTTTAGTACAGTCCGTCATAAAATTATGTTTTCCCTCGAAGCATGTATGTACAGTAGACATCTTCAGTGTGGCAGGCAGCCAATTTCCCCCCATGTGGCCTGATACTGAACTGCAACATTGCCCCTGCTGAGGGACCAGATGATTCAGCAGAAATAAACAGACAGAGAGTTTGGCTGTGGGCATTTTTTTTTTGTTTGGTAACTTTTTGAAGACATCAGACTGACAACAGGGTCAGGACATGCTTACTCTTCTAACATTATCTAGTACAGTCTGCATGCCAGTCAGGCTTTACATGAAGGTTTCCATGCCAACTAATGACAAGTGGAAAAGCTGTTTATGATGTCTGACTACAGAGTGCCTCTTGTCCTGCAGCAGCTTCAAGTGCACCACTTTCACTTTTTTCAATTAATTCAGAATGTAATTGACATGATAAAGCTGCAGCTGTTATAGTCTGTTAATTGTTAGAGTATCTTTATTCAATAAGCTTGTGCTGATGTGCACAGTAATGATGATAATTATAGATTTTTTTTGGTTTCCTCCTGTCTGGTGAGCTAATTAGTGCAATCAGCTGCTGTAATGGAGTGAAGAACGGGGAGTGGTTAGCCAGATGTCCAGGGGAACTGGTTCAGGGAGGACCACCCCCCCCTCTCTCTTTGTTATCCTGGAGGGTGGTGGTCAGACTGGGAGGAGCACTTTATACACTTTCATACACAGATACATACATACATGCCCACATATGCACTGACACATTCAAGCTCGCCCGTATGCAGACATCTACATCTGCAGCACATATGAGCTGTAAATTATGAGGACATCCTTCAGGATAGTTATAAAAAATGCAGAAGGTGAAACATTTTCCTATAATCCTGATTCACAGAAAGACACGTTGAGTTGCACTCATCATTGTCACAGTAGATATTTTGCCCTCCTAAAATCTCTGGTATACTTTGTTATGAAGTGATCACACATGATCAAGATAATATCTATATGTTTATGTAATTTAATATGATTTCTGGGTATTAAAGGGAATCTTTATCAGTTCTCTTTTCCATTTGGGGCCAAGTATGCTGATGCAGCTTTGATGACCTGACAGAGACATTTCTGCATCCCTGATCTGTCTGTCAGTGTCAGCTGGTTAATGTGCTCTGCAGAGGTAGCAGGCCTCCAAACCTGAAGTGTGTTGTTGATGCATTCTCCGAGGCCTGGGATTGCTGAGGCACTTTACTGACTCACTGCCATGAAAGGACATGTCAGCATGCAGGCCCCTGTGTCCTCCTGTTTGTAGCCAAAGGCAGGAGGAAAACAATCAGTGGCTATTCGTTTATATGAAAAAATATATCAACTGTTAAAGCATTTTTCCTCCTGATATATAAAAGTTGTGATTGTAGAGAAAAAGTTAAGGTGAGATACGACATTTACATACAAAGATTAGATATATGTAAATATGTAATAAATGTGATGTATCATTTTTATGACTTCATGAGTAATCATGTGCACTTGAATACATAAACGCAAAGTTATCTAGGTATTGTGCACACACACTTAATGCATTAAAACAAATAGATGCAACCAAACTTTAAAAAATATAAATCCCTTTTTTGATCCCTGCTGAGACTTTACACCTTCATTATGAAACACCTTATAAAAGCCTCAAAAGACGAGATATTCAACATACTAATTACAAGGTTAATGATTTTTCAATATAGTTTACACATAAATATACTAAAACTAAACTAAACAGAGAGGTGAGGTGCTGTCATTTATTTTCATTAAACCTTTAGAAATTACAATAAGAATTTTCTATGCTGTAAATCTATATCTTTCTAGAAAACAATGAAAAATATACTGAATGAGAGTGTGATGATGGTAGTAGTATACACACACACACACACACACACGCAGGCACACCCTCAGTCACGTGCCTCCGCATTATGGGTGCATTAGTGCTGAGGAGGGGAGTTGGTGGAGGAATCGACTGGTGGAGTGAAGGGGGATCCACTTTAGGTCCAGACAAAAGAGACACATGGCTGGGTGGGGACATGCAGAGAGAGTGTGTGTGTGTGTGTGTGTGTGTGTGTTTGTGTGTGTGTGTGCCATGGTGAGTCGACATGTGGGGTGTGTAATGTGTGGTGGGCAGGCTCTGTGACAGCTGCTACGCCACTTTGCCCCTCCTCTGTGTTCAGAAAGACAAAACACCACAATCTTAAGATAATAATTGGTAAAGATTACACTCTTAACTTACTTATATATAATAGTTTTATATAATATTTCTATTTAAACAAAACAAATGTGATTCAGGTTAATTTATGTACATTTTATCTCAACAGATTTGCTTGTGTTTATGAAATAAGACATCTGAACATGTTTAGATTCATAATATAAATGTGTTTTACAGTGTTTCTTTGTATTTAAACTTAAACAAGATTCCCTTAAAAGCATAATTTTGGTCACATACCATCCTTCCTTGTATGTGATTGGCAGCATTTTATAAGTCTATTCATTCAGTGTATGCCTGTGCGGTGAATGAATAAAATAAATGAATCATTTCAGTAACTAATGCTGATAATGAGGATGATAATGAGGAGTATAATGATGGAGATTTCTGATTACAGAGTTGTGTTTTTGCGCCTTCCTATTGGCTATATAGTGCCACACATTCTCTTCTAATGAATCAATCATTACTGGCCTTCTACTCTGATCAATTAACCCCCTCAGTGATTTAGTGACACGGATACAGAATAGACGACAGACCGGTGGATTTTAAACCATCTAGATCTATTTTTGAAGCAAGAAACCCCTCTGGTGGGTCAATAATGACTAATATGAGATATATGCTGTATATGTGTAAGAGAAATGTGTGACAGCTCAGTAATGCAGACAACTGGAGGCAGGTTGGAAGCTGGACACCAGCTGCTCCACTGCGCCCTCCGGTGGAAAGATTGTGACACCGCTTCTTTCCAATTGAGCCTATTGAGGGAGGGGCCGGGTGACTGAGCCACAGACGCTCCTATAGCACTCAGCGAGGCACTTTACATCGCACTGACAGAGCAGCGACCATTCCCTGAAGCTCCCATCCAGGCGAGGGCCGCTGCAGCATCCGTAAAGAGGGAATACCGTTTTTCAAAGCTTGATTTTAAAGGTGGAACCGAACGAAACATGTCTTATCAAGGAAAAAAGAACATCCCGAAGATCACAGTGAGTAAAGGAGTTATTTCTGCTTCATCGGCTGTGGGAACTTTGATGCCTGCGGTTGCAAATCACTGCATTATTGTTTCACAGCGTCGCGAAGATGTATCATAAACATATATGCGGCCGCCGGTCATTTTTCTTTCCATTGTCCGACTTGACTGCAGGGAGCCGCTGGAAATAATACGCACTATGAAATGGCATGACTGGCTGCCATAGTGACTGTCAGGCAGGGAGATGAGGCGTTTTCTTAAAGGTGTCCTGCATCCTCTTTGTTGAGGGGATCCACGCGCGTGGCGAGCCGGCTCGCCCATAAAAATCACTGTAATGCTCGTGCAGGGACTTCTGCTGTCTGCAGTGCATAACTGTGACTGTTTGGGGACCCGATCCTACGTAATGATCATTTTTAAATGTAGTTTGGTAGCATATCGTTATGATATTGCATTGATGTGCTTTAAAGGGTGTCCATGTCCCCTACACTTCCCTTCTATTTGGAAAAACAATAATTTACTGTGTTTTTTAATGCGCGTGAAGCGATTAAAATCACGTTTTAGCCATTTTGATTGATGTGTGTTCAGCCCTTTCTCTGTTGTGGAGAAGATGTGGGGCCTGATTGATCACTGATATGGGAGGCTAATGAACAGTGATGTTGGTCTCTTTTTCAATGAGCCTCTCTTGCCATTTTGATGCACAGTGTATTTAGTGACATAGGCCTACTTCAAAGTATCCTAATATAAGTCTAATTATATTGTCCTGTGGCTCTTAGTTGGCAAAGAAGCAATTGAACAAAACTGAGTTGAGTAACATAATTTGCAGTTCTTGTACATTAGATCATCATTTCCACAAAAGGGCCTCATTTATTTTAATGTCAAGAATGAGATGTGTCCTGTGCAGACTACAGGCTGCTGTTCATGTTGCAGGCTGGTGCAGAGGAGAGTGAGAGGGAGAGGAGGAAAAGGAGAGGTGGGGGAAACGCACGCCCATTTGTGATGAGCTGTGATAAGCCGGCCCTGTAATGGGGCGCTTGTAGTCCTGCATCAGGGAGAAGGAGAAAGATTCAGACTCCTCTCAGAGCTTCTAGGGTGGAGGTTGAATTCAGGGCAGGTTGGTGTTACACAGCCAGCCAGCCAGCTTGGTGCTGGTGTCTGTTACAACTGCAGAGAAACCTCTCCCATTCCCTCTCCTTCTCTCTCTCTCTCTCTCTGTCTGTCTGTCTGTCTGTGTGTGTGTGTGTGTGTGTGTGTGTGTGAGTCTGAAATGCCTGCCTTCCAGTTTTCATTGTTGCAGCTCAGGCTGCAGTCAGGGGTGTGTTGCGCGGCTGTGGGAGAGACAGCCTTTGTCTCGTCTCCTCAGCTGATATTTCACCAAAGGGGTGATTTTGGGGAAGAGTGGGGTAGCTGTGACCTGTAGAGGTTTTGTATTGTGAGCACAGTCTCTTGATGTCATTACACTTAAAGTAGGGCATGTCTCTATAATATGCTAAAATGGGCCAGAATTTTCCATGGCATGTTTTACACAGTCATTATAGGGGTGGACATTTTAATTTTTACCAACCCCCTAGAGGGAGGTTGGGTGATTTTTTTTTCTTTAGCCTTCTTTTATGGTAGAACTTTGGGATGTTAAACCTGCAAAAGGCCTGATGTTTATGTCAAAACACCCACATTCACAGACAAAAATCAGTAAGTGATGCTGCCCCAGAGATTCACCAAGATAAAATCTGTCTCCCCTCGACTTAGTTTGATACCGAGGCAAGAAATCACACACTGGAAGAATTCGTAACATGAGGTAGTTGTGTGCAGTTTGATGGCCTCAAGATACATGCTATCTGGGTCCTGAGATTTTTTGGTTGGGAGATTGTAATCCTCAAAGACGAGCTCCACCCAGCTGAAACCAATTTATTAACTAGACCGACATTCAGCTGCTACCACAGCACAAAGTATCTCATTGATGTCCTCGACCAACAGATACCAGAGATAAGGTGGCTTCACACCACTTCAGTTCACAAGGGGCTGATTCATTGGCTTTCAAACATGTAATGCATGAAGCAGTGCACACTGCTTTGCCACTGTTTGCTTTCAATATATGGTCGTCCAGTCTTTCATTCCATGTTGATTTGGCGACACCTGTGTTTACTGGTGGTATTGGCAAGTGTGTTTCGATAATAGAGGACACAGTACTCGAAATGATACCTGTATCAACCACTGGGGGCAGCAAACGTTTACACTGTCCTCCCAGGAAGAACAACATCATCTGTCTTTTCAGCAAATGCCCCAAAACGACATCTGTTTACGTCCAAGTGACAAAGCCCTCTAGTGACTGTAGTGAATATGACAGGAGCAAAGGAGGAAATCACGTCGACGTTATCATAGAGCGACAACGTCTGCAAAGGGAGGAGGTCAGGGTGGATGGATGGGTCAACTATACATCTGACCTCAACATGTTTCCAACCGACAGTATGGCCGCGATCATTGCCTAACCCTAACCACAGGGTTATTACTGTAGCCATAATGACGAGGATCTAACCTTAGTGAAGTAGTGATTTTAACTCATCCATGATCACGTTTTTTTGTGCGTAAGCCTAATCAAACTTTAACCATAGCGTTGTCACATCATAAAGCGGAACAGTGATTTTTAACTGTTTTGGACTGGCTCTGACAAATGATGTCATCCTGCTGATAGGAGTGTCAGGTCAGAAAACACGTCTGGTTGTTCTAGAGGGTATGGACAAACAACATATTTTGTCATTTTATTCGGAGGACTTCAACCACTGGGGGCAGCAAACACAAATTACAACATTACACAGTACAAAGTAGCAATAACCGAATCCAAGTACATTGAATGGATTTTGCTGATAAAAGGTTGGCCGTAATAGAATCAAAAATGGGGTTTGAAAACTTGAAGCGATTAGAAACTGTGACTCTGCAATCCTGAAGACATAAACACTGTAATCCCTACAGTATAATATTGGTAACATTGGCCTGAGAGTTACAGTACAACGACCTTATACCTGCTTATAAACCTCCTCCCCTCCCAGACTTTCCTTCTGTATTTCCATGCCTGCCGTTCTATTCCAGCTGTTGGCTTGCGTCTGCTCTCTGCCAGAAGTGGCTCTGTCAGATTTCTAGGTGTGGTTCTTCCCTTCCCTCATACCCACTCACAGCAGCCTCAGTGTTGTTCCAGGCTGGTACATGTCATCAGTAATCCCCTCCAGCTGGAACGAGCATCTGTGGGCTTGAAACACGGCCGGCAGACGGCGGCTCTGCCCGGGAAATGAGACCCGTTCCCCCATGTTGTTGACACGCCACAAAACAGGGCTCCGCCACACCAGTGTGCCACCACCACGCAGGCTGCAGCAGAGTGGGCTTGAGTGCAAACAAAATACCCCGTGGCCACCCAGACGTTGCCGTGCGACTCACCATGGCGACCAGCATACAGTTGTGATGGCAGGAAAATACAACCCCTGTTTGGTTTGTCGGGTGGGGATGTGATTTGACACACACACTTAGATTCAGTCACACACAAATAGACTCTTCTCAGACTTCATGACTGAGAGAGTTTATAATTCAACCTGTCTGGCTCAATCAGATCCATATGGGTTGTTTTTTTTTTGTTGTTGCCATGGTTACACAGTTACACTACTCCAGCCTATCACAAGATCAACATTCCAGACGAGCAGGATTTCAATGTGACCATGGCTGGTGGGAGCCGCCGCAATTAATTTAGATTGATAAGCCTCATTGTTTTCACTTTTCCAGAATGTGAAAAAAAATCCATTGCAGTTTTGGGTAAAGAGTAAATATTTTTGCTCGCTAGGCAACAGGGCTGAAGCAGAGGCACTGGTGCACATTCAGAATGACTTCCCTCTTCCACTGGTCCCTGCCTGCCTCCACACTGCTCTCTCTCTCTCTCTCTCTCTCTCTCTCTCACAGCGAATGGAGGTCTCCTCTAATGTCCTCTCAGCCCCTTTGACCTGTTTTGTAGCCGTGGAGTTTTCCAGGACCATTCCCACTCATTAAGCACCGAGGAGAGGCTATTAGTAATTTGCATCCCAGTTTATGAGCGCTTCTCCCTCCAGTGTGGTGGATGTGGAAAAAAGTTGTCAGTGCATATCAGCGTAGTAGTACAAGAACAACATCCTGCCGTCTATTTTTGATTACTGCCAGCTTGAGTAACAGAAAATGACAGTTTCCTGTGCAGCAAGAGGTGCTTTATTTTTGGTGCTTTGTTTTTCTTAGAGTTGAATGACGAGATATTTTTTTCCACCTGAACTTTACTCGACTTTGTTGCCAGAATTTTAATAGATGAGCTTGTCAGCACTAGAGGGAAGATGCAGTTGAAGAAGGTAAAAAGGGCTTAATTGCTTTTTTCCAATGACTTCAAGTTATTTTAAAATGTGTCAGAGGAGAAAAGCAGCTGGAAGCACACAGTTTCCTAAACCATACAGATATCTAGTATTTTAGATTAATAACAGGCATTAGTATACTGTATATTTGTTTGATTTCTGCAACTTGGAACAGTCCTTTTATAAGCATTTGTGGTTGCCCTCACTGATGTTTGCGTGACGTTTGTGTTAAAGCTAATCCTCCTCCAACTGTCCTAATTTGTCGACTCCCAGACAGCCGAAGAAATCCTGAACTCTGTAATTTACAGTAGTAAAACACCAAATCCTCTACTGTTTACCCAAAGCCAAAGTAATGAGAGTAGGTCACAGTCATGCGCGCACATAAGCAAGTGGAGATTCGTAAGAAACATTTGTGATGGTTTGTAACCATAAAAGTCTCTGCGAACAGTTATTTGTTTACATTGTTTCTCCCAAACACACATACAGATTACTATTTATTATATTATCCAAAAAACAATTAAAAATATCTCACAAATAACATAATCTCTGTCTCAGTACTGCATTTGTTTAGCATGTTTCCATCATTCAGGCTTTAGATCAACTAAAAGTCTTTGTGACGTGCTGCATTGGATCTTTAGTGAAACATTATGTTATCTTTTTTAAATGAGATATTTTATATTGATTTATTTGGCTCTACAGCTTTGTAGGTTGTTTTTTGGTGTCTGTTTGTGCTGCACAGTTTATTTTGTTTTTTATTGGCTAGTAACAGCTTGGCGAATAAACACGGACTGCGCAAACAGTTTAGTGCGCTGTTTTCTGTCTGAACACACCTAAACAGTTCATTATTTCCAAAGACTGCTATGTGCTATGTGCAGCTCATCCAGTGAGATTATGCTGTAACATTGACATGATTGTCAAACGAGGACATGGTCAGTGACCCTGGAAAGTCAGAGCAAATCAGGATCAACATCATCATTGATGTCTTGTGTACTAAACCAAGAACAGTGCTCTTTTCACCATTTTAAGCACATTTTAATCTGGTCTAATATAATTATGTTACTACATTATTTTCCAAAACAAACATGTCTCAGGGCACTCTCTGAAGAAACCTGGTTGGGTATGAGATGAGATGACAGAAACGGATAATTCAAGCATGCGACATTAACAGAATATAAGCATTGAACATTGTAGAAAATCTTTCATTTTGTTGTACATATAGGCATGATGCCTGAAATTGAAGGTTGCAACACAATGTACAAGCTATTTCAACGAATCTCTTTAGAAAGAGATAGACATGTAGGCTCTTCAGTCTGATTGTACCTCTACATGCTCTGTGGCTGTAGCTGCTTATTCTGGGAAATCCAGAAAATCACTACTTTTAGTCGATGTCTGGTCAATGGGTTTCACCCAGTTTCAGACCTGCCTCCTCCAGTCCAAACCCGAATGATTCAATCTCTGAATGGATCAAAGTATTTTTCACAAATCCTAGTGCGCAAGCAGGTTAGGGCAGAGCTGTGTAAACCAAGTTCTTTTCACGGGAGAGATCACTTCAAAATACAAGAACAGAGATGCATTGTTATCATAAATTCAGTGTAAATCCAACCAGCGGAAAAAGCTGGATACTTCATGATATTCTGATCAGTGGCATCTGAAACACTGTGCCTTGCGCAGGCAGACTATGACTGATGTATATCCCTTTTCCTGATTATATTGTAGGGGGAACAGTAACCAAGAAAACATTTTAAAACTGGTTAAAATCAATGTGGGCAAGAATCAATGGAAGTCAATATCCAATATGGTGGAAACAGCTGCGCTGGAGAAAGCAGTGGCAAGTCTTCACCGTCAGATCATCATTTTGCCACAACGCTATTATGAAAGCAGACAACGTTACCAAACAAAGTTGAATCTCACTACATCTAAGAGGAGATCATGTCACACATCACATGTGTGGATTGAAGTCAGTTATAAGTTGCACACCACATATGTACACTGTACACTGTGATGTTGTAATTGTCTGAATCTACCATCTTGAAACGCTAGCGGGCACCCAGTCCCAGCTCAGATTCAGGACTCTGTTGTGTGAATACCACAACAGCCACTGAATGCCGTTAAATTGTCTTTGCCAAAGTCAGGGCTGCAACAATTCAAACAGCATTATGACTATGGTATCTGTTCATTATGTGCTGTCTCGTTAATGTCGCAACAAATGGTTAGGTTTAAACCCATAACCACATAATAGCACAGATGGTTACACAGTCACAAGGGTTTGAGTTCCTTCACACACGGAAGAAAATTGTTATAATATGAAACCTTAAAAACTTAATGATCTGAGTTGATGGGAGGACCTCCTGGTGGCATGATTGGCTGGGGGTGCCAATCAACCCTATACCCACGATTTCCCCACTTACAGGAAAACACATTTTGCCACGAGTCATGTCATATCCCTGGATACATTCTGAAACGCATTGACTACATAACTGTGGCAGCATTGGGAAACAGCATGCTGTCACTTGCTATATATTCTGATAAATATTGGGTGAGTAACATATTGCTGTTTGTGGTTGAATGACATGAGCACTGGCAAATGTGGCAGTCTGTCATAGATTCCAGGAAAAAGCCACAATAAGTGCTAGGTCTACATTTAGATTTATGAAGTGAGATTAAGAAGTGATAATGAAAAAACTCCCGTCTCATTTAAATGTCTTTGACAGAGCTTGACAGTTCGGTCACCCGTACTGCCTTGCCAAACAGTACTACCACTTAGATTTAAATGATGTGTTTTTGAAATTCTTTGACAGTTTGGGCATGCTTGTTGCCATTCAAAAGACCTGTACCGTTACATGCTTTTGAATGAGGAGTTAAGTTATTGATCATTTTCCACTGACTGGACTCAAATCCAGTTCTAAGTTCATTATGTATTTCACTGGCAGATGCACAAACTGGGGAAGACTGAAATCAGCAGACTGACAGTTTCCGGGTTGTAATGAAGATGGAAAGCTATTGATTGTCAAAGGATTGTGGTCTCTTGCATGCTGTTATAGGCCAGTGGGGAGAGTGGGCAGAAAGAGAAGAAACCCATTCAGGAAAGCACCCATGCATGAGGGCACACCCCTCACTGCAGTATTATAAATCAGAAAGATAAAAAATCTTTACTCGTCTGATGCAGATGAGAGCAGGTCTGAATTGCTGAGTTGTACTCCATTATTACCGTTTCTTTTTTCACTAATCAATGAATAGTTCAGTCTATGAAATGATAGAAAATAGATAAAAAAGTGTTAAATTGCTAAATTGGTTTTTCTGACCAACTGTTTAAAACCCAATATTCAGTTCACAGTGATACAAAACAGAGAAAAACAACAAATCCTCACATTTGAGAAGTAGGAAGCAGTAAATGTTTAGCATTTTTGCTTATTCAGTTACTGAAACGATTAATCGATTATCAATATAGTTAATTTTTTCCACACACACAGTGCTGTGACTCATTCCTGCTTTTAAGCAGCTTTTAAACCAACTGAATGCTGGTAGTTGATTAATCTGTCAATTATTTTAGAGCTACAACAATAAGTTGATTAATCGATTAGTCGATCAACAGAAAATGAATCGGCAACTATTGTTAATGGATTTTAAGGTGCTGACGTGTCTTTTTTGATCCCCATCAAACCTAGAATCATTATTTCCATTAAAGAGGTGAAATGAAGTTATGAATATGCACTCCATATTCAAGTCCAAGATTAGATCAGGAATGTATTGTCTTGGAGCTAATGAGCGACAGTTTCAGGGCAGCGCGCTCTACAGCATGATCTATGCTGGTGCTGTGTTCCAGCCACTGATGACTGTGTGTTGTAATGTGTTGCTTCAGGGTGTGGTTGAATGGGAAGGCTCTGGGCTCTGTTTCACACTACTCCATCACCATCTGCATCACATACACACAAACACAAAGACACAGTGATACAAACACATTGCATGTGTTTATGAGCTCAGCAGATTGAGAGCTTGTATCATTTGAGCAACATACCGTATTGTGCTTTTTCCTTTTTTTCTGACGTGTGAAGGAGTGGCTGCAGTTCATTAGAGTGATGAAACACTGGGTCCACAGCCAGGGGTGTAAATCCCTGCACGCATGTGCTGATGAGAAAATAAGTCTGTTCCTCTCAGCTGGGCGAGGACCTGAGTCCTGCCATTTTATAGAGTATGAATATAATACTGAGGCTTTGAAGGAACTGTCTTCTTTACCCACACAGAAGATAGATACTGTGCATGAATGGCTGTAACTCATGATTATTTTCACAATTGATTAACTGATCTGTCATTTAATATATTTAATATATATATATATATATATATATATGCATTGCTTGTTTTGTCCTGAAAACGGCCCATTCAACTTAACATGCTATAACAGAGATCGCAGCGGTAGCTGGTATCAGCAAATGTTTAATATTTTGCTTGATTAATGACTTAGATGATTGACTGATTGGCATCATTTTAGTCAGATACACTGTCTTTGAGTTTACCATTTATGGCAAATTGTACAGTTACAATTGGGAGGAAAGGAGCTCTTAAGGAGTCCAAGCAGCAACAGGGATTCTGCTGAGAGAACAAATTTCCCTTTAATAAACACATACATGAAGATTAAATGTTTTGTTAAATTGGCAACGCCAAAGCTTATCACACAAGGAGGACGTTGGGGTGGTGGAGGGCATTGTCATGAAGGTATAAGCAGAGTGATGTCCTCCAATAGCTTTTTTTGGACAAAAAAACAGAACCCCAAAGCCAAAGAAAGTCAAATCATAGAAGACAAAGAAAGTCTTCTCTTGGGGGAAGCTGGAACCGGCAAACTGAGCGTTTGTTGATTTTTGAACAATGAATCCATTTTCACAATAATTGCAGATAATAATCTGATCATTTCAGCTTTAGACACTTTGCACCACTGACTTGTTGTTTCAGCCTATCTTCATGTGGCTGATTAACCACCAGCTTAAACAAACACAGATCACCCAACAAACTGCCCATCTTCCTCCCAACAACTCCCCTCTATCCATGTTGCCCTCCACCTGTTCGATAGACAGTTGTTCGCTGAAGTAGCTATCCAACAAGTCAGCAAAACCAGCTGCCCCTCCTCTCTAGTCTGTCTCCCTGCGGCCAACCCGTCGCTATGACAACGGCCTGCTAGAATCAGACCTTGGTGCAGCAGATTTGATGTCTGACTGTGTAGCGTCATGGCAACGCCCCGATCAGGCCACATTACGAGATGTAAGGCTGAGCGGTGTCTCAGATGTGACAGTGCTTTGTAGTGTGTGTGCATTGTATTCAGTGATAAGGACTGATATTGGCGATTGCATTTGGTCTGTTGGATAAATGGATTATACTGAGAAAATAACACCAACAGTTTTGTTGCATAACAAAATCTGGATAAAGACAGTTAAGATGTTAATCCACGATCAGTCCCTAAAAGCAGCTTCAGTTCTGCTTCCAACAGCAAACTGTCGTCCTCCCAAATGTTATCACCATGGCTTGCTGTCATTTTACAGCAGGGACATATATATTACAGTGAAAGCTGCACTCTCTATCTTTATGAGTACCTCCTAGTTGCTGATTTTGTGAAGCGTACATGGGATCAAATTGGCACTCCCAGATTTCAGTCAGTCTTTGTACCAGTAGATGTTATCTTTGCAGGCTGGAAGGCAGATACCATGATAATGGTGACATTGATGATGATCACAAGCATGACTTTGTGCACCAGTAATCTTATATTGGTCACTGTATTAGGTCAGATTTAAATGGATGCCCTTGACCACAGAGCAGACAAGTAATAGAGAAAAGCAGTCACACATTTGTAGCCTAGATGCAAGAAGCACTTCACCGTCTTTGACAAATTCTTGTTGAGGGCTACAGGAACACAGCAACATCCTAACATGTGGACTATAATGAAATTCATGACATATCGAATTTAGAATTGGTTGACCATTAAAAATGTTAACAGAGAGATGATTTTCTGTGATTGTGTGTGTTTAAGAACCTGCATTGGTTGGACCTAGCCTCTGCAAGCTTGGTATTATATGATGGACTCATTAGACCCTGGGACAATTTATTTTGATTTTATTTCATTCTGTTCTAAATTTGAATATTTGTACATATATTCTACATGTGTGTAGCATGACGGAGCTACAACTTATATTTCATTGTGCAACCATGTGTTGTAAATGACCTTGATTCCTTGACTAACAAGGACATCAAACAAATGTCGATGCAAATATGGGTTGCTTGCAGGGGGAATCAAACGGCTTTGCTGCACAAGACCACGGGGAGAGCTAGGCAGGCAGAACCACAGGGTGGTCCATAGCTAAACTGCATGTTATGTGTTTGCATGGGACAAGACTGACAAACATGTCCCCGTCTCTTCCTAGCCATGAATGAATGAATGAAACATTGTTCATCTCCTCTGGGTGGAAAAAGAAGGACATGATTTAACTGCGGAAAAGTAGAAAAACAGCTCTAAATATAGAACAGAAGTGATCTGGCATAGTAGATCGTCCTCCAATTAAGCTTTACTTCACAATGTTTGAAGGCAAACTGGGTCTTTGTGGGAGGAAAATTGCATTGAATCATAACTTTTCTATTTTCCCCCTCTTCCCATCCCTTTCTCTACAGAGCGACAGGCTTCTGATCAAAGGCGGGAGGATCGTGAATGATGACCAGTCCTTCCATGCTGATATCTACATGGAGGATGGCGTCATTAAGTAAGTCCTCCGCTGTCCTCCTTTCTGCTCTGCTTTTATTAAATTCCCATTTGCTTTCATCACTCCACTCCCACTCCAGGCTCATCAAGTTGACTGCATCTCATCTATTCCCTGTTGCAAAATGTTAAGTAAGACATCTTGTTAATTCCATCAGATGGGTTGATCAGGTGAATCTGAATTTTGAAATTCCGGTTCCTTATTGTTTTATTTTTGTCCATTTTGACTTTACACCCAATTGTTTTAATTGTTGTAAAGATGTGGGATATCTGCAAGAATGACACCAATCAGGGCAAGGAGCCTGAACCTACAGCTTTCCAAAAACATCAACGTAACAGAGATAATCTCAATCTGTCTGACCAAAAGTAAATGCAAAATGTTATCATAACCAATAGTCACAATGCACAAAAACATGAGAATAAGACCTAGGTTGACAAATGATCTCAATTGTTTCCTCTAAGATTAGATTAATTACGAATGTGTTTAATTATGATTAGAATTTGTAGAAGAAGGGAGGTGACAAGTTAAAGAAAACATTTTGACCTTGAGGCAGGTGACACTGGCAGGTAAAATTGGTTGCATCACTCTCAGTGATACAAGTGCAAATATTGCCATTAGTGTCTAAATTAACCCAAACTAAATATAGCGGTCTAATTAACTCTCCCTCCAGATTGAGTGATATGGAAACTTCAGAGAATAAATGCATGAGCACAAGCTGCTTGATCAGGCACATTGTGTCCTGCTGACTGACCTGAACCAAAAACAGAGTCCTTGTTTCTAGGGTTCATGTTAGTGGCCGTTGGGTCAAAGACAAAGTAGGGTGATAACAGCCGGTCTAGTCCCCAATTTTACGTGCCAGTATGAGCATGTTCCCGCCCCACCAGACAAGACGAGGGTAGTCAGTCTGAATCAGTCTGTCCTGTCTGTCACTCTCTTCCCCGCCTGTTCTGTTTCCACTTGATTTTCCAGTTATAGGTCCTTTGTCCCCCCTCTGCCCGTTAGTGAGGCAGCTCAGAGAGAGGCACCCTCAGAAAGCCTGGTGTTGCATAATAAACACCCAGATGCCTGCTGGACCATTGGACTGCTGGCACAGGGACACTGGCTTCTGCCTGCCAGTCTGTCTGGACAAATATAAAGTCTGAACAACAGACTTTTTTAACAGGGGTGACATGTTGATGTGTTGACATGGTGACAATGTGTTACTTCAAGCATAGCTGACTTTGTTTTAGGGTCAGTCTAAAGATAAAAACTTGTTTTGCTTATGATTTGAATGGATTTGAAAGATGTCTTTCTCTTGACAAATGTCGGGCTGGACCAGTACTGAAAATACTGGACCAGTACTGAAAATGCAACATCATATGATCATACAACAGCAACAACATCATCTGCCCTCAACAGGCAGATCGGCGACAACCTGATCGTGCCCGGTGGGGTGAAGACCATCGAGGCGAATGGGAAGATGGTGATCCCCGGTGGCATTGACATCCACACCCACTTCCAGATGCCGTACCGTGGAACCACAACCGTGGACGACTTCTCTCAGGGATCGAAGGCCGCTCTTGCCGGGGGCACGACCATGATCGGTAAGAGCTGTAGGAAAGGTCATCCATGCAGTAAATTTGAGCTTCCGACTAAACTAAAGCTGAAAAGAGGGGAAAAAAAGGAGGGGAAGGAGGGCCGAGGCCCCAACAGAGGAAAAGAGAAAGGGATTTTTCTGTTTTTGGGCAGCTCTCCAAAAGAGAGTCCACACAAAAGGCTAAGTGTAAGGGGGTTGGGTCGGGAAGGGGGGCGTAGGGGGGAAACGCTGCTCCCACGGAAATACAACACCAGTGTCAGTCTACATGCTCGTCTTTGTACATTCTGGGTTCATATGTGTGCTTCATGTAGCTGAGAGACCAGACACTATCACAGCCAACAGCCGGTAGATACAACAGTCTCATTAATACCATTAACTTCTTTTGAGCTGGCTGCTCGTCTGCCAGTGAGACACATTCACTAACAGGCGTGCCACTGTAGTAAGCTCTATTCATGGGCTCCATTCATAGAGGGATTATATTCTAGTGAGTGATGTGTGAGAGGGAAAGTAAAAACATGTACTGTGGTTTGTATCTGCCTGTGTGTATTGTATACTATACACAGTATGTCTGTCTCTACTAACAGAATGATGTTGTGCTTGGACAAAAGAGCTAGTTCAGATGGTTGACATAGTAAACAACAATGTTTTTTTTTGTGACTGCCGTTTCCAGCTCTATCCTATTAACATGCAAAGACCAGATAAGCAGATTGGGTCATCTTTAATGAGATGAATGAGCCAGTCAGGTGGTGAGCCAGCAGGCGGCCTTATTGTATTACAGCTGAGTAAGATGGAGCGGGATATTGTGCGCACGGTGATACTGTTTTGTATGTCTGTTTTCACTGAAATTATTCATGGACAGTAATTCATGAATAATTGCAGTGAAAACAGACGCAAAAGATATTCACAAAATGAACATTCACCTTACAGGCACAAAAGCAAACATATACTCTCTCTGTGAATACAGTAAATCTGGCAAATGTACACATTAGAAACCTAATCTATGTATTTTGTTATATTTATGATTTTATGTGCTTGAGCATGATACTTATTTTCTTAGTGGTTAATGATTTTATGGGAATAAGTTTTATAGCATATGTATTTTATCTTTATACACTTCAGTGAGTGTATAAGATACACTAAATGCCATAACACAAGAACTCCCATGTGTTGCGCGCCATTACAGCCATCAAAAGCACCTTACTGCACCACTGAATAAATTTTTAGGATGGATGGTCCCACCAGGATAAATCCACTGCCCTTGTGTGCCAAACTGGAACCTAAAAAATTGATTGCTGTTACATAATCAAAAACAAAAGTCTAAAAATATCCACAGTTGAAGTGGCCTCCAAATTCATCAAGGACACTCGCACCCAGACAAAGATGTTCAAAATGTAATGTGACATCTGACAAGGTTGGTCCCCACTGGCTGAGCACTGCAGGAACTCAGACAGACAGCTGATTATGCAAGATAAACTATACAGGGAGAAAGTCGAAACACCAGCAGACAAATCCTGACATCACCCTGTCTTCATCTCTCTGTGTGACTGTCCCCATCCCACTCTCTCACTTCTTCGTCCGCCTATCCATTTGACTTCACCTTCCATCTCCACCTCTTTGAAAACTTCTCTTCTCCCCTTCTTTCATTCTCCCCTCATCCCTTCATCCCTCTGTCCTCTCTCCTCTACCATCCTTCTCCTCCAGTGGACCATGTGATCCCAGAGCCCGGTAGCAGCCTGATGGAGGCCTATGACCAGTGGAGGCAGTGGGCCGATGAGAAGGCCTGCTGCGACTACTCCTTCCACGTGGACATCACCCACTGGAACGACAGCATAAAGCAGGAGGTGGATAGCCTCATCAAGGAGAAAGGTAGGCCGCGATTGCGTAACATGACATCTACCTACGGAAGTGATTGTGTGTAGTTTTACAAGTTGTCACTTCTAATTAGAGAGTGCATGAAAATAAAGTTTAGAAAGCTAAATACAACAAAATGCTTCCCTTTTTTCTTTTATCTTGTCATTTTATATTATTTTGGCAGGCAAATAAGCAAACCTCCATTTCATTTAAAAAAACAGATAATGTTGCAAGATAAGACTCAAATCACACCTTAACATGACTTCTGTTTATTAGTTCATTTTTATATCCACCTTTGACCTTTTTAGGGGAGTTTAAGTAGCATTTTTCACATGCTTTCTTCTTTATGTTGTATTCCTTTGTTACAGGTGTGAACTCGTTCCAGGTCTACATGGCTTACAAGGACTACTACCAAATGAGCAACAGTGAGGTACAAAAACTTTAACTTACGAACAGGAGGAATGATTACAGCAACCAAAAGCAACCAATTAGTATTTTTTAAAGACTTGGGGAACCATCCTCTAACATCTTCTGTAGAAGTTCAAATTATGGGATGGTATTATCTTGATTTCACTCAGTGTGCAAAATAAAGATCAATGTAATCAATCACTGCTGACTCGCTGAGAAACTGAATAGTCAAGAAGCATGAAAACATGGCAATGGCTTGGCTCTAAGCAGTTACAGTGTCTGAAAACGTGAATAAATTATAACCTTTAATTGGTGTGGGCACTATAATACTCAAGATTTCCAACTTAGTGTAAAGTCTTAGAAAAGCATTCATCTTTTTTTCTCCCTTGACATGCCCCGTCCTTATGTAACCTATGATGTATAGTTCATACGTAAGTCTAGCTGGTGAATGTAGAAAAACAAAGTGTTTGTCCAGACAGTGTGAGGCAGGACTCTAAATGTTTCTCATGCAGCTGTAGCTAATTCGGTCGGTCAGAGGAGCGCATGAGGCAACTGAAATAGTCCAGCTTGCAAAACTGATGTCATGCAGCTCACTAAGGAACTGTGGCGCAGCAACATAACAACTGCAGCTCATCCCACATGAGTTTAACCATTTCTGGAGACCACACACAATAATTGCAGCGTGTCGCGGTAGGCATCATGTAAATTGCGGGCTTCTTTTAAATTGTGGCTTCAGGGTGACCCCTGGAATAAAAAGGAGTGTCTGATTCTTGTGTAAACAGCCAGGCAGGGTTTTAAATATAAAAACAGTGCCACTGTAATTTCACTGTCTCTGTGTCTTTCTCCTCCAGCTCTATGATGTCTTTACCTTCTTGGCAGAGAGGGGAGGCATCGCTCAGGTCCATGCTGAAAATGGCGAGATCATCGCTGAAGTAAGATAAATAAACTGACAGATACAGCTCTTGAACATTTCTTCTTCTTCACATTTCTCCCCTGCCTCATATTCTTTACTACGATCTCTTTAATTTCTTGTCTCGTGTCCAAATCTGTGATCTGCTTTAGTTTAGTGTAATTTATTCCTGTTCCTAGTCAAGCCTTATCGCAGAGCATCTCCACTTCCTAGACTAAACACACTGTCACTGATGAGAGGGACAATGTGTTTGCTGTAGGACATTAATGTGTGGGTGAAGTATACACTGGCCTGTGCTGTATTGTGGACAAATGAAAGTGAATGGACCCTAATAGTTGGTGGATTGAGAGGGTTGGTATTAGTCAGAGCTCCAGACCTTGCCTGGATTCTGTCACTGTGTGTGTGTTGGATCTGATTCATCACAAATCCCAGCTCTCCTATCCAGTCTTAAACTGAGACTTTGGGGGAATCTGACTTCCATCAGCTTTAAGACCAAAAATGTCTGAACTCCCAGATTATGTCACGACCTGACTTCACTTGAGCTCATGAGACAGAGAGGCCTTGTTTAGACCTGTGTGTGATAAGTGCTGTTAGTGCTGGTACAGAGGCCATGTTGTGTAAACAAGTGACAACCGCCATGGAGACGTGCTGAAACCATTGCCCAAGTATCTAAAGCTGCAGTTCCCCTTATGACCACTATATGCCCGCTTGAGGAGAACTCCAACTTTAACTTCAATTTCCACACAAAGTTTACGTCTCAGTGATTTTGTGGGTCTTGGTAGCGATTTTGCAAAAATAAAATTCCATCAAGAATATCTTTAAGGAAAATTCCAATATTTTTCAACCTGGGTAATATTCTCACTGTCTAATCATTTAATACATTGCATTTTGCAATATTTTGCATATTGCATATTGCAACTCGTTTCAACAGAGGCCAACATTATTATGTCCTGAAAGGCTTTTACTACTTCCCAAGGGTTGTAATCTCTTTTGCTTACCATATGGAGAGCTGACTGTTTGGTCCAGCCGGCCTCTGCTAGTTGATTTTGGGGAAATGAAACTGTGTCCGGCACAGCAATGGGCCAAGTCTGTCATCAGGTCCTACTCCTAGCAGCAAGTTGTGAGTCTTGTGGGATATCGGTCCTCTTGCTGCCTCTCCGCCTCCGTTCTTCATGTTCCTTTTGATTTAGCATCTCATGTGTGAGCTCTGAGTGGAATAGATATGGTTGGCCATCAGTGTAACATGACTCACGTTCATTCTCATAATAGTCCACTGGATAACCAGCTGTTGCACTTTTTTTTTTGTTTTCTTAAATTTCCTTAGAAGACTGCCACAGTGCTAAGAATAGGTTGCACACTTCTTGTTTCTGCAGTTCTATTATTTATTTCTTCCTGTCCTCACAACAGATCTGTAGTCCTGGTTGTGTTGCCCCGGCCTCTGTGGCTCAGTTATGTAAGCACGCTTTATGTGGATATAGCATGCTAACCTGCTAACAAAATCCATATTACCTGCTGGTCATGTGTCCAAAGAGCCAAACAGGAAGTGGGAGCATCCCTTGGGCTTTATAGTAGAGGGAACTCAGACTGTAACATGTTGAGTACAGAGGGGAGTTTTCATTGTTTCAGGGAATAGTCTTTTTTAATGTACTGTAAACAACCCATATTAGGACAATTGGAATAATGATTGTTGAAATTGTTTGCCTAATTGGTAATGAACTTTGGTTTGTCTGTAGTTTGTCTGAAAAGGTTTCATAAGTTTATTTTTGTTTAGTTTTTTTATTTTTGTATATAGGTTTTCTCTTGTTTGCTACTGCAGTACTTCTCTACTTAGCATGTACATGCTAAATCAACAGCGACCCACAGCTTCACACATGTAGACTACTAGTTTGGGTAGATCTCTATGAAGTTAGCTACAGTAGTTAATCCAGGGAGCTAATTTCTGCGCTACTTTTGGACAGACTCAGAGGTAAGCGCATTAAAGCTGAGGTTTATTTGGAAAGCTTTAGGAGGCTTGTTCTGCTTAGGCTGATATGCATAATTACACATTACCGAGTCCATTTTTCCTGTATCTCTACGACGACAAACATAGCATGACCCAAAGTCTAAATGGTCAAATTATGATTAAAAAAAAACCCTGGTGGAAAAATACTGTAATTTTCCTTTAACGCTGAAAACGTCCTTTTTGGGAAAGCATGTCATTATAAAGCATCCATGGTGATGCTATCTTCAAGTGTCTCCATGCAGTGGTCACCTCTGCATTTACTACGACACACAAGTGCAGGCAGAACTTTTGGGAGGTAAGTCTACATGTATACAAAGACCCTCAACAGCCCATGGATTCCCACAGTCCTCTGTGTGTGGCCTGACCCAGATGACAAAACTGCCTCTCATATCCTTCACACTGGCAGAGAGAAGCAGAAACAGAATATCATTTTGAAGTGTGACCAAAACCTTACATCAGCCCGAGCACTCAAACCACTGAACACGAAAAAAAGTAATCCTGCATGTGAGCTAAACAGCTAACAGCCTACTTCTTGCATGTCTTTTTCAACAGGAGCAGGCCCGCATGCTACAGATGGGTATCACTGGACCAGAGGGACATGTGCTGAGCAGGCCAGAAGAGGTACATCACACACATAAAGACAGTGTTCATATTACACACTAATTAGATTATTTTAAACATATAGTCATGAACATTTTAAATTTCCAAGTATAGTTGTTTTAATTTTAATCCACGATGGCGTTCTCAGACTGGTCGCCACACATTGTTCTTATTACACACATGTGGTTTTTCACACACATTAGAGGCGTTGGGTGAAAATTCTCCCAATTGTTGCTGCTAATGTTCCTTCAACAAACAGCAAAATGAAAGCCATGCTCTCAACTCAGCAAGTCCTCTGCCTTTAGCTTGACTGGGATTTTCCACTCTGTGGTGCGGCGGAGTGAAGCTGTCCCACCAGTCTCATAGTGTCATGCAGTTAAGTGGAGTCTTAAGAATCAAAAGCTTGGTAACATAATTTAATTGAGCAGAGGCCAAGCTGGATTAGTGTTTTATCAGTGTCTGGTGTCCTGTTTGGTTTTAATTTATTGGTTATTGGACCCAGGTTGAGCTTGTAGACTCAAACACAATAAATACAGAAGTGTTTGCGTCACTTTGAAAATTACAAACTACACATAGGAGACAGTCATCACATCTGGAGGCATGCCTGGCTTTCTACTGGTGACTTTTTTACCATGTCGTATCGAAAGTCGTTTCTTGTTTTGGCTCGCTGACTTCCACAAACATGGAAATATAGAAATGGGCTCATCATAAATGCACTCAATGTAAACTCAATGTAACTGAATGAACCTCTCCAGTTTATGATGTTAAAATTATAAGCTTCCACTTGTCATTTTGGTTCAAAATGAATTATTCAAATAATACAGCTCCAAAAATACATCATTTGCTGTGGTTCAGATACTTGAAGTTTATTTGAGAAAATCCTAATGGGAAAAACATTTCCAAGTCAACCACAATGTCCTGTCCCTTCTGTAGCTGGAGGCGGAGGCCGTGTTTCGTGCCATCACCATCGCCAGCCAAACCAACTGTCCTCTCTACGTGACCCGGGTCATGAGCAAGAGTGCTGCTGACATCATCTCGCAGGCCCGGAAAAAAGGTAAAGAGCAGTATTTAGATTTCACTGCACAATGCAGAATATGTTTATGTCCAATAAGCATTCGGCTCATTGAAAAAAACCAAAATGATTGTCTGAAATGATGCTGCACACCTAAAGACAAGACACAGGATGATGTGTTGTACACTCAAACAACGATTACAGGTTTTATTTTACAGGAAAGAATCTTCTCTCCCACCAGGTGAATAACAGCATCACCTGCAGATTGTACTATAAGAAATTGGATTAAAAGGAGCATCTGCTCTTTGACAGAAAAGATAATGTATATTGCTTGAGATTTATCTAATTTTTGAGTTTCATCTCAGGGCATTGGCCACTTTATTTCATGGAGATTGCAGTGCTTTAGCACATTGTGTATTAGATTAGAGTAGTAGCAGAGTAAAGGCTTTGCATCATCTCCAAGTAGTCTTCAATACATATGTTGCTCACAAAAATGAGACAAAACATGATGTTGATTCTTATCTTATGATATTGTTTTTTCATGCATTTCTCGTTTAGCTTATTTTTTGTGAAATCAGAAATACTGTAAAATGAAACTTTAAAACAATGTACAGTCAAGAAAAACAACATCATAGAATGACTACTTTGCTCTATATTCTTTTGTTCTGAATATTTCCTTGGTATTTTACTTCTGCTCATCTTTCTGTCTGATTTCTACGCCTATGCCCTTATAAGATGATTTTACTGTCTTTACTGAAGCTGCTGATGTACACAGACTTTAGCTCTGCTTGACATAATGAGAAAAGATGCTATCCTCCGAGGAATTTTCAGCTTTGTCATTCAGCTTTGTTCAGCTGTCACACAGACCATTCCTCACAGTCCCAGTAAAGAGCCAAGGTGAGCCGAGTGGCTCTCTGGCTGTGATGGATTGTGAAATATACAATTTTTGAGAATGGAACAGGAAAAACGGGAGAAGACAGAAAAGAAGTATGTGTGTTTGGACGTCTTTGGTGAAAGGCCACATGAGGTTTTAATAGTGCTGACCTCCGAAGGTACACACTTGTGTTTGACACCGTTGTTTGGATATATTCCTAAGATTTTACATTTAAACCAGGACAGACATCAAACAGTGAGGTGTCAGAGCAAAGGACCATGAAGAAACACTAAAGCAAGTGTAAGCGACAGGAATCAAACCCTGGCTCATCATGCATGGAAGAACAAGCTCAACTACAATTGAGCCAAAATGAAATTTGTGCATTGCCAAGGTTGATGTCTGGCACAAATTCGGTGTGGTTCCTCTCCTGCAAACACTCGGAAATAATTACCAAAGCTTTTAGTGGGATTAAACTGCTGACAAATTAATCAGGATTGATTGAATCACCAAAATAAATCAATTTTATGTGCTGTACATTTGATACTTTATTTTTAACGGTTCTTTCTTTCCCAGGAAATGTTGTGTTTGGGGAGCCAATCACAGCCAGCCTTGGGACTGACGGGACACATTACTGGAGCAAGAACTGGGCCAAAGCGGCTTCTTTTGTAACATCGCCTCCTCTCAGCCCTGATCCCACCACTCCAGACTATCTGAACACACTGCTGTCCAGGTACAAATCACAGCACCTCCCATTTGTATTTCACATGATATTATATCATCATCTGATATTACTATAGTGTACATAGATAACACAAGGCAAATACAGTACATTTTAACAAAAGGTTAGATTACTAATTAGCTCCATGGTTACCATACATGCAGGTATAGCAACCAACAATGACAGATTTAATTACAACACTTTTGTTGAAAAGCTTGCCTTTACTCTCCAACCCTTCCCTCATCAGAAGACATGAGGGAAGGGTCAAAAATAAGAAAGTCAAAAACAAGCTCCCACACACGGCCACTTCGACTGATAAAGACCCTTGAATAGAAATGTAGCTTGTAATAAATGTACCAAAAGTGTTGTCTATATTTAGGTGTACAAAGATTATCTTTGACAGTTAGATGAATGCATGAAAGTAAAGTTAGATTCTGGCGGACTTCATCTGGTAAGTGAGTTAGAGCGTCACATTGGAAACAGGAAACATTAGTAACGGTTTGTACTGAAAGAACAAACTCTGGCACAAGTCACATTTAAATCCCTCGCAGTCCTTGTTCTGTTTTGTTGGGCCTCTCCTGCTGAAGTAAATAAACATCTTTCTTTGTGATTGCAGAACTTTATTTTGTGCTGTGCTGGTGTGATTCCATCTTAACTCTGTATATGTGTGTGTCTTTGTTTTCCCAGTGGAGACCTGAGTGTGACTGGCAGTGCTCACTGCACCTTCAGCGTGTCCCAGAAGGCCATCGGCAAAGATGACTTCACTCAGATCCCAGAAGGTGTCAATGGAGTGGAGGAGAGGATGGGCCTCATCTGGGATAAAGCTGTGGTGAGAACTACTTAGGTTTTTTTTTTTTATTTCTCCATTTTTAAACTTTAGAAGAAGTAGACAGACAAAAAGCAAACAGATAATGGGAGCGGGACATGGAAATGTATTCTAGACTTTTACTTTCATCTTGATTTACTTGCTCCCTAACCTTTTTCTTTAAAGAAAATAATATTTTTTCAAAGCCTTAGCTTTGTTTTAAACCAGTCATCTCCAGTCTCTGTTCTGTGATGCTCAGTTTGACAGCCCTCTCATCTCTGCGGTTTCTATTTTTATTTTTTATTTTTATAAGGACGCTCTTGTTCTGTCTCCCTCCTTTTATCTGGCTTTCACAATTTCTCCCGACATTGCTCTCCTTAGCTATTCCTCTCTCTCTCCCTCCTCTCCCCAGCTTTATTTCAGTCTCTTGTTGTCACTGTCTCTGCTTTGCTCTATCCTTTCCTTTTCTATCTCCACATCTGTCCTTTCCTTCACCCTTTGGATACAGCACACTGCCCTCATTTTTCCCCCTTCCTTCTCTCTTGTTATCACTGCATCAGTGTACTGCTAGCAGACACAGGGTGTGTAGCTTTAGACAGCTGTTGAGTGCTGTGCTGCCTGTAAAAAAGGCTTTTTAAATCTTAAACTGAATCTATTTCCTTAGGGAAGTTACTTAAAACCCAAGCTCACTGCAAACTTGGACTGAATGCAGCCTTTTGAGGTGCTGGTAGGCGTATTTTTAAATTTTGTACAGAGCCAGGGTAGGTATTTTCCCCAGTTTCCAGCCTTTATGTTAAGCTAAGCTAATCGCTATAATGCACAGACATGAAAATGGTATGGATCTTCTCAGCTCACTCTTGGCTAGAAACCAAAGATCAAATATTCCTTTAATATCTTGCTCATAGTATCTGACGTCAGGTCATTTATAATTGACCATTTTATCAGTGGGATTAAGAAAAACACAACACAATACAACAAGATTAATCATTAAATGTAAGAAAGATGCATCATCTGAAGCTGTTTTTGTATTTAAATGTTGAAAGGAGAATGTCATCTAGATACAATCCAGCTAGAGCTACATATGGCCACGTAGCTAATCCATCTATATCTAGAAGCAAAACGCATTTCTATACGAGGTGAAGGGGCTACCGTTGTATCCAGGAAACCCTTTTTTGACAAATGCTTACTTTTCCCTGTTTTTGCTCGTTTCCCTCCCAGACTACAGGTAAGATGGACGAGAACATGTTTGTGGCAGTCACCAGCACCAATGCAGCTAAGATCCTGAACCTGTACCCTCGTAAGGGTCGGATCGCCGTGGGCTCTGACGCCGACCTGGTCATCTGGGACACAGACTCCATCCGCACCATCACTGCCAAGACACACAACTCGGTACGTACGGTGTGCAGTTCGTTCTTGTATTTGTGTCAAGTTTCAGTTAAATTCAGCTCACGATTAATGGAAGTTTCCTTTCAGTCCACTGTTCAGTAGAGCTGGAAATAATTTCAGCAAAAAGCTCAGCGTTCAGACTAGTCAAACTATATTGTTTCACACCCTCTCCGTCAGTCTTACTTGGCTAGAGTGGATGAATGCAGAGAGAAGTACACCAACATTGAGGAGACGTTGTCAGTGCTGTTATTATTACAGTAATCCTGGTGGCATCAATCTATATATTCTGTTGTGCAGAAATGTGATTGGCTGAATATAAGGGCTGGGGTCTGATTTTTAGGGTAAGAGTAAAGCAAAATATGAGATATGAGATAAGTTTCTACATCTGTGTGTGTGTGAAAGAGATAGAGAGAAAAAGAGAGAGGGAGAGAGAGAGAGAGAGTGAGAGTTAGGGAGAGAGAGCACATTTTTGAGCAGCTTCCAGAGAGCTCTCAGTTCCGCTGAACGGAAATGAAGTCTCAGTGGATGTTCACTGTTAATGCGACTCACACTGTACTTGCCACATGACCAGTTCTCAATGTAAAGTTAAGTTGTAAATCCATAAACCCTCGGCAATGGCTTGTAAAAAAAATATGGTTGGTTCAAATACACAGGTTTATCCAAATGCAACAAACACTGTGTCAGTGATGCAAACATTTTCCTAAATGCCCTGTACAGCTAACTGAAAGGGAATCCATGCGCTGTATAATCAAGAGGTATTTCCTTCCTCTATATCACATTTTCTTGAACAGATCATCCAAAATATTTTCAGGATTGGACAACCATAGTGGGTTTAAAGAATGTCAGTCATTGCACAGGGTTATGTAAGAGTGAATACTAATGTTTGAAATGCTTTCACAAACCCCGGACATTTGGAACATCTGCACGCAGTGCTTGTAGGAAAACCACTCATCTCAAACAGCTTTGGTCAAAAGACCTTTGATTTCACTCAACATGCAATCTGAATCAGAACTGGAAGTGTAGCTTGATTGCCATTTACTCCATCCTCCTCCTGTTCAATCCACTTTGCTTTTCTTTCCCAATTTCCATATATTCCTATTTAGAGAAATATATTGACCTGGCCACAATTTAACAAATTGAATAACAGACAAGCTATTGCCTGCTAGCGCTTTGAAAGTCTGGACCAATAGTCTGGACGCAATAACTTTCTTTATCATGTGTTCAAAGTTAAACAAGTGAAACCACATTACAAACAGGTGAAACTGTATTATCCCATTGCAGATGTTTTTTGTCCCCTCTCTGAGGGTCTGAGACAAGGGCCTCACAAAGACACACACACACACATCCTGTCTTACTCACACACATTTTACATGAACGCTGTGTGTACAGTCCACCTGGCACATGTGAGTAATGAGGTTTCTACCATTACACAGACATTAGAGGATCCAGAACAGGCCACTCGGCAGCATAGGAAGTGTCCGCACAGGAAATGAAGGCTTTACCAGCCTAGCACAAATTCTGCTTATACACACAAATACATGAGTGAGGGAAGAATACATTTACTAACAATGTGTGTTGAAGTGAAATTAGTAGATTTTAAATTTCCCTGGCGTAAAGGCCTAATGTTGGTTGTTTAGTAGGAGAGAAAAAACATCGCTCTGTCTCCAGATGAAGGAATGGAAAAGAGACAGAGAGAACTAAGGACTAATAATATGTCTTCTCCAAATGTGGAGTACATCCACTGAGGATCCGTGGGTTCTTACATAATGATGTCACCCTTTCATTTCCTGCTGGTCGTCCTTCCAGATGAAATAACAAGAGAGAGCACGGCAGCTCCCAGTTCTAATAAATCCACCTTAATGGATGGTTTGATGCCTGGCCAAACAGGAGCGTCCCTGTTTACCAGCACACTTTGTTGGGGAATGTCTTCCCCTGTTGAGTAAATATAATTTAGACTGTGCTGTGTCTTAGTTTGTTATCAGTAAACCAACATCTGCTCTGGATTGCTTGTTGTTGTCAACCAAAAAAAGACATAGATGCATGTAAGGATATTCTGACACATAGACAAGAACAGGCAGCAGCAACAACACACACACACACACACACTCGGCTTAGTCATGACATCATGTTTGGCATGCAGTAAGTCTTAGTTATGTCCTGTTCTGGCCTGAATTTGGACGGCAGCAGAAAACAGGGCCGTGTGCAGAGGAAATGAGCAACAATGGAATGAGGGGAGGGGACCATCACAGATCACAAACATGTCGAAAAAAGAAAGTTGGCACAAGGGAAATTGGAGGAGGATGAATAGCACACAGGGTTGGCAAAACTCAAGGGATTACATAAATCAAGCAAGAAAGGGTGAGGGAGAGAAGGACAGAGGCTGAGACACAGGCATAGAAAGAGGAATAAATCAACAAAGGAGAGGGACAACTGGAGAGTGAGAGGAAGGGAAAGAGAGGCATTCAGATCAAGCTGGATGATGGCAGCTGTTTGTACATGCCAAACAGACAAGTGTAAGAAACAAGGTGATGAATGATAAAGAATGGGAGAAAGAGCATGTGGGATTAAGAGAGGGTTCAGGAGAAAGAGAGTGTATGCCTCCACTTCTTGCCTCGTCGTCCATCCTCCCACAGCTCCCCCTGTTGTTGTCTTCCTCACCTCCTCCATCCCTTCATCAGTTCTTCAAGGGAAGGTTCAAAATTAAATTTTATTGATCAAATTTGACTAAAGCCCCATGACAAATTAATTAAAACCTCCACTCTGTTCATTCTTACTATCAGTGGAGTTATTTGTTCAACCATTGCGTCAGTGCTTCTTTAATAAACATTATGTGTCTTTTCTTAGAGCTCTGTAACTTCTTGTGATTCATAGTTTGAATTTGTTCCCTATTGTTCCTCCTCCTGTTAATTTTAAACAGTGTGTCCACCTTAAAAACATTGATATGAGACAAGTCAGGCTTGTTTGACAGGATGTTCTATTGAGGGCTTAAGGTGAAGTTTTTCCTCTCTTTTTCTATGAATTTGTATTTCTATGTTTTGTAAGAACACATGTCTTTTGATATGAATATGGTGCCCATGTACTTGTGCTGCTTCACAAGTAACAATCATTTTCTATTTGTGCTTTAGGCTGCTGAGTACAATGTCTTTGAGGGCATGGAGCTGCGTGGAGCCCCACTAGTGGTGATTTGCCAGGGGAAGATTATTCTGGAAGATGGGAACCTGCATGTCACCTCCGGCGTGGGTCGCTTCATTCCCTGCACTCCCTACCCTGACTTTGCCTACAAGCGTGTTAAAGCCAGGAAGCAGGTAAATATAGGTTTTACAGCGAACCTCCTTATACAGCAATCATTTTGTGGAGGCAGTTGTCATATCTTTGAACGGTGTGTAAGGGTATGTCCTTTTTGAAAGGCAAACACTGATACTGTAGATTGTACAGTGCAAAGCTAAGTTGAACTGCTGAACAGATAAAGAATAATAGAATAAAAACCACAACAATACCCACTTAGCACCAAAGACGTTTCAGAAATAAAGGTGATGGAAGGAAGAATATTTGTTGCTTTAGATAATCACATTTACAAATGACACACACACAATGCAGTGAGAGAAGATTAGGAGAAAATAAGGGAAGGTGGAAGGTAGCAGTCAAGGTTTTTTGGATTGGAAGCGAGGAAGTTACTTATGGAGTTTGGGGAAAAAAGAGGGTGGGAAGGATGAAGGCAGTGAAGTGGGATGTGGGGGAGATACAGTAAGTCTGACATCAGCCTCGAAGGTTCAGCCACAGGGCGCTGGCTGCGCTTTTACACTGCAGTGTAAAAGGTCCATGCAGTGAGGGTGGTCGAGGCCTTGTCATCATGGTTTTTAAAAGGATATGGTGAGTTTGGATTAAGATAACTTTCCAGGGCAGACCTACCGCATACAGTCAAAGGGTTACTCAAGTCTACAGTTAAAATGAGTCCCAAACTCACAATTTACTGTTGTCTCACAAGATTGATCTGATTCTAAAAGCTATTTAGGAATGTTGCTTCTATAACAGGAAAGGCCACAAGGTTGCCAAAGGGTTTGCAAAGACTTTGCTGTTACAGAAACGTTACAGGCTCAGTCTCAGCAGCAGCCAATGTGTCCACAGGTCGGCAGAATAAATATTTAATAATATAGACTGTTATCACAGTATAAAATCTGTATCTACGCATGACAGTTTGTTAGAAATAAAGAAATGTCTTGTGTCACACATTCATCAAAAGTAATATATTAAGTTTCAAATAGAAATAATACTGTTGTTCGTTATATGGTACGCAAACCTGTTTCTTCAAAACCATTTCAATATATTTAATTGAGAAATAACATTGTAAGCGAGAAGTGTGACGTTACATCAATTGAAAAACGAGCATCACACCTTCAAGTAATGAATTGACAATAAGTTATGAAATATATTACAGGAATATGAGTGCATATATTCATAGCAGTCATATTCCTGTACACTACAAATGCCTCTTTAAAACATTTTGTTCGAGTACACACTGGTGGCACCGACCAACACAGACGTTCATCATCAGACAAAAAGGAATAAAAAAAGGACATTCCTATCTCCTCCACAGTGTTAAGAGTTAACCCCATTTAACCATTTGATTTACAACAATTTAAACTCAAAGCAGGCCCCGCTGCCTGTTCTCTTGCCGTCTTACTTATAGGCCAAAAATCTCATTGTTCAACCATTTCCTAATTTGCAGCTGGCTGGTGATGAGAAAATGGAGCTGTAGTAACAGTGTGCTGTTTATCTTGGTAGCAGTCACTGTTATGCTTTCTTCATTCACAGATGTCTCTTTTTAACTCTTGACAGAGCTCCCAAGATTCCACTGAGTCACAGCACTGACAGACAGACAGACAGACAGACAGACAGACAGACAGACAATGGCTTGTTCATTACTAGCATAAAGTTTGAACTTGCTTTGAGAACATATGAATACTGTATGTTGTGCTTTTTCAGCTCCAGTCTGTGAAAGGGTTTGCTTACTTTGTGTGCGTCAGTGTGGATGTGTAAATCTGGAACTGGTTCTCGGCAGGAAAAAGGCCCTCTGAAAAATGCATAAATAATTCAGACACAAACAGTTGCACAAACAACCATATAATGCTAAACAGGTGTGGACTTGGTTGCATTAAATCTTTTGTGATACTAAACCATAATGTCTCTCTTTGTTCTCCCCCATCCTTTCTTCTTCTTCTTGTGCTCCTCTATTTCTCTCTTCACCACCTCCATCTCTGCTCTTGTTGTTTGTCCTGTAGCTGGCCGTCCTGAGGGCAGTGCCCAGGGGAATGTACGACGGCCCGGTGTCTGAATTCTCCATGTCCCGTGGTGGTACCCCCTCGGCCTCTGCGCGTACCTCTCCCACCAAACAGCCCGTCAGAAACCTGCACCAGTCCGGATTTAGTCTAGCAGGTAACCCTGCACCATGCGGTGAGCCCAGCTTCTTAATACAACCCCCAGACCTCTATCACCCAGTCCTTCCTTTCATCTGTTTTGGGTCTGTATTGATTTATACTGTATGTGGAAACATCAAAGGAGGATGCATGTGCGTCAGTCGATCCACCATCACGCCCCCCTTTTATGTCAAACTCAGCTATTACAGTACTTCATGCTGTGAAGGACAACAGTCATGTGAATTTTAGCATGTTGTTGCTCCTCATGAATGATGCATTCACAGTCCATCGCAATAAGTCTGTAGAGTAACTAATAATCTGTCATTATCCTGTTTTCATACTTGATGATGTGCACAGTATGGCATGCATTTGTCTGCAGTATATCACCCTCCTTTGGAAAATGGTTTATACACTGTTTATATGATAATTTGTCTGTTTATGCATGTCATTACGCCGGCTTCCTTAGGTCCTTTGAGTTTAATGAGTCACAATGCCGACAGCATTAACTTAGATTTATGTACACAATCAGTTAGAGTTGGCTGTTTTTCTGTTTTTGCTTTAGTGTGGTTTGACATGAAGTCAACATTACCCCAAATTAAAACCATACAAACTGTACTTGCGACCCATAGTCGTCTATGATGTGGCTATATTTTACATATTTTTAGATTAATTAGCATTCAAGATAGGAGCCCTGTACTTTTAGCTTAATCTCCCCAACTCAGTTAGATCAGTTGTTCTCTTGAATGACTCATCTCTAAAAAATGCACGTTAAATCCCTTTCTCCCACTGAATCCCTCTCTTATAGGATCTCACACCTCAAATAAAATACTTTTGATTACTCTTTAAGACACTGTGACCTCTAACTGCAGCCTGTTTGTACTGTAATGTCAAGCTACAGTCGAAAATTAAGTTCTTGTAAGTCACGCTGGATATGAATTTTGGCCCAAGGCCTAGAACATACTGCGTACAAAGTTTCAGTCCAGGCATCTGGACAAGGTCTATTAAGAAAGCCTATCTAATGTGAGAGATCACACTATGTATTCACATTCAACATCTGTTCCATTAGGCCGAGCTGCTGAGTGACAGTCTGATTGTGCCCATGTGTTAAGGTCAGCATTGGATTATCTTAGACTTAGCAAACTAATGTGAGAAATAGTTTTTGTCAGTCTACCAAAGAGGGAAACTTTGCACAAATGGTAAAATCAGATAGTCAGTGTTTCCACTGTTTTATAGTCAAACAGAGCAGCCATAGCTGTTACTGTAGCTAGTCCTTCTGTCCTCACTGACAGACTAAATGTGTCCATGTAAATCAAGGAGAGCAACCTCTTTTAACCCGGACAGAACACAGCTGTACTCGCCATGGTACTGGCTACCTTTGTGAATTTGTGTATTATTTTTATAACTCGTTTGATTGGAGAAGTCCACAGAATGGTGTTTAGCCTTTGGCAGTATTGAGCAACCTGTCTTTACAAGCGTAGCTGATGTGTGATACCTCATCCATGAAAAAGGAAGGTGACCTCTGCTGGAAAGAATTTCCACATTTGAGTACATGAATTTAGAGGGGAGTAAAGCTGCTCCTGCTTTCCCAGGCTTTGTAATGGTTATGTGCGTGCACTCTTGCATGTGTGTATATGTGTGAATACTCCCAGAATGAGTCAGTCTCCTATCTATTTTAGTTTTTCCAGGGCCACCACCTGCAGAACTAATTTATTTGTCTGGAAGGAGATGGGAAGGATTGTTTGCTTAGATGCAGTGTATCATAGTCTGACATCATTCTATTTTCCATTTATGTATGCCCAGGCTCATCCTTTGGAAACACCATGCTTTATGTCAAACTGTAGCTTCTTTTGTTAATGTTTCAGCAGCACTCAAACAGCGCAGGGTCTGCTGAAATTTGCACTCCCCTGTCACCTCAGTGACACATGCCATTTATCATAGACAATAATAATGTGTCATGAACAACTTTAGTGCCTGGAAAGTAATAATGTGAGTGTATGACAACACAGAATACACAATAAGATCACAACATAATCATAATAAAAGACATTAGGATTTGTAGCAATAACTTGAATTTTAAATCATGCTGTGTTCATTTCTCCTCAGACTAGCATTGAGTACAAACCACTGTGTTTTAAAAGTGCCTCTTTAATTCTCTCTTTCTCCTGGTTTTCAATCTGGCCTTCTTGTTCTTTCTTCCTGCTGCCTCATGGACGCTTTGCTCTTTTCTTTCCATTAAACTTTATCTTTCTCTCCTTTTCTCTCCATCCAGCTCCCCCCACCCCAGATGACATCCCCATCAGGCCTGCTGGCCGGCGTATCGTAGTGCCGCCTGGTGGTCGTTCCAACATCACATCCCTCAGTTAAACAGCAGGAAGACGAGGGACGCATTCAGAAAACGACAGCAGCCAGAGTGCAGGATTGAGGGTGGGAGGGAGGGAGGGAGGGAGGGAGGGAAAAGGGGAGGGAGGGAGGAGGAGATGCAGAGGACCATGATTAGTTAAAAGTTAAAAGAGCAAAACACTGAATCCTCATGCCTTACCTGTCACAATGCTACCTTGCTCAGTTGAGAACAGTATCCCTTTTCCTGCGGGGATTTGAACCCAACCAATGTATTTAAGTGGTTTGGAATTGCTACTAAAGAATAAATTACCACCAAAGCACAATACACATGACCAGTCTTAGCCTCACTTCTTCTCTGTATAGAATACACCACAAATGCAGTGAAAACGTGCGCACTTGGTGCTTTGGTAATGGAAAAATACACCAGTAAAACCATCACATTCAACCCAGAAAGAAAACAAACTGTTCTTGAAAGGAAAATGGATACCGCTTTTCTCAAAATGATGCTATGGTTCTTTCATCCTGTTTGGCTTTCAATGTCACCCTCTTTTCAGTAGCCTGCTTTCTCCATAGTCAGCTAAACATAACATTAGATCCCACGTTAGCCATGTATTACCATGCAGTACCATTGATTAGCTCTAGGTGGCATTGTATATACGGTAGATGTAATGTAGCTTTGTGAATGATGTTGTTGCAGCCTGTTTGGGTTTATTGGACCAAGTAAAAGGTATTTATCAAATCTCAGAGCAGGAGTGCTGTTAGACATGGAGCTGCATGGGCCACATCGACATGGGTGACGTGATCCTTGATCCTTTAGCCCTCCTCCTCTGAGGTGCTTGATGAATACCATCCACATGATGTATTGATTGCATAATTCTTGATGTTAAAAAAAGGAAGATAAATTTGTGAAGACAAAAGATAAGAAAAAAATTAATTTGAAAGGCTTTTACTATTCTTTATCCCCAAAAGGTTTATGTCAGTTTTTATTTCCTGCACTCCATCATGGCTCTATACAAAAGAACATTGTAAGAATCCGTCCTTTGCATTTGCTCCTAGCTTATTGCCTGCTCCTGTCATCCTGAAATCATCTTGTGGAGGAGAACAGTAGGAAAAAAGATAAAAACCTGTTCACAAGAAGTACAAATAAACTCAACTGTCCCTTGTAGCTCAACCGTAACTTGTAATGAAGAGCTTTGCAAATTGAGGGCAAAAAAAAAAAAAAAGAACAAAAAACAGATGCAATGAAATGAATAAGTAACAAAAACCTGCTTTCAGATAACATCACTTCACCTCTGGCTTTACTTTTTCATTGCTGACAAACTAGGCTCTCATTTTAGGACAAGGGGAAGACCATCCATCCCTTGTCATCCCAACATAACCCTCTAACGCAGTCTTGACCAATACTAATTCAACATCAGCCTGAATATAACTGGGTCCAATTAAGTTTAAACACTCTGATTGTGTTGCGGGGCACTTAGAGCTCTTTGTTATGTCTCTGCTGTTTTCTGACAGGGCAGAGGGTTGCGGTTTTGTTGTGTCCCACTGTGGGGGAGGGAGGGGAGGAGATGGCGTTTTTATTTGGCAGTGGTGTGGCAATCTGAGGCAGGCACAAGTGGTGGTTTGTTGTATTTATGTTAGTTTGACAACCTTTATTATTGTTTTTATGTTGGTTCTTTTTTACTGTTGTATCAAAACCCAGAGATGGCAGGTCAAAAATAAGGTGTGTTGTGGAGGTATGATTTGTTTCCTGAATAAACATGAGTTGCAACTGACTGACTGAGATCTCTTATTATATTATTATTATAAGTATGCACCAAAGAAAATTAAGGTTTATATAAATAGTCATTATTAATGTATAGAAAGAGACCTCAATTTACAGGCTTCACATCATTTGTGTAAATGTAAGGCTATATTTTTTATATTGAATCATATATTGCATCAGGTTGGATTTGTGACTTTGGTACTGAAATAGCTCTGTAAATTCAACTGCATACAGTTCATCATGTATTCTTAACACCATCCAGGCAGATTAACTTTACATGTCAAGTCTCTCCTATAATTTGTATAAAACACCATTACTCATTTCTGAATAAATCAAAATTGACCCCACAGCGCCATATCTCCGTATCAACATCTTTTCTGGGTGTTTATATGCTATAGTTTCCACTTTATTGGACACTATATCTCTCTGTATATTCAGTCTATGAACAGCCCATTTATTTAGACAGTGAGTCATGGCTGTGACTGACTGTGTGAACAATTCAGACAGAGTTGAGAGGTTTTAGTTAAATGAGCACCAGCATCAGTTCCAGCATCTCTTAGACACTCACCCTCCTTTCGTATAGTTTCCCAAATGTGGTGAGTCCGCCAGACATATCAGATGTCAGATCTGTAACAATTCTAATAAAAAAGAAGATACATTTGAGTCCTTATAAAAAAACCCTCTCTTAACACTGGATCAACAGCTTAAGATCCTCTGCAACAGACTAGTATGCTATTTTGATGCAATCCATGTGGCGGCCGCCAGGGGCAGCACTGAGCAGCACTACACTGCTCCAGAGCGTAGAAGAACACCTGCACTCAAGTTGTGTTTTGATATTTTACAGCTGGCTGACACCAGCAAAAAATCTTCGTAACTGATTCTGACAATTTCACCTGTCAGGCGGTTAGTTCATATTTTAAACATTTGTTCAATGAGCAACTTAAGTAACGCTAAATGCCTGTTATGGAGGCTAAAAGTGTCTATAAAAAGTTGCTTTTTCGCCAGTGTTAGCTAATTCAACCGACCTATGGCAACATGGTGGCATCACTAACGTTAACACGCACCTGCGTATAAACGAGCCAACGAGGAGTTTCACCTCAAGGTAATTTTTATTCATATTGTGACATTTATTGTTTTTTTCATTCAAGCCAATAATGAATACAATTAGAGAGAAATTACTGAGCTGTACATTGCTTGGTTTTTGCTAAAGTGTGATAGTTTGTAACGTTGGCCTGGCCCTGGTCAGTCCCTTAAAAAAAGTTAGGGTTGTCTAACTTCTCTCTAACAGTGTAGCTGGTACTAACTCAGGTTATCTCTACAGTTGATTCATTATCACAGAGCAAACTGTAGCCTATAACTTTTAAATTGTTATCATTTTGTTATATATTTCTGGTCTAATAATGCCTACATGTTTATTACACAGGCTACAGGCCGTCTGTCAGCTGGATAGTAAAGGTTCATATCTGTCATAAACACAAATACTCCCCAGAAATAATTGAAATGTCTGATATTATTCAACTTAATTGCTTTTTGGATCTGTTTTTCCTCACAATGTAAAATTTTAATCAATTTAATTTAACTGCTTACCTGTGTTGTTCTAACCAGAGAGATAATATATTTTAACCTTTAAATATCAAGAAGCTCATCACTTGTTGTTAATGCAAACATAACACTTTCTGTTGCTACTCCACAATAAAAGGCTTCCCACCTGCTTTTATTGTTGCCTTAGTCAACATTATCGCCTGCTAAGTCTTTGGGATGTAAAAGTACAGTAGGTTTACATAAACAAATTGACATTTATGTGTTTCTTGTCAATATTGCAGGGAGGAAAGATAAAAGAAGAACAGTTGAAAGAAGTTGCAGTACGAATCTGTGCATGTACCACACACTTAAGGCAGTTTGGGTGAACGTCACAACTCCAGCAGTTCACAAAGGTGAGACAGATCTCTTTCCTTTTCTGTCGAATGGATAATCATTATTGTTCCTGCTTCACAGACTCTGATCATGTTTGTCATGGGAGGCTATGGTGTATCTGAACTGTGTTAAGTACTAGTATGAAAGTACTCTAACAAAACAGCACAGTCATGACACTCTCACTGAATAAAGCACCCACTCAGTCCCATTGTGTTCGCTAGCAGTGGGGGGTAACGCACACTCACCCTCACTGTGAGGTCCACCAGTAAAACTGCTGCAAGGTCCCAGGTGCATTGTTTAATGGTGAGTAAATATTTCATGACATCATAGCAATCATGTCAGATGGCAGAGATGACGATCGTAAAATGCAGACTAGGCCTGAACAGAGAGATGAGTCAGCAGCCTCACTCTAAACAGGAGTCGTGTGTGTGTTGGTTACAAAATGAGAAAGTGTATCTGACTGTAATGAGAAAATATTTCGGGAGGGTATACTGTACATCAGCTGTTAGCTATTATCCAGTCCTTTCCTAAAGGAGAACGATCTTAAACATTTGTGTGTTTGTACAGCAAGTAGATAACAGAGAATATTTTGTTTATATTATATACTGAGGTTTGCTGCTTTTATCTGTGGTAATTCCAGGTAGATTGGGGAAGCATTTATCAACTGAAAATCTCCCTCAGATCAGCCATTAAAGTGGAAAAGTGCTGCCTCAGCTCAGCCCACTGTGGAGGAGAGAGGGGACTGAGCCTTCTAGATGACCTTGGGAAGTGGTGTAAACTGTGAGAGAATAGGAAAAGTACATGGTGCACGTCTGATGTTGAGGATTCATTATCAAGGAATGCCCTGAGACGCATTAAAGAGAGTATTCTAACACTTTGCCAAATAAGTTCAGATTCATGTAGATAAACAGCGGCCACTGAAGTTGGGGTTGGGGAATGCTTTTTGTTTCGGCTTCCCCTCCGGTGGTATTTAAAATGTGTTCTGCTTGTCCTTTCTGCTCAGTTAAATCTTTGCATATTAACTGTGTGTGTTATACCAAGTCTCTCCACCCCTCTGTAGGTAACTGTACTACTAGTCAGTTGACATTGGGGGGCAGTATTATATCTAGGATGGTGGAGTACAATCAGCACCTACACGCATGCAGTACATATATCCAAGTTTAGTTTACATAAAGACTTTTAGCGTGAACAACACCTTTTCCCTTTCTATAACCTTTTACATTCTTGATTTTGATAAGCTTTTATTACTGATGCCATTCTTTGTCCCATTTTTACTTATAATCATTATTAATACGGCCATTCAGAAAGACATAAAGTGAAATAAAGCACAAGGCATAGGCAGATTGGTTCAGAAAAAGAAAGTCATTATTTAAGGCACACCTTAATAGTTTGCAACTCCATCACATTTGAATACAATAAACAAACCGTGACAACTGAATGACAACAAAACCTCAATAGGAATGAAATTCACAGGTGTGGAACTATTACGTTCCCAGACTAAATGATTCTTTTAGATAGATGTTTGTGGAAAAATGGTATTACCTGGATCAAATGCTATGTGTCTATGATTATTTTACATGTTCACTTTTTGGAGGGGTTGAATTACCCACATCAGATGATTACCAATCACTAATCTGACGCAGTGAACTCTTATTATATCTGAACAAATTAAGATAATCATTCACAAATATTATTTAATCTGGGTTTACCCAGGATTAGTCCATCTGTTCAACTATCCCACTATATCATACAACATATACAGGAAACCACCTTTGGATCTGTAAAGTTACATCAATGACAACAACAACATCAACAACAGCAACAACAACAACAACACAAAGGTAAGTCAAAACATTGTATCAATTTTCAATAGAAAAGTGCCAACAGTAATGAATTGAATAGAGTGGAATATGTTTTAAATATAATTACAAGTATCATAGACTTGAAAGGATTGAGTCGTATTGCAGATAGATAAGATCAAGATCAATAGAATGTCTAAGCATTAGTAGAAATCACATTTACTTACTGATTGTGAAAAAGGGGTTTACTACCTACACTTGTAGTTTACGGGAACTAGCTATGTGCCATATCTATGGTATAAGGCATCCCTCTGTAAACTTCAGAGGCAGGTGTTGTTTCTTATGTTTTTAACCATGTCTACAGTAGTAGTACAGTGTGAATGAGGGATATTGCCTTGCCTGGTGTTTATTTGTTTCCTTCATTGTATTTTTTTTTTACTCTGAACATGAATAAATGTGAAAATCAATATTTTTTCCACTGTGTTGTCAGCTGGTGCTCAATTACTGTTGAATACAGTCTGCACAAGAATGTTGTTGCAGAATGTATTCTTCTATGGGAGCAATTAATTGCAAATTCAAATTTACAGACTTGTCTGGTGGCATGTTTATAATTGCTTGTATCCAACACAAAAGAGGAAGTACATTAAAAATGATTTGACAAAAACAAATTTCAAAGCAGACAGTAACTGAAAAAATGAATCTTATCTAGGACTCAGCTTAATCCTTGTCTATAAAACCATCCCTAAGGGAATAAGTAGTCACTCACAGCTTTAGATTTTTTTTGTTTCTCTGTGCATAAATGCTACAGTTGATGAAGAAGCATGTGCAAAGCAAGGTTCAGTGCAGAACATATAACATCTACCATATACCTTTTCTATGTTTTCATAGCTATAAACCTTTATTTAAAGACTCAGGTGGTCATTTGCAGATTGAGGCAAAGGTTAGTCCAAAATAAATCATCATCAGAAGGTTCACTTTCTTGGTGTGTCCCAAGCTTTCAACCACATCTGGTGGCCTTAACTGAGCAACATTTCCAAGGTCAAGAAAGGACCTTCAAGCTTAACCTTAAAACCATTGTTTGTTAACTGCATTTGATGTTTCTGTATTGACTCAGTGGTAACTTTAAGCATACACAAGTGAAGGAAACTTGCAGCATGTTTTGCCTATATCTGCAGGTGATGGCGCTGGGACATTGTACCAAATGTTGCAATCCTACCATCTTTGTTAGCTTGACTAGTAAAGCTAAGCATAATGACCACTACAACCATGTATCTGCTGCTATGATAAAGTGAGCCATTCACGCTCAAGCCTACAGTTCAGCTCTTTATTTTACATCTTAGAGGAATCTGTGGTTGCTGTCTTAAAAACAAAGGCCTCGTTTTACCTTAATAACCTCTCCATTTTGATGTTTTGTACTCTTAGTGTCAAGCTCAAATCTCAAGTCATGTAGATCACGTGGGACAAAGCCATCCATTTTTCAGTATATGTTGCCAGCCCAGCTCCTTAAGCCAATTCTTGTTAAGTCCATTTCCATGTGGCACTGGAGAACCATTGTTATATTTAAATAACTGTAATTAACCAGAAAAAATGCCTTGCTGAGATTAAATATCTTGAGAGTCCCACCAAGAGAGCAGGAACACATACCGCTTTCAGCCAAAGTTGACCACATCAGACTTTATTTCTGCAACAGCTGAGTAGGTGTGGCATTGTCTCCTTTTTGGCATGGGAGCGACTTCCTCTTAACTTCAGCACACTGCCCAGTGTAGAGCTTGAGCAGACCTTAGAGCACCAGAGTGATGTAAGGGAGCATGATATGAGTGACACTGCTGAGAGTCATTCTTCTCGGTGACAGGAAAGCGAAAAGCCTGGCTGCGGCTCCAGGGGTCCATTTCACTCCTGCGGTTCTGGAGCTCTTGGTAATATGTTTTTTGTGGGTGAACAGTGATGCACATTGCATTTGTGTTCGTATAGATGTAGTGGTGCAACATTGAATGCTGAATCTGAGTGCCTGTGCTGATAGAACAATAGGTGTCTGAGAGTAAATTGCTGATCTACAAGCTGTGGGCAGGTGCAGGTGATAAGGGAGTAAGTGGGGATCTCGGGTCATGAGACCTATCCTGATAAGTAGGCTGCCGGTTCAACATTGTTGTTCTGTCCATCCTCTATTGCCTTGTTCTTCTCACTCATGGACAGCTCAGAGGACTCCGAGTCCACCACTGCTTTCCTTGACCTGTTGAGTTAAGAACATCTTTTATTAACATTGAATTAATAATGACAGTGCACATTTTTTTTTCTCCACATTTATTCAGTCATTCTGCTTGTGTACCTTCCAGCTATGTGATGGCTAATAAATAGTATCAAAGCTCTTTTGTCATTTTACCTTTGCCTTAGCCATGTGATGGCCACAGTTCGTAACTAATGTCAGTGACATTTCATCATTTTAGCCTGATGTTCACCCTGTGATGGACAAAGTTAGCAGCTAATGTTATTGACATTTTATCATGTTTACTTAACCATCGCTTTAACAGGGCAAAATGTAGCAGCTAATGATACTTATATCATAATATCTAACTAAGTTTCTGAGTTTTGACCTGTGAAGGTGAAAAGAAGTAGCTAATGTTATTTGACCATTTTACCTTCATATTTGTCCTGTCGGCGCCTATGTTAGAAACTAATGTTTTTGACATTTTATCATTTTACCTCAAGCTTTGGTGACAAATGTAAGGCATTTTATTATTTTACCTTTCACATAGCCTTGTGATGGCCAAAGTTTGCCATTTTTACTGACGTGTTACCAGTTTACCTTAACATTTGACCTTCCTGTATATTATTAAGCCATGCTAGTGCCAAAATAATAAGTTTTGTTATTGTCAAAAGACATTTTACGTATCGAAGTTGATGTATTCCTTCTTAAAACAAATATTGCTTTGCACTGCTTAATTTTTTTAATTTGGGCTTTCTATCTCTTACTAGTTTGTTAGTTTGGCTGTCTTTCATTCTTTCCTCTTTGTGTGTTGATCACCACACCTTTACAAACACTGTGAATCACATTTCATATTACAATTTCTGCTTCAAACTTCATAGTTTCTTCTGATGTCAACTATATTTAGTACTTTTAAATTTCTTAAGTCCCAGACAATCTTTAAGACTGTTCTCCTCTCTCCATCGTCAAGTACAATCTTTCAGCCGAAGACTGGACAACCTTCTTAGCCTTTTACAAGAAGAGGTCCCATCTCACGCTATTTTACTCAAAATCTTAATCTTCCATAAGCTTCAGTATCTATTTGGTATGCCTTTTGTATCTACTCTAGAGAAGGCTAAGATAAATGAATGACTGATGGCTGTAATTGACCTTCATTTCCTGTAGTTTCATGTTGTAACATTATTATTCAGTTCTATTATTGTCTGGGCTCCCCCTTGCATGAGTAAATATCTCACCTGCTTTAACATTTACTTTTGCAAATCAATGGTGAATGTTATTCCTTGACTTGTCTTTAATTAAGTCAGTTTGGGAGTTACTTCCAGAAACATCTAATTCTCATATACAGTATATATGCAACATGGGGGACACTCTCTCTGCCAGTCGCTGTGTTTCTGCCTTAATCACACACCCACATGTATGGGCCAGATTTTCTGCCACAAATAGCCACATTATCGTCCTTTCTCACCATCCTACAAGCTTTCACCAGCCAGCAGGGAAAACTTTTTTTTAGTTCTGGCTACAGTCTACAAACTGCAGAACATTTTATTAACCATACACATAGTCAACCAAACAGTAGTCATTAAATATTGCGTAGAAGATTTTTACTTTAAAGAACATTAAATATTTAAGATTACGTCTTTATTTTGAAAAAGAAAAATTCTTTTTCGAACGTTTTTAGTTTCACAACACTGACAGTTGTGACGTTTCCTCAAAGTTAAACCTGCAATACCAATTATTTTACAACATGTGTATTATTGGTTGAAGACAATGGAAGGGCAGGTAATGGAGGTTCCTTACTTTTCTCTGTTGAAGACAATGAAGTCTCTCTGGACATTATCCAACCGCTGCTGCAACTGACCGTTCTGGAGGAGAGACAAACACAGAACAACTCAATCATCATCACTGCTGGCAATTCTGAAAAAGCAAGGTCATTAGTTATTATTGTTCCCAGCTACTGAATCAGAATCAATTACATTAAGCGTCATGAATTTGTTTTGGTGTCACTGGTTAGAGACATAAGAACTTACGATTTTGCGGCACTTGCTGGCTTACACACACACACACACAGTATAGTGCAAACTATTCAACAGACAGATGACTGTACACACTGCTTTCCTCATAACAGTTTCTTCTCCTTTTAATGAGATGCCAGAAGTAGATATTGACCTAACTTTAGAGGACACTTATGCTCTGATGTCTCCACCTGCTCCATGTACTCATACATATTTGGCCCACTTAATCAAGTGAGAACATCCGACTCTGTCATGCCAGGCTGTCTTCACACTGCTGTAGTGCCAAGACAAGTAGACAGGTGCTTTCTCACTCTCCCAAGGAGGCAGTGAGGAGAGAGATCATAGAGATACATCTTCATCATGACACTACTCAGTGCGTGTGTTTGTGACAGAGAGACAAACTAGCAGAGACACAAGAACACAAGAGAGATGAAATGAATAAATGCAGAAGAGCGTTCATTTGCTTGTGCAGATGACAATTTTAGAAGACCTACCAATATCACTATACACCTTACCCTAACCTAAAGGAAAAACGAATTACAAAATTAACACAACTAACTCCAAAACTGGCCACTTGGGACCTCCTTTCCTCTGCACACACAAGTATGAGTACATGCTGCTTCCCCACACACTCCTCCTGTCATATCGGCCCCAAAACTCAAATCTCAGGCTCCTGGAAGCCTCTTCAGGAGAGAAATGGCTGACTCCCTGCCCAGAGCTGTAAGCTACACAGCCCAGCAGAGAGGCTCTGTACAGGTGCTGTCACAGTGGGGGAGCAGCCATCGGAAGACCAAAAGTCATCAACTAAATTAGGGCAGGAAAATAGAGAGAGAGGAGAGGGAGTTGTGTATGTACATTTGAATAGTGAATGAAAATAAGAGCAGGTGCAGAGTGTGCATTGTGTAATAATTTTGCATGCGTGAGAAGCAGGTCTGTGATTAGCATAATATGTTAATTGCAAATGAAAAAGAAAGACAGTTTCTTTTCCTGTGGGCTTCTGGTTAAGGGACCCTGTCACAGCAGGGCCTCAGAGGAAAATGGCAAACTCACATGGACACAGATGGAACATAAGTACATACCACAATGTGGGCGATGTGGACCACCAAAAGGACAAAGAAACACAACAGGCAGACAGAGACAGAGGAGGAATACTGTGCATGGTTTGTCAAACATCAGTGATAGATGTGATACATAAGAGATGTGACAGATGAGACACAAGGTATGATATAGTGTCTCTCTGTTGATGTCATAATGACTTATTCTTAGATCTAAAGGCATGACAGAACCAGACGATAGATACGTCACCTTTGTATGACCTCTCCCCATATACCAGTTCATTCATAAAGCTCAAACCAGGAAAATACTTTATTTACAGCAATGGCATTGGTCATCAGTTGCTGCACTGCTGAAAGACTTGAAATGGAGCTTCTCTCCACTGCAGTCAGGGTTCAGTGCATGTTTGACTTTACTAAATAAGCTAGAGATTTCAACCTTCATGCAAGCTAAACTTTGGAGGTTCTTATGCTAGTGATTTAGAGGCATATTTTGTAAATGGCCCGACTCTTGCTGTTGACTTTTATCTTATGTCTCCTCCTCTGTCCCCTATCTGTTTTAACTGGTATCTTGTTATACAGTTTTCTTTTCAAAACATCTATGACCCCATTTACACTTTCAATTCAATTCAAGTGTCCCAAATCTGGCTAAAATGATGCTTTAATTTACACTTAGCCACAAATATGTGTCAAATCTGTTTGTATCCATCTTGGTTTCCCAAAACTACATGTAAATCAGGGTAAGCCCTTCTCCAATCCAAAGCATTGTGTTAATGCTAAGGAACTAAGGATGTAAGGAGAGGAAATAAGGAAGGGAATATGGAAAGAAGGAAAGCTTGCTGGAAATGATATTCATGCATGATGCTAAAAGAAGCCTCAGGCCTCACAGAGCGAACATAAGATTTTTTTTAACTTTAGACACTTTACCACTTGTTTCTCTCTCTGTCTCTTCCTCTCTCTCTTTATTTGATGCTTTTAAAAAGACAGTTCAGAAGCTAATTGCTCCAACTGCTGGATTAAACTTTCCATTTAATAAGACAAACCAACAGGGAGTGCTCTGCTGGACGAGAGCCCAACAGGGACGTTTCTCAACGTCCTTATCTGGGCTCACTGTGTTTCTGTCTGAGGCGGGGGACAGCTTTTGTTGGACTGCTAATGTGTAGTGTGGTTGAAGTAGGAATTATGTAACATTTAAACAATCTACAATAAATTCATTAATACCCCAATAATTTAAAAGAATTGCCGATTCTTAACGTGAGGACAAGTGGACAAAAATAATGGAAATTATTGTCTCATTTCCCACACTGTATTGTTTTTAAATTCTACCACACAAATACATGACTCATCAGACCTGTGCTGACCTGTACTATTGTTAAACACATATAATATTTTACAATAAGGTTTTACCCCATGGCAATAATGAAGAATGTTTAGGGGGATTACTTTGAACAGTTCAGACACATATTTTATGTCAACATTTTCAGCTGGGCCTGCTATTGTTGTAAAAATCTATGCGGAACAAGTTCTACTTTTTGTTTGACTTCTTCTGATGATATTCCTGCATTCAGAACTAAACTGGAGACACGCTCTGACTCTGCACTTTCAATTAGTGGCACACATGGAGCTGTATCCCCAGATACATGCAGCTCTCTGTCTCTTCCAGTGGCCCACTGATTTACCTGACTCTAATACTAATTAAGTGATTTTCCAAATCTTCTATGCAGCTTCTCTTTGCTTGGCAGCAAGCACACATACATTTTCATCAAAGCCACTTGGGGGCAGTGGTAAGGAGTTATGTCAAAAACATTAACACAACATCACCTTCTACGATGATATGGCGAACTAAGCAAACAGTTGCTTTATTTGCACTCCCAGCGTTTATGGACCAACATTGTTATTCATTTGGAGTCATATTTCTGGCTACCTGGTGAAAGCCCAATAATCACTCTCTGAAACTTGAATACTTTTTGATTTATTATGGTAGTCATAACTGCTCTAAACTGATCTGGAATTCAGTTCTTAGCAACATTTAAAAGTATTTGTGCTAGTGCTAATCCTAACTTTAACTTGAGACTTGAAAAAAGCACAAATGCTGTGTTACAAAATCCAAACCCTCTATTGTCAACACTCTTATTACAATAGGGTCATTGAGATGGAGATACAGATGTACTCCATCCACACACACATACATACACAGATAGGCACTATAACCCCTCTACACTTTGTCCCTCTGTACTTTTGTTATTTGAAACAGTGAACATTATCGAAATAAATTCTTTAAGACAGGTTTCCACTGTAGTTCATACGTGCCGTAAATAATAAACTTGAATGACATCTCTGAGAGAGATGTGTGTGCGTGATGGGAGTCTGCCAATTTACATTGTTCTCACAGCACGAGTCCAATTTTCTGCTGTATTTTATCTGTGATTTAATTGAGCTAATTTTATGCTATGTTATGAGTGTAGCTGCGACAGGGAGGCAGAGGCAGAGAGATAAAAGAGGAGCTTTGGGGAGTCTGAGGACAAGGGAGGAGAAATAGGGTTGGATAGGAGAAGAGGAAAATGGGGGGAAAAGAGGAGGAATATGCAAAAAGAATACAGAGCAGCCCCAGGGTAATGAGTAAGAAGCTGGCTAGGACAGGCATTAGGGCAACCAGCTTACTTCATTCAATATTGATCTGCTATGCTTTAGAAATGCTGCACAGAGTGTCCTCCTCTCTCCTTCTCAAACACACACACACACACACACACACACACACACACACACACACACACACATCAAACACTCACTTTCGTCCTTAGCCTCTTTCTTACATGCATCCATCACAAGTGTCCCCACAGGTCTTTGTAAATGGATATGGCAACACAAACTGATATTTATAGACAGTAAAGTGATTATTCTCCCCAACAGACAGAACAGTGCATGCTTCTGTATATGACTACTTAAAATTAATAATATGCACGTTAAACAAATCACTTTGAAAGAAAGGTGAAAAGTTTCATATTGAATGTTACAGTTTTATGGTGTGGTTTATAAGCATTTTTGGCTGCTGAGGGGTGAAGGAGTGGCGTTTAAGTGATTAGCTGGGTACCATTCACTGTTTTGAATATAAACAGTGACTTAAACACACAAACCATTATGTATGGTTATATATAACAAGACAGGAACTAACGGTAAGATGCCAGAATAGGATCAGTTTGGCATTCAGAACAAGCTACAGACAACAGGAGATACATGCAAGGCTAATTACAGAACAGAGCATCTTAAAATAAGATGTGGTGATTTAAAGGCGGGTGTGAATGGCGCTCTCCAGGTTTGCCAGGAAAAATAAGACTTCAATTTTGAAAACAATTCTTTGCCAAGAGCTAGATTTTCTAGACTTTACATTTCTTTATGTAATCTTCTGTTTTTGAGCTCTACATTTTCATGTGAAAGAGCATGCATTAATCATATATTGTATAAATGATACCAGAATGAATAAGGTGATTTAATTAGGAAATGCAAGGCACTAGAGTACAAACTCATTTCATTGACTTAATATTAGTTTCCCTTTCCCTTCCCATCTTACTCCATAAACATAACGAATGTTTCCCTGAAAGGCTACTATCATTATTTCATTAGAATAGGGGACTTTTGTCCGTATGGGCCAAGGTGTGACGAATGTTGTCTGGCTGCACACAGTGAGATATCACTGATATATACACATAGGCAGGTCTCCACAAGCAGCTGTCAGCTTTCATAAAACATGGCGCACTTCGGGCCAGCTCTGACTTCTTATTGCAAGCTGGCAAGGTATGCGCTCCAGTCTAGACCACACAAATTGCTTCACTTCTATTAGAAAAGAGTCCCATAAACTGTTCTGAAGTGCCAAAGAGTGGGAGAGGGTCCAAACTTACTGACTTTGTAATGGCATAGGTTGTATGTGTGTGTGTGTGCATGGCAAGTTTCAATGGTGTGGTGCAATGTTGTTGGATAGTGACCAGACCCAACACACACTACTGCACTATTGTTGGCGAAAGGACACAAATTCAATCATGACCTATTTGATTTTAGTTAGTGTTCACTGTCGGATCTCTCTGAGCTTTTACCGTCTCAATGGAAAAATCTGAAGGTTCAGAATTAGACAGAAGCCTAGAATTCAGTGTGGCACTTCCCTGTTGTACCAATCGACTCCTGTACTGTAAATACATTTCCTCTGATAAACAGACATGACTACCTGCTTTAAAGGTGCATTACTAAAATCTCTCTTGTAGCAGGAAAATTTTTTAGTGATGAAAGCTGGCTTCAGTCTTCAATGTAGGAATAGTAATTCTACCATTTACTGTATTTCTTACACATTGATATAGCAGTGGAGAATGGCTATTGACTCAGGACAGGTAGTGACATTAGTTCTTTGACCTCTAGGGTCACATGCCTCAGAAGTAAGTTTGTGCCGATAAGTCATTTAGGGAGAGGAGTGGAATGGAAATGTCAAATACAGTAGAGTGGTATATATCTGTCAGCGGCCAGTTGTGACAAATTTTCCATCTGGAAATGAAGACGCAGATTTTATTGTCAAAATTAATATTACAAAAACGTTCTCCACATGTAAATGAAAACTTGTTTGCACATCAAATATTGACAGTAAATATTAACAACAAAATCTGCCATAAGAACAAGTTGATGAGATGAGATGAGTTGTTGCAGGACGACAACGGTGGAAACGTGAGTGAGTCAGTAAGGTCTACCTATGTAGGGATCCTTTCCATAATGTTGTCAGACACTTAGAATAACTATCTGAGCTTGTCACTGGAAAAAACAAATACTTTTACTGGACGTATTTTTGACGGGTGCAATTGCCCCCAAGTATCACGTTGCAGCCATTGCAGCTGGTCTTGCAGCTGCCGGCTGAGGCAATCTACTGGACCAATTCCAAAACTTTTTGTACCTATTTGTCATTAGTTTGTAAAAAAAAAAAATAGGCCCAGGTTTAAAAATACGTGAATTAGACTTTAAGATGCAAGTAAATGCTAATGACTTTAGGTCTTTTGAGCTACAGTTAGCCCTGAAACAGAAATGACTGCAGTGATCAGGTGCCCACTGCTGCACTGGACCAAAAATAAAATCACTGCTGCCGAAACGCTTTCACTATCACTGTGTTTATGAGTGTGTAATGTGTGTATATGTGTGTGTTCCTCCCACGTCTCACTTGACCGGGTGATCGAATTAACCTTTCAGTGCTTTCCTCTTCGTTTTGTATAAACACTCAGAGGACAACCGCTGATTTATGTGGACAGAGTGAAAGACTGAAAAAGGAGAGCTGAGGTGATTGCATTCTTTGCCTTTCCCGTATTTGCAGCAGGCTACTGGCCCATTTATTCTGATGAAGGTGAGGGAGGACAGAGCTCTAAAATATGTCCTCAACATCCTTAATGGCACACCAGACACATTTAAAAGACAAACTAAGGAGCAACTTATCACGTGTAACTGGACCAAATGGAACCAGCGGTCAGTTTTCTTAATATGAATAATAAAGAGCACTGAGAAGGCAGAGACACATTTAAGAGGCATGTGTAATGCACTGAGGACAGGATTAACCAACCTAAAGTTGAGTGGACATTTATATTTAAACATACTTATTTAAGGGAACACTGGTAGTGGAAAAAAATGCATAGCGTCTAAATTATAGATGATCTTTAAATGTGATTTGATAAAAATCAAACCAATTTTCCACTGTCTCTTGTATTTCTTTCAGTATTTCTCTGCTATTATATAACGGTAGCTGTCAAATTTTGGAACAAGCTCTTTTCATCCTTTTTGTGTGATGTGTAAATATTGTTTCTGGTTGAAAGCCTTACCTGTGGGGACCCATCAGATCCCTGGTCCCTGGTTTTTCTAGCAAGCCTTTTCTTCTTCTTGTGAAGCGGTTTGGACTCCAGGATCATTTCCTCCAGCTCAAATGTAGGGTCACAGTTTAGTCTCCGCCTCTATAGAGACACAGACACATGTTTGAAATAAACAACAACAAAAAAACAGATCCACTGGTTCAAATATTACATCTTATTAATGATTAAAACCCTGGGACATAACCTAAATGCCAAGTCTACACTTAAAATTAATAATCTGCCTCTATTCTCATGATTATGACTTTGGCAACACATAGTCAGTCTTTGTAAAGTGTATTTGCACTGTACTTGAGATTACTTGTAAATGAGTCAGCATGGACTATATGTTACTGTAATGTGTAATTTTTCTTTGGAATAATGTTGAAGCATAAGGATCTCCAGGTGTGACAAAGAGAAAAACTCTGACGTGTGTGAACCACAGAACTTTTTTCTTGGTAAAGTCAACAAATTTAAGTGCTTTCATGAACTGTGTATTGCTTACTATTATGTTATAGTGGTGTACACAAAACATATGCTTATGTATGCTCCTTTGCACATGTTGGAAATTTGACTTTAAGATCAAAACATAAAAATCTGAATCCAGCCCCACCAAATGTCTGACATCTTTGATGTGTCGTACTACACAATATAATATTTTACGATGTGATACAGAATGCTTTTATTCTACAGGAAAGATCCAGGCTCAAATGGCAGCAAGCTACTAAAGACAAAGCAGACTGAATGCTGGGAAGTTAAGAAACAAAACACAAGGGCTGAGTTCACTCTGAGTCTATAAGGGACTAAAGACAAGAGGATAGGCCTATAATTAGATAGAGAGACACTGTCAATTCCCCATCGATCCTTTGTGTTTTTCCTCTGCTGTGCCAGCCTGGCCACTGGGGATTCACATGCTGCTCTGCAGTCGCTATAGACTTAGAATTAGACAAAGTCATTCAGTCATCTATTCACTTGCTTCAGTCATTATTCTGCATGTATTCAACTCTGGCATTAGCAGAGACAGTTACTGTCACTTTTCTGCCTCACTAAAACAATATTGGATAGTAGTTTTTGTATTGCTTGATCATTGTGTTGGTGTGACTGACTGACAAAGACAACTATAATCATTATTAGAGTAAGTAAAGTCATTTTGTCCTCTGTCCAAAAATCCCCTTGTTCCAGTGTCTGAATTTTGAGAAGTTGCTGCTTTTTTTGTCTTATGTGAGAGTAAACTGAATATCTTCTGGTTTTGGACTGTAGGTTGGATAAAAGACATTTGAAGACGTGACCTTGGCCTTAAGGAAATTATGATGGGCACTTTTCACTGTGATGATTGGCAGATTAATCGTTTATAAGTATAACGGTTCGTTGCAGCCCTGATTATTATATCTGAATGTATAGATCATATCTGTGCCCATAATGCACTTTGATGCAATTTGATTAAAGCACTTGAATGACAAGTATTGTTAATTCTAACCTTTTCTAATTGCAGTTGTGTGAGTCAAATGAACTGTTACTGCTTGTAACTAGGTACAGTAAATCAATGCAACTACTGTAAAAGCCTGAGACTACAGAGAGAGCACTGCACATCAGTTTGCCAACCAAGCAGCTTCATTTCCTGACTAGTGATATTATTACATCTTCACCCAAGTCGTTTGTTTTGCTGGTCTGTATCTAAGAGGCATGCACACACGTGTGCTGCTTTGTCTTATTCAGTCCACCCACTCAGTGGGAGATCTAGCTCAGCCCAGCAGGGGGTGGTGTCTACAGCTCAACTAGAAAAAGATTAGATTAAGGGTGGGTAGTTCTGGCTACATCTTTTTTTCCCCTGCATCTTTCGGGGAAATACTGGTATGGGAATATGTATGGGAGGAGGGGTTTCAGGGATGGATGGTATTTGTATTCTGAAATTTGAATCAAGAGCAAATTATTGCTATCATACTTTGACAAAGATATAACCATTTGTCATTTTGTTTTTAAAGCATTTGACAGTGCTGTGTTTTTATGCCAATTTTTAGGGAGGATTTGATTTGAGGAAATGTGGTGGATCTGACTAGCAACACAATATAGCAGGAAAATGTCAGAAAAAACATTCTATTTTATTCTATTCTATTCAGATGTGAGCATTTTTATTGGGTAGCATACTATGTAGCATACAGTGCTGTGTTTAGTTCTGATACTCACATTGGGAATAAAGCCTGGAGGAAGCTGTTTGCTGAGCACAGCGTCCCAGTTGACATCTGACATGTAGCCCAGATCCTGTAGCTCTGCTAGACAGGAAATGCGCGTCTGGACATCTATGCACAGCAACTGAAGGAGACAAAAGGATTAGAGTAAGAACAATTGTCCATGGGGAGGGATGGCTGAAAAGTTAGAGGCAGAGTCCCACTGAGACATGAGCACATGTTTGCCCTAAAGGATATGTCTGAGAATGAGGATACGGGGACAAAAGGAGTTGAGGCTGGAAGATATTGAGGAGAGGATGGAGGGAGATAAAGAGTGACAGAAGGAGAGGAAAAGAAAACGAGACACATATAGGAAGCAAATAGTGATGAGGAGCATTCAAGTGAAGTGTGAAGGATGAAGGGCAAATATATTGAGCAATTCTCCCCTTACCTTTTCACTTTCTTTACGTCTCTCTCTCTCTCTCTCTCTCTCTCTCTCTCTCTCTCTCACACACACACACACACTCACTCTCCCTTTCTCTCCCACATGCACACACATTTACACATGCGACCTGAATGCCAATGAGGTACGAGGAGTCTGAGCACGAAGCAATGCAACAGTTTGACTGCAGTGGATTGCTGCCAAGACAAAATCCGAATGCTACAGCAACAGTGTGTGTCTGTTAGCTTTGCTTGTGGCTTAATTGTGATGAGAAGAATAGACTCTTGATAGTTAATTATGGATAGACTGTTAAGATGTAAGAATATGCTAATTACTAAATTATTGTAATTCAGGAGTGATATGAATAGTCTTATTTTTTTCAGTACCAAGGTATATGCTGCTCTGTGTTTTTGCACTGTTTGTGAGGTTGTGTTGACGTTGTACCTTAAATGTATTTACCTGTGTGATGTGTAACTTTAACATTGTGTGTCACCGTTCTTTGGCAGCAATACAGTTTCCTCTTTTTGAATACTGATCATATGATGATTATAATTCTAAAGCCGCACGGCAGGCTGCAAGATTTGCATGTATAAATAAACCGCTACTGTACAAATTATAGGGCTGCAACAAGGAAAGTGACCCCCTAATTAAGATTCTGTAGATGCACCTTGTTTTCCCAAATGCTGCTGTCAGGAATGTATAATTGTCTTCCCACAGGAAATATAGAATTCAAACCTCAGAGCAAAATCCAAACTATCTCCTACAGAGTAGCAATGGGGCCACTGATCGACCTCAAGTAGACTCACCAACATTACGTCTTTGCTTCAGTTAAGTATTCATGACAAGATCACACCAGTCAAATTGGTCAAAGTGCGCATAGTGTTTACACTTTACTGATGTCATTTTACATCAGCTTTGTTGCATTGGAGTTTAGTTTTTGCCACCAGGCATCACCAATGTGAGAAGTTGCTATGTGCAGGTTTAAATAAATGGCGACAGTACATTCTGGAGGTGTGGTGGACCTAATTCAAAGAAACACCTTTTGTACAATGTGACTGTCTCACCCACCCACATTCGAGAGAGGTTTGGCGTACACTGAAAATTCACGGGGAATAGTTACTTCAGATTCTGAGCGCTGGTAAATGGGCACTATTAGATGAAAGGCACGTAATGTCATTGTACACTGAAGATGTAACTTGTAAACAGTCAGCATCTGCCACTGTGAGTCCTCATGGGGAAAAACATTCAGTAGTACTGAAGGATAAAGAGAATAGAAGCAACATGAAGCTGTCTACCAAAAAATTACAGATCTGTCCAAGAAGTAGGGCCAGACAATATTAGAGTTACATGTCGGTCAGTGTAGCATTACTTCCTGTCAACATATACTCATATTCAATACATATGTGTCCAAGTTTTGCACGATATTTGTATTCCTCCCAGTATTTCACCTGTTCTTAGCCTGTTGGTTTTGTAAACGAGTATTGAGTAGTGAGTAACGAGTATTGCACTACTGACTGTTCCTGACTTAAAATTACAATAACCTGGGTGATAATTCACCAATGCAATACATATATATACATACATACACATTGTTATTGTATATATTTTATTTTTCACTTAAATACTGCAAATATATATATATTTCATTTTTTATATGTTATATTTTTACATACGTCTCATTTCTAGCTCTATGCTACTTCTTCTATTCTTGAATGGGAGCACCTGTAACGTGTCTAATTTCCCCTCGGGGATCAATAAAGTATTTCTGATTCTGATTCCGATGGTGATGGGGTTAGTATCATGTGAAAAGATGAGATAAATACCCTCTGCTCCTACAGTATACTGTGTATTATGCCACTCATTTACCTTTCTGAGAAGAGACTTCATCTCCAAAGACCAGGCTGCTGGGTAGCTGGGATGGACCTTGTGGAAGGTCTGAAGGATCTCATTAGCTGGTGTACTGGATCTCATCACATATGGTCTCTGAAAAGAAGAGAGAGTGGACACTAAGTTACAGGCAATGTGTATTCATAGTCATGCACTGCCTGGAGGAGTTTCTCTGATAAAGTATGTGTCTCAGTTTGTTCCACAGTTGGCCCTCTCTACTCTCTTTTGCTCTTCTCCTTGTGCTCACCTTCTGTGAACCCATTTCCAGCACTGATGAGGACAAATGATAGAGGAAACAGAGAATAAGGGGCTATTCTCAAAACACAACTTAACTTAAACTCTCTGCCTTTCAGTGTCAGAGGGCTTTCTGTTGGTCAGAAAACAAAGGAAAGCCTGTCAAGAGTTCTTCACACGAGTCCTTCTCCACCCTCTGGTCTTCGTCTGGGACAGAGAGAGTCCTCTCACTTGAGTTGGAGAATGACACAGCTAGATCAGGCTGGTTGAAGGTTGTTTGTTTACAGCAGAGAAAATTAATAAATGGGCAAATATTCCCTGATGAAAAGAGAAATGGAACCCAGGTGGATGCCTCGCCATTCTTAATTTTTTATTATAGGCTCTTTTAGATGCATGATATCAATTATCACATTCTGCAGATGTCCACCAGACAGGGCACACATAAGGTGTCAGATAATGGGAAATATTTTCTTTTGGAGTCAGATGTTCAGAAGGCAGGAACGGGCTCATGTATTACAATATATTTGCATTCTTTTGGAAGTTTACCAAGTGTGGTCTTATTTAGAAACAGAAATGGAGGCTGGAGGTGGAGAAACTAAGTGACAGTGATTGATTTGTGGTTCTGAGATGCTGGATCTGTACCTGCAACCAGTGGTCATGCCCTGCAGGGAAGCATGGTTAGAGAGAGAGGGGTAAAATGGTCTGAGTGAAGCATGAATGAAGTAAGACGGTATTGGAGCTTAAGAGAGAGATAAGATGAAGTAAAGGCTGAGAAGGGGTCGAAAGGTGCCTGGAGCTGGATAATAGTGAGCTAGCCCTCCATTTTCAACAGCCAAATAATTCCGCACATCAGCAGGCCAGATTTTTAACACCCTGGGACTCATTTTATGCTTCAGAGACGGTGTAGAAATGTGCCAGTCAGAGAAAGGCGTGGAAGAAAGTCCCTATGAGACAGAGGTATGAAGTGAAAATGAATTGTCTGGGAGATGTGAGGGTGGTGTGCAGAGAGAGGGGTGAAAGAAAGTTTAGGAGATGGTTTAGGTAGATGACGCGGATTATAGAGGAACGTCCAAAAAGTGGAGTATGAGGAAAGAGAGAGAATGAGGCTAACGTCTGTGTCACTCTAAGTCATTTCTGGGTGTGACGGCATGTAAAAATCACAGGACACAGCTTTGAGGTAAGAGAGAAGACTTGAGGGTATTTTGGTGCACATAAGATGTAGCTTTGAGGTCAGAGAGAGGACAAAACATATTTTAGAAGGGTTAAAGGAAGGTTTTGAGGTAAAATAAAGCTTCAGGGAGGACTGAAGATATTTTAGTGGGAGTAAGATGTAACTCTGCGCTCAAAAAATGGTCGGAATCCAAATTAGAAAGTGTAATGGAAAGTTATTAGGTAAAGTACCTGTCACTAGTTTAAAGGAGAAAGGCAAGAGGGAGAGCACTGACATGTCTAAAAAGAGAAATTGATTTCAAAAACACTTCATGATACCTCCGGATCAGTTTCAGGTGTTCTGGGTCCTTGTCAGTGTAGACAGAGGTTACTGTCGTTTGTGTAATCATCATCCTGAAACATGAGAGGAAATTCTGCAGCTGCAGCTGGAGCTGAGTCCACAATGAACAGACCGCTGTCAAGTGTTAAGACTCGGCCTGATACAGCCAGGAGATGGACTGAAGACATTATGTCCTGTGTTTATTTCCGTGACATCAGAATTACACTTCTCCAGATGGGACCAGCACAAAATTAAATAATTAATACTTAAAAAATCAATTCCAATTATATGGCTCTCGAAATAACTTGTATTCTTTTTTTCTCATTCTGCTGCAGCGATTCGTCTCGCACCGTGACTAAACATTTAAACATATTCCATAGTAAGGTCAGCCTAAATGTAAAATTCAATTATAACTTCACCCCCCTTTTGTTGTTGTGAAGTCTGAAGGACCTGCTTTATGTCTGCTTTCCTACTGACAGGTCTATTCTAGTGCACTCTTGTAGATGTCATATGTATTATTCACTACAGTAAAGTGTGCCGGGCCACGCTGAAGTGAGTGGAGATGTGGACATGGTGATGGTACTCCGGGTGCGTCTCCGTTACCTGTCCTCTTAGTAGCTCATAGGCTGTGATGCCCAGCGACCACCAGTCGACGGAGAAGGAGTAGCCAGGGTGGGACCCCTCGAAGGTCTGAAAAAGCTCAGGAGCTGATAGATAGAAAAATATTGTACAGTAAAATTAAATGATAGTATGGTGTGTGATGACACATGTATCTAGGTTAGAAACTGACTTTTCTGTGCATGTTTGATCCCTTCCTCTTTCTGACATTTTGGTCAGGGACAGTTTATTTTAACTGTAGCTCTTTTCAGACATGGAATACATAACATAGCTTGCTTCATCTAAGTCCTGTCTTTTTGTAATTCAGACATAGGCCTTTGTTACGTAAATGTTCCATAATGGCTTTATTCACACATAGAAGGGCTGCTTGCACACTAGTTGGCACTGCATTGTGATGGATTTTATTTTGTTGTTGAAGCCATAATTAATGGCCATCATCAGTGCACAGGACACTTGTTCCCTCTTCTCACAGTGAATGCCCTCATGAATTTTCTCATCAATTTGATCACTTATTAGTGTATATAGAGAACTCGGCTTATTTCCCATGCAGTCTGCATAGATGAAAACTGAAATGATAGCAAGGGAGTCTGTGGATGTTGGAAGTGTTACTGAAATGTTACCAGGTCTGACCCAGCTGTCAGGACTTTTATGAAGAAAGTGACTTGGATTCTTATTCAGACATGATACCGACATGTAAAATTGCCATCACATTAACAAGTTGCATGTCTGAAAGGGGCTTGTGAAACAGAATAGCATTATGATGTATAAGTTGCATATAAGAGGTTGAGCTCACAACCAGCCAGTTTTCACGCGAGGAATACATAAATTCCATTAATTTTGCCACAGGCAAATATTAATTATTGGGATCTAATTTGTTGCCAATGTGGCATCATAATGTCTTTGCATTAAATAATTGACTAAACAGGTTTTGAGTCGGATGACCTATCCCTTAAATTGGTTAGTTACTTTTTTTCCGTCCTGTGGAAGTGGATAATCTCCTTTTGGGAAAAGGTTGTTCAGCTGTAATCTTGTTTCAAATGGTCAAGATGAATTTACATCACTCATCATGATGGGAGGGGGGTACCCATAAATTATCTATTACACCACAGAGTATTTCGCCTGAAATCTAGTGACACATGGTTACAAGATAATTCTCCATCATGACCACAACCTTTTTATGAGGAAAAAAACAGTTGCACACACAAAAAGATGGGCTGCCTCGTCATTCACATCCCCCTGAAATCCTGTTAGCTACTATCTGATCTCTCAGGAGCTGAATACTCATCGACCTGATTGGTACTGTACTTAAGAGTCATGTTGTGGACGACTGCAGCGGTGCTGAAAAGGATCAATGCTGGTTTCTAAAGGCAGTATTACTTTCTTTAAAATGTTAACACTACTCTCAGATTTTGGGCTCATGTATCAAAATCAAACAAATAAGCCTCAAGTATATACTATATATATTTGTTTTATTTGGACACAAGAAAGACACAAAAATGGAGGAAATGTCTCTGTGTTCTGTTTATCAGAGCTAATTGTTTGTAACAAAAGTCAAACTCTTGCTTTAGGGGTGAAAATATTTTATGCTCAACTGTTGCATTGGACAGGAGCATTTTCTGCACGTGTCCCTCAATCCATCTATCCATCATTCATTCCTTCATCAATAATTTAATTACTCTTAAATCAGTCATTGAGTTTTTGAAACCTACTTTAGACAGGGTTTTATGTAAGAATCACATCCTGAGCCTCAGACTGGAGAGATGTGCTCTGTTTGTTCTGTGTGTTGGGTGTTTGTCTTCTCACATCGAGTGATGAATCAACAAATACGAACAAGAGATAAACTGCCTTCTGTACAGCAGAGGGAGGATGCTTCCTCCAGTGAAAGCTGGGCTCATCAGCGTTTGTCTCTAACGTCCCTTTGGTGTCCTTGGGAATTTGGATTAGCAAACATAAGCGTGCTCTGTGGAGTTTATATAAGTTATGTTCCATGGTTTCTGTAAATAAAGATCATAGTTTCAAACTGTTTCCTCTAGCTTCTGTTGGATGTCTCCAAAGTTAAAGTTTCCTTGTGAGGTATTGGTCAAAAGTGTATTTTCTTACCCATGTACGGCTTCGTCCCAGCGATGGACGTTGCTTTTAGGTCTTCTTTCACAATAGCAGCGATGTTGAAGTCTGTTAGATGGACGTGCCCTGCAGAGCAGAAAGATTATATTACCTCAAAGTGACAGAGAGCATGTTTTTAATACACATTTACATTTACATCACTTGTGTGAACCCTATAAATCACAATCACAGCTCTGTTTACACCATCACTATTTACAGTAACTGTGTTTCCCCTTAAAGTTTAAGCTTTTTCTTTTGGAATTAAATTTAACCACAGCTTACACATAGCACCTATCCTACTTTGTATGCTGCTTATGTGAGTGTAAGATATGCAAAAATGAGGATCAAAGGAATTTTAATATACAACATAATCCATTGAAATAATGCCTTTTCCTTTACGCATTCTTATAATCATAATGCTCTTACTTTGATATTATTAAAAGTCATCAAATGCAAATTAACTGCAACTTCATTGATGGAATAAAACGTGCGTGCGATGATATTGTGATACTGAGCTGAAAGAGTGTACAGAGTGTTTTGGCGGCAAACCTCAGTGATTTCCAAAGTCGAACCACTGACCTGTGTCTCACCGTGCTGCAAGATGGCCCAGAGTCTTTGCCATGCACTGTGAGCACACAGTAATGAGTTGAATGTATATATGTGTGTGTGTGTGTGTGTGTGTGTGTGTGTGTGTGTGTGTGTGTCATACTGAGAGAGAGAGAGAGAGAGAGAGAGAGAGAGAGAGAGAGCAAGACAGAGCTGGAGAGGTTTTGCCGCAGAGTGATTGTTCGGATGAATGGTTGTCCCCGGTAGCCCCACAAACACATACAGTGAGACCACAGACAAAAGCTGCATATCCACACTGTACACTGTACACTGTACACTTTTTGATTTTTAAAAAGGCAGAATATTTTATCACACACACAAACAGATAACTGTGTGTGAATATAAAGCAGACAGGAGCTGCCCAGTTTAAGTGTTTATTTACACAAGGACGCTGAGCCTCAGAGATAAGAGAACTGTACTAAAAATCTCTTCCTCTTTTCCTCCCTCACTCAATGTTTTGTCACTTTGCATTATCACACCTTTTCTGTCCGTGTACCTTTTATTCTACCCCCCCCCCCCCCCCCATATCTTCCTCTTCTTATTATTCAGGTTTTCATTTTCTTTTTCCTCCATAAACCCGATATCTCTTTTTCTCACTACTTTATGCTCCTACTTCTTTACCCCTCCGTGTCCTTTACAGTTGGAAATATGCTCACATACTCTGTTCAAAGCTGTGGTGTATGAGTGTAGCTGTGTAGTGATGCACAGGGGGGAGATTAGGTGGCACTTTGCCGACCATTGTCAATGCAGTCTGATGACAGTGACAAAGGTGCAGCAGGACAGAAATGTCAGTCTAGACCAGGGGGTGCCAAATACGTCGATCGCAAAGGTAGTGTGGGTAGATCGCATGGCATTAAAAAAATAGACGTCAGCCTATCATCCATCCTCACTATGAAATTTGTTACATGATTGACATACAGGGCAGCCAGTCTGACATCTGATCTTTTCTGACACATGGGTCACCACGCATGCGCGCACAAGCGCGCCAAGTGCGGCAAAATGCATCCCTGGCTGATTCCATTCAGTGCAAGTCATCAGAGTAAGGTAATGACAAAAAATGTACAGAGTTATATTGTGCAATATGGGTTCATGCAGTTATGCAAGGTACACCAACATATATTGTACATATAAAGAATACTCAATATATTTATAAATAAATTTATGTTTTGCATTTTTATAATAGGTAGATCATTTTATAAGTAGCTCGCATGCTGAAAAAGTGTGTGCACCCCTGGTCTAGACTTTAAGGGAAGCTTGAGTAAGAGTAGAGCGTCTTTCACGTTTTCATATTTAATGATGCCTCTTATCTCTGTCACATACTTATCTCAAATTTTTTTTCTTTTCTTTCTCCATATCTCTCAGCATTGCAGAAGACAGATTTAGGACAGGAGTTTTACACAGTAGCCAGCAGGAAGAAACAGACAACAGTCATCAAAATGTTGGACTGCTGGGCCAAAAGTATCTAGTAGCAAAATAAAATGTTGACTTTTTAAACCAATGTGTCATTCTGAGATCAGGTCAAAACAGCTCCAAGTGTGCCAGTAATGATCCATTGCTTGGTCAGTTCAAACCTCGTTGCTCTAGTTAGGTGTAAGGAGCAGTAAAGCCTCTGGTGGCCAATAGCAGAGGGTTTTTAGACTCATGGGTTTGCTCCAGTATAATGAATTTGTAATTTGGAGTCTAGTTAGTTCAGTGATAGGGCAGATATGGTGGTAAAAGTGACATGACATAGAGACAGAGAGATTAAGAGATGAACTATGGCACCGTTTTCAAATATGTATTATGGAAAATGTACAGTGCTACAGTGGGAGACTTGCTGGGTACATTGAATGGATATAATAAAGCAGTGGTTCCTCACTGGTGGGGTCCATTGTTAGTTAATCAAAAGTGGATCCCTGGGAGAGAAAAAAAAGAAGCTTATTTCTGGCAGAGTGCTTTTATTTTAACGCAGCATTAGCTGCTGTAGAGTGACTAGCAGGAGTCTGCTTTTTGCAGAGACAGAGAGGAAGCCAATCAGCCTTTGTGACTTAATATATTTAATTAATTAATTAATTAATTAATTACTGAACATAACAAGCCAGTCTTGAAAATGACTTACTCTTTTTTTTCATTTTCAGCAAAGTAATTATTTTCATGCACTGTTACTGTTGTTGTTTAGCATATTGACATATTAAAGTGTTTTAGAGACCTGAAAACAACTGAATTAACTGATGTTGCATTGCTTTTAATTACAGTTCCTTTTGTCCTGCTATTGCACTATTTGTGAGAGCCACTTCACTCACTTTGAGCATGCGTGTGCTCTAAATGAAGAGAATGCACGTCAAATTTGAATTTGTTAAAATAATGCATGTAGTTCAGAGTTGTAGTGATGCTTTAAATTCAAGTAAAATCTCTTGCTCTAAAATCTATAATCCGTACGTGAGATTAACCCGTTTGTCTCCACTCAGTGCTCCCTGCCTGTGAGTGTTGAATTGTTCAGTGGTGGCTGAACAATGGTTCAGCAGGTTTCCTGGTAGCTTAGTTATCTAACGTGTTTTACTGGGATTACCTCCACAACTGTCGAGGTTTGATCCTTGGGTTATGTCACGCGGCTGCATATCTCTTCTATTTTTAATTTCTCTTTGCTTACCGCTACCTCAAAACACCCCCACCACTAATGACAACTACGGGGCATATACTGTACGGACACAAATGAGTTTACTAATGGTCCATCCTGGATTTCTGTGGCCCATTTTAAGTATCAACACTTTTGAACACTTCCACATGAACTTTATATATATATATAAGCTTTATGTAACATGACTCAAACTACATTGGCTTGTATCATGAAGCAGGAGAAATTAAGCCACAGCAGAAGTTCAGCACTCTTGAAACTCTCCTGTTATATCGTCAAAGCCTTTTACCAAGTCAGAATCCCTACATACTCTTTATAGGACTGATGACATGTTAACTACCTTTCAAGGACATATGTGCCTAAACATTACTGTGGAATTTGATTTAGATATCATAACACCACAATGATCGAGAGGCACTCGAGAGCTGCCAAATCATGACGATGAAATAAAACTTTAAGCATTCCCAATGATGCTAATGAAGTCATCAGTTAAGTTAATGAATGCATCACTTAGCCAATATTTCTGTGGGGACATGCTTGTCATCTATCTATCACGCCTGTTCTCTGATTAAGGTAAAAAGGATTGTTGCAAATTTGTACAACAAGATATGCCAAAACCTAATCAGGTCCGTCTCTGTCATTGTGATATAACTTTTCTGAATGTATTGCTTATGGACATGGGCAGAATGATAAACAGACACATAGATGTCACCATGAAAACATGACATGTACAACATAAAACTTAATGCATTTTAAATACTGTATTAGCCTGCAGGCGTGTATTGTCCCTCATATGAATTTACTGATCTATTACCCTAAAAACTCTACCGGATTTTTTTTATTATCAGGAAAGATCATAAACTGTCCTTTTCTAAAGAGTCTCGTAGGTGTTGAGAGGGGGGAGAGAGATGTGGTTTCCCTTCTCAATATCGCCTTAATGTAGTGCCTGCTTTCGTGCCCGCAGTGGATAACCTAGACAACGGCCCTCTTGGAGCTTCTCTCAGCATCCTGGGGCTATGCCGTTTAACAAAGCAACATCGCACGTGCATGAGTAAATTATTTTTATGTATTTGAAGCTTCCAGAGGACCACAGGAGGAACGGGTCTATTCCAGCTTGCAATATTGACGTGGTGTGCAGAAGCAAACAGCCTGCTCCCCCTCCTCTGGTACCTCATGTTGTTTTAGACTTAAGTGGAGAGGTAAACTACAGGTCTGCACAGAAACACAGAGTGTGGGTAAAGTGCATGAGGAGGAGAGAAGTGCTTATTGAGTTTGAAAGGACACGCACACATACAGAGAGAGAGAGAGAGAGAGAGAGAGAGAGAGAGAGAGAGAGAGAGAGAGAGAGAAACCACAGGTGAACATTTGTTGTCCTTTGGAAATCAGGCTGCGGCTGACAAAGCCGCGTTCCTCTTTCTCCTCCCTCTTTATCTCTCTTCTGCGCACATCTCCGACTCTCTTTGTCTACCCTGTTTTTCTTCCTTTGACAAATCTTTTTTTCCCGAAATGTTTGCTCATCACTTTCCTCCTTCTTGTCTTGTCCTTGTGGCTCTCCCTGTTTGCCTCACTCTTTCTTCCAGCTCACCTCTCTCTCTCTCTCTCTCTCTCTCTCTCTCTCTCTGTCGTTCTTTGTTTGTTTCCAGTTTTATTTTAGCGACAGCAGGGCTGCCATCCCACATATCTCCTCGGGTCCCTTAAGCAGCTGCCCAGTGCCCTCTGAGATCTCAGTACGTTTGTGTGGGTCTGTGTATGTGTGTACACTATATGGCCAAAAGTATAAGGACACTTTTGGTCTTGTGCTGTCTGTGCAGATTTTACTCAAATCTCTTGCATTTGAGGACAAATATATGTTTTCATTCTACATGCCAGTGCCACAAGAGTACAGGTGTTGTTGAGATGGAGTATGACATCCTCCTAGTATGTGCAACCTGTGGGATATAACCTTGTAAAGATAATTCTTAAATTATCTTTAAGATAGCGTCTGCTGTCTGTATAGAGCAGATGGACAGTTAATTCAGGGATTAGTTCAAAGTATTGTACTGTTGTAATCTGACACCTCCATTACTTCAACCAGGTGTGTGTTCATTATCATGCATGTCAAGCCGATGCTTCATCATACGTAAGAACTTGAAATGTTCAGTCTCTCTCTATGTGGCCTTGATTTACAATTGTTCTTCTCCCACACACACACACACACACACACACACACTGCTCTCTCTGTCTCTATTGTCATTGTATGTGCATGCATGTGTGTATGTCTATCTGCGTGAAACTGATGCTAAAGCCTATGATGAGACTTAATCAATCATTCAGAAGTGAATTTTCCCTCACCGCAGAGAGGAGGTATGATGAATATCACCCTGTCCTCCACACTTCTATCACACCACTCTTATTTCTTATTTCTTATGTCTTATTTCATCCCATAATTCAGAGGGAAAAAAACGTCACAGTGCTTCACCCGACGCAGACTGTGGACCCTGTGGACAGAAAATAAAAATGCACATGTGCACTCCTTCTCTGTGTTGCATTTGTTAAAATATGCTGCAAGGCCCATTAAGGCAATGACTGTGAAACCTGCCTCTGGGCCTTTCAACTGCTTTGATCTGGGCAGAAGTGATCCCAGAGGTTGGAGGTTTGGTAAAATCCTTAGTCAGAAGCAGTTAAGTCTTGAATTTAGGACGCTAAGTCAAGTCAGGTCACCATGTGAGTCAAGTCAAATGTTATTAGCATAGGTAAACAACTACAAAACCAAATCAAATCTTATTGTATAGATTCTGGACTTTTTTTCCACCCCCCTCACATCTATATGGGTGAATTAAAAATAGAATTAGAGAAGGGATCTTACCATGTTCATCCAGTAGTATGTTGTCAGGTTTGATGTCTCTGGAAGGGGAAACACAAACAGTACAGTGGGATTAGTATGCGTTTCTGTGTATATGTGTAGTGAGTAAAAGACCAGGCACCTTCCCAGTGGGCCGACATAAAAAGACAAATAATAATCACAACCCAGGGAGGCGCCAATAAAATGAAGAAGATGTGGATGCAGCTACTGCTGGTGGTCTCAAAATTGAATACTTTAAGTACTTGAATACAAAATTGTGTGATTTTGTATTTAAGTACCACAATGATAATGGACAGCTGGTCTACAGTGGCCTTCACTCTGCTCTGCTCAGTTCACGGTAACTCTAAATCACTGCTTCCCACATTTTCTAACCCTGATTTTACTAACTATTTAGTATGAGGCTACATCACAATGCTGTGTCTGTGGGTGTAAAATCATAAGGTTGGCTATTTGTTGTACAACCAGCTAACAGAATAACTTTGACACCGGAGACCAGGCTTTGTGGCCTGATTATTTAAAGTAAGAGAAGATGTTAAGAGAAGTTTTAGTTTTAGTTGCTTCAATTTCAACATGACACCACCACAGGGGAGGCAGAAATCAGACTAGTGATGTCGGACCGAGATGACACCACTGGTCTGTGAACATTAGTCATCACCAGTTTCATCACATCATGATACATGATACGTATGCTTTAAAGTAGTAATCTACAAGATCCTTGATTTTGCTTTTGTTGTAACATCTTTAGTAATAAGCGCACATTGTAAGGCTTTCCTGTTTCAGTAGCACACTTCCCACAGTTTACCTGTAAATAAAACTGTGTGGGTGGTACTCTGATGTCTTGTTTACTGCTGATGACGTTTGAGTTTCTGTAGGTGGCACTATCCTCTTTGTCCTGCCCGGGAGGTTACATTACTCACATTAATTTATCCAGTTCTTCTACTTATTCTAAACAAACCGCTTTTTCTGCTGCTGACGTCTTAAAACAAAAACACTGCCTGTGTGCCAGAGTAAAACGCAAAACTGCGTTCAGAGGTCAACAAATGTAAACGCTTCCAGGAGGTGAATATACAGTAGCCTGACTCACTATTGTGATGAATCATTTTACTTGAGTGAATGACAAAAAAAGGACACATAATAAGACCGAAACTTTAAAATGGCGCTGTGTTGTTGTTCAATGTGGGCCAGGCGTGTGACGAAAAAACAAATGAATAACTAACACTGGAGGGGGAAGGAGGGAGCAGCCGGTTAAGCTGTGGGAGTAGCTGAGACACCTGAGAAGAGGAACAGGTGAAAACTGAGGCTCTTACTAAAGTCACGGCTTCTGTTTGTTTCCCACCATCCTTTTGTGTTTTCTGTTTTCTCCCATTTTCTAGCAGATGTTTGTTTTTCTGATCCTATTTTTTTTTTCTTTGACACCACATGAATCCAAATGACATCCAGAAGCAGCACAGTTACTCCAAATTGTTCTGGAAGACAAATCTGTTCTTGGATGCAGAATACTACCTGTACAATAAAATATGTATTGGATCTGGTGTTAAGTTTAAGCTACTGTACAGAGATTTTATGAGGAAAATAAATTACATAAAATATAGCAGTCAGGCAAAGTTATACTTAAACCTTAATGGGTACGCTCCTGCAATTTTATGCTTTCATAGAAATGTCATTAATTTGCTTTCCTTTTTTCGTAGAAAACAGTTTCTTTACAAACACTTAGAAAATCAACGTCTTTGAAGTGGTTTTAGTCAGGAAAACGAGCCATTAGTCTACCCAGAATGTGTTTTAATGCTCTGTGTTTCTGTATTTTTGTAAAAGAGTGACATTTACCATTGTACATTCAGCTACTCATGTCTTTTTGTTGTTCTGATTACACACATTTGTTGATAAAGGCTCTCCTTTCTGAATCACCCTTTCTTCTCATGAAAGTAATGCACCAGGATGGCCTATTAAATGCTCTGCGATCTACCGGGACCATGGAAAGTGATTTAATAGAAAGGAGAATACATTTCTGAGCAACACAGACTCTGGATTCCCATATTGTTACACAGTGACATAAAGGCAACAGTAACGATACCAACGATCAGCCACTTCAAAGTGTTTAGTGCCGAGTGACGTCCCTCCTGGCCATTTATTTTAACTCAAAGCAACATTATTCTCCTCTTTCTTCTCATTTTCACTGATCTGTATCTGTCCTTGACACTGTCGACTTTCTCTCTCTTTCATAACTAACATTGTCCGTGCCCTTCTGAATATTCCTAACAACATGTGCTTCAATACTTTTTTCGCGTTTCACCTTTTTGGTCACTCACACTCACACACACACACACACACACACACACACACACACACACAGGCATGCACAACCACACACACTTAAAGTGTTGATCATTACCAACCTCTGCTAAGATATGAGTGTTTTTTGTCATCTGAACAGTCCTTTCCTTGATGCATGTGTGTAGCTGCAGACTAAAAGAGTGGAAGGGTACAGTGTGTTCTTTGTGCTTTGAACTGAAGAGACGATATTCAATATTCATCGCCCTTCTCAAATGTTCCATTTGTGCTTGATGATCAAATGCAGCATTCATTTTGACGATTACCACACCCTGAAATTGACATCAAGATGCTGTTATTAAGCATTCTCAAGTGTGTTTTATGACCAAGTGTAATATGACTTGATTTGTAAGCATGCATTTCAGTAAGTGAGTTCAAATGAATGACTCCTATGATGCCTAAAACATTACACACAGTAGATGAAGGAGGCGTCGTTGCATTTTAAATGACCTTCTGTTGGTCTGTGTTGGTTTGTTGGAACAAAATAACACACCATGCAGATATTGAGGAAACAAAAGGACATTCAAGAGAACATTGTTTTGTTGAATCACAACAATATGGAGACCGTAGCACTGTAACACACACACACATCATCTTTGTGGCAATCTCAGCTTAAAGCCAACTCATTCTCAGTGTTAGACAGCAAGTGTCTCCTCTAATTGAGTCTACTGCCCTGTAGGAACCCAGCAGTATTTAGCATATCAAAGGCCATGCTGACCTGTATTTATGTGTGTGTCTGTGTGTGCATGTGTGTGTTTCTGCGGCACACTCACGGAGACAACCTGTAGCATGGAGCTCGGCTCTTGGGTGCTTTGGCGGATCGAATGGCGCGGGCTCAGGTGGGGGTGAGAAAGGTCGACCATGTAAGCCTTAATTAGCTGACATTTGCCTCAAAGGCTGGCACTGGGGGAAAAAGGAGGAGGAGGGGGGGTCTGTCGGAGCTAAAAAAGCACAAGGAAGCCGCTTTCATAGCTAAAGGCCACGCTGCCATTGTGAAGCCACAGAACAAGGAGAAGCTGAGACAACTGGCTCAAGAGATAAAGCAAAGCAGCAAGGCTCATTAGGAGGTGGCGCGTGGTAAAAGCCAAGCTGTTGAGCTAGAGGTGATGATGGTGGCCATGACTGACCTGTTCCTCTGACAGTGGACATTAAAGAGCAACTTAACACCTGTTTTAGTTTTAAAAGCCTTCACATTTTCAAAAGATGGCCGGAGCCATGGTGGTTTGAAACACTGGCTAACATTAGCAACGCTGCAACAGATTCAGCTGAAGCAGTGGCAAAATGACAGGAAAGCAGATGTGTATGAGTGCAAGGCACGTACATTTCAAAACTCGTACTGTAGTTCAACACTGTCAGCTACTTCTCTTGGTCACACACTCTTGACCTCCTGATGTCTTTGCAAATTATTACTCCAAACGCTCCACAAAGCTGAGAGCTGTTTTCAGATTTTATGTCTTTGGTCTATGGGGCTGCATTACTCATTTTTCTCAGTTCAACAAGCCAAGAACTGCTGTTGCAATAACAACTTTAGTCTGGGACCAGATTGAATTAATAGTATAGTAAAGTGACTGTACATATACAGTAATGCTTACTCAAAAAAGTGGATTTAATGTTAAATTAGTCTTTTTGTTTACATGTGTGACGCTGACTTTCACTGCGGTTATAATGTCTGCTAAGGAAACTCAAAAAGCTATTATGAGGACGATCGTGAGTCATTTCACTTTGATGGTCGACCGTATTAATTAGAACTGGAGTACACAGACGAGGAGCTACATCAAATGAAAGAGGAGACACGAATAGTGGAGGCAGAGGCAGAGAGGCAACAGGACCATCCCGGCAGACTACGTACATCAGGTGGTGTTCCTGCGGTCGCTGCTCTCCACATCCGACTTAGGAGAAAAACATTTGCTGCAGAGTGGGACCTGTTGTAAAATCTAGATTTATCCACAGGTGAGATCCTAGCTGTGTAACTGCAACAAATTAATTTGCATTGCTTCTCAACATTATCGTTGGGGTCGGACCTAGCACATTCAGTGCCCTAGGCAAGCCGCCCCCCCCCCAGATATATGTGAGGGATTACACATGCCAAAAGGGCAGCTAACCACAGCCTCACACAAAATGATGTGCAAGTTACCCCAGATGTAGATCCCTATGCAGTTAGCCATAATGGCTATTCCAGGTAGCTTCTTTCTGTGTTTACTTTCGGTCAGACTCAAAACCCTTGCGTTTGAAATGATTCATGTAAAAACCATGTTTATTTGAAAAGCTGCAGGAGGCTCGTGCAGCTTGCTCCCCTGTTATACATGATTTTTGTGAGACTGCTCATTTCCCTGAATCTCTGATACAGCCACAATAGCCACAACTATGTGAAATGTGTCAGGTTTATCAGAATTATCCTTTAAGTGCGATATGAGTGGCATGATGTTCTTAAAATATATCTATATTGTAATATGTAAACAGTATATAAATAGATAGCTTAAACAAATAAATAAATAAAAAAGCTGAAAATAATAAGATTTCTTTAAAACAAAGCAGAACGAATGAAAGAATAGACTCAGACACGCTTCATGGGCTCAGCCCTGTATAAATAGCGGTTTTGCACTAAAATTGTCAATATTTTATAAACCTCAGAGACTTATGAAGCCTATTCTTACAGTCACAATCAATACTCAGTTTCTCAGTTGCATTCAGTTTAATGACCCATGAATTAAATTATATTTTCCTTTCATAGAAGCTGACATAAAAGAATTACCCAGCAATTACCAACTAAAGTCTTTCTATCAAAAATAAAGTCATAATGAAAAGTAGGTCAGACGGCTCTGTAATGATGATGTCTAGGGAAAGAGCAGTGCTAATATTCACAGGATATTTTCTTTTCCTCGACTCAACTAGAGACTTTAATATTTACCTTGCGTTCATTGCAGCTACAGGAGGGCTATGATTGTGATTATAGTAAAAAACATTAGAAACCTGTTCAACAACGTTCTTCAGAAGTCGTCTTAGTGAGGAATTCCATTGATATACCATTTTTTCATGCAGCTTGTATTGGCTGTAGTTGTATGTGTGACTAATCTGTATGATTTACTGTCCGTCTCTATAGTAAAAGATAAGACTTGACAAAGCACTGAGCTGTCACCTGCGTATTTAAGTTTCTCCTGTGTTTATTAGCCTATTAGTGCTGAGAAACAGATGGATCTGTTGCAGCTCCTGTCACACCAGTGCCGTCTGACTGTGTGACTTGGCTTGGCTGGGTGACACCTCAACCATCTGCAAGCGTTTCCCACTTTGAACTGGATGCTTTCAGAGATGACACAGCAAAAAGGCGTATGAGACGAAATAGTGACGCTATTCTATCAGATGAAATGTGATGGGGGAAAAAAATACTTGAATAAGTAGGACTGTGTGGGCTCCTGGACTTGGAGAAAGTGTATTACTTCAGCTTCTACACTCAGATCCTTCATATTCACTAAACTATGAGGTAGCAATTTGTAATCATCAATCATTCTTTGTCACTGCAGTGCATGAAGCTCTTTTAGGTGCCTGTCTGACTCTCTGATATATTTTTTTATTCATCTGAGAGTAAAAAATGAAGAGAACATGATAATCAAAAGTGTTACATATGAATTGACAGCTTTGTATGATTCCCTTGGCCTTAAAAAAATAAAAGAGACACAGAAAGACAGGAGGTATAAAGTATATAAAGATAAACTGAGAGAGGGAGAGGGGTGGAAAAGGTAAAAGGGATGAATTGACATAAATTGTTTGTGACGTCCAGGCCAGACTGAGAGGGAGGAGGTGAACTGAGCAAGTAAGTCAGACAGCTATACATTTACTGAGTGAGAGAGATAGAGAGCTATAAGAATACATTGGGAGATAGTGAATCCGATAGAAAACAGAAGGTATAGTAGTGTTTGGAAGGATATATTGAGAACATAAAATGGAGAGTCAATGAGACGGCTTGGTGGACTAGACAGAGAAAGAGGGGGAGGAGATATAGGGAGCTAAGGATAAATTAAAAGAGAGGCAGAAAGTATAAAAAAACAAACTGAGCAAATAAAAAGATCAAGTGAGCAACAGAAAAAGGGGGAGAATGGAGGTAAGAATTTGGGTCTCTTCTGAGTGAGGAGTGTGACGAAGGGCCAGGAGAGCTCGGTGCAAGCTGATCCCCTCGGCTTTTCTCTCGGTTGACTGGCCCTACAAGCTATTACCAGGATCTAATGGCCTCATTACAGCCTGCTATCAGAGGCAGAGGGGTAACCGAACCCTGTACCTGGTCATATGATACGGCACTGATACTAGAGAGGGCCAAACACACCTGACAACGGAGGCTTATACACACACGCACACCCACTCACACACACACACACAGGCCATGCAACCACACAGCCACACACTCAGATCATTACGAGAGCATACACACACATATGCACTCTTCCCTTCCATTAGACATGAACTGAAGAGCTCCCAGGGGAATAAAAGCAGATAAGTTCTGATAATAGTGACAAATAATCGATCACATTTGATGACAAAAACACATTCTGTCTGTCTATAAATCGGTGGAGCACACACAGATTTTTTACCCTAGTTGAATTTAGGTACAGGGGATTGTCTGCAATTTTGAGATACTATTGCCGATGTGTGCTGATACCAAAACAATACTGTCGATATTGTCGATAGCTTATTTGAGAGACATGTACAGGTTTTGTTTTGGTTTTTCTTCTCCCACAAAACCATAGTTTTATATTTTTTATTAGAGAAGCCAAAGTTCTCACATGTTGTCTAAAATGCAGCTTCATAAGAACATTTCATCTGAATCAGGAACAATCTATGTCTGCATTATGTCTGACATTTTTCTGTTATCTGGCTTTGGGTAAAATGAAAAAAAAATGGATGGATTGTTCTTTAATTCAATTCAATTTAATTTAATTCCATTTTTAAAAAAATCCATAGCTGCCACAGTGAAATTGGTGTTCCTGGTTTTCTGGGCATAGATTGCAGGCGGTTTAATCAGAGGCTCTTTCATGGCTCTGCTGCTTTAGTATAGCTCTCTTCTCCACTCCAGAATAAAAGCGGAGAGCTGTTTGAGATTGTGCCTCTCCCTCTCTGTCACAAAGCAGAGTGGAGGAGCTCTGGAAGCCCCAGAAAGCCCACAGCTCAGCTACATCACACACTCAAAACGAGCAATACACACATGAACACGCATGAACACAGTAATACACAACTTGTGCATAGAAATGTGCGCACACTCGCAGATGCACACAGTGTCAGAATCCCTCAGTTCTAAGTACCCACGCCCACCAGCCATCGAAGAGCGAGTCAGACAGCCGCTGCCTTTGAACGTGAATTGAAAGCCCAAGTAGACCCACAGAGGCTAACAGCTCCAGCCCTGCAAACTGCTGCGTCTCTCTCTCACCCTTTCTTCTCTCTGTTAAAGAGAAGCAGCTCTGACAAGTGTGAGAGTGACACAGGTGTACGTGTGTGTGTGTGTGTGTCTGTCTGGCTGTCGCCGTGTTTACGCCCATTGGTAAACCCTGTGCGTGTGTGTGTGTGTGTGTGTTTATGACAGTAGCAACTTTTGAGCTGAGAAATGTTCATTCCTTATTCATTAACACATACTGAGTGTGTCTGGTTGACGAAAGTCGGGCTTGACAAGTCCCCAGTCTAGTTTGGAGCAGGTTTTTGAGAGACGGCGAGAGTGCAGAGCAGACACTGAAAGCAGCCAGTCGGCACTAAAAAGCCAAGGCCAAAAACTCACATCACAATTATCAGCGATGAATAATTCACTGAGTCAGAAACATTCAGGGAGTGTTACACAAAATGTTAGCTCTCTCCTCCCTCTCTGCCTGGCTCTTTGATTCGGTATCTCCTTCTTTCTGTCTCCCTGTCTGCCTTCCTGACTGCTTTCTGCCAAATTCTCTCTCCGTCTTTCTCCTGCAGGCAGACACGTGAGTTAGATACACAAGCAGGCAATTAGTGATGTTTTTGGAGCAGACTAGCGAGTAAACATTCTATCGTGTTCAGAGCGCAAACCTCCTCCCATCGGCTAATCTGCTGCTGTGAGCTGGGTTGAGCTGAGGGAGATTTTTCAACAAAGATAATGCCCAATTCACAATTTCGTGGTGGAAATCAGAGAGCTGGCACCAGCTGGTACCTTAATCTGCATTTAATGAAATATGAGTGTCCCTCCCTCCCTACCCTCTCTCTCTTCTTTTTTCTTCTTCTGCTGGGAAATAAAACATTAACACACTCCATGAATAAAGAATACTTCACTTGAAGACATGACAAACGCTCGCCATTTCAAGCAGCTGATGGAGAGTAAGAGTAACGACTTAGTCTGCCTCCATGCAATCTGCAGTACAGTATATTATCTCTTCATTTTAAGACCCATCCATGAGAGAACCCACTGAGACCGTTTTTTTTTTCACCCTTTCACCTTCAATTAACCAGATAAGTGAATTAAGACCATATTCCCTTTTGGCAGCTTGGCAAAAGGCCTCTAGAGGAGAAGGGGATTTAAGATTCAAGAACTTTATTTGTCACATGCGCATGCAGGGTGTGCAGTGAAATGAAAAATGCCCACAGAGATAGTGCAGAACATGAAGCAGCAAATAAATTATTTGAAGCTGAGCTACTCTTTGTGCCACTCCCTCAGAGAAGGAAGACAGATCCTGCACAACCGAGACTAAGAAGTGAGGATGAGGGAAAGAAGAGCATGGGAAAGAAATAAAAGTACTGTAGGTAGAGAAAATAGCACAAGAGGGGGAAAAAAGGGGGGAGAGAATGAGAGAGGCAGGGAGAAGAGATGGGGAAAAGAGATCATAGCTTGCAACAGAGAGTCCTCGGCTGAAATAGGCTTGATGCTGCAACAGCTGGGTCTCTGTACGCTTCAGTTCATTTGATAAGAAATCTGAATAAATAGACTGAACAATTTTCACGGAAGGACCAAAACCAACAATATGTTAGTCCGTCTCTCAATACTTTCCGATTCCCCCAGCCTGTTTGTGTCTCTCAGCCCCAAGCCCATTTGTTCCATGATGAAAATCTTTAAAATTGCATCACTGGTCTTCAATTGCTGAGTAGGTTTTTGTCTGGGGACTGTAGTTTTTAGCAAACTTTACTCAGACAGGCGTAAATATTGCATTTGTTGGGGACTATTTGCAGCAGTGGATTAAATCACATTTATAGCAGCAGGACGGTGTATTTGGGATTGCGTCAAAATAAATGGTGTTGGTCATCGATGTGTTTTTAATTGTTTGTGGCACAGAGGAATAAACTACTGTAAATCAGGCTTACTTGTTATTATTGTTTTAATCTTTTCATGGTACTTGTTGACAATAAGAAACACATTATAAAAAAAATAGATGTTCAACATTCAATCTCACGGCTGGGGGCTACACAACCACTGCCCAAAGGTTGACGCCCAGTAACGTGCTGAACGCAGCAAAATAAGAAAAGACAGGCAGAGGGCAGGGTCTCTGCAGATACAGACACCGTCACATACTTCTAGTGGGTCATGAGTGATGATTGAGAGGGATTATTTTTGAGTCTCTACATTGTTTTTTTGAGGAAAACCCTACTCATTCTGCCTGGGGCTGCGTGCTTCCTAAATGAAACAGTGAAGCATGTTGAGTCGTTAAGCGCGTCTGCTGGCTGACAACATAAAAGTGTTTCCATTACGAGGATTCTAGGAGGCAACAAAATGCACCTGAGGATTCAGCCAGAGATTATTGTTGTTGATGTCAAAGAGGATGTGGTGAGGTAAACGTAAACACTTGCCATTTATCTTTCCACTTGTTTGGAGAGACTCATCAAGTCTCTGAAGATGTCATCTAATTGAGACGCATTCTGTTGTTAATAATTCAAACTCCTCAGAGAGCTTATGGTTAAAAACACTGACTAGCCAACCCTGAATTAGGTTGAACCAGATATATGACACCCCTGAGGTTCATCATTTTCTGAACATGATTTCTGAAAATGCAAATACACACTCACATTTATGTTTTCCCACCACATTATTTAGAAATTACTTTAGTATGTGTTGTGGAATGTAATGTGATGAATTATGTGTCTATGAAAACATGTGTTCATTCAATTTATGGTATCTACTTAGCTTAAAGCATAACTCTGGTTATTATAATTATTTTCATAGTTTTGGCCGTTAATTGCTGAGATCTGTCCACAGTGCAAAATGTTCTAAAAAGTAATGGGTGCAAGCATGAAACGAGCAGTCAGACATTTATAGTTTTGATTTATAAGAAGTGACCCCCAGGTTAGCCAAACTATTTTTTGAGAGAGAAAACAAAAGCAAATGATTAGAAATCCTTACCCAAAGTTCACAGACCGACTACCTGTTTCAATTTTGGCCTTCTGCTGTAGCGAAGCACACAGTTGTTTTGTGAAATGAGTGATTAACGCCCACATTTCAGCTGCTCTCTCTCCAAATAAAATAGTTTAGATAATCTGATTTAAGGGTTGGCTCATTTATAACTTGTCTGATCATCTGCCCATGTTGCCCGGTCTCACTTCAGCATTTACTTTGGTGAATACAATCTCATCACAACCGACACGTATGGTGGACAAAAAAACAAGGCCCAAGTTGTAATTAACCTAAATCATAGTTTAACTTTCAAATGATCTTTGTGTATAATAATATTAACATACAACAAACATTAGTAAAATGATGTAGTTTAATTTAAAGGTAAGTATCAAACACTTTCAATGACCTAATTACTTAAATAAACTTCAACCTTGCATCATACTTCATGCTCAGAGGATCCTGTCCCAGGATGCCCTCTCGCTGATTTTCCATCCAGGCTGTGTCACGATGAGGTGAACTGCTGTTGTTAACTTCATTGCTGCTCTGTCTCCACTCCCTTGAGATTGTTTAAATTTGCCATATAGTTGCATACAGTGCAAGAGCAACACTAAACACAGAGATGTCTGTTGTTGTCACTGCAGTTGTCTTGTTATTATGGAACCCAGTATAGTTACAGAAAACACATTCTACAATCCACTATACTATCTACACTAGATTATGGAGATATCTTGTATACTCATGTTGCTGACATTACTCTCGATGCCATTTACCCCAGTGCCATTCAATTCACTACTCAAGACAACCATGGCACACTGAAAGTTGTGTGAAAAGTCTGGAGGGTCACCACTCACATGTAGAACGCATTAGCATACCTATGTTTTTATTCAGGCCATGCTATCCAAGTTTCTAAGTTATTTAACATGCTTAGTTGAGTTCAAAATAAATAACCACGACGGATCGCAGGATAGGTTAGCGGAAAGGTTCCTCATGCCAACTTTCAACTAAACACTTGTTGCTGGTACTAATGGAATGAACAGCGACACAAATTGAAGTTAGAGACACTGCCTGACGGACCTCAAAGTTCCACTTAGTGATATTTTTAATAATATTTGCGATTGTTTGAATCAGTGTGTCTGTGTGTATGATGACCGCTTTGTGTTACTGATTTGTCTGTGTTTGTTCTCAAGTCTCTCTTTGAACTGAGATCTTTATCTCATTGAGAGTTCTTGAGTAAATAAAGCTTAGCTTAACTAATGTGTACATCTCGCCGTCAAACTGAACCAAAGTATCACCAAGCATAGTTGTTGTCATGATTGAACTTTTAAATAACGTAATTACCGTATCGTCATGTTGCGTGCGATTAATGTCATTATCGTCATTACTCCCCTCATTATCATCTAACTCATCAAAGACCAGCGGAAGGATAATGTGTAAATACTGCATCTACACACAGGTGCACCGACACGCACACACATTCTGAAGGCTTTAAGTGCATTCACTCTCCGTACCAAAGTCAGCACGTCCACATCTGACGGAGGAAATTATATATTCAATTTCCATAGAGATGAGCTGAGACTCACTTTCAGCTCCTCTTCCTATTTGAAGCTAATGAATGCAGATTGAAAAGATGTTGATTCCGTCTAAACAAACGCCCCCAACACCTGCACATCAAGTGGGAAGTCTGTCCTCTCCAGCACTAGAAAACATAATTTAAATATTCATATCCCTCGATGGACTGAATGAATAAGAAAATTAATAATCCATCCCATTTATCTCCCTCTCTCTCTCCTTCCTGTGGAGGGTTAAGAGCGTGGACAAGAGCAAGTAGTCTGCTTTACGTTAAATGGCATAATTTGTTATCTGGGGGTGTTGATGAATTAGTGTTCTCTGTTGCAGTGATGTTTCCTATTAGTCATGAGTCTGAGACAGCCTCACTTTCTATGTTTAGTTTTGCTCAGTTACCAGAGTGGAGGAGTAAGTCTGAGCAGTGGATGGAATATGGACATCACAGTGCCTCACATATTGGAGCAAAGCACTACTCATGCACTACTCGAGGTTGTCCATGCTAAAAATGTATGCACTTACAGTACTGGAAGAGGCATTAAGAGGCAAAAATTATACATTATGTTGTGCTTTGGTGGCCTGCAGTAGTCTAGGTATGTGTTTCTGTATCTAAGGTTCTCCTGCAGATGATTCATATGATTTGCTTCAGCAAATACATTTTGTAAGAAACATAGTAAGAAACATATTAAGAAATGCCCATATTCTAGTTTTTATCAATATGAGCGGATGTTTTTTCTATGGTATCTGCTCCTGGTAACTAAAGCTTGGTTAATGTTTTTATGGCACTTGATTAAGGTTAAGGAAAGGCCATGGTCATGGCTTAATATTGAAAACGTCAACTATATCTCAAAGTGATTTGTGTTGACTTTTTCAGTTTTTAACCAGACCTTAACCTTATCAAGTGGTTTAGTGGCCTAAAACTACTCAAAGATTTCATATAAAAGCCGGTATTCCAATAATGGCCAGCTCAAATAATAGCCATGGCCAGCATAAAGAAATAAAGGCCGGTGGCAAATAAAAGTCGCCCGTTACCTACTTCAGCGGCTCACATGGTACATTTTTATGTATCTTTCCATGGCCCTAATCCCATCAGTACATGAACAGAGTCATGTTATATTCACCAAAAGCTTACCAATAAAAGGATTTTATTTACAGGGTTTCTCAAGTTGTGTATCTTATCTGCATTGCCCTTATGAGGTAGATTTGTTATGTTTTTCCAGTAAGGAAGTCTGAAGGGGTTGCACTTCAGGAAGAGAGGCACAGTTTTTAACTTTTCGCTCACTCAAGGTATTCAATGTATTTTGGCAGCATCATTGGCTGTAACAGAATATCCCGAGCTCTTTGAGTCACTTCAACAACTTAAAATAATAATATTGGGCCGTAGCCATGTCTTTCCTGGCCAAGCGAGTCGGTGGCTCTGCCATAGCAGCAGCTATTTCTGCCTAAAAAGCACTTAACCTGCATTTTACAAATTAAATGAGGCATCGACACAGCAGCGTAGACAGAACTGGTGCATTTCACGATGGCCATAGTCTGCAGCTCAGGGTAAACTGTTGTGTCAGGTGTGACCTTCATGTCGAGACTGCTTGACCTTTCTGCACGGTGGTGGAGCAGTCATATTAGAAAATAATATGGAAGTGGACAGCCAAGGAGAAAAGAACACCGGGGTACTAAGCGCTCAAACTCGGTTGTGAAAAACAACAGAGAGAGACACAGAATGGGGACACATACTGTATCAGGAAGAGAAATAATGGGGCAACCAGTCAAAGACCATTTCTCTCAAGTTATTTGTGTAGATAGAGGGGGCAGCAAACCCTTCTCCACATTATAAAAGGTGATAAAACAAACTACAGAAAGGGTTCAGAGGAAGGAAATGAAGAGAAAACACCTCACCTGTGTATGATGCGCTTAGTGCGTAGGTATCCCAAGGCCAGGGCCAACTCACAGATGTAGAGTTTGACAGTGCTCTCTGAGAAGTGGACGTTTTGCTGGAGGTGATAGCGTAGGTCTCCTCCCAAGAGCAAGTCCACCACCATAAACATGTCCTCCTCATCCTGGAAAGAATACCTGCAAGAGATGGCGGTCAGGAGTGAGGAGCGAGAAGGATAGAGGGGCACCAGGTAGTGGCAGGGACATGGGGTGGAGATGAAGGAGATTTGGAAAAGAGGATGAAATGGGAAATGGGTAGATGCATATAAGACGGGTAGAAGGAAGAGAGAGACATGCAGTCAGAATAGAGGCGGAGAAGAAATCAGAAGGTGAAGTGAAAATAACAGTGGTGACGGAAAGAAATGAGAAATGAGGAAAGACATAGTCAGCAGCGAGGGAGGTTTGAAGGGAAGGTAAATATGGATATATTGAAGTTGCAGGAAAAGAGGGTGAGGAGGGAAATGAGCGATGAGAAGTCACACATTTACCATAAAACAGTGAAGGGTTCCAAAAAAAAAATCTAAAAAATAGCACAAAGCCCTGTATATTCTGAGATATGGGAACCCGTGCTGGAAGAATATGTGTTGTCCAACTGAGCAGAAGGTTGTTTTTCTAACTTTCTGGATTGTAGCAACATTGGAGACACAACACTTTTACCCGTCAGCAATAAAAGAGGATGACAAGTGCAAACTGAACCCATGTCAGCCTTGTGCTCCTCAGGCAAATCAACCTTTTATAAGACAGCGTGTGAGACCTCGGTACAAAAGGTTTGACGAGATCAAACGGTTCAACAAAATTACCCATCAGTGTTTCAACCTCATGATCTCTGAAAACACAACCTCAGGAGCCTCCCGGGGTCTCTCGAGGGTAGATGCTGCTCTGCTCTGTATGACTTACAACAAGCAGAAGGAAAACACTCGTCACACTCTTTCACATTGCAGGGGGAGCACCAACATATTGGCTGAGTCATGCCTGAGGCAATGCTCATTATCCTGTCTTCAAGGCTAACAAGCTAAGAAAAACCTTTATTATCTTGTACACAGGTGGCTATGATAGGTAGGAGACAGGTGAGACGGGTAACACTGTGTTACAGTTTGAACATGTTATTGAAGACATGCAATTTGATAGATTGTAGACTGTAAACTATGTAAAATCTTTCTTCTCTTCCTTCTGTCTTATTTTTGTTCCCTCTCTCCTTTTTTAATCCTTACAATTATTCTTTTTTATTTTGAGTTTTAAAGCCTTTCATTTAAGAACTACAAACTAAGGTTTTCGAGCCCACATTTATTACCAGTAATAAACCTGGCACTCTTATTAATAGTAATAGTAATTTCATTAATGCAAATTATGAAGGAGAGAATAACAAAACTGTACACTTGGCACCAAAGCTGTATATGTATAAATATTCCATGTCGCTTACCAAGGGGCCTTATATAGCAAAATAAAAGTCAGTGCATCATCTGCTTGTTTAAAAATACATTCTGGACACAATCATCATCATCACAGCTGCTTCCTATTGTTTTTGTTGCTTTCTGGTTTCTGCAGCAAAAAAAAAGCAAATGAGGACAGTCAACATAGAGAAAACATAATCTGTGTTGTGATTACATTAGAGATCAACAAACAGATTATCCTGGCTTTTTTTTTTTTTTACATTACATGAAGTGATGTGCACATTGTTATTGAGCACTTGTCTGTCTTCTATCCCATCAACATTGGCAGTATGAAAATCTTTAATTGTAGCTCAATTATTTTGGAAAAGTTTTGCATCCACTCAGCAACATTGTCTGTTCAGATGGCTCTCTGCCCTGCTTCTGTCTCTCTTTAGGGTTAACAGGTTTTCCATCATTTCATTAAAGCAGGCCACTACACCTAAATATTCCTTAAATCAGTGTGTGATCTAAAGATTTGGCAGGGGAAAAGGAACCGTCTGCTTAGAGGTCTCCAACAAGGAAAGTGTTGATTTTATTCATGAATGAAATAATTTAAATCCTTTTTATGCTTACAATGTTTTTAGTGAATACTGAAGTGGTATTTACTTGCATATGCCTCAGTCATTGCCTCTATCAGTGTGTGAGGGATGTTCTGGGCGGTAATGCTGCTTGTGGTCATCCATCTTTTCAACCATCCATCACGCACTACCATGCACAGCAAGCCTGTATCAGCATGCTGTCCGCTGCATCGCCATTTGAGAAGCTGTTGCACAAATCATCATTGATTTTTACATGCCGAGTGTCCCACCGGGGCCACACTTTTTTCCTCCCTCTAAATGATGAGCTAATTAGTTTCTCTCCCACAAGAAACTAATTTATGCAAAAAATTATATTTAAGAAATTGCAGCAGCCAACATTTCCTGGCTCGCCTAAAGCGTTCAGATCCTTCATAAAATTGGAGAACTACGCTGCCGCCCCTCTCAAGTCCTTCAACATGGTCCTGATCTGAAATGAATGCACTACAGAGTCCGGAGTCCACTGGGGTTTCAACTCGCAGATACTTCTCTGTAAGGACCATCATCTTGGCTCAAACTCAATGCTCAATGACCGAGGGAAGTTTTTTGCCACGTTGGTGAACTCCCTTCCTCGGGGCCCTTCTCCAGTACACTGAAGGTGGAGCTTTTCTGCACTGGATGGATGGGGATTGATTGAGCTGACTCAAAACTGTCTGCTAAGGCTCAGATAATGCTGAGACCACTTAACATCTGATTGCCAATGGCTTCAGAGTGTGGAAATACTATCTGTTAGATGCCCGTCCTGAAGACGCACACTCATTTGCCAAAGTCACAAAGAGGTGCGCACACACACACACACACACACTGTCCGTCTTCCTTCTCATGTTTCAGTTAAAACATGCATGCATCAATAAATATTATGATGTATTATTATAAAACAACTTCAACTGGCAAAAAAATCAACACATCTTGAATTTGAATGAGTCACACACACACACACACACACAGAATATCAACAATCAGTTGATGAATATCAGTTTTAGGGAAAAAAGAAATGAGAAGAGGCCAGCCCTTCCCACTTAAAGCGTATAATGCAGTGCAGCTGAATGGATGGGACCAGCTGCAATGCTATCAATCACTTAGACAAGCAGCAATGACTTCGCCACGCCTGCGGACACCGAGCTTCTCCAAAGTTTTTGGCAAAGTTTATATGTGTGTCTGTGTGTGTGTGTGTGTGTGTGTGTGTGCGTGCACGCGCCACAAGGAGGGGACAGCATAATGGCATGATATTTCTTTTTTTTTTTGCGCTGAGTATATTTACAGTAATATAATCTGTAGTGTTTCATACAAACCCAGCATTCATATTACAAAAGAGGGCCACTAAAAAGAAATGATTATAGCATTGCACAAATCACATTACACATGATTTGGACACAATAATGCACATATGCAAGCTTGTGTGGATGTGAGTATGTATATGTGTGTATGTGAGTACATGCTTGTATATTGTAGATATGTATGCATGTGCATAACCAACAATAATTGTCTGGACTGAGAAGCGTGTTCATACATTTTCCAACTTTTGAATAAGGTTTAATAAGTTATGGCAATAGACTGCATCTTTTTGGTCATTGCTATATATATATATATATCCTATCAGTCTTGCCTTTTTGAAAATAAAAATGACAGCTAGAGCCTCACGAATAAGGAGACAAAATTACTTAAAAGCAACATATTCTGAGAAGAGGGACTTCCACGGGGAGTACAAAGACTTGAATGTGAAAAATATCAAAGTTCCAGCTGCTGCCATTGGATGTGAGGGAGAGATAACTGAGGCGACAGAGTGGATCAATGTGTGTGTTTGTGTGTGTGCATGGAAATGAGAGAGAGAGAACGTGCTGGAAAATGATACGACACTTGAGTGTGGCGCCGAGACAGGAAGCGCAGATCAAACAGGCCTCGTATTAACATCACATTCTCTTGAATATCAAAGCAATGCTTCACTTTGATACAAGATTTGTAGTTTTTTGGGACCAACACGACTCTGACTGAGTTCGTAGATGGTCAAAACATTCCTCCCCAATTATCCATTCAGTGCTCCTGCTCTTGTTCTGTGTACATGTTTGGACTAATCGACCACAAATTTTGAAATGCTGGAATTTCTCTAAAGACGTATTATTAATTCAAAGCTTTCATTTTGGGGCAGAAATAACTTGTAGCTTGTACAGCTATTAGAGAGAATACCATGAAAATATTGTTGTGGAAAAGCACGGATACAGGAAATAAACATTCATTAAGTGCAAAAGTGTGAGATCCAGCATGCAGAAATGTGTTCTTTTAAATGCAAAGCTGAACGTGTGTGAAATATTCATGACTGCAAACCAAGACAAGAAAAACAATCTTTTCAGTGGTTTAATGTTTGAGCTCGACAGCAGTCTGGGTTTGCTGGATGGACTCCATTTTACTCTACTCTACTAATCATTCCATTAACTCTCATTGTCTCTCTTTTGTGGCCTGTTTCTCTCTCTCCTTCAATCTACCCGAGTGTCTCTCTATTCCCTCTCTCTCATTCTGTTATACTGTTATTCTGTTACACACACACACACACACACACACACACACACACACACACACACAGAGTGTAATTACCTCTAACTCAGCAGAGGTAGTAAAGGTGGTAAAGAATCCAAGAGGCTGCTGTCACAAACATTTAGGAGACACAAGTTGAACTTTAATTGCTCTTTTTCTTGGCCGACAAACACAGTTTTCTTCCAGGAAAACAGCAGTAATTGAATTGCTATAGTATGTAATGTAGTTCATCATTAATCATCTATTTTGATGTTTTGAATCAGGGCCAAAAAACTTGATGAAAACCTCCCTAATCTTTCCATTTAATTATTTTTCATGTGTGTTTTATGTGTTGAAAACTCTTTAATTGTAGTCTACCAAACTTTCTTTTGAGGTGATAATCCTCAAACATCTTTTGATGATTTTGATAATATCTTGTGCCAAATGCTCATTGGTGCTCTGCAATGACTTCTCAGCCAAGCCAACCTGCTGTTGGTGCTTTATTTATCACTCTCTGTGCACCAGTGGATTTTCACTTTGGAAAACCCACCTGTCACTGGACTATAAGCAAATGTAATGTAACAGCTTTTTATCAACAGGTCAGTAGACTATTCATTGTTAGAAAAAGCCAAAACAGATTGGCATCGTATTATTAGTTGATCATACATAACTACTGGCTGAATGGTGGGGTTGGGGTTAAGCAAGTCCATCAAGTCAATCGATAGTAAACGTGAGTCCTCCATGAAGCCAGTTTAATCGAGTAGAAAACCAGCTCTCACGCTCGGCTGAGGTTTCCATGTTCTCTGTCCCCCAAGTCTTTCCGTCAGAAAGCCAAGGTGGTAAAAACTGAAAGGGCTTAGCCGTCGTTGTCGGTGGAAGTTGTTCTGTCTTGAAAGCAAACAAGGCCGACTGACTCACCGCAATCTCTCACATGGTTGCTCAGGAACAAAGCCGCCACAAAGAAGTTGGCAGCCTGGCATGGTTATACACACAATGAGGCACGTACAGTACACTCTGATTACTGTAACGTGCACACACACACACACACACACACGTACCCACACATGTACCCACACATACTTTACCAGTAACCTATTGTATGAGCCAACCACCTTTCTCTTAAGATCCAATGACAGCTGCTGAAACTGTTTTGTAAGTCTTAAGTAAGTCCCAAATATAGTGTACACACTCAGGCATGTACACAAGTAAACAAACACACACACACACACACACACACAGGACATAGTTGAAGTTTGTATCGTGCATACACAAAGTCAACAACTATGTATTTTTTGCTACTGCTTCAGCACTTGACAATCAGCATAAGTGCACATTATTCCACTTAATAATCATTTCTTGTACTATACATACTGTATGTGTGTAATATATTACAGCTGCAAATCAACACCATCCCTCTGGGACTGTGCTAATTGAGCTTTCTATTTTATGCTCTTTCAGCAGTATCTCCACTCTACTTAGAGTGTAAATTGGTCTCCTATGACAATAAAAGCCCTATTTCTTCTAAAAACAAGTGTGAGCTCTCTCTCTCTCTCTCTCTCTCTCTCATGGTGACGCAGTATTTAGAAGGTGTTTGAATATGAATGAAGTCTCCTCTGGCCTGCTGCCACTGCTGTCAAAATGACTTAGAAATGGTACTAATTAAGTTGCTCGACAACGGTAGACTGGGTCACAAAAGTACCCAAGTTACCATGAATATGATAACATGTACACGTATGGCTGATTTAAATGAGCCTGTTTCCTGTTGAAGCTATGCGTTGGCGCTGAACGTTTGCTGTTCTTTTGCAATTGTTTGAGAACTCCCTACTGAGTTATATGTTTTTTAAAAAGAAGTGAGGTAGAGAAATAGTGCCATCACAGTTGAGGAGCTGTGACTAAGTGATTCAATTTACACTTTGTCGATGTTACTCACTTGTTAGAATAATTGTTACAGTAAGTATTACCAGATGAACAATTAACACCCAGATCAACAACATATGGTAGCATACCAGTTTGCACAACTGCAACATGGACACATGCATAAAAAATAAATGCTAAATATGAACGTGCATGAGGTTAGTTTGAACAAAATTAGATTTTTCAGTCTTTTGTGAGCATTTTATGGCCTGATTTACATTAATAGTAGCAGTATACAATAAGTTTCATAACCCCAACGGTGGTTCAGCCTCGTTTCAGTCCATTAGCAGCTGTTGTTTCATGCCTCCACCAGCATTTTGGGTATCAGAGTAGAGAACAGCTGACTGCAGATTAGCACCTGCGCATTATGTGGAAATGGTGCAGACTTGTCATTAGAATTGCTGCCGTCTGGTTTCTCTTTAGCTCTCTTGTTCTCTCTTGTCCATTCTCTCGGCCTCTCTTGTCCCTTATGTTGCCCCCCCCCCCCTACACACACAGACACTCTCGCTGTCTAATTCTGTCTTTCTTTCAATGTCTGTATCTGCTTCGCCACACATGCAATTCAATGTGACCTCTTGGAGGCCTCCAGGCAGCCGGTCTGATGGGAGAGCATCCTGCATGGAGCTTTTAGAGGCACAGGCACCCCAGGCCACTTCAGTAATGGAAGTCTCCAGAAACCACAGGGGCTCAGACACTAATGGTGACGTGTCCTTACAAAAAGAGTACCTTTCCCCTCTTCCAAAGGTAATAGTTGTGACATGTAAGGCCACACGGTTAATTCAGATAACGCCAAAACTGCTACAATTTCTAATTTACAATTAATTTCCACGTCTTACAGAAGGGAACCGTTTTAGAAATGCACAAATTATTCCTGTAAATTAAGTAAATTTAAGTAGATTATGGCCCTTAAATCAAGCAAGACAGGTCTTCATACTGCAATATTCAGCAGCAAAAATGCCAAGTTTTTCATTACTTTACAGTAAGTGCATTAATTGAATTGATCCCCTTCTTTAAAAGTAATGGCAATATTGGCAATATTCCTAAACCTATCCCCCCTCTTTTCTTTTTGCTAATTCATTAAATGTAATGATATTGGACTCCTTAAGAAGGACTTGTTTTTCCCTCTCAGTAACCCATCTTCCATAACCTGAACACATTTTATGAAGTAAATGAACTCAATCTAAACTGTAGAGTTACTTTTGTTAATTAACATCTATTAAAATCCACATCAGTGAATCTCAGTAATAAAATGGCCAATTGAGACTTTGTTGTTCAATGCAAGGTATTGCAATTACGGTGATTAGACGTACGTACTACACGTACATGCACACATGCATTTTCACACACACCATCTGACCAAAGCCCCTAGCTGAAGCGGACACAGCCGGCCAACCGCTCAGACTGTGACACATTGGATCGATTCCGACAGCCCTCCGACCTTCCTCCCAGCCTGTCTCTCAACACCTCCTTTGACTGACATCTTAGCCTATGTCTAATGCTCCCTGAGCACACACGCATGGATGCACTCTCATGCAGTAATACATACACACAGCCCTCACACAAATCACACAAGAAATGAAAGATCGCACATGTGAAATATACGCTAAAGCTCCACTTATAGTTAACAAGTGAAGTGACATCTAATTCTTATTTCAGTAATTTAGCAAGTGAACGTTTACTTAAACAGGTCTTTCTACTAACATTTCGGCTTACTAACAGCACTTGATGGGGATGTTTTCTTATTCTTACCACCCCTGATTCAATGATCTTCCATTTCTCCAGGTCACCTTGACCTCAGGCCAAATACTTGACATGCTGACATGCTGCTTTCCAGTGTTCAGCAGCACCTGCAGTGTTACAAGTAAATTGAGGATGTGAAGTGCACATTTTGCAGATACACAAGGATACAGTTTGTACCTTAGGTAACAGCACATCTTACTATTGCTTACTTGGAATATCAGAGTCTGGAAATCTTATTTTAGCTCATGCCATTCATTCAGAATGTACCCTATACCTAGGCAGACTGTAGTGCCTGTACAATACAACGTATCTGTGTACTGGACCTTTTATATCAGGATGCTTGGAGGAATTCTTCCCTTAGTGTTTTTGAGAAAATCAGACATTATGTAATTTCTGTTTGGTTTTCTGAGGAAGAAATGCACATGAATGAGGAATAACAATCTCTGATGTATTGCTCTGCACAGAAATGAAATGCATTAGTAAGATTACGTAATGACTGAGCAAAAGAGAGACTCCCTGAAGCAAATTAAGCTTTTATTCCACAATGCTTTGGACTTTTGTTAATGTACTTCTTCTTTTCCTTTGACAGTTATTCAATTACTTTTTAAAAAGAAGCACATTACATCATAGCAGTATGTGTCGCAGAGGTTACACGTGCGAGATGTCAGGGAATCAAGTGTCTCACGGACTTTGGCAGTGAACATTATTATTCTGTGGCCACGTTCATTCAAGAAAAACTACAAAAGATATCGAAGCTCTCTGGTTAATTTCCTTAATCCAAGCCCATCTTTTTGGCTGTCGTCAAACTTTTAAGTTAGCATGAAATTATTTATTTTTCTAACACAAAGCCCTTTTTTATTCAAATTTTGAGCATTCACTAAAAAATCACATCTCCACACAATTTATTTAACAGTATGAAAATGAAATAAAAAATAGAATAAAAAAAAACAGCTGGCATTTGTGTAATATTAAAATAAGTCAACAACTTTTGCATTATTTTCTAGTGCTGTTAAATATTATTTTTAGTTTTACTTGACGCCTTTAAACAAATGTGCTACTCACAGCGAACGCATCACACAGCCTGTGATCAACACACCCATCACACCAAACACACCAAACAAAAAGCAGGTAGTTTCAAGAAGTTCTTCCTCTGTGACATTTCAAATCAACAACAAAATCCACAGTTAAAGAGGCAGCAAGACTGAGAGCTGAATACAGCAGCATCTCTCCTTCTCCCCATCTGTGAGTGTATCTCTGGCCTTTGAGTCAAAGCAGGGCAGTGCCAATATGGGCTCCCCTTACACAGTGGGACTGAATGCAGAGCAGGCACAATGGGCTGCCCCACCAGTGCTGGCACATCAATACACTGACCGTACAACACATTTAATGCCAGAGGTTACAATTCTTCAAAATCAGTATTCCATATTAGACTTCATAGTTTGCATAGAGGGAACAACTTGCTCCCGTCTTCCAAGTGCATCGTTGCTTCTGTACACAGTCAACAGACACCTGAGGTCATGCCCAGTAGCAGTCCAGCGACAGCGAGAGGAGAGAAAATGAAGTGAAGCAGGTGGTGAAGGAGGAAAATAGGAGAGGAGGAGGAAGAAGAAGAAGAAAGTGAGAGAAGACGAAGAAGAGGCGAATGTAAAGAGGACAAAGGAGGAAGATGAGAGGACAGGACAGGACAGCAGAAAAATAAAGCCAGGTTTTCTGCATGCAGCTGGCTCAGTGCGGTTCGTATGCCTGCAGGTAATCTCTCCCCGTCTCTGACCTTGAGCGCTTACCTCAGGACAATCATAACCTACGCCAACTCAACACAGCAAGAGAGACAGAGAGAGAGAGAGAGAGAGAGAGAGAGAGAGAGAGAGAGTGGGTGAGTGGGCACAGCGCTGACCCAAGCACATCTCTAGAGGAAATCACCCCCACTCAGGGGGGTTTACGCTGCCAAACGCATTAACTTCCATCCGTTTTTTGTTTTTTTTGTCCAACACAGCATGCAATCAAGCAAGAAAGCAAGCACTGGCATTGTTTGTATGAGTCTCCTCTCTCTGCTCTGTGGCTGTTCTTCCCTTTCCTGCGCCTTTGCCGTCCTTTCCCATCCTCTCCTCTTTTTACTGTGCTTCGGTCTCTTCTCATTCATTCCCACCATGGGAGGATTTAGTTTTGTTTCCCTCAAATTAGTAATTAAAAGACAGCTATTGATTCTGCCAGAGTAGCTTTCAAACATGTGGAATTAAAATGGGAGAGAAGGGAAGTAGGTGAAGAGAGGATAGAAAAGTGGGGCAGAAGACAAAGGGTAGATGGGGGGAAAAACTACCATTCTCACTCATTTAATTGTTCGCATTTTCAGTGTTTTTTTATAGGGAGCTGTCTAACCCCTAAAGTACCAAACCTGTAAATCAAAAGGAGGAATGATAAATAATACAAAAAATAAATCAATAAATGTTCTTTTAAAATCTAGACTACGTGACTTCGTCCTCTCTGCCTTTCTGCTTGACAGAAAACCAGGGTGGCTTCCTCTCAAACGTTGCAGAGTGGGAGTACTAATCAAGAATTAATGACGCCTTTCAGACTCAAACTTAACAAGCCATACTTATCAGGCATCTCAAAAAGTACGATTCCTGGTGCTCAATAAGCTCTGGCTTTCAAATGATGATGAATGAGTTGCTGAAAATGACCTGATGAGTCATCTTAGATGAGCACTCTAGAGTTTAAATGAGCTTGTACAGCATTGAGGGGAAAGACTTTCTCAAAACCCCCCAAATGCTGTGAGGCAAAGGAGAAGCTGCCGAGTGAGAGGAGGGTCGTGCCCGTACAAGTTGAGCTTGGATCACTGAGCAAACTACATTTTCCTTTTAGCAACTTCAGAGGGTGAGATGACGTGGATGGAGGCTTGAGAGTGTTCTTTAGTGGACAACACCCTTCTGCCTGCATCTGCAGACTCAATCCAGAGCTTAATAGGTGATAGGTCCCTCTGTGTGTCTGTGTGTTTCACTGATTTAATGGGCAGGATACGATCACTGTAAAAATCAAATGGGTGATGCAGAGTGCGCTACAAAATCATTCAAATGGCTGCTATGGCTGATGGTAATAACCAGTATTAAACACAAGCCTCTGTGGAGATGACCTGCTGAAGTGGAAATCACTCGTAGTGTGCTCAAGAGTTTACACAACAGCTTTTTGGATACATATTTAAGGGATGTCAAAGTCACCCGAGTTTGAATTCAAAAAGAGGAAAAAGCAATTTCTTAAACACTCTGTAAGTGATCCAGTGTTATTTGCTGTGTCATTCACCGAAAACCTTACAGACGTAATTGCTACACAGACATATGCAGACACACATTCATTCGCTAAAGCAGGGGGGCCTTACCAGAAGTTGACCAGGAAAGGATGTTCAAGGTTCTGCATGATCTGCAGCTCTTTCAAGACATTCCTCACTTCGTTCCGCTCCACGCATTTTAGCTTGTTCATGTACTTCATGGCGTACATCTTCTTGGTGTCCTTCTTCTGTACAATGCAGACCTGATAAGATCACAGAAGGGTAAATTCCTTTCGCTGCTGTGGAAAAAAAATGGTCTGAATACTTTTTTTGTGTGTTCTGCTTGTGTAACTATCTGTTCTATCTGTGCTTCAGTCCTCTTGGGCAATATTATATGATTTAGACAATTTTGCCACAAAATAGTGAGATGCATCATTCCTCCATGTTTTGTCCAATATGGTCATTGCTTAGTTATGTTGCATTACACATAGAAAAACAATGTAGTTCCCCCTTTTTACAAATTTGTAAGATGTATAATTTCACCAGAGTACGCTGTACTTCTGCAAAATGTTGCAATACAGTAGCGTGTTTTCCATCATTCACACACGTTTGTCTAAAGCTTTATTGCTTGAGACACATGGATACGTGAAGTATGTCAGGATTTCTCTTTTAATCTCTGTGATCACGAATTCGCTGCTCTCTTACGACGTTAAACTTTTCACACCAGTCGATGTTTTGCATTTTAGAGAACACCATGTTAGCATTCATTAGAATCACTGGTGCACATTAGAAGGGGAATGTTTCTTTCAAAATTGCAGAAAAATGCTTTTCAACAGCACCCAGTGTACTTACATCAGTGGAAATAAATAGCACGGCTCTGATGTGATGCAGCAAAATGCAGAATACAACACCTGGTGTAGTCTGGGTAGCTGTCATTGCATGTATATATCAAACTACGTGATTACCCCCTTTTGACAATGTGTCTGAGAATAGACACTATTTTCAATATGCAGCAGTGTAATGTCCCATATTTATTTGTAGCCGTGCTTGTCGGGGCTACAAGCGTCAATAAGCCAGTGATTACTGCTATCTAAGAGAGTGATCTGTGGACCAGCTGGCACAGTTAATCAGCCAAACCCTGATCGCATCACTCCTCCCATTGAACAGCTTGCCATCGACTGTGATTAGACTGCTTATCTGTTGTTGGACAGATCGAGATGCTTTGTGGGTTTGTGTTCTGTGTATACATGCGCATGGGAGTGTGCGTCACTATATGTGCTCACATGTACTGCAAGTGCTGATGTGAATTACTCTGCACTGTATGGCTTAACAGCAAGAGGAAAACACGACTGCGATCACCTCAGATTTGTTTCTGCGGAGCCGCTGGTTGGTCTCGAGCAAATTAAACCGGAAGGCTTTCCTACGCTGTGTATGATAATAGTGCACTGTCAGAGAGGGGACATGGTATATTACGTGTAACAACATGTCGCGCCTAATAGTCACATGCCTCTTTAAGGAAATCAAAGCGGATCACATAGAGCTGTTAGGATTAGTGGATTGACAGAAAAATAGTATATTTTTCTCTAGTAAATAGTATATTTTTCTGCTTCACTTTCGGCTTCCAGCTTCTACTTTGTGAGAATTTGCTGCTATTTTTTGTCTTACATGATCGTCGGACAAAACAAGCAATATGATGATATCATGTTGGGCTTTAGGAAATCGTGATGGCCATTTTCCACTATTATCTGACATTTTACAGATCAAGTGACCTGTTTGACTTTTGTTTCTTTTTGTTTTTCCTAGGATACTATGCTAGTTTCCTATTTTGAGATTAACACATTGTGTGTATCATGAAGCGGAAACATACATACATAAGGATCAACTTAACTCATTTCTGAGTAACATGGCTACATCTTTTTATTCTCTCCAGTCTGTAAAGAAAACACTGGCAAAAAATGGACTTACTTTTCCGAAACTTCCTTTTCCTATTGCCCTCAGGATCTGGAAGTGGTCGAAATTGACTGTGAGAAAGAAGAGTAGAAAATCTCTGTTAATTCCTTTTAAATACAAAACTGAATTCTTTTTTCTTTTGATTACAGTATTGTTTCTCCCCCAACATTAAAACAACATGAAGCAACTTTACATGATCAGCACTAGATACTAATTTATGCTGTTTAAACATTTGAAAATATGCACAATATGAAAATGTGTAACAGGTAGATACACACTATAGAAATCAAATGAAGCTTAAACCCTTTTAAAAAGAAAGCAAGGTCATTCGATCACTATAAACGGAGTTAGTGCAGTTACAGTAGGTTCACTGGGAGGTTTTGAGCTCATTTGAACCATGTAGACAATCAAGTTGAAGCAGATGGAGGTCTCCAGGGCAACCACCAGTCACTGACATTATATATAGCAGAGAATTGAAATAAGCTTCAGCACAAAGACGTCTTTTATGATCACCGCATGTTTTTCCACTGAACAAAAGACTTTTCTTTCTCTCCTCTGCACTATCAAACATGGTCTCACTCTCTGTGTGTCTCACTCTCTCTCTCTCTCACACAGACGCACACAACCTGAACCGGAGCTTAACTCCCTGTCTCACTCTCCTCCATCTATCAGCAACATTTATCGCCAATTTGGAACCGGATGGTGCTGTTTGTTTCTTGCTGCCATGACAACCAGGACAGAAGGTTTTCCCTCTCTGCCGTTTCCCAGAGGATGGAACAGCTGCTGCCCACTCTCTGCACTCATCTGGCCACACAGATACACACACTTATATTCACAATGCATTCACAATCTTTCCCCAAAATACACACTTATATTGGACATAAAGAGCTGACTTAAAACATTACCTGCTTCTCTTGCAACAGTACAGCATGCGCACACAAACACACACACACACATTCACACATTCACACACTCTCATACTCTCATTCGGCCTGCAGTCACTAGATCTATTGGATGTGACAGTTAATGTTATGCTCTGTTAGTCACGTATCACTGGCACTTCCTCCTCTCACACTATCTGTGTTGGGAGTGTTTACACAACCTACTCTGATAGGGACCATATGAAGCCCACATGTTTAATGCACACACACACACACACACACACACATGCATAGACTTACACATGACAGTGTATATACTTAACATGCACACAGACACACACTCCAGATAAACATGGTCATTTTCCTGCTGAGCTACTTGGAAATTCTCCACTGATGGGTTTTTTCAGAGAGACAGCCGTGGTCGTGGATGAGAGGGCAGAGCTGCGTGATCGCAGAGAGAGCGAGAGAGGCCGTCATACAAAGGGAAAGAGAAAGAGAGAGCGAGGGAGTGGAGATGGAGACTGTCATATTTTACCAGCAGAACTTTGAGTGGTTTAAGGTGCTGTGTTAAATGATGGACACGAGTAACAGAGCGTGTAATGATTGAAATCTGCACATGAGAGGAATTGATACATTGACAGCCTTTCCCCTGGCTTAAACTAACTGAGGAAATCAGCTCACAGAGGAACTCATCTGCTAGTCAATTGGAATTTGACTGACACATGCTAATCAGCTGGGATTGAAGTAATCATGCTTGTTCAGTTTGAGTCTCACACAGTCTCTCACGCTCTCTCTGTATGACTGTACTGTGCTGTGTGTCTGTGCCTTTCTTTCACTGTCTGATCTGTCAGAAGTCATCTGCATCTCTGTCTCTCTGAGTATGTTCACAGCCAACAAAAATGTAAAAAACTCTCTGTTTTGGCCCTGCGTCCACACAAAAGGCTCTCACATACACTGAGACACACAGGTGTTCTCTTTACACTCATTCTGCTCATATATTGTGGGCTGTACGTAAATCTTTGCAGAGACGTCCAAACTTACATCATGTGGATCCTGGCAGCTATTCAGAGACGCCTTTTTGACACCTGGAAACGCTCTGCAGAGTGGTCAGGGCTTGTGCGGCAGTAAAGTTAAGAAGACAACTTTCTGTGGCCTCTGACCCTCTCTGTGATCACTCATTTTGAGGTATGAGACTGGTGTTATTCTATACTTTTCTTATTGTCAACAAATCCCATGAAAAGACAAAAAAACAACAATGTGTTAGTCAATACTTTCCAACTTCCCTCCCCAGTCTGTAGCACTCAGCCCCAAAGCACAACCATTCTTACTGAAGACATAAATCTTTAAAAATCGCACACAAATACATAGTCTCAGTCATTTCCCAAAACATCTGGGCACTGCAGTTTTTAGTAAACATTCCTCAAACAGGAGTAAATAGTACTTTGGTTGTGGAGTTGGTGCTCTAGTGAGTATTTCTGGCAGCAGGATAGTGTACGTGGGAACATGTCAGCCAGTGTAACAGTGTGACTCATTGATGTATTTTTTTGTCACACAGCAATCATAAAATGATGATTTGATTGACGTCTCACTTGTTCGCCTGTTTAACAGCATTCATGACCCTCAATCACATCACTTGTTTATAGTCATTCAGTTGTCTGACAACAGACACAGAAAAATACATAAATGAAGGTCAAATAAATCATGAGTTCAACTGTATCCAAACACAGTAGGATAGAGTAGGTGATTGCAGACGGCAGGACGAAACTAAACAACGTTTAACCAGCTGAGACACAGTAGACGAACCCAAGATGTGTCTCACTCCTGGCCACGTTCTGGCTGTGATGCACAGTTTTGTTGTATAGGACAAACATAAATGACATTTTCAAAATGAGCCGGCTCACTGTGGACGTACTGTCTCACCCTGCCCCCCCCCCCCTCCTCTCTTCCTCTCATGCCCGCCTCTCACACAGGCGCCTGTAAATCACTTAAGGACCCACCAACGTTGGAACACCAGCGCTCATGCTGTTGCTCTGACAACTGAAACAGAACCCATGGGTCCATGTGCCACTGCAATGTGAATAAAGCATAATCAGCAGTAAACAGGGCCTGTCCATTAGCCGGAGTCTCCTGGTTACACAAAGTGGAATATGTATGTGGCACGTAGGGAACACATATGTGGTACACACGTCATCCTCAGAGGAGATAAACATGTCTTGACAGAGTTCACCTTCATGCGCACACCTCTCTGTAAATCAACTTATATGGGTTGAATATTAACAACAAAGTATGCATCTGTCACTGCACTGATTCCAGCAAGGACAACAGCCTGTATACATTTCTTTATTTAATTGCATAATTGTTATTATACTGTCTTTTTTGGACAGCTTTGTTTACTGCTGCTTTTGAAGTAAAATGTTTCTGTCTAGGTTACCTAGTTTCTAGACAGAAACATTTTTGCCTTTTTTACAAAAATGAACTGAAATGTATTAAAAAATACAATACAATACAAAATGTCACAAATTAAAATGTAGCAATGTAACAGTGGCGTTAAAGGATTAGGTGCGTCACAATCTCACATCCATTTGTGTTGTAGTGAAACAGTTATGTATAATATAATAAATTAAATGGCTCAATGACCGTTCTTGTAAACAGTTAAAATATTATATTATTATATCATAACTTTCAAAATGTGAGCATTTACTAGTGTTCACTGTCGATTCAACAAACAAACATAAATTCCACTTCTATGCCCTATATATTAACTTGAGGTGACCTTTAACGCTCCTGAAGTGTAAAGTGAAAACTCAATTTGCATCTTTATTGCTACTCAGAAGTCTGAGTGCATGATGTATACTGAACACGCAGTGACCCATCTGGCTCCTCCAACCTCAAAAGGAGAATCCTCCCTGTGCCTGACGTGAGTTTCATCAGCGAGGGGATTACTTTGTTTCCAGTGAGCGGGGCTTTTTCCAATTCAAAACAGCGTGTTTATTGTTCCCCTGCCCTCGGTGAAATCGCCCACGCCGTTTTGTGAGAGAGAAAGTCAGAATTTGTTGCATTAACTCAAGAGTTCAGAGAAGCTCGGTTATGAGTGACATTTCCAGAACAGCACGCTAGATGACTAAGCAGCAAGGTTAACCATGAATAATGATTTCCTCTTTGATAGAGGTCGCCTCCAGTAAAAAAGAGAAAGCCACAGATGTGGATTGCGATGCAGTAATTGAACACAGTCAGGGCGAATATTTCATTATAATGAAATACTTATCTCACCAGACAAACAAGTAAAAGAACATTTTAATGATAATGGCATATTAACCCATTGAATAGGTGAAACTGAAAACAGATATTATAGTTTGCTGGGATCCCGGATACACAGAAAAACTACTCCTGCCACATGAAGGAAAAACCTGGGAAAGCCACTTCACTTCTGACAACATCACTTATTCGTGTAACACTGACTTATTTGAAGTCCTCTGGGAGCTGCCAGAGTTGAATTAATTTCAGAGACTGACTCAGATCAATAAATTCACATTGTATTATCCACTCAGGTCACAAGGAAAAGGGAAATCAAACCAAGAGCTTTTGCCAGTCAAAGTAACTCCTTTTGATGCTGACCTTGATGGCGATGGTGAAGATAATAGCCGGGGCAAGATTCAAGCCATTTTCAGTAATCATAAATATGAAGACTTCACCACTAAAGCCAACATTAGAGAAAAATGTCCACAAGAGTTCCAGAAAACAACTTTCTAATCTATTCTATTCTATTCTATGCCCTCTGTGTGCTACAGTAAGGGGTATACCCCTTTTCTGGTGGCAGACCTAATCAGCATTACATCAGTCCAACCATTTACTGTAAGTGCACTTCATTTCAGTAGGTGATAGGAATAACTTAACCCATTGATAAGGCTGCAGAAAACCCCGGGAGTCCCTGGGATAAGGCAATCAGCGGTGATGAATCCTGCTCACAACTTCATGTCATTTCACCTTTTATTTTACGCACCTTCCCTTCTTATCTTCACTAGATGTATAGCCACAAAAATAGAGAAACAAAAAAAAAGATGAAAAGTCAAATGTAAGAATAGTTCTGGATGTTTTATTACTCACCCTCGTCTGTGTCGTCGGTGACCGGAGCCTTGCTGGACTGTCCGAGCCCCATGGCTGCTCCTCTTACAGATTCTCCTGTTCTGCTCCCTTAGCTCAACTCAGCATCGAACGGCCTCTCCCTCTGAGACGCACTCATAGCCTGGTCAACACTGGCCCCTCACACACACACACACACACACACACACACACTCACACACACTCACACACACACACTCACACACACACACACTTAGTCTCACGTGCTGGACTGCTCAACCCTGACACACACATACGCAGCAACTGGCTCGGTTTTGCTGACTTGAACAGGTCCGGTCTTCCTCTTAATTCTCCACCTTGACACAAGCACACATCATTGCATACACACACACACACACACACACACAGTGGAGGGCTTGGGGGAACACTAAAGGCACTGAAGCGCTGGCACACACACACACACACACACACACAGTTTCCTCTCTGTCTTCACTGCTGTTCAGATGAACGCAGGCAGACGGGCGGCTCCTGCCAGCCAGGAGGAGGGTGGGTGATGTGTTTGTGGCTGTGACCCTCTGTTGACTGAGAGTCTAACCTGTGAGGGGAGGCAGGAAAACATGACACCACCAGCAGAGTGAGGGGAGGAAGGAGGGAGGGAGGAAGAAGTAGAGCAGACATGAGCAGCTCCTACACAGCATCTAATGATAAATGGAAAGATCCACACAGAATTTTAAGATACTAAAACAACATTGCTTGCATGTTAACTGACCTGCAATATTAGCAGGGCAGCAGGACTTGATTAGAAGTCAACTTGATTAGTGAAGAGTGGGGAAAATGACTTTTTTACATAATCAGGTCCCCTTCCTACTTCATTCCTTCCTTCTTTCCTTCATCTGTCATTTATCAATTATTTAGTTTTTACGTTTTAATCAGAAGCTCATCCCAGAGGTGCTCGTGTGATGAATGGTATGATCGGTTTTCCCATTAAGAGCACAAAATTGGAGGCTTTTTGATTTATAGTTTGCTGATGTTGTGTACTGTAAATGGGATCCCTCAGGCTGCCCTCTTCAGGACATGAGATTTCATGAGTTACTACGTTTTGTTCCACTAGTGGACAAACCCCCCCCCCAGAAACTCTGCTTCCTCATGAAACATGTCAGCCTGGATATGAACTCTACATTTGTATTTTTATCGTAGTGTAGAGGTGTTAGTAAATCATGTGTGCATCTTACTTAATATTATATTCCTGTAATAGCCTCATGGGAGTTGCAGTGTCAGAAAATAAGTTTATTTAAAGTTTGAATGGCATCAGAAGCTCCTGTGATGCCACAGTATTCATATCACAGCTTGACTATGTGGTTTGTCTCTTTTTAAACTGAATTGCAGCTTGTCCCGTAACAATATCTTAAAGGAGAATGAATGACATGGAGTTATGAGATGCATTTAAATAGGCAAACTTCAAGTCATCGTCGCAACATTCACTCCGCTAGAGGAAACCCTTTCATGAATGTCATTCCCAGACTGCATGATAAGGTCATCGCAGCATATCTGAATATCCCCCTTGGGTTAAATGAAATATTCAAAAACTATAGTGCGGGAAGCCGCAGTGCTGAGCTCCCCGCAGAGGACATTGTGCTCGGAGCCCTTATCTGATCAAATGGGAGAAACATGCGCTGAATAGAAAGTACCCCCCTGCAGCCATGCAGGGCAGCTGTGGGCACCTACCTCTGAGCGCCGCCGGTCACTTGAGCATAGGAGCATTTCCAGCCCGGTTTGCTGCAGAGATGTGAGGCGGCAGGGGAGCAACAGTGCACCTCAAAGCATCACTTGTCCGGTGCTCGGACGATGACGCACCGGGACACGCGCCACCCGAAAATGTGGAACCGCGCTGCGAGACGTGACTTGCGGGATGCGCCGACTGAGTGCAATGCGAAATCCCTTGTTGCTGGAGGACAAGAGGACGGAGGGAACAGAGATCAGGGTCCACGGGGGGAAACTGCTCGGCACGTTCCACTGATGAGCGGCAGACCTCCACATCGCCGCCCGTGCGATGCGCTGGCCGCTGCCGTGCGTCTGGAGAGGCACGTTTCACAGGCTGGTCAGGCTGATCTGCTGTACAGTGGCTGTGGGGCTGAGGTTTCCCTGCCGTTAGCGCCCACTCATCTTAAAACACATAAAAGTTGTACTCCCTAAAGCATTTTCAGAGAGATACTCAATATATCACACCTCAGAGTCTTTACTGGAATATTATATTTTAGGAATATCACAGAGAGACATAATTCCAAGTTCACTGTAAAGTCAGTTAAGCACCGCAGGGTCACTCTGTAGCCCCTGTAGGGTTTTTGTGTGTGTGTGTGTGTGTGTGTGTGTGTGGGGGGGGGGGGGGGGGGGGGTTAGCCTTAAATCAAGAGGCGATGACCAATCACATTTGTTGCCTATTCCCACAGAACACATGCGCGTGTCTAGTATTAACAATGACCTAATGCATGCTGATGTATTAGGGGGGGGGGGGGGGGGGGGGGGGGGGTTAGCCTTAAATCAAGAGGCGATGACCAATCACATTTGTTGCCTATTCCCACAGAACACATGCGCGTGTCTAGTATTAACAATGACCTAATGCATGCTGATGTTTTCATATCAAGTACCACTTTAACATTTCCTCATAATACTCTACTTACAATACTTCATTTATGTCTGCAGGCAGGGAATGATTTTTTTTCTCTCGTTGCCACCACGGAGCCAGAGGTCATGGTCGGCTTTAGAACAGCGCCCCCCAGAGCTGATACCTGGTTTGCTACCTTGCTTAAAGGCTCTTCAAAGCAAGGCAGATTGCCGACAATGCTGTTTCAACCTGGTGGCCCCCAGGTGAGGGACAGTCTCTTTATAGACGAGCTGAGCCTGCTGGCTCATAATAGCCTTTAAAGTTATATGGAAATAATCATTATACAGGAGGATTAACAGACACTAATGTCTCTCTGGTGTTCGATTGTGAGTCTATACTGACCTCATTGTGCTTTATGGTATTTATATTTTACCTCCTTAGACATCAATATAATATTTCTTTAATATTCTTACATAGTAAAATGCACTGTACACCATATAGCTCTCGAGCAGCCTGTGAGCACATATATGGAGTGTGTGTGTACTTGTCACTGATATCTAAGATTACTCCCATACATGATGACACATTTAAATACTTGGTAGCCTAAATTTGCCTCACATTTCTGGAAAAAATATGGATGGGGAAACTGAATGACTTGACAACTACCGTTAGTGTTTGGGGTCCTGTTGAGCAAGACACTTAACCCTCACTGGCCTGCCATAGAGGGTAGTGGCTGTACTGGACATACCAGAGGTATAGAAGTGGATAACTACCTGAGGGAAGTAAGATTCAGTTGTTCCCCAGAAGTCAATGACTATCCAGGCCTCTAAAGCCAAAAAATGTGATTGTCGCATTGGAATTTGCTGTCTTTTGGCAGATTTCTGTGCTCTAATCTCTCATCATAGCTTAACTTCTGTGGCCATTAACTACTAGCTATAAAACACATCCGTCCATTATAAGGACTGCACGGTCACCCGTGTCCCCTGTTAATTGAGCAGGCCAAGGTCGAGAGGAGAACGGCTGAGTGGTGGGACTGTGGGACCAGAGATATGCTTACAGCGCACACTGCACTTTTTCTTCCTCTTTATGCCTCTCCGTCATGCCAAGACACACTCAGTGTGTTCCATCCATCTTCATGTGGAGGGAGGAGACAGACTTCCAACTCTCAAAGCACGCTATGAGAGGTGACGAGCATCACTCAAAAGCAGACCAGTGTCCTTGCGGGTGTTTGGCAGCATCAGGAAGTGTGCTGCTCTTTTAGATGAGATGAGCGATGACAGTGTCACATCACACCTGGACGGAGACAGAATAAAGCTACTTAACATGCGGGAGGCCTCAGCATGTGCCAGTGTTGTCCCAGTTTTGTGAGGGAGGATATATTTTGCCTGTAGAGAGATTCAGTCATAGATAAATCCTGGTTTTATATATATATATATATATATATATATATATATATACATACATAAACTATTTGGAGAACTTCAACATGATGCTTGAAGACGCTGGACGCTTAAAGAGTGCTCAGGAAGATGTACAGAGTTTAAATCAGTTAAATTAACCCCATCTAGTGGATATAAAAGACATACAATGATGTGACAGCAGCCAGTATTACTGTAATACAAGTATCCAAATATGAAATGTACAAATTTCAACAGGCATTTAGTTTAACTACTGAAATACTTTTAGACATATAAGGTTACTTTCAATACTCTAACATGAAGATCAGCAGAACAAATGTAATGTGTAGGTATGGACATTTGAAATATGATACTCTGTAGTCTGTGGCTTTGTTGGAGTTTATTGGTGCATTTTGCTTTCTTATCTTTTTCACTTCAAGTAATAACAGTACACAATAGCAGTACACCTGCACTGATACTATAAAGGTCTGGCCCCTTTTTTGGCCCTCAGGGCGTCTGGATTCTTCCAGGCAAGGCAGTCGTATTTGTAAGTAAACTCAATGTGCTTTAAATTAAAACGCATACAGCAACAAATAGCATGCAGAAGAATATAAAAAATCTAATACACTTAAAACATGCATCAGTTTCATTCCAAAGGTGCTGCAGTATATATTGAGCTGGGATCTTGAGACTGTGGCTGTTGGTGTAAAGTCACTGTCGTGTGTAAATCATCGTGCAGTATGTACGTACGCTATCAGACAATACTCAATTGATACTAAGAGATTAAATGTATGGAAACAAATCTTTCGTGGTGGGAAGTAACATTTACTCAAATACTGTACTTAATTACAAAGTTAAGTAAGTATATTAACTAATTAAAATTAGCCCCACCTTCACCAGCTGCAGCAGTAAAGTGATGTACACACATATTATATCAATAGAATATACATTATTCTGAAATGGTCCATTGTGCATAATGAGCACTTTTACATTTGGTACTTTGTATATGTATGGATGCTAATAGTTTTGTACTTAGTACTTTTGTACTAAGTAAAATTTGAGTATTTCTGCATCGTGGTATTGCTTCTTTTACTTAAGTAAAAGATCTGACAACTTCTACCACCACTTCACATCTGATTTAAGAAATATTTATTTCTTCTCACTATTCAAATTCAGTTTGTTGGTCAAAAATCACGCCCCTGCTTTGAGTGCTGTCTCATCTGACACAATGGGTTGTTGTCCGTCATCCCTCTGCAGTTGCATAATTATTTTGGAGTAAACAGGGGGTGTGTTAAAATCTCCCCACATGCATACGTGGCTGCATGTGTGCACTGGTGACACAAGCAAGCAAAGGTTCTGTTAGTGCTCTAGGTGTCGGCGAGTCATGGCAATCTTTAACCACCTGTTGCTTGTTTCGTCTCTGGTGCCGCTGGTACTGTGCTACCCTTTCTACCCACCAACATGCTACACCAAGGTGCTGAGCATGGCACGGGAGCTCACCCAGCAGGCTGCACATTTAAAGAGGGACCCTGAAACTGTAAGTCACCTGCTGTGTTGTCACTCTTGTAGATTTTTTGCTCTATATGGATTAGATTTTACTCTATGGCGGTGTTTAGTATCTATTTTGAATGGTCTTGTGTACCAAGTATTTTTTACTTTTTTGGTGTTAATCTAATGGTTTTTAAGGACCACATTGGAAATAATAATTATTTTATTCCTTCAGTTATTATAGAATAGCAGGCTAAATGTGAACTAATTTTAGTTGGGTTAGATTTAGTGTTGTGAGACACCTGTGATTTCTCTGAGTATGGGTATAAGGGTATAAAAACTACATGAGATTATCCTGCTAATGATGAAATTTGAAACTTCATGCTTTCTATTTTTTCTTTTCATCCAGAGTTACTGCATGGCACACATGCCAGATCTCTATCTTGATGTCCACGTAAGTATGACTTCAAATTCGCTATGATTGTAACAAATGATTGTGAATCAAAGAGTTACTAGGTTGAAACATTTGAAAAGCAACCCAAGTTAAATTTTAAGATAAAATTCATTATGTACTATGAGCCAATATCAAAACAAAAAAGTGTTTTCTGATCTGTACGTTCAGTCGATGTTTATCTTTCACTCTCTGTTTTGAGTTTTCTGGCTACCCCAAACTTTTCTACACTAACATCTGTGGTGTTTTGACTGAAAACCTGAGCTGTAAATCACACACAGTGACACTAATTGCTACTCATGTCGCCAGAATGCTTGTGTGATGTACAAAATGAGGACCTACATCTCACTGGTGGAAGGCCTGCGACAGCGCCGCTGTGCTTACACCGGAGAAGTGAGGAAGCTGGGGCTCACTCTGAGACAGCTCTTCATCTTCATGTCAGAGAAATGTCACGGGGTAAGATGAGACAAATGAATTCAACACAATGATGCTCAGATAGTGCCATAAAGACATATCTATTTGTGCCATGCAGCAATTAAGTAGAATTAAATCCGGTGGGACACATCTGATAGAAAGTACAGGGATTTGTCATTGAGGCGATACCTTTGTTGCAGTGACTTTAGAGGTTACAGGCCTCATATGCATTGCATCATGTGATAATCACAAACACTTTTAGCAATTCTTGATTCACAGCCCACCTCTCCTGTTCTGCAGTACATTAACCTCATTCAAGTTGTTCTCACTTCCAAACAGTTCAGCTACAGATCGTTTATTGGCACATTAACTGAAAAATACAGCTGTAATTCAGCTCTGCGGTTGATTTAGTCTATTGTACATGGAGTCTTTATATTAAATAATTCACATTTATCTACAGTATATCGATGCAGCCAGATGAAACAGGAAGGGGAAAACAGATTAACACTGATGAGACACATTCTGCCAGTTAATGGGTCACTCAGTGGGTCATTTCACAGGATTAAACAGGGTTTATGATGCGGATTATAGGAAACGTTCAGTGCTCTGTGGATGTTTGATCCTGCTCACCTGAGCTGTTGAAGTCAGGCACATCTGGGCCTGTGGCTGGTCTCAGACTGACGTGACCTGTCTGCGCAGGCCAGGCCATGACGTCTCGACAAAGGGTTGGAAGTTAATTCACTTTCATCACGGTCATTTTAGTAAGCTTCAATAGCAGAAAAGGGTTGAGCTCCAATTAAGGTCAATTATAGACTGGAAACACAGCAAATGGAGTGTAAGTACACACACACACACACACACACACACACACACACACACACACACACACACACGTCATATGGGTGATTTTCTGCTGAGGATTTTTATTTGTACCTGCAGTTTCAATCCAGATGACAGTGTGTTTGATATGACGGCACGTGGAATTGAGCTGCTTACAACACAGAAAATACGAATCCTGAATAAGGATCTTATTGAATCACACACACGCCTATTTCACCTTTCTTTTTTATAGGACTTGGTGTTCACGATCTTTGACTGTGCTGCGCTGGAGCGCTAACATGCTGGATGCTGAAATGGCGACATTAATATCTGCTCAAGGAGAGTGAAGAGACAAGAACACAGTCCTTCTATGTATTCTTCAAGCGTCTGCAATGATTGAAACACACAAGACTGATGTTAAGATTATATCTATGGTGACTATGGTTGTGTTACTAAAAAATGTACTTTAATCATCTGTTTTCTGACTGTAATGGGGTTTGTTATTACTACTAATTATCACATCTGTCCTATGGAATCTGACTGGAAACATTTCATATAATAAACTTTGTGCCTTTTCTATAGACCCTATTCTCATTTAATATGATGATGATCAGTAAACTTCAAGATCTTTGTCCTCCATAATCTCCTGGTGAAAATATTTTGGTAATTTCTACTAAAATATTTGATGTACTTGTTCCACCAATGATATATATTGCAGTGATTTGTCATGATAGGAAAAAGCACAGATGTTGCTAATAACATTCAAGATGGGTCCCAATAAGTCATGACAGTGTGACAGTGAGTCAGCATCCACAATGCCAGGACACTGAAACTGAAGCAGCTAAATGGAATTCAGCCATCATTCATTTCATTACTTGCACCTGTGCTTTCCCTATTGTGAAATGTCAAACTGTCTAATGGCATTTCTGGGTATTTCTGAACCATCATCACCCATCATTTATTGTTGGGTGAATGGATCAAAATTACATAAACTCAACAGGCACTTATGAGATTTTTAGAGGAAGAGAAAGCTTAATTGAGTTTGACAGCTTAGCCGTCATAGGAACTGTACAGAGTACACACACAATTACAATGGTGACATGTCATTAGTGTGAGGGGATTAGTAGAAACCTCTGTGGCCTTGTATGGACTCGCACAAGCTCGTCTCTTCACTGTAGGTTCTTTGGGGATCTACAGGAGTTGTAATGAAAGGCCTTTTTCACAATGTATTGAGAATGCAAAGTGACATTAGAGAACATTTAACAAAGCGATTGGTTTTGCATTAAGTTTGAACAACAAAGACATATGGAATGTAATGTACATATATATCTGCCTAATATGGATAAATATGAGATAAAAATCACCTCTCATTAAAGTATAAAATATCCTGAATCAGTAGAGCTGTTGTTGAAACACAACATGCCAAATTCTGCTTTCCGACTCAGTTAAACAGCTCAGTGCCGAACTGATGAGTAAGCGAAGCATGACATCACCCCACTGCCACCAATCTTTCTGTCCATAATTGCTAATTCAGCAGTTCATTGTTTGGCTAATCTTTCCATAGAATTCAGAGAGAAAATTGCTAATGCAAATGAGATAGTAAACGAAAGTCAATGAGTTTCATTCAGAAGTGCTTTATATATTCTGAAGGAAAATATTACCTGAAGTTCATTGACAAATATTTCAGATTTACCAGTGGTTACATCCTCCATAAATGGCAGTATTGCGTTAAGTCAAAGATCATTTTCTCAAAGCTCAAAGCTGGTTTCTATCTAAGAATCCCCCCGCGGTTCGTAACGCAATATGAGCACAACAAAACTCTCTTTACCTTCTCCTCATGTCCCTAATTCTGTAACTTTGGGTCTGCTGTTAAAACCCTGAAGTGTGTGAGAGTAACAAAAACTCACACAGAGCTTTTTACTATTCAAGATTCATGTTCAAATCCCTTTGTTGTGTTGTGGGTAACGATATCATACAGGATTTCCTCAGATGGTCAGCTTAAGGGCCAGAAGGTTATAGAAACATCAGACGTAAAATAACAATCAAAGGTCAAAGCAGCATAGAGCTCAACGTTTGACATTAACACACTAAAAGAAAGAGGATGAATCATACGCCCCATAATCATAGAGTTTCATTTAGTTCTCTAGGCTAGTTAATACTTTATTTAAACAGGAAACAAATGCAGGTAGTATAAAAGCATTAGACCAACAAACACAATTAACTGTCCATATATAGTTGTGGTCATATAGGGCTACATATGATTATTTCCAGAATTGATTCATCTGCTATTTTAGTGATTCATTGATTCAAATGCCAAGAACCATTTTCCCAGAGCCCAATGGGATGTCTTCAAATTAATTGTTTTGTCCGACAAAAAAGTCTAAAACCCAAACATACTCAATTTGAAATGACATGAAACCTGAAAGCAGCAAGTTATAACATCCGAGAGGTTGTTTGAAGAAGGTGTTTAGCATTTCTGCTTGATACATATCTGAAATGATTATTCATTCATCAAAATCATCTGTAGTTGCTCTATCTCACGTCGTTTTCCACACGCTCAACAGGTACAAGTTCACTGAGCTGAATCTGTCACTAGAGGGCGCTACAGCATTGCCTGTTCAGGTGAAGAGCAAATGAGAAGAGAAAAGACACCAAAGTAAGAACAGTGCAGGTAAATGATTTTAAAACTACTGATAAACTGAACTGTAATGAACTATCGCTCAAACTCCGAGTCTCATAAACAATATCATCAAACATTAGTGACGCAGCACGACGTTAAAGAACAGCAAGTTAGGGTCATTATAAATCACTTTATTCGTCAGGACTCGAACAGAAGTGCAGAAGTTCTGTTAATGGCACAGCTGTTTGAGCTGTGAGGCTCAGTCACAGGACACGCCCAGCACCAACCCGGACATGAAGTCCTTGTACCTCATCAGCGCAAAAGTGACGACGGCTTCTTCTTTCAAAGAAACTACATTTCCATGACGGCAGTGGGAGGGTTGTTGAGTAACAAGGTGGGGCGTTTTCGCCCAGTTTGAAGCAACGAGTTGCCCTGGCAGGCAGCAGGCAGGCGGCCACTCCATCGTGTTTCCAGCGGCAGGTGGTCACCGCGCGTCCAGCTCCAACCGCAGCTTGTGAATGGGATTATGACCGCAGAGCCTTCAGAGCGCCGGGCAGAGATGGACGGAGTAGAATAACTTCTTTGAAGTGGCTCAGATCTCTTTTTCTTTTTCTTTTCTCCAGGACGCGGAAAGTGAAGTTTGGTGAACTGGTAGAGAAGTGTCTTTTTGTTTTGTTTTTGACGGACTGCGCGTCTCTACGTGCGTAATGCTCGCTGCGTAGAGCATTTTCATACTTGTTATTTTGGTTTGGCTGAATCCTGTCGCATTGTAAATAATGGCATTCGCTAGATTCAGCAGAATACTCCGTCTGCCCACCATCGAAATCAAAAAGAAAGTCAAACAGTACGACCACGTCCGCCGGGACATCAATCCCAACGACATATGGGAAATTATCGGCGAACTGGGCGACGGCGCCTTTGGAAAGGTCTACAAGGTAAGTGTGATCTCAAAGACACGAGGCACCTGCACACTGACCACACTAATGTAGTAATGTGATGAGCTGCCCACCTGTTGTCAAGTACACTGACACTCTGTTGTGTTAGAAAAGCCTCTTAAACTGTTTACATCTTCCCTAAATCACTCTCATGTTCTCCCATAATGATTAGTGGTTTGTCAGTGCTACTCTATGATGAAATCCATCACAAACTACAGCTCCTACATCAATTTCCTTTTGTGTGATAGTGTTTCTATTGTGATGCACGTATCTCTTTCTCAGAATATAGCCAACAACAGAGGTGTGAACTATGTCCTGTCACCTGTGGATGCTTCACCATCCCAACATTGCTGAGATTATGACTAATACCTCAACTATGTGGTTGGTATTAGTCCCTGTGGCTTTGGGTATCACTGGCAAAGAGGACCAGTGGATGAAAGGTGGCACCTGTTTAGAAAAGAATCATCCTTTGTACTCATGTTAGTGGAAGATGGTTGACGTCCTCAGTTTGATTCCTTTTTACGAATGGGTTGTTAAAGTAACATTTCTCCTTCCTCATATTCGGCCGTTTTAAATCCTAATAGTTTTACTTGAGTACACTCACTTCTCTTGCGACTTTCTGCAAACATCTGCAGTACAGAAGGTTGAAGTGAAAGCACTCTTCATTAGTTCTGTCCGTCCCTCTCAAACCTCAGCAGCAGCACTACTTTTGGCTCAGAGGAGTTATTTAATCTGGACCTGTTAGCGGCTCAGTCCCCTCTGTGAAGCATGGCACAGGCGCTCTGTGTCTGCACTGCCCAGTGGAGCACAGTGAAAGTCTTTGACACATCAGGGGGGACCTCAGTGGAAGAAGTGATGCCTTACCAGAGGTCTGCGCCAAACAGAAAATGTAGTCTTTTTTTTTTTTTTAGAGGACTCCACCTTATTTAGATATTTTGTTTTTACTGGACAGTATGCATGCACTGGGGCAATGCAACAGGAGCACAGGCGCAGGAAGAGGAATTTCCAAAGTTCATCATACCAGCCTCACTGCTACCCCAAACCTTACCTTCATATTTACTGTCTCAGTGGAATGAAAGAAAATTTCTTCTGTAGCCACAGGTCCGAATTAAACTTCACGGAAGTTGTCCTATAATGTGTCTTGTGAGCAGAGCGAGCATGTGAGGCGTCCTGTGGACAGTCTTTTGAAGGCAGATAAAAACACAAGTGAAGCAACCGGTATACCGTGAAAACAAACAGTGCTTTCAGTCTGCTTCTAAGCAGCTGAGGGACTGACTGAACACGAGGGGCTTTAAGTTTGAAGACGCCTTTTTAAAAGTTAGTTTGTAAATACACAGGACTTAGTTGAATGTTACAGTGTGAAGGTATACACAATAATTGGCAAGCTTTCTGAATTATTATGTGTCCCCACTATGTTTTGCAACTCCTTTTATACAAATGTCAAGCCTCTTCTTTGGCCTCTGTTTCCTCTCCTTGAGTGGGTTGGAGGAGGACCGCTCCACACCTGCATTTGTCAGACGGAGGGGAGGGAGGCAGAGTGGGAGCAGATGATGGCCAAGAGAGGAAATCGTGGGACTTTTCATCAGGGGACAATTTCCTCTCACAGCTCCCGAACCTCAGAATAATCAGCTCGTCTGTGGGAGGGAAAGGCCTCAAGTGGGGAATCGCACATGTTTTCCGTTGTTAAAGTCTTTGATTGAGCAGGCGTGAGGGGAGGAGACTTGATATCTCTGTCACAAGTCAGCTGCTTATCCGTATAGGAGACGAACAAAAAGCTGGTTTTGGAGGTGTGACAGGCAGCAAAAGAGCAGTTCTGATTGTGTCTCCATAAAAAGATAAATTCTTGTCACTTGCACGTTGCTCAGGCAGCTACTTTTGTTTCCAACACCTGTCTTTGAGATTGAGCACAGACCTCTTTAATTGTACAGTGTTGGTAGAGAGTACAGAGTGCTCCTGTCAAACTGACTCTCTAAAAGGTTAATGTCACCACTGGAGAATAACAACTCGCTTTGTTGCACAAGGGGAGTCTTAAGGACAACTCGAACTGGGTGTGTGTGTGTTTATATCGCAGGAACACTGTGAAAGAAGGATCTCATAAAATGCAATATAATCCTCTGTTATCGAATGCGTTCTGCTGTATTTCTTGCCCTGTAGGTGCAACTGTGCTTTTCTGTTGCTGTTGATGGTCCACTGCAGATGAGGAGTCCAGGATCAATTTCATCAAGTTTATTTTTTCAAACTTTTTGTAAAATATTGCCTAGTTTTATCCCTTCAGACTTAAAAAAAAAATGAATGTAAAATTGCTCTTTGGTTAAACTGCTGGGTGTTTTTTTTTTCTTTTTTAAAAGAACTGTTGGTTTACTGCAAGATATGTTCACATCTTCTAGCAGGTTTATTTGCATGAAAGAGTGAAACAAATGAATATGGTTTAACATGTATGGTTTTTGATCTAGTTGTTGTTTTTTGAGAAGAATTCAGTTGAAAAGCTAATGTAATGCAATTGATGGTTGATCTTGTGTACACTTAATTAAAACTAAGCACCATAGCACATAATTTGACAAAATAAACAAAACCAAAATGCAGAGCATTATTTTTTTTAAATGCAGGTTCATGGGGAAAGAGCCACACAGAAGGAAACACATGTGCACAAACAAGCTGTTGTTGACATTCTCAGGTTTTGTGTGTCACGAGGTTACAGTATCACAGTCCACCAGCGTGGAGGTGTCATATAGGACTTAAAGGCAGTGTTTTCAACAAGGCATTGTTTTCAGTTTTTGGTTGATGTTTATGATTGGTTCAGCCCAGGACCACCTAGTTGTTGAAATGTAGCTTATCAACTTTTTAACTTAGCTAGAGGCTGCTGGAGTTTGTCTTCAAGTGAACATGAAAGAGACTGACAGCATTTCAGTGTTTAAGTGTGTGCGCTGCTAGTTTAAGATTGAAATTGCAGTTTGACTTAATTGCATTTATCATGTTCGACGCCCTTTTGGTGCATGTTGCAAGTCCTTGACATACTGCTCCAAAAGTTGCACCATGTTGAGCACACCACCAAAATAACTTAACACCACAATACTGTGGTGATACTTAAAAATCCCTCCAGACATCTCTGTTAAGTCTCCCTCATACTTAAAGTCATGACAGGAGAATGTCTCACTTCCTGTCCACCCAGTGATTCAAATGGTGTTTTCTTTGTTTTGTACGCACCCGTCTATGCATGCTTGCACTTGTTGGACAGAGCATGTACATGTGTGTGAAGTTGTGTAGCTGCAACTGAAGCGTGAAACAGAGGAGTTGAATGGTTCCCCTCACTAATTAATGGGCCACGTGCCGCTGAACACATTGCCCTGCTGCCGCTTGTGAAATGTTTCCATAGACACGCGCACGCTGTGAGGTTACGCTCCATCAAATTCCCACTGTGGGATGAAAACCACAGAGCATCCCTGTTGGTCGGTAATGAAAAAGACAGTGTGCTAAACCTGGATCTAAACCTTAAACAGTGGTAGAGAACTTGTTTGTGTCGTCAGCCACATACTGTATTGCACTACTCTTGATCAAGATGTGTTTAAATACAATTTCTGTTGATTCAGACACTTCGTGAACAACAATGTGACTTTCTGACGGTAGAAACAAGAGAAAGGCTTGTGGAAAAATCACTTAAAACATGATTAACCTCTTCAGTCAAGTGAAAGAGAAGCACACTGGGTGTCATCAGTGGAGGGGGAGGGGGCACAGGTTGCAACATCCCCTTTGCGAAGAAAACCCACAAGATTTTGTGTTCATTTAGAATATGGCACAAAGACGTATGTTGAAATGCCTTTGGTGAGACCATCGTCAGCGCTCCTGAAACTCTGGGTCTAATCTCAAAGACCAGCTGGGCCCACAGTGACTGATAAGAGCTCCGCTTGGGGGGGCGTAGGCTCAGCATGCTGGGACTCCTCTTCATCCTCGTGATGACATCACTACTGGCACTTACAGAAAGCAACTTCTGTGTTCATACATCCAATAGACTGCTGGCAGTTATGGGCCTGTGACAAGATGGAGGTCAAGGACGTTCATGAGGATTTATAATACTGATTTTTAGTCTTGTAGAGCCAGAGTCCATTCTCAGAAAACCTTCAAATCAATGCAAGAAGCAGCATAATGCACTTACAGTAGCCATATACTTGCTCTCAGAGACTTGTATATATGTAAGGTTTTTGTTGTCTTGACGTTTTTGTTTTACTTTTCTTTCTTGGATTTCTTCTCCTTTTTCAATTTAACATTGAAGCACAACTGTGCCATTCCCTGAAGTTACTTCAGTTCTAGATAGTCTTTCATCTTGCAATACCTGCCTGAGCTTAGTTTTAGCAGCACGCTCTAACCACAAGTGTGTAAAGCCTCCAATCTGTTCTTACTTGTATTGTGTGCCGTAAGCTGCAGTCAGGAAGTGTATCTCATCTGTCATGACATTCATGCTTTTGAAATATTACATTACAAGGCCTTGCACGAGTATGATTGAAGAAAGTAGAGTAAGTGTGGGTTGTTTTCTTTCAAGGCTCTCTGTGGCATATCATGATTTCCTGCCTCACTGACCTGCTTGTCCTTGTGACTTTATTTACTTCAAGGTTTTGAATGTGGGACATTTTGCAATGTTGATCAAAACTTTCACATCCTGAAAAGACTCATTGCCCCAACTTAGGGTGTTGAACTTCGCTCTGTTAAGTGCTCTACGCCCAGTACATAAATTCATGCTTTCATGCAGTCAGAGGGTTATGTAAGGGAGGAAGAGTCTTGTGCTGAGTTGATAGAAGAAAATATGCCAAACAACTGGATCTTCACTCTCTGCAGTTGCATTCAGCTGTTAGAGTTTTAAGAAAAGCAAACAGATACATGCATGACTTTGTCTTTGTCTCTTTTTAAGTTTGGGGTTAGCCATAAGATCAGGTGTGAGGTTCACATTTCTACTGAAATCTCTAGAGGAAAAGTAAGTCGCAGCCTTGAAACAGCGTTTCAGGAGGAATAGGTTTTAAGATCAGGTAATCAAGATCATTCTCTCTCTTAAAACAACTCTTTAGTTTGGTAACACTGACAAATACAGCCCTAACCCTCAAAAACAGATCACTGATCAGGCCTGTGCAAGAATAGAAGTGATAGTGACGGCACAGTCAAAACAAGTTCAAATCTATTTTTCTCACAACAGCCCAATATGGCATTCTGGTTGCTCTTTATCTGAAAAAAAAAAAAAAGGTTTTGTCAGTCACTCAGGAGATTATCACACCCATGTGCATGCTTTTGCTGCCTTGTGTCGAGGTTTACCTCTTTTTTTGTTTTCACTTTGGCTGCTTTTTATCATCAATTTTGCACTGTAACATTTGTATTTCTAGAAACAATCAAAAAGGAGTGGTATATCTCGTAAAGTAATTTGAGACATAAACACATAAAAGTAAATGGGATGGTGTAGAAGAACGTGCTCATCTTCTTCTGATTATCAAGTGCTGTTTGGAGAAGGTAGGGCAGCTAGTACATCGCCTGAGAGTCCACAGTATGCCACAAAATAAACTTTTTTACATAGTTTGGCTGTAAAACAAATCAGAAGCATACAAGTCGCTGTTTAACATGCGTTGTGCACCTTGTTCATCTGAATGAGAGATCATCACTTCCACAGGCGTCTGCTGTCAGAGGTGAGGTTTTATTAGCTGCCGTCCTGATGTAGTAGCTGAGAACCACATTCCTGTTCACAGACACATGCGGAGAGCCTTCAGAGGAGGGGCGGCTTACAGGTTTATGATGGGGCAAAGGTCTAACACACACACACACACACACACACACACACACACACACACACACACACACACACACACACACACACACACACACATTCCCTTGAAGGGAGCTGTGTGTGTGTGTGTGTGTGTGTGTGTGTGTGTGTGTGTATAGAGACTACAACACAGAATTCAAGCAAAAATACACGTCAGCATGTGGTACGTTCATTCAACCCTGGAGGTGACTGACCCCAGGGAAAGTTCTCTGTGTTGTTGGTTACAGGAGGGCATCTGGTGCATTGACACTATGATTAATTATTACTCCTCATTCGTTTCAGCCTACAGTTTAAATGGACAAAGACTCCTTGTGTTAAAAAAGTTAAAATATATATATATATATATATATATATATATATATATATGTAAATATTAAGAAGCTGAAGATAGAAGGTAAAACTTTATTTTTTCAGGTTATTTTTAGGCTCGAAGTCTTAACTGTGATCCAGCGCTGTGTTTTTAAGCCAACACACCCACAGTAATCATTAATACCTGCGTCAATACAGACAATATTAAACATTATTATTCCCCGCTTGATTCATTTCAAAGAGAGTGTCTGAATACTAAATGATACACACACACAAGACTGGGAGCTTGTGCTTTTATGTGTGTGTGTTTACTTAGTCTACCAGTGCATACAGTACAGTATGTTTGTATACCAACACATGAGTCAGTAACATCTGCTTTTACAGCTTTGCCTTTTCTAAAGCTTTCCTTCGAGCAGCAGCCGGTGTGCCTCTCGGTCGTGGACTGTGGCCTTCAGACAGACTGAGTGAAAACAGATGGATAAATATATGCGACAGATGGGGAGAGATGTACAGGCAGGGATGACGGACACATTTGGTGAGGGAGACAATAGATGAACAGTGTGGCCGGACAATGACTGATGAGGCAGGAGGGCCTAGAGGTGTACTGTACATTATGCTACAGTAAGAGGATTAAAAACAGGGAAAACGTGATGTAAGATGTTAAAAACGTTACATACTAAAAACAGATAAACTGATGGATGATTGATAGAAAAGTAGCATGAACATGGGAAACATGTAGGTTCTGGGTACAAATCTCCTTTTGTTCCCTTAACTTTTCCATCCAAATTGCAGTGAAATGAACAGTGCAAACTATTGACTGCTATTGTTATTTTGGTACAATCAATTGTGAGAGTTTGTGTTTAGAGTAGGGAGGAGCACTTTTCAGTCCCTACTTTAGAACTTGCATGTGGTCTAATAAGATATCATGTGGAGTTATTTACTAAAGCCAAATTAGAAATGAAACTTGTGCAGATAATTGAAATGTGAAATGTCACATTTTTTAAGGAATTTGTTCAAACCGCAGAAGGGTGCGAGTGTGTCTGTTCTGCTGCCAGGTTAGGTCCTCTAGGTAATCCTTTCGCACTTAACCTGCATGAAAGCCAAGTCACTAAAGAACAAGAAAAAAACGGCCAGGCAGAGATCTAGTGAGACGAGCTGCGACACCAAGTCCTTCTGATCTCCATGGAAACCAGACCCAAACAAAGCCAAAGACTGTTGTTGTGCTCTGGAGGAGAGTTGGAGAGAGTGAAGAGTCAGTGGGTCAGAAGCAGTGAAGCGCTGTTTTCTCCTGGGACGGCTACAGCAGCTACAGTATGTAGTTGACTCTGCCTCTTCAGCCCTGTGGTTGTGAACTGTTATTATGTAATAATTTACAGTGTTTTCTCTCTTGACATCTGGCATCTCTGTGTGCTCTTTCCTTTTGTTTTCTTGTCGCCTTATTTTATCACATGGAAACAAATTGTGAATGATGTAGGAGCCTCCTGGGCCGACTGGTAACAACTTGTTTCATCCTTCTAAAGCTGGAGTTATGCTTCTCTGGGCTGCATGTAGGCGGTTCACAGAAAAGTTTAAGCATATCTCCGGAGAAGTATAAATCCTGCTATACTCAGACGGGTTGTGTGACAGTAATAATTGTTAATAATGTGAAATTGTTGCTTTAAATTACAGCTTCGTATGTTGTTGTATTAGATATCGTATTTGATTTAATAAAACTTTCAATTGTGCTACTCCTATAAGCGCTGAAAGATGGTGTAAAGATGCATCATCAATTCCAGGTTTCAAAGTCGTAAGAGAAAGCTTATATACTTGCTTTTAACTATGCATTTGCGAATCCACTGTTCTTATGGACCTTTAGTTGTGCATTAATGAATTCCACATATCTGCAAGATTCAATAAGTGCGTGAACAGTGGTGATGATATGTCAGGATGTGACGTGAGGTCGGCAGCAGGCCTTAAACAAACAACAACAATGGCAGAACGTGTTGATTGTAAATTCACCTTGTAAATTCAAATGTCACAAGTAAAGACATCAGTCAATCGGATAGGAACTAGTTTGACAGCAGAGGCTGCTGCTGCTCTCTTTGAAGGTTAAGATAAGTTAAGAGTTAAGAAGGATGCAATTATTTCTTAATTTCATGTGTACACAACAAAACATCCACAAACATCTACACACACTTGTGCATTGATGTCACGCCACCTTGTAGGAAGTTAGGGTCCCATGTGAGACACAATGAGACGTTTCTGTGTAATTTCCTCTCTGTGCAGTGTATACAGTTGGTAAGGTGCACACGTAAACAAACACGCATGTTTGCATACTATACTTGAGGACCCTCATTGACGTAATACATTCCAAGCAGCACACAGAAAGGCACCACATAAATGCATGAGGCTCTCTGCTCTCAGTCTACCTTCTTTGTCCACTCCCCCAGCCATCTGAAGGCCAGAGGCGCATTCCTCAGCCTTGTTCCCACTGAGATGTGAAGGTGTGTGTGTGTGCCCTTGTGAAGCTGGGTCAAGGGGTTGGCTATTGAAAAGTGAAGACTACACAACAGAGAAGAAACACATTAATGAGCTTCGGACTTGCTCCGCCTTGTTATGTGTTTATGTTTGTGCACATGTTAATGCTGCTGGTTTGAGCATGACAAAAAGTTGCTCACATCTGTTCACTCATTCACATACTCAAAACACGTAGACCTCTTTTTGATGTGGTGGCAGACATTCATATCTCTGTGTTGTCTGTGAGACCGGTGTTCCACTGGAAAATATGGTGACATAAGCCCTCAGATGCAACATTACAGTACTCCTACTTGTTCAGATATAAGTCAGTCATCATTCTATGGGTCTGTAAATCTGACACATGAAGAGAGGAGGAATTGATGAGGGGAATATTTGTTTAGTGGTTACAGTTCTGGGACAGTATTTAATCTACTGTAGCTAGTGTTGTTACGAGAAAATAAACTACAGTTACTGCTTACGCAATACTGCTGCTTCCACCAAATGTGTGTTGCAAGCTTGTTCAGATAGATATAGTCAAAGGGGAACTTTTACACATTTAAGTCGTATGTGGAAAAGTTGTATAAAGCCTGTTGTGGCCCCAGATAAATGGCCTCAAGTGATGTCACTTGAGTCAGCGTCAGTTGGGGCTGAAGTCTAAAAGTCTGCAAATGAGAAGTATCTGGGGGCATATCTGAAACCATGTCTTGCCAACAAACATAGGTGTATATACAGTACAAGTAGGGCTGTAGCTGCTTCCACTGGAAATCAGACCCCCAGACAGTGAATCTGTGGAGGCTGACTGTGTTTGTGCAGGAGGGGGGGGGCGAATAGCAGAGAGCCGAGATGTTAGCGGAGGAGTGAAAGTGTCTGGTGTCTCTGTGTTTACTGTCGAGGCTTGTTAACTAACAGACTGATGGTTTGATGGCAGGAGGAGACGTCCTGTTGACTCACGCTGTGGGTTACCGTGATGGGGGCAGTTCGGCTTCTCTGGAGCTCTGTTTGTCAAACACACACACACACACACACACAGACACACACACACACACACACACACACACACACACACACACACACACACACACACACACACACACACACATAGTCATGGCGAGATGAGCTACAGTGAGTGTGTTTTGCTGCGAGCCTGTTCTGTTTATTCAGATGTTTTCCCACAGCCCCTGTAAAGCGTGGAGGCATCAGACCCCACCAGGCTGTTTAGTCTGTCTTGTTGCTGCAGGTCACTGGGTGGACACGTGCACACGTACATGCACACAATCTTAAATCGTCCGTTCCTCACCACGTTCCACAACCTGCTGCATTATCCTCCAAGTGTTTCTAGCTTTTCTTCAGACCATTCGTATGATCCGACAGTGTTGGAGGTTCTCAACAATGGTGCAGCTCAGATCACCACCATTTAACTCTGTTATCGACTCTATTTTAAGTCTTGGCTCGTCTCTGGTCGCGCTCTTGCAATTACGGCGCAGAACGTGTGGTTTCTGTCCGCAGGCGCACATTAATGTCGTGTTTACCCACAAAATCCCATCAGTCAGCATTCGCGACATTCTGTCCCTTACACAAGGATGAACATTGTGTGTTTGGCACTTCGTGCCTCACTCTTGAGTCACCCTATGGTTTGGGTGTTTTTTGATGCTTTCCAGAAAGGCACTGAACAATCTACTGATGGTTACGTTTGCTTCCCTTTATTACTCAGAAACACTAGGAATTCTGTGTCTATGTGTGTGTCTTAGTTTAGCCATACTGACACTTGATGGTTTTTGTGGTTCCTCCTTTTCCCCCAGTTGCTCAGGGAGGGTGTGGAGTTTCCTTTCCTGTGTTTCTAAATGTTAGTTAGTCAACATTTTAATTGCTGTCTTGCGTATCTTGACGATCCGGATTCCCTTCTGCTTGAACTGGGTTAGAAGAGTCCAGCTGGCAGAGTGATAGGCACATCCAAGAAGCACAAAAAACGAATCTTTGAGGCAAACTGATGATATCAATCTACATACAGACATCCAATGAAGATTTTACCAGTTTGATTTTGATATTTTCCACCTTTTTAGTTCGGCATATAACAAAGAAAATGACAGAAATGTTGTCACACAGCCACATCATGTATCTCCCCTGTTATTAATGTTTTCTGTGGAAGTTTGGGTGATACAAAATCCTCTCTTTGGAGAAGTGAAACTCTGGAGTTCATAGGATTAGTTACACTGAAAGAAATGTCCTTTATTTGCTTTTGCTGAGGAAGAGTTTTAGCCTACAAGAGAGGAAGTAAAATGCAGGAATCCATGAAAAACAGTTGGATGTTGGATTTAATGTTGTTCTATTTCTCTGTCCGTCAGGCCAGGAACAAGGAGACGGGAGCTCTGGCTGCGGCCAAACAGATCGAGACGAAAAGTGAGGACGAGCTGGAGGACTACATCGTCGAGATCGACATCCTGGCTAAATGTGACCACCGCTACATTGTCAAGCTGCTTGATGCATTTTACCATGACAACAAACTGTGGGTAGGTAACACGGACATCTGGTTAAGACAACCAGCTTCAAGGGCAAACCACAGACTTGTCAACCCTTCTCTCTTTCTGTTTCATCTTTCCTTTACTGAACAAGCCCGCCATGAAAATATTAAACGGCCATATCACTGTGTTTGCACATGTTTAGCACTTAAACTGAACAAACAAAAAAAGACATAAACACCAAATTGATTGACTGAAATAAGAAGAAATTGTACTCACATAGTTTATTTAAATGAGCAGACTGTATGCTGCTGCATGGGGCTGCTGTTGTATATGACTGGTATTAAAGGGACCTCTGCTGTCTACACTGTTACCTTCCTCGCAAGATGTATTGCTTTCACTGTGTTGAGGAGTTTTCTTTGCAACCTTTCCAAACAGAGCCACAACACACAAACCTGAGCGATCAGCGGGGAAGTGGAAAAACACACCTTTTTAACCATGTATGTTGGCAGGCTCATGGGATGTTTCATTTCAATCTGTGACTCCCTTGTTGTTTGATTGCAACAATATCTCATCTAGAGTAAAGATATCCTACATATAAATGCTCTGTTGAAAAATAAAGATAAGAAAAGTGGAATGGGGATGACACAAGACCCCCAGGGTGACATAATGCATCAGAAATGACCTATTCCTCACCCTGATGTTACTGCAAGAACGAGGATCAATTTCAGTTCAGTGTTTTCTGCTCTCGAGTTATTTTCCCTCTCCACACTCGCTCACTGGGTCATGTGTAAACTTTTCGACTCCCTCTATAATCTCCCGCTCTATCTGGCCAAGAAAAATAATAGTGACCTCATGCTGGGGCACGACCTTGAATATCTGAGGAATTACAAGGCAGCGTTAAGACTAAAGATAGTTGTGTTACTCGACTTGTGACGTTACTATAAACATGATTTAAGAGTTTAGATTTAGTGTGTGTGTTTTCATACAGGAATGTATTTAAGAGTGAGTGAATTAATTCACTGAACATTGAATTGACTGCTCTTTTGTTTTCCGGTGTTCTTTCTGTCTTCAGTTATCAAAACAATAATAATTGTTAACTGTGGTAACGGCAAGTTCAGTTTAATACTGCAGCAAACACTTGTGGAGCAGCTACTTTGTCAGAAATGTCAGTAACAGAAGAGCCACTGGTGCATCTGCTTACGGCTCAGCCAAACAAACTCGCATTGTTGTAATAAAGAAGTCAGTCAATAACAATTGCAACCGCCTAGTAGTCTTCCACACAACAGCAGGGCACATTAAAGTTACCTTCCTGAGAAGTGGAGGCATCTAACAGCTCCCTGTGGCTGCTCCTTCTTCTCCCAGCATATATGAAAAGGGATCTGCTGATGTAAAACGCCAAAGATGACCTTGTATTGCGTTTTGTATGATTCCAAAATGCAAATCATGTTTCACCAGTTGAACGCTTTTAATGTGAAGTAGTGGCAGTAGGATGTTCAGTGTGCATTAGTTGTAACTTAATGTCAAGACAGTGAAGCTTTTATCAATTACATAAAGATACGCTGGACTACGTGCATGTATTGTTTTCCTTGTGTTTAGCTAAGGAATCTGAATCCTGCTTAGCAATGGCGGACTCCGCCACTACCAATAAATCTACTATATAGAGAGATAATTACTGAATGCAAATACATTAGATGTCTATTGTAGAAAAAAATGACTACCATAAATAATATCAAAAATGGGGTTTGATTTAATGAAAATGTTTAGCATTATAACTTTAACACACACACACACACACACACACACACACACACACACACACACACACACACACACACACACACACACACACACAGCTATGCCACAGCCATGCCACAGCCCCAGAGCAGAGCTAGTCATGGTTGTATTGGCCATAGCTGGAATTCCTGAGTGTGGAAGGTGAACGTCCCCCATCAGTCAAAGCTGAACTGTGAGACTGTGTTAGTTTGTGCTGATAAGTCACATGTGCAAACATCCCTTCTTGCAGCGTTCAAACCACATGCTTCCTGTGTGTGTGTGTGTGTGTGTGTGTGTGTGTGTGTCTGTGTGTGGTGTTAGTGTCAGCTTTTGCTTTTACTTTTACTATCTCATTTCCAAGCTGTGTTAAGGTACTAATGTATTCTCTTATTTTAGATTTTACACACATTTTCTGTCAATCTCTTAATAATCTGTTATTCAGCCTGTATTTTAAGAGCAAACATACTTTTCTAAGTTTGTATAGAAACTCGCAGCCAAAATTGACATATGAGCATCTGACCGGCAGTAGAATAATTATATACAACATGACAAAGTGAACAAGCTCTGCACCTCATTGCTGTGAGTGTGTGTTTGTCTGCCTCAGGATCTCAACAATTAGCCCAGTGGTTGGCGGTCAGGCCTCAGTAACCTCCGGTTGGGTGGACTGGGCAGGGGTGAGATGATGCATTCCAGCGCCGACCCACCCGTTCTGCTTTCTACTGAGTAAGCGAGGGATAGAGAAAGAAAGAAAGAAAGAGAGAGAGAGACAGTGAGAGAAGGGCTGTTTGTTCCCTTTCAGTAACAATCTGGTCTTGAGGCTAGCAGGCCAGCCAGGCCTGCAGCGTGAGAAAAAGAGGGCCTTTAGCATGGGGACGGGACTGCTGACATCAGCACACTGTGAAGAACGAACAGAGAAGGAGACAGAAAGGGAGGAGGGAGCAGACACATCATTTAGAAGCATAGTTAAGCCTGCCTGTTTTTGAAGGGTTAGTTCAAATGACAAAAAAAAACACTTGCCTCCTGTGATATCAGTTTTGTTAAAATACTGTAAGAATCCATAGGGACTATTTCTCCAGTGGAAAGTAGTTGAAATAAAAACTCTAGATTGTCCAGAGTAATGGGGACACTGTTTCTAGGAGAAGATTTTGTTTATCAACCTTTTTAAATGTAAATTTTCCATACCTTGAGCATCACAAACAAAATTCCATGTTTTTTCTTTTTGTAATTTTGGGGCACAGTAAGGGCCTTTTTATCAATCGCTGCCAGTGTACAGCAGCATCAGTGGAACTTGTTTCCTTCTGCACGTCTCCTCAAACCACAAAGATGTTGTGGTTTAACCCATTAAATGCACTGTGATCTTACAGTGGAGACAACAGGTTAGTGTTGTGTGTCCAGACTTTCAAGAGCCCTTAGTTTGACTGAGAAGGAAGAGACGATTGGGCTCTCACTGTAAAGTAAAGTTGCTTGGTTTTTGTTTTAGACACAGCAAGACGAGGACAATATTTTTAAATTGTCGGGTTGTTATATATTTGACATTATTTGCATACAGTGTGGTCTATATAATGGCACCGGCTGTGGTTTCTAGGAGATTTTTGATGACTCTGGAAGGCCAATCGATATAAGTCAGTATGTTGGCACCACCTTACGTACACAGATCACTGAAGCATTAGTCATGTTCATAGAGTGACAAAGTGTAACAGTGTATCAGTGTGATTCAGGTTTTAAATGGTCGTGTTTCTGTCTTTATTTGGTATTGCAGTTTCTAACCAGGTCTTTGTTGGCAAATAGCCTTTTTACATTTTTCAGACTTTGAAGAAAATGAGGTTGGAAATCACTGTGAAAGTACAGAGCTGTGAATCGCAGGAACACTGCAATGTCAGTGACTCCTGCTCCATTGAAAGCTTTTTGGATTCAGTCATAGACTGTGTCCAATTTGGTTCAGCTTGACTCAAAAGAAAGAAAGAGGCACTCAAAAAAAACATTATTTATTGTAAGACATTGCACAACACCACCTTTGCTTAGTCTAGTGACTCTATTGAGAGTAAAACATCAACACACATCACTACAATTAGTAGATATATAGTTTTATTACCTCCCATTAAAACTGAAATGCTGGCTGTGTGTGTGTGTCTATATGAGATGGAGAAAGCTTGTGTGTTCAGCCCATAGCGGGTATGCTATGCATGTAGCTTGACCAGTCTGGGCACATTCTTCACCGCAGCACAACATGTCACCCAGATTTCCGTCAGGCAGGGTGAGCAGAACTGGCTGCAGGGACACTGACGGAAACACAAACCAGTTGCTTCTGACACGGTTAGCATCAGCTGTCAAGCTGTTTAGGTTGGGCAGTACAGTGTGTGACTATTGAAGAGCCGTTCATTTAATTTAGGGGGTTGGTTTTTAAACAGGAGAGAAATAAGTGGTTTGTACTCTAATGTGTAATAAACCTCCCTCTGTAGTGTTAATGAAATACATAAACCGGATGTGCTTTCAAACTAGAATATACTTTTATCAGCATATACTCGACACTGCAGGGAGATACAGTTGAAAACGCATTTTAATTTCACCTTATGATGTGTCACAAACTGCCCTTTTCTGGGTTTTTGAGTGTTATTAATTTGCAACTGAGAATGTATTTTTTTTATATCTGTAACTTTGGTTGTTGCTCATTTAGACACCAATATTCAATGTTACAGACAAAAAATAGTTTTCAGGTGCTTTAATAGAACTTAAATCATGTCTTTGTCTTAAGAAACAGACATCAAACACTGAGGGCAGATGTTTGTGATACAGTAAGGAGATATAAAAGTTTGAAGCAGTAACACACAGGCCAGACTGTCTTTCTGCTGTCTGTTGTTTAAGATAAGATGTGATACTGTACGAAGTGAGACATCCTTGATAACATCTGACAAAACTCAAACTAATGGGATTTGTCAATCCAAACTTCACAAAAGAACATTGTTTCACCTGGAGCTGCATGCCAAGGTTGACATTCCTCATCTTCCACAAAGTGCGTGTGTCTTCATCCGAGGCATGCGTAGTTTCTCGCATTCATCTGTTGCTGGTGTGTTTGCACCTTTTGTACTTGTGATTTTCCTTATTGGCTTTGTCTGAACTGAAACTCCACACCCCTCCAGCGCCAGGCTGATTCTTTGACAGTGTTGTCATAGCAAGCGGGACTCCATGATTAAATAAGAATGACAGCACGCGGCAGGTATGCTGAACACCACCTAGGGTTGATCTTTGACCATTTGGGAAAAAGATCATCAGCTATTAAGCATGTGTGTGTCAGACAATGTAATGGACACACAGTTTTCTGAATACAACTCAATTGCTCTGCACAGGATTGTTATAAAATCCTATGATGTCTTTTATATTCTTTGAACTACATGAATGAAACATTTAGAGGTTTTTCTGTCTGTGTGTGTGTCTGTGTGTGTGTGTGTGTGTGTGAGAAAGAGGCTGACTATGTAAGGAGAGGAAATGAAAGGTGATTGTTGGACGTTGCTTTTGGCCAACAAGACACCATTTAGGGACAGCGTTCTCAGACTCATTTTTTTCTCCCCTGTCTCTCTCTCTCTCTCTCTCTCTCTCTCTCTCTCTCTCTCTCTCTCTCTCTCTCTCTCTCTCTGTCTCTGTTTTTACTTCGTTGCTGAACTGGTATTATATATTTGGCAGTGTGTCCCAGGAAGTGTGTGTATTGTTACAGCCTGACAGTTTATCACACACTTCAGTCTGAATCCAGCTGTCCACTTTACAAAGTGTGTGTACTTTCACCACAGATGTCAGAGAGTGTTTGACTGATGTAGAGTAGGGGGAGCTCTCCAGGTAGTGATTTCGTAACACTAACAGTCAACAGTGCAGGCAGCAAATACAGACAGAGATAGCTTCATTAAATACCATGAAGGAATTGATCCATTTGTAAAAACTCACCTTGTGTATGTTATTAATAAACTTAGGCTCATATTACTGCCTCACTTCATTTAAGGCTTTCCTGAATTACTCTCAAGTTCAAGTGCCAAACCTTTAGGATCAGTGCTGAATGTTTCTGGTGCGAGAATCCAATACAGCGCATTACTGGTATTTTAAAACCGTAAGGATTTGAATGCTAGTGACACATATTTGAATAGTACAAGGAAAAAGAGAGATTCCTGTGTGATAAACGCTAGATGTGCATGTGCTGCTGATGAAAAGTGATCTGCTCTTCCTGTTGCTAGATATAAATCCCTGACAAAGGGAGATCACAGCTGTCAACTGTATGTTTATACTGTATATTCATAAAGCTGGGTCAAGTTTAACCTCACCCCTTCTCCCCTCCCCTTCATTCCTTCAGATCATGATCGAGTTCTGCCCCGGAGGTGCTGTGGATGCCACAATGCTCGGTAGGCCTCTCTCTCTCTCTCTCTCTCTGTCTCTCTCTTTTTGTTCCACCTTCCTCCCTGACACGAGAGTCATGTTCCACACCCGCGGCAGTGCTGTGACTACACCTGTCCCTTCAGCGTTGACTTTAAGGGAGTCTAGAGACATGATAAAAGGTTGAAGATGTGCTGTCAAGCTGTGCCGTTGTTTTAAAAGCTCCAGTCCGTACACTGAAGGATCGCGGCATGTTTATTTTCCATAGGGAGAAATCTAGAAAACCAGCATTTATCACATTACTGCTGATTTGCTCCGAACATGATCATGTCCTGCAACTTCTTTAGTCCGGCCTTGAATGCTCCAGAAAGCAGTCAGACATAGTGGAGTCCTCCGGTGTGGGAAACCCCCCTGGTCTGTTTTTACTGGGTAATCCACATCCTCATAACTGTCTGTACCCCCACTGCAGCTAACCAAACACTGACACGGTAGAATAAAGTCTGCAGGGCAGGACTATAGCTTGGATGTGTGAAGGCTTTTCTGCTCTGGGATTACTTATCCAGCAACACTAGCTCAGCGAGTCCATTGATATCATCACAGGTTTACCTTTTTCTATTTTCTCGCGGAGTTCACGCACTCGATCATGATTGTATGTACGCTGAGTATGGAATGTGCAAGGTGTGCATGAACCCTCTCAGCTACTTTTCTTCCATTCTGCTCTCGTTGTCATCCCCCTACCCCCTATTTCACCTCTCCATCTCCTGTCTCCTGCCCTTATCAGAGTTGGATCGTGGGCTGACGGAGCCGCAGATTAAGGTGGTTTGTCGCCAGATGCTGGAAGCTCTGGTCTACCTCCACAGCATGAAGATCATCCACAGAGACCTGAAGGCCGGCAACATCCTCCTCATGCTGGATGGGGACATCAAACTGGGTGAGGGTTTAGATGTTTATACTTTTGAATATTGCTGGTTTTAGGTGCTTGTTGTGCTTGGACAGGATTTAATTCTTTCAGTTTACTCATTGTGTAGGTATCATGGTGTCCAAGTGCCATTTTGTCCCTGCAAGTAGGTGTACAATACAATATGTTCTGATTCAGACAGACATTCCTTTGTCCAAGTTTCTGACAAAAGATAAAGTGATGTTAAAACCCAAAGGCATTGCAATTTCACCATAAATAAAGAAGTGCACACACACACACACAGTTAGAGGCCCTGTACCCCTCCCGTGGCGCTGCAGGAGGATCATAAGTGAGCGTTGTGTGGGGAAAAACTGCATTCTCAGAAGTTTTGCATATTTTAATTTAGTGGCTTTTTGAAGAGTTCTCCACATTCTTCACATTGCACAGCTGATGTTGTGGATCCAGCCCAGTCGCCGGTATGTTTTGGATTAAAGCATAGTTTTCCAGAAAAGGGAAAATGGTGTCTTTATATGCTTTGTCAGTGTCAGCTAAGAAAGTGCTGCTTTTTTTTCTAAATGTCTGCCTTGGACATAAAACTTTAAACAAAAACAAAAATATCTCCTTTGCATGTATGATGTTCTGCTTCCTTTACTCTCTTTGGCTCATTTTGCACTCATTTGTTGGTCATGACCAACAAACCAAAAACACTAGAGAGTAACCATAAGCTGCATAGAGCTTCATATTCGGGTGCTGATTCTTAGTGGAACTGGCTGCACATTAGTTTGGTTTAATTTGGTTCCAAATTCTCTTTTTTTTTATTTCAAATGACTCATTTTATCAGCCACTGTCACTCAACTGGACTTGTAATTCCTTTTCCACTGCCTTACATTCTTCCCTAAGACACCACAATTAGATATAATCTCTGGGAGTTGCCTCTTTAACCTCATCAGTCATGACACTGACTCATTTACAGTCTCCAGACTTATCTAACTACTTCAGAGAATTCAGAGAACGCAGCTGTCTTTTAATTAACTGTCTTTGAGGTCAGCCAAATGCATTATATCCACCTATGCAACATGTCAGTGAACATTATGTTCTTCCATGTAGCTCAGCTTGTTGTAAACTTTTAGCTAATGTTTATAAAACTCTGTAGCGACTGTTGATCTCTTGGTGTGTTTGTAACAAATGAGCAACATGCATGTCTAGGAAAAATGTGTGTCCATCATGGACCTTGTTCCTGCTGCTTTACCAAAGTAATGATCAATAACAAATGCAAAATCAGTATAGAACAGGCAATAACAAAGTGTTGTTCAAATGATTTAAGATCAGAACACTGAATCCCAGTCATGAGTATTAATTCTATTTTTGGAGTTTGTTGGGATTCCCCACCGAAAAACCTTTTATTGAGCACTAAGTTAGTTCCTGGTGGTGTTGTGCGTGTTAGGGTAGAAATATTTGTGAACAATTATGATGCTTTTTGAAAAGCACTCCCCTTGGTGATTATTCAAGGGAACCTGATGTAGAAACCCAGTGATACAGCAGAGGTGAGGGGAAGGAGCAGCTTTGCTAGAATGCACTGTATGTACAGTATTGTAGTGTATTTGACCTCTGGGTCAACACTGCTAACCCCTATTGGTACGATTTTACCAGACTATGTTACCATCCTTCGGGATATTGATGTGCAAACTTATTCGACGTACAATAAAAGCAGCCATGCTGTTTATTGTCTTTGTAGAAAGTAAAAATCCTTTAAAGTTTAGACTGCAACAGTCCAAATGATATGTTTGACTGGGAAGTCAAAGATGTTTGAATTGTAGTCTGCAAAAACCAAGACGGTCACTTAAGTCCCCGTAATAGAACATGCCAGTTTATAATTGAAGCAGTCAGCCTGCTGCCTTGTGAGTAAAATCCTGGGCATGCCACACGTAATATTCCCACTCGCAGAGAAAAACGTGCTCAGCCAAAGTGAAAACAGCACCCCTGTAATCTGAGGGTCATGCCGAGGAATGGGGGCAGTTTGTTTGGGAAACAGGACTGCTGTAAATTCTGGCTTTGTGTCTCTGCCCATCACATGTCATGACAGCTTTACAAGCTACTACAAAGGGGAAAAATTATGAAAGATTTTTGAACTGGCTTCACTCCCTCTCTAACTGAGAAATGCTTCTTTTTTTCAACTATCTCACGTCATGTTTTTGTCTTTTTTTCTCTCTTCATTCTTGTAGCCGATTTTGGCGTGTCTGCAAAAAACACCAAAACCTTACAAAGAAGAGATTCTTTCATTGGAACGCCGTACTGGTGAGTAAGACTTGACTCTGCATCAGAGCGCCATCAAGGGAAACAGCTATGCATGAGCTGGATGAAAGCTTTTCTTCTTTCCAGGTGGGAGTGGGTGTTTTGCTTAATACAGTGAATTAAATGCCTTGGAAATCAAGGTATTTCTTCACATTGACATTGATATACTAATACAAACCTGAGCTATTAAAAGAAGAGATTACGCGAACACAAATATCAACTATAGACATATCAATCTTCCCTACATGAGCTATATAAGCGGGGGATTATTGCTTGTTGAGAACGTATTTCCTGCTACCCACAACTCTTCCATAATACTTAAAAGGCACGATGTTGTGTATACACACTCTCAACCCAATACCTCAACTCAAGTGCTTTAAACCTCCATTGTTGTCACAACAGTGTGGTTCTCTCCTCTATACCTGAACAAATTGGAAAAGGTTCCCTTTGAAGCCTCCACAGTGAACCTTGTTCCATACTGTTATCCCCTCTGTGAATATGGCTGGAGCCAGTTATCCATTGACCAGAACAGCTTATCATCCATCAGGAATACCCTCCCAGCTCAAGAAACATGCCCTCATGTTGCACAACACTGAGGAGTCCTGATCAGTTTTGGTGTATACCTTTCCCTTGAATGCACTGATTAGCAAAGTCAACAAGAAGCACGGATTAAACACTTGACTAAATCTAAGTGCTCCGGGTTACAAGAGCCTTTTTGCGCATTGTCTGCAAACAAGCGCTGACCGGTGACGTGTGCTTGATGTTGACACATGCAAAATAGTGAGTAAGAGAGAGGAGAAACACTCCTTATCCCCCTGCAGTAATTATCAGTTGGTCGCTTGCTGCCATCGCTCAGAGATAACAGCTGTAAATACTGCATATTTATGATAGCATAAACTATTGAATCATGTTAGGGCTGTTTTCTCTCTGACAAGCTGTGTTGTTTTGGCAATGGCAGATTTTTACAACTTGTCATTGTTAAAATCTTTATAAGTTGAGTTACTTATTAGCTCTGTCACTTGATGCTTGGTAACACAATTTTCAGGAGTGGATCATTATGACATAAACGTACACCTAAAAAAAAAAAATAATAAAAAAAACTTAATTTGCATTTTATCCACGACTGTATCTCAGACAGGTTACATAATGCATGTTCCATACATTATAACATTTACAGAGAAAAGTTAATTATATACTAAATGGTATGAGCTGGGAGAAAACTCTCCGCTCTGCAGTTTGACCATCCCTATTAAGCATGTTTTAATGTGCAGTGTGCCTTGACTTGTTAGCTTTCAAGTTTAATTGATTCAGTGTCCCACACTATAAATATTTTATCTGTTGTCTTCTCAGGATGGCCCCAGAGGTGGTTATGTGCGAGACAATGAAGGATGCTCCGTACGACTACAAGGCTGATATCTGGTCTCTGGGAATCACCCTGATCGAGCTCGCCCAGATTGAACCCCCGCACCATGAGCTCAACCCCATGAGGGTGCTGCTGAAGATCGCCAAGTCAGAGCCTCCTACCCTGGAGCAGTCTCACAAATGGTGAGGATGCATTCAAAATGTTGCACATTGGTCAGTTGATGTATCATATATTATGTGCAAGTTGGGAAGAGAAAGCGGAGATATGTCGCTCAGGAAATTGGAGTAAATCGAAATAAAAACCTAGCATGTACAACTCTTTTGCACAATCCATAATTAATTAGTTTTGGCATAGAATATAATAAGGGGAGTCAACGGGGGCTTATAGCTTCCTGTCTAGATTTCACCGGGTCATTTAGTTTCATTCTATTAGCAAATGTTTGCACACTCTGTATCCTGTAATCTACTATAGATGCTCGATGTATCACATCGTCCTCCCCCATCTACGCCTGCAGTCCATACTGCGCTTTCCGAAACTACAGCAACAACTCAGCAGAGAGGCCCGGCGTCAGCGAGTGCCAAACTATAACTTTTCCCTTATCACTTTTATGAGTGTGAATGTTCCATAGCAGCAAATTTAGTCCAGCAGAAGTGAAGTTATTAGGTGCTGAAAGGAGATTTGGGATGGGGGGCTGACTCATCATTCCCTGTTGAAAGCTTTTGCTTTGTGAAGCAGAGCTGTGCACAAAGATGATCCACATGTACCAACATCACATATCTGGAAATATGCTGTTCAAATGTTCTGTTATGTTGTAACTATCCCTTCTCTCCCTCCCCCCTTTCTTCATTCCTTTTGTTTTTGATTAATGCTGTTTTCTTGTGTTCACCCAAGGTCACAGGAGTTTAAAGATTTCCTGAGGAAAGCTCTGGATAAAAACCCAGAGACTCGTCCGACCGCAGTACAACTCATGGAGGTAGGCCCTGATGCAATTACAACCTAGCAAATGTTATACAGTGCTGCACTTTGACATATGATGGAGCATTGTCCTCGCGCTGCCCTTATCTTGCACCGACACACATAATCTTGTATTTTAAGACCTGAATGGGAGTGCTCTATGCCAGGGAAGTGAGTGGTGCCCCGTGGAGGGCACTGGCATGTGAGTGGGAGGGGAATAGAAGGTGTATAAGAGGGGGCAAGAACTGGAGCCAGCAGAGAGGGAGTGGGATAGCGTGAAAAGTGAAACATTCAGGACTTTTAGAAGCAGCTGATCACTTTTGAAACACCCTCTTAGGGCATTTAAAACATTGTGATCTTAAGGACAATGGAGGGTTTTTTTGCCAAAAAGTTTAGAATGATTGTTAAGGAGAGGCTGACAGTTTTTTCTGACAATAACACATTAATATCTGAGGATGAGCTTCGTCAAATGTTTCCTAAAATCCAGAATCCCGAGCAAGAAAAATGAGAGAAAAAGTGAAGAGGGTGTGGATTAAAGCACAAGCGCAGCGTCTATTAAAATTCAGAGCCGCAGTTTCCTGTCTGCATCCCACAGCTGAGGGAATGCCAACTATTTACATTCCCACCCTCAACCAATAGTATGTCTGGATTACCCTGAGCTCGCCACCTCTGGCCAATTAGAGACAGGCAGAGATGAAACTCCTAGACCCAGGCCCACTGAGAATTCTGCATGTGCTCTCCAGTGGGGGGAAAAGAGACGGGCGCGGCCCAGTTTTTGGTGCCGTGCTGGAGGTTTTAGATGTTTATCATGCCTGCCGCTCCTAACGGCTGTCAGCCAGTATTTACTGGAGATAGTTGTGCGATGATGGCAGTAAATTCTGCTGGGCAGTCGATGTTGAATGATGTCAGTTTACAAGAAGTTAAGGTCAGTGTTTGTGACAAGTTTTAGGTCAAACTTTTTTCATTGGAGTGTATGGATGTGGAAAACAGATGTAGTGCCGGAAGTGAAAAGGAAGATTATAATGAATCATAGATAAGAGTGTCTGGAGGGTAGATGCTAAACTATGTGGTGTGTGTGTGTGTGTGTGTGTGTGTGTGTGTGTGTGTGTGTGACTGTATCAAAAGAGGAAATGAAAGGACAAAGCTTTATGACGTCTCTTCTAAGATGGTATTAGTTTTAAACATTTTTGAAGTTCTTCCCTTGTGTCTGTCCCACATGTGAGCTTATAAAGAATGTATACAAAACAACATGACACAGTATCAGTCACTGTGAGTGTGCGGCTGGCGGGAGACCATCTGGATGACTTGTACTCATTATACTGAATATAGCTTCTTCTCCCACGTAGTTTCTCATGGTCAGGATTTTTAGTGTTTTTGGTGTAGCTTCCATTCATGTATGATATTGGATGCTTTTCTGTTTCTTATCGTGCTGTGTCTATATGTTGGGTGATTTTACCGTTGGAGTATTTGGCTATTTTATCTCTGAGCCAAGGATTTGTAGTGGTAGGACACACACACATTTATGCTTCTATACTTGTAAGAACTCTCTTTGACATCATGGATTCCTCAATCCCTGAACTGTAACACTAACTAAATTAACTAAAGACAACTATATGCCTGAGCCCAACCCTTGCCTTGACCTAACATTAAAGGGTCAATTTCATAGGTTTTCTAAGTGTGAGGCCCAGCCAAGGCACGGAGGCTGTGAGGCAAGTAGAAAGTAGTTCCTGTGAGGTCTGTGGATTATACAGAGTGAGGGACTTTTTTTTCTGGAAATAATATATGATAGAAAAAAATTTAAACTTTTCAATGCTGCGACCACCTCGAGTGAGGCAGAAATCTCAGACTGATATTTCAAAATTTGGGCAAATAAAAGTCAAGTCAATTTTATTTATGTAGACCAAAATTGCTGCTTGCCTAACCCCAACCCTTGCCCCAATCTTAACCTAAACTTAATTATAACCTTAACCCTAAAAACATGTCTTAACCTCCAAACCACCCTTTGAAGACGTGAGGAATTACCACAATGCCCACACTTTCCCAAAAATGTCCTCACTCAAGGTCTAAAACTCAGATTTATCCTCGCAACACAGGTAATTCTGCCCTCATGCAGCCTTACTCTGGTCCCCTAATGGGCCATATTGTTCACATTTAACCTTTTCACGCCCAGCCATGCATGTAAGACCCAAAATCACCAGCCTCACTGGGTCTGAAGCAACGTGAAACCTAAAAGAGAGGACATAAGCTCCACTGATCCACATATTGAGCCGTAATGGCACTGAAAAAACACATAGCTAGACTTAACAGGGCAGCAATACTACACTGTTTGCTGTTTTTCCCTTTGGTATACTTCAAAGAAACTGGGTTTAACTTGAGTCTGAGTTCACCTGTTACAATAAACAGTTTGAAGCTGAAATCTCAGATGTTCACTAGTACTGTATGTATTCTAATGGTGCTTGAAGGCAAAGAAAAAGAGATGCACAGATAATATTTTCCTTTGATCCAGTAATTAATTTTACAGCTTATGCTTCAATCAGAAATGGCAACTGGATAGAAAATTCAACTCAATTCAAACTTTGATAATCTGCACTATTCTAGGTTATTCCATTCCATTCACTTAAGTGTGAGAATCTGCTGCTTTTCCTTGTCTTTACATTATTGTAAATTGAATTTGTTGGGGGTTTCAAGCCTTAAGAATGTCCATAAATATGCCATTTACCTGTTGAGATAGTTGAAGAGTAGATGGCCTATGCACAGGAACTTTACTTTTGCCCTTAAATACATGTACCCACTGCAATACTAGCATCACAAACTCTGAAATAATGTTTCCAAGTATTATTGGAGGTCCTAGCATTTGTTTGTCTCACTCTGTACCACCACAGGTTTGTACGGCTTTAACAGTCTGATGGCTGATCTCTCAGCATGTTGGTGTGAAATCAGGAAGTGGTAATGTGGTGGTTGGAGTCTTAATCATATCAGTTGAACTGTGTACCTGACCGGTCAGTTTTAAAAATCATCATCATACTCCACTGCTGTACTAAATGGTTAGATGGCACTCAGCATTTCCACTACCTGACTCATTAAACAATAGCTGACTGTTGATTGTCATTGGAGAAGTTAAAAGCTGAATCCTAATGCGGTCCTTGAGGAGAAGTCCTTGCACACAAACAAATGTGCACACAGCCCAACTTACACACACTTCATGGTCCAGTACCACTTGTAGCCTTTTCCTACTGTCAGCTGTTCCAATTACATTACACAGTAGTGCAAAGCGTCTGAATAATAGATGAACAGCCTTGTATCCCAGCTGCACTCAACTTTTAATTGAGCTTTTTATTCTCCTGCCACTCTGCTTATTACTGCCTTGTTTGCACTCTGGCAAAACACATGTTTTCTCTTTAGCAGTTGCAGAACTAAAGATGCTTTGCTATTTTAAGGACATTATGTTGGATTGAACACTGTTACATCAGTGTTGCCGTTAAGGGGAGAGTTAGATTGTAGAGCCACTATTGTTGTAGCTGTTCAGGAACTGGCAGGTGGCAGATACAGTTTCCTCTGCAGTGAAAGTCTCCTGTAGTCTTGCCTCTTAAACTTGTCACCTTTTACAGCCTCATGAGCAAGCTAATGTGTTTATTTATTTTTCATCAAAATTGTATTTCATAATATGCGGGGGTTAGTAATTTTATTCTCTGATTTTGATTTACATTTTTCTTTTCTTATTCTTATTCATTTTGTACTCTATTTTTGTACCTTATATATGTGTTTATATGTGTGTATATTTGTATATATGTATATATACATGTGTGTGTATATATGTATGTGTGTATATATATATATATATATATGTATACATATATGAAGGCTTTCACACTCCTAATTGTTTAGTTTCACTCTAGACCTGTACATCTAATGTAGTGACATATTAAAAGGCCAGAAATCAAGCGCATACCAACATGTATGATGTTATTCCTACCTCGTCATTGTCAGTCCAGTACTTGCAGCATCCCTCAAGCAATAGTCTCATGGTCTAATGACACTCACTACCATGGATAATGTGTTATGTTTCCTTCTAGCAAATATTGTTTTATGGTTGTAAGGATGTTTATCTGTGGTCATGCCAAGCCTTTTAGTTTCACTCCCACTTTGCAAAGACAACTGCCAAATGCTGTGTAGTGGATGTTTAGGGTGGTGTTTACGAGCTCATTTATGCTCAATATGATTCATAAAAGGAAACACAAGGGGGGAAAAAACAAGATGTTGTCTTACTATTTAAGCACCAGTCACATTTTGTCTGATTAACCATCTCTCCTCTCTCCTTTGTGTCCACAGCACCCTTTTGTGAGATCGGTGACGTCTAACCGTCCACTGCGGGAGCTGGTAGCCGAGGCCAAGGCTGAGGTCATGGAGGAAATCGAGGACAATAGGGAGGAAGGAGAGGAGGACGACGCCATGGAGCTCACTGTGGTACCAAACCTGGATCTTTTTTCTTCTCTGTCCTTTCGTTTTCTTCTTTGTCATTGTTTGTTTCCAAAAGGAGAGTGGGGCAGTTCATGTTCTTCCAGTAGCTTTTTTTGAAAGGTAGTTAAGTACTCGTGATTCAGACTCACAAGGTCAATAATGAGGCAGTAAGTGTTTGTTGCCAGTTGCCAGACGATGTAATTTAGTTGCACATAATCACACAAAGGCATGCACTTACCTGTACATGTACCAATGCTCCAAAAAGCACACATGTTCTGGCTTAACTGTCCACTTCCCATTTGCTTGTTGACCCTTTTGAACAGCATATTTTGGTAAACATGGCCTTCCTGCCAAAGGTCCATTCTCCAGAAGACATTGATAAATCCACAGAGGGCAAAATATTAGAAAGTGACATAGTGTAAGAGTGCAGTTCACCGTCTGCCCTCAGCACAAACAAAGGAACAGAAACCGGAATCCTGGCATTCACCCACACCCACACATTGTTAAATATAGGTGCTGCCTTCAGCCTCCCTCCTGTTTAGAAACGCTGTCACCTCACAAGCCCCGATAGGAGTAAATTACTTAAGGTCGGACATTACCTTTAGTTAAGGGTCGCAGAATAGCAACAGAACAGACAGTTCACCGTCCACCAGCGAGCTACACTGATAAGATAATATAATGGTATAAAGATAATAATTATTGAAATTCAGGTGTTACAGCAGCACAAAGACAGATAGAGGATCCTAGAAATACTCTTGCTAACAGGAAGCTGTGACCAGACAAATGTGTCCATGGATGTTTTTCTCTCTATGAAGATGAATGTTTGTCCACTTATCTCTTCCTCACCTAATGTCAACAGTTAGTGTGATGACTTCCAAATTTATTGAGGTGAATAAATTGGCTCCAGTGTAATGGCAGTGCAGTTTGAAACCTGGCTAAGCGGTCATTTCTGCAGTGTGTTGCACTGCCCTTTCCGAACATCTTGTGAATCAAACATTGTAGGTCTTTGGATTCAGTTAGAGTTTCTGTAGGTGCTATTTTCTTTCTGGATCCAGTTCTGCTTTATCCTGCTCTGTTTACTGAAAATATGACTTAAAACTCAAAAAAAAAAGAGAGAGGAGTAGACAATGAGGGTTTTAAACACAAAATGTTAAATTTATCATCAATTGGGTTAATTACTACTGCGCTATTTTAATCTGGATTTTTGGGTTGCAAGATCAACATTTATTTGTAGGGAAATAGTAATGTAAATATCAAAATATATTACTGTATATACACTACAGTACAGTAGCCTACTGAGTCCAAACATCAGATTTCTCATCCCTGTGCTTAGTTAACTATGATATCATTACAGTTGTTACACACAGCAACATTTTGACACATACAGTTACAAGGCCCTGAAAGCCAGCCAAACAGTTACTGGACTGTTTATCTCTTCCTATGTATCGCACACAGCCAGACTGAGAGGTTTGCTGAGACATTAGAAAGGCTGAACCTGACCATAAAGATGTCTGATGGTATCGTTTACTTCTAGTGGAAGACAGCGGAGAGGTATTTCCAGAAGCAGAAGAGCAACATTAGACAAGATAGTGTTGCACATAATTATGAAATTATGAAACATGTTCAGCGGTGTTTGTAATTACAGAACATATAATTCCCATGTCTAACACACACGTCTGGAACCTTCTGTGATTAGATTTTAAATGCTGCTTCTAGGATGTGACCTTTTTATGATTCTCACTGGCAGTTGTATTCAGGATTTTCCAATAGCATTTTTGTATACAGTATTTTGTGTTATATGTGTTATGTTAGTCTGTCTTTCCTTTTAGCAGGGTATCTGCAGGTGTTGACAAGACTTAAAAATGTGATGTTAAATGTTAATAAATTCGTGCACTTGGTGTCTTAAAAAGTTTTAAATTTAACTTGGTGAACCCTGCAGAAACACTCTGTCCCTGTTGTCAGCCATGATTTACACAGGCTTTTCACCTCTGTAATTATTGGTGTACTTATTACAGATTAGATAGCCGTCTCAGTGCAGGAGTCTAAGCAGGAATGACTGCATTCCTACTAAAGCTAAGGATTAAGGTGACTTCACTGAAGATGGGACTTTATCCATTAGCTTTTGGGCTAAAACCTAAAATCTTGCATACAGCAGTAACGTCAGCATTTTGTCGTAGGCAGAGCAGACGGTCACACTGAGTCAGACAGCAGCCTGCTACACAACACAAGAGCACAGACTTTGAACACAACACACATTAGCTTTCCTGCTCAGGTCTCCTTCTTATCTAACTTACACACATGAATACACGTCTGGTCCAGCACCTTAGCTTGCTGAACGAGTGACCAAACTAACATTCAAGAGAGGAAAAGTGCATTTTACAGGTTCGATAGCTAATTAAACAGCATGTAAACGTACCCGCAAATGTCACTTCAGTCCGGTTAGATACCGGTGTGGTCCTTACTCTTCAATAACACTGCCCATGACATGCAGACAAGTTTGTTTACTTTGTCTCTTGTTCTCTACAGTGCAACACCGTCACTCTGGCAGCCTGCCATCTGCTGTCAATCAAACACAGACACCGATGCGCCTCTCCTGCCACATTTCTGATATTTCCCCAAAGTCTTTTTTTTTTCCTTTTTAATAATAAAAAAACTACTCAATTAATTTACAAAACACGCTGACATTATTTTTGACTACAAAAAGGGATGACTAAATTTCCATTTCAGTTGGACTTTAACATTTGGGAGACCACCAGTGACTTCAAGCCTAAAAACATCAACAATGTTTTGTCACATTAATGCATAACAACACCTCTCTTCTCCCATTTCTTAAGTCTCCAGGCAAGGAGCCATGCCAGACCAGTCAGACCAGTTTGGAAGGAGACCAGTCTCCGGACACCCCGAGCCCCACAACGCCCACCCCAACCACACCCTCCCCAACCACACCAACACCTTTACCCAGAAAGGGGGCCGAGCCAAATACACCAACAGAGGAACAGCCAGGCTCAGTCATGGTGGTCCCTGTTCCCCTACCACGGCAGAATCTCCCTTCAAAAGATTCGGAGGAGTTGGGTGACAAACTGGCCGATGAAGTCACTCTTGGCTCTGAGAAGTCTGAGAGTGAGGCCTCAACCAAGACTTCCAGCTCAGATTCAGGCATTGAGGATGGGAAGACCACCCCCATATCAGAGGAAGATAAGGTGCTCTTTGGAGCTTTAGATTCAGAAAATGAAATATTACTACTAATTACTTATTACTGATGGATATTCCTGAATTATTTAGTGTGTTCAAAGATTTCTTAGTAATAATAGTAAAATTCTTTTTAAGGTTGCTGAGGAGACCCCAGAGACAGACCAGCCACCACCTCTCTCCCAGCCAGAGGCATCTGAGGAACAGGTTGACATCATCATAGACTCAACAGACCCAGAGATGCCCAAGGTCCAGGTGACCAAGGAGGAGAGCAACGTTGTGGCTAATGGAGGCTTACCAACTCCAAGCTCAAGTCCCACTGTCACTCCTGCACCCACTCCCACTCCCTCGTCTTCTCCTACCCCAGTACCGACACCCCGGTCTGGGCCTAATGGTAGCCTCACCAAAGGTACCCCAGAGCGGACATCGACAGGAGGAAACGCTGACACTGTCTCTCCTTACATCAATGGAAGGATTATCAACGAACGGTATTCTTATTCAGGCAGCATGGCATCAGAGAGCATGGACATGTCGATCCACAGGGAGAACATCTCAATGTCTGCAAGGGTGAGTCAACATGAAGAAAACTCTCTCTACTTGAGCAAATACAAAGGTTATGCTTTTTACTCAGAATAACCAGTAAGCAGCCTGATCTGTCCAGTACCATTATGAAAATGGCGTCATGTAATGGTTTGTTGATGCAGGGAAGATGAATGAACCCAGGATGTAAACGTGTCCTTTAAAGACACGTTTTCCTTCAGTGAATAAAGTGAAATAGAAAAATATTGAAGAGTAAACGAGGTGAGGAGACAGCTCCCTGCCTCTGTAGGAAAACCCCGCCTTGGAAAAACTATTCCTCGGCACCCACAGAGGAACTGAAACTGCATTGTGTTGTGTTTTGGGGTGTGGGTGTTAGCTATCTGAAACAGAGGCTAGCCTGTCTTCTATTAAGCTACTCATTGCATTTAGGGAGGATACCGAGAATGATACTAGTTAATGCTCTTACTGTAAACCATAAGTTTTTCCTTTTTAATTGCTTATGATTTATGGTGAATGTGGCTTTATTCTGGTGAATCTGGGCTGAGTTACTGACAAACACTTCGTATATTAAAAGTGAATGGTGAAAACCAAAATCTCCAACATGTCAAATGTCGTCACATTCGAATGAAATCTTTCACACCTCATGATGATTTCTGACATAATCCATAATTTCCATATAAATTTATTAATCCTGACAAGGGAGAATTCCCGTAACCCATAGACGACTTAACAATCACCAAGTTTGTCCCAGCGAGGGAGGGACGTTGGGAAGCTGAAGGGAGAAAAGAGAGGGACCATTTTATCATTAGACACCAAGTCTTTCTGAGGCAAAATATGCAACATTTTCCATTCATCAGGACCAACAGTGCCCTTTGTGTGGGCACAGTTCAGTATTCACCAGTGTGTATGGACGTTTCTATGCAGCTCATTGTCACTCTGCTGCTTCTGGAGGCTTATAGACCGACCGTGATTGAAATCCTATTGACTGTGCATGGAGTAGTGTCTGTTTGTGGTATGTTAAGTTTTTCCAGAACAGATTATTCAGCAGGCGACTCAGCCAGCAGTGAGAGTGAACGGGCTTTCTTTGTTTTGTTGTTTTGGACAGGAGGACATGAATTCGTGTGTGTGTGTGTGTGTGTGTGTGTGTGTGTGTAATTTTGTGAATGACAAGTGATAGGAAGTTCGCACAGTCACGCAGAGCCTCAAACACAACCAACGAGCTGAGCTACAGAATCACCCACGTGTTCCTCTGATTAGAGTGCCAGTGTGCACTTAATAAGACACTCAAACACACAAGCACATAGATTTATTGCTATTGTAAATGTGTCAGTTGTGTAGAGAGGGAATCAACAGAGCAGAACAGCTTTCAGTAGCAAGCTTAGTCAGAGTGGACAACAGTTTGCACAAACCAAATTAATTCCTCCTCTCGCCTCTCCTTATATATAAACTATTTATAAACCAGGAAATTATGACATCTAGGGTTTGAGCTAGCCACTGTTTGCAGAGTAAACCCAGCCATATCAGTCTGGCAAATATTGTCCACGGAGGCTGATTTTAGATGGGGGATGCCGGAAATACAGCAACACAGCTTTGTTAGACATAACAATTTTGTCTGTTCAATTATAAGGTGGGGTCACGCTCTGACTCACATAAAACATGGAATGTATCATATAGTGTGACGTCCCAAGACATTGTTGGATTGGTTTGCTCATACCTCCTAAATTAGAGTTTGTGGGAGTAAAAGAAAGAGGTCATTGACCTGACCTGGGTAGGCCCATGATCAGAAATAGTACGGTAATTTGGTTTGGTTAAAAACTTGAATCTCCAAAAAGTGACTGTTCCAGTAACTAGGAAAACATTTCTCAACCAGCGGAGGTGCAAGTCCTAATGTGAAAACCAACCAAATTTTACTGTCGATGAAGTCGCCTTTCACCCAGCATTGTGACGAGTTACTTCCTGCATGGCGCTCCCTATTACAGTGGCAGATGGAGCATCTTGCTGCTTGTTACAGTAGAACCAGATTGACAGGAATATTAATGCCTTTGTCAACACACGTACACACACACACACACACACACACACACACAGAGCTGCCCCTCGGCGGTCAAGTTGCATTGTGGGTAATGTAAGTGCCAGGTTTTGACAGGGAAAAATGTGAGGAATTTAAAAAAAGATGACATCTCTGGTTCCGCTGCATTAAGTTTTGATCCTTGAAGTGTCCATCATGAGTCTGACTGTTAGTGCAATGCTAAATGAGTGGAGTGCTCTTTTAAACTTCTTCAGAACTTTGTGATGCAGTCCCATATTCTTTGCACCCCAAAATGTCTCTTAATTACTTGTAATAGAAACCTCCGGGCAGTTTCAGTGTACTCTCAAACACATCTAGTGATGCATGTACACGAGTGCAAGCAGAGATTTTTCTTGTACTTAAGGTCTGATTTAATCTAATGTCATCCTTTTTTTTGCGATCTTGCTTCCTCTCTGTCTGCCTCTCAGGACTTCTCGAGTAAGACTCTGAAGCGAACCAGGAAGTTTGTCATTGACGGCGTAGAAGTGAGTGTGACCACCTCCAAGATCATCAGGGATGATGAGAAGAAAGATGAGGAGATGAGATTCCTGAGGTATGTGAATGACTGTCTGCAAAACACACATTCAGTACACAAACTTAAATATATATCTACTCAACATCTGGATGGAGTTAGAGATATGCGCTGCCGATCTGTTTTCGTTCTCTGTGAATGAGGACCATGAACTCCGGGCTCTGTTCATTCCTCAGAGTGAAGTCTGTACAGTGAAAAGTGGCCTGTTGGATGTTGCTTTTACTCCACACACTATTTCAGGCATCGTGCTCTTTCGGGCTTTAGCCCCTTGAGACTAGAGTTTACAAATATCCAAACTGGTATGGAAAAAGACTAATTTAGGTAATGGTTTCTTTATATACAGTCTACAGTTTGAAAGAAAAATAAAATGTCTCTGAAGATCAGGGTTAGCTGTATTTGATGTCCAGTGACAATTACTTATGTTGGTTTTTAAATTATTTTTTAAATTTGTACAGTCTTGAACACACTGCACTGCCTTTGAGGCCATAAGGAGTTCCTGTTGCATTATTCGTGCCATCTAGTGGTAGGAATATGACATTGCATTTGTCTTTGGTCTGTTTTTACAAATAATCCAATCATTTCAGTTTGGATAGATTTAAAGTCCAACTGAAATTAAATTAAACACTTTAAACAGCTTATAAACTTATCTGAAAATGTAATTTTGGTCAGTTTAGACACTTCAAGTCTATTTTCTTCCGCTTTACATGCGTAATTACAGTGAAGTCGCTGATGACCTGAAGGCATCCTGTGTAGCACTGACGCTGCTGCTGTTCTGTCAGTGTGCTGCTCTCGTCCTTTCAGAGGCTGAGAGAAAAAGAAACATTTCTGATATTTCACCATATAACTTTTTATAACTTAAGAATTCAGTTAAATATTAGTATTAACTGTATTTGCTTGTTTGAGAAGTTGCTAAACTCATAAACTAAAGTTGTATATATACATATATATATATATATATATGTAAATAAATATGTGTCTGTGTGTTTTTAGACGTCAGGAGTTGCGTGAGCTCCGTTTGCTGCAGAAGGAAGAGCACCGTGCTCAGGCTGCTCTCAACGCCAAACTGGAAACACACAGAGAACAAATGCAGAGACGTTTTGACCAGGAGATGAATGTGAGTCACAGACACACACACACACACACACACACACACACACACACACACACACAGAGTTGCCACTTTATTAGGTACACCTAGCAACATGTAATGCAACAAATCCTACAGCTGTGAAGATGAACACGTTTTGTTTGTCTTTGTCAGAAAGTTGTTGCTTTAGTTGCTGTAGTTTGTGTTGCTGTTGAATTAGTTTATCTTATTATATTTTATCCATATGACCATTGGCAGGAGCAGGGCAGACTTTGTTTTATTTTTCTGATACACATGGAGGTTGTTAAAATATTCTCTCTTATGAAGAGTCTTAGTCATATGTGATGATTTTAAGCTTATAGTGTGTTTTTGTTCCTATGTGTGCGTCCCAGACCAAGAAGAAGCACTATGATGTGGAGCTGGAGAGCCTGGAGAAGCACCAGAAGCAGACTATTGAGAAGATGGAGACAGACCACAATGTTAAACTTAAGGAAGAGACCAAACGCATCAAAGCAGACCAGGAACGCGAACACCACAAGTTCCAGGATCAGTTAAAACACAAGAAAAAGGAGGTACGTTTAAGACGATGTGTGTGTGTGTGTGGGAGAAAAAAAACTCAGCAGCTGAATTTGTTGCTTTCATTTTTTAAGTCCAGTTAAATCATAACAGGATGTGATGATATTCTTTTAAAATATTTAGGTGAAACAATCTGTTGATAAGCTGCCTAGAAGTCAGCGTAAAGAATCCTTGAAGCAGTGGATGAATACCTTCCAAGAAGGGAAGATCAGAGAGGTACGTTTTTTTAGTCACCAGTCATCTGCGCTCGTGATATTTTCATGCATACTTAACTGGTTTTCAAAATATTTAAAATACTGAGAATTCATACATAATACTACTACGGTTGTAGCTCCTCCATTAGCCGCTCTTTCCCTCCCCCTTTCATGCAATTCTTTTCTCTGTGTTTTAGGAGAACAAATTCTTGGCAGCTCAGAAGAACCACCTGGACTCCACGCTGATGAGAATCATCTCCAACAACAAAAGAGAGATTGCAGAGATGGAGAGGGAATGCCTCAACAAGAAACAGAACCTAATCAGAGGTACAGTATCCGTTGGGCATAGGGTTAAATTCAAATCAAACGCACCAGCTGATCAAGTCTTTCTGTTCTCAGCCCAGCCCTGGTGCAGTGGGATGTTACATTTGTTGTACAGTGTTGACATATTGTGTAACTCTTCTGTCCCATCCTCGCTTTGATTAGAGCGTGAAGCCACGATATGGGACATGGAGGAGAAGAACCTTTACGAAAGACACCAGTTATTGAAGCAGCAGCTGAAAGACCAGTACTTCCTCCAGAGGCATCAGCTTCTCAAAAAACATGAGAAGGTAAATCAGTGGATTGCAACTCCACTGGCCATGATGTGTATATAAACGATCCAGGTCCAGAACAGAATTCCCAATCCAGCACTCCGCCTAGATATATATATATCTCAAACAAACGTGACAATGTGTGCATTTTCTGTGTCACTGCAGGAGCAGGAACAGATGCAGTGCTACAATCAGCGAATGATTGAGATTCTGAAAGCTCGGCAGCAGCAGGAGAAGAACCGGATGCCTAAGATCCAGCGTGGCGAGGCCAAGACCCGCATGGCCATGTTCAAGAAGAGCCTCCGCATCAACTCGACGGGCAGCGCCTCAGAGGACAGAGAGAAGATCAAGCAGGTAGGCGTGGCACGGGTTTTCTCGCTCCGTATTTTAAGCATCAAGTGATTTTATTTAGTAACTCCCCCCCGGTTTTTTGCCTCTCTCTAGTTTTCTCAGCAGGAGGAGAAGCGGCAGAAGGCAGAGAGGCTCCATCAGCAGCAGAAACACGAGAACCAGATGAGAGAGATGATTGGCCAGTGTGACAGCAATATCAGAGAGCTGCAGCAGCTACAGGTGACCGAGGGGCAACACTTTTCTCAACTTTTACTCATTCTGTCCTGCGTGTCGCTGTGGATCTGTCGGTTTGTGTCACAACCCCTAAGCAAGCATAATCCATGGCCTGCAACTGTTAACAAGAGCTTGTTTTCTGCTACAGAATGAAAAATGTCACCTGCTGGTTGAGAATGAGACTCAGAGGCTCAAACATTTGGATGAACAACACAACCAGCTGCTGAAGGAATGGAGGGATCAGCTGAAACCCAGAAAGAAGGTACGTTTTCTGTCATGTTATAACAATGTGTTATACAAAACCAATTTCAAAGTCTAGTTGCTTATCTATACACCTCTAACTCACATTATGTTTGATTTACATACAATATAAATGTACTGAAATCAGTGCTTATGACTTATTTCCATAAACACAATATAACAGTTTTTCCTATCTTGGTGTAGGAATATTCCACCTGTACGGCATTAAACAAGTCTGAATAAAGTTTATATCCCTCTAAGTAAGCTTGGTCAGGTAAACATATTTTGGTTTCCACCCTTCTCCTCCAAGGCCCTTGAAGAGGAGCTAAACATGAAGAAAAGGGAGCAGGAGGCTTTCTTCAGGATGAGTGAGAGTTCTGATTGTCCAAACCCAAGTTCTCCCAACAAACTCTCCAAGTTTGTGCCTTACCAAGACTCTTCTACCACGTAAAAATAGCCGCTGTAATGTTGCACGATATCTCCTGGCCGCTGTTAGAAGCAACACATAACCAAACACACACTCACCCATACACCCACAGGCGTTACAAGTGCCTGCTGCCTCAGTTTTAAGTGGCTTTGCCTGTAATGGCAGCATACCTATCCCCCCCATTAGGCTTCTTTGTTTTAGTGAATATTTATGTTTTAACTCATGTTCTAAGGTTTTTCTTTGAAAAGGTGTTTAGAAAAAGTATTTGATGGATTTTAAACTCATCATTTGCTTCACATGACTCAGTCAAATAGTATCTGCTCCCATACAGTGTTTCAATTTCTTTTTTTCTGTTCATGTCCGCTTTTTATTGCTCACCAGTGAAACAAAAGGGTAAAATGACACAGAGGCCTAGAGTTTGGGTGAGCTGAAGATACCAGAGCACCTCTTAATGAGTAAATAATGAGGGGTAAAAAAGCACTGGTTGGGAAGAAGTAGTTTGTGGTCTCTAAGCACCCAGAGAGGGAATTTCTTTTTGCATACATTTGTTTCTATGAAAGCTGGTGAGCCAGTAACTAAGCACTTTTTGTTTACGACAAATCAGTGCCGTCTTCCAAATATCACGACCAAAACGCACTCAAAATGTAATAATTGACCAACTTTTTCTCCCCATTTCTGTATGCATTGGCTCATTGACCTGTTTTGTCCATAAGTCATATGCATGTCATATAGCAGCTAAAGTCTGCCTTTATTTATTTTTACTGATAGAAAACAACCATGTTCAGATATATCACTAGAAATGGTAATTAAAATATTTCCTTTCTCTTCTTTTAACCAACACCCATGGTATGAAGGACGTGCTTATCATTTTGTATCTTGTTTGAAACGGGGGATGAGGCTAAATGCACATCAGAATTTATTGGTTTCTTTTTAAATGATTATTTAGGAATGAGATTTTAACAGACGAGGAGGACTAATTGTTATTCACAAAGTGTTGCTATTGTGACATTTGTGTTTTTTCTGTTGTATTTTTACTGTAAAATCAGTCACACTGGATGGGAACTGACAAAGCCAAAGAAAAATACTGTTGTTCTTTTAAGGATGTTAGATAGGGGATTTAAATTTGAATTAAAAAATGTATTAAGTGTATAATTGTTATACCGTGTGCAGTAAATGCACTGCCTGCTAACCAAAGTGCAATATTACATGTATGTCTTTGCTAAGCTTAAAGAGGTTTATTTTTCTTAAACTTTGCCTTCCTTTGCACTGAGAGGGGGAATAATATGAAGAGTTTTGAAAGAAACGGCATTGCTTGAAAATAATTCCATCTAATTCTTTAAACGATGATCTGATTTTCGAACACAGCTCTTCATGTCATTTTTAAGGGAGTGCGGCAATTCAGTCTGCTGTAAGATGCCTCTAGATGTGTAATCTTAAACTGAAACCTAAGGTTTGCTTGTTGCCTTGTTGAGTGAGAGCGTTTTTTTTTTTTAAGAGCAGTCTGGCCTGCAGATTTACGTTGAACCAGGTCAGCAATCAGGTACAGCTTAATCTTTCTCTCCCTCTCACACACTCTCTCAAAAGTATTTAAATTTGTTGTAAAAATGATCTTTTCTGTTCGTGTCTAATGGCTCCATCTATATGCCTTCCTCTCTGCCTCAGTTTACATGACTTTGTTTGTATGGAGGGGTTGTGAGTGTGAATGAAACTGTATCAGAAGGAACCACTGTTGTAAATAACTAAAAATAATAAAGGCAGATTTTCTAATTATTGGATTGTGGCGTAGGCTCTTTCTAATGGTAGTAGCAGTAATCGGGACAAGACTCAGATTGTACATCATTTTGAAAGTGAACTACAATGAGAGAAGAGCGGGACATTGAATAGAAGGCAAGAGGAGGATCACTTTCATGTTACAGTAAGTTTCATCCAAGTACCTGCACTGACCTATTGTCATTACCCAACTCTATATTGCCATATCGAATCACCTGCTTGTTCTGGCTCACAGGTTACTGGCTCCCTCAACACCAGCAAGAAATGGACCAACACGCCGTGTGAGAGGAGACGCTGGCAGCACTGATGTTGGAGCTGTGCTATCAGAGGTGGGTCACCACAAAATGTAGTTAAACCTACATTCATTTTGTTTGGCCACTTGGTAGCAGCACAACAAGCTGTAAACACAACACTGACATTATCACCAGAAAGTTGATGTGGCTTACACATCCTGAAGACACAGGGCTACGTGAGCAATAGCTCAATAATTAAATAATAATATTTATAATAATAATAATAATAATAATTAAAACTCTACAGGGTACCCTGGGATTATTGAAATATCAATCAGACGCAGTATGACAGCTGAACTGAAAAATCTGAAACTTTTATTGACTTAAGTAAAAGGAGACTCAAAGTAATGAAAAATACATAGCAAAAAAAGTAAATAAGATTACAATACTGAAATGATGACACCATCAACCCATTTGCCTTGCACTTTACTGTACCTTCCTGCCTTTTGTCCACATATGATATACCCGAACAATACAATTTCAAACTTGCAGATTATTTTTCTAGTTGGTAACATACAGTCATGTCTGTATAAAACATGGGTGGCGGGTGGAATAACATTATAGCGACTAGAAGCAGAACAGCGTCAGTGTTACAGCTTGCAGCCTTGTCCGATTGTGTTGAGAAGGCAGAATGAGTAGAGTTTTCCTAAAAAACAATTAGACTAATATAGACTAATAATGTATAGAAAAATAATCCTTCTCAATCTTCACTACTACTAGAAGTGCGTGGCAGTGTCTGTATCTGCAGAGACCCCGCCGTCTTGCCTGTATTTTCTTATTTAGCCCCCAGCCAATATCGTAGCGACCAGGTGCCAGATCATAGAAGAAGGGCTAAATTTGAATGTTGTGTTTACAAACCAAAAAAGACAAATCCTACTCATTCTGCCTTTAAAGTGACTTATTTTTCTTTTGAGAGAAAAAAAAAAAGCCAAAAAACACAACCCTTTTTATTTCCTCTAATTATCAAATCTCGTAGATCAACCAACCAAGTTCCTTCTTGAATCTTTCTTCCTAACCCCTTCATCAGTACAGAGTAAAAGACCTGACAGATGGACCATCAAAGAAAAGTGACAACAGCTAAGATATGCCTCTCATTTCTGTACAATAAAAAATAATTTGCTATACTGACCATGCTTGAGACCAGTCAAGCATTAATGTAAAACATTATTTTTATACAATGGTCATACTTTGCTGTTATTTGAGCACCAAACTTCGGTTAAGAACAGACTGTACACTTACAATACTGTAAATCATTGCACAAATCACTGTAGATCTCCAATTTCTTAGGTCAGACATCTGGCACACATGCAGATGTGCTCTGCAAGTCACATTTCGCGATTCTTATTTTTGGGAGTGAGATAACATGATTATGTTAAAATACTTTGAGAGAGCTTATTTTCACCTTATCAGTTTGGATGTTCTAAACTCATCTTTACATTGGTGGATATTTGTTACAGTGGGAATAAAAAAAATCCCAGAGCTAATAAAAATGACTAATAAAACTAAGAAATAAAATGCACTGTGGCATTCTTCCCCTTCCTTCAGCGTGTGCAAATCTTAAACTTACCTCATCTGAAATGACTGACAAAAAGTGCACATCTGTTACAAGCCACTGCAACATTAATTATGCAGTCAACGAAGAAAAGCATTACAATGGCACAAAAACTAACATAGGTTGTTTCTAGAATAACAAACAGCACTTCTACTCGGCAGAGACGGCTCTTTTACTAATTACTAATAGCACTTGAAAGTCCAGATGTAGTCATTGAACTCCCCCAGTGAGTTCATGTGCAGTCTTTGTCTAAAGGATTTTGCTTTTTTTTGTCTACTGCTGGGGACAGGCTGGATTTGAACATCTAGTTTATTCTCTTGTGATGAAGGTTTTTGATTTTTAGTCAAAAGGTTTTCCAACAAGGACTATGTCTACAGTTGCATACAGTAAATTAAGCACTGAAGCACTTTGCATATAATATAGAGGCACCATATCATAGAAGGCATGGGTGGAGATACATTTACTGCTGTTCTAGCATCTAGCCTTTTTACTTAAGATTTCACATAATCTTTAGATAAAAACAAAAATAAAGTAAACACCACAAGACCCAACAAGGTCATGTGTTATTGCTGGTTCAGTTTAGGTACAATACTCTTATCAAAATGAAACATAATAAAAATGTGTCAATTAAAAAAAGGTACCTATAAATAATAAAAAGAAAACGCTAATAAGCTACAAAGTAGTGATATTTTGTTCGTTTAAATCCTTAGTTTGTGTATGTATTCATATGGCGATGCTTTTGAGAGCACATTCACACTAAGGTTTCTTGCTCAGGTAATTTGAGGGGATCCAGCCCTCAACTTCTTCTCCTACATTTTTACAGAACCACCATCCACTGCCGTTTTTTTCCAGAACCTCAAACACTGTACCCACCTTGAAGCTGGATGTGTTTTCATCCCCTTCAAAGTCTGCCACAGCTAGATACAGCTCATCCTTACTGGGCTCCTTGAGTAAAGGTGGAAGCTTGTCCTTGGGCGGGCCTGGCTTGTCACCCTTCAACTGGGGCTTGGGAGGAATCGGGACTTTAACTTTGGGCTCTTCTTTCTCTTTGTTTGGAGATGCCGGAACAAACCCTTTGGGTTTAGGGGGAGGGGGTCTGCTGAGTTGGGGTGGTGCAGCCTTGGGAAATTCCCGGGCTTCTTTTAGAGCAGGTGGAGGTTTGAGCTCAGTCGGGCTGGATGGGTTCTCCTTCTTTGGAGGAGGAGGTCTCCTTGGAGCCATGGTGGGGGGTCTCTGAGGGGGTTCCTTGTGGGGAGGCACTGCTGGTTTTGCAGGGGGGGATGAGCTCTCCTGGCTGTGACCATTAATGTGTTTTGGGGGATGTTTTGGGTCGTCACAGTGCTTGCCATTATTGAGAGTAGGGATGTGGATGGGGGGAGAGCTAGGGGGTGGACTGGTTTGGGAACTATTTACTGCTGCTGAGGTGTCGTTCTGATGGTTCACCTCAGCTGGCGCAGAGCTGAGATCTGCAGGTTTTGACGGCCTCAGCTTGCTTCTCAAGTTGGTGATGTCTAGCTTGTTCTCTGCTGGAGGATCTGGCTTGGCAGCTGGAACAGGTTTAGGTCGGATCACTGGCTTCGCCTTCATAAACACTGCTGGGCCAGCTGTCTCTGGTTTCTCCTCCTGTGCTTCTGATTTGGGTTTTGGTGGCTGTTTAGGTACGGGTTTCAGATTAAACTTCTTCACCTCTTTGGCAGAGATCTTGTGGCCACATTCAAGACCCATCTCGTTCCGAAGGTGAAGAGGTTTGCTCTTGTCTTCTTTCTTGGCCTCTGTTGGCTTGTCCTGTTTGAAGGGGGCTGCCTTGGGTGGAACCAGCGGCATGATGACCCCAGGAGCTGGGGGTTTTGGGGGCAAATGTTTGGAATGATCAGATCTCGGTTTCTCTGCTACCTCCAATTCAAAGCTCTTATTAATGGACTCCCTTCGAGGAGGCAGAGCTGGTTTCTCCTCGACTGGAGGGGCAGCTGGGGCTGGAGGTAAAAGCCCAGGGGCCCCCTTGCTGCCACTGGACTTCCAATCTCTCAGCTTAGGCCGGGCACAGGACTCAGGGGCTGGGGTTGGCTCATCTGGTAAAGGCTTGGACCAGCTGTCATCTGTGCCTGAAACGTTTGAAGAACCTCCATCTTCCAGTCTCAGCTTCTCCATCTCATTGGGCAGAGGGGCAAGGAAATTGGGCCGCAGGGCATTACTGGTCTTCTTGTACTTGTCAATAAAGGTGGCAGGGGCCCAGCCCTCTTTTTCATCTATCTGGATGTACCACCAACCACTGGCATTCTTCTCAATCACCTAGTAGGTAAAAAAGGAGTCATCTCATTTTATTATATCACTTTAAAGTTAAACGGACATTTACAAATCTTTATTCAAACCAAATGTTGTTGTTGTACTATATTCTTTATGTAAATGCCTGACCCACCTCAACTTTGACTCCGGCTTGGAAGCTAATACCATCAGGGATGGTGGTCTGGAAGTCTGCTATGGTGTAGAACTCTTCCTCAACCTGAGGAGGAATGGGCGGCTTGGGTAGGTTTGCACCACGAGGCTGTGGAATGTGAGACACAACAAGGTTAAGTTGGTGAAAAAAATTCTGTTGAGGAAAACTGAGAGCTATCTTCCAATACAATGTGTCAAATGGAGATTTGAACAGGATCTCATACAATGGTAAGATCTCTGCGTGGAGGAGGTCTGTGTCTTGATCCCACTTCTGTGAAAGGAAAAGACATGAAGTAATCAATCATTTTGTTGAGTTGTACATTTGTAAAGTAGTGCAATGTCCACTTGGATTTGGTGTTGAATGTTGGGTATGCTGACTGTGGCTGGGCAATAAGACTGTAGCAGAAAGCAAATCCTTACCTTGTCAAATGATCACTTAACATACAAGAATATTTTTGTTTTTTTATAGTGTGTTTACATATCCTGACCATTTATTTTTACATTATAGACTGCCTAAAATATATTAATAAGTATTAAATTGCAACAGCGAAATAAAGAGCAAAAGTTTACTTTTGTCAGAAAAAAAGGAGAGTCTGTTTTCTTTATGGCCGTTGTCTCGGTTCTCTTTGGCTGCATTGTTTTGCTGTTTGGAAACCCCGTCTAGGTCGTTGGTACTGGCATGAGCAGCACCTGCTGACTGCTTCTGGCTCTGGATGTCAGTCTTCTTCAGGTAGGAGGCTGGGGCCCAGCCCTCACGACCTTGGTACCTGAGAGGAGGAGAGATGTACAATCAGTGGCTTCAGGTGAGAACACTGAAACAACTGGGTAGACTTACAATCAGTCAGTTAGAGAAAGTCCATGTATTTACAAACATGAATTGACATCTCTTTAGTAAAAACTGATTTTTTTATGTGAGCTATTGTCATCGACCTTATTACCTGATCTTCCACCAGCCCTCCAAGTTCCTCTGAATGACTTCGACAATCATGCCTCTCTCCAGATCAATCTCATCCTCGTCCCTGGCCGAGTACGGGTAAATCACCGAGTACTTCTCTTCTGGCGTCGGAAAAACACAATATTGTTAAATATAAGAACATAATGTCTGTTTTGAAGATTACTGTGTATAGGTTCAAATATAGGGGAGCGCAAATAAATGCAGACGTAGGGTAATAGCTTGGGAGACGAAGCACACAGCGGCACGTTTGGATGAGTGCGTAGTGTTGCATTTATGAAATTGTTTAAGCTTGCTGTTGTTGGTATGCAGTGAAAATGTCTGCAACATTTTAATGAAAAGGTTCAAAATCCTTTCTCCATCACAACGCTCCCTATGTGATTTATGATGACATACTGTGCATTGGTTTTATATTGGCTAACTGATTCAATGAGGCAAGGCTTGAGCAGCATGTTGTTGAGTGAGAAGATGTAAGATACACACATGTGCAACACATAAAACACACAAACATCCTCCACAAATATTGACCACAAACATGACAAACTTGTTACTGTACTAGAAATGCAGCCATTTATACTATCTCATTATTGTTTCCACTATTATTATATATTAAATATATTCTATGTAATACTACAGATCTATCAAGTGTTTAATGCATATACATATTTTTCTTATTTGTTTATTTATATCAGATAAAATGCACAATCAACTTTGCATGCAAGGGTTTAATTTACATGCTTGGATCTCTCATGCAACAAACATTTCATGCATCGACATGGACAATCATGCACACAGTTGTGTATGCATGTGTGCACACACACACTCATATAGAATAGGGGGAGAAGAAAGGCGTGCGCTCCACCTTGCCCAAAGCCTGTGCTGAATAGATCCCCTAAAGTTCTGCGACGACCCACGTGCCTTGGCAGTGACCAGAATCTCCGAGGCACTGACATCCCAGCACAGTAAGTGGGGCAAAATAGGAAGTGAACATTACATAAGCCATCAGGAGGATGTTTTCATCCTAAATGAAAGCATTGTCAGTATTGGTGGGTCCAGTAGAAATCAAAGTTCTAGTCCTGGCAGGCCTGGTGCTGTTTTACCCATTTTTTGACAAATAATCCCTCTAGTTTGTGCACATTTTTTTAATCATAGTGTTACAGGTTCCATCCATTCTAGATAAACTGTCTTCCCTTTCCAGTCTCAAACCCATGTGCTTTACTTACCAGTATGTTGGAGATACTACTGGACCACACTACTGCCACAGACGGTAGCTTAATTTATAACTTGCTCTTTTGATAGTAGGTTATAGACCATATAGTTCATGGTTAATTAGGATCTGTGGGGTGATGTTGGCCCTGAGCATTGTCTTGGGACTATTTAATTAAATCTTTCTCATTACTGGAAACCCTGCAAAACTGGTGCTGACTAGAATAGGGACAACTTGACCATACTTTACTATGTACTTGCTCAATTGCTACTGTGCTTCTGTTTTTTGTATTATATATTTCTAAACATCTGTGATAATGTTGGCAAATGTGGATGTTAGATGTGAGTAACTCTCTAATTCCAGGGCTCTGAGGAGTGACCTGCCCAACAAAGACAGGGCAGCCAGCTAAATGTCCACTTTTAAAACCACATACTCCTTAGGCTTGCCAAGACTTGAAATATGGTCTGTAATTTGCATATTGGCTGGGTACCCCTCTTTGCTTAGTAGGGCTCCTTCCATGTGCTGTACAGTATCATTACAGTAAATTGCATTATCATGCTTTTAACATCTACATCTGGCTTTTTTATGGAATCTCACCCGAATTTATGCCACAGATGATTTTTTTTTTTTTTTTTTTACTTATTAATGTTTTTGTATCACCTTCTAATGTATTGCTTATATATATTATTTGTATAAATGAGTGCTCTAAAATTCAGATATTTCAACATATTTGAATTGCTCTTCTTCAGGGCAACACACACTGGCAGAATATAAGGCTCATCAAAACACCCGCACCTATTGCCCACACAGGGGCAGTGTCGTCAAGACTGAAACAGAAAAGTATCAATGTGTCACATCTGCTCCCCCGGATCTGCACATCACCGAATCTTGACTACTTCTTCTATTTATGGAGTGTCTGGTGTGTGCTACAGGAGTCAAATGGTGCATGTTAAATGACGTGGCGCTACGCATGGTGTGTGTTGCACTTCAAAAGGAAACAGAAAGACAAGAGCAACAACAGATACTTTTAAACCCCTAACTGCATACAAGTACAGTTCGACTTACTCTTGTTATTCCAAGGGTAATAAATAACTAAAACTATAAATGTACAGTTGAGTTTGAGAGTAAATGCTAAATGGCCTCTTTACATCCTTAACTTCTCCTTGAGGGAATATTGAATCTAAACAATAGCACCCAGATAGAAAGCTTTATGTACCTTCTTCCCCTGGAAGACTGAAGTCATCAGGGTCATCCTGTGCCTCAAGGCAGGTGGCAGGGACCCAGCCCTGGGCATCTTCTGAGCTCACAAACCACCAACCTGAGTGAACATAAACACATTAACATATTGACATACAAGACATCTTAAGAGAATTATATTAAATTTAAGAATTTGTGGTAATTCATTGTTTGCCGATGACCCCTGTTTCCATCCAGGGGGTCAGTGTGGATATTGTGGAGGATTACCTGGGAGTTCACATTGACAATAAACTGGACTGGGCGAAGAACACTAATGCCCTCTACAAGAAGGGCCAGAGCCGTCTCTATTTTCTGAGGCGGCTGAGGTCTTTCAATATCTGCCGGACTATGCTGAGGATGTTTTATGAGTCTGTGGTGGCCAGTGCTATCCTCTATGCTGTTGTATGCTGGGGCAGCAGGCTGAGGGTGGCGGATATTTGTGTTCTTTCAATTTCATATAACGGGTAACCTGAGCAATGAAGTAATCTCTCAAATACTTTTTACACACCAGCCAAGTAGCTCAAATTTTAACCAACCATTTTTTCCAGAAAGTCACCAAAAGAAAATTCTATTTAAAGCATGTTTCCATCCTCTATTGTTATGCAAATACTAGGAGTTGGGCTCATCAAAATAAAAAGTTGGTGGCACTAATTCTCTAGTCTGGTGCCATTAAGCCCTTGCAGAAGAACCAAGCACAACAAAATGACGAAATTAAAAGAGCACCAGTCAAACCTCAAACAAAACATGAACAGGAAATATGGCATGTTCATTTCATGTATTAATTTGATGAACTTTACATCCTCATTGGTCCACACGGATCTGATGTTTTTATCTTCCGCCATTTTTCATGTCAGTGAAGTGGAAGCTTAAGTGACATTTAAGTCACATGCTCCACGTACGTCATGATTTATTTGCATTTTCTTCTTTCTTCTTTATCAATAAAAAATGTTCACCTCTCAGGCAGGCGTAAAAACTTTTTCCCTATATTTATATATTTTTTTTAGAATTGTCAACATTTCCACAGGTTTTTTTATGTGCATAAAACAGGTGGATAGAAACGACTACAGTCACAACCAGGATGGTTGCCTCTGTTATTCAACTAATGGTTGCTGACTTTACACCATCAGGTTTAGCATCTTAGTCAAAGGCACCACAGCTGTCAACCGAAGCTACTGAACTTTCCACCATACAAAATATCCCAAGCTGTTTTTAGATTTAAGCCAGCAACCTTTGCACAATCTAAACAGGAAAAGATAATTAAAGAGTATACTGGATGCTGTATTGAACTCACCAGACTCATTTTTCTCAATGACTTCCACCACCTGACCCACATGCAGACTGATCTCAGAGCTCTCCTGCTTCTCGTAGTCTGTTACTGCCACATACTGGTCGAGGAGGAGAGGGTCTGCAGAGGTGGAATCTCCTGTTAAGGGAAATAAATCAGAACAGGCTCATTTAGCTCTTTTTTTCCTTACTGCTCCTTTGTTAGGCAGTCTAAGGATGAAATCTCAATAATGTAAAAAAGTCTCCACTCATTAGCTTCTGATTCTCAGTCAGGATCTTTGGTAATATTTGTTAATGTGATATTAAAGGAGTCCATGAACTTGGAATCATAAGAGATAAGAGATATTGACCTTCAAAATGTCTTGCATCTCACGGACTGAAGGGAATATGACCTTTTAAAATGTCAGATTTTACACGCACTTTAAAGAGCTTTACCAAAAAGCCAATTTAAGCATGGTCTTTACAAAACAGCCAAAATACATCTGTAGTGGAATAATAAGTGATTTTATGATGAAATGCCAATTATAATTCCAAGGTTAAAATGTGTGCATAAGTTTTAGAGTAAAACATTTCAGTGAGAGGAGGCTTATCTAGAGTATGGAGATCCACCCGGACATGAAGCAGAGGATGTGATTGGAGAGATGGCGTGAGGGAAACAATGAGCCGATGGTAGATTTGGAGAATGGGAGTGAAAGGTAAGGGTTTAAAAAGTATAGAGGGTTAAGTCAATCATCAACATGGCTGTGACTTCCACACAGAAACAAACCAGCACTACTAAGACCCACCACCAATGTTAGCACCAAGCCAGCCTGAGAGAAATCAACTTTAACACATGAGGAGGGGTCACAATACAACCAGTAACACAAACTCACATCACTATGGCACTTTTCTCGTAATCTATGTTCTTTAAAAAATTATAAAATAATTGAAAACAAAATGCCTTTTCACTGACACATAACGCGTTGCAATTTTAACACTCAGGAGACATTAAAATCCACCCCAGCATGCAGATCACTGAAGGTGCTGATGGACACAATTTCAACAAACGTGTTCCTAACACACTGGCAGACAGAAATCATGTCTCAGCAGACAAAACAGTATGTAATGCGAAAATCCAAGAGAAATTGGTCAAGTTCTTAAAACAGCTGAAAATACCACAGCTTGTTCTTTCGTGCACATCCCTCAGTGAGCAGCAGCAAGCTAGGCAAATGGGTTAAATGAATCAGCCTTTTTTTGTATTACTTTGCAATAGATTCTGAATTCTGTCAATCAGAAATTTGAATATTAGTGATTTATTAGTTTCTCAAAAGGAGAACTTGGAGGGAAACTAATATCAGGTTGAGTTCGTAAGAGCAAAAAAACTTTGAAAATATGAAAATGAATTCATGCCAATTGCACATCAGTCAAGCTTAACTGGGAAGATGAGCTAGACTGAATAACCCAATTTACTCAGGTTAACTTTTAAATGACATGATAATTTCTGATATTAAACTTTCCTAATCCTTTTCTCCAAGGTTTTATTTAATATAATTTAGCACACACACACACAAAAGGCTCTTTGGTTTCAACCATTTACATCTAACTCAACCAGTGACAATATTTCTGCCTGTAGGGCTCTGTACTGAAGAATTATTTGTGTAACCTCGATCTCCCTGCTGAAAACATAGCCGATCTACAGTATATGGCCATATTGCACCGACGATGTAGTAAATCCCTGTCACGTATGTGCACAGTTAAATCCTGCCTTTATCTTCAGTCTTATCTACTCTGTCCCAATGCAACATACTTAAATACACCCAAGAAATGAGCCACACAGGGTTTGAAGATCAGTTTTCTTTACGGAACCAATGCAAGCCCCAAGCCTTCAACAGAGCCACATCCCACCTGCCCAGGCCAGGGGAGGAGAGGGGGAACAGGCCACTAGCAACCCCTGGGTCACACACACAGCACGACCAAGTGTTTACTACCTCGCTTTAGGAAAGTAGTCGCTCTCTCCACAATCCCTGATGGAAAGGAAAATGAATGGAGAAGAAAACTGAAAAAAATGACATGGATGCAACTTAAGAACATTAGATGAATGGAGAGGATAGAGAGAATATAAAAAGAATGTGTGAAACAATAGCAAAGGTGGTTTCTTTGTTACAGATACTATAATAGTCAACTAGGCTGGTGGAATAAATGTGTTTTTTTACCTGTGTCAAACTCCGCGACCACTAGATGGAGATAATGTCATATTATATACTACAGATGGATTGTAGAAGACTTGTAGTCATAATGAAAAGAAGAAGTCATAAAAGCAGTAAAACAACAAAGTACCTGATCCTATTTCTCTTCTCTCACTTCTTATAAGACTAAATAACACACCATAGCCAAGGCCACATAACCCCATTTTCATTTCAAATACACAAAGCTGCGTCTTACCTGCTTTCTTCTTTCCGATGGGTTCCCTGTTCAAGAGAGGAAATCATCACATTACTACCAGGAAATATCAAATTAGTTTGCAGAGCTAAGGAGATATTCCAGACCAAAAACCATTATCAGTATTTATAACAACTAACATCATCTCATGGATATTACACAATGTCTTAAAGCTTGAAAAAAGATAAGTGGCCCTAATTATTGACTCATTTTACTTGCTTTTTAAATAAACTTTGAATTGTTTCATTTGATTTTTGAGCTTGTCATGGTGCCGCAGCACTACACTGATTATTCCAGCAAAGAATAAGCAATAACTGCTAACATTATTGTTATCAGTTAGATCTATTAATATGCTACAGGTACAGGAGAAAAGGATCTGTCTCTCTGCCTCTCTCTCCAACCCAGGCCGATGTGAATAAAGAGCCTCTAGACAGCTGATCTCTGAAATTTAGTCTGATGTTAAATTCAATACAGCATCTGCTGTGTCTGGTTTAGACATTAGCCAGATAAATAGACCATCACTCCACAGCAGCAGTCAGGAGCTGATTCAATGTCCAGATGCCCTGAAAAGTCAATGGTGGCTAATGCTCAGCATTTTACTCTCTCACTCGCTCTGTCTCTCCCTCTTTGTTATCTAAATATTACTCTCTTACGTTATGGCCTTCCATCGCCTTCCTTTTTCCATCTCACGTCTTCCATGTCTACTTAACTCCCTCCTTCGTCTCCCTTGATCATTTTCCTTGGCAACTACTGCTTTGTTCATTTCCCTGCATCAACATGAATGCTCTCAGCCACATGCAGCACTGTTCGATCGACAGAACTGTTAATTGCAGAGGCTTAAGTCTCAATAAATCTTTACCCATAAGCATGCCCATTAATGTACTATAAAAAGAAATCCCCGGCGAGGCCAACCAAAGCAGTTACAAATGATCTGGATTATTATAGAGCAGGAATGTGTGTGTACAGTGTGTGTACACTTTGTTTGCTTGTTTTGAACTGAGGTTAAACCTGAGTCATGTCAATGCACCGGACCTTGGCCTAATATGATTATTTCACTGTAACTAGTTTAGAGTATTAAATCAAATAAATGCTTCCACTTATAAGATTTCATGTTACTCTGAGGCTGGTTATGAAAAACAACAACATTAGCACTGGGGCCAATGTCAATTTCTACTGTCATGGGAACATTCACGTCAGGCAACTGTGGTTGAGTCATATGGCGGCCACTGACATGATAAATGGGAGATCACATGATAACTACAGACGAATTGTTAGAACACACTTTGCAGGTTTGCTGTTGCAGAAAAGAGGCAAATGATGCGACATTTATCAAACCTTCTACTACAAGGGATTACGTGGATATATTCACTCTGGGCTCTGATTCTTGCAGACCCATTAAAATAAAAAAATGTCCACACCTGGAGCCAAACCTTACAATAAACAGGTGCCGTACCACAGAGGACTCATACATTCATACTTTATTGATTTGAATGATTAATGAAATCTCTCCTCTCTTAATCTTTCTCCCTCTATCCTTACCACTCCTTGCTTCACCTCAACCCATCCCTTCATCTCCTTCTGTCCTAGCTGTATACTAGCTCCTCTTCATTCTTTCCTTCTTGATCCACCATCGGATTCAATTTTCTTCCCTCATTTTCTCCTTTTCCTTTCCCCATCCTTGTTGCAACACTTCCTCTTTTCTACAAACTCCTTCACTTCTCAACCATCTTTTCTGGTTCTCCGACCTTCTACTTCCTCTTTACATTTAAGTACTCCTTTTCCTCTCCTCTTGAGCTTCTCCTCCCTCCTCTTACTTTGCTGCTCTTAAGGAGAAGGTCTAAGATGTACCTCTCAGTGTAGTAGATTTATAGGCCTTGATAAATCTCCCACAGTGGCTGCTGTGTCTGTACACCAGCCCTGTTGTCAGTCAGCCAAACAACAGGCTGCACTAGCAGAAAGCAGTAATCCAATTTCAATAAAGACAAACCAAGGTCTTTCCTATAATCATCCGCCTCGAGTGAATGCTCCGTCTCTTTCCTGCCTCTCCCAACACATGATTGGGGTTTTGTATGAGGAGTAAGGAGGTATGTGTCCTTGGCAACCTCCTCTGACAGAGGACAGAAGACCAAGTGTGTATGAACATATATTGTGTATATTGATCACACACAGATACAGATATTATAGAGTTATATAGAGTTACAGAGGGATACGTTTATCACACTAGTAAAAATGTTGGGATGAGAGAAGCATCTCTGCTGAGTGACACATTTCTGATTATATTATCGGCCTGAGCAGTACCTGTCTCATACTCAATCCCCATTACAGCAATGAGTCCTGTTAATTGTCCTTGAGCAAGAACCCCCAGCTGCTCACTCCTGACATTAGCTTAACACCAAGAATATGAATGTAAAAACTGTGCTGTTTTTGGTAAGATGTGTTAATAATTACATTAAATAATGTCATTTGAGAAAAGGTTTCAAAATAAAACTTAAAGCCACAACGTGTAGAATTTGAAAATTCTCACTGTAGTATCAAAACACTGTGGAACACGAGTACCAAGGTACACAGTGAATGAAGGGCAGAAGATGCACAGATTGCATTGATTGTCACAGGGATTGTCTCACTTTTGCACAGACAAAAAAAACTTTAAATTTGCTATAATCAGAAATATTCTACAAGCAGTGGCTTTTGGGAAAATGCACCAGGAGCTACAGTATTAAACATGAATACAAAAGTGGAGCAACATTTTGCAATTTCACTGGCTCAGCAGTGTTACTGAGTATAAATGTCAAGGTGACTGGGGGGACAATTGGTGTATGAAAAAGACGCATTCACACCTGCAAGACTGTGGCTGCCTGAACCATGCCATGCCTGAGAAAGTACTTTGCTTGAGGCCATTACAATAACTGAAGAGTGAAAGATCTTAAGCCGTGTCCACACTGGACGCTACTGAGTATACTATTTTTAACCATGTTTTTGAGTATGTGGTGCATTCATGCTGACAAATGAATACATGTATATTTGAAAATGGCAGCATGCATACTGAAGTCGCTAGATTTCTGAATGTAGTGATGATGGACACTATTGTGCCACAATGCAAACAACTTAAGTTTGTAGTAAGGGATTGGGATACGGTGATAGTCTCTCACTTCTAAGCAAATTGAAAAAACAGCTCTCTTTACATGCTAGCTTACAGCTGGCCCTACATGCACTCCTGGCATATATCACAGGACTTATCAACTCGATTTCCTGCCGACTGAGGCAACTTCTCAACACCCAGTGCCACACATCAGTATGTGACGAGTGAGAGGTTAAAACTAATAACTCAGCTGACAGCTGTTGGTGTAAAAACCATCTCCAGGGTCAAAATGTGAGCCCCACATTATGGTCTCTATGAAACCAGCCACCCGTAACCTCCACTGCCCCGAAGGTGCTGGTAACCTTAACACATTTGTAACCGAGGCCTGTGTATGTCAGCACGTACTTGTGTGTATTGGACGTTGGCATTCATTGCCCGCTGATGTCTTAGTTTTGGCACATAGTAACTGTCAGCACTGGATATGACGCTAATGTGTCGAGTGAGATTTACAAGAGACAACAGAGCAGGTCTGCACGCCTTCTGAGCAACCATACAGTCTCAGCTGTCTGGAGCCTGGTGGCTGAACTGAGCTGCAGCTACATGCTTCAATGCTAACTCAGCATTTAAAAAGGGAACCATTAAGTGTATTTCTACTTGAAAACCCCAACAGGAAGTAGTGCAACAGTATGAAATCATATCCATTAGAGGGTGTAATGAATGCTCATTACCGGGCAGGCTGAGAGTAAATGTTGGCGGGACGTGACATGACATGACATTAGTCAGGGGAACAATGACGGGTGGTTGCCATTTTATGTGAGCCTGGGGTTTCCTAACTGTTCAGGAGATATGTGTGTGTGTGCGTGCGTGCGTGCGTGTGTGTGCGCCAATGTGTTGTACTTACTCCTTGGGTGGGTTGAGGTCTTCAGGTCTGGTCTCAAAAAACACTCTGACCTCCTCGCACTGGGAGATGTAGACCGGTAGTTGAATGAGGGCCTACAGGCACAAAAGATAGCAAGAAACTTAGGTAATCACACAAACTGACAAGCACAATCACTGCAGTACATACAGAAGTAAACCAGAGGTTAAATATAGTGTTCACTGGGTGCCTGGCCTCCGTAAAGTCACAGAACAAGCAATTACTTCATACAGAGTACAGGTATAAATGTTACAGTATACAAAAGGGATGGAGCAACTTGTTTCATCTAATGTTTTGTCAGAAGCTTTTCAAACTAATTATTTATTCTTGTTCTTGTCTCATAAACAGTGAACGCGTTAAAGTAAAAGGCAAAGGCAAAACATCCGTTTGGGCCCCACCCATTTCTGCCTCAACACATTTTCTTGTTTGTTTTCTTTTTTCTGCACTCCTCTCGTAGATTTCATTCAATCCTTTTCACATTTGATACATGACACACTGGATGACCTGTGCAATTGACTTTCGGATTTGATAGCATTTTTGTGTATGGACAGCACTACACAAATATGAATCTGACTCACTTGAAATTTTGCACAATTCCAAATGAATATTAAAAACATTTTCTCTGTGCAGCCTGGGCACACATATGTGTATACATCTAGTTTCTCATATTTATTGTTATTGCCCCCACTGGTGTTCAGTCTCAATATGAATTGGTCAAAAACAATTTCAAAATAAAAGCGCATCAAGAATCGGTAAAATTAGTAATCTTCTGTTCTCTTTTTGCAATGTTTTTCAATCACACCCAGCTGGTTCTGAGCCCAGTTCATTGATCCGTTTTGCCAACGTTCCTCCCTAATCTTATGCCTCTGTGGAGGATCACTAGCGGCAGAGAGATGAGCCCTGACAACAGGGCCAGAGATGAAAGGCAAACAGCCACATTCAGCTTTCTCTTTATTGGTGCGATCTCTCGCTCGCACACATGGATGGTCATGTTATCGCACAGTCTCTCTTTCTAGCCCTTCTTTTTTTGTTCTCTCCTGAGTCTGATTTATCTGCTTCTCCTACTCTTTCAACCAAACCACTAAAGGGTAGCAGTGAAACAGATAATCACCTCATCAGCTTGATGCCCCAAACCAGAAGACAGAATAACAGTCGCCAACGACCCCATGGTGACTATCTCTCTCACAGCTAAGGGAGCTAGGCCACTCCTTCTCCTTTTGCTGGCAGGCAAAGCTCAGTGCTATCCATCAAGCCTCCTCTGTTGGCCTCTACCTCTGATTGTAATACTCCTAAGTGTTTCAGTTCAGTCCTTTAAGTCTCTGTCTACCTCTCGCACTCTCTGACACACACACACACACTGATATAACGTCAGGGCTGACGGACATGAAATGAAAGCCAAATACCTAACCAAGGTGCCCTTGTTGTCCCATGTGCCACATTTGCCTTGTCATACTTATGAACATGTGGCCCAGAATGCGGTGTTGTGCCTGGGGTCAGAGTGCATGCTGTACTGGCTATCCTCTCCTTGGATTTATTCCTCTCCTCATGTCAGCCTGTGGACCGTCCACTCATTACAATTCTCCCCAGGGAGGAGACGGGAGGGAGGCTCGGGTACATTACAGCAAATGGACTTTATGGGTGTTCTTTACAGCAGGCAGCATTAAGGTAATTGTGTGTGTGTGTGTGTGTGTGTGTGTGTGTGTGTGTGTGTGTGTGTGTGTGTGTGTGTGTGTGTGTGTGTGTGCACATGTGCGCTTTCTCCAAGGAAAAATAGGGAATGGAAATGAGAGATCTACTTGTGACTTTTCACATGAAGATACATGCAGCGAATGGGGACCCTCAGTCTTGACAAACACCAACAACAAAGGAGATGTTATATTTTTGCATCTGTTACATCTCAGAAAGGAATCAGCCACTAAAAAATGTGTCCACTTTTGAAAAAGAAAAAGGGCTGTCTGTGAATATATTTTGAACATATCCACTCTTTGCTCTGAAAAAAAGACTGCTAGCCTCAGAATGAAGGACATTTTGATGGATTATGTATGCAGTCTTGAGTTACAAACACATTATCTTCACATAAATCTTTTGAATACTGATTAATGAAGGTGGAAATTGCCTTATTACTTAACAGACTTTGATGTGATGCATTTCATCAAGCTGTGTGACCTTTGTAGTCAACAGTCTTACACTTGGTTTATGCAAACAATCCCTGTTTCCATGTTTTTTTTCTTTCTTTCTTTTTCATCCAACTGCGTTTCCTGACTTGAATAAAAACATAAGACTTTACAACCAGGGAAATTCCATATGAGTCAGGTTAAAGCCTCAGCTGTATAACAGAAGGGCTGACTCAGCTCATCCCTTAGAAAAACATGTAGTTTCACCTTGTCAATCTGGCTCCATGCGGGGGTGGATGATTTTTTCCCCCATTTTTTTTGCTTACAGTCAAGTTTAGATTTGTTTCAGCAGTTGACATAATACCCAGAATTCACTGCAAACACTGCATTCTGAGATCCGACATGCCATGATGCTATCAGGCTATCAAGGCTGAATGATGTTTTAAATCCCTATGTGTGACAGACACTGTTGATGCATTCGGCTCACTGGCTGGCGAGTTGTGACTTCCCACTGTTCGAATTTAAAAGTAGTGCGACCTTACCTTCATCAGGTAAGATTCATGAATCTGATTCATACATCTGGATATCAACATCTCTCAGCAATAAACCCCAAATAATTGACAAAATGTGGATGTCAATCAAAGACCATTCAACTCCACAACAGGTAATTTTTTTTTTTTTAACATTTCAGACATTTCCACAATAACAACTTTGACTGCAGCAACACCACTGATGTGGCTCAGCTATTCCCATAAACATCCACACCCATAGACACGAACCAACAACTCTACTTATTCCTCCCCCAAACTCTTACATAGTTTTTTTTTTCCCATAAGTGGTTAAAGATGTTGCCTACACCAGCTGTACATTCCTTTAACCCCAGACGACGCTTGGTGGAGTAGAGCTGTACAGTCACCAGCCCCTCCAGTCCCCAGCATTGTTTATCATACAGATTATTCTATTCATTCTGAGGCCTTGTGAATTGTTACTTTTTGAAGAAAGAAATGACTATTAGTATGATATCAGAAACTAATTTGTACAGTGATGGTTTAATGAGGAGAAGAGAAGTGATCCCATGATAAAATAATACAGTTGAAAATACAAGAAGGCATGAGTAAGGGCTAAGTCAGAACTTACTTGTAAAAACATCCTCAAATTTCCTCTCTCAGAGAGACAGAAGGACTTGTGTATGGTTTAGAGGCCCTAAGGCAAGCCTGTAAAATTTAACAAAAACAAAGCCTATGGGCTGTGGGTGTGCTGACTGAAGCAAACTCAGCACCAGCAAGCTCTTAGCCTTTGGCACAACTCTCTGCTGATAGCTACCACCACAAAGACATGAGATACAACAACGGCTCATCCTGCCTGGTATTTCTGAGCACTGTTTCACACCTCAATCATGTGACTTTGTGGCCAAGATATCCGTTTGGAAATATCTGATCATAAAAAGTAACGACCCCTGGCTGAAAAACAGACTCACTACTTGGTTACTGCAGATAAAGAGTTGGCAACCCAATTAAGAAAGATTAGAACTGTTGCTTCGAATTTACTTTAAGGGCACACAACTTTGTCTTGTTGCTAAGAAGCTGAACATCAATCATAATGCATTCGTTTAGGTTGCTGTGGTTACATTTCTGTCAAATTGTAGCAATTAGTTGCTAGCTATTGGCAGTTTTATGGTTGCAGCTCTGCTACAGTGGAGCCCAGGAATGTATAGTTGCATTTTTCCCCACTTTCTTGGGGCCAAGTGATTAATCTCTTTGGTTAAAAGCCATGTAATGGACTGGATAATGCACAGGTTTTACATTATCTCTGTTTTAACTGGTGGAAAGAGCTGCAGTATTTCAAATGGTAAAATAGACACCACCAACACGTTACAACACACTTCTATACTCCTGTAGTCCATCCTGTCTTATTTCTGTCACTGACAGCAACTCAACAGCAGAAACAGTACATTTATAAATTCTCTTGTCCAGATGGATCATGAGGGTTTACTGTACATTTGGAAGGTAAAATGACATCTTCGCATTTAGCTAAACAGAAACAGATTTTTGCTCATACACTACTGATCCCTTGAGAGAAATTCTCTTTTGTTTGTCTCCTTTAGCAGAGAGGTCACAGTCAGCTACTGAGCACCTGGGGAGCTTTTAGGACACCTCAGCAAGTTGGATGCCTGCTGTCACAAAGGCTTGCTCCAGGGAGTTTAGCATGGCACACACCACACAGTGCCAATTTAGAAGGCAAGGGCAGTGTGCATTATTCATACAGCTGTTCTAGGAACAATGTAATCCTATAAATCTGGTTGTTATGCAAATCTTCCAGTGTGGCTGTGAGCTTAACTTTAATAAATATAACCACATGTTTGAATTTTTAACAGCTACAGTGTCAGGTGGAATATTTGACAGATGAAGGTAATGGCTTACAAATTTGTGACACTGGAGATGCCACAAGAAAAATCACAAATCAAGACGTATTAAATCATAAATAACTTCTCCTGAAATCAGATGGTCGGGTCACTCAGTGTAATCCTGAATGTGCTGAAAGAAACAGCGACTCGTGTTGCTCATATATACACAGATGGCATGAAAAGATTATTTTCCTGTTCAAGACTAAGTTGACACAATGTGGGTGGGATACTTTTTTTTCCTTTTCCCCTGACCACTGTACTTTCTACCTTGATTTTAGTACTTTGTGCTTAAGATGTAAATGTTCACTGGTCAGTGTAGCTTTCATGTTCGCAAACTTCCAGGTTAAAGTATTGGTCAATATACTCACCCTGCAGTACTCGTTGATGGGCCTTAGTCTTTTCATGGCCACATCTCTGATATGGCTCCTCCTAAACAGGATCTTCCCTGTAACAAAGTAGGAAAAACAGACTTAGAAGTCAAAAAGGCCAAACGTTTAATTACTCAACAATCAACAATACAAACTGTTACAATGTGCGTATACAGTAGATGCGCATGTCATGATGCCTAATTAAAATTTTACCTAAGGAACAGAGATCATCAGGATGTATCTGTCTGTTACATACCTAAAATATTACAAAATAAAAGAAACACTGAATTGCCTTTTCATTTGGATGGTGCTCTTGTCAAGATCAACTTTAAAAAGTTAGGGGTCGACTGAAGGACAATAAAGACACAGTGGCTATTACGAAACATGGTTAGTGAATTAGCATGCAGACATAATACAGTCACCTCATCAATAACACTGACAGCACAATGAGGTGGGTAAGGAGCTAGGTGAATAGTTGGCCTTTCCAAGTCATGAATAAATGATTTTGGGAAAGCAAATTATGACAGCATGACAGCTTAAATGCTACTCCCCTGCTCTTATCTCCAGGCACAAATAACCACAGGCACAGACAAGTTGGGTCGCCATAACAATAACAAGACATGGCTACAAATAGGCCTCTTAAAACACTTTAATTTAATGGTATGCAGGACATTTCAGAGTAAGCATCTATTTTTTCCTCATTTTAGCTGCTGAAGTATCTCCAGTAAATTCACTGAGACAGCTCTAATGCAAACATAGAAAATGGGCAGGAAGTCGAGGCTGTAACAAGATCCTGAACACAAAAAAAGAGACATATTTTGAGAAGTTACTGCATCACCTCCATCAAGGAGTTTTGGTATTTGTTTAGAGAACATTTAAAGCAGACTTGCTGAAACATGAATCTATCTCACAGGAGATCACTGCGGAGCAGTCAACCCCCCTACAGCTCCACCGTTTCACACATGTTACTAAAAATGACTTTGTGTTTCCCTGACCGATACAGCTCAAAACCACAAATATTAGTTTTGTATGTGTGAGTGGGTGAATTACATACTGATGAAAAGATGGATACAGGCACACAGAGACTATTTGTGATCATCACAGTATATTTATGCCCATGTGCTATTGCTCGTCTTGTGAATGAAGACATGAAATAAATATCCATGAAGGTAAAGACTAAACCAAGAAAAAAAAAAGAGATCTCACACATTTTACATAATAACCACAACCACCAACACCTAACTTGCAAAAGACCCCACCTCTGTACTCTATCCAACCATCCCATCTCTGACGGCTACCTAAACAGGAATTCATATTCAATGCACTTCCTCTATCCATAGTGACTAAAGATGAGACTGTGTAACCTACTATAATATCAAAGAGTCTGTAAATGCTGTCAGTGACTATAGAAAATCCAATTGTTTTGGAGATTAATACAACCTGAACCAAACACTTAGCTGCGTATCTGAGCTGATTATGAATAGGCAGGTCAATTCTGTGAGAAAGGTCAGATCTTTAAAATAATGGGCGTTCCTTTACCTCCCATTCTTGTGATTTTTGTGTTGGAACTCCATGGAGGTTGACAATTTTGAATTTGAGTGGAAAGTGTTGACAACTATTGGATGGATTTCCATGGAATTTGGTGCAGATATTCAAGGTCCCCACATGATGAATCCTGATGACTTTGTTTATGAGTTGGAAAAGTAACTGTGCATGGTCTGACCAGCCTGATTTCTCTCCATATTTGTGCAGAGGACAGTAGCCTAGTACTACGTGAGGGAGACTACTAAAAAGGAGATTAACTAGATGAAGAATGAGAAAAGACATTCCAAATCTCTAAGGTTTTGGCAACATCTTGCCAGAGCAGCCGAAAGGACACGCTATCTGGACAGAGATTTGAAAGTCAACCCCTGGACGCCTACAGTATTTCTCCTCCTCCTCTCTCTCTCTGTCTCTTTTCTTCCTCTCCTCCCCTCGTCACTCCTCAAACAGAAAGCTTTCTTGACGGTTTTCCAAAGCTCTCGGGTCAGGAGAGAAGCACTGACTCAACACTGCCCACTCTGTATGCACGGCAGCTCATGGGTGCAGCCGAGAAAAGGGCTTGTTTGGGGAGGGAGGAGGGAGGAAAGGAAAGCTGCTGCCTTGGAGCCACGGCTGAGGCAGGGTAGACTTTATGGCAAATCTCAGAGCAAGAACTGACCAAGGGTATCAAACAACTTTTGTTTCCTGGGGAGAGTGAGGGAGGTAGCTGGGGAGAAGAGACAGATAGAGATGGGAACACAGAGGATCGTTGTTACACACCTCACACACAGAAAGCTGTTCTCAGCACTCCCCTCTTAATCACTGAACTCACCACACATGAATTCCTCCGTTTTTTTCACCCCATTTTGGCTCTTCAGAGGGATTTTGAGTGGCTAAAACCTTTACATAACACCAAAGTCGTAGACATGGACTTCAGTCACAAAACTGAGGACTTGTGGCTTGACTTGGAACTTTAAACTATTTCAGGACTTGAGACTTGCTATTACAAACATGACTTGACTTGGACTCTCAAATAATTTGAGACTTGACTTGAGAGTTGCTACTACAATGCAAGTCCAAGTCAAGTCTCAAGGCATTTGAGACAAATACATGTCAATTGTCAAGTTCTGTAACAGTGAGACTTGATTTGGAAATTGCTGTTGAAAAACTATTGACTTTGATTTGTCTTGAATGACTTGAGACTTGCTAGTACAAGAGTTGAAACTTGACACAAGCCTTGTTATAAGACTTTGAGACTTGGGCTCGTCTCAAATGACTTTACACAGAAGGGCAACTACATGACACAGCAACAATGCATGTAGAGCTACTACGGTAAAGCATAAAAGAACGAGCTGTGTGTGTGTTGTAATTACTGTGTTCTTAGTTAAGTTGCTGACTAACGGCAGACACAACTTCATAAGCTACCATAAAAAGCAAGTCTGCTCCTGGTACTACACATTCAAGTAGACAAGAGCAGTGATTACTTTCCCCAGCAGACGAGAGATGTACGTGATATGAATGAGGTATAAGCAACAAGGTCATTGTAACTGTAGCTTCATAGAGGACCGACTGGGGAATGTGTTATTCAGATCCACAGAACATTGACCTGCCCAACATACTGTGCCTCCTACTGTGGCAGGCAGAGAGATCCCCAGCCAAACAGAGTAGCTGAAAAAAGGTGTACTGTAGATCTATCATTAAGAGGAAAGGGGAAAAAAGGCAACCCAAATTACAAATTCATATTCTACATCTGGGTTCCAAGTTCATGAAAGAATATCACCTCTTTTATCACACAGGGGCCCTAAAGAAACAGACCCACATTCCATCTTGGGTTTTGATTGGGTTCATAGTTTAACAACCCCAACTTTAGATAATTGGTCAAGAGCATATCAGCTCTTTTTCAAAGGCTGACCTGCTGACACTGCCTCAAAGAGCAATCGCTAAGGGCTCTAGGGTAAACAGATCAAATGTGCTACTTTTATCCAAATGTCAAGTATGAACTCACCAAAGGAATATATTCAGGTATTCAGATGACAAATGGCCCAGAGATACTCGGCACATGCCATGCAATCTTGAGATAACAAAAGAGTCTACATCCTGTATGAAAAAAAATGATTAAGGTAAGGGTTTAAATGGGCACGTTTTGGAATTTTTTTAAACTTCCTCTTAGAGGTAAAGGATGGACTCAGAACAAATTGCAGCAGCCAAGGTTTTGGTGTGTACACCTGGCAAAAAAACAGCAGAAATTCTGCACTATGCACACATGCAGACAAGCCACTTTGCTGATGTGGAGATACCAAAGAAGTAAAAACAGCTTGGGGCCTTGAACAAACCAAAGAAGGGAAAACCACTTCCGTGCCGTGGTTGGTCTCAGCCCTCAGTCCAGATTTTGCTCTGTAAGTGTAAGCGGGTTTTTTTGGCTGCAAATGTTAGCTTGTAATCCATCTCTGAGAGGTGACCTGATCTGAGATCTGAGACTAGTAATGGTTATTCTCTTACCCCTCCAATTTATGCAGGCACTGAGCATACATAATGTTTGTCAGCAACATTGTGGCACAAAAGCAAACAGTTCCATAGTGGCATCCCTAGAGGGAGCCATGTAAAGTCCAATCAGTTTATATCTTTTGATGTCTAAGCAGCACAGGAGCAGTTGGGGATTTAGAGCCTTCCTCTGAGGTAATTCAGTGGTCATTTTCTGCCTCTACCAAAACTCTGAGCTTCACTGGAAGACAAAAAGCAAAGGTCAGTCATGGGTAGAAGACAAATTTTTTGGGGAAAATCTTGAAGAATTCGTAAAAGTATTCATAGTCAGTATGTTTTGTCTGACTGTATACTGGTATAGTAAGGGGATAGCATGAAAAAGTGTCTCTCTTCCCTCTTCCCCTCCTCCCACTCAGAGTTCATCAAACAGTCTGAGAGTGTGTGTGTGTTTTTGTGTGTGTGTGTATTCTCTCAATGAATTCCAGACCTGCAAGGCCACAAAGAAAATCCTATCCCCCACTCGTCCGAAGCTTGGTAGGGAAGATGTGGGTGGGGTCTTTGGGTGAGGCTTTCTCTCATAAAAAGGATTACTTTCAGCAGGATATAAGTCTCAAACTATTTCAAAAGTTGGTCGAGCACACCCAAAGCCCTTAATCCAAACAAACTTTGTTGCCACTTGTACTTGTAGTAAAGTCATGGAAACTGAAAAGAAGAAAGCATCATTTTGGCCTGTCAGGTTTTACTAAAGATGATGAGCCAGGACAATGGTGCAGCTAAGCCAAACACCTCATAATGAATGTTATGCCCTGTAACCTTTTAGTTTTATGATCACTAATATATTAACATAATTGCAAATATTTAACGTTTAACCCAAAGGCTCCAACACTACTAATAATTGTCTAATATGGTTATGGAGCCTTCTGCTTAGAGATCAGCAGAGTCAGCTGATTGTTTAAAGAGTCGATGGAAAAACATATTCTTTCTTGGTTCACAGAAACCGTGAGGTTATGACCAATTATGGTTGCAGCAGATTGTTCTGGTTGGTTGTTTTGTGTGCAAAATATTCTGCTTTCCTTCAGTTCATTCACAGTGAATCATTGTCCACATTTTAACCCGATGCGTGCAAATGTTTGTGATGACGAAGTCAAAAGGGAGCAGGAATGAGACGAAGACACAATAATACAGCAAGGGGGAAATACAGGGTGATTAAAGAGATAATAAATGAGTTCACTGTTCTTTGTTTATTGTTATGTATATGTTATCAAAAGTAGTGCGGCCACTAACAAAGTACCTTATTTATCAGATTAGTTGATTAATGTTTTAGTCTTTAAAATTCCAGAAAATGGCCATCACAATTTCTTAAACATAAAAAGATGACATCTCTACTTAATTTGTCCAACCAACTGGCCAAAACCCAAAAGGTATTGATATAAATGGAAGAAGACGGCAAACTCAAATTTCAGAAGCTGGAACCAGCGAATATTTGGCATTTTGCTTGATATCACTCAATTAAATATCAAAATAGTTCTTTCATTCAGTCCGAACAAGCCACCGTTGTGTGCATGTGTGTGTGTGTGTGTGAGTGAAAGGGCCTTGGGAGACATTGTGTGGTTAACTCTTACCTGGTAGGAATGGAATGATCCTGCGCTTTGGGTCTTTCTGGCCTCCTTCCACTGGGAATTTATCCAGCAATTCCATCTGAAAAACCACAATTAATTAAAACTTATTAGCACACAAAGCACTTACATAAACATGCACTTCACATTACACACAACAGGATAGCTGAAGCTGGAGGGGAAGGGTTCACATTTTTACAAATCAGCAGTTCCTACAAGGAATTTGGCCAATAAAGAAAAGGCCTGCCAATGATTAGGAATGTCCTGAGCAGATGGTATGGTTTTTCCCCACTACTTCATATGCGGCTACAGCGAAGGGGCTGTTAGCAGCAAGGCACAACTGACATAGTGGAACATTTCTGTTTCCATAGTTTTCTAAGGCCAGAGAGCAGTGGTTCCTTATATCAGTTGATCACCATTTCTCTTGGTTTCTCTTGATCAGTCTTTTCTTTCTCTTTAAAACTCATTCTGCCTTAAGTGTCAGTCTTTTTTTTCCACTTAAACACTTTTTGCCTTTCTCCCTCTGTCACATGTCATTTTGGCCACTAATATCTCCTTTGTTCATGACTCTTGATGAAATCTTTGCAATTATATATATATATATATATATATATATAAAAAACTGTGTAGTTAAGGTCTGCAGATGCAGTTGGAGCTGGCCCATGTGTAGGCAACTATGACAGGATTATCAGAAAATGAGATTAATACCATTTCTGACTGGTTTCTGTTCTGTTCAATGTCAACCTGATAAAATCACACATCTATCAAGGCTGTGAGCCATAGAGGCATTTGAGGGTCAAAACAAATTGGCTCGCCAAATATCTGAACCAGAGATGTTTTTCATTCCCCCCACTGGTACTGGACTGATAGCAGACTCATTTCTAGAATATGCAGCACTGGCATCACCCAAACAGGAAATTTGTATTTGGTTTGGTGATCCCACTCATCCCAAAATATTAAATCAATGATCAGCCTACTCTTGAATCTAATCTTACGTGTGTGGGTCATGAAATACTAGGTAGAAGATGTGTGTTGTAGGGTGCTGTATTTTATCTGCTCATGAGACATTACTTTATATTATTTTTGTTCACTGAAGTTCATGGTTTTCTGTGATACACTATTGCTGCTATTAAATGTTATCTTGCTATGTTCCAGTGTAATTATGTGGTTTCTCCAGCAAGTTTTCTGGAAATATAAATGACGTTGAGTAAAGCTGTCACAAAATATCCTCTGTTAAAATTGAAATGAACAATATGTTGGACTGAGCAGAACAGAGAGAGAGACAGGAGGAGGTATAATATGAGGTGAGGTGATGGAGAGGTTATGGGAAAGGCAGAGACCTGTGCCAAATAGCATTTTCCATTACTTTCTACTGTCTCAGTCTAGTCAGGTGCCAAAGAGGTGATGTTGCCATAAAACATAATGGCATAACGACTTATTTTGAGGAAAAAAGACGCAAAAACTTTTTGACAGCTTGCCCTCTTGCCCCTGCGATCAAAACAGACAGAAGAATAGATTGTATGGTGAAAGGTAATGCAATACTTAAGTATAAACATCCATAATAGAAATATGTATTTTAGTAAAAGAATGTATCAAGTGAGATATAATAGTAAAATACAAACTAAACAGTGCCACAGTGGCACTAGAGCCAAAAGTCGGACAGCTCCTGGATTGTTGCAAGAATCTGGATGGAAAAGCTCCAGTCAAAAAAAAAGGAAGAAACATGATATACAGTATGTTCAAGCATACAAGAGGACATGTGTTTTACAGGTGAATGAATGTCTTCAGATATTCAGCTGTACAGAGAAACCCTGTTGCTCGTTGTTTTCTCTGCTTCACTTTATTTCTTCACTAACTCTTGCTCAACATTTGTTTAAGTTTGACAATATTGTGCAACAGCCTTATTCCATATACAAGGAAGTTCAACAATTTTGTTTTAACCTCAACTTTAAATCCTCTAATGAGCTTCACAAGCCCCAAATCTTCAAGCACACCAGGGGGAAGAAAGACACTAGCTTTGGAATCCTAAATCTAATTCTTTATTGAGGTTTGACTGACTCAACCTTTTCTCCCACCTCAAAGAGCCTTTGATAATTGTACCTTTCTTTAAAAATGAGCAGAGCTGGCCTAACAGCAATTAATTGTGACAAATCCAATAAAGATATGAGTATGACTACAAAAACAAAGAATCCATCAACATTCTTAGCTTTCATACCTGACAGACATGAACTTTGGTATTAATTGCATCTCAGAAACCTGGAGAAACTCAAACCAAGGCCAAAGATCAGGCTAATATCAAGCCAGATATGGTTGCACTTCCATAACTTCTTATTGGCTCTGACTGCTAAAGCTCAGTATTATAATGTTAATTTCCCCTGTTAAACAAAAAACAATGCAAAGAAAGGGAGCAGCCATCAACCCTCCTTGACTACTAAAGCAAGACCAGGAAAGAGGTGAGTCAGTCCTCTCTAGTCTTGTAGTTTCTTAAGATACAGCAGAAGGCAAAGTAGGGGGGGGGGGGGAAGAGCACTCACAAAGCAAAAATCTACTTGGCTTAAGAGTCTGATGTATCATCATTGACACAGTACCACCTTAAGAGAGACAGTATAAGCAAAGAGACAGGCAGACAGAGAGACACAAACACAGAAGAGCCAATACCCCACACACTGTAATTGTTCCCATGTGTCTGACTGTGAGTGCAGACACACCCAGCCTCTGTGTCTACTCTAAACCTGGTATCTACTCTGTAATCAGAGCCATTCAAACAAGAAAAGGCATCTGGAGAGAGTAAAGATGTCTCTTCAAAATACCAGTTACATCATGCACCCAACATCAAATATTCATGCTCAACAGGCAGGAGGACAACAGGCCAAGCCAGAGCACAATCGAGCTCCACATGACTTTCCAAGGCTATTCTGATGTATGTTACTGTAAACTATATCCTGCTGAGTTCATTGCAGTTAGATGGAAATGGATGCCAAATTAGTACTATATAGATTCTATAATGACAGATATAGATTATGATCTGTGGACATCACACATTGATCATATTAAACAACAGCTTAACAAAAATTATAATTATATCATCAGCTTTGGATATGTACTGTCTCTCTGTACTTATGCTAGCGCTGTCAGAATATTCAAAATTCTGATTGACTTGAAAGTAACACTGGTTCATGGCTCATATTCTAGACAATGCTTGGAAGACATCTAGATTTCCTGCAATCAAAAGGAAACATTCTGCATAGCTTTCATCTGCCAGGGAAATTGAATAATGGAAAGAGTGAATACACTTTGAAAATAAACTGTTCACCACACACAGTCTCTTAATTGTGCCATGATGTGTCAATGTTGACCAACAGACCAAGTACAGGGATGTAAGGAAGAAGAACAAACCTTTCCGTTGTCACATTACCAGTCTGACAATATGCCCACTGATGCTTTAAACGTTTTAACACTGTTGTTTCATTTACCAAATTCTTCAGAGACGTAATCTTCCAAGAGGCTATAATTTGTCTACTTCATATCCGCTTTAACCACATCATCAGCCTTCAAATAAAGTCCTAATAAAGAAGATCTGAGATGCTCTAGAGTCTCTTGAATGAGAGAATAAAAGGCCAGGGAACAATGGCTGCTCTCTTTGCAACATGCCTATTTCCTATGTCTAGTCCTCCGATTCTTTCACTCAGTCCACTATACATTCATGCCTGAGGTCATTTTTAACCATTTGCAGACAACCACACTGTTTCCGAAGGCTGAGCTGTTAGTCCACTTATAAAGTAGTGAGAACAAAGAAATCATCCGTGGGCTGTGGCTCTCAATGTTAACAGTTTAACATACTATACTGCATGATGTACAGGGCTCATCAACTGTAGTCGCTCTGGAATTAAATGGTAGGTTAACTTGATTGATGGCTATATTCTGGGCAGCCTTCTGTATAGACATTAAGTAAAATCTATACAAAATATAATTGAAATAACTGAATGCTTTGCAATGCCAATGATTGCTTTCCCTGTTTCCACAGAACTGGAAAATGAAGCATGACAGCCCAATGTGAGCTGGTATGGGCTTGAATTGTATTTGAAAACATATATTTACTGACAAATGATTAATTTAGACCGTCATCGTTTTCTTCCACAACGTTCAGTCCACACTGAATATCCCTGACACAAATACCATTAACAGAACTTCAGTAAAGTGTACTTATCTTTCAGCAAGTAAAAACACATGTTTTGGGTTATTGTTCCGGGAACAAACTGCACTGCTTAAGGATAAATACAATAACATTTTATTCTGAAAATGGCCAAAGTTACTGTGCATAAGAGGGAAATGAGCACATTGTTGCTGTGTGTTGAAATGCACACAACAGGCAACCCAGTGCTCTAAGCAAACCCCCCTTAAAGAGTTTTGTTACTTGATTACTGCAAATGGAAAATATGTGACAGCTATGCAACTCTGAAGAAGCTTTAAAGTAAAAGTGTGTCCTGTATCCAAAGCGACTGAGAATGCTGGAAGACTAAGCTTGTGAAGTTGAGTGGACACGTGTGCAGCATGGAAACTGTTCTCAGTGACATGGAAATAAAATTGCAAAGCCACTGGGATGACCCCATCATGGCAAAAAATCTCTGCACTTTCCATCTGTCTGAGGCAACAGATCATTCTATTTTTGTTCACAATTTAACACACAAACAGACGAGGGAAATAACCCCACAGGTTTTATGTTGAAGTGCTACTTGCTCAATTCATTATCTCAGCAGTCAACAGCTTGCAAGACCAAACATATACTTTGCATTGCATACACTCATGCATATGTACAGGCAATAATTCTGTCTCATCATGGAGTCCTTCACCAGTATGCAGAAATGGATACTAAACTCCCTGACACTATATAAGGGTAGCAGCTACATAGAGACTCTGGTTTGGGTGTTGCAGGAAAAGGGTGGTTGAGAAGTAGCAGAAATATCTTGGGTGAGAAGAACCTCTGGCTCTTAGTCAAGTATTCTCAAGTGAATGCTGTCAGACACGCAAAACATCATCTGGCTGGAGAATCATTCCCGGGCAAGTAGTGCAACAGAACTACTTTTAAAAATGTGAAGGAATGCAAATTAGTGTCAAAAGTATTATCATCTAATGACAACCCGTGTGTGTTTTTCTCCTTGTCATCAGAATCACCGTCTCTTCACGTAGGCTATATGTGGATTTAAACAATGATAACCAAGCAGGTCTGGAAGAATGCAAATTCCCTTTAAAAATGTAGAAATCATATTGAAGAAGTCAGGCTGAGTGAACACAGTCGGTGGTCAGTGATCACAAAAAAAGCACATGTTGCCTTGGTTGAACTAAGGCATCCGCAGCTTGGGCCAGCTGTGTTGACGGGATGTGGTGAATAACACTTCCTGTCTGCCTGTACCGGAGACACTTTATGTGTCATTTTTTTTTTACATTATCATTATTATTCTCTGTTCATATAAACTCCTCCTGAATCATAGGACAACAGTATCAAGCCACAGAACAAGAGATGACCAGAGAAGATGGGAAAAAGGCAGAATAAGATGGAAAAAAGCAAAGGAGGATGACAGGAAATTAAGACATTTTGACGAGAGGAGCTAAATGACTCAGTTCTGTGTCACTATCCTGGCCGGGCACCTGGGATGACGCCTGATGCTGTCAAACCACTGCCTTATTCCTCACCAAATCCACAGTGTAACAGCTCAAAATGATAAAATAACCTTTTAAAAAGATGATAAAAAAGCAACTTCAAATAAATTCCACAAACACATTATGCTGGCACATAAAACACTTATAATCCCTTTATCATAGTGGAGGTGATGAGATTTTGAGCATTCCAACTTGCCACTTTTATGTAAGAAATACCATAGCCTCAAGGTGGCTAATAATAAGTCAATGCCAAACCTAACAAGAGATAAGAGATTGGCTTGCAATCTCTCCAGCTGGGTTTTATCTACATTTCCCTCACCAGCGAGGGCCCACCCATAGGCTGTCAACAAGCAGGTGAAGGAAGCAGCTGAATGGCACAGCAGGGGTGAATACCAGCGGGGAATGCCCCTGCTAAAAATATCTCATACATGCTCATCTGACTCAATGCCATTGGGCCAATACTGTAGGTCTTTAGTGATGTAACTAGTCTTTAGTGATGTACTGGTAATATGTTGATGTATGGATGAAATAAGCACAGAATGATATTGTTGAAAATGATCAGTGACACTTAACTCTGTGTTTTATCAATATTTGTGGTTGTTTTTGTGGATGTGCTTCCGAAATGACAACAAATACGGCCATTGATTAATTCTGAAACAGCAATTGCTGCTGAGATTTCTGGCTTCTTACAGTTCTTACTGATTGACAAAAGTTCAAACAGTGGGCATAGATGATTTAATATCCCTTTAAATGTTATCAGAAAAGTAACAGTAACAGCCCTTACTCAGTGTTTTTAGCCAATCTGGGTTCATTATACTACAAAGATTACTGTTAACAGCTATACATGCACTTTTAGTTTGGCAGAAACAGAAAGGTGCAACGATTAAAAAACAATTAACAATGTGATATGAGCTGATTTATAAGCAAGACTGTTGGCAGCTTTTGATGGCTTAAGTCAAACTAATGAAATTAGTAATGAAATAGTTTACATTCTTCTGGTTAACATTACATTTGCAGCGTCAGAAAAAGCTCAGTGGAGTATTATAATTCTTTATTTCATTGCTCATGCTTTGACCATCCTAATCAATTAAAAGGAATTTAATCCAATTAGGGTTGACAGCATGCTTTGCTTAAATTGACTTTATGCTCATTAGAAGCGGTTGCCTTTCTGGGTTTCCTGGAGTCCATGCTCTCTAAGCTCAGACGTGGCCAGGGCCCAAGATCCATTACCTTAGAAAGAGGAAGGGAAACTAGGATACTAATGAGATTCCCTCCTTGTGCAACACACACTGCCAGCGTGACGTTAGAGAATGATTCAGACATTTCTGTGGTCATCAGTGCAGCCATTGCATTCATCACTGTCCTCTATTAACTTCATTGGGACATTTTCCGACTCCTCTCGCACAATATAATTACCAGTGTCATATGGGTGGAGCAGGGAGAGCTTGGCTACATACACTAGGTCTACAGGGGGACAGTGCTGTATGAAGAGAGTACTTCCATTCACTTCCTGACCTATGCTAGTCTTCGCTGGTGGAAGAGTTATAACTTGTCACACTCCTTGCCCCCTAAAACATGCAACTGCACATACAGTATGAACAGACAATCTCATACCAAGACACACTAACACTCAGTTACACATGCACACACTAACTCATGTACTCACCTGCAGGTCAAAGAACTTGCTGTAGCGTCTGAAAATGACTTCTGTGCTGCCATCGCTCCAGGACACTTTGATGATGTAAACCTGGAAAAGCAAAAGACAAGATTAACTAGAACATTTAAACTAACAAAACAGCTACTATTGTCAACCACTTTGTAATCCAAACCCCCTGGGGCTTTACTCCTGACTCATAGTGCCAGCAATGACTCCTAGAGAGGGTAGCATGAGGAAAGGCAGACAGCAGGCTGGTCAGGCAATGTGAGGCAGCAGACTCTGTCATCATCCGTTCACATGACACAAATGCAATAGGGATATCCGATTATTTCACTTCCCAATCCATTTGCATCACTTCCTGCTGAAGAGGAAGTCACTATCCTCTATGGATGCAGCAGATTTGACCATTCTGTCTTTTCAAAATAGCAGTTCTTTGAGAAACATTGCCTTGACACGTATTGCCATAAAAGACCTGAGCAGCAAAAGCAGCAATGAACATCACATTCTAAATTTATGCCAAAACACCAATTAAATATCAAAAAGCATTTAGCTTAAACATTGCAGTCTAGAGGCAACCAACACTCTTTATTTTGTTCTGTGAAGAAGAAGAAGAAGAAGAAGAAGAAGAAGAAGGGAGAGGCAGGGAGGTGATTGGAAACTCCCTGGTGGCTCGCTGTGTCTGGCTGAATGCTGTTGGCCCCACTCCCAGACCTTCTCTGGCCTCGCTCTCTCTTTCAGGGCACTAGATATGGCCATGGACGGACCAACTACAGGAGCTATATAGGCCAGCTGTCTTCATAAAGTTATGGAGTTATATCCCAAAACATATTCAAATTCAGAGTGTGCGCGTATAAACTTAAACCAATGGAGGGCCATCTATACATTAAGGTGGGCAGAGGGACTATTTGTCTGTGGCTAAATACTATTCATTAAATTCTCAAAAATTAAGAGGATTATATGCAAAAAGGTGTATGATGAGCTTTTTTTCCTCGCTACAGTCTAAACTTTCTAATCTACAACTACAACACCGACAATGGCAAATGAGGCTGAGGCCATAGCTCTGAGGAAGAAAAACAAAGCTATAACTTTAGCTATAAAAGCTTCTCTGGTCAATGAAACACTAATATAGGCAGAAAAATGCTCTTATATATTGGCAAGTCTCTTTGGCATGTGATTCTCCAGGGGGTTTTCTTTTCTACAGGATAGGTTCAACTCTAATGAGCAGAAGAGCTATAAGCTGCTTTTTGGACTCTTAACCACACCTTCAGGGTTCAGGAGAATTTAAGGTGTCTGGTAATGCATGTATAGAGAGTAGTAGTAGAGGCACAAAACAACATGGGCTGTACCAGAGAGCAAACAGACAGATGGAGAAAACACAGGACCTCGAGAACTCTGTGTCCTTGACCACTAACACTCACAGCGGTATAAGGTCTGTTGGTCCCTCAACCCAGGCATCGTTTTCACACATAGATGGATACAAACCAAAATATGCATACGAGCACACACACCATGCACACAGAACTAACACGAACACCTGCTAAGGCCTTGGCAGTGGCTCTCACTCTTGGCCCTCTAGATCATATGATGTCATAACTGTTACTTTAAACGGACTATGTGCACTTTTGCAGACAAATTCACCCACATGTATCCCCCACAATTAATTTGAGACACGAATGATGAAAGCTCCATTGTTTGTGAATTGCAGAAAAGCGAGCAATGGGTCTTTGTCTTTTTGACATTCTTGTCTCCCACTCTAGCTTTGCAGTACCAGTGGGGATTGATAGTTGAAACAGGAAAACTATCCCTACTTTTCTCCTGCCCCACACACAGTAATTGGACTCAAACAGATCCCCTAAATTGGCACAGACACTGTTAATGAGATTTAACACAACATTATCACCTGACATGTCTTACAGACACCAGGAAATGATCACTTTTAATGTCTCCATCAACTAAATGCTGCAGAAGTAGAGCTATTCCGTGAATATAGTCTAATTTTCGATACATTTGGCAATGATTGATTAAAATAAAGCCCTAAAACTGGACAATGTACTGTACTACAAAAGCGAAGCCATAAAACTACACATGCCACATTACATTTGGTATGTAATGTTAAGGCCCTTCCCTTGTTCAAACATTGCCTTGTGTTCACTGTGATGACCTTAGAAATCCTGTTAATTATACTTCCTGGTTACCGGTGCCTGCAGTAAATTGGAGAGCCTGAGGCATGACAAAGCTGGGATGCTCAATTTGAACTCTATCCTCAGAGGGATTAGTCTGGAAGGTTTGTGGACAGGATTGATTTGCCTATTAAGATGTTTTCTGTGACCTTCCTCCTATGAAGGCAGGCATATGACAAGCACTAAAAGATATTTTGTTACACTGCAGACTCTGGTAGCAATAGTACAATGTCTATATTCACATATATACATGTGATACTGAATTGCTGATAGTCACTTGAAGGTATGAAAACTCAGGAGAGGGCCATAGGTCCAGATCCATTTGAATGCTACTTCATGGTACCCAATACAACAATAATGACCCTAATCCCTCTAAGGTGTAAAAGACAAAAGCAGCTGGTTAAATCTCAGACCCAAACAAAGAACTGACAAGTCTAATAAATAAGACTAAGACATATGTCAACCTGAAAAACACCAAGGAACAACTTAAAAAAGATTGTGTAACTCTTAAAGTCTGTCAAACTTGTGTTAATAAAATAATGAATGGTCTAAAGTGAATGAGCAAGTCTAACTGTCCATTTCGGCTCGCGTGGTAAACTGTAATTTGATACTCTCTTTGTTTTTCTTTACCCGAGAGGACAGAGAGAAGAACTGCAAAACAACCTCGATCTGTTGCTCATTTTAAGCAGTAAAACCCCGATGTTGTGATACTTAAAAGAGACTTACGTAGTGTTTGTTCGGGTTTCTCCGCTTCTGGACATCTTGCACTGTTACTTCTAGCACGGTGCGCCGTGGCATGATGACCTCTTCTTTACGCCTCCGTTAAAAGGAAAAAACAGAAATCCCAATTTTGTTTTGCGAGCGATCGAGCCCGGTTGAGAAAGTTTGCACGGCGACGCTTCTTTGTCATCCGCGCCGCTCAGATCAGTGACCTCTGAATGCAACAAACGCTGTTTTCCGTAAAGCCGTCTACGTCAAATTTCCTGCCCAACATGCAGCCGCTCTGAAGCCAGAAGTTAACAGTCGGTCGGTTCTTCGTTTTCCCCCCTTCTTGTGCCTAGTCCCGACCCGCTGACGGCTCCAACCAAACTCCCAGCCTATCCCAGCTCGCCCACTCCCATTACAGCAACCGGGACGCTTCATATTATGCTCCATGGACCAACCCTCCAGCGTCAGAGCAAACCACAGGCTGCAGGATCACCCAGCCACGGGTTCAATCCCTACACTTAAAGCTGCATTAACATTACTGGGTGTGAACATTTTGATTCATTTGCATTTAACACATCTAATCCACAAAATGCACCGATTCGAAAAGGGGAATAGAGAGTGAAAGCTATCTTGTAATCTTTGAGGCAGCACTTAAAGGCACCATCATGCTGAAGGGCTCTGAAGCAGAGCATATTTACATCATTTAGGATATGGTAGCACACTTCTTCTTGTATCTTATATCTCGTATCTGTCTCTCTATATTGTAGCCCAGCGGTGGAATGTAACTATGTACAAGTACTGTACTTAAGTATAAATTCGAGGTACTTGTACTTTACTAGCATATTTCCATATTTTATACACCTTTATACTCCTACTACATTTCAGAGGCAAATGTTGTACTTTTTACTTTTTCATAATAAAAGTAAAAAGTGGTAAACTGAAGAATGAAATTTATGGTTGGGAAAATTCCCCTTCTTCTTCAGCTAAATTAACGTTTAAAACTCCCTTGGATTAGCTGGAAAACCATCTTCACAAACCTGAAAACAGGGCTATTTTTTTTTATCAAAAGTTAACTTTTTAGAGATATTTGGTTCTCACAGAACAGCAACGCATCAGTATATATGCGCCAAACAGTATATAAAGTAGTAAAATTAGCTCAACCTTAAACATATACAGCAATAACATGTAATGTAAGAGATGTGTTCATTTGAAAATGATAAACTGAATATTAATCAACTATTCATGACATAAAAGTGGATATTGTTAAGTCTGTACTAGTTGAACTTGCTAACGTTAACAGTTCGAGTGACAAAAGCTGGACATTTCAACCACATATCCATACTTTTTAGCTAGCTAACCATTTCAACCATTTACCCATATAGTAATTAGCTATTTCAACCTTACTTTATGCTAACTATGTCAACCCATTGCGTTTAACGCTAATGTTAGCTATTTCAACCACTTATCCATTGCATTTAACGCTAGCCATTACCCGACCTAGCTAACAATTTTAACCATTTATCAATAACTTTTAGCAAGCTGTCCATTTAATTATTTATCATTTATCATTATTCCTTACTTTTAGCTAGCTAGTTAACTATTTAAACCATTTAGCCATTATAGTTATAGTCATCCAGCTAGCTAATTAGCTAACGTTAGCTATCTCAACCAGTTATGTTCAGCTTTAGCTAATGTTAACGTTAAGTTATTTAAACTTTTGTGCGGCTTATACGGTTGCTAATAGTTGACGCACTCTTACCTGTGGTGTTCAGGTGTTATAGCTGACTGTATGCCCATATATATTTTTAATTATGGCTAAATAAATTCTGGATATTTTTGTAATTTGCTCACCTGTGCACTAGTGGTTGCACTGTTGCTGTTGCATATGGACAGCAACATGATTTGCTTTAAACCTAAATCCACCACAGGTTTCCTGTTAACAGTTACATATTGTGGGTATTAACTGTTCCTGATTATGGTGGAAAACGTAAAACAGTTGAGTTTGACTCACTTAAGACTGCATCACATGATATGTGGTTAATGTGTCTCTCTCAGTCATAAGATGATTAAAGCTGTGATGGGTTAAACTGGAAATGTGCTAATTTTGTTTCAGAAAAGTCCTTACTAAGTATAAAGTTGTCACCTCTCTATTAATATCACACAGTATTATGCTGTAATTTGTTTTAGATGTAACCATATTTATTTATAAGTAACTTTAGTTAGCCTTGTAACATGTCTCATATTTACAGATTTTAAAAAGACTTATGACCAAGTTTCAGATTTGACTGACAATTTTGTTGCAAGACAGCTCCATCTGTTGGTGTCTTGTATTCATTACATTAATACTGTATATGTGGCAGTTTTCCCCTATCTGAGGAGGAACATCCCTTGCAGACTTGCAGTTGATTAGTATAAAAGGATGGCTGTCGTTCAGATAAAATGTCAGGAGTCAAAAATGTCAAAGCAAGTTAGAATTTAGAATAAAGTAATGAGGAAATTGAGCAATTTATTCCATATGACAAGTTATGAAACTATATGACTCCCCAATTTAAACTTGTCACATCCTACATTTTACTCTTCAACTTGGTTATGGGAAACACAAACCACTTGAATCAAAAGCAGAAATGAAAGTAAGATTTTATTGCATAACTCAATTATAAAGAGATTACATAAAAGGGGTCATATGAGTTGTTGAGGTATGGAACTCTTTTCATACGAAAGGAGAAGTATGCATATATATATATAAATATGCAAGAGTCATAATCATTAGAAATATTTAGTTAGTTTCCAGTTAAATATATAAAAAGATACATGGCATTCAGTGGGAAAAAAAGATAATGATGGTACAAAAATATACAAAAGAAAGGAGAAATGGAGATAAAGGATCATCAGTCACACAAAAGCTGGCCATCATGAGCATTGCCTTCATTAGGGGAAAAATATAAAATAGGATGTAGAATTTGGACAGTTGTATCATAGGCCAGATTTTACTTAAGTGTCAGAGCTGTCGAATGATTTTCATGGTATAGAAAAGGTAGAAATAACACAATGTGTCATAATGATTTTTTGGCATCGGGGATTATTATCATAGGAGAGGTCATATGAAAGGTGAAGGGTCTGTGCCGTCACACATTTGCAGCTCCAGGTGTGAAGTGATGCCGGAGAAGCGTTCCTGCAGTGGCAACAGATAACCCAAGGCTTCCCCCTGAGCCACCGGCCCAATGTAACGGTAAGGACGGATGTTGAAGATCTTCACACAGTGTACTGGATGAGACAGAAACAAAATTTACATATTGTTTTGAGGATATTAATGCCTTGTTATCCACTGTTTGGAAGAGTTTGTTTTTTATGTACATACCCCTTTCCTTCAATAATTTGATGATATCAATGACATTTTTGTAATAGAAAGATGGTGCTAATGCCAAGATTGACTCAATTCAGCTCACTGACACAACTAAGAATATTTTTGGGAGTTTAGGCTTATTTATACCTGTAAAGTCAGGTTGCTCTCATTACTTTACCTTCATAGAGTACATTTTAGATTTAGAGATACGGAATCAACTTTTTTCTGACCAGTCACTGGAAACAGTGGATGCAGTTGTGTTGAATGACATCTCAGTATTCTGTTTCTACACCACAGGTGAATGGATGTGTGAAATAGGAATCCTTCCTGATCAATAATCTTTTGTTGTGCTTTTTTGGAGAAAAGCAAAGGAGTTACACAACATTAACATTCCCCTCACTTTGGGCAACTTCTTAAAAGCTATAAATCCCTCTTAATGCACTGTATACAGTTCGTACAAATGTACACCCGTGTTGAGGAAAATGCTCCTAGGGCACGCAACAAATATGAAATATGGCTTATAATTGCTCATTTATTATTCCAAATAGATCAATCTAGGCTCAAGACCCTAAATATCGACTTCCACACCCATCTCCCTTTCACCATTCTTCGGACCAAAACAAGCAAGCTGCAAACTAACAAAACAAACTACCTAAAAGTAGGCTAATCTTCAACTCAACACCATCATTAAATCCTACGAGCTCTTAATGATGAGTGTCTCAGCATTAATGTGGGTATCATGGCGAGGTAATGTGTCTCTGTGATGTCTAATCATGTCTGTGTTTTACCCTGAGATGAAAGGAGCTGACAGTACATGTGTTCTTCTGATAATACAGTTCAATTAGGGGTAGAGGCAGAATGAGGACTAATGATGTTTATTCATCACTCCAGTGCCTTATCAACCAAGGGTGCTTTCAAAGTACACACAAGCACATGTACGGACACAAACATACTGTACATTGCAAAGGCATGTGTGCGCCAGGCTCCATCGAGACAAACACACACTGATGCATTGCTTTGTTCTGTAATGATGGCCCTTAGTGGGGGTCATTACTCATGAAGAGCCTTTGATGGGGTTTCACATGCAGCTGGGTCCTGGTGTTAGAGGCAACCAGGAGTTCAACGGAGTCTCAGCCCCCCTTTCCAACACCTTGACTAATCCCTCTAAATCACTCCTTCTTTTCATCCCCACCAAACACCCACACCATAATAACCTGACGTCGCCTTTGCCCTGGCCATGGCCCTATTCACTATAGATTACAGGAATTTACTTGCAGAGGTAACCGTACAAGGTTGCAGTGGTTTAACAAAACCTGCCTTTTCATTATTGTCTGTTGCAGCAAATATCAGAATGACTTCTAGATGTAATTTCCAGAAAACATTAGCTGAACTTTTGGATGGATTGCCGTGACATTTGGTATACATATCCATGGTGTTCGGATGATGAATCCTAATGACTGGTTATTCCATGACTTTTCCTCTTGCGCCATCATGGTTTAGTTAACAGTTTCATTGTCTTTACAATGTCAGCGTCACAGAGCAGCTAGCGGGGCTGTAGACTCTCAGTCTTGTTGATTTGTCATATAGTTAATAATCATTAAGTAAGAAATTAACTGTTTACTTTTCTTTTAGTCAGTGGACAGATGCACTCAAAAGTCTTGACTTTAACATTGGTTTCTATGTCAATGTTGGTTGATACAACATTTTCTGGATGGCTGGATTAATGATCTTCAGAAGTCTCTTTTCCTTGCTGCACTCACTTTCAAGTACTGCATTGACATCTTGTCCTCCTTACCATCATTGAGAAGTTTGACCCCATCATACTGATGCCCAGCGGGGTCTTTCCGACTCACTGGACCTGCCAGAGAGCCTGAGAATGGAGTGTTGACAATACCATAGTCATCGCACACCAGATCTACTGCTTTATGCAGGTTGTCACCCCTGTAAGAGGAGTGACACAAAAGATTGGAATTACACAAACATCTTAAAAGGCCTGTTTCAATTAGTCATATTTCACCAAATCTGCGCAAAATAAATTCTAATGTCTGGCTATGGTTACAGATGTGTCTGGCCAGCCCTCCAGAGAAAGCTGGACTGATCACATATAAAACTTTGGTCTCTCTCATCCCTTTAGTATAGACTGATTATAGATTTGGTTGTTAGAAGCTGTACCGTTAAACCACGGCACGACATGTCAGAAGCCACATAGTGAACTGTTTCAGAAAATATGCAACACCAGAAATGCTGCATTATCAACAAACTCTGCACTTGGAAGCTCTCATGTTGCAGCATGAGTTATCTTCTGAGGCTTAAGCACAAAGATACGACCAGGAAGAATCACCTTCTGGAGTTGAAAGCTCCACAGCCGTGCACATCACATGCCCTCACTCTGTTGTTGTGGTGACCAGCACAAAGAATACTCCAGGCTCCAACTACAGAGACAGGTAAAAAAAGTAATATGTTAGTCCCATACTTTCCTTCCACCAATACACCATATTTAAAGGCATTGCATTCCAAAAGGTGTAAAGCATAAAAATCACATTTTAACATCCACTGAGTCTGAGTCACCTCATGTTCCATTCATGTGGAAATAAGTCCAATTAAAGCAGAAAGACACTATTCAAATGTTATTTATTTATGTTTTTTATATCAGCGGTGTGTCAGACATTGATACAGCCTCACACCCACGGTGACACATTTTCATGACTCAGACAGGAAAGAACGGTACACAACCCCTTTAATCCCTACTTTGTATGCTTGTACAGCAGTATGTTTTTGTGACTGCCTGTGAAAGAAGTGTCCCATGTGCTGGGTATTTCACATCTAGAGTCAGTCTTAGTAATATTTGCATATGTGCTAGTATGTGTTTTCATTCATGTGTAACTGTGGCGCTGTACCTGGCATACAACACTGCCTCGTCTTGGCCCCTGAGCACTTGTCTTTCAGGTATCGGCCCTGGCAGATGTAACGGTCAGGCTGGCAGATGCCTCCCAGTTTGGTGCAGCTGATGTCACTTTTTGGCCCCATGGAAACTCTCCCTGTCTTCTTGACCTTCTTCTTTGGACTCCCAGCCTTAGGTCTTGTTGTGTAATTCCTCTTCACCTTGATGTTAGTGTCAGCATTCTTATCAGGGCTTTGCAATTCTTCACCTTGCCTCTTTTCATGTTCTAAAGCACAACTTAACTGGACATCTGGAGGAGAGATGAAAGACACTCAGTAGTGTAGTTTGTGGGGCTGTTGAACTGCGTTGCATCATACAGAGTAGTGCCTACCTTCATTGATATAAATGGAGTGGACAAAATAATAGAAACACCTGTCAGTATAATGCAAAACAATTCAACAGCAACACGAATTGCAGCCCCCAAAAAAGACCATACAGTTTAATCAACACCTCACTTAAACATAAAAACCGAACATTATAACCTGAATGATGGTAGGTTTTATTGCAGGACTGTTATATTGACTGGTATACTTAATAAACTGGCAACTGGGTGTTTGTATCTATTATACTACACATCTGCCCATCTACATATTTATTTATAGCCATCTCAAATTTCGATAGTGAGACTGTTGAGGTGGGTTAGAGTTATTTGGATTCATTTCAGGGCTCAAAAATCCAATCACGAGAAATTCACATGACGGAAAAGAAAGAAAACTAAATTACTATTCCAATAAAACTTCCTGATTCTGAAGCAAACTTGATTAATTCAAGTCACACCTAACTGCTGATTGCTATAAAATGCCATAAAAATCCTGTAATATAATAAAAAAAAGCTAAAATGCACGCCCTATAGACATTAACAACTGATGGATGTCAGTTAATGAGTTCTTGGTTTTGATTATGTCTTTGAAGTATTTTTACAGAGTCTCACCGCCTGGACACACTTGTTGAGAACTGTGTTACTTGTCCATATAGACAGACTGAGTCATAGTTCAGTTATTCGTAGTGTGTTTTCATTCTGACAGAATACTAATTATCCTGCCCAGACATGAGTCTTTGATCTTCATTAACTCTATTAACCTCAGAGGCACAGAAAATATTTCAATCACGCTGCCCTGGCACAGGGACACACGCTGGGCTCAGTGATTGAAAGAAGCTGCTTATCACTAGAAGGCCTTAATGACTGGCAGACAGTCGGGCAGGATAGCTAGCTGTGGCATGGAAAAGCAATTTTCCTCAGCATGTGAACTTAAGAAAATATAAAAGGCAAAGATTTTGTGACAAAAATGTAAGTGTGCCTGTTGCCCGAGCAATATTACCTTGAAGTAGGGTTTTACTGATGTTTTTCTAAAATGGTTGTTAGTGCATTGCTAGGTGGTTGCTATCTAATGAGGCTCCTGGTGTTTGGGTGCTACAAACTTTCTCGCTGTTTTGGTAGGTGCCATTATGCTACTGTGTGTAAACGACTGAAGTGCTTTGAGTAACTGCATATCAGCAACAACATCCCAGCCAGCCTGGACCCTCACCAGTTTGTATACAGAACCAACAGATCCACATAGGATGCCATCTCCGCTGCCCTCCACTCAGCCCTCACACATCTTGAAAACAACAACACCTACAGAATGCTGTTTGTTGATTTCAGCTCAGCAGTCAACACAACCTATATTTATATCATATTTGTATGATATATGTATATAATATATAATAAAATAACTGTATATATTGTTTTTATTTGTATTTTTTACTCTATCAATTTCAGCCCTGAGTTGTAGAATGACAAATAAATGTACCTTGACCTTGTTATTCCGATGTGGTGAATTTGAAGTTCTGATTGTTGTGGCAGGGTTTGGCTAAATGGTTGCTTGGGTGTTCGGCACGGTTGTTAGGACATTTTGAGGCACATCCACTGAGTTCAAACCAGTCTCACTTTTCTCTAACCAAGGTGCTGAAACCTTCAAACTCAAGTCCCCTCTCTGTCTCCCTGCATGGTCTTGAGAAACTTTCTACACCAGTCTTACATACCTTTACTTTGATCGCAAGGTATTCTGTATTCTGAAATAATTCTCAGTTCTGATTGGCTGGTGTGTGTCCATTAACTCCGCTTGACATACAGATTTCTGGGTACCTCTCATGCAACTGCAGAAATAGTTGTGTCAACTGTGTGGCACGTATGATTTTATCTCTGTAACAAGATGGCTGTTTCATTTGTAGCTGACAGTCCCCCAGAGTCAGAGTGTGCCTTAAGCTTTTCTAATGCAATTACGTAATGTTGCATTAAGCATTCAATCATGCTTTAAATGTCTCATCCACTTGCGCCAACACACAGTCACTCCAGCAATAGGCCCGAACCCCCCAAGGTTTATGTTTACAGGAGTTTACAGTCTGCTAATAGGGCACAGTTAATCTCCAGGGGCAGGCAGATATTTATACACCATTTATTGTTTCTATAATAGGAATCTTATTAGTGTACACTGGAATGGCAAATTGCTGTGTGTATGCGAGTGTGCCTACACATGCCTGATTATAGTACATGTTTGTGAGTAAACATTTTGGGCATGTGTCTCTGTGTTTGTGTGCTCAACTTGATGCAGTTATTGTATTGTGATGCATGTTAAAACGTGTATAATGAAGTAGCCTGCATGCAGTAGGCTTACTTACAGCATACTAGCAGAGCTGCAATGAAACAGACCCTCAACAGGATTCTCATCATCAGAGGATCAGGTCAGAACTCAAAAGCCTGCAGAATAATGATAGAAAACAGAAAAGGTATTCCATCTAGTCATGTAAGTGTCCCATAGGTGTCATTCTCATATAAAGCAGCAGGCTATTATATATATATATATCAGGGTTATTTATACATACAAATTCCCCCTAAGGATAAAATCTGAAGCGTATTCTTGCACAGTGACTCCGTTTATACAGTAGCAAACCTGCCTCAAATCTCAAGTGCCAAACAGAAGCTGACAAAGTACCAATTTCTAACTGAACACAGCTCAGATTTTCTAGTGAGAGAAAATGGAATTATACGTACGTAGTTTTATGGAGAAGTTGTAGTGTGGTGCCTGGCGCGGTGGGTAGAAACACAAAGCAGGGACTGTTGGAAAACCAGCCTGCTGTGGAAGCTGCATGCTCAGGCCACAGGACATTTCCCCACTGTCAATATTGATATTGGCCTTTAGAAAACACACCCAGTTACTTGCAGGAAAAGGCTCACTTTATTGACTTTTTATTGCTATCCTGAAAGTTACACTGAGCTAGTTATTGGCCTCTCAGAAAAAGCAGCTGGAAGTAAGTCTTGAACAAATAACCCTACAGTTCCATCTGAAATCAGTTATTATTAACTGAGAAACAGCAGTGACAAATTTGACTTCAGTTGTTTTTCTTTGTAATGTTTTGTAAATCACAAAATGACTGATCACGCGCTATCACAGCCTCATATGACATATTAACGATTTGCTTTGTCTCAGTGTCTCAGTGTCAGTCTCAGTTCACAGGCATGTCAGTCACTTAGTACAATGTCAACCACTACTGAGCTGCAACACAGACTTATATTATCATGCTTTGTGCCAGCTCAAAAAGTCTAAAAAGGAGTTATTCAAAATGTTGATATTTTCACTTCAAGGGTGCAGCAGCTGTACAGTGAACATGGAAAAAAGCCTGAGACACCTTTCATGGCTCCAATTACGCCCCCCATATGAACCCATTAGTATGTGCAATGCACTCAGCAGGCATAGGACTGTTGTGTCAAGCCTCACCGCTGTGTGCCCTCACGCTGTCAAACACTGGATTCCCCCTCTTAACGAGACAAAACCCCCCCCATTATTTTCCATGCATGAGCCTGGCAATTATTATGAGATAATTAGCTTTAAGGCCTCACACAATGCAATGGAAGTCAATCAATGGTATGAATTTTATCCACTCTCAGTGGGAGAATGAAACGTAGGTACATGGATGAATGCCGCAAAGCATGTGGATATAGGGTTATTAAGAGTCTGCTTCGTGCAGTGTGAATGTGGTGAAGGCCAAAGACAGCAAATCAGATTTCTTCAAGGTTACGTGGATGGAAATCCAGTTCCAAGCTTATGGAAAACTGTGTGAAGGCAATCCTTCTGACTGGGTGTGGTAAAACAATGTAGGAGCTTGTCTAAATTTATCTTTATTTCAGAGATGCTAAATGTATAGCTGGCAAAAAACAAATATGATTTATGTATTATTGAAGTTAGTATTTATGTTAACAGATGTGCAGCTCAATATCACTAATAAAAGTCTTGTTTCTTTAACACAGCTACATTTAAATGAAGTCCAGAGTTATTTGATTTCTGCTTGCATTTACATATCTGTCTTCATCTATATGTCCAAGTGTATCTTACTCTGCTGATGTATTTTGGTGCAGATGAGGTCACTGTGGAATTTGAATGCTTTTATTCTAATTCAGAGCCGGTTACTCTGTCTGAATTACAATGTACTGAGTGTAGGGGAAAACAGGCTCAATAGTGGCCGGTTAAGAGTTGAGCCTTTTGCAGCCAGACAGCTTTGATAATCAAATATCTAGGCAGAGGATTACATTGATGGAACATACGGCTCAGAATTTGAAAAGGAGAGAGGGAATTAGGGAGCGAGGGAGACCAATAAAAGGCAGAGAATAAATGGTGAATAATGGGAGATGGAGTAATAGCGCTCAACTGCAAGTGAGTGAGTGAGTGAGTGAGTGAAGGAAGGGAGGTGGGGGAGGGAATGAGGTAGAGAAAAAATAGGTGAAACATGTTGAAAGACAGAACGAGAGGAAAAAAACAAAGAAGAGAAGACAAAGAAAGAAAGACAGCCACCCAGACAAACAGAAGACGAAGAATAAAAGCAGTAGAAACTCCAGCCAGCCTGCCTGCATCCTAAACACTCTCTGCTCCGGCAGAAGAAAGGCTTGTGTTGACTCTTTGAGAACCCTTTGATAAACATGGCTACTTAAATAGAAACACGCGCCACATTCTTCAAACTCCTGGGAGGATAGGACTGACATTTCACTCCGGCTTCTCTGTCAGTTAGTTCTGACATTTCAACGAGAGGGAGTAGAGATGCCACAAGTGTTTCCTAGCAACAGTTTGCTGCAAAAGCCCTCCCCACCCTAAACTCCCTCCTTCCCTGAGATACGAGTTGCAGCAATGCACCACTTGCTTCAGACCTGAAATACATTCTAATTCTCCTGACTCTCCATCCCTCTCCGTCCTGTTCCCTTCAGCAAATCGCCAGGCCTGCATCAAATGACATTCAGGCCCCTGTCATCTGTAAAGAAAAAGCATGCAGCCAGGTTTTTCCGCGTGAAGGTTGAATGCACTGCAACGGAGAACTGTTGGCAGACAAAATATCGAAAGAACGCAACGATATTTCATCCTTTTACAAGCTGAGTGGTTACCGGGCATGAGCCTGACTTTGAGTCTTTCATTTCATTTTTACTGCACCTCTTTCTGCTGCTCAGGTGAAAGGAACATCTCACAAAAACAGGCTTGTGAAAAGGCTCTGTGGTCTGTTGATGGATCGCAAGTGCTCAGCGAGTCTAAATCAGCTTTCTCAACACAGCGACACAGTCACACCCACTTGGCTCTGTTGATTTGTAAACATATTCGTGAGGTTTGGGGAGCAGGTGTTTAGCCAGCCTGAGCACACAAACAGAGCGCCGTAGGGCAGGGGATGAACTCTGTGACGCTGGCGGCAGCAGAGAGGGGGCACCAAAGTTGGAATAATGTGCTCTACTAAAAGCATTTCCATGTCTGCCAAGGGAGGGCTTTCAAAGGGCGTTAGTGGATGGACTGAAGTCTGGTCACACGTCTCTGTCTCTCTCTGGGTCTGCAGGGAACAAAAACAACAACATTTAGGCAGAGCATATCTTTTAAAATATACAAATGTCAATCCATGTCCTTCATCCCTCTTGCGAATTCCCTACCTGAACCTACAGCACAAGTTAAAAGCAGACCTGAGCAACAAGCAGAGAGACAACAAACCAGAAGACTGCATGTGACTGGACTCTTAAAGGCCCATCAGCCTCAAAAGCATAGCAGAGCTAGCATCAAATGAATGCAATGTTATTCCAGATGTTATTAAAGTCTATTCTACCAAGGATGTGTGCATTTGACACAACTTGAGGTCCACTACACTTACCACCGTTCCCACAAGTACAAAAATGGTATGAAAAGCACAGAGGGAGAAGTCACATGATCTTTGAAAACTCAGCTATGTCTATTTTTGTTCAGGACTTTATCCTTTAATAATGATGTTTCGTGTAATAAAAGTTGGCATTTTGAACATTTCTTTTGCAAAAAAGGTAACTGCTGTGTATCTTATCTTTTGTGTTCAAATAAATGGCTCCATTTGACACTTTAACCTGCAACATTTCCTCCATGTTGCTTCACAGCCTTCGTTCTGAGGGAATTAATAGAGCCCATGACACAACAAATGCAAGGGGTGAAGGAGAGAAAAAGTGAAGTCACAGATGACAAAGTAAAACTAGTTCGCTGGAGAGCTTAAACTTTAAGGACCGAAGCCTTTGAACTGCGCAGGAGTGGACATAATGACAGCGGTGAATGTGATAGGCCAAGGCGATGAGTGTCATGCATGTCACGGCCAATCATGTACGGATCAAAGTGCGGTTTCATGATTGATGGATCAATGCAGAGAGGAGAGAGAGAATATCAAACACAGCGGGGAGGGTGGATAAATCACATCCCTTCGCTTTGATGAGGGAAAAGGCAGAGGTACACAGGGAAAGATGAGGTGGAGCGCAGGGAATGAATGAATTAAGAGAGAGCGAAGTCACTGCTGAAAAACATGGCAGTCAGCCGTGTCACCCTCGCTAGCATCTGAACCCAGCTGGTGGGGCAAAGAAAGAAACTTGCTGCTTTCTTAGAGTTTGATTCAAGTTCTCTCCTGTCATGGAGCCTTTATAAGCTGAAGATTCACTCAGGATCATGAAGCCTTCCACAAACCCTCATACATTTCAGCCACAAGAGTGCAGAATCATGCTTTTTCACTTGGATTTATCTGCCGAGGGGGAAATGAGACCAAGATATTCTTTTCATCATGAAGCTTATCCCAGGTGTTAAACGTGGTGAACACAGACACAGCAGCCGCTGGATCGATTAGCCTGCACTGTGAGGTTGCATTGATGAGTGAACAAACAACACAGATGACCCCCCATTTTCCCATCAAAGATTGTTGTTATAAGCTCATACAGACTTGTGAGGACAATGCACTAGAAGTAAGTTCAAAAAGTCTCTCGGGCCTATCTAGGTCCTGTTCTCATCTAAGCAACATCTCATTTAAAGTCTGTTCATTAAGAAGTACCTAATTACACCCACATTATCTATAATTACAGTGTTTTTACATCACGCTTCCAAGATAAAACTCCTTCCATGCAGCTTCAATGTATAATTAGCCTTCGTAAGCACCTACTGCACACATAATTAGAGAGAAATTGATACTAATACACCTGTCTACAAGGCAGAGAAAAAAAAGTAGCATCTACAAAGACACAAACTAGACCTTTTCACAGGGATGATTATTGTTTAACTGAACACTACAAGTTAATACCCTGCTGGGATAATACTCTGCTGAACAGAGAGGTGTGAGAAAAAGAGAGCGTCCTTGTCATGAATCAGTGAAATAAAAATAGAAGTAGGAAGGAGTAGATATGTACAATGTATGAACAAGCAAGGTGGGAAGCTGCTTGAGGCACCAAAGAATTGAGGGGGCTTCCAAAGAATGACTGATTGACAGCTACAGCAAGATAGACTTCCTAAAGCCACTGCTGCAGTGACATATACCTGCAAACCTCCATAAAAAGGGCCCTGTTTCATTCTGGTCCACCTGTCTACTGTGACTTTCAGTTTGTTTTGAAGCAGAAACTCTAATCCTGACATGCAAAATGATGAGTTGTCCTTCCAGCAGCCACAAAAACAAAGAGAAAAAAGTGGACGAACCAGAAACAGGATAGTACTCAGGGTGCAGCAGTGACTGAGCATGAGACATTTATCACTAGGTGCCAGATGCCTAGTTTTTAGACAACAATGGAGGTCTATGGCACAGATGACGAAGCTATTTACATATATAAACAGGCAATACGTGTTAGTAGGATCAGTTCAGTATTGGTTTTGGTCTTTTCATGAGAGTATCTCATGGGAGTATCTCCAGCCATAACTTTAGCCACACAGCATAAGTAAATTAAATCATAACAAACACATATACATTTATTTATTGTTTTTTTTAATTAAGGAATATTTTAATTATTGATTTCAAGAATTCATAGCAAATATGGAAGTTGTTGAATTTCCTCTTTTCCAGCTGTAAATAAATCATCAGACACTTATTAATTTTATTCACAGACAGCTATTTAAATAAAACCCCAGAGTTGTGTTCATTTTATGTCATTTATACAACGCTCCCTTTGTTTAAAGTTCAGAAGGGGCCCATCAGATGTTCCTCTTCAGACCCTTATCAGCTCTGAGGAGATGTAAGACAGAGGGGGGGTTTTGACTGGACTGAAATCCGTCATCTCAGGAATACTTGGAGGTGAAAACTTCAAGCGCTTCTTCTGTCACATCTTTCTCTCACTGCAGGGATATTCAGGTTTTTGTTTGGCCACAAGATGGCAGTAATAATCCACCAGACGAGGCCACCGAGGCAGGCAGGAGGCACGTTGCAACAGCAAGAACCTCATAGGTTAATTACATAGCACTCTCATGCCAGAGAATGTGATCATTCAAACAGTATCTAACTGGATAGAAGCACAGAGAGAGATCGGGAGAGAGAGATAAAAAGAAAATGTGTGTGAGATGGAAGGCATGCAGAGAAAAAAAGAAAAAATATGTAGTTTTGCTGACTGATAATTGTATCACTGTGTTTGCTTGCTAATAATCTGCACACATCACCTCAATTTGTCATCAGTGTTCAGTGCCTCTTTTTTTTAATCATTGTCCCCATAATGACGGGGGGTGTTTAAACAGAACCCACTGACCTATCTCAAGAGGAAGGAAGTAGAACTAAGATCAAATCTTTTTTCCCATTCCCCACACACATACACACACATACATCCACGCATTTAATCAGATACATATCACACCACAGGGCCAGCACTGAATGAGGCTGAATGTATGCACTTTTCTACCAATGCCAGAAATTGAACACGAAACCTTCTGGTTAGTCATTCTATAAAATAATTGAATGTATTGAAACTGAAATGGATGCAGATTACACAAATTGAGGTTTGATGTTGTTGGCTTGAATACTATGTGCACCGAGACATAAAAAGATGCAAATATTTCTACTAATTTAACACATCATATTTCAAGCATTTCTGCAAAACTGTCAGCTAATAGTTTAAAGGCAGGTTCACATTTTTGTCACGCCTAATGTTAGTAATGGGGGACAAAATCCACAGTTCTCGTTTAACATCATGATCATCCTCCAAAAATGCAATCTTTTTAGTTCCTCTTTGGGTTTCCACAGACAGTATTTCCTGACTGTTCTGCAGTATAGGGATATTGACGCAAGGAGAAACATTTGCACGAAAAGACTGCAACTTTGGAAGATACCCACTTGAGTCTAACTAAGATTTCTGAACCCTCATATTAGCTTCAGATGATCTTTAGAATGTATTTTTGCAAAGAACTAGGACTGGCTTTTGCTTTTGGTCTCTCCAGTATGGACAAGAGGAACAATTACTCTTTTCAGTGTACATATATTCTCTTGTTGTTGTTAGAAGATAGACTTGACAAAGCATTAGTGTCAGTTGCTGGAAGCAGCTGGCTTTAGGCGCAGTTAGCTGGATGGAAAAGGCAATGGTGATTAGTGATCATCACCCATGCGGGTCAGCAAGAGGAGTGATACTTTCAAGGTTGCTTGATTAGATGAAATGAACAGGAGTGGACTCTAAACTGCCAGACTGAATACAACGAGACTGCCATGGGCTGCCAACGCCTACCATAGTCAGTTGCTTGTGAGTGGAGCCATCGTTTTGTGACTTCATATTCTTCCATGGGTGTAGCAGCTGGGGCTTGGAAGTGAAATGCGTCTCATTAGAGTTATATCATAGCACTAACACGATGGGCTGCAGTTTACTCCAGGTGTAATCTATCAATGCTTTTCCAGGTCACAGTTCACTTATTTGAACTTTACCCGCTGTGCCGTCTGCCTCTTCCTCGCTGTCAGTAATCCCATCATGCTTTGCGTGAACAATTTGCCCTTTGTCACATAAATGAATGGGAGGTGGCAGCCACCACATAGCTCGTCACATTCAGTGTAACTGAAAGAATAATAGGGGGAAAAGGAAAGGAAAAGGACTCTGGAGATTTGATCTAGAGGAAGTAATGAATGAAGGAGTGAAGGAGGGTCAGCACCAATTTAACCTTAGCTAACATTTAAGGTTAAGGTCAAGGCATGAGTTGGGGCAAGTTAACTACGCCAGTTTGTTTAAAGGTAGATTTTTAGTCTCTGACTTTTATTGCCCCCACCCCGTTTTTCAGTCTCAACTTACTGCCTGTTTAATATCTTCACCAAATAATCTTATGAGTGAAAAAGCATTTCACTCTAAGATGGCGACTTCATGAATATCAAACTCTGCACCCAGCTAGAGGACACTGCTGGAGTATGAAATCTCAACGCAAGCTTCGATAAAACCTTGTGATTGCTCGATAAAACTCATTCCACAGTACGCAGTCTCTCTATAGATTCAGTCTTTGCAAGAAGCACTTATAAATGATGCAAAATAGTTTCAACATGCCCGCCTGCCAAAACCACAGCACCACAAGACAAAACAATGTTTGCAATGGAGTGAGGTCGCATAGATCTAGAATTAACATCTTTAATGTTGTTGACCAAAACTTGACTAAAATAAATGACTTAAAGGTGACAAAAATGAATGAGAAAGAGGACATTGTTATACCTCCGTATTGATTCAGTGCATGATGAACTTTGCCACAGCGCATTGCCAAACGAAAGAATGAACTAACATACTTTGCTAGGTGTACAGTAGTCTATACACTTGCTAATTACAATTGACTGGTTGTTGTTTTTTCATTGCAAGGAAATGGCTCAGTTGGTCAGATTTTGTGTATAAAATCCCATTGCATTTCCAGGAATGATGACAACTGTTCATAAAGGACAAGAAAATGTGTTTGCATTTTCTGCACTCAATTCATGGAGCAGAAAATGAGTACAAAAATATAGAAGAACATATGTGTACGTAATATTTTGTGTACTGTATGTTTCTGTGGTCATGTGAATATTTGTGTGTCCGTGTATATACATATCTAGAAAGAAAGAACAAGGTAAAATGAAGTAGGGAGCTCGGAAGAGAGAGGGAGAGCTACAACGTGTGCTAATGGGCCTACAGTCAATAACCATGGGCTAGAAGCATGGACATTGTTAACAGGAGTCATTAGTGTCACCACAGTCAGACATAAATAGTATAAAGAATGCACAGGGGTACCTTTTTGCCCATTTAACACAGAAAGCATTGACCAACTTGGTAAAGAAGCACAGTGTGTGAGAGTGTACCCCAATTATGCTGTACTCCCATGGATGCAATGTTCTTTCCTTATCCCTGTTGTCACAGACTGAGCTGGTAGACCAGAGAGACACACAGGTGGTTTTTGAAAAATGTTTCTTTTTTATTTACAAAAAGCAAAAAGTAGAGAGCATCTTGTATTGGGATCACACCAGCCGCATCAACATGTTGACGTTCTGACCTGATGAATACTCAGTAGTCATTACTACATTATTACATGAGTACTCAGTACGAGCTGCTTGTTTTTATATAATGTACACAAATTAATAACAGCATAGGGCTTACTTTATTTACAAAAAACAACGTATAGCCACATCTGAGGCATTTAGCAGATGTACCAAAAACAAAGCAATAGAATAAGTGAGTTATGCATTTGCAGTCCCCTTCATAAAACATACTTTTATCTTTCTCTGTCCCACTTCTCTGCTGAGAGCCTTGTGATGGTGATTGAGTGTTAAATAAAGTAGATCAAAGATTTAGAGTTGTTTTTGAGGGGGGAAAAGTTAAAAAGAGACAGAAGAAATTTCTGTGACAGAGAGACTTTTCAGTGAACTAACAAAATGCGAGGGGGCAGGAGTCGCTGTGTGTTGTGCAGTCCGATCCTCCTGAGTTAGGAGTCTGCCAGTGGATGGGGTGATAGGCCGAGAGAGATGCCCAATAGGGAGTGACACACGTCACCCAACACCACTCTCCTCAGCAGCGATGTCTCCAATCTTACTCTCCAAAACTTTCTGTTCTGCTATCACCTATTCAACTTTTCTCAAAAAGTCACTTTCCCCAAATGTGAAGATCATGGTTTCGTTCAGTTTTCATGGAAATGCTCTCAAAGCCTATAAGTCCTAATAAAATGCACCATAACACAAGTCTCTGACCTCCAAGTACAAGGTATTACTTCAGATACCCATCCTCACTCTCCCTGACATACCGTCTCATTGTCATAATTACAGTATACATTATAATCCTTAGTTGTCCCTTTATGCTTTTATTTGGGAGGGAAATACATAAATATATCAGTTAACTGTGCACTGGCAAAGTGCCCACGGGCCCCAGAGTCAAGGGGGCCTTTGACCTTAAACCTGCATTAATTGATATTTTTAGGACAATGCAACAAGCTGTAGTCACAACATGGATATATCATCACCTTATAAAGTTGATATGATGAACATGTTAGCAAATAGTGGCATTCCCACATTGAGTAGACGCTTAATGTTGACTAATGTTGAGTTTTAACCGCAATTTCTACATGAAAGATCATGCCATAGTGGGTCAGCAAAGCACAAACCAGAAGATATGCGACATGAGGGCAGCTGGAGTTGGACTGATGACTTACAGAAGGCCAGATGAAAGACTGTGGTTTCGATAGAACATATTTCACTGCTGATGAGATAAATGTACATGGTATCATTAGAGCAAAATAAATAATTGTGGTAAGAGTCATTAACTAAAACAATCAACATAATTGCAACATATTGTAAGCTAATGCATTGCATGTCTAGGTTACTTGGCCCTGAGCTCTGGAAGAGTGTATATGTGTGTAAGGGCCCTTAGTGAATTTGTACCCAGGGCCCATGGTCATGATAATCCATCCATGATTGTTGGAGCGTATGGTGAGAGAAGGCAAATAAATTGAAGCTGGCAACTGACCCATATAAAAGAAAAAGTTAGCAGTAATGCACTGTCTAATGATCCTCCACCTACTAATAAGAAATGACAGATGGAAAAGCAACACTTCATTAATGTTACCTCAGCCAGCATCGAATAGACTGCACTAACAATTAAAAAGGGCTGCCCAGTGACACACAGCTCGCTGCAATTGTCCTACACAAGTGAACATTTGATGCCTTTTTCATACTTAAAATCAGCATGCATTGTTATTATTTTAAACCAAAAGCCTATTGTATTGTATTGGAGCATTTTTATTGGCACATTAGCTTTAACCTCAGGATTAAGAAATCAATTCAAAATGTAAGTAATAGGAGCAATGTCTTTGAATGCAATGACAGTTTGGAGAATTATGAGTCCTCCATCTTATTGCTCCTCTTACTTTGATCATATGAAAATATTAGAAACAGACAAAATGATTGATAACATCAGGTGAAAGAGAATTTATGCTAAAATCAGCTTATCGACCTGTGTAGCTGGGAGACTCTGAATTCAATTATCAGATTTATTACATACAATACAATGAGTAAAAAGAAGGGAGCCACCAAAAACAGGTCACTAGTCCATCCTGCCTTCTGCCAAATGCCTGTTGGAAAAGCCTTCAGGCCCTGTGGCCGTGAACAGGATTAAGTTGAAGTGGGAAAAAAAGAATGAATGAAAGAATAAAATGGTATTGAGATATTAAAAGGATGGATTTCAGGCACCATAAGACATCAAATCCTTCACAGACATTCCACATAGGAGATATTTAAGTTGGAAATACTACCTAAAAGTAGGACACACACAGAAACACACACTCATTCAGACATGCATGTGTATGGCGTACGCACATGACAATGACTTTCTATTATACATTTGTGCTCTCTCACACAAACACTGAATCACACACACACACACACACACACACACACACACACACACACACACACACACACACACACACACAGAAGCATCATATCTCTGGTGTTCACCTTGACTTAGCAGAGGGCCGCCTTCATAAATCCCTCCTTATCTCGGGTCTCAAATGCACTCAGATATATGACCGTGGAATCTGACTGAAATATGTAACACTATCAACAGCAGTGATGGGCACACTCGTCCTCAAACACATCCACACACACACAAATATGCACAGACGGAGGCCAGTGTTAGAAGAGACGACCCCATGGAAGAGTTGTGAACCGAAGAGGAATAAATTATATTGTTGAGGTTAACATCTCCATGGTAACATTGCAACGGCTTGCTGTTTTTTCTTTTATTATCAATTTCTCATTATTTATTGAGCTATTGTGGTTCTCCGCTCAGCTCTGTCAAAGTTGCCTTGAAACAACTCCGAATCCTCTACACCCACACAAGACATCTTCTGCATTTAACATGTGTAGAAACAGAAAACAAGACCTGTATTATGGTTTAAGAAGCAGCAAGCCTAAGTTTTGGAAGCTTTCCCTGACCATCACCAGCTAGCTTACTATTAGCCCCAGTCGGTTAACACAAGCAACACTCCAGAAATCCTGACCTCACGGTGAAGCTGCATCTGCAACTCGGAACAAGGTGATCCTGAATATAAGCATATCAGCTTGGCAAGCCAGCTAAAAACACACAACATGTACTGTAAGTACATTAACAGTTCTCCTCTTTTGGTAGAGGCCAGCTGCCTTCCTCCCACCTCCAGTCCCATATCAGTCTCTCCACTAAACAGAGAGAGACCAAACTGATCAACCATCCATCAAACTCCATAAGACAACGAACAAGCCAACCTTGTAAAATGTAGTAACAGAATAGTAACAGAATACTACTGTGATTAGTATTGTAATAAAATCACTGAGTTTCATATTGTTATCCCTTACATTACATGAAACTGTGACACGTTATACTGCCCAACACTGCCTATTGTTAAACTGGCCCCATGGACCTGCTATTGTTTGACTTTTTTGTTTGAAAAAGTAATCTACAGTAGCTATTGCTTTTGTAAGCCTTGTCTGTATTTACTGTGAATCTGTATATCCATTAAAGGGAGCAACACAAGTCTTAAAGGCACAATCTGTGATTCTTACTGTCTTACTGTCCCTTGTGATTTATGTGATATTCTGTCATTGTGTGTATCATCATGTACCATTTTCTTAGATCATGGTGGATCATGCTTGTTTGTTACTCTGAGGAATATACACATCAAGATTTGTTTTTCATTATCATTCTACATTGCAAATGTACATTGCACAATGCTGCATATGAGTTGAACAGTGTGAATGGAAAATTAATTCAGAAGAAACTCTCCCTGAGTCATATCTCACCATATCCTATGTCACTGAATACATTAATATACAGATAACCTGTCAGACAATCAAACAGACAGTTACACAGGCACCTCGCTTTGACATCCTTCTCCCTCAAGGCCTGTACTAAGAACTCTCTACACGGAAAGGAGTAGATGAAATGAAGAGACAGGTGCGTGAGTGAAGCAAGGTTGGTCAAGACACCTGGGAACCCAAATGTGTCACTGCCAGTTGTGCAAACTGCCTGACTGCTGATGCAGGTCCAGGGGAATATCGTAAAATCCAGAACCATCGTCTGGGGAAAAGAGGAGGAGAAATAGAGTGGAAAAAGACTGAAAAGAAGGAGAATGGTTGGACAGTGGGAAAAGGAAGAGAGACAAATTGATTGAAGAAGAAGAGTTAGAGAAACCTGACATGTTTCAGACTCTGAGAGCGGCAAGAGAGTCAGCTTTTCGATGGGGAAATCAGTGCAGGACTTAAAATTTAGCGAAAAGTTCCAAGGGCAGGGAAAGAGGGGATTGGAGTTGCAAAAAGAAAGAGGTGAGAGTCGGATGTGCACTGAGGGCATGCAAGGAGAGCCATTTCAAAGTGTGAAAGCGCCGAGGGATAAGAGGAGAGGGAAAGTAGGAAGAACAGAGGTGGAACAGGAGGTTGGAGCCCTGGCATCCAGAGGGACAACCCACCTGCAGAGCAAAGCCATTGGGCATTGACACTGCCCCTTATATGATTAATAGGGCTGTCACTTATGACAAATGCAGCACTGTGTACGTGACCTACTTCAAGATAGAAATGCAACATTACTCCTTCTCTTGCTCCTCTTTCCCCCACCTTTCTCCCTATGTAAAAGGAGGGCCAACTACTCCTTCTACAACTCCTCTATCTCTTGCTTTCTTGTTGTTGGGGTTCTGCCAATGTTCTGCCTTTATCTGTGGCTATAAAGATCCTCTGTGCTGACAATGGACCTGCCTCTTTCGTGTGACTGCAGAGAGACTGTCCAGGGTAGGACATTATTGAGTCTTTGTGAGTCTCATGAGAATAAAGGACTTCTACCATGGACGATTTAACGTGCTAAGGTTCCCCAGGCTAAACTGAGCTTTCCCCCTCTCTGTGCAATGTATACGTTATTTCTATGTTGGAATACTACTTGGTTTTCTGTGTAGTAATGAATTAAGCACAAATTCATTAAGGACAATGCAACAGGTAAGCACACTACATAAATAATTTAGGTCTTCAAACTAGATTTTGACACAGAAATCCTCAACTTTAGGTGATGAAGCAAGACCCACCTCATATTCCCAAACAAACCTTTAATTAAATTAACACACAGTAAGCTGATGGTTTTCAACCCTTGCATCCGTCCAGCCTTGCATTCTAACAGTTGTAAAATGGCATTATTGGAAGAATCAGCCATTAATCTAAAAATGATCTACAATTGATTTGAAGATAATTGTGGGTAATAAGTTGGTTCTGGTGCTGAGATTCACTAGCAAAACTGTAGCCGTATAGGACTTTGTTCTGTGCCACGAGCCTAAGGTGAGCTGCGCAGAGGAAGCAGCTTTTTTCATGAGTCATAAATAGAGCCTGTAACTTTTAAGTTTTTTCCCAAGAGGTGGAACTATATGCAGCAGTTCTGCATCTATGTCTAGTTTTGATACCTCTCTGGCTTTGTGAAGTCCTTCTGAGCTCAGTGTCCCTCAGGGTCTGTCAGCATGCATGGAACAATACCTTCTCAGCACACACACATTATTAAGTTAAGTTATATATATAAGTTATATGCTGCTGGTACACTATGTAGTTCTAAGTAATTCATAAAATCCGGACAGTATATGAGCAGTGTACATGGTTACATGCATTATTTGTATTTCTTTATTTCCCCTTCTCATGCTTACATCATTTTAGAAAATCAGTGTGTGTACCTTCTTATAGGTGCTGCAAACACAGGCAGCCTCAATGGAACAAGCTGCTTGATAGGTGAACACCTCAAATGCATTCCTGGAAACAGCAGAGAAATGATGGAAGAGGTGAAAGGAGATGGCACTGAATGAGTGTAAATGTGCGTGTAGTGACTGTGATTTCATAGTTAACTTGTTGTAATAGAGCATTCACTTGCTTCAGTCTCTCCATGGAGGTGCTAAATCAAAGGTTAGCTGTATGCAAATTGTCCTTTCTTTCACCTTTATTGCTCAACATAGCAGAAAGCACATCATGAGGCTTTTTATGCTGTGACACCACACATCCAGAGATGTTAGATGGAAGGTATTTGACCATGAAATCCCTGTCACCAAATAAAAGGGGTCAAATCTGGTGCCATGCATGAAAGACACATATAGTGAGTGCAATTCCCTTTGAGAATAACTGAAAAAACTAACTGTGATGTTGTCAAATACATAACACACATGAAATGTTGATGTGTTGAGTGCTCCATTGTGTTATACTGTGTCCCCACAGTGTTAGCAAAGCAGTGAATGCAATGCAATTGCTAATAACAGTGTAATTGTCATTACTATCAATGTAACCCAAGTTTGTGACACCATATGTCACTCCACAGAAAAAATCTGACAATGTGAATCACAGATTGTAATAAAACTGTCAGCTCAGTGGTGGACTTTAGAATACAGAATGCTAATAAATATTAGGTTGGGTCATCAGACTTTCTGTGAACCTCATTACTGTTAAGGCAAGACGGACCCAGCAAATAAGTTACATGCATGAATCGCATAATTGAGGCGGATCTATTAAGATCAGATTCTGCTGTTCACCAGCATGTGGCCCTTCCAAAAAAAAAAACTGACAAATTTGTTTAAAAAAGTTTGATTACTCCATTTGATGGTGGCCCCATCAACCGCTGATAATATCAAGTTGAGTCCACTCGTTTGTGATGAGGATGCCCTTGAATTCCTCCCTTTGGACGTGGCCTGGGCGAGTCAGAGTGGAAGCGTACACCAAAGGACATGCTGGAGGTTGAAACATCACCTTTGGACATGCTACAATACATTTATCTATGATTCTATATCTGAGAGTGTGGGTTTTCTGAGAAAATGGAGCTCTCTTGCTCTTTTCCAGTAACACCCTGCATCACATTCATCATAAACCAAGTGAGTGAATACGCCACACATGCTCACCAGTCAAAACAAGCCAAAGTGTGAGTCCCAAGAATGTCATGAATGGTGCCAGCTGTCAGCTAGGCATCATATCAGTCAGCAATCTCACCCCACGCCTCACTCTATGTGCATGTGTCTTTCTTTGTGTGTTTGTCTGCACACACTGTAACACATACCCCTGTAAGTGTGTCCCCTTGTATTGCTCCACGTGTAAATGTTGCTTCTGCAGACACAAATGTGCATCCTTGTGTTGTGTGTCTGTCCTTCTGTGTGACTCGGTGATCCTTGAGGTGTTGGTGAGCTCTTCTGGAGGAGCGTGTGCAGCAGTGGAGAGGAGAGTGACAGCTCATGTCACCCCTTTCACCAGACAGTGGGGCAGATCAAAGGCGAAAAAAAAAACAAAGAGACAAGAAACGCTCACCTCGGCTTGCTCACTGGAGGCTGCCTGGAGCATGACAAGTCCATTCATACACACACACACACACACACACACACACACACACACACACACACACACTTGCAGACAAGCAAATATACAGACACACAAAAATAGGTTGGTCACAGGCTTTTAAAATAGACAAACTTTTATTGACTGCATTCATTCTCTAACCCCCAACACCAGGGCATAACTTCCACTGGGAATGAGGGGACATTCACAACACAACTCCCATTTTTGCCCCCAACTCCCCGCTCCCCAACTTTTACATTTTCAATTCCATTCACTGTCTAAAGTCTGTCTGAAAGGTGTCCTCTGAGTTTACAAAAATGTTCATTAACTCAAGCTTTGCATTAATTATTACTTGTACGCTCACAGCAGTAAGCTTTATAAGTATCAACAGGTGTTTTCTGAATAGTTTTTGGCTCTGGATTTTCGGCTTTCAGGCAGGCAGTCACAGGCAGTTGATTGGTGGAGCTTCCAGAGGAAGATCTGCAGACACTAGTCAGGGCTGTAGTTGGCAATGTGTATTACAACATTCTTAAAAGATGCTATGCTTGAACATCAGGCAAAGATAAACCCAATTCTTCACCTTAAAATGTCTCTTTAACTAAAGAAAAATACACATAAAAATGACAATAAATAAAGAAGAAGAAATGCATGATACAAACACATGCGCGTTCACACTCAATGAGCAGAATTAGTCACAAATACTTACTGAATATATTTCAAAACTTCAAGGGCGGTCACAGACTGTAAATGGGTTACATTCACACATAAGCACACACTTGTGCACCCGCGCACACATTGATCGATTTGACAGTGGACAGCGGGGACATGTCATCATGGCTGTAAAACTGAAATGACTTTCATCACTTGCTGAGGACGCTGAGCAAAAGGGCTTTGGCTCCTTTCACTTCCTCGGTCAAGTTTACACATTTCTTTCGTCAATCACACCTCTATCTCAATATACCTTTCTCCTACTGTCTTTTCCTTTTCTTTGTCTCTGCTGTTAATACTCTGTCATGTGCCTTTACATCCCCTTAGTTTAACTCTGACTAGCCTTGTGTTATTTTCTCCTTCTTCTCCTTCTTGCTAACAACCCCTCATTTCTGTTTTCTCTCCACAGCTTCTTTCTCCCTCTCGTATGCTTTCCCTCTTTACCCCATAATCCCTCATTTATGAATCTGCTCCTGTTTAATCTTAAATATGCTGTAATCCTGCATTTATCTTCCACAGCGTCCATCACAGTACTCGGCTTTGACCTTTTCATTGGTGAGGTTTGCATTGTGACTCTACTTGTGAGAAGAGATGATAGCAAACCAGTAGAGAGATGCAGTTTAAGATGACAAATGGCAGCGTGATGATCTACACAAAAAAGAAAACAGCATAATGGTCATAAATAAGTTGTGAATTACATCTTAACTAAATCACAATGTTTTTAATCACGATCTAACAGTAAAACTGTGACACATTGTGCCATTATATTATATTTACATAATCCAGATATTTTTTGTCTTTTGAAATGGTCACAGTGTCAGAATCGGAGATCATAAAGTCAGAAATTCCTACCGTGACTTGGCCGAGAGACATGGCAGACTGGACCAATCATAGCCTGATGTCTTCCATGACTTAGTGGGTGACTGGTAAAATGCTAGGGGCCAACTTTATTGTTTCACCTGACAGCAAATAAAAGGTGGGCTCATCCTTCCCAGTCAGTAGAAAGAGGGTGTGGAGCCCCAGAATACATACTGTATGTATGGAGAGGGCCATGTTGCAAGCGCAGGTGTGATTCATTTGATGTAACGCTCCTGACCCGAGGGTGATAGTCAAATGGTCACAGGTGCACGGAAATGAAATAAAGCGTCAATCCTCTTTTGCTTTGCCACGTTTACAGTTCTGTGTGAAGAGCACTCTGTGCTCCTGAGGGTCAACGTCAATGGAGAGGCGACCCAGATGCTGCCTCGGTTGTCTTCCTCTATGACAGATTGGACGGGATAAAATGAGTGTGAAAATTACTGCCGGACATTTATTTTTATTCCAGACACTCCATATCTGCCAGGCCAGGCCAGGCATGTGTGTGTTTGTATATGTTTTCACATCTCTCAAGATAGGCTGAAAGCTTTAACCAGCAAACTCAGATTGATATCGTGATGGATCATGCAATATCTCACCAATTTCCTCAAATGAAACCACAGTCAAACACATCGACCATAAACTTCTTTTCCCCAAGTGAAAGAAAAATGTCTCTCCTTGGACTTGTACTGCTGGTGTGACATACGGCCTTGTGATGTTCAACATTTTTTCCCTTTCACATTTTTTTTCAACAGATAGAGGACTGAGAACTCGGGGACAAACTCCATCTTCGTCTCTCTCTCTATCTGTTGTCTCACATCATCTCTCTCTGCTCCTTTACCCTGGCACCTCTCCACCTCCTTCAGTCTCACATCACGGGGAACATCGTCCCGAGCAGACAGGAGAAGCTGTCATGATGCATCTTGAGAGACAGATTGCGATGAGCACTGCCTCTGACATGGTAAGTGGGAGCCATTGTAACTGACTAGCATCGGGATGAAGAAATGTGACAGTGTGTTTGTGTGTGTGTGTGTGTGTGTGTGTACGCAGTGAGAGGGTCAGGGTGAGGGGGGTGGGAGATCAGTTGAGGGCAGAGCTCGGTGGTCAGTTGACAGGTAACTCTACCAGTATGTTTGCTGTATAATGTGGGTTTGTATGCATTTATTAAATGGAGTGTAAAGCAGAGTGCATTAAGTGATTTATATGGTACTATAAATAAAAGTACTGAACTTAAAAATGCGACATTGCATGACAGAGAATTTGTATTACTGAGACCAAATGTTGACAGACTGGTTTTAGATGTTCGGAAGTTGACTGCTCAGCATGACGAATGAATGAATGTGACTTTAAAAGGGCACAGGGGTGTGACGCTGCATAAAAGGGCCAAAAGAACAGTCTTTACTCCTTTGTTTCTATGGATACGATCAGGGTAAAATCTCAAAAGGCAAGCATCCCTCAAATGTGCACTATCACCATAACCACAATGATCTTATTATGCATTTAGTAAATCCAGATAATTACAGACTCAACCTCAGCTAACATGTCTCCACCTACTGTTGTGTGATCCTCCCTTAAATGCAAGAGAGAGATGCACTTTGCAAACACTCGCTAAAATGACAAACTGCATACGTCACGTGTGTCTAGGGCAGAATGTCTCAAATGTGCCTCTGGAAGCAGGTGTACAAGCCATAATAAAACTGGCCCTTGTTGTTGTCAGAGGCAGGTTTCCCATCCGATTCCATTTTTCAGGCACTTGCTTTGCACAACAGACGAAGTGCAACTAACTTTCAAAGAAACACATTCTTTGGCATTTTTCTATGTCATGAATGGTATCTAGTTTTTGTTATTGTTGTTCTTGTTTCTGCCTTTGTTTTTCTCAGCTGCAGTATTAAGTATTAACTAAATAGTAATGCAATGAACAAGAGGTAACATTTCCAAGTCTGCAAGTAGTGGAAAGAAAGTCTTCATGCAAACGTCCACATTAGAGCTTTTTTCCACTCCATTAAAAGATCAGTTGTTAAAAAGAATTCAGCCAAAATAAATCCCAGATTTAGAAACACTTGCTCATCAAACAGCCAGATAAACACTTAAATGCACCACAGTGGCCCATTCCAACTCATTTACACATTACTTAACAACTGCAATCTACCATTCAATAAGCGCTACAGTGATTATCATGATACTGAGTCTGTGTGTGAGGGACATGGACATAAAGAAGGATATTACAAAAACAGTCTGAGGGTTCGGCAAGCCTTTATTCATGAATTCTATTCAACGGAATGGAAAACCGATGTCTGATTTGCTTTGAGGTATCAGAGAGTTTCACCTGCTTTGTCAGCAATGTGAAGTGTTTGTCTTGAAAGCTCTGCAGCAATGAAGTGGAAACACTGCTCTGAGCAACATGACATTCAACTGTCCTGCCTGGAAAAATAAATTATGCCAAAATTTAATTCACAGGTTCCATCCCCTCATCTGACCCCTGAAGCGAATTAAGCGATAGATTGAGAGCTTTCTCTAGAAGATTAAATTCCCCTCTAGCTAAAGAGTTGCCTATTTACACATCAGCATGACATCAGAGTCATGTTTTTGGCCAATATTAACTCTCCCTTTAGCTCTGTTTTGGTCTCCACCAACTTTGGAGGTGAATATTTGGCTCTTTTGCAGCTAAATGCTCCACTATGTTCACTAGCTAGTCGCTACTATTGTCTGCTATAATCGGAGCTCTTTTGTTTTTGTTTTTTGCTGAAAACAAGGTTAATGAGAACTGTAAGAGAGAAACAAAACCAATGACCTGAAAGACACAAAACAGGCTCTCTAGAGGGGACTAGCAGAGTCAAATGATAATTCTCTGTTGGTTTGTAACTATGAGCAACTTCATTTGCGCAGTCATTTGACCCATTATAAATATAAAAATCTTGATTAGAGCAGTTTTGAATATCAAATTGGAATTGAGGACACTGAATCAAATATCTGAAAGATAGTATATATTAGCTTTACTCCAAATTATTTATAAGGTAAACCTAATAAAAGATGAAAGAGCATGAAACTATAGTTGAGGTTTTCAGATTAAAAAAAGATAACTTACCTTTACCTATTTATAGCATAGGCTTAATATTCAAAACCTCGGTTTATTTTTTGTTAATTTATAGAGGGAGTTTATATAGTAAAGGAGCTGTTGTCTCTTACAACAGTACGAACTGTAGGAAGACATCAAAGTGGGACAAATTCTATTTGGTCACCAAAACCATTAACCATGTGTTTTTCTCTGTCTTCAAGATTTAAGAATGGCTGTGTGTTCATCAACCATTTCAGAGACCATTAACTTTTAAAATGGTTATTGCTCCACCTGTGCACAGCGCTCCAGGCACCTGACGAAGTAATGCTATCAAGTAGAAAAAGGGAGAAAGGAGATGGTTCATTGTAAAATCTTACTTTTAGCAGCAATAGAGAATTTTGTACCTCCCGCACTAACAGATTTGTTCCCAGCCAAAATAGAGCAATTTTTCTTTAGTTTCACTGAAAGTATGAATGTGCCATGTGTAAGCTTTGTGTGCTTTTTATTCTGTTGCATTCCAATGCAAGATCCTATTTACTGTGTGCCACATCTGTAAAATTCAGAGACAACAGCCAATGACATCTGACAATGCTCATGCAATGTTCTTTGCAAAATGTTGATTCATAACACCTCAGAGGCAACTTGCCTTCAGCGTCCTTCAAGTCCACTGCAACATCAGAGATTAACTGCACTCAGGGATATATCAGAACTCCTCTACATAATATATTCTGGTTGCCTTGCCTTAAGTTAGACATGACATTGGGCCTCTGCAATGTAACAGCCCGTGGCCACAAGCCTCCCCAGTAATCACCTAACAAAAGAGCTGAAATGCAGGATCAATGTGAGTTAGTGTTATCTGCCTTACAGCTTGCAGCAGGTTACACAGGAAGGAAATGTCAGTGAGGTAAACTGATTCACATTCAGTGTTGTGATCACGGCTGCGAGGTGCAGAATCTACAGGGCATGCAGTGCTGAGAAGGATTCAGTGCTGGTAGTGTGAAGGTTCAACGAGTCACAGTCATGAGAAGTAACAAGAGTTGGCCCAGAGAGGCATGGAGTCATTATCAACAGGTACTGAACTGTAATTCAGTATTTGAATACCTCCACTGAGAGGGATCCAGGCGGCATGATCTCAACTGGCCTCTTTCAATGCAAAGGAGTAGTTCCACTCTGAGCTCCTTCCAGATGTTCAAGCTCCTCAACCTTTTCCTGAAGGTGAATTTAGACTGAGCGTGAAGCTAATTTTCATCTTGTAAAATTGGCACTCATTTGGCTGCTGTTTTTGCAGAACTCACCAGGATTTCTTTCTTTTATTTCCCCCAGTTTTTCTCCCTTGTCGTCTTCCTTCATCATTTTGCATTTTGAGTTTACCTCCACTTGTGTCTTTACATTGACTTTGTATGCAATTGCGCCGTTTAAAACATTTGCTTCTCTTTCAGCCTGTGCACACCTTAAGAATGAACCCAGACACATGGTGATTTTGCTTTGGCCTGAACAGGTATGTTTCATTTTGGATTACAGATAGCACCAGCCAGTGTTGTATGGTTTGATTGGTTCCTCAATAAATACAGTTCCTAAAAAATGGAAACAACACATTGTGACTACGCTCTATATACATCTTCCATACAACAGTAACTTCTGTTCTGTTGCTCAGGTTTCTCCTCTGAACAGAGCATCTGTTCCTTAATGACTTCCCACTTGCTTGACTATTTACCAGCCCACCACAAATCAACTGGGCATGCATGGAAAACAGAGAGGGTTGGTTCCAAAAGATTTCACACATACAATTACACCAACATTAGTTAACAGATTTTTTTTCCTTGATTGTGTTTGTACGAGTGTGGACATCTACAGAATTCTGGTAAATGATGTTGATTGTGAGGGATTTAAGAGAAAACCTTATACACACAAAACAGAGTGCCCGTAATATTGATCATTTGAATAGATCGCCTGAAGCACAGAATGGTTTCTATAGCTTAGTGGACTTATGCGACTGAAACCAGCATTATTGAGGGGTACATATTCAGTGTATTACAGAAGGTGATGTCTGCACACATGTAAAGAGATCTGTGGATTAATCTATCAATATGTTTGATATATGTTTGCAATATGCAAAGATATGCATTGGGAATCGTCACATTCAAAAAGACTGAGCAGTTATCTTTGTTGTTTGAGTAAAATAAATAAAGTTCTGTTGTATTCCATAGTGCACACAAACTAATCCTACAACACAGAGTTGTCTTTCTACAAGAGGAAATACTGAAGCAAGCAGAGTTTAATAAGTTGTCCCTCGTCTGCAGCCTTCTTTCAGATCCACTTCTTCTAACACAACTTTGGAGCGGTGAATACTTTGTATTCTTGAGTGCTTTTGACATTTTAAGCACCCCTCAAACATCAAAACATGCAGAGATGAGAAGAGAAGCTTGCGAATGTGGTTCACCTCAAGTCACCGCCTGAAAACAGTTGAAACACTTGAAAATGGCAATTTGTTTATGGCTAGTGCATATGTGCTCTAGTGTGTGCCTGTATGTGTGTTTGTGACTGTGTGTGCTCTTGCATGTGTGTGGAAAGTAAGGCTCCCTCCCTACGTTTGGCCTGTTACATGCTGGCAAGCTAACGTATGGCTCTGGGCGTTCCCAAGGCTTCCATCTAATTGGTTCTCTACAGGGAACATTGATGCTTCCATGCATTCCATATTGCCATCACTTACTACATCCAAGCATGCCAGTTAACCTTAATCACACACACACACACACACACACACACACACACACACACACACTACTAGAAACATACTCACAAAAGCAAACATATTTTCATTGGCCAGTTAGGTTTCAGTGTCGCCTTTTCAGTGAAACTAACTGGACTGACTGACATTCAAATGATGTTCAAGTGATCTGGTCTTGGACAGAGCTTGTTGCTTGTTGGCTGAGCCACACACTCTCAACCACTGGCGGCTGGTGTCTGCTTGCCCACAACATAATAACCCACAACATGCATACAACAATATTTAACACAGTCACAGCTTCATAACTCCTTCAACCATGTGACCCATTTCTCCCTAGTACCTTAAAAGCAGTTTTCTAGGAATGAAGCCATATGAGAATAAATTGGGCACCCTGTCAAAACACTGTGCAGGTTTGACAGGTGGATATACAGCATGTAGCCTGAGTTACAGGGCTGAGACGCAGCAGATGGTGAGACATCCATATAGGGACTCAAAAGACATTGAGACTGTCAAAATTAAAGCCAAGGAATCTGTGGAGGTATAAAAGAGCACTTTGTGAATGAATACTCGATGAACTCTCAGAATAAATTGCATGTTTTTAAAATGCATAATCCAGGACCTTAAGGAGTCTTAATGCCATTATACAAATACTAATGAATGCTTAACTTTTCCAACTAAATATCCATTCAGCACTCTTGAAGAACAATAACACAAAGTCACACTTAGGTCTACAGAAAAGAGAATTTACATCTTCTTCATGTGATGTAGGTGTGCAAAACTGTTGTTCATGCTTCAGAACAGGAATCATCACCACAGACAATATGGTTGGATGTTAAACAAGCACCGGATATTAGAGAGTCTGCATTAAGTTCTCATTTGTTGGGGATTGCAATGAAAGGAATCGTGTTAACACCAAAGCGTGGTAGCTATAGCTATATCTGTCTCCGGCTGGTGTACTGCCTCCCCTGTAGGCAAGTCTGTGATGGAAGAATAGGGGATCGATCCGTTACCAACCATCTCCATTCCAACACTGATTAAGTTGGGTTGTTATGCGTCTCCTCCACTTGTAAGACAAATAAATTATAGTTGATTCGAATCAGACGAGCGTGATTGAACAAAGACCAGAACACATGGAGAGCGTGGGCAGGCAATCGATCCCCAGCAGTGCTAACATGCTAATGTGAAAGGTGATTAAGGCTGACAGGCTAATAGGGCTGCTGACCTTAAAACCAAGGATGCGTCCTTTGGCCCAGAGTCAGGCCACATCTGCTGCCTGTAGAGCCAGAAAGTGGGCCGGAGAGTCTTGATACATTAGTCCCTTTCCTAAACCTGAAGATTCTCCAGGCTGGTCACCTTAACTCTGAACCTGTACTTGAGCCCAGCATCTATAAACCAGCCCAAAATGTAAAGCAGAATTTCTATACATTTATGTATATACGCAAGCTAACACTGGAAAAACAATGCAAGGAAAATGTATGTTAGATTTAAATCATAGCTCACACAGACTCAAACAGAAATAAATGCATTTGTTGAAGACTACTGTCACCAGCAGATTAATACATTTAGTGGTCTAGAGAGTATTTGAAGCAGCAGGGCGGTGTATGTGGGATTGACTGATATTAAACCACAGTGGTGATTTTTCATGGTGATGAAAGAACCCCATGAACCAACAATGTGGCTCATTAATGTGTTCTAAATAATAACATTGGAGCTCTATGGCTCAGAAGAATAAGCTATATCAATGAGCTATATCAGGCCTTGGTTACAGAGACAACACTTGTTAGTAGAATCAATTCATTCTTGGTTTTTGTCTTTTCATGGCATTTATGGTTATGAATGTTGCTAACCTTATCCTCTAAAGCAACATATGAGGTAATGATGATTTAGATTACTTAGATCTACAGGGCTCTTAAAGTGAAATGACAAAAAACATGGGTTACATTCAAGTAAGACTAAGTATTGCTAATAAAATGTAGCTATGTGTTGAAAAATACTGACTTCTGTAAGTGGAGGAAAAACAGATGGGTCACAGTTATGAGCATAAAGCGAGAGTGACCTTGCAAGTCTCATTTTCTGGGTTTTATACTCACTCACTGACATTATTAATTCATTCTTTGAAGACAACTGTTGAGTTGTATTTCAATGATCATATTTTTCAATACATGTTGCTCTATGCATTTTAATGTAAAGCACATTGGTTAGCGCACTTAAAAAATCTGCAAATTCTGTTATGACATGTATTTGGTTTCAAACCTTGCGTGACACATTAACACAACACACGTGGAGTACAGATGGGAAATGAAAGCCCCCTCCATTTATCCTGTTGAGAAAAGCCACTGAGGAGGGAAATAGATTGATTTGGTCCACACATCATTAGACGTTCTCCCATATAACCTTCACCCCAGGGCTGCCTTTGATGAAGCACAATGCAGAAGTGAGAAATTGGATTGACTGTGTTGTATTTGTCAGTGGCAAGTCTCTTAGCATGCAGACCTGTCAGCATTTGGCCTTCTTATCATTTAATAGGAAAGGTTGAACCATCTGATTACTCCCACTCCTCATTTACCCCAGATCCATACAACTGAACAAAGTGAAAATCTAGGTTACAGTGTGGGCAAGAATAACACATGCACACAGTCATGGTTCATTCAAGCAGATATATATCAGATATAGACCACAATGCTATCCATCTTAAAGGCCCAAAGGCACTGAAAGCGTCTGATGCTTGCGTTTTGAAGCACACCTATTATTTTAAATGGTCAAATCCACACCAAAAATGTTATGAGGCTCGTCAAACTGCCTTGACGCCCCTACTCCAACCATGTTTCGATTTCAGAGTGCCAAATGTTGTACAGACATTCATGGTCCCCTGAGGATGAATCCTACACATTTTGGTCCCCTGACTTTTCCTCTAGTGCCACTAGCAGGTTGGCACATTTGGCTGTTAGTGAAATGTCTCTATTATCAATTATCCTGTCTGCCATTACTTTTTAGTTCTGCACTCTGTATGCTGTGCTCTGTGTTGTTTTCTTCACTATGATCAATATGACGCAAAGAATAATAACACCAATAACAATAATATATGCAGAATGTTAATTCTTAATTGTGTAGGCACTTATTTTCTCTGCCAATTTGTTGCTCTAGGCCAAAACACTGACACTGTGTTTCCTAAAGCTCCTACAGGCTGCATAATTGCAGAGCAGTTGGGTAAACAAGTGATGCAAAATGTGGTAAATTCTCATAAATCCTGTCTCGTGTTCGCCCTCTGCATCATGAATCCCTTACCTAGACTCAGACAGAATACCAATGTCGAACATGCAGTAATGACAGAGCTTTCGTGAAACACAAAGTATAAGCTTTTCCAGACACAATTAATTACTAGATAACAAACCCCCTGGACGTTGGGACTCAAATCAATCTGCAGATGAGCTATTGTAATGTGCAGTAACTGAGAACCAGTATCCCAGTAAGTGTCATCACTGTAAGCTACAGCATATGAGCCAATGCCATTGAAGTATACTGTATATATATTGTGATCTGAATCAGTGCTCTAGTTAGCGCAGCTTTGTTTGAAGCTAGTCGTGAGAGGAAAGACTTTGCAGGAACTCTTTCTTTGACATGGAAATGCACAAAACTGTTCTCTTAGAGATTTGAACTGCATCTGCCTGGCAGAAGATCCTGAGGGACGAAGAGAGAGGGGGGTTTCTGTTGATTAAGCCTCATGTACCGTCAGCTGAATATGAGGAGAGACGAAGAAACAATAAAGCACCAACAAAAGTCAAAGCCTTGAACAAAATTCTGATTGTTTGTTTTCTTCCACCAATCATAATGCGTGCTGGAATTGAACACTAGGGGGTTGATGGGTGTTTTGGAAATGTGTATTGCAAGTTTGCGAGGGTTTGATTACTTGTGGGATACAGAGCCGTGACACAATAGGAGAGAGGTGGATGTCAAGTGGAGAAAATGTCAAGTGTTTGTAGTTCTTCAAGCAATCATAATCATGGTGTTCAGAACGTTGTTGCTGTCTTGTGGGGAGGTTTGCTCGTGTTCAACTGTCTTTGTAGCCATGTGAGGCCCGAGCTGAATCCAAATGTCCACCCCCCTGACTTGGACCCCTTGTGACTTGATGAATTGAGGATTTGGAGAGCCGTATTGAGGTCTCAGCAACGTGGCCATCTACTACCAAGCACCATGTTTAAGGGTGGAAGAAATGCACTGGCCCATTAACAACAATGGCTAATTCATTGTGTCAGTTGGTTAGTCAGTTATTAAATGAGCAGCATATATTTGCATGCAAGTTGAACACAGCTGGATATAGCAATCAGGTGAACAGTAACCCTATAGTACACTGCCAAGTTAATGAAAAAAAGAAATTAAAACAAAATCAAAACTATAACAAGCAGCTACTGAAGTGTCAACCAGTTGTTTATATCAATATGAGTTTAGTTTAGATCATATGAAGCTGCATGAAGCTGCAGGCTTCATATGACCATAATATGGTTTAAGGGATGAAGACATCGGTCAAAATGGTGTGTGAAATAAACATTAACTGACTCTCAGTAATGTTTATTGGAAGGAATATGATGAAATTTAATTCTGGATTTTACATTTTCTTGTCTTGGTGCAGTTCTTTTTACACAGCGTGTGTCTGGCATAGTGGACATTTTCATTGATAACACATGTATCTTGTATCTCAGCAGTCACAATCAATGCAGTTACATGCTGGCAAGACTGTGTTTTAAGCCAGCCAGGATGGCAGCTTTTGGAGGCTTTGACGCCGACTGAAGGACCTCAATAGGCACTCCAGACTTCACAGGTAGCTACACACCTGTTATGTACATGAGACTGCAAATGCGAAAGAGTCCAGACATTTGGTTTCCGCCAGAGGGTGTGATTGATCAAATAATGAGAACCAACAGAGTCTTCCTCAGAGAGCTCTGTCGAAACATTGGCTTCTACATTTATGTGCTTTCTACTACGATGAGACTATGAGCGTGCAACTGCTTTTGCTGATGTGGAGTAAAACTGTCAGAATGGATTGTTCATCAACGCCGCAAGGAAGTTAAATTTGATAGTCTTCCTCTAAACATCTGTTATGTGAGATTAAACTTGCACCCTCGTGCACCGACATCAGGAAGAAGAGTGACATATCCAGTCAAGAGAAGAACATTAGCATGCTGGTGGCTGCTACGGATCACAGCGTTCTCAGTCACTGATGAATTGCCTGGTGTCCCAGTCTCTAGTCCTCTCCCTCCCAGAGGACCAGTTTCTCAGAGGCTTAGCCCCCTCCACCACCGCCTCCCCCAACCATACCACTATTTTTCTTTGAAATGCCTTCGTCAAACTTTAATTTGTATGGAAATAGACATTCTGTGTCCCAAGATAAAGTCTATATTTTGCTGAAAAGTTAGGAGAGGCAGAGAAATAAACAATTTCTAAAGTGAACTGACCGTGTAAAGAAGAGACTGCATTTTGGTCTAGAGGGCCATTGAGTAAAATTAGAATGTGGTAACTGAATATGAACTGAAAAGCAGGGGCGTGTTTGGGGACGGATCATGGATCTTTTTTTCTGGGGGGACTTGTAAGCTTTAATGTGTGCTAAGGACATCACCTGCAGATTCAAAGTCACTGCCTTTTTTTTAATCTCCAGTCCTCCTCTCCAAATCCACTTTAATAGGAATTTGGTGGAGAGGACCTACCCGACAACTTTGTCTGTGCATAGGAATATGCTAAGCCCTCATTTTTTATCTGTGAATGGGCCTTGATATGACTCTGTATTCAAAAGACCCTCATCACACTCTCTCTCACGCACACATGTGCACACACATGGACACACTAACATTCTGGGGAGGATATCAACTGAGATCACCTTGACAGTTTTATTCTGCAGAAGAAATTCAGAGGGCCACAGATAAACTACTTAAATGTACAAAGAGAGGACTGTACATGTTTTTAAATGTGAAATTTTCCGGAAATTGTTTAAGTCCACTTGGCAAAAAGTATCAGCAAGTGTACTGTTCACTCCAGATAACAGAATGATGTATTCATTATATCAGCATGCCCTTGGGTAGGATAATATAGAAATAGAAGTGAATGCCTTTCTTTTCTGGCTCATCCCACTGTGAGCTGTGAGCTTTGGAGACAGCTATCCCAAAATACTGGAGGGATAGAGGAGAGAGCACACACACACTCAGGCATGCAAATTCACACGTGCACGCCCGCACATCAACGAATACACACATTCAACATCTCCGGGGCTTGGCGTGTGAATAGATATTCTTGTCTTTATCTCTGGAGCACCTTCCTTCTTTGGGGAGAGCTATCCGGTCTCACTGTGAGCAGCTGAGCCAGAAGACTGGTGTCTGAGCGCTGAGGCAGAACAATGATATGACATGAGAAGCTACCTTGTCACCTGAAACAGGGACACACAGAGAGACAGCTGCCACCAGACACCAGAGCCAGTGCACCAATGCTGCTGAGACAGGGACAGGGTCCTCCTAGACATGTACATGTGTATGTAATGTCCAACACACTTGCATATGCTCACACACTACAGCATGCTCGGACATATCTAATCATGTATGCACTCAGTCTAACAGATACAGACCCCAGACAGATACAGGCACACAGTGAAGGGAAGGAGGTATTATTAATGTAAGAGGATACAGTGTGAGCAGCATGAATGGACAGATTAAAGAAAGTTGTGGGATTAAAGCAGTGAAGCAACCAAAGCAAGAAGTCAAATTGTCTAAAAACTCCCATTGATGTTCAGTGAAAATGATAAATTTATTTAGAAAAGCCTGCTCTGTGCTAACTCGGTGTTGCCATATCTCCACACCAACAGAAAGCAGAGTAGCGACATTGGAGGCTTTTGTCATAATTCAAATCGGTGAAAGAGGGCACAGCATGGCACTGGTGCTCACTTCTTTCCCGTTGTAGAAACAACAAGGAAGTTGCAACAGTTGCCTGGCTAGTCAGAAAGGAACAAACAAACAAACAATCAAAGAAGGTAGTGTCGTTAATTTCTTCTTCATTCCCCAGATGTAGGCGATGATTCGATGATGGAAGGAACCTCCGCTGATACTGACTTTTTACATAATATTCTTTATTTGCATCAAAGATCAGGATCAACAGGCATGCGCATCTTAGCCTGGACAACACCCGTAGCCAAATCAGTACTGCTGCCCCGAACACTGTATCGACAACAATATCTTGCCTTATAAATTGTTAATCTCCTGCAGCCGATCACAATCTATATGTCTATTCAATCACACCTACTACATATATATCAAATACACATTACAAAAACATTCCACAGCCTTACACACACACTGCCATACCACACACAACATACACACACACAGACAGAGACGGACCGTCCAGCAGCAAAAATCCTGCAGCACACACACATCAGCTTCTCAAACACACCCCCAGCGCTTAAACTTATTCCCTTATGTTTTTCTCATCTCTCTTTTCACTTCTCTTAATCTTTATCCTCTCTTATTTTCTATCTTCACTTTATCCTTTAACCATTTATCTTTAGTACAGAGAAATTTTAAATTTTATTACCCAAATAAAATGTACCCCCATAATTTACCCACACTTTACCCAGAAGACGAGGGACTGCAACATGCAAGGCAAGAGTCACCGACGGCGGCAGATGGCGAACGCATTGGAAGGCTTTCATTTGCTAGGCTAGCTTGTTTACTTTTACAGCAAAGCTTGTACTGTAGAAGTATCGTTGCTTTTTATCGTGCTTCGTTCCCTGGCTGGCTCCTGACCATATACATCATTTTGCTTCTTTCATTGCTTTCCTTAATGTAACCATTTAGCTCACTAGCAGTAGTGCTAGCTTGGCTACCTCCATTGGCCACATGACCCTTGTCAAGTCGTAGTGGTTGGTCTCTTATGAGTCTCTTTAGTATACGGATTTTGATGCAACAGTCATTTTGGGAGCTTTTTTGGATTAGCTAATGTTGGCTTTGCAAGCTTTGCTTGGCGAACTGTCTCTCTTGTTCAAGGATGGATGCGATTGTCTTGGATACTTTTAATTAATTGAGGCAGAGAAATTATTTATAAGAAATTACTGAATGTTTGATGTACCTAAGAAATTAGATTTTAACCACCAACTGTCAGCAGCCAGATAATAAAATATTACAGGAGAACACTGACATGACAATGCTGTACTGTATCAGTACAGTTTTTACAAGGATGATAATAGGAAATTAAAAGTATGAAACATAAACCGATTTGTACCGAGCAACTACCATGTGAACTTCTTCTCTGTGTTCTCACCAAGCCAGTGTGAGAGCCAGAGGGATTCAGAATAACACAGACACAAAACAAGACAATGAAACAAGCTGCATTCAAGCTAAAAGCTATCAATTAAAAGGCAATTAGTTTGGAGCTCAGAGGGAATACAAAGTTGCTTTGGTTCCTCCTTTTCATCAAAATCTTGTGATGGCTTATTAGCATCAAACAATTCACTCAAAGTAAACTTGATTTGAAAGTGCACAGCAGCGAAAAATGAGGGCAAAGCTAGGCAAGACAAATAATGAACAGAGCTGAGCAATAGCAGACAGAATTTAATAAAGGTCAGCAAGGCACAGAGTCAGAAGACGGAACATTCCTTACATGCATTTGTATGTGAATTAATTTGAATCTTTTTGGCTTCTTGCTTGACGGACAAAAAGTTTTCCACTGGTCCCCTCATGTATTCTCATTAGCAGTTGGAACAGCTGTAAAACCACTCTTCATTACTAAGAAAAAGAACAAATTTAAATCAAGACGACATTTTTCAGAACATGATCCAGCTCAAGTTTGTGCAAAGTATAAAGAACATGTCCTTTAAAATGAGATCCCTGCCGCAGGAGCAAACCCGAGGAGAACTCATCGGAGCAAGAACGGCGTATTGCCTGAAATGCAATTGACAGATTGACTTCAACCGCCATATACACTTTATCAGCATGAGGCTGGATGATTAGAAAGCTTGTCCCACTGGATCAATATGCTCGGGCTCCATATAATTAGCTTGGCCCTTACCTTTTTCATTCACAAGGCCTACAGCAGTAATTATAGCCAGTGATGGCATGCTTTAAGACACCGTCAAAATGGATGTTTGCTTATGTGCTGTCACAATCTCCATTTAATGATGATATCATACTCTCTAAACATCGTATTATAGCGTAGGCTCATGCTGAGATGGGTAGATGAACAGGTTGGAATACACTGATGATGTTGACCTTTGTAGCGTGACCTCCTGTAACACATGAACCCGCGGATATAATTGGCTCTGCATGGCCACAGTCGATGAGAGTCGACCCGCTGAGGAGGATGCATGTTATAAATACAATGTTGCCATTAAAGGCCTGTTACAAGAACCCAAATTATTCTTTGTATACAAGATATCTGTGTGCTCATTATTCCCTCCATTCTGCTATCAATGCTTTCAAATTCTTACAGACAATATTTTCATTTGGCTAAAATAAAATCTCTTTGAGTGTTCAATTTAAAAGGATTTTGTCCAGGAAAGTCAATTCGTGCTACGGTAATGGCTTGGCCCCTTGCTACTTGCCTATTCTGCATGAAGGCGGTGGCTGGCTACAGGCCATTGCTAAGCTTGTAGCTCATTTTCACAGGCCAAGCCAGGGGGAAAATCATGTGCCAACTAATGAAGACTGTAGGTGCCGCAGCAGAATCAATAAGACTGGACAAATGGCTGCATTTGGATATGCATTATTCTCGGACAGACAAAACGACCTCAATCAAGTTTTACAAATGCACTGATGGATTTGCAGACATGTGATGCTGAATTTCCTGATACAAGCACAACAATTGTACTTTTTTCAAGGGCCCATGCTAATATTTGTTTTAAAATTTAAATCAAATCACCAGATTTAAAATTCTTTATGGTGAAAGTTTAATATGAAGGCTGAATCACTGCACTATTCCAGTTTCAGCCCTCTTGCTTGTCAGTCTTTTTGTCTCATTCTAGGTACATCTGGGGGCCTGTAATCAGCTCAGGTGGAAACACACCTGAGACGGAACCCCCACACTGAGTCTCTCTCCACCCCAGTCTTCGCTACGCCTAACAGACGACATCTTTCATCTTCTTCCACCTCCACCCCTCCCCTTTACATCGATTCATCTGTCTCTGACATCCAACACCTCCAGAATTTCCATTAAACCTTTAAATGACATATTGTTGTGGCGTGGTCCTTACCAGTGAAAGGCAGTCATGAGAAGCTGGAAGAGTTTACTGTGACTCTGAGTGGGATGATACGTGCTTCAACATACAGTACCAGAATGTCATCCCAATTTTAATTCGATTTTCAGGACTTACTTCTCTATGTTCATTTACATAATATTAATGTGGTACATTATATTCATTCATATTTTGTCAGGACAGAGACAATTATTGAGAGATAATTATTTGAAGCCCTCTGTCTGTACTCTACTGCCATATTGTCTGACAATGTAAATTGCTCACCAGCATGTAATTGCTTGAAAACATAACTGGCTCTGTCCTATAGATGACTGGCTTGTCTCCATGTCCTCCACTTTACGGCAATAATTTCCTGCGTGTCAGATATCTAATTGTCCTCGTCATACAAGTGTGCACTCAGCCACTCAGTGAGATCTTGACTTTTCTTCCCCAGTATTAGATCATAATTGGATTTATCTTACATGACATTGTTATTCAGGTGTTGCGCTGGTGGTTTGCTATGTCAGAAACAAAAACATAATAGATTTAGTATAGTCTGAAATTACAGTGTTGAATCAAGACCAATGAATATTTTTTTTTGACAGTGTGGAGCACAACACTTAAGGGGAATCATTTCTTTCCCTAGTACAATTTGAAAAGTGCTTACTCTGTCTTTATTTTCTTTTGTCAGGTAAAGTCTCTTAGTGTGAAATTTTAATTAATGCTCATTAGTGTCACTTTCATATTTTAGTTTAACTCCACAGGGACGTCCAATGGATAGATAAACGTGTGTGAGTAAAGTGTGTGAACTTGATTTAATTATTTTCTTTGTCTTCTAAAAAAGTTTCCATCCACATCCAGCTCTACAGATAATAATTAAAACATAGGCATAATGACAGGAAAAGGTTATTTTTGTTGAGCTTTTCCAAACAAACTGGAACTGGCCTGACAGTACCTAATTAAAGTTTTGTTTTTTATGTGCTGAAATAAAAGTTTGAAACAGATTACACTCTTTTCTCTGTCCTGGAAGTAACTTGTTTTATCTTCCATTATTTGGTCGACTCTTTTGACCTCCAACATTGAAGCAATTATTGGTTCTTCATGGAGGATGGTCTGCTAAGGGCCACATCCGCCCACCAACTTTTAATCAAAAGAGAAACAACACTGCAGTTTTTTCCTATTTTGTCTCCTATTATAACTTCTTTTCAGAGTTCAGTTCTCTTTCGTTCAATTGATCCTCAACATATTGTAGAGCTGCTGCAGGATTCCAGAAATTTCAAAAATTGCTAGTCTTATTAATATGGTGCTCTGAAATAAAAAATGTGTTGTTGTTAAGAGAGGTTCCCTTTCTGTGCAAAGTGAAACAGCAACATTGCCTTCCTTCCCTCCCTCTGATTCATGCCCTGTCATGTAAGATGACTGTAATGTCTATGCAGTAAATATCAAAACATGGAAACTGTAAACAAATGTGTGTTTCAGTTATGCACACTTTTCTCTGAATGGAACCAGTCTGAAAATCACAGATGTTTTTCTGCCTCTGTATGGAGTTGTGTACTGCCCAGGATTCTTTACACAAGTAGTCTGAGCATTGCGGCTAGAGGCACTATAGCGTGCAACAAGAGAAAGCTGACACTGAGCTTCATTTACACTCAAAACAACCATGGCTAACCAGTTTGATGAAGCTCTAGCTGAACATGTCTGTTCACTGAACTGTATGCATAGGCATATGTTCTCCTCTGCATTTAAACAGAACACTTTGATTTGATTTTTGTAGATCCCTTGGCTAAATGATTGTCCTGTTTGGTCATTATGAGCCACAGTACTTTAATGCCAATCTGTTCACATGGTGTTTATTCTTAATAGAAGTATGATCAACAATTTTCATTCCGCGAAAATCCAGCAGTTTATTTTTTGGCTGCCCTCTACCGAACGCAGGAAAGTTTAAACCCACGAGATTTGCATTGCAGCTCTCTAATCTCATCATTCAGACAGGAATGCAATACAAAATGTCTTTCTCATTAGCTTGAGGACTAATGTTTTGTTACCTCCACCGATGATTTTATTGTTCTGACACAACACATATGTATGCTATCTACTGCTTGGGGTACTACATTCTTTTTTGAACATGACCCACATTCAGTGAGGTTTTGCGTACTGTTCCTCCCGACTTCAAAGCTGGATCCCAGGATGAAGAAATTCTTTAATTTCCTGCCTGACTGAGGCCTCACTGGACAGCTAGAAAGGTGAAACCAGGCCAGACAGACCGCAGAGAGGAAGAGCCCTCCTCAGAGCACTGTAGGGTTCAGCACTCATTCTGAGATGGATGTATTTTAGGGTGACACATCACCATTTGAAGAATTTTGTTCCAGAACTGAGTGTGGAGCTACTCCAGCTCCTGAGTGGCAGCATTCCCCAGTTGTATTATGAGTTCAGGCGACTCAGTTGTCGTGTCTGTGTAATGGCAGGAGCTGTGTGTCATTCTTTACCCCTAAAGCAGAAAGAGGGCAAAGTCTGAGTGAAGTAAAGTCTGAGTGCTACAGTGTGTAAGGAAAGTTGTGTCTCTTCTTGCATCTATTCACATAGACTATATATTCATATATAGTCAATTTAAAAAGCTCTGAGAGAAAATTTCCACTTCATGGGAAAACAAATCAGAATTTATGAGACATTAAAACCATTAAAAATGCTTCTGCAAAATGAACACACTCAAAATATTCCAGACGATGAGCTGGCTGCCTTGTTACATGTTGTGACTTTGCATATCTCTCTCTCTCTCTGTCTCTCTCTCTGTCTCTCGCTCTCTCACACTCTCTTCTCAATGCATGGCTGAACAGATGAATAAGCTCCATGCCTAATTTACAGATGATTTCTCCCATTAATCTGCAGTCTGCAGATGTTGTTAATTTATTTTACTCCTCTAACCTCCTGTTGTCGCAGCTGTTGGAGGTTGGGAAGGGGAACTTTGTGTTTGTGTGAGACTGGAAGTGTATTTGTGTGTATATGTATTCAGTACATATGTACCATCTATGCGAGCATATGTAGGTGTTTGCTTGTGCACATGTGTGTTATTGTGTGTGCATGTAAGTGCATGTATATGTGTGTTTGTGTATGTGGATCCTGTGCCAGCGCAGTGTGGTGTTAGGGCAAAGAAACAGGTGGAGCACGAAGTGAGACATGCACAGCAAGTAAAGCCAGTTACATCTTTCTGAACTGCAGCCACTATAGGACGTGACCAGACTCTGCCAAATTCTACACACACAACTGTGTGAGAATGTTTGTGTTTGTGTGCGTGCGCACCAGAGGTGTGGATCGGGGTCATTTGACTTTGACACCAGTCAGACTCGAGTCACAAATCTAATGAGTTAGTTAAAAACTCAAAGACGTTAGGGCACGTATTAGCCTTTCATAATAAACTGAAAGAAACAGCTGCATTTCCTCTATTCGATTCTAAAAACATTAAACTCACACGCTTACATACACAAACATACACACACTTGCTCTGACTGATCCTTCTCTAAGCTTTCCCGACCTCTAAACTGAAAGGTTAAAAGCCAGTCATATTGATAACTCATTGGCTCCATTGATCCTGCTCCAGAGTTAATTGGGTATTACTCATTAAAGTTTACACTAATTAACTGAATTTGAAGCATTAGAAGCCTTAGCAGTGGCAGAGACAGTGCTTGTTATTATAGACTCACTAATTGCCTCTGGTGAAGCTTCCTCATTACCTCCACAAACATCCACAGAAAGTCTGGCAAGGTGTGAGCGAGCTGGGCTGAGAGAAGGGCACTGACGGGTCAAGTCTCTTTTTATCATCACAATCAACACTGGCTGTTTGTAATCAAAAGGCACAGCGTGCGCTCAGCCAAAGCATGTCAGGACATCCTCTGAATATGCACTAATTAGAAACAATGACTGACACAAGGAGAACAGCTTGAGGCTTCATCTTACAGCATGAGCTGATTTTTACTGATACTTAGCTTTCTTCTCTTTACGTTTATTTTAAGTTGGGCATATAACACGTGCCCATGGCTGTATTGACCTCTCTTAATAAATCTATGCAGACCTGATACGTGTGTTTGGAAATTGATGTTTTTTTCCTATGGAATTGGATCTTTGGTGTCTCTGTATGAAATATAAACATCTGATTTTGTTATTAATTTCTTTATATAAATGGATTGAGGAGGAGACAGGACTATTTTTAGAACATGAATGACTCATGGAGTCTACAAAGCAGTTACACAATACGGTCCATTTAAGCCAAGTAAAGTATATTTCATGAGTGAAACTGATTTCAAATTGCTGGAGTCAGTAGAGGAACTTTGTTCAGGCTTGGAAAACAACTGAACAAATACTGCGGCTAACAATAGCATTGGTGATTGTATGGCTGCTCTTGAAAAGTTGGATTTCTTCGACTCAAAAGCAGAATGACTTGACCTGAAAAGAACACAGATGCTTGTGTTGCTGTCATACAGTGCCTCATACAGTGCGTCTCCGTCATACAGTGTTTCATACCAATTGCACAACCTGCTGCGGGGCTGACTGCCTGAGGCAAATAAACGAAAACATGACAGAAACTGCATGAGCCAAAACTGCTCAAAAACAACCACTGTTTCCATGCTTCCACAGACCTCAGTGATAGTGTGTCTGTGGGTGGGTGTTACCTGGCAGTGAGCAGGATGGCAGCAGTGGCTAGTGTATCATCTGAGCCCAGTGGAGCCAACGAGGCCATATGCCCAGACTGAGGGGGGCTGAGCCACAGAGCCCTGGTCCTGTGGTCAACTGCTAGGGCCAAACTGCCGGACCATATGGAGATGAAAAATGTGTGTCCTTTGAAAGAAACTCTGGACTCCCATTGGTTCAGTGGCATGTTAATAAAAACTGTTAACTTGTCTTTGAATTCTGTGCTATGTGGCACAAACAAAAAGATCAAAGAAACAAATTCTTTTTAAAGCCACTTATCTTATGTATGCTGAGTACATCATTTTACATACCTCTGACGCAAGAGGGAAGTCCTGGCGCGGCCTGTGATGACTCCTCTCCTGAATAACCTCTTTCTAAACAGCTGGTCATGGCTGGGGAGGAGTTAAATGTGACATAATGATGAAGGTAAAAGGTAGCAGTTCCTTTTTCTACAATTTAAAGATTCCGTAAAGCTTCTAGTTAAAATATCCATTGAAGTCATAATTTTAGTGAATCAGAGTATGACTGAGCCTGTAGTTTATGCTGATGTTGAAATTGTATACTGAGTCTACCTTCAAAGATATAATTTTGGTGGACTAAATACTATAAACACCTCAGTATAGCACAATAAAATTCAAGAGCAGCACAAACTACAGCCTCCAAAATGACCATAAAGTTGCACCTCTTTAAAACAGTTTTGACAAAAACAGACCATAATACATTTCATGAAGGCAGCATCTGTATCATCAGTGTAACTTGGGATGTGCAGAGGAGAAGCTAAGAGTCAAGTTACGCTCTAATAGGGCTAGTGTACGATGTGTTGACTGATCACATTGGAAATCTAAAGTGTTACATAGTATAGTTGTTCACGACTGGCCTCACTGGAAGGCGGTGTGAAAACCCAGCTGTCATACGTAGAGAGAAGGGAGGCGGGAGACGTGATATTGTTTAAATATGGGGATAACGGTGCACACTTTCAGACAGTCTCTCCTGGAAGGCATTTATAGTCTTGCACTCAGTTGTTCACATGAAAAGCGTAAGAAATAGTTGGGTCAAGAATAAAAAAAAAACAGCTAGAGAGAGAAGTTCAAACCCTGGCTCCTTTCTTATGAAGTGGGTGTTAAATGTCAGATTGTTGGTTTCGGAAAGTTATGGAAACACAGCCCCCCATAATCCAACGTCAGAAAGGTGTGTGGGGGGAGGGGGTGAAGCTGAAGCCATTCACCATCCGACAAGCACTTCTGAAGAAACACACTGCCGGCTTTTCCAAGCAAGAAGCTTCCTTGAGTCAACCTCCTCAGGACACCTTCAAGGTCATCCGGCTCTAAAAAACACAAATCATCTAGTGAGCTCACACCAAGGCTTTCAAGTGTAACCAGTAAAGGCTGCACTACACAGTTTGGGAGCCCTGTAGCAATGGCTTTTGCCAAGAATTATGACAATAATCCCATATGCATACACTGTGACAAGTGATCTCTCTCATCATTTAATTGTGCGACAGACTCACACAGTGCAAGACCTGCCACTGACCTGAGCAGCTCTGTGTTACGCTCTGACAAGAAGCAGGCAGCTACAAAGCACTGCATCACAAGCTATGCTGTCAGATAATCAAATATGAAATACAAGCAAATACCAAACATGGACATAATTGAAAAGAGTTATTGGTGAAATAAAATGTCAAAGATCTGTTATTAATTTTTCTTAAAATGTAACTGTTCTGTAAATTTGACAGAAAATTGACTTGACATTTTGGGCAAAATGAGAGGCAGAGTTCCCTTGTCTAGCATAAAAATCCACCTGAAAGAGAGCAAGTGTTACTGTCGACCTCTGCATTGTGTCCTGTTTCATAACTGCCCATTTATCAAAAGGAAAGACAACAGCGAATGAGAAAAAAGATTTTATTGTTATTCTGTGCAACAAACCACAGCAATCATCTTTGCAGGCCAGTTGAACTGGTGTTAGAATACTGCATGGTAATAAGTGGCCCATTAGGAGCATTGGCGAGAGGTACCACGCTGTGCCGCTGTAATAGACTGAATAATCAAGATGTCTGCTCTGGCAGTAATAGAAGCTTTGCTGCACTGTGAAAATAGTCCACTCTGAATGAGATGCTCATTTGTGAGTGCAAGTATGTATGTTTGTGTAGCTGAATAGATAGAATTGCTACTCCACCATTTGGACCTCATAACTTTAGTAAAAATTTGATTTGTGGATATTTTTATGCTTTAATTACTTGTATTACACGTTTGAACTGCAAGACTGTGAAGTAACTTTGTTTTATTATCATGCAAATCATGAGAAAAGCTCACATTATATTTTCCTGGAGAAATATTGGCGTTCTGTGTGTGTATGTTAGGGTTGCATGTCTTTCCTTTTACATTTACACAACCAACAACTTCTTACAATATGATTCAGTCCAGTCTTTGTTCCATACCATATAGTGCAGTTTTACTCCTACCATAGATTGGCGACTGGTTGCAGGAGGCAAAGTGTCAGCATGAATCCATCCAGTTATATCTAGGATAGAAAAATACTTTATCTTGAAAATCACATTTTGATGTGATGTGAACCAAGGCTGACAAATCTGACAGAGGCAAGCTTATGGACACCGAGTGAAACACACACAGAGCGACTAATGTTAAGTACAAGCAAGGCGACAGAGAAAACCTTGACAAAGTCAGACACCTGTACCCTTGACAATGACAGAAACAACGTAACTGAATGTGTTGACCGCCATAAAATGGGCTTTTTGTCAAGGTCTGAGAATAAATAGAAACAGATACAGAGTCCGAATGCTTCAGTTCAAGCCAGCAAAAAAAGTCAGGATTAACACTTTAAGCAAGGGATTTCAAAGACGTGTCAAATGTCACATTTGAATAAAATGTAATTGGAGTGCCAGTGAAATGGAGAGGATTAAAGCCATTATTCATGAAAGTGCAAATACAAGCTAGCGTGTATTTCTTTGTATTTTAGGAGCGTATTTATCAGGGAACCATAGCTGCCATTTCCAGGGGCGATTGAAAGAATCCTATTTCAAACTCGCAGCCTGTCAGTATACTGCCTTTGGCTCAGCAGTATCTCATCATCGCACATTTTCTGACAAGAATTTCTGCAGACATGGATCATTTAATATGGAAGTGTGGCTTTACAAGATGAGTCTGCGGTGGACCCTGACCTGGCCTCCCTGGAAAGGTGAGAAAACCAGGGGAGAATGGTCTTCCAGAAATCAATAAAGTAATATAATTTTATTGGCATTCATGTAAGAACTCACTGCTCTATAGCCATAATTCTGCAGTCGTATAACTACTATGACCAGAGTCAAAGAACAGCATGTTGAAGCAGTCTAATGTGAATCGCTGACAGTGTTCATCTCACGTCACATTACTTTCTTTGCCAGCAGCAGCTCAGGCTTCAGGAGATGTAATAATAATATGGTACCCATCACACGTCTCCTGCACCGGTTTCATTTTGACCCACTCAAGGTGTTATTTTGCAGGGCATAAACAACTCTGGCATTCATAAATAATACCTCTCTCTGGGTAAAGGAGACAGGCGGACATGAGGCTAGCTGGCCGATGCCGGCATTTTCAGTTAGTACCCCATGAGTGCAGATGTCCCAGCTCTTTCTCTGACGCCTGCAGCCATCCATTTGTCTGTCCGTCTGTGTGCCTGGGTTGTAAAAGATAAAAGGCCACAGCTGTTTTCATCTTGAATATTTTCTTTCTCTAGATTTTCAGTTCATCTATCTCAACACATGTTTGTGGCCTGCAGAACACAACGCAAATATTTGCAATGATTCATGTATGCAGGGAGGAGTGTCAGACTTAATCTTCCTCTTCTTCCACCTTCTCCCGCCGTGTTCGTCTCCATATCATTGCTCACCGCTATAACAGCTTCTTGTGGGAGTCAGTTAACAACAGCATCCCAAAAATGCTGTATTGTTCAACTCTGTGGAGGAAAGGTAAACACTATCATTGGTCATGAATGGGACGAGTTGTCTCAGGAACAAGGAGATTTGTGGAAATCATTTTTTCTAAAGCTTCACTTGCCCGTTGCTAGCTGCTTGTCACTGTCAGATCCCCACGTCTCGCTCTTCGCAAAGGCTCCCTTCAGTTTTGTATTACCTTGCATTGCCAGGCTCTTTCATCCATATGCATGCCTTGTTCAAGGTAATAAGGTATGACACTCCTGAGTCTCCTGTGCTTCAGTGTGTATGCCCAGCAGTTATATGCATGAAATTTAAAATCAATGAAATTTGTAACGGCTGAGGTAGTCAAGGTTTGTAATCTTTATTCAATAGTGCACTGAGCTTGTCAAAGGAGTGGGCAGGGTGAAAAAAAGAAATGAATGTGGGGAACTCCTTATTGCACTGCTGTTTGAAGAGGCAAATTACAATGCAAAGTCAGTGTTCACAACAATTTTGAGTCATTTATCAGCTTCTGAAATATGGGAATTTGTCGTTTTTCTCTGTTTTATATAATTGTAAAATTGAATACCTTTGGCGTTCAGGACATTTATCCAACAAAACAAGTAATTTTATGACTTTGGCCTCTGGTCCCAGTTTCTGTATTTTCTGACATTTCACAGACTGAACAATTTATCAATTAATCAGAAGAAATGAAAGATGCCCCAAAGTTATTAAGTTCTGGCAAGTCAGGAGCACCTTTATTTAACCTTTCCTTTGGCATCACATTGCAGAGATAATTACAGCACAGAAAGATAGGACAATCTGGCACTTCTTCAATGGTTGCATCTATACTCGCTAGAGTTTGAAGGCCAAATACCATCATGTTGTACTCCTGGTGTGGCCTACTCTTGCTCATGCTTGCCAGAAATGGCTGCCAAGTGAGAGACACATCTTGCACTCCTCATAAAAGGTCGTGTAGAGGTCTGCATCAGATATATGAAAGGTCAGCATGACTTACCACTGAGATTGAAGTGACCTGTCTCCACCCCAGGAGAGAGTGATTAAGACCAGACCACAGACGGCTGCAAGGCCCGGGGTGCTAGAAAGTGGTCACTGATGGTGTGTATGTGTGTGTGCACTCATGCATGCCGTCACTGACACCTTGATGATAATCACAAAAGTGTGAATTAGCACCACTGGAATGAGGGCATGGCACACATTTCAGCTTTGAAACCATTGGCACCTTCAATCTCATCGACGGCTCCAGTAAAGGAAAAGGAGGAAAGAAAAAACTTGTTTGAAAATATGTCTATAGGTTTTGGCAAAGCACAATTTGTAAAGTGAAATGTTAAAAACAGGCAGCAAAAGACATTTTGTAGTTATTCTGCCCTTGCTTGTGTGGTGTATGACTTCTAGCTTGACAGATAGCTAACAGGCTCTTCTAATACAGGTAGCAGGTCTCTCAGTTTTGAATGCGCTCTTGAAAAACAGATCTATTTACAGCTCAAAATTATGTGTCAACAACAGCTCAGCATTTAACTTGAGCTAGCGATTAGCATGATGCTAATACAACATTGAAAATCCCACTGACATGAGGATGCGGTTAGCGTTGTAACACTTTATGTTGCAGGTTATAAAGGAACTTAACAGCTTGAAGCTAACTATTTAAGGCAAGTGAATCAACTAATATTACTTTGTACTCACAGACATATGTTCTGAATGAAAAGTTAGGAAAAATTAGGAGAAAGGGTAGTATAGCTTCTGTACTTCCTGTTACAGAGCAAAACTATGGTAGGTCAGAAAGGACAAAAGGTGCAAACACAGTCTCAACAACAGTATTTTTGTAGTCTAGTATCTAACTGGTGCTATTTTGATTCCTCTGCCATAACACTAACCAAGGGATATACTTTCTCAGGTCACTCTCATTAAAGTAGAACAATTCTGTCAACATCAACTCAAAGTAAAGTATTGGCTTATTTGTCTTTACAAAAATGACACTGACGTCTGAATGTCTAGATTACTAGTATGGCACACTGATCCAGTAGGTGAATACAGCTTGAGGTGCATTCCTGTCATGATCAATGTATCACATTAATAGCCATTGATAAGTGTGTCAGTCATTCTCTCCTACTTCCATCACCATAATTACCATTTGTTGTATTATTGACAATCTGTCACAAGTGCCGTCACCATTTATAATTGACAACTGCATGCCTTGTGTGAGCTTTTGAGCTGAGAATATATAGCACATTTACAGAATACAGGAATCAAAGCCAGAGAAAGCCGGCTAATATAATTTGTAAAAGCAGATTTGAGATTAATGCAAAGAACAGAAAATATGCCAGGGACTAGCATGTAACTATGTATAGTTTTTCAAGTTGCCCTCCATATGGACAGAAAGAAGCTATGTGGACATATACATTTGCAAATCATTTTTGTTTGTTTTCTGGGACCCTTCTAATTCCACGGCAAACATCGCTGGCCCTCATTCTAAAGTGATGCCATTTGAGGTTTCTCATCTACAGTCTGGTGAGACCGTGTGTTCACATCCAAAGCAGTTTGACTCTGCGATCAGCCAAATCAAACCGTCACTTTCCTGCCGTCTCCTGGACGTCAGGAGGTCTGCTCTGATTTGCTCTGTCAATCCGTGGATGCTTGCCAACCACTGTTTTTGGAGCCTCCCTTGGAGCCTGGACAGTGAGACGGGTTGTTTTGCATTCAGAACACACTTGCTTCGTGTTTGTGTCAGAGACATTTCCATTACCTGACAGGAGACCCAGAGAGCTTGGCTATGATCCCCATGGCAACGTGACACATGGAGAGATTAGACCAGATAGGATGATGATGTGAGATAATGTGACATGGAATGCTCTTCTAACTCTGTAGTGTCTCTGTTTTCTCTGAGTTTTATCAGTTTTGCACAAAGATTATGTTTCTACCATCTGGTATTTAAAATTGAAAAAACATAAATTCACTCACACCCTGCTTTGTTCTGAGATACTGTAATTTTAATTAAGCTGTTTCAATTCTGCAATGCTGGAGTCATGCAATTCACTTGCCATCAGGCATATTTGCCTTCACATGAATGATATGTATTACACAGCTGTTCTCCTCCTCTTTGTAGTGTAAATATTGTGTAATTATTTCAACTGCAGGGTGTCCAGGGTGTGTAAAACATATTCAGTTTAGATATGCAGGGTACTGATTGAAGTTTTTTTGCTTCAAACATGTAAGAATATGATGAAAGCATATAATGAAAAAGAAAAGTAGAAAGAAAAAGTTTAAAAGCCAGGTACTTAACTCTGCAATTTGCATTTTCATGTTTCAAAAGCAGCTTATCATATATTTAAATATGTGAGAATACCACTTTCAACTTTCAGTTATGCTTTCCTGAAGAATGAACATGAACATTAGCTACAAAGCAGTAGTGTCAGTGCCATTTCACATTTTTACTAAAAAAATATAGAATTAAACTGCAATTGGAAGTGTAATATATATATTGTAGTATAATTATAAATGCTACTGTTGCCAGCCTTCAGGTAGCCTTGAAATATCAGTCCTATATAGTTATTTTTAAAGAGTTTTGCACCTTGTGCTTACACCTAACTTAACCTTACTGTATGTCGATCACACAGTTGTGTGATCGACATACAGTGTATTCATCAGGCTTAAGCGGTGATGGAATGGGAAGTGAAGTAAGGCTGGGTGGAAGCAGAAGAAGTTAGAAAAAACAGAGAATGAGACGGTAAGCACAGAGTGAATAGAAATAGAAATGTGATGGAGAGCGGAGAGAAAACAGATGAGGGAAAAGAAGAAGAATGGGGATAATGGGCATCATCGAGGTCATCGTGTATCAATCAGAGAGCTGTGGTGTTGCAGTTCAGGATGTAAATGCACAAACAATTAAAATGCAGATCACACGACTGGGAGGCTTTGGGAAATGAGGTGTTTTGTCAAGACACACTCTAATAAATTCTATATGCAACCCCATTGCAGCCTTCTGCCTCCCTGCAAACCCGAGCAGCTTCTATGGGCTGATTACAGAGTTTGTCCATGGTGAGTGCTTAGACAGACAGTCCATTAGTCCACTTTAACATTAATCTCCATCACTGCACTCCCCCTATGCTTCTCCTCCTCCCTTGATCCGTTGTTCCTAAAATGAAACCACTCACAACATTTTAGTGGATTGATTGGGGCTCACTATCGCCATCTAACAAATTGAGGTTTGACCTAGCGATGATCCATCTACGTTAATAGAGAATGAACCAAAATATAAAGTAGCCTCATTGACTGTCTCCCTCCCTCATACTCTCTCGTACCCCGCCCCTTTTCTCTACATTTTACTCCCTCTCCACCAACCCAATTACTGGCCTGTCCCTTGGAATGACAAAACACAAGGCGAGTATTGTCCTATTGATTTCAGCTATATGACTAAGAATTTACAGTAAAACAGAACATCCCACAGTATTCTCTACTGAAAACAAAAAAATCTTCCTTTTTTTTAGTAAGCTTCTCCTTACTGAACCACTGCATCTCCTTCCTGGCCAGCTACCTGAAAGACTTCCTCCAAGCACATCTACCTCATCCAGAATGCCACCACCAGTATTAACTTAACATCCCACTGCTCTTCCATCTCTGTACTCAATCCAAATACTCATGGCAGCTCACACTACATTCGAAAGTGGTTTGCTGGACTTGGTCTTAAAGATGAGCTCTCTGCTCTGCCGGTGCTGGCTGTTTACCCCTGCTCTCCTCTCTTCTCCATCCTGGCTTCACCATGGTGGAGTGACCTTCCAACTCCAGAGCAGCAGCCACTTACCATTGCAATTTGTAGGAAGAAAGCTAATCTTCTACTAAGTACTTGTTATTTTCTTTCCATTGACACACATCCCCTTCCTCTTCAGTTTGCTTCTCTACAACTAAAAAAGACAGCGTTTCATAATTGAAATGATCACAATCACAAAGTGCAGATGCAATAGAGAGTACTGTCCCTAACAGACCCTATTAACACCAGTCATTAATACACGACGAGGTTTATCTGAATGTAATCTGCAGTCAGATAAAAATGTCATTGCCTCTACTTCCCATAATTCAAATCTGCACTTTTTGTGCTGTCCATTGTGTTATTCCGGCAGCATCATAACCACTATGTGATGTTGTCAATATTAAGATCATAAAAAATTAGTGAATGGATAGAAAAACAAATGTCAATGACTGCCTCATATTTAATTTCAACTGTCATCTTACATCAGCTTCAGTGGCTAACACATGCTTCGCATGTGCACGCTTGCACTCATTAGACAGCTGAAATCGGCTGACTTCCCTCCCATCTGTGAACGTAATGGTTTCCCTCCAAATTTACATAACATTACTGACCATCATTGCAGAGTCTGCAACACTGTCCCCATACTGATTGCTGTGCTGTGAGGCATGTTGTGTCGTGACCTCTCACGTGCGGCACTGATAAGAGGCAATCATCTCTCTCTCGTTGTAAACCATACTGCTGTTCCAAAATCTACTTTCCAGCATTAATTATTTATCCAGTTCACTGATGGCTTTACCAGAAAACATGCTATCTGTTTTCTTTTTTCGGTAAAAAAAACACTGCTAGTCAAGAAAATAGAGTTTCAGTCTCCGTTTTCTTATTATTTGGCCTCTGATTATATTGACAATGCATATCAGTGCATATCAACTCAGCTCAACATGTTTCTGGGCCTACTTTCAAATAAAATGGCTGTGTGACAGGAGCATCAACGTTGTGAAGCCTAGTCCAGCATGGGAAAAGGTCTGTGTGGGGGAAAAGACAGACTGTCACATGCCCTGGAGCAAAGCATGTGGTCAGAGACTTGTTCTACTAGAGAACCATTTTATCATCTCAGATGCCTACTATTGTGTTTTTTTCCAAACACAATATTCCCCTGTTTTTCAAACCTGGCAACAAGCTGAGACAATACTTGGTTCATCCAAATGACAACAATACAAAACACCAACAGAGCAACATTGTCCGTGCTGTGAAATGCAACGAGGTAGGTAGTACAGCCTTATGGACAAACGTTTGGATGATAGAATCATTGGAAATTGTGTCGTAGGAGGAGTGGGAGTCCTGAAAGCAACTTTAAACACAGCCTCCTTCAACATTACCAAATGATAACCACAATATATTATTCAGCACTTCTGCACCCCACAGAGCTGTGAATAAACAGACGGTCTGTCTAGCAAGTCTTGTAATTGCTTTTGAGAAATGTCTGTGTCCCATCCTTAACCATGAAAAAAAAGGACTCAAATAAATCCAATCTAGGAATTCCCTGTGCTTCTGCCTCCAGCAAAAATTGTGAAATTCAACAGTGAGGCTTATTGATGTGTTTTTAATAGCTAAGTAAAACAATGGAGGTCTAAATGTGACAGAGCACTAAGATATTTCAGGCTTTGGACACACAGACAACACTTTTGTGTATTCATTTTGTGTATGTATGTGTATTACTATTGTATATTACTTTCTTACCTAGTTTTAAGAGTTTTAAGTTGTTGTGTGGTAGGTGCCCCATGAGCTGGTGTGATGGATTTGATTCATCATCATCTACAGAATACAGACATTACGTTATACAAGCAAGAAAGTGTAATGATTGTAAGACATCAGTTCACTGAAGCATGCGCCTGTGGTCTACCGGGTTCCCTTTACACCCTGGAGAAAAAAGTTGACCCCCCCCCCCCCCCCCCGCCTCCCCAATTGTCATTGTATAATTCGCACTCTGATCAGGGGGACAGAAACAAAACTCCACATGAATGCTTATTTTGCTCTGTGTTTGCTGGATGTGTAAGTGGGCAATTATTTGCTAACAAGTTGGCCATAACAACTTTATATGGCAACTTGCCCCTAGGTGACAAAAAAAAGAGTTGAATGCAGCTTTAAATAACACACATTGCAGCTGCTTGATTTCCCTCTCCCTCACACATTGTCTCTTTCTTGTGCCCGTTCTCTCACACATCCAAATACAGACTTGTCAATTTTCTCCTCCTCTCCCAAGTCTCTGCCCCCTCATCTGGTTCAGCTGTGGCTTGACAGGCTCAACATATTCCAGGACACCAAGAGACAGAGGAGCAATTAGAGGCTAAATAAAACATCACATCTAAATGTGCATGATGTGTCAATCCTACATAATTCTTCTACATGTTTTTCATATCATCTCAAAATGCTGGCAGGTTACATTTAGATGTGCATTTGGATTTCAGGCATTAGAGTAGGTATGGAGGAGTGATATTTTATATCTCATTAACACGTGGACCAGTTTGTTCATCTCATTGTCACAGAAAAAGACATATTGTAAAAAGCCTCATGTATGGCATATATGACATGTGTGTCACTCTGAGAAGGGAGGGCATTGTAGGGTTGGTGGTGTGTAAGAATGGTTGTCACTGCAAGCAAAAGATGTTTGCTGGCTTGTCAGGACATATGACACGTTGGGGCACAGTTTTGCCACAGGCCTTAGTGTAGCTGCCGTATATATAGAATAAACACGTTGTGAAGGCGTGCCTAAGGCTTTAAAGTCTGTACTGTACACATCCAGCTCTGGTTTAGGTCGCTACTGATTACTGTGACTCACACAGTGACGGTACATGGATATGGGGAATGTTTTATTCATTTGTACCTCATCAAAATCAGTCTTAATCACAGAATGAGTCTTAATCACAGAATGAGCCAAATATTTATATTCAACAAGGATCATGTGGTTAGCTGTTTACATTACTCATTTACACTGTAACCATGTAATGTGGAGTATAATTCTGTAATTCTCCTTTTATGTGGATTTAAAAAAAAACAAGTTGTACAGACAATGTGTCATACACATACACACAGGTTTTACATTGATGGACTGAGCACTTCACCGCCTTACATGTCCTACTGCTAGTTACAAGTGAGTGTGGCCTCTTATAGCCTCTTTCAGCTCATTATTTACTGTTTATTTACAGACTTTACTGTTTTGGTTCACTCTCATCCGGGCCATTTCTAGTTGCACCAGCTATTTTCAGTGTAAAAAGCTCTCCCACTGTACACTACCTGCCCAGCACGAAATATCAAACAAAGTTAACAACTAGCTGATAAACCAGAGCCAGATATTTTCCTCTGGAGTTGGTGGAGACCAAAACAGTGTTAAAAAGAAAGTGAATATGGAGTTAAACGGACACAATGGACAGAAATGTAACTCATATAAATGCTAATGTTGTAGCATATCTGCTGGATGTGTAAATAGACACATTATCACCTTATAAATGTATTAGCAATGTCGTGTTTAGAGCTTGTTCCGCTGGCCCCCAAGTGGCCAAAAAATCTTTAAGCTTAAGCTTTAAGTGAAGCCTTGAATAATCTCTACCATTTGGTGTCTTTTGCCATACATACTCAATATTCTGACCTTAGAAAAACAACATTGTCATTCTTCCCACCTTCCCTGTCCTTCGCCAGATCCTTACATCCATCTCTACATCTAAATTAAGCAACACACCAGACACTGTATCCTGAGGCAACAGGAAGCTCCAGTGATGCAATGTCAGAAATAAAACTAGACTGTGAGTGTGTTTGACAGTCTTCGCCTGTTAGAGAAACCTTTCTAGCATCAGACACAAGTAGTTCAGGAGTTGAAAATGTCATATGCCATTGCTGAATCAATTTCTTTAAAGTTCGCTCATCAAACTTGCAAACTTGTCTTGTTTGAGCCAGATGCACTGAAAAGTAAAGATAAAAGGTAAAGACGGAGATGTTTTGATTGCTGTTTCTTCTTCTTTTTCAAACTGCAACTGAAATTATGCTTTATTTCCTTGATGTATTATGTTGACAAAAACAAAGCAATGCTCTTCTGGACTCTCCATAAGGTGCATTTTTTTGCACCAGAAAGAAATCCACCGAGTGAAATGGGGCGGTTGCAGTGTAAACAGCTTTCTTTTTAAACTTGTGAAAGTCTAATAGTCAAGTCATGTCATTTTGTATGTATCCCCAAACCACAGATTTGCCTCAAAGGGCTTTACAAACTGAACTGCATGTCCACATGACCTCCTCTCTATCACAAATACCTGAAAAGAGGTAGACTACACACATAAGAAAACTCAAGGACACCATTCACACAGAGGGAGGGGGGTGAGTGGGTGAGGAGATGTGTCAAACCTCCAGAGAAACAGCACACTTCTATGATTTGCATAAGTGTATGCAATTATCTCTAATGAGGCACACGAGAGGATACATAACACGTTCTTCGTGATAAACCCACTGGGATATGGTCATCTTACGGGAACATTCACTGGATTTGTAAATGCTGGTCTGTTGATGAAAGTGTAATATAGTGTTGCAAAACCAGTGGCAGCTAAGATGTTTTAGATATTTGAAGAAGTGACTGCAGTGAAGAATGGTTGAGATTACAAACTGACTCATTTGAATGGTGGAGTAAAAAAAAACATAAAAAAGCTCCTTATTGTGATACATCATACAAAGTGCCATGTCATAAACAAACACTGCTCCATGTTGCCAAAACATAAAACAGCAGCAAGTCTTATGGCGTATGCTTAATCGTCCATACATGTTATTCTGGATGAGAAAGACGTTTTTAATTTCATTTTGTTTGGCATCATTGATTTCCATCTTGTGTTACCGCTTGCTGTGAGTCTTTTTTTGTTTGTGTTCACTTATTAAGAATAAATACTTTTTGACAAATACATATGCTGCTTTTGGACTTTGTCAATTATTGGATTTCAGCCTCCCGGGTAACCGGGCTACACAGTTACAAACGACCAATTTATAAAGTCTGGTTTCATTCACATTATTTATTCACTTCTAATTATTTTTGTTATGTTTTGTTGTGTTGTTAATGTTATTAATCTCAGCTGGTACCACTGATACTAAAGACTGTGTTTATCATTTTAGTGTTTGTTTGATGCAAATACTTACTTATATTTTCATTTTTTAAATTTGAATTTATGTAATTAAAGATACTGAATTGGATCTTGAATTTTCTTTCCTTTTTGTATCTGTAAAACACACCGTGGCTATTGTTATGAGTACTGCTATATAGATAAAGTGTACTTGCATATGTTGTTAGGAATTGTGATGTAGAGCGTTGACAACTTTACTGACTGGCTCTCTTGTGATGCATCTCCAGAGACCTGGCTGTACTTCAGATGAATTCATTTTTTTCATGCTCCAATGATACAGAAGAATATGGATCCCAGGGTTTTCAGGGTCCTTCTTTAAATCCCATGAGCAATCCCAGCAGCTGTGTCCTCTCAGGGGTTTATCAGCACCCCGGATTCCCTTGAGGGTCCTCACTTTGGATTCACACTGGGAAGCCAACCAACGCAAGAGCTGTTTCATTTAAAAGCAAATTGTGCCAGATGATATTTTAATAGTGGAAAACAAGGTATGTTTGGGAGAGAGTTGGGAGGAAACAGTTACAAGATGGAAAATTACTGCACACGTTTTATCCTGTTAGAGATGACATTTAACAGTTTTAGTGGACAGACAAAAAAAATCTCAAAAGTTACATGGAACTGTCATAAGTGTTATTATTTCATTTGGCAGATGTTGTTTATTCATCTTTTGTTGGCAGCTTTATAAGTATCACCTTCACAATTGTATGCACACAAACTCACACTTTAACATTAAGTCTTTAACTTTAGGATCACAACATTAAATTGACCCACTTTCATTCCCTCAAGGCTTAACCTAAACTCCACCACTACATTTCTAACTTTGAACAAACAAACAAGTCTTAATCCTAAAATAAATGCTTAAGTTTGTGGGGACCAGCTTTTTGTTCTCAAATGGGAAGTGAGTCCTCTCAATGTGCTTCTCTGAACACATCTCAGTAATGCCATTAGTATAAATATATCCACACACCCAGTGCCATTGTGTTACACTTGCACCTGGACTGTATTACACCAGAGAGTCGACTGAGACCACTAAAACCCAGCTGAAAATTGCTTTGAAGCCAATTGACAGAATCTCAGTTTCTAGGTCATCAGTTCCCCACGGGCCCTTGTGTAACTGGTGATGAAATATAAAAAAAACATCAAATGATGCAGATGAAAAGACACATACAGGACAAATACAATGTCACTCATGCTCACTGCAAAGTGAGGCTTTATTGTTTATCCAAATCCTGGATTTAGAGTTGGGTTTAATGCAAGTACAATGACTTGTTTCACATTGTATCTTATACAGACTTTGTTAATATTTGTCTCTCCCAACTGTGCTAAAGTGAGCTTCTCTAGATGAATAGAAAAAGAAAAATCTGAGGCACCAGAACAGCTTCCATACTGTGCTAGTAAATGATAATCCAACTGCCAAAAAACTTGATAATATTCAAGGAAAGGTTTTATATCATTTTAGTGTATGGCATTGTGGATTAGCAGTCAGAGAGTTGTAATTAGGATTTCCAAATGTCTTGTGACTCTGACATTGGTTACATATATTGTTAACTTTAAGCCATTCATCCATCCATTCATTTTCTGACACTTTCCTGTGTGGGTCGCAGTGGTAACAGACTAAGCAAGGTAGCAACATCCCTCTCCCCTGCCACATCCTCCAGCAGCACCAGCGTTCAGTTATATGTACCCAGAAAAAAAATACTGTTCTTCTCTTTTTTAGGTACATGATGCTACAAAATAGTTATGTTGTACATTATCTAATCAACAACTTGACTTAAGACCTGAAACATTCAGCACTAATTTGACCAAAAATCTGATGCTGTGCTGTTTGTTCTTTTTCCCTGTTTATGAAGTACGCCAGCACCCAAGTCAGATAGAAACATCTGCGAGGTGCTGAGGGGGATGTTGGGGTGAGCAGACCTATGTTTCACTGCTGTCTACTCTCATACGGCTGCATCAAATTGTGTGTAAACAACTTTGTTGAATCCCAGCTTCCAGACAAATGTAAAGGTGATTCCAAGGTGAGCTGTTACCTGGTGTTCACCGAAATATGTGCAGAAGTTTACTTTACTTTTTGGTACAGAATTATCAGTGGGAAGTATGTTTGACACATTATGAAGTTGTCAGTTTTTCAAAAGCTCTTTTTGTGCTGTTAACTTCTTAAATATGTAACATGCTGATTCCCACCTTTATTGACAAACAGATTATAAAACAATGCCTCCAGCCAGCTATCTTTTGATAAATGACTTTCCTCAAACGTGTTATGTAAAGAAAATGTTAGGGATTCCAATAACCTCACAGTGATTATTTCCGTACGGTAAATCTTTAGCTTGAGTGGTTTGGATGTCTGCTCTGCTGACTTTCCTGTGTGGCACCCTCTCTGTCTCTGTGGATTACCCATGCTTGGTTTGTTGATTTCCAAATAGGTAAACACATCAAGCATACAGCTGCAGCTCTGACTTTTTCCTGTGAAAATTGATACAACCTCAGGCCATTTAGAGAAGAAATATAAAGCCAGTGTTGTATTGTTTTCCCACTCCACAATAAATGTTAACAAGGCATTCAATTTGATGTCTGGCTGGGTAGTACCAAAAAGCAACAAAGTAAAGCTAATGAAGACAAACACCATGAACCCCCAACAAAGAACTAATCTAATGTAGAGACAAAATTAAGAAACCCTTGAAAAGCTTCAAACTTCAATATGCCTGCACATATACACATTAATAAACGGCGGACACATGACGATACAATACAATGTACAATAGGATCTCACTTCTACAATAGAGGCTGACGGCTGCTTTAAATGTTAAAACTTAATATAAGCATGTGACTTGGACACTCTAGACAGCAGTTTGTATTTTGTACCAAACTTTTGTTTCTTTTAACCACGACCACATGAAGAAGATGAAGAAGATGACCACTCTGATGAAGATGGCAGTAAACTGATTTGTTACATCTGCTTTCAATAATTACAAAAAGTACAGAATACATCACTATACTTATGTTAACCACTAACAATATGTTTGTGGTTTTTAGAACTTTACCATGTGAACTCTTGGTGAATATTCAAATTTTCCATAGATGTCTTGCCCCAACCTGTATATGTGTTAGTTTTCATGTATGTTTGCTTACTGTCTTTGGCTTTGCAAGACCATATTTTCAGTAAATATACACACATATACTCTGGTACACACACACATGCACCCAGTGTGTATGTGTCAGACAGATGGGAATCTGACAACCATGAATTAGCTGGTAATGAGGCCCTTCTCTGTAATGGCAGAGGCACCGTCGGCTGAAGGCAAAGAAAGGTCAAGCTGTGAGAGCTGCCACAAACTTGTTAAAAGGTCAAACTCAACATTAAAGCATTCTTCAACTCAAAATCTTTACAGGTTGTGAAAGACATACATATTTATGTAGGTAGGCTGTGGCATGTGTTTGTGTGTGTGTGTATGTGTCTGTGGTGGTTGCAGAGTGGAGTATGTGATTGACATACTTTTTTTTCAATTCTATTCATTTCAAAGGGCTTTATTGGCATGAATGTTGCCAAAGCATCAAAAACACTGTCATCTGTTTTTATTTTTCATATATTTAAGTATAGGTAGACAAGAGTACAGTGACAGTGATGTTCAGCTAGCTAACATCACAACAACAGCACAAGCTAGAAAATATCTGAATGCCCGTGGGCAAGTAATTTAATGTTACCTGACACACAAATGACAAACATCACAAACATTAGCGCACAGGACGAAACAGCAGTGATCTATTGGCTCTGTGACACATAGCCAGCAGAAACAGAGCAGCCGTCCTCATGTCTTTCAACTCTCGGAGGTCTCGCCACCATTTGAAAACCTCACAGATGTTAACGTGGCACTAGTATAAAACTTATTTTTCAATTTTTGTTCTTCTGACCTTCTGTTCTTGGGCTTTTTCTAGGCCATCTCTCCTTCTGGACAATGAGATTATCGCTCCTCTTGCTTTTACCCTGTTCTGTGCATGAGCACGAGCGGCACCCTTTGGTCCTGTCTTTCCATTGTGAACCGTGTCGCTAGTGAGGTAGATGACTCTTATTAGCAGTCACTGAAAAGAGATCTGCAGCTGGGAGTCTTGTACAATGCTCCCCATTCAAATCCTTATCAGACGCATATTCAAACAGGTGGGCAGATGGTGTGCGTGCATAGAAATGTTAAGCTTCCCAAGCTCTTGAAATCTTTCATGGGGTTCCCAAACCCTGATTCTTCCTGCCATGATGGATTCAGTGTATTAATAATAGACAGGGCCACTATTATTCTGGGATATCCAATTTAAAGTGATGAAAAAGTAATACACTGAAGCTTGAGTAAAATGAGAAATATGAGAAAAGAGATATAAAGGGGTTTCTCAGAATGGGGAGATGTGCAGAATATCATATTAGTCCAGTGTAAATTACTCTTCTGCAATTTACTAAGTGCTCACAGTATTGAAAGCCTTGGCTGGAGTCCTGAGACCAGATGCATAAAACTTTATAGATTCATGACTAAACATCCTGTTTAAAATGTTCCCATGGACATTTTGAAATGTATGATGTGCAGTATTCCCTATCAGGTGCAACAAAGCTAACAGGAGAGTAAGGGAGGTGTCAGTCAAGTGCAGGACACACTCACAAAATCCTTAAAGAGGTCTAATCAGCCACAATAATTAAAGTTCCCTGTTTGTGTTTACCATGGCTGTGTAGGGTCTTAAAAGTGGGGTTAGACCGAAATAGGCCTTGCCTTGTCAGCCAGCAGTTCATGCTTACACCCCCCCCCATACTATTCCCTGTCCCTTGCTTTTCATACAGCATACAAGTACATTTTGCAAACTACTATTCCAAAATTAAGAATGAACTTTGATGCTTAACTTTCAGGTCAATACAGCCAAGAAGCCCTAAAAGTGCCAAGGATACAATTGTAAGAGCTAGTGAGCTGATATGTGAACAGATCCATCTCCATGGCAACTGAGCAAACTCCACCTGCCGGTGAAGACTGTGCAATATGGTTGAAAGATCCAGAAAAAAGCTAGTAATTAGGCCTTGAGTTGAAATTGTTTATTCAAGCACACTTTTTCTATTTCATACTAATTTATGTATGGAAGATGCATCATTTTTTGTGTGTATGCGTTATTTACATCTTGACTCCAAAGAAACTTGGAGATGATATTAGCAACAAAGTACACATTAAGTTGTCTTGTAACAGAAATCACTGAAAATAAAATATAATTTTCATAGCTCCACGCATTTCATTCTTTATTTGCCATTACTTGTCAGATAGAGAGATCCAGTGTGTGAACAATGTTTGGATGTTTCCCATGAAGTCCCATTTCAACCCCAAGACTGGAACCTTTGCAATTGAATAATCAAAGAATGAGATTTCACAAATAAATGGTCTCCAAATTTGTTTTAGAACTCTTAGTGTGGACGATTCAGAAAGAAATGAAGGTGAGAGAGAAAGATTCCTTCACTTGAAGAGATGTAAGATGATGTTGGAGAAATTAGCCAACAAGGGGGTGTCTCCTAACACATGTATCCCCCCCCGTCCCACACTGTGTGGATTAATTGAGCCTATTCATCACAATGACTGGATCAATTTACCCTTTGAGGACACCAGGCCCCTTTATACAAAATTAAGTGAATCAAATTTACCAAACTCCTCCTCTTTACTCTCTCCCCCTCTCCCTCTCTCCCTTTCTGTCCTGTACTCTCTTTTTCCTTATCAGTCTCTTCTCTCCCCCACCTTTTCCATATTCTTCTAAAAGCCTCAGGGGGAGCGAGAGAGAACACGAAGTATGTAAAAAAAGAAAGGAGCGCTCACTGCCAGAGAGTGATGAGAAATCCACTCCAAGCTAATGGAATACAAAGACAACGTCTCCCTAATTTTCAATCCAATTACCTTGTGATTAATGCTGTAAGGGGGGGTCGTTCTTCAATGCGGTCGTCACTCACTTCACCTGATTAAATAGCCAGTGCTTTGCCAAAACAATCAGAGGCTGATTTGGTGCTGCTGCGATTGTAACTCAAGAGGGGAACTATGGAGGAGAGAATCAAGCAGATTATAATTAAATTGTTATGCAGATTACGGACATTGTCTGAGATGTATAGGTGCATGTTGAACCAGCCCCTCCACCTCACTCAAATTCTTTCTTTTCTTTTTTTTCTCCATTCTCTGTGACTTGTCAGATAGGAAGCGTTTATGGAAAACATTTGGATATTAGTCTCTGGATCATTATCAACGAGACTGTACAGTTTTTGCTAGTTGCTGCTCATGTTGAACACGCATGGGTGAGCATTTTCAGAGATAACGATATACAAACACAACATAATGAACCCCCCCCCCCCGATGATTATGCGCTATGTTGTGAAGCAGCCTCAGTTTACATTCTCTCAAGGCCTATCAGTGCTGCAATTGACTTTGCACAGTCGAAACCAACTTGATTCGATTTGCTTGATAATGAAATCTGATGTTTTGCATCAGGAAGGGAAAATATGTTGACAAGCTTAACAGTGATGGGCTGCTACAAGTTTGTAAGTGTGTATGTGTGAGTTTATTAGCGTGAAGGTTTACGCGTGCATACAATATTTCAGTGTGTATTTCCTAGTATCACAGTGTGTATTTTGTTCTGTGCATGCGTGTTTGTTTGTGTTGCATGACCTTGAGCTGCCTGGGTTTGCCAGGTTTTCCCTGCACACACTAATCTTCAAGCTGTTTTTCAATGCCATGCTGCCTCGAGCAGTACAATGGAAGTGAATAGAATTTAATGAATGAATCCCAGCACAGTGGAGGAAGAAGAACTCAAACCTTTTACTTAAGTCAAAATAGCAATAGAAGCATCAAAATATACTTAAATTACCAAAAGCAAAATTATTCATTATGCAGAATCATGACCCATTTCAGAATAATGTATATTATATTTTTGGATTAAATTATACATGCTTTAATTTATGCATCACTTTAACACAACATAAAGTGGAAATACTCAAGTAAAAGTACCTCAACATTGTACTTAAGAACAGTACTTGAGTAAATGTAGATGGTTACCTTCCACTACTGTCCCAGCATTGAAATATTACATTTATTAATTCAAAAACATTAATCTCCAAGGGTCTACATTACTCAAGATCAATGGTTTCCAACCTTTGTTCAGTCAAAGAGTGATTTTCCCTCAGACTGTTTCATTTGAATAATTTTTTGAGGCCTAAAGAGGTAAAACTTTGAATTACAGTCAGAACAGAAAAAATAATAGAAAAACAAAACATGTTGTATTGATTTGACCCTTAGCTTCACAATGAACCCCAGATTGGGAACCTCGGTTCCGGATTATCAACAGAAGTTTTAATGAGGAAGAAGTATTTTTTGATGCTGTGTGCCTCTTATGGCTAGATTCCACGAGGGGTGAGTGAGAAAATATGGTTTTGTGATTTGGGTGAACTGACCATTTCGGACACTTTAGCCACACAGACACACACATACACTGTTGGTGCCATATTCCATGAAATAATGAGTGAACATGTGATTTCTCCCTGTAATAAACATCAGCAGAAAACAGACCACACTGTGATGAAACATGGTTGACACAAACTGTAGACCACCTGAGCCAGCTGTAGTGGAAAAGACGAAAACACAGAGAATAAACAGCGAGACAACACTGCACTGCAATCAAGAGATAGCAGCCATAATGTAATGGGATGTTTACATGCCTTGGGGCTGCAGTGAAGTGTCATTATACGGAGAGAGCACTTAATTCTTGAGCCAGGTCTAGGCCGAAAAAAGTAACAAAGAATATAGGGCTTGATGTGGCCTTAGGGCTGATTTTAACCAGTTTGATAGGTTGTTGTTGTTGTATTGCGCTATTACTGTTTTCAGTTGGCACCTACTGTTAGCATCTGATTTGTATTTTAAGGTCAATTGAATAAGAAAAAGGTAACTGTGATTCAAAATCAAAGTGATTTTTCTTTATTTGAATGTAATAAGTGCACAGATGGCACATACACAAAATGTATGGTGTGTTTACACTTTTCGGAAGGTGTAAATATTGGGTTAGGGTTAATGCAAATTGTGCATACAGAATCTCTTCCTTTCTTTCAGTTTATTTTTGGTGTAATAAGAATCTACCACTTAAATAAATTATCCCTTCAAAGGTCCTTCCATTATATGACTTTGTGAAACCTTTATGATGATCAGGCAATGGAAAGCACCTGTCAGCATTAATCCACTCATCCATCACACTGCAGTTAGGTGGACTTTAATTCATTCAGTAGCCCATCGTGACTGAAACATGCACAGCTCTGTTGTGAATATTTCATTACTACAAGCTACAACTGGACCATGTACTGTTCAGCCCAACACATGAGTCTCAGGCTTCATGTCAATCATTTAGGGTTTCTGTTTTTCTTATTTTACATTGGTCATTGGATAATAAACGCTCAAGCATTTGGTAGCGATCCACAAAAAGTTTATTGCCTTATGATTAAAGAATGATAATGATGGTGTCAAATATGCAAACTTACTGCAGAATGACAGATGTCTGCAAAAAATTAACTCTAATTCAAGTGCAGTGAAGTGTATCAACAGCAGAAATAAAATATTTGGCATCACTGACATTTAATATGAACCAAGGAGTTCTATTTCATAAATATCAGCTGGTGCACAAAGACAGATTTTTACTGTCCAGTGCCAATTCAGGCTGGCTGTTACATGAAGGTACCTCTTGGCTGCATTGCAGATATAAAATTCATATTCTGTGGCCGAAGCTTGATCTTCCTCCTTCTCCCTGCAACAGGGCCTGAACAGAATGTAATCATGGGAGAGACAGGGGATCAGTCTTCTGCTCTACCTGCCACTGTGTATCTCTCTATTCCTGACTCTCTCTGCAGCAATTAAAATAATCTATCTGATATTTGATATTACTGAGGTCACCTTAAACTGCCCATAAAAGTAAGTAAGTGTCAGCCAGAATTTTATTCCACCATTGTTGCTGTGGTGACAATTTGAGGATCGTGAATTTACCCAAGAATAACACCCAGTGAGTGGACTGAATGTAAATTTTTAGCCGACACACAGTATAAGTGTATCTTAGTGTATCGTAAAATCTGGTTTCAAGTGTTGTGAGAATTATACTGTTACTTTCCAGATGTACACAGCACAAGCCAGGAGTATTACTGTCAAAAGAAGTAAATGCCTTCCACCTTGTCATTCTGCTGAAATATCATCGTCAGTCGCGGTTGTTTCTGTCCTAGAGAGCATTCAGCAGTTGCACTTTTGGATTTTCAGTGTGAGGGCTAACTGGGCCCCTCTAATATGTCTATTTCTGTATGCCTCGTGCATATATGTTTCAACAGAGTGAAGTAAGTGACAAACGAAACAAACAAAAAAGTTGACTGACTGAGTGAGTAAGTGGCTGAGCGATCAACTGAGCAATTGAATGAGTAACTCAACAAGAGTGTGAGCCGGGGTACCGATCAGCCGACTGACTGACAGCGAGACAGCGAGACGGCAAGACAGCTGACTGATTGCCTGAGTGACTGATGTCCAGGTGAAGCTATACTGGTTCTTAGCATACTAATCATGACATTGTAGGGCAGGTAGGGAGGGTGAAAGTGAGAATGGAGGAGTGAAACAGAGAGAGAGAGAGAGAGAGAGAGAGAAAGCGAGAGAAATAGAAACAGATATGGAATAGCAGCAGGTGAGCAGAGGGAGCTGCGTGAGGCTTCGCTGGAGTGCAGTTCCAGGTTGCTCTAGATAAGACTCAAACAGGAAATTGCAATATGGAGGCACAGTGTCTCAAGTGGAATACTAAGAGACTCTCCCTGTGTCTCTCTCTCTCCCTCTATAAGTCTTCAGTAGAGGACAGTATGCCACTGAAATCCTTAATGCATTTGCTTTATGATTATTACCATGGCACTAACGTTTGTAATAGCCATAAGAAACTGTGTAATTGCTCTAATTATGAAACCATACTTTGTCTTTATCTACTACAGAACACTGCACATAGCCAGCAGGATGTAGTTAGTAGGATGTCCAATTGGAAACTACTGGAATATCATGGAAAAGAACATTTCACAATCAGCATATTTATAGATATTTACAAGACATTTGAGTTTAAATTTAAGATTGCTTAATAGCCAACTAAACAGACAGTGGGTGTTAAGATATTTTTCTGCATACATCTTTCTTTCTGCTTCTATAATGTTTGTGAGGCTTCAAAGTACACGTTTTAATTCCAGCAGGTCTACAGAGCAGCCAGCAGGGGGGAGTGCTGATCTCTGCTAAATGTGACCGAAAACAGAAAACTCTTTCACAGACACACACGCACACACACAATCACGTAGCTCAATTTGAGAAAGACTACTTACAACCTTATGATACAGTGTAAGCCTTGGACTTAATGTTTTATATTTCTTGGGAAGTTCCGCCATCCACAGGAGAGAGTTTACTGAACTGTGACCATCAAACTGCACTTAAATCAGAGAGAAGGTGGCCAGCATGTTCCTGCCGAACTGCTGACGGACCATCTTTTCAAACAGGCAAAATTTCAATGTGCCATATCCATTCAGAATCACACTAATTCTTTTGCCAATTATAATGTGTTGCTGGAACCCGAACACTGGTGCAAGGCACACTAAAAACGGGGACTATAGGCAAACGTACCATAGGGTGTAATCCAAACTTACTTCTCTCCTCACCTCACCATGTATTTCCTAAAGATAAAAGATCATCATTATGAAATTCTAACAATTACCACTACCTTAGCCACACAGAACAAAGTCAAGGCCAGTGGTGGCGGGTGAATATTTACCTGCGTGGGGCTATAGGCGCTGAGGGCTTCTGCTTACACATTAGAAATGTTGTTTAACTTAGTGCACTAAGCTTGGACTCCAACTATAGAAGGCTGTTATATTTACTCAGCAAATGAATCAGAAAAGCAAACACACCCTACCCAACAGCTTAACTTATACGTACTTAATCTGTCTTTTTTCTCTCCAAGCAGAAAGATCATCTAGAAAACAAAACAAACCCTTGACTAAACATTTCAATTTAAATAAACTTTTTATAAACATTCATCACCGTTTCTCAACTGCTCCTTTTTTGTTGCATTGTCACTATCTGCTGGGCTGGACCAGTAGAGCTGACAATGGCTTATATTGTGGTAATGGATAGGTGTGCCCTACGAGGCCCTGGGGGTTGCATGGTCATCTTGCCGGTTTAAAGTTGGCACACAAAGCTTGGATGGAATGAACTGGGGCCACATTCTAGTTGGGATAAACCCCTCTGAAACATGCTAGTGTGAATTAGCTACTGCTTACTTCATGGTTAATATAGGGTTTGGAGAGAGTTTAAGCTGGAATGTGATGTGAAAAGCTCTTCAGAGGAAGACCCACCTTTGTTTTGTCTGGCCTAAATGTCCCTACATCATTGGGTCCATATTGATAAAATATATATACCACCAGCTCATCTCTGCATGCTGTTGTCTGTTTGTATTTTTTCATCGCTCAGCGCTATGTCACACGTTTCGTTGCTCTAATTGGTGGTAGGTCTATCCAACTGCAACCAGAGGCATTTTGGTCTGCGCTCCATGGAAATGGAAAATGAACTAAGAGGTTCCAGACTAATTTGCATTTGCGAATTGGTCTGGCGATGGCAGGCTAGGTGTAACTCACTGTGGGGTGGATGGGGGGTACTATCCATCTGTCTCCAAGGACCCCAGATTCATCATAGTGACAAAGCTGAGGCAGCAGCATTAAGTTTGACACTTATGTCATATTGTAACTGACAGCACATCCGAAGGTAGACACATTTCCAGACCATAGGTTGCTCTTCTAGTTTTTGGGGACTTGAAGGACTTTTCTCATGTAAATGAGAAAGTATGTACATGTACTACACAAGCAGAAATGTGGAAATGTGGCTCATTGTCAAATGTGGAATATGACAAGGATAACCACGTCAATAATTGAATTAAGAGATTATAATTTTCACACGTCAGCTTTTACAGTCAAATAAAATAAAACAGTGGGAAAGCATAATATGACTGAGGTAACTATGACAGTTTAGGAATGCTACTGTACTACCTACAAAGGTGAGAATTATTATCTTTTCATAATAAGACCTTGGAAAGCTCCATTAACATGTGGCGTATGGACCTATGGCAGCATGCAGTGAAGGGTGACAGCAGGATGTGGTGTGAAGGCAGTCTTCTGCAGCTCAGGCAGGGGTCCATCATGCAGGTTAGCTGATGGCACAGAGCTTGGCAATCCCTTGGAGCTCTAAGCTACTAACAGCTACTAAGTCTTTGTCATTCAGGCAGGCAAAGTCATTGGCAGGATGTTGCTGGTGAAAGCAGCTTTTAGGTTATATGATGAGATATGTCGTGTCATGACATATACGGCCTCATTCCCACTATCCTCATGTTAACCTTTCTGAGATGGTTGGAAAGAACTGCTCCTGTGTGCCCTGTATGTACCGTTAAGACACAGTGGCATTATTTTCTGCCTTGTTCACGTACAGAAAGAGTTTTATATGTATAACGAATGCTCCTGGTCTCTTACAGCAAGAACCTGTCTGTCTCCTTATTTTGGTACTCCAGGTTGCAGTCCATGTTGATTACTGACCACTTGTAGGATTACTGCATCAGCTCCATTCCCTTGGTAGCGGTGGGAATTAAAGGCTCTTTGGCCTCTTTTTTCTTACTGATCCTACTGAACTTGTTGCTCACCTGGAGTAACTTTGTTAGATCCAGTTTAAAAAGGCTCCGTAATGCAAGTAGAAGGTTGCATCATCCATTCAATTTCTTTTACAGCAGCAGCAGTAGTAAAAGGGCAGCTGTCATGGTAATAATAGTAGCTGTTGAGTTGTTGCAGTGGTTAGTAGATAATCTAAAACTAAACTAAAAGGGATTATATGTTACACATAGTAGAACAGTACAACATCACCATTCTCACTCCCAAATACTATGAATGGACACTGAGATGAAAATTGTGGTTATATATTTTTAGTGCCAATCCAGCTGCCACCTGCCGATCAAATATTGGAATTCATTGAGGCAGTCTAGTCTAATAATAGGAAAACATTTAGCCCACCAACATTTAAACAGGATATTCAGTCCCTCTCAGCAATAGCAGTTAATGACATCTGTGTCTGTTGCATCTAAAGCAGTGGTTCTTAACCTGGGTTCGATCGAACCCCAGGGGTTCGGTGAGTCAGTCTCAGGGGTTCGGTGGAGGTCAAGACACACACCTCACTCATATGATTCGTGATGACACATTTTATTTTTCCAATAAAGAAGGGTTCGGTGAACGCGCATATGAAACTGGTGGGGTTCAGTACCTCCAACAAGGTTAAGAACCACTGATCTAAAGCAACACGTAAGACATACTGTAGATGTCAATTAATTCAATTATGTAATGATACATGGACTGCACTTATATGCTGTTTTTCTACCTTAGTGGACAAAGCACTTTTCAATTTGCCTCTCAACAGGGGTTCCAATTTGGGGTTCAGTGTCTTGCTCAAGGGCACTTCAACATGTGGCCAGGAGGAGCTGGGCAATGAACCACCAACCTTGCAATTAATGGATGAGGCACAACCGCTGCACATTATGTCTCATGTTCCTCATAGTAAGGAAGGTGAATAACCTTGCTAAGGGCGTTGCTGCCACCACGGACAAGGTTCTATTGGAGTAATGCAAATTTGACTAGGTGTCACTGCCCTGAAGTGATGGGATAAAGAAAAAGTGATTTGATGCTGCTACACTGAGGTTAAACTCGGCTGTTAAACTTGCTGCGTTAGTTAGGGATAGGGCCCACTTACTGTAATGGCAACAATTCAGAGTAAGACAGAATTATTCCTGACAAGTCCCACCATCCTGTTCTTCAGGAAAAAGTAGAAAAAACATAGTTTGCATTGTATTTTATCTAAGTTTAGTGACAAGAACAAAGGCACATATTAATGGATTTATTATCTCAACTGTACACATTCCTGTTTTAGCCTATTGAGTTGTGTGTGTGTATGTGTAAGGAGGACACAATATGTGCATGTCAGATGAGATAACACAGGCCAGAACATCTTTACTTTTTACTATGCAGCTAAGGCAGGATTTGAAAACATTATTTCAAGGACTCTAGGGGAGATATAAACTCTTTCTTTCTTGCTCCCCATTTTGCGCTTTTGCACCAGCATCATGTTGCACTAGAAGAACTGTCCTGCAGCATCATGTCAGCGGGAGGTGACAGCACAACATTTTGGCTAGCTAAATTACTCCCTAATACATTATGGATTCCTTCACATTTCCAAACATCAACTAATAAATCAATCAAAAAATCCCCCTCATCATTGTCATCTAGCTAAAATATTACATCTATCTAACATTAGCCCTGGGTTTGGTTGTGACCATCTTGGGGACATTTCTGTAGTTTTTCCATAAGGAACATTCAACCTTTAAAATTTTGTTTTCCAAATCCAAGATGGCTTCTTTTACATCACAAACAACAAAATGACCTTTACTAATTAGAAGTGAGACAGAGCTGTCAGTGCAATTCCACTTCATACCGAGAGTGATATTTGCTGCAACCTCTGACACACTCACCGTAAAAGGGTTTTAAGTGATACTTTCTTTAATCAAATGTAATCTAGTATTGTCTTTGTACCTGGAAGTCTCTGGATAGCATGAACATTTAAATTCCACAAAAACACAAATGGTGAAAAAGGTCACAGCGCATTGTGTACCTCATCAATAAGATTCTCAAGTTCTGTGATGATATTTGTAATGCATTTCATGACCTTTTTGAAAGCTACATTGTTTGTCTTTTGGTCATGATTTCTGTGGGCACCAACAAATGGTGATTCACAATGAACTTGCAAGAACTCTTTTGATACGAAGTAGTATAAAGAATGGGGTTTGATGAAAATCTTATGGATTAAAAGTTTAAACAAAACGTCTTTGGCAATGATTGAAAACCTCTCTACTAGTATTCTTTGTTCACTCATTGCAATTGTAAGGGGTGTGAAAGTGAGCTAGAGATTTGGAGAAAGGGGGTGGAAAGAAAGTCGACCATTGTTATTTCACCTACAAGCACTTAGCACTCAGCACTTAGCACTTACAATCAGTTCCCATGGTTTTATTCTGTTACAGCGATTCTTTTAAAAGCCTTGTGCACAAGATATTCATTCTGATTCATTGGACTGTCATTTTAATGCTGCTTTTAGCACGACACGAAGGACGCTTTACTTTCAACAGCTATAGTCGCTCACTTTATGTGAGCCACTTGCAGATCTGTTGTCTGTCTGGTTAGTCTTGTCTTATGAGTTCTTGTGTTCGCAAAGTGAGATAATGCTATGTTGTGCACACAAAGACAGCAATAGATTTATTCATATGCATGACATTTCAGGCAATTAGCTGACATTTGTCCAGAGCAATGAGTGAGCCAGCAGCAGGGGTCCACTGATTTCCTCATGATGATGTGAAATTAGCTGCAGCTTGGATCAAGTGAGCCTCTGATTACAGAGCCCAAAGTAACTACTTTGGGTTCATTCTGGTAATCTTGTTTAGTGTCTGCTTAGTTAATTATGAGGCCTGCAGATTCTTGTTTTCAAAGGGACATTGCAATGCTATCTCTTAGACAACACCTACCTAATTCTTGCCGTCTCGAAATAATATTAATACTGGCAATTTGTTGTTCTGATTAGCTTGGGGTGTATCAGGAACTCGCAGAAGCATCTAGTTCTCATTCACAACACAATCTTCATTTCATTATGCAGTGTTCAGAGGCACTGCTGAGATACACAGCTCCCGCACAGTAATTTTGATTCCAAATGGATACCATGCAGTAATGTTGCATTTATTCAGGAACGCAATGTTTTTTCTATGACTGCTCTCACATATGAACATCCATCGAAACACCCTCAATAGACACCCATCTACATAAACACATACAAACAAATGTCAAAGTCAATAGCATGTCTGCTGCAAAAACAAGAAGCAGCAACCAAAATAGATGGAAAATGGTAGCTGCTATGAATAACGTACAGGCCTGCAAATACCTGAACATTGACTCTACCATCCACTAATAGGCCACAACATATCTGAATGCCTTGGTTGCCACTCAAGAAAAGGATGCAGGTGAGCTTGGCTAGCTTTACGCCCCTACAGTGTCGCCCTCTCAACTGGGTGGCTAAGCCAGCGTTGGTTTCAGTTTATTTAGGTTAACAAGTAGACGCAGACAGAAACTAGACATCATGGTCTCAGCGAAAAGTCGCTCTGAGCATTCACCTGCAGCACGCCGCTCTCAAGTGTCCATATCTCTTCCCCCTCTCTTTATCTCATGGCGTCTGCCCTCAGGCTGGCTCAAAGTGCATGAGACCTGCCCTCTTGAGAATGGCAACAAATTGAAAACAACAAACGACAACCTTTAACCATGACACTAGCAAGTAGCTACATTGGTGGTGAAGCTTTCCAGTTATATACAAACAAGGTAACTCCATAGGTAACACCATAAAATGTTTCTTTGTTAAATGTTACATCTTAGCTGTATTGCTGATGATACATTGCTGTGTTGTGGCAGCCATATTGAGTGGGTATATGCTTTGCATCTTGTTGAACTAAAGATTTTTTACAGCTCTCAAGTATCAGGGTGCTACTCAGTATGAACTGAGTTGTGTGCAAAGCAAAAGTATTGAGAATGGGAATGCCAAGTTCATAGCTGCAAATTGTGGATAAGAACAAAATGGCTTTCCTCTTCAACTGACAGCAAATCAAATGTCCAGAGGTAGCTGATGAAACAGCTCTAAAAGCAAAGACACAATTCATCTTTGGAACTTAGGAGGTGACTACAAAACTATCATTTGTAGTAGTGGAGTAAAGATGAAACTTTTTGAGTTTTGGAGTTGTGCATAACATTGCTCACAAGCAGGAAACAGATTAAATGACCTATTGTATTAGAAAAACTGGGGTTTAGCAGTCAGATGACACAGTCAAAACAAGCACATAGAAACTGGATGTCAAACTGCTGAATATGCTGTTTTCAGCTGAGGCAGTGTCTGATAAATCTTTAGAAAGCGTTTGTGGCAACATATGTTAGCGTCTATCTGTCTTTGTTCTGTTTGAGTAGAAAAGTTAATTAGGCTTTCTATATTGAAAAACCTCTTTCTGCGTATAGCTTCATATACAGATATGTACACCCACGTGGCACTCATCAGTGTGATACGCCTTAATGTCTTTGATACAGCCTGCTAGTCAAGCAGAGATATTTTTTTCATTAGTAAGCATCAAGTACATAAAAGATAAACCCGCAGACACGTATAGAAATAAAGGGAAACTTGCATGTGTATACGGCAGCTAATTAAAATGGATGCTGTTCATTTCAAACCAATTTAAAAAGAAGACACAATTACAATTATGGCCACCAGTATGGAGCATAAAATGTCCCTGGGTTATGACTCACATCAGAGGTGGAACAATTTTAGCGAGCTTTCCATGTGATTACCTGTGTTTAGTGCACCATAACTGAAATACATAGTTTAATTTGTAAAACACTGTACACTGTACTCAGAGGGGGTTTGGTGCGTAATATTATAGGCCTCTAATATAGCTAACTAATTAAATGATTGACTTTAATACACTTACAGCTTATAAATGTAGATATGGTTAGTGGTGTTTTCACCAAGTTTAAGTGTGATTTACTGTGAGTAGTAGTAGGAGTATTCATCCCAGTGTAACCTGCTGCACACCTGGTCAAAAATTGATCTAGACTATTTAAAGCATTCTCAGCATTACCTAAATGACCTTCTTTTCTTTCTTTCAGGTTTCAGATTCTAGGGACACAACTTAGATTGTACAATTCTTACGTGACAACAAAAGGAGTATCTCCACTTAAAGTACCCAACCTCCTTTGCCTTTGTGTACTCATGTTCTTCCCTCCCACAAACAGTGCAGAGGCCTTTGTGTTCAACTGTCAGACTGGAAAAATTACATTTCTCTAAGCTACAGATTCTGCCTTACTCACATAAAAAAATTTTTGATGTACATTTTAATCAGTATTGTTTCGTTTCAAATGAAGCCAAAAATTAGTTTCATGCACTTGTAATAAGATGTCTGAATGGAGTAGAAAACAACAAGTGCAATTTCATCCCAAAACAAGATGTGAAACGCACTACATCACCTGAGTTTTTGTGTTATTCTTGTAAATTGACAACTTGAGCTTTTGACTGTTGGACACAGTCTTTTGGTAATTTGTGATGGGCCTTTGTCATTATATTTTTTGATTTTACACCCCTAAAAAACTTTGATTAATAGAAGAATAAACTCAATGAGCCTAAGTAGTCCTTACTTGAATATATACGTTTATTACAACACAATTCTAACATCAGAGAAGATCTTGGCACAGCTTGTATACATGTATACAAGTAACATTACATTCGCTCTGCTTTATACAGTATGTCCCACGTCATATGGAATCACGTATAATCATGCCACCAGGGAGGAGGCAAAAACATGTGTTTAACCCTCGGTCAATGCCATTTCTCATTCAATATTTTCAGGGGAGTCTGGAACTTCTCCAAGGTCCATCTTATCCTTACCTCCAGGCACCAGAGCCTCCCAACATAACACAAGCCAAGTGTGAAGGACTCAGAGGCCTCACAGGTTAACTACCAAGTCAATGCACAAATTAAACCTTCATATCCATCAATTTCTACCACAATAACATTAATTAATTAATAATGAAAAAGAAGAAGAAAGTCTTTACTTGGAGGTTGCGAGTGGGAGACACACAAGACCAATGTGCTGTTTTTGGAATCCCACTGAGAGCTTTCCCAGTCTTTTCTCCCCCGCTCTCTTTTCCCTCCTCACTCTGGCAACTGCGTGCTTGCAACACGACTGGCTGGAACAATTAATTCCAGCAGTGTCCTGTCTGTTGCAATAAAAGCTCAGTTCAGTGATGGTTTAAGATTTAATTACCCTTAGAGGTAAGGAAGGTATGAACTGTATTAGTGTGTGCGTGTGTGTGTGTGTTTGCTTGAGAGAGGGAGAAAAGTAGTTCGGGGAGAAGGCAGTACTGGCTATCGCACCAACAGCATTCACATGCACCGAAAAGGGTGTAAGGTTATAATTAATGTAAAAGGAAGACATTTACCATTTGTAGATAATTTATTTTGCACATGAGGGAAGGAAACCGAGTTCAGGGACCCGCCCCCCCTTCCCGTCTGTATTGCTGAGCATTCAAGGTTGCAGTCTCTGATTCCATTAAATTACTTCCTCATACTGATTTGGGAACCATAAAGCTGTCTCTTGAAATCATTATAGTGAGCCATGGTGGCAAACAGCAATAAAGTCGCTAAAGGAGCATAAGATTGTCATGAACTGTTGTGTATATTGGTGCATACACCACAAACCAAACACCTATACGTCACGAGAGGGACCTGACAACAGAACTCCTGAGGCTCAAAACCATGTTTAATCCCATTGTGTTCTTTACTTTTTTTCCTATTATGGTGTTTCAACTGTTCATAAATCAACCTTAAAACAAATAAATAATCACCAGATGATGTGTGTAACCAACACACAGTAGGAGGGTTAAACAAACTACTGTTATTGAGAGCATTATCAGCACCTCCATCACTCTACCCGCGATGCCAGCCCCCTTCTATTTGATTGGCCAAAGCCAGAAGTTCAGCGCAGTGAACTTTCCTGCCTTCCCCTCATTGAAGTGGCTGGAGGTGGTGAGTTACCTCGTGGCAGTGTGAAAGCCCCTTTAGCCAGAGCTCCAGAGTGAGTCAGGTATTAGTCATGTCCTTGGACTGTGCCGCCTAAGTTGAAAAGTTGTGTTGTGTGGCTGTGAGTTGAAAGGCAGTTAGAGCCCTTGAGCAGGAAATGTTGTAATAGATATGAAAGAGTGTCGGGCACAAATACACTGCTATTGTCATGGTGTGTGTGTGTGTGTGTGTCGGTGTATTTGTGTCTATATGTGCACGTCTTTGTGTGCTTGTATGTGTATCCATGTGTCTGCTTTCTTGGCAGAGACCAGCTGCTCACAGCAGCTACATCAATGGCTGTAGGCATGTAATTCTTCACATCAGCAATTCTTACGGATGGAAAATGGAAATGAAAAAAGCCCCTGGAACAGCATTCGTTACGCATCACATATGGGTGTGTATCTTTAAATACAAATGTTTCAAATGTCTTTATTTTTTATTTTTTAGAACTTGGTCAGCTGTAAATGTAGATGTGAGCTATTGCTGTAGCTTTATACCTCTGCTGTACTGTGTCGCTTCACTGTCACAGCTGATAATGATGTATTGTGAGGTAGAGCGCTTTGAAAATGACCTGCAGAACATCTCACTGGCTGTGCTTTGAAAACACCACAACTCCCTGAATTTTGTGCTGCCCCCCTTGTTTTTTATCCTCTTACCCCAAAAGGCCACAGTGGGTTGTGCCAGGGGATGTCCAGATAAAACGCAGCCTCTCTCTTACTACTGGACGCTGTGTCCTTTTTTTCCATGTAGCCTATTATTCAGTTGGACTATTTAAAGTGAAGGACTTAGCCATTTTCTTGGCGCCATTAATTTGCTATGGCCAGTTATGTTGAGCAGCTCGTCTAAACGTTTAGCTGAGGTGAAGGCGCGCAGTCATGTCAGGATACTTAGGTGGAAAACACTATTCAAATGCATTGAAACTGGCAAAGTGATTTTTTCAACATCTGTCATATCTCAGACACGCACCTGAATTCAGCATGACATCAGTTTTAGGCATTTCAGCGAGCAGGTATTTGTATTCCACCTATGTGTCTCTTACACCTTTTCTATTTCACTCATGTCTCCTTCCCAACAAACAAAAAAGCAAGAGAGCCAGTGCATGGCTAAGCATTGTTAATTAGAGCCTGGCCATTGGGAAAAACCCAAGCAATTACCTTTCCAGGTGAGTAGGTGATCGAAGCATAGTGTGATAATTAGGTAACAGGCTGTGGAAATGTGGAGCATTTCCTAAAAAGGGGAAGCGAGAACTATCTTGCCATTTCACAGAGCTCCAACTCTTAATGATTCTCACTGTGAGTAAGGAATAATATCAACCAAATCTTTTGATCAAAGGTGAATCTCCCAACTAAAAGCAAATATTCAGAAAAGCAGCAGGCTTCCAATCTACCGATCTTGTCTCAAAATCCAGCACAAACAAAAGCTAACTACAGCCATCCAAGTGATTTTATTTATTTTATCATTATTCATTTTCTATGCTCATGTTGTTCCTAAAATTATTTGAAACACGCAAGTTTTTTTTTAGAGCGGCAGCGGGAACACCCCTCACCACCAAGCTCCCTCATGCTAGCTGATTTTCCTACTGGCGGGTGAAATGGTGTTTGGCACACCTGGCACCTCCCGGACCGCTTCAAGCTGCAGTGTGGGTGGGTAATAACTCACACATGATTGGTTAACATAAACAAGTAGAGCACGTGGGAGATCAGTCAAGATAGAGCCCCAGAAAATCAAAGAGCTGATAACAGAAGAGAGGGGGGACTGTAATGTTGAACTTATGTGACAGGTTTTGTTGTTGGTCTATTTTGTGATGTTGTTTTAGTGTTACATGATATAGTCTCACCCCTCACACAACACAACTGACAACCATTAAAAAAAGAGCCAAAAGGTGTTGGCACTTTCATCAGGTATACAGAAATGGTTCTGACTTGGCCAGAGTGAAAACTGCTGTGTCTGGAAAAGGAAACTGGGCATGACATTGACTGTGCCACAATCAATCTAATTTGAGCCTCACTGTGGTGCAAAGCATACAGTGAGCTTTCTCTGAAGTCAGTGGCGAGTGGCTCAAAGTATCGCTGCCTCCTGTCTGACACAAATTAATTGCTTTCACTTAGGCCTTGGCAGTTCAGAAAGTAAGATTTGAACTGATCTTCTTGCTAGTCTCTTTACAGTACAGAATTTGTAGAGTCACTCATTAATATCCTGTCAAATGTATCTGCACACATTCAAAGGAGAAAGAAAAAAGAACAGGATGGTAATCAAAGAAAGTAGGGTTGTTATCCCTGACCATATTTCTTTACAAAAAGCCATTGGGATTCTGTTCCCTTGTTTGTTTTAAAGTGCTGGAACAGTCAGCACCATTTAAAGTCCAGGACAGCTGATTGCAACGCCACCTGCACAGAGTGCGGCGAGGACTACTTACCGACGTCAGGTTCCATTTGCCTCATGGGCAGCGTCGGCAGGTTACGAGGACGGCTGACCTCGATAGTCAAATGGAGGGTGCAGCGAGAACGGCTGCTCACTGACTGGTAGTGCAGATCGCTACAAGTAGGTGAGCACACATCGTTTGATAAACACACACAGAGACGATCGCAGACACAGGCCTGCTCGTGCAAATATTTGAGAGCGTGAACCAAGGACATGCTGCTGAATGCTAAAACGCACAAAAGCGAATTTATTTCCCTCTCTCCAGTGTCATCTGTCTGCACAGCACAGTCACAGGAGAGCACACAAAATCCACAGAAATGAACACATCCATGTAACTCTTATTCTTTCTTATTATTCTTCAGATACCCAAAGCTGCTCCTATTTCTTATAAGAAAGGAAGAAAAAACTATGCAGTTATGGTTATAATCCTTAAGATTATAGTTCTGGTTAATTTGGTGTCAAACCTGTGGTTACTGCTGGTAAAAGTATGTGTGTTTATACAATACAGGTTCCAGAATTAATTTTGAAATGACATTTCAATTGACCACTAGGGGCAGCAAACACGCCATGAACTACACGCAAAAGAACACCTTGTGTACCTGTTCACAGTGCGGCCAAACGAACTATTGGAAGAGAGGATTTATTGTGTATAAAAAAAAGTTTTGAATGTGTTTGTATTGTTATGTATGTATAACAGTGTTGGCCTTGTGATGCAGGAACACTTTCAGGGAAATCTGGCATTAAAGCAAAGCTAATCCAATCTAATCTGTCCACGTTGAGCCATGCCATGAGCACCCGCGAACAGATCTCATGCTGCACGCACAGCACAAGTGGTTGTCCATACAACAGGACAGCGTGGTATTTATCTTCATCAAGAGTTGGAAGTGTGCTGGTTTGCACAAACTGCAGTAGCAGCCTGTTGCCTGCAGCTCTGTTCTTCCTCCCAACAATATTTAAAACTGATCCCCTGACGAAAAAACGCCAAAACTGTCCATATCTTGTTTTTAGTGAAGAATAGCTTACCTTGTGAAACTAACCTTGAAACAAATACGTTGCATTTTCTGTGGCTGCTTCGTGGTAAAAAACCATCCCATTGTTTGTCAGTTGGACACTTTTAATTTAAAGCAGCAGCGACAGTAAATGTTTGTCTAATAGTAAATGATGACAACCACTGTATAGATGTTTTAATATTGGGAAAATCTTAAAAGGAAATCCCGGTATTTTTAAACCTGGGCCCTATTTTTATTTTTTATTTATTTATTTATTTATTTTACAAATTTTGGGGTCTAAATGACTAATAGTTACCAAAAGGTTTGGAACTGCTCCAGTAGATTGCCTCAGTCAGCAGCCGTGAATGGGCTGCAACGGCTGCAATCCTTGCGGGCAATTGTGCCTAAAAGTGCTTGTTTTTGCCACTGACAGACTCAGATTGTTATTCTAAGTGCCCGACAACATTATGGAAAAGAACCCCACAGAGACAGACCTTTTGGTTAAAGAGTAAGATCATTTTTTCAACCAGAAACGGAAGTCTCGCTCTGAAATCTCGCAGGTGTTTTTGCAGGGAGATCAATTCACTTATTTCTTTTAGTTGCCTAAAGAAGTAAAAACAGGCAATTTTAACAGGGAACAATTTGGGCCCAGTTCCACTCACATCTATGTGCCAAAATACAATATTCTTCAATGTGATATAAAACTGCACCTGAATGTCAGAATGTTTGAGATAAAAGGTGGAGGTGTAAAAAGTTCCTGTGACTTTTCATCACTTTAAGAGGTTGCAAATATTACTGCACTGTGAGAAATATGATTAGTACAAGTCAGGGGTAGCATGGATGAGCTAACAGATGCACCTGACTGCACATATATAAAGAATTGTCTTATCTTTATTTAGAGGTAAAATCCCTTTATTTTAAGTGTACAATTTATCAAGCAGTGGAGCCGTGCAGCCCACAGGCATGAGAAGGCATGATGAATGCCTAGCATGGGCACAAACAGTTCCCTTAGTCTTTCCAATGGTAATTATAACAACATAATGGGTCCCTGGAGACGCGTTGAAATTACTGGCCGGGACACACAGTGTCAACAAAACAATCATCTACCATAGATCACTGTTACTACCAGTGCGACAAAGGGAATGAAACAAACTCCTCAAAGTCACAAGGAACACTGTTGGGCCAAAGATAAGGGAAAGAGGCAGGGTGATTTTGAAGAAAGTCAAAGTATTCGAAGTCTGTAACCATGAAAGAGGAAGCAGGAGGAGTGGCAAGCAAGTTTTGAATCTAGGAAAGTTGGCAAAATGTCATGTGTAATTGTACATCTGACATATGATTACAATTCTCTAACAATTCTTCACTGACATTTGTTGCTATCACTTAATATACCATATTTGAATGACTAATAATGCAACTTAGGTGGAGCAAATATATTGGATATATTATCTCTTTAAACAACTTTTTATGTAAATGATTCTGTACAACTGAGTCAAGGGAAACTTTGAGGGACACAACACAGGAAGACTTCCCATAATACTGACTTGAAAATATGAAAATATAAAAGGCTTTAGAAATGTATGCTGTGTTGTTATGGTTGCAGTGAATAATTGAGTAATCCTCAGAACACAGTGAGCATTAGTGAGTTTCCTCAAAGTCCTTCATTTCTCCTCATGCTCCTCCAGTGGCTCTGTGGACATCATTAAGCTGACTGAGGGATGCCAGGCAACTCCTTTGTGTGTGTGTGTGTGTGTGTGTGGTGTTAGCAGTAGTAGAAAAGAAGGCAGAATCAAGGAAATTACAGCAAAAATTGTCAATAATGCAGCTGTTCCATGAGGGATTTGATATGAAGCCGTTGTGGCCAGGTTCATCAGTATAATGGTCCCTAATTATCAGCCTTCTTTCAATGTGGTGCCTGACCTCTGCCAGGTAGTGTCTTCTGAGATACAGTAAATGATCTTCACACTTCATTTAGCACCAATTGGATAGGTGAGTGTGCACTAATAATCAACATGGTGTACTGATCCCCCAAATGGGGCAGAAAGATGACAGATACAGACAGACACAATTTTTTGTGGTGAGAACTACGCAACTTGGTTTGTTTTTGTTGGAGTTGATTAACATCTGAAAATCACAACTATAAAAGAGTCTCTGTTTGTCTGTCTGTCCTTCGATTTTCTTGACAACTGTTCATCCAATCGACTTCACACTTGGCAGGTGTATTGCTGAGGACCCAAGAGAGTGCGGTGTCAAGTGTGAAGTCGATCGGATGAGTGGTTCTTGACAACACTGTAAGCAGCACTTCCAGGGGCCAAGCAAGCGGCCCTCTCCGAACCGGCACGCATTCTGAATGAGCACTGCACTAGTGGTAAAGAAGCAGGGGGAACATTACAGCAGTATGGGTTAAATTGTGCTTTTGTAAAGCAACAACAGGAGGTGGAGTCTTTGCTGGGATTGTTTATGGACAGAAGTGATGTGTTGTTCAAAACTAAGTGTATTGTCTGTAATGAGTCCAAAATATTTGAAGTTGGTCACCTGTTCAACTGTCCAGTGTGGGGTGTGTTTGATTTTGTTTGGTCCATGTTCAGCTGTAGGTAGTTATCAGTACACCATTGTGTGAAGTGAGAAATAGAGTCTTGATAGGTTATATCAGTTATTGGGATTGAGTAGTGAGAGAATGCAGTGTCATCAGAGTATCTGAAATATGTGGTGATGGGTCCCTTTGCACTTCTAGAAATAAACAGTCCAAGGTGAAAGGTCAAGTCACAGCAGCATACTGGCTCAGCTCTACTTGTTGATTTGTTGGTGCTGTTGGCTCCATTTGAAGTCTTTACCAACCATGCCAGTACTGTTGCTGCTGGCTGGGTCAGTCTTTATGCTGCTGGTTAGGTGCTGGTAGGCAGAAAGGCATTGCTGCTGGTGTACCGCCAGTTTGTTTGAAGCTGCCTCCTGTGCGTTTTCCTGTAGTTTTCAATATCTTTGACTGTGTAATGTGCCCTGTTAGACCGTGTTCACCTCCTCTTTGGTAGCATTTTTAAGGCAGACGACTGCTCAGTATTGTGGCAGGAAATAAAACCTAAAAAATGTCACCCAATAATACATCCTTGAGAGAAGCATTTTGTTTCAACACCTGACAGTCAGAAGACCGCAACCATTTCAAACTTGTACTTTTTAAAAATACTTACAAATACCTCTTCAGCCTTGGACACAGACACAGTGTCCCTCTTTCTGTTTCCAGCATGTTTTCTGGTATTCTCCAGGTTCTGCCATTCCTCCCCTGACCAATAGTACGTTTCAGTTACAGCATATGTGTAAGGGATAATACCTGAAAAGCTTTTCTTAGCCTCTGCGTAATCCATTACAATCTTGGTTGTTGAAGAGTATCATCCCCAACAACATGCAATATGTAATTATATTATTCACATCATTCATTTACAGGAAACAGTTTTTTTTTCCTTTCTTTTCTTTAAATATCATCAAGTATAGTTCCTCAGCTCAAGTGTTGCTGTTGCTGCCCTTAGCCTGCTTCATACGTATCCAGTTATACTGTATACTGTATTAGCAACATAATCCTGTAATTTGTAATCTCCTACTGCAAATGTGTAAACGCTTTTCATGTTTAAAAATCAAGGCTAAACCACTGTGAAAATGTTCACAGCAAAATGCCAACATGCACACTAAAAAAAAGCTATTTTTCTATTTTGTTCCGCATTTCTGTAGTCCTCTTTCTTTCTCTCCATCCAACTACTCTTTGTGATCCTTCATATCCCCTTCTCTTGTTTATCCTCCTGTCCCTCCTAACCTGGTGGGATTTGCTCCTCTTGGATAGGCCCAGAACCAGATGGTGCTCAAAGGCTTAAAGGTTCTGACTGGCACTGTTTCTGATTTGTGCTTATCTGGCCGTGAGCTGCCTCTCGTGCTGCTGAAAACATCCAGGCCAGTGGTTCATGTCTGTTTATGCGGAGTGCAGCTGACCTTTGGGATCCCGGCCTTCCAGTCTGCTGCACAGGGGACAAGCTGCCTGCCCCCAGTGTTCAATGATGCAAGGCACTTGATACTTGATAAAACCTTTATACCACATGCATACAGTACATGTATTTGTGCGTGTGTGTGTGTGCATGTGCTGTACCAAACTGAGAAAAAACTGTGGGAAAATGGACACACACACATTGTGTAGCATACTGTCACAAGAAATTGTGTGCGTGTACTCATTGGGCACAAGGTGGACACAAATACAAAAATTATTAAGAGATGATACCTCTCTCACTCACACACACACACAAGCACACACACACTAGACACATATCACACTACCGAGTTCCCTGCAAAAAAGAAGAAGCAAACCACTGAAATGGGCAATTTAATATCATGCTCTGCAACTCTGAACAGTATCTTCCCTTATCTGCCTCGTCATGCAGGCAGCTGTGGGTGTTCAGACTGCATGTGCTCCTGAAGAGGTGCGTGATAAGGAAAGGTAGGTGGGTAGCTAAAAAAAAAACCAGGAACGTGACAGAGATACTAAAACCAATATGGTGGTCTACTCCTGAAAACAAAGACCATGGCAACAAGAAGATGAGACTGGAAAAAGAGACATTTTTCATTTTCCAACTCACGGATCGAAGGAGACCCGAGAGCCCAGAGGCTTCTCATGCCAGAGACCTGAAGATCCCGATGAATTAACAAAAGGAAACATTCAAATGTTTTTCACTATCGCAACAGTGGTTTCTGATGTGTTCTTGAGTTATATTTTCATTTTCCCTTTCTCCAGCTCAGAATGCACACATCCAAACAAATAAAGGCAGCCCTGTGACTGCAGGAGACACAAAGTCAGATTCTTAATAATCCTGAAAACTGTAACTTTTCATGGAATATTGTAGTTCTTTATATCTACTAAGATTTACAGGGTTGGATTACCAACCAGGCAAAACAAGCAACTGCCCTAGGGCCACATTACACTGTGTGTTGGTCTGTGGTAATCTGATAAACAAAAATGTTATGGGCTTTTTTTTGATTGTGGGGCCTTGTTTTATAGGGTGACCCACTGTCAAAATCTAGCTTTAAAGGATCTAATTTATCATTCATCATGATGAATTTGTGTTTTGTTATTTGACAGTTTGCTGCTTGGCTATATTTGGGCCCACAGCAAATTTTTGCCCCTGGGCTCCAAAGTGGGTTAATCCGGCCTTGAGTTTTTTCACGACTGTGATGTCAAAATGGAACATGATTGAAAAACACTGCTATAAATCAAATGAAAGCACATTCACCTAAAGAATATCAGACTTTGATTGCTAGGCCTTTAGGTTTTATTAAGCCAAATCAAAGGTTAGGGAACACAGCAAGGAGAGAAAGGTGCTTCAAGCTTTCAACTGTCCTTAAGAACCAACAGGTCAATTTTTACTCCCTGAATTCTGTCCCTAAATGTTGTATTTTGGAAACTTGGCCCTGCATCAGTCCACTCGCCCCACAAGGTTTTAAATATATTCAGGGTAAGCCAGTAGGTGACACTGTTCTCTGTAAAGATCTTTGACTTTGTAGTATGACTTTCAGTGTGTTTTTTTTCCTCTAAAATATTCCATGGATAGAAAGGCAGTGACAGAGGAGCACGGGGAGAAGGAGGGAGAGAGTCACAAAAAGGAAAGTGGGTGTTTTCCTGGGCCACTAATTGTCTCTTAACGTGATTGATTTCTGTTTAAGAAATGTAACTCTTTGTCAAGGACAATGCCATCCCATTGACTCCAGAAATAATGCCATGTTTGTATCTCTGAGAATATGTGTGTGTGTGTGTGTGTGTGTGTGCATGCTTTTGCATATGTGGCCATTACCTAGATTTAATTTTGTCCTGGTTTCCTCAGGTGCTCAGTGTTGCTATACAATCCATACCCATACATCAAGGCTGACGAGAACAACACATCTCCTCTGACTGGAGGCAGAAAATGAGTTGACTTTAAATGCCCTTCAGAAACAGGACAGCTTACAAAGGTGGACAGCCGTCAGGTGACTGAAAGTGTGTGAGGAAGTTTGTGTGTACATGTGTGGACGTGTGAGTGTTACCATGTTCTTGCATGTTTGAGAGTGTGACTGTATAATACTGCCCTGTATACTGTAGTATATGGTGGCTATGTGTGTGAAAACTGCCCAAGGAGGTTAGACATAGAGTTATGATAGTCAAGGATAAGGTGAGGAGCTACTGTAGGAGGTGTATTATGTCGATGAGGATCCTGACAAGTATATAAGTACAAAGGTGTGTCTGTGTGACAGACAAGAGGCCAGGGCAGACTGGCCTTTTCCCTCAGGCCTCAGGTCCTTAACATTCTTTCTCCTCTTCCTCTATCCATCCCATCATTGAAAAGCCATACTCCTCCCCTCAGTTCCCCACCATTTTTCTCCTTTCTCTTGACTTTCGATCTCACTCCATCAACCTTTTTCTCTATCCCTTCTTTCTTCATCTTCCTCTCGCCATGTACCCCCCACCCCCCCTTCTCACACACACACACCCTTTAGCTCCCTCGTGGCCCCATCATGGACAACATTTTTCCCATTCCCCTTCCATTAGCAGATGAAGGTCATCCTAATGGGGCCACTGGCAGACCAATGGAATTGCAATTTAACACAAAGACAATTAGACATTGATAGGACAACCCACCCCCACCTCTGACACATTCACACACACACACACACACCCACACACACCCAGCGTCCCACAGCAATCAGTCTATCCTCTCACAAATCCCTGCCTTGATCACCACCATTCTCCCACTCTCAGTCATTCCATCTGCCATCAGCCATTCTCTCACTCAGTCACTCCATCTGTCCTTTTCTCAGTCTCACTGACCCTTTCAGTCATTAGCTTCTTACTCACATTTGCCCAAATGTGGAGAATGCCAATGCTTGCTGCTACATAAAATTGCTTGTTTGCAGCTGGAGAACAGGGATAGGTACTGTGGGAAATTTTCAGTTAAATGTGCAAATTGTAACATTGAAAATAGTCAGACAGAGATTGTACATAGAAAACATCTATCTTTCTAGATAAGACATGCTTCATGATAAAATAAGTACAGGTGGTTGTTGAGCTGATGATGTAGGGCTGCAATAGTTCTCTAATGAAGGCAGATGCCCGACCAAACAGAGCTCCAAAAGCAAGCCTGTCTCTTAGAAAACGTTTATACTACCCATTTGTTTTGCCAAAAACATTTTGAGGGAAACACATTGCTTCTTTCGAGTGAAGGGAGTTATGCATTCTTGTATTGCACGGAAGTCAAAGGGAGGAGGGGCTTGGGACGGATGGTGGACGTACAAAACTCAGGACTTTGACTCCAGAGAGTAGTAGTAGCAGACAGGAAGAAATAAAAGTGTGATCAATAATCATCTCTATCTCAGCTTAAGACACAATTGGTCTAAGTTTAGCAATGTTACTCAGATGGAAAAAAACTTCTGAATGCTGGTCAAAACTCAGTGCCTGGTCTGCAGGGAGGAATAGTACAAGCAGGAACAGCCGCAGTGTGCTGTTAGATCAAAAACCTTATCTACCATGATCCCCTCCCCAGTGCTCTGCCTATCCAAAACCATGGATGTTTTGTTTTTTGTCCCTGCCATGAACAGTGTCAGTGCATGTCACTCTTGCTACCACAGTCGAGCATGACCTTATAAAAATCATACACAATCCTGGCATCATCAGCTCATGCAGATGCTTGCCCTTCTGGCGAGCATAAAACCAAAACCATTCGCGTTTGTCTAACATGTCCACAAAAACTATAAAAACAAATTAAAAATCGAAATCCTAAAAGTCCCTTTCATACACGCAAGACAATAACCATCAGCTTTTGCCTCAAAAGGAGATAATTCAGACGTTATTCTTACTCAACACTATTGGTAAATCAGGCCACATTCAGCAAAACATTATACGTTACCATTTTTGAGAGAGCCTTGTTTGATATAAAATTGTACAGTACACACTCTAATGTTTAAAAGCAAGCAGCAGAGAAGAAGAGACAGAGGAGAAGCTGTAATCTATCCACATATCTCAGCTTCTGTCTTCCATCCAGCTAGTAGAATAACCTCCACAGGGCATCACTCATCTCAGAAAGTCAAAGTGGTGCACAATCTAGTGTTTTCCGGTAACTCATACAACACTCAGACACGACTGCCTTAATTTGGAAGGATGTCGTGCTGAGTCAAGGGAGGTAGGGAAGAACAGGGCACTTAGATTTTGTGTGTGTTTTCTGCACGTGTGTGTGTGTATGTGTGCCTGTTCACACGCTTGCACTTAACACAGTCTCAGCTGATGAATAGTTTAGTGGAGTTTCATTCCATCTCATTTAAAGGCGTTACATGTCTCCCCTGGTTCCGGGTTCCTTCTAATCTCATTACAGCTGTCAAGAAAAAAACCTTCCATGAGCAGCAGCGAGGAAACACAGCAGACTGAGATAAAGTTGCTGCCATAGTCCTTTATTGGATAAAGAAGTCTGATAGTGTTTGGTCAGGTTTAATTATCTGTGGCTGTGTATGTCTAGGTGTGTGTGAGAGAGGGAGTTTTGGCTCCGTATGAGAATTTGCATGGACTAGACTTTTATATCATAGATTGTTAGGAATGATAAAATGAATTGACAGGGGACAGTTCCACCGTCATCAGATTGCTATCACCTTCTACTTCTCTCCATTGAGAAATCGCCCAGAGTTTAGAGCGGGTGTGTGAATGTTGTTATTATCACCTTTTAATAAATGTAATAATGTGGACAAAATAAATCCCAAATGTAGTAAAAATGTGATGGTGATTGGAAGGTCTCTATATTCAGACTACTTAACAGTGTCAGGAATGTGAATAAGTAATACTATTTAGACTAATCGTCTATTTGCAGCTATTATCCTACGTACCAGCCTCCACTGGAGTCTGTTTTTCAATGAACAGGGACACTGACAGCACCTACATTGAATTGTTTTTCAACCAGTTAAAGCCCTTCTCACAGGATTTATTATTAAATGCTCCCATGCTTGGCCTTGCTGAACTGTGATCCCCGCTCCCTTTTAAGCTAGCAGCATGCAAGCAAGTATTTCCTAACCCCCCCAGTGATGGGATGACCAAGATGCCTTTTCAGTCCACTAAGCCCAGCTGTGTCCTGTGGTTGCACAGCATGCACACTGCATTGAAGATACAGCGATCAAAGTAAATCCCAAATCACGCATGCTAACACGTTGAGCCGCTAGTACATGGTACCTTAAAAATTAAAGAGAAAAAACAACACACCAAACTAATATGTTGAGTTGGGCATTATTCTGCTAACTTATATAGTATCCTTTGCTTTACACTTGTTTTCATAAGAAATCATCACTTATGGTAAGTTGGCCTTCGATAAAATGTGTATTTGTAGGTCCATGCCAACAACTTGCCTCTTAGCTTCTACTTGGAGTGTTAAGCCAACATCTCTAAAGACTCTTAAATAGCTCAAAGAATTCAAAGACTGAACGGAAACCCCAGGTAATAAAAACATTCCCAATACTCCAATACTTTGCTGAACGTCCCAAGACTTGCTATAATGCAGGGTTTGACAGCCAAGAATCTTGGTGTTATGCTTGATCCTTCCCTCTCTTTTGATCAGCACATTAAAGAAATCACCAAGATCGCCTTTTTCCACCTACGCAAGATACCTAAAATTAGGTATTTTCTGTCCTTGGCTGATGCAGAGATCCTAATTCCTTTGTTTCATCTAGATTGGATTACTGTAACGTTTTGTTGTCTGGCCTACCATGCAATACTACTAAAAGACTTCAATTGGTTCAGAATGCTGCAGCTAGGATCTTAACTAAAACCAGAAAATTTCACCATATTTCACCAATTTTAGCTTCACCTCATTGGCTCCCTATCTGTGTCAGATTAGAATTTAAGGTCCTTCTGATGATTTATAAAATTGTAAATGTGCTTGCCCCTTCTTATATCTCTGATCTCATTAAACCTTATGTCCCATCCCGTGATCCCCGCTCTCAGAATACAGAGTGCGGCGTGTTGGTCTCAGTCTCACTGAATCTATTAACATTAGTACTTATAGTCCATGTTTATCCTGCCGACGAGAATTCAACTAAGAGATTTTTTGATATCCATTTCTCTAACCCTGTTTTTGTTTCTGTGCCCTAAAAGCTGCCAAGCTGGGCACCCCCTCTCTCCCCAGCCTTCTCCTCTCTTGCACTCAGGCTTCTCTGTGCTGGACCATCAGCCGCCCTGGGACCTTTCTCTCTCTCTTGGCAGTCGGTGCCTCATCCAGTCGTTGATCTGGATCTTCGTCCCCCCAGGAGATTCAGCCTCTCCCTCTCTCCTAGTTTGCATGTTATCATGGCTCTCTCTCTCCCTCTGTGTGTTTCTTTGTTTTTCCTCTCTATGTGAATGCTGTTGTCCTCCATGGTAGAGAGGAGGTGGCGTGGCTCAGATCCTACTTAGTGGGCAACAACTGAAGCTGCTCAATTGTCCTCCTAGATCCATCGTCCTCACTTATGTTTAGATACTTGTATATACTATGCAATATATATACTATGTTCTGTTATTCTGTATATACCACATCTACTGCAAGTCTAATAAAGCCCCCTGAGGCAAATTGTGATTTGTGATATTGGGCTATATAGATAAAATTGACTTGACTAGATTGTATTGTTTTTGGAGTTGTTGACTGACTCTTCATAAATATATCAATCCATCAGTCAGCCAAACAATCACTTAGTCGAAATTTATGGGTAAGTACATATGGCATGAACTCATAGAGAAATGCACCACACTGGACTTGTGGATGGTTTATTGTTACAGCCAGGTTCAGGGCAGCAGCTTCTCTGAAATATCTGCTAGCATAACCCATGACCATTTATTAAAGTGGCAGCAGTATTCTCCATTTATCTCTTTGTGCCCATGCCTTGCATGTTGAATGGCAATTCTGTTTGTAGAGTCATGCTCCTACTGTACCTGCATCTTTCAAAGCAGCCTGAAATTTCGACTGGTACAGAAACTGCTAAAATTACCACATGGTTTGACAAAAACTCAAGATTTACACAGCCTCACTTCAACCACCATGGACAAAACACTTAAATTCATTTTCAGCCAACAGCAACATTTTAGAGGTGTGCTTCACCTGCAGCACACCACTAAATGTCACTGAAATAAATACAAAGTGACCATTTTTACACCTAAGGCAATTCTCATGGCTGTCCAACCATTAATTGAAAGTGCTCGATGGTGTTTATTTTCTGGCTCCACAGTTCTCCCTCACTTTTTAAAATGGATTGCAATGGAGCATTTTCGACAGCTCACATTTATGCAGCAAACAAATGAAGTTCTGAGCACCAAAAATACCTGGATTGGCTGCAAATTTGATCCTGTGGATTAGTTCTGGACATATTTACTGTCACTTTCATTTCTGAGGATGTAGATCATTATGTAGTTCAGTATATCGTTTATTAACTACTATGTAACAGGAGTTGTAGACTGACCTACACACATGGCAGAGTATTACTATCCAGGTTACGAGCTTTATCCTGGCTGTGATTGTATGCATTATATGATTTCAACAGGAAGCACAAATTACTTATTAATTACGTATTAATGTTTGATCTAGACCACCTTTGCCTTAAGTGATTAGTCATAGTGATTGGATCCCTATTGACCAGTAAGTAAGGAACATTTCTCAATAGAAACAAGAGCAAACTTTGTTCATTGTTCCCTTGATAAAAGTTGACTTCTGACCGCTTTCATTTCAAGACTTAAAATCGTTAAGTAGTACAGTAGGCACAGAATATTTCAGACACAGATGATGAGAGACCTCCCCAGCGTCCAAATTGTAAATGAACATTTATTAATACATGAAAGGTGATTTGATGACATCCTCTTGTCATTCTGTGACTATTCCAATCATTGTTCTTTCACAATCATTTTCATGTTCCTCATCTGCATAACATCATTATTTCTTAAGGACATTAAACAAAGAGATCATTTCATATATAAAAGGACATAAGTTAGTTCATCCTCTAAAGCTCCTCATATTTGTTCTCACAATACAAGGCAGTGGATACATTTTGATCTCTACACAGCTTACCTTCAGAAAGCAGTCAACGTAAAAAGTAGTAAATATGTTACACATGTATGTTTTTGTCAGACCCTCAAACATTTAAGAAAAACAAGGTTTAAGGGCAAAACTCTCCAGGTGTCGTTATAGTGCGTAGAATCACAAAGTGAATGAAGAGGGTTTTAACTCTCAAACTTGAGATTTAAAACATATTTCAGGTTTGTTTTGCACATAAGGGACAAACATTTTGGAGTGACTTAAATTTCAACTTGGGATGATCCAGTTTCAGTTAAACCACTTCAGCGTGAATGTGATGACATGCAAAGCTGAACAAATCCCTCGACCTTTAATTGTGAATAGAACATCAGAATAAGAATAACTCATAATTCACTGAAAATGACCTCAATTATCAAGATGAATGTAGAGAAATGTGTCCTTGTGACACTGCAGCTGATGCATGCTGAATGCATACTAATTATAATAACCATACTAATCGAGCTAGGATACATATGTGCTTTATTTGAGTAAAAAATAAGAGCTGAGAGTAAATATGAGTAAGGTAGTACAAAGAAAACACTGACAACATCAAAGTCATCACTAGAGTTGAAACGTTGGTCCGTTCTCTATTAAAGGCTACAAATCAGGGTGCTCCAGTCCTGTCTTGCTGTCTTTGATCTGAGAAGCACCTGATTTAGCTGTACATTGCTGGACATTGCCCCTTTACACCAAAACACTAACCACTTATTATGCTGCATGCTACTGTTTTAACATGAAAGTCGTGTCAGTGGTCTTTAATTTACACAGAAAACACTTCTGAATTAGTGTCAACTCCCCTGGGCTTATGCATTGCCTTGGGTACCAAAAATAAATAAATGCCGAAACAGCTACGTATGTGCTACAATGGCTAAACATTAGCTATGCACACCATATAATCCAACCTGAAATGTGCAATTTGCAACTTTGCCCTGAAGTGCTATGTGATCCAAATGCTCATGAATGCCAGTCGTACTCGCACTGCTGAATAAAATTCATCTCCAAGCTAAGGCTTCGGCTTTCCTCTCTAGCACAAGGCGATTGATTATGGAAGCGTAAACACAGTGTGAAAGACGACAAAAACTATTTTGTTTATGCCATGCAGGGCAACAACAGACCATGAATATTAAACACTCTCATTGCACTGTACTCTCACAGGGTTGGAGGAGGTTGGAGAGCATGAAAATGAGAGAATGATGACAAAGGGAGAAAAGGAAGTTAGGAAAAGAAAAAGAAAAAAGAAAAACTATGAAAATATACAGTATGTATTCTTTTACAAGAAACAACAGCATAAGCTTGTACAATGAAGCCCAGGTCACTAACGCATGTCACATCTTGGCCTCTCTTGGCTTCTCCCTGGACTCAACAAAATTAGCGAAAAACATTTTTCTGAAAGAATCCTCCTCTCCATGTCTCGCAAAACACCTTTTGGCTTGTCATCTTCCCCCTCTTAGAGGATGTTTGAAGAATAATTACTCCCCAAGAACACTCCAAGGCTCTGATGCTGAACGTGATCCCTGAAGCTGTAAACAGGTCAAAATGACTTTTGCCTTTCTCACGGGACCCACCCGAAAATTACTTTCTTAGCTTCTTATTAGCGTCAAAGCTAGGGGGAAGTCCCTGTTGTACTGGCAGTATATGAGTTTCTTTTACCACCCTGGCTAGCATTAATGTGTTTTCAATGATTGTCATGCTTCTGTCAAACACTGTAGAGACCATTCTCAATTCCCAAACACATGCCCACATGTTGTTTAATTCCACTTGCTCAATGATGCTTGGTAAACCTTTCTTAAAAGAAGTTATTGATATTTATTCTTTAGAAATATTGGATGGAAATAGGTGCCTACATCCTATTATGATCAGTCGACAACAAACAAATGATGATTTGTTAATCGTGTCCAACGCTTTGAAGACATGTGTATATTACTGCAATGTATATAATGAAACAGATTAAGGATTTGTGCCAATGAAGGTCAACACTTTTGCCTGCAGCATTCAGCCACTTTCGGCTCAGTGTTTTGGTTTGCTAGTTTGACAAACACAAGCCAATGGGGAATGACAGAGTGCTGAAATAAATAAGACCAATATGACCAGTAATTATTGGGAGTTGACATTCAGCAGCTTCCTCCGTTTCTGTTGGATGTGCTAGTAACATATTTTGCAAGCATCAAGATTTCTGCCATCTAGTGATCAGGAAGTTTGACTCATGGATTTACCTTTGCCTTTGTTTCATAAGGCCCATTAGGATGGGGCAGTGAATGTTTCTTAAGGATCATTTTTAGCTACAGTTAAAATTAAACATAACACAGTAGTAGTCCCAAGAAGTTAGTGTGTGTTTTAAGGTAAAACGTTCCTTCTCAAATGTCTCCTCGTCCATCTCAACCATCTCATTATCTTTCAAGATTAGGCTTTTATAAATTTAAGCTTGCTCCTTCTCCATGCTGAGTGGCTCGATAAGCCCCCTGAATTTGCACCCGAAATGCTATCAAAGCTCTCATTAATTATTTCCACTACAGCCTCAACAGCTCTTGAAGAGGAAAAAAAAGTGTGGAGAAAACAAGCAATTATAGCAAGATGCTGATTCATGCTGATCCATACTTTACAGATTACAGACATGGCAGGTTTGCACAGAACACAGACCTAACAGAATGAAATCACATGAGGTCCCCACGGTAAAACTAGTCCAGACTAAAATAGGCTATGCTGTAACTGGACAAATGTATGCTTTGAACACATCAAGGTAAACAAAATAAATAAATAGATAATTGGAAAGGGGCTTGGCAAGAGGAGACCTTAAAATAAACAAATGCTCCGTTCTAAGAACATGTCATACGACCTCAGCATCATACTGTGGATATGTTCATAATAACACAGGGCTATAAATGAGTACTGTTAATGTATGTTCAGCTCGTACTGCACGGTCTGGGAGATGGTGGAATGCGCAGGGGAGCTGCTGCAGATGCTATGCATGTTAATCAGCCATCGCAATTGACTCCTACGTTGGCACACATGTGTAAAACCCCTACACACACCAACGCATGCGCATGAAATCTATAAACAAATGTGCACACACACAAACACTCTCCTACACAGGAACACACTCCTACATAGGTTAACTAATTCCAGCTTGTGACGAAGAGAGGCAGAAAACAGTACTAAAGCTAGAACAGATATGCCCAGTTAAAAGAAAGTCAAAAACTCAAACAATGAGAGTTAACATTGATTGGCACTTTTGTTGTCAGTAACTCTGTAATCTTTCATAATCAACATTATACACAATGAAAGCCAATACGGCAACAAAACATTTAAGACAACCTGTTATTACTGGAGACAAGCGTGACATATAATTATGACCATCAAATCATTAAAATCACTTTCCCCACGTATCTGTTTTTGTGGAAGAGGATAGGAAAACAAAATTGTGTTGTGATTGCCTTGCAGCCCAGACTAATGACTCATTTTCAACAAATTGGCTGGCTTTGTTGAGTTGTCTTGATGTTTAGTGATGAGTATTTTCTATTCTTTTACTTGGAGACATTTATTCAGGCACACAGTAGTTTTAACTATCTTGACTTGAAGCTTACAATTCCACATTTATGTGCATATGTCTGCCAAAACACAAGTTCACTCTACATAAATAAATGTGTCAGTAAGTGGGCGAGCTTCAACCAGTTCTGAGTTGGAACACGTGCACCAGCTGTCACTGCTGGAGAGAACCAAGTCCCCTCTCTACCTCCAGCTGGTGCTCCAAACACACCCGCCCATGCCACAAACAAATACCCGCAGCTTGCATCTTCATCACTTCCGTCTTCTTGACACGGCCATTTTCTCTCATCTCTAACCTCTTCAAAAATCCTCTCTTCACTTGCTTGCTACTTCTCCCTTTACATGTTTCGTCTTCATTGCTGGTTTTCCAGTGAAGATGAAGGACTTACTCAGTCACAACTAGGGTTGTCACCCATCTCGCATAATACTAATACATAATACTAGCTATTAAGTTCACCAAAGTTGAACTTGATGTGAAAAAAACATTCACTTCCACAGACTTACTTCAATCCCATGATCAAATTCATTGATCCTGATGATCCCATTGATATGAATTGATTGAATTATTGCCATTTGAAGTGCTGGTATGACCAGGCCTTCATCCAGTGGACATCCCTAAAGGAAAAAACAAAAAACAAAAGGCAAGTAGAGCATTCGATACAAAACTCCAAAAGGCAACCTTGTAAAGCACACATATCTCAAAAATCTACTAATTACAGTAATATATAGTATAATAATATATTATTATAATATATAGATATTTAGAGCGCATTTTATACTTTTTTTTCCACCACTGCTTTAAACCAACCCTTCTCGAAGGGTAAGGCACAAGGGAGGTTTTGCCTAGGGGCCCCCAAATCACTACAGCTTTCCTCGCTGCTTCTTCACCTTCCTTTTCCCCCATGTCCTCGCCATCCCTCTAAATGTCACTTGGAGCCAAAGAAGAAGAGGAAACAGTGGAATTCAAACAAGTGAAGCAGTTCCTCTGCTGACAGCCTGCTGGACGGCCGTCCAAACACAAGTCAGGTGTGAAATAAGAACTGCTCATCCAGAACTGTGTACCGTATGTGGTGCTTCTGCATGTATGTGTGGATATATGACCCTGTGCACCTTCTCATGCTTGTGTATATAAACTTATCTGTATGGGCATTTATACACACAGTGTTCTGACATACTGTGTCTTCAGACTGGCTCCTACTGAGCTGTACAGGTTTCTTTGTCTTTCTTCCTTGACAGTGATTGATAGGAGGATTGAGATAAGCTTGAGTCTAATCTAATTACATTACACAAATTGTAGACATTGCAACCGTTTGGAACCCACCAAACCTCAGAAATCTTAACCATCATGAGGGACGAGAATATGACAAATGGCTTTGTTCAATAGAAAAGTAATCACAGCAAGTGACTGGACACAACACAGACCTGGTTCTTATTTAGTGTTTGCTGGTCTCAACAATAGATATTTATTACTTTATTGATTCCTGCAGGGATGTCTCCCCCAAACCTTATTCTGCTTCCTCTCCACCTCCCTTATTACAGGGACTACAGACATCATGGTGTAGTAATGACTTCTCATTTAGACAAGCCCCCACCACCAGTCTCACTCACTGGGTTCCCCGTGATCATTCAACTTCGTTCATCCCTTCTTGCTCAACCCCATTTCATCCCACCCCTTGACGCCTCATGGTGTGGTCTTTGTTAGTGAACCAACAAGTGATTGTTGCATGAATTGTTTGGAAATTGTTTGTATTCACGAATGATCAAAGATTGAGATTTGACACAGATATATAAATATAGATATAGGAAATAACATAAAGCAATTGGGCTATAATCTTACCAAATCTAAGATTGAAATAATGAGCAGGGCTAGTGATTCAATTTAACTGAAGTTTAAAAGAAGCGCGTGACTGTGTGGAATGAAAGGCATCCCTGCTGATATGTAACCGGACACAGTGCAGTGTTTATTGATTCTGCTTTCAATGGTTGGCACCATAGGACTTGTAAATTTAATGAAAAACAAAAGCACTTGCACTTTAAAAAACTGCATTTTTAAACAAAAATCCTGGCAAAAACAAATGTCCTTCACAAATGTCTGGAAATTGCAAATACATCTCAATACGATTCATTTATTTAGTTTATTTTTTTATTTTATCAGGCTGTTAAATTCATAGTATTTCAGCATTCATTTCACTTGTCTCTTTGGCTGATCAACTGTGAATTTGCCTCCAATCACTCTTTTGAAAGCACAATTTGTATGCCATGCTCAGTGCTCCAAATGAATGTCAATACACTCTCTAATTCACCTAGAACTCGAGAGGCATATGGGAGTACTGGGCCCCTTGCACCACACCCACCCACACAAAAATAGCAGTGCACAAATAAACAGGCAAATAAACACAAACATGCCGATGGATGGCTCTGTAGGAGGACGTGTGAGCAGCCGTCTGTCTGTGTGTTTCGCCTGAAAACGTGTGGATTCAGGCGCTGTGGCCCCTGTGGAAGGTTGCTCACCTGAAAGCTTCAGCATACCAATGAACATGCATACACACACACACACACACACTGAGGAATACTTGTCAGATTGACTGGATGCCTGGGGACCTTTCCATTCTGGGAAAGGGCTTTATGCAGAAACAACACAGCCAACTTGCATGAGCAAACACGCCCACACACACACACAGACACACACACACACACACAGGCATGCATAAACACACGCAAAAAACTCCTGTAGAATGTGTCTTAAATTGAAAACTGACTCTTACTAACTTAATCTCTGTAATTGTTTATATCTACATCAAAACACAAATTTCTTTTATGCAAAATAATATGTTTACACACTACCAGATTCTTCAAACAATGCAAAGCGGAAAGCCAAACTGTCCTTGGAAAAATTAAACATTCACTTCTTTTAATTGTGCATCAGCGTTATTCAGAAGAGGTAGGGAGTTGGGCCAAGCTTCTGCACATTCATCTGGCAACAGGATAGAAATTTTCTTTTGAACTGGAAATCAGGTAACAGCAGTCTGTTGGATAATTAGGTTTCAGGGACAGCTGTTGCCTTTTTAACAGCATTCACTACATTACATCTACAAGTCAAATTGTTCATGTGTGAAATAAATTACACCTCCTAAATCCTTTTAATTTATGTCTTAATATGATATACAATATATTTGCATTTGTACATAGTTGTGCATAGTTTTGTCCCAAGGATTCTCATATGTAAGAATGTACGAAACAATGGAAAGTAATTAAAGCTGAGTGTGAAATGGCTTGTCTGTGGAAAGCTTTGCCAAAAGTGTGTCATATAGCTCATAACCAAGAAGCATGAATTTATACTAATAATAAAATGCTTAATCTTAACTGGCCTACTTTTCATACCTGGGTTAAATCAGTGATATAGTGCTACGTTTCAGTAATGTCAGATCAAAAGAGGAACGGGAAGGTAAGTCTATGACACATTGGACTGCAACAGAAATTATAACCGAACTCAGGATATTGGTCTATAAGAAACTATAAAAGCAATACCTTCTGGAAGTGCAGGGATAAAATGAATGAATGAATGAATTCATATTTTAATACCCCTAAAAATGCCCAGCCCATATAGGCTTACAAGACACTACTTACATTACCTTCAGGTGCAAGAGAAGACAAAAAGAAAGATAACGTATACGTAAACGTATACATGTGTCAAACACTTTGAATCGGATATCCAAGAAATTAAACATGCAACACGCCAGCATACCAGCTTGTACGCTGGTGATAAGCATTTAACAAAACCTGAGCTGAGGCAAGTCAAATGTCTTGTATGTAAACATGTAATCTACATTCGTGTGTCATATCAAACAGGCTGAGATGTCAGGCAGACATTTTCAGGAAAAGCTGAACTCGAAGATCATGGTAAAAAAACAGAGGTGACACTTTGTATCCTCCTCTGGGACTCAATGGAAGCATTCATTTAGTCATTTCCAGATCTTAACTGAGCACAAAGAGCTCTGGTTACATTTACATACTGCCAGGCCCTCCTGCTTTTATATTACTGTTTATTCAATTTCTGAGGCTGCAGTTTGTAATCTGGAGAATTTTTCTCAAGTGGCCTTTTTTTTATGGAGCACCTTAACATGGAGCTACCTATGAGGACGTTGTTTGCTAGTGATTGCATTTACTTGGTGTGTCGGTGTAATATTGCTTAGTTGGATGAGAAGAATAAAAATCAGCAGTGCTCTGCGTCCTGAGAAAGATTAAAGACTCCTTAAAGATTTTACTCCCTTAAACAGGAAGGTCAGAATGTACCTACAAAAAAACATTCTTGCAGCTGCTAGATTCTGTGTCTTGCTCAAGGACACATCAACACGGTATACATTCACTGACCTATGGATGAGGAAGCCCCAGCCTCTAGCTGAAGGGTGGGGTTTCAACTTGCTACACCACCCTGCTGCCCAGAGCACTGTTGGTATTCATATGTGCAAATTGCTTGAGGGACTTGAGGTCCACAAGACAGGGGGGCGGTGTAGCAGAATGTTCACATGAGACACGAACCTTGCATGCTAAATTTCACACCATATTGTGAAAATTACCAACACTAACAACATTTTAAAGCCTAACACCATTTAAGTTATATTGACCAACTGAACCCCTCATGTTTTAAAGGAGATCCTGGCTCATAAAAACTGCAATTCATTGCAAAATCATTGCAATTATCTAGTAAACTACACAGGAGGTAGCCAAGTTCATTATCACACATTTTAACAGTGGTTTATAGCAGCAACTCTTTCCGTTTGGTCAACACGTCCTCATAACTAAACAACAGAATAGGTTGTTGCCAATGACTCCCAAAATGACTTATGACCGTTGGAGAGTGCCAGTAACAGGCGTACCCAACCTTCGTCGTCATGGCAACAATAATAAACACATGGTTAAAGTTGTGAAACGGTGGCAGTTTTGTTAGGTTTAGGCATCAAAATTACTTGGTTAGATTTAGGAAAAGATCGTGGTTTGGGTTAAAATAAGTATATTAGTTACGTAGGTAAAGTAACATACTTACGTCACGTGACTTACTTACGTGACTAACTAATGTACGTAACTTAAAACAAGTCAATGTTGACTTTTGGTTTCAAATAGGACACGAAAAGCAGTCTCTTGGGTTAAAGTCCTGTGTTCAGCCCATCCATCCACACCAGCCTTCTCTGTATGTGAACTTTGTTGTTATACTACCTCACCTGACTTCCTCCTTTCCTCCCGTCATAATTACTACGGCCACTAGAGGTTGTCGCCTCGCAATAAACATAAATATGGGTCGTAATAAGGTGTTTGCATAGGCGACCTATATGGCCTTATTTTTGCGAAAGATGGTCTGGTTTGATTGGGGAGCATACAACATTTTCACTCGTGGTGAAAAGAAGCAGTGTCATGTAAGTAGGTAGGACAAGGACTGATGTGCATAGGGATTTAATGATTTCACTTAGTGAAACAATCAAAAAAAATATAGAATGAAGGTTTTTGTGCAGTGATTCTCATTGTCAACCCTTGGCCCAGTAAAATACATTTTAATAGTTTTAAAGCAGCTGTTTAGGGAACAGTTTTAACAGTAGTTAAGTTTTAATAGTAGTTATCAATATGGATGATGGTCGTTTTGGATTTTCATCATAAAGTACATTGTGCTTTGAAAAAGGTTTTGTACTAAAAATGACACGTTTAAAAAAATATGTAACACAGCATGCATCTTTTACATGCATGTAAAAATAACACATTGTACTTGCATGTGTTTGTGCAGACGAGCGCTTGCATGTTGATGAGATGTCAACGTGTTGTTGGATGGTTGGGAATAGAGTGTTGCATCCTTGGCTGGGTTCCAGCTTAGCTGATTATACTGATGCTGGTATTTAATTGGTGTTCATAAATAAATGCAACATAAAGGGACTGCCTGGTTTCACTTTCCTCACTACCCTATTGTGATAATAATCCACAAGACTTTGAGGCATAATTTCATGATTTTTAGATGGGACAAAGTGCTGTAGCATGATCTATGATGCTGAACATTAAGAACAACATCCCAGCGAACCACAGCAGTTTGTTTCTGTGTGTATAACTCTCTCTTAGTAATGCAGCAAACATTTCCCCATTGGCTTACACCAATCCAATTACTGCATAAGGTAGGAGCTCACTAATTAATCAAAGTTAGATGCTTTTTTAAGAGATTGATGAATTTCCCATCAAACGTGCCTTAATTAAACTGTCTCTCGGACATGTTTCTTTTTTCTTTAAGGTCGCATTGTCTCTTGAATTGTCCCCCACCACTCAGCAGACAGCAGTGGGTTACATGTTATAATTAGCTCCTAGATTGGCTAATTTGTCCCCTGAAGATAAATTCAAGCCTTGCAGATCCATATTCATGTGTTCTCCCCTGTTTGAAATATATGTATAAAAGTTACTTTTAATTATTGTCATGTTTTGTGTTCCTACACCATGACCATTTACGAAAATAGTGAGAATATGAAAACAACTTATTTTCGGATGTTGCCACACTTTGACATATCATGCGTAGCTTTCCTTGTGGTGTGCATGTTTGAGACCAAGTTCAAAGAACAAGAGGTTGCAAAGGCACAGCGAGGGATTCAGTTCTGAATGTACCTTGTGAATACTTGTTTTCCTGTGAAAACAAACATAACTTTAACAAAAGTGTCTCTGAAAAAGCATCAGTGATGAGCAGAATTCTATTGTGGGAAGAAATAATATAATATTCCAACTGTAATATAGCAATGAAAATATGCCAATGAACTTAGAGAAATAGCAAGTCCTCCAATAAACTACTTTCTTTTGAAATGTGTGGGGCACACCAGCAATGAATTTCTTTCAAGCAGTGCAAATTGCGTTGATGACCTCTGTGACTGTGCAAAGACAGAAGGTAGGTCGGTGTTTTATTGCCAGGACTACCAATCTTGTCTTTTATGTGACCCAAAGGAGTAAGCCTGGTCATAGGAGTCTATGTTTAGCGGTCATCAAATGACTGGTTATCTGTAGTAGGAGAAATTAGGAACACAATGAGAGATGAGAGCGTAGAAAGCTAAAGGTCATCTTTTGTTTCATAAAGCCTTGTGACAATAGGAAATTAGACCAGGCCTGATGTGCTCTGAAGTCATTTTCTTTCCATTAGGGCTGGTCAGAAAGAATCACAAAAAGTGCCACTTCATAAAATGAAATTCAAATTTCACTAAATTAAGTGGTTTGTTCACATTATCAATCATTCATTTCAACATTTTGCTTGTACTTTGCTGGCTTTCATAGTTTTCTTCCTGAAGCAGAAAAACAACACAAAAAAACATTTGTAACTGTTGTTGAAAGTCTCTACACTAAAATTGGTTTATTATGCACGGAGGGAATTGTTTTGCGTTTGCTTGAAGAGAATCTGCTCATTCAAGAGTTTACAAAGGCTCAGAAGCAAATAATATTCTTTGATTCCACAAGTCAACTGAAAATTGTGTGTATTTCTTTCTAAGTCTGCACCAAAGAATGACTAAATAAGAGATCAAGCACAGACAGATCAAGCATTAAATGAACTAGTGAACTACTGAAATAGTTTGTATACTAGGGACAGATGGTTTGGAGTTTGTCCAATGGGTTGTAGAGATCCTGATCGCTGGATCCTTTTTTTCCAATCCAGTTCTTGTACTGCACGGAGGTTGTATGGAGGTGGTCGGGGTGGAGGTTGGGCAACAAAAAAGACTGATGAATGATGAGTGAAGATTAATGATCGTGGTTTTGGTTAAACATTAAATATATTATACATAAACACATACTGTCTCTTTTCACAGTTGAATTTTTCAAAAACCAAGATGATGATCTTTCCCTTACCTTAACCAAGTGCTTTGAGTTGGTAAATATAGCCATTTTTATTAAAATCTGGGCTATATTTTTACAAATGTTGGGGTCTAAATGACTAATAGTTCTTAAATATTTTGCAATTGATCCAGTAGATCACCTGCGAACAGACTGCAATGGCTGCAACGTAATCCTGCTGTGAAACTTGACTGCCTATAGACTACGATTTGAAGCATATTATTACCTTCATACTTTAGGTCTAGGTTTTCTTTTGGCCTGTCGCATGGCATCTACCATGACTGCGAGCAAAAAATACTACAATATTTTTTCTGCAGTAAATCCTGTGGCAACAAAACCAGCAAGGTAGCCTACAGAGAAGCTTTTTAGAGGTTCAATGCTCTGTGGTTCAAAGTGGAACAGCAAAGATTATCTGCTCTAAATGTACACAGTCTTTCAATTAACCTTACTCTTAGTAATTCTGAAGAAGATAACGTTCCCCTTCCATTATCTTGTTGGTAAAAGGTAGACTTCCACTCGCTTGAATAAACAAAATTTAAGGGATTTCTTTCTATTTGAAAATAGATAACAAAACATTTTTCTTTTTGTTCTCTTGTTTATAAGCTGTTACATGCTTACAGGAAGTGTTATGCTGTTGTTGTGAATAAGGCCATTCTGTTACTGCTTACATAAACAACCAGGGATGGATGTGACGGATCCCATTAAAACCCATAGATCCCTTAAGTAGTTCTCCACCTCAGCCCTTAGAGAACTGCAACTATGGCCCCTTTGCATTTTAAATGCTGCTAGAAATGCATAATGCTTTAGAAATATTTCACTGTGTGCTAACCCATAAATGTGGGCTCTGATTCAATTTTCTGACAATCCACACGAGGGATTTACTCTGTGTAAGACGTCTTGTTGAAAGCTTTCGTCCCGACTTCTCATTTCAGACTCCCGTGACACCCCAAAGAACACAATATTGCCAACATAGTTTTACAATTCAAGCTAGACACTAAAATTGGAAGATGAGTCAAGGCAAGAGACTGATTTCTCTTATTCTTTATGTTTTGGGACCCATGGAAGACCCTAACCCTTTACTGCAATGCTTTTATTTCCTATATTGTATCTCCTCCTGCATCTCTCCCAGTGCATTTCCAGAATAATGTCGGTTAGCTGTTGAGTCATATGTGTCCATGAAGGATGCCTACTATCTCCTTAAGAACCTGTCAGAAGTATGTATCTCTGAGGAGTGAAACATTAAAGCACCATCTGGAAGATTGTTTGTAACATTTCTTACTGTGGAGAACTAAGGAGATAGGGCCATGGTCAATTGAATGGATTGATGTGTCAGCTATGTCCTGTATAATTGAGTTACTAGTGAGGAAAAAGTAAATGAGAGAAAAATATGAATATTCACACAACATTCATTGTCTCGGTGGATTGCCATTTCCTGTTAGTTGTTGTTGATCGGTCTATCATTGGGTTAAGAACTGTTTTAAAATCTCCTTCAATGAAGATTTTAGAATCTGTGAAATTGTATAAGGATGTGAAAAAACATTGGTCATCTATGTTATATCCATATAGATATTTGGATGTGTTAATGATAATGAATCTGCCATCTGGGACAGTAATGGTTGACTTATGAGTTAAGTGAGCAGAGAAAACTGAATTCTGGTGATTATGGTCATTAGAGCTTGATGTGTCAGTTTCTTGAAATAGGCATATATCAGGCTTCAATTTACTTAAATTATTCAATATTTTCTTCCTTTTAGCATGGGAGCCAATCCCATGTATGTTCCAGTTTAGGAATTTAAGTGGGACAATGATTGAGGGTTTCTTTGGGATGCTGTTACTGGTTATCATATTAGCAAATGAGAGCAACAGACAGAATACCAACAACAAAAGACAAATACAAACATAGAAATACAAACACAAACTTTTGCACTATGCGTGTTTATATTATAAACCTTCCTGTCCTCTGCTTTTCTTGACATTCCTCAGTCACCTGATCAGCACCTGCCTGCACACCTGCCCCTCATTCCCCCTAATCAGCTATTCACTACATATACCTGTCCTCCAGCTTCACTCAATTGCCATCATCTGTGCCTCATAGCCTAAACATGCAGACTTCATGTCAAGCTAGTTTGAGAGAGGGGTGGGATTGACTTCTCATTAATGAAATAATACAAGCTGCAGTGAAGAAAGGATGCTGCTTGGCTGCAGGGAGTGTCAGAGGTTAATGACAATTAAGTATTTTGATTTGAAACTATATAATTCAGTGTTGTGGACTGTTAGCCCACTAGCCATGCTAGCTCCTGTAGTTTGTTTAGAACTCTACACTATTTTGTGTCCTGCCTGCTTTTTGCCAGAACACACAAGAAATCTGGTCTGACTGCACTTTAGTTCCAGCCCTTGTTAGGCCTTGAAACCGATGCAGCTAAATGGAATTCAGCCATTTTATTTTTTACAACTGTGAAAAAGCTCCCAACAAAATCCTTTGAGAGGAAAGTAGAGAGCTAAATTTTATGGGAAAACCTGGGGATAGCCTAAATTTGAGAGATTTTGTGTTTTCTTTTTTTCTTTCTTACTTTTTTTTTTTTCTTTTACCAAAACAATGACCTGAAATGTGCAAAGAAAATCAAACTTCACTGTCTCTTTGGACTGTAGCCACAGTCAGGAAAGATTCTCATCATATCGTCTTACACTAAGCCATATCATGCGCTCCTTGTCTCTGTCCTTATGCAGCCCTAATTATTTCCTCCATAATCTATTGGGCTGCAAAGCCACAGAGCTTTATCAGATCAACCCTGGTGCCTTGCCATTTTCCAACACACCGATCCATACAAAGGTTCCACATCTAGATCACCAGCCACCATCTACTGTCTGACACTGATAGGAAGCTGATATCGTGGACGCGGCAGTGGAAAGCTCAGTAAATCCATTGAATGGAGGCCCCAGTATCGCTAGAAAATCCAGAGGCAGGTTAATCACTAAACTACTTGTTAGCCTGTAAACCACAAACCACATTTGTTTGTGTCAAATGTGTGCTATTACATTCTTGAGGAGAACATGATGACATAGAGATATTGTTTATTTATCTTATTTTAGATGCAGTCATAAACCTGTTCAGTCAAATACTGTGTTCATCAGATTAAAATAAAAAGCATTTAACAAGCATTTACCTTTTTAATTTCATGTAGATTTTCACAAGTAGTAGTAGTAGAAAATGATACCAATAATTTGAGAGAGCAATAAAATGCAATAGAGCCAACTTTGTCCACGCAAATAAACAGAAACTGCAATGAGGATGATTCTTGTGTTCCTCCCAGATGATGATTTTTATCCAGACCGACTTATTCACTGCAGCACGCACTCCGCCTGGCTGAGGCCCGAAAATCCACATAAGTAGGCAATAAACAATAATCGAAACCCAGCATAATGCAAATGGAGTCAGGCGTGCTGAGAGTGAGTACAGAAGCGATGGCTGACGTGAGCCTCCTGCCACTGATGAGCTAAGAGGAGGCACTAGACAGGAACCGTCTGTGCTGTGGTGCCATTGCAGCATTGGCAGTTAAATGGCCAGGCGTCCAGTAACCAAACAGCCTTCGGTAGGAGCCAAGAGGGGCTGGGTAACTGACCGAGTGAATGATTCATCCTGCACAGCCACATGGTTTAATCAGAGAGTACGGAAACATGAGGCAACATCATTTGTCACATAGCCATGCATGCATAGCCTACAGGTCAGACTCACCTCATCACATTCAGCAGGACAATCAGCATGCACTGGGTGGCAGTGAACAATAACTGAGTGTAGAGGAAATATTCACACTGTAGACATTGCGAAATAAAACTAATTTGGCAACTGTATCAAGACTCTACAGTGCAAGCATTGCCAACATCGATTTACACATTATTTGGGTGCACCAATGTGAGTGAGTTCTGATCAAAAAACATACATATTCGCAAAGCTTCAGCACAAAGAAATCTGTTACTGAATGTTTTATCTTTCCTTTCTTATGTCCTTTCTTATTAGCAAACTAAAGTAGCGCTGTTGATAGATTATATCGGCTGTCAATCATTTTGTGAGTAACTTAACAGGCTCAAATGTAACTTTTGTCTGATTTCTATGCAAACCAGTGTTGCAGAGAGCACATGAATGCTAATGCTTTAACGTTATCCCTTTTGAAATAAAAATGAAATGTACATAATGCACAGAAGCATTTTTCATTTTCATTTTCCAAGAGACCTTTTTAATATGTTGTAGTAAATATAGAAAGGACGGATAAATAAATAAAATACTAAATTGCACAAGAATAACAGACAATGTGGTCTCTTGTGTTCATATATTTCCGTCTTAATGTTTTCATCATCACAGCTAAAAGGGTTCCATTGATATCTTATTACTTCAGTGACTGCAGTGCAATACTGACCCCCCAGTTAAAGACTCTTTAAAGTAAAAAGTCAGCAGCAGAATGAATATTATTAGAATTATTTACAACACATGGTGCAGGAAAGGTCACTGACTTTTAATTATAAGGATGTTTATTTGTGATACTGAACACTGGAGCACTGCTTTCAAAAAGAAAAGGAAGGGGAAGAAGAAAACAAATATTGATTGTTAATTGTTTGCTGCAGGGCGCTGATGTGATGTGATTGGGCGTTTCAGTTTTTGCTTCCCTATCAGAGCTGCTTACAAAGTGCATGCATCTGTACATCTGACGAGGTGTCAGCATTCCAACACGTTTGATCCCCCTATTTGTTACGCCACTGCAAGGCTTTTTCTCTTGGAGATGGAGGTGCTGGAAAATGTTTATTGTGTTTATTTGATGAAACACTGGCATGTTACATCTGTTATCTGTCATGTTTGTTGGAATAATCAGAACCTCAGTGTAGGGGAAGAAAAACACAGTCCCTCCACTAACGTCATGGATGTCAAAATATAGCCAGAGGGAGAAAAAGCATCAAATCAAAATAATGACATGAATCTCAACGGAGAAACAAAATCGGTTTCATTGCGTTCGCTCTTACCTTTAATTTCATGTCCACACTTTCCTCAGAGAATTCCCATACTGTCAAAACCAATAAAACATTGTCAAAGTGATACTGCCTGCGTTCAGATATCACTACAGTACATGAATGTGCTTGGAAAGTAATCATGAAAACGAATATCACATAAGGCGAGAAGTATCAATGCTCATAACATGCGTGCTGGCAGACTGACAGGAGCTGCCACATCAACTGTCCTCATGCACATGACGAGTGTCCAAATCTACAGTATAGTCTCAGATCAGATGCTTTAATTTGTAGTGTGTTTCAATCAAGTTCTGATAGGCTGCAATGCATTATGCAAACGCTCTGCATGATAAGGCCAAATTAAATGAAAGTAATATACTGTTACATGTTCACATCAATGCATGTATGAATGGTTTTAATAATGGAGTGGCTGCGCTACAGTTTTAAAGGAACATACCACTGTTGCTGGCCTGTTTTTCAAGCACTGAGGTATTTTCTTTAGATTTTAAGCAGAATTAAAACAAAGTATATTTAAAAAGCCTCACAAAACTGCAAAAGAAACATTCTTTGATTTCATCAAATGTCTGTTTACTATGGAGGTAGCAAGGTATGTAGCGAGCAGTTCCACTTGCAATATAACAATAAGATAAGATAAATATAACTGTCACATCAAGGATTCTTGATTAAAGCATATTTATGTATTTATCTTATCTTATATCTCACTGCATATAGATGGCGCCATAGAATCTTGTTGACTGAAACTGAGCACTCTGTCCACAAAATCCCCCTCTATGTTGTCAAAATCAATATTTTGATAATCAAATAATCACCCCCTGCAGGTTTGAAAGGTTTGTCAATTTTAAACGTTTGTAGCTTTCTCCTTCTAAGAAGTGGAGCCCCCCAACCCTGTCTATCTTACCACACTTAACAGCATTGTGTCTGCTGTGGAAACCTTCAGCCCTCTGGGAATAACAATCTCCATGGGCCTGGGAGACCAACATTGACTCCATCATACAAAAAAGGGCCAGCAGAGGATGTACTTCCTGTGCCAGCTAAGGAAGTTCAACCTGCCACAAAAGCTGTTGATCCAGCTTTACACAGCAGTCCCTGAGTCTGTTCTCTGCACATCCATCACCTTCTGGTTTGGATTAGGCTTCAAACGGGACAAAAACAGGCTGCAACAGACAATGAGGTCTGCCGAGAAGATTGGTGTCACTGCAAGACCTTCACACCCTGGACATAACATGTCCCAACTTCTCCCCTCTGGTGGGCACAACCAAATTAAACTACAAATTGTTTGTCCATGCCCTCTAGAGCAACACAGAGAAGAGTTTCCTGATCTGTCTGCGCCTTCCAAAACTGTTTCCAATCACTGTTGAAAACTTAAATTCCGTTTCAGTGTGACAATCTGATAATTAAGGTTTAGTTAGGTTCAGGAACAAAAATGACTTTGGTTAGGGAAACATTGTGACTTGAGTTAAAATGACTACTTTGATGTGGTAAGGAAAGCTTCATCGTCATGGTTACAACAATTAACGCTTGGTTATGGATAGGGAACGATCGTGGTCAAGGCTGACCTTCTGCCTATGTGGCCCTGGACAGACTTATTGTTTCCACGGTTTGTGACTCATGAAGTCATTGAAGTCGGGCCCTTTTAGGTTTATGTCGACAGCTGCACGCACCTCGCAGGACCCTGCAGAGCGAAAAGTAATGTTAATGATTTCTGAGGAGATTCAGTGTTCATGACAGATATTAACCTTTACTATCCTATCACCAGTGTTGACAATGGCCTCCTTCACCAAGTCATCATACAGGTATTAAATTACTAATGAAACAGCTTTGATGACTGTAGCCACAAGATGCCACTGTACGGCCTGAGCATGTCAAATCAAATAGCTTTATTGTCTCCGCTTAAAACATATCGTGAAGACCAAAAATGATTCCACCGACGGGGTTTAATACAGGAAACATTGTACACTGTACGAAACCCTATTTATATGAACTTGGTCATTCTTACATTCATAACAGGCTACAGTCCGTCCGTCATCACTGATCAACCTGGCATTTTCTAAAATTTCTTTTCAAATTTCTTGAATTCCTTTTCTTTGAATCTGCACGCTGCAGTTCAGTCTGCACTTGTGCAAAGAGGAGAAGCAGTACAAAAACAAATATACAAAAACAAAAATAACAGTGACTTTCCTCACTTTCCATCAATCTACTGTCAAACCCAAGCATGCTGTAGATGTATGTATGTATGTATGTGTATACCTGACATAAACCACCTACAGTATGTAAATGAAGTAGTGTGAAGAAGTATCAAAACGTTCATAGAAACAAACTGGGAAAAATTAAATGTACACTGAAAGGACCGTCTTCCTGCTTTAAGAAGACATGGGTACCATTTTTGCACAAACTGAAAAATGTCCTGCCTTATTCAAATTTGTTTTGTCTTTTGAGAGTGTTAGTAGAAAGTCAACAAAAAGCAGCTCAGAAATATTTCGTATTTCACGCGATCCCACAAAATCTCACACTGAAAATGATCACATTTGTCTATGTGGCCACTGTGCTTTTTGTATTATGCCTTCAGATTCTAAAATCCCTGCTAATGCAAAGAGATTGTGGATCTGTTCTCCCACACGACCATTCCTATTCTGTACAGTTTTTGTTCTCCTGGATTCCTCCAAAATGAAATCAATCAGAGGCACAGAATGCCTAACTTATTGAAATATATTTCTGGCAGAGTAAAAGGATTTTATAATTATAGACTTGCTGGTGTGTTCAATACTTGGCATCAAACGCTTCGGAAGATTAGGAACAAACAAGAATGCATGTCTGTGTGATGTCTATATTTGTCGATGATTCTATTCAAGTCAATTTGTTCACTAAACTTAAACTTACTAAAATGAAAACATTTGTATTCTGGGTTGGCACAGAATGACATACACTCTATTCTAAACATTTATTTATAACTGCAGCTTAACAAGGGGATGGTCTGGTTAAGATATTCATCAACAGTCATTAAACAGTCACAAAAGCCACAAATTAGCATGTTCTCCTGTCTTTTCATTAACTAATGTCCCTTTATATGCTGTTAATGTTGTACAAATGAGGCTGCTTGGCGCACATGTGCCGTTAAGCTATTTCAGACATCTTGAGCCATATAATTTAGTGCTAATGTGGCTAATGTGCCGTTTTCTTGGCTTTGACAGACAGACAGTCCAGTCTGTTAGGTTCAGCTTCTCCCTCCACTTGTCTTTCCTATCCACGCAGGCAGATTAACACGTAATTATACAACATTTGTGCACAGCTAGGGCACCCTGTGGGATCCACCTGGCATACGCAGCCCACGGTGTGGGCTTCACAGCGCCTCTCTTCCTCTACACATGCTATTCACAGGAAGTGGAGGTCATGTTAAATGATGACCTCATCATCCCAGAACTCCAAGGGCTTTTTTTTTTTTTACTGTATACTGTACACAAGTGATGATAACATCACTGACGTCTGTTTTGGAAAGCAAAGCCAGAGGGGGGGTTTGGAAGATTACGTGCAATTTTCCATCCATGCTATTTTTTTTGTCTTTTTTTTCTTTTTTTCCCCGGGAGCATTTACTGAATTTCATCAGTCTGTGATGAGATGGGTTTTATGTGTGGATATTGGTGTGGCACACTATCATCAGGGCATGTGTGCACTAAATTACTGTCTGTCCTAAATTGCCCCATAAACAGTGCAGATACAGTGAATGATAATCACGCCAGAATGTTGTCTGCATCTGTGTTATTCGTCCACGCTGGAGCTGCATGCGCAGTGAAAGTAAGTTTGAAGCCAATTTATTTCTGAATACATTTTGCAACCTCTCCATCATCACTGGCGACGAGCTTGACATTCCATTATGATGACTGTCAACTAATCAAAGTCTCATTCATTCATATGCTGTGGTGGTGAAAGACAGGTTAACTTCTGTTGTTGTGATCCCACTGCAGAGCAAACCAAACACATTATTTTTCAACAAGTGACAGAGTTGTAAACAGAGCGTCTCAAATATGGGTTTATATTGCATTTTGTGACATGACTGCATATTCTAAAAAAGTATTACTTCTCACAAATTAAGTGTTGTCAAAGAAGCCCTTGGAGATTGTGACAGCCTGATGTGAACAGAATAACATTTTCCATTCATTTTTCAATTCCAATATTGAAGCTACAATGCAGCAAGCAATGTGATATATGTCATAATTTAGCTACAGTATCATAAATCATGTTTTTTTTTATTAATACTGTAATTGCACATTATGAAGCCCACTGTTCATCCACCTTTTAAAAAAAGCAACTTGTGTTTTTTTTGTGTTTTTCCCCATCTTTATTTATTCAGGGGGGAATTTCACTGAGAGCAATGCTATATACCCCTGATTACAACCACAGTCGGATCTGCCTTGCTCAAGGGCACCTCAGTGGTGGTAATGAGGTATCCTGCCAGTCCTGGGGATTGAACCGACGACCTTCTTCACAAGCTCGCTTCTCTACCCTTTAGGCCACTACTAAAGGTTAACTAAAGGTTAATTGATACCCATGGATGTGTCTGATTTCATTCACAAACCATCATATTAAAATTACTTAAAAAACTACTCAATGCAGTCCACACTTCAGATAGAAGCATCTTTCAATTATGTTCTGAAAAAGACAGACATGTACGGACGGAAGCAAATAGGTTTTCTGCATATATAAATATCTGACCAAACAAAAGTCAAATGCTGCATTTGAAAGAATGAAAAATAAACGGTGAGAGACTCTCTCTTTATAAAGTGATTTAAAAACATTAAAAAATTTTCGGGTATTTTTAAATTGAAGTGTACCAGAGCAACCACAGCATCTTAGCAATACAATCAAATACTGTCTCTTAAATACTCAAAACCACTGCTAATGTAAACCATATTGCAACACCAACCTTGTGTATTAAACATAATATTACCATACTGTAAACAAATGTCAAACTTACATTTCAAGAAATGAGGGACCTTACAGTATCTTCAGTTTCCATGCACACAATGGTTTGTTGAGTATAATTATGCCAGTTTGGTGTATAGAACACACCAACATGCCACATAGACCTTCAACTTGCCGGTGGCTTTTGCTGGCATACGCAAGACACAATGTGGGTGCACTGATCCTGAAGGTGTGTGTTTGTTTGGGCGAATTTAGCAGATGGTGAGATGATGTGAGAAACAATCTGGACAAGCTCATCTACTCGTCTGTGTGTGTTTGTGGTATTTGTGTTAGCAAAGGTCTCAGAATGTACATATTTTGCATATGTGTTCAGTTGAAAATCTGTTTTACAAGTAATTTATATATATGTTGCAATTCTCAAGAAAGCAAGCAAAGTGTGTTGGATCATAAGGCAGCTCAAAAGTTACATTTTTCATTTATTTGACCATATTTTAGTTACTGTGTGGAGTTGTGGGACAACAACACATATTCCACTAATATGAATCCATTATGTAAACTACAGAAAATAACAATGTGAGTTATGAATAAGGTGGATTCAGGGGAACGTGTGTAATAGTGAGTAATCATTTTCAATCTAAGAGTTTGCTAGTTTTGTAAAGAGCCTTGGCCATTGTGTGAATTTTTTCAGATTATGTTTGTATTTAGATCAGGTGATGGTGATCACTGCAGAAATGTTTATTTTGGAAGTCAGTATGCACATACTATATCAGTACATAAAGCAGTATTTCAACTAAATGATTACATTTTAGAAGATAGAGATGTTTAGAGAGTATAGAGATCAAATGACTGGATGTTATGGACTTGATGAGTTATGTTAAGCCTTCTGTCATTGTTTGTGTATGTGTCTGTATGTGTGTGTGTGAGTGTGTGTGTGTGTGTGTGTGTGTTTTGATGTGTTCACATGTCTTAAATGGTTATTGAAAGTATTGGGAGACCACTTACTGTATACTATTTCTTTATTGTTAGAAACCTGAGACCCTGTGTTTCAAAATTAAAGTTAGAAACTGTGTTACCTGTACCTTCCCTACTGGGTTCCCTGACACTGAAAATGTAGGTTTAGCCTCAAGAATAATTAGTCCAGGCAATATAGAAAAAATGATGATACATTTTCATTTTCAGATTATTTTTTGACATCTTTGAACATCAAAAATGTAGTATGTAATGTTGCAAGTCTCAAAAGCTAAAACCTGGGCATAGTAAACCCGACTAATGTGTGTATCTGTAGTGCATATTTCATCCCGTCATTGCCATCGCTTCTGTGGAATCACTCATCAGGGAACAATTAACTCTCTTTTTCTCTATATGCACCCCTGTTGCTCTCTTTGCTTCATCAGGAGTGACCTATTTACATGCAACTCTAAGCAACAATCTGCCATGGTTGGCAGCACATATATAAAACCAAGCATGCTGTTATATTTGTGCTTGCACTATAAATGTTTAACATCAAAGGGCATGTGATTAATATGCATGATCAAGACAGCAAAGGGAGTCCAACGCTTCATGGAAACAGTGCAAGCTATGAACTGGAGAGACCATCTCCTGCGTTTGTATGCTGGTGCATACGTCTGTGTGTGCTTTGCCCTCTAGTCCATCTGGCTCTTGGTTGATAAATAGGCATTTGGCTTTGGTCACTGATATGAATTCATAAGAGGATATACCAAATATCTATCATGTAGAAAGTGGCCTGTTACTTGGCTTTTACTGAAGTACGAATCATTAGAACGGACCATATTGCCCTTATTGAAATTCATATTGGCATTAAGGTCCATAACAAGGCTTTTTTTCATCTATTGAGGATTCTTCTGCCGGTCTGAGGTGGTGAGGTGAAAAGCAACTCTTTCAATGAGCAAGAGGAGGAAATGAGTGGCATGGCTATGAGCAGAGGATTTCAAATGGCTGCGACGGCCACCTGGTGACAGACAGCATGACTTCAGCCCTGTTTCCTGAGTGGAATTAAACAGAAGGAACGCATTATTGGATAACTAGAAAGAACTGGATATGTGATGTGAGCATGTGATGTCGGAAGAGGATGTATAACGATGAGAGAATAGACAGTGGTAGGTGGCAGCTTCTCTATGGAAAAACTTGCCTGAAAGGTGTGCTAAGTATGTGAGATGGCTCAGTTTTTGTGAAGGCTTGTTTTTCACACCTACACCCCTTTTTTGTTTTTTGGTCACTTGCTGTGAGGTGCAATAGGGATTGTGTCAGTAACCACCATGCAGTGCATAGAAATTTTGGTGGCAAGGATTCCTGGGATTTGCTGCAGATCTGCACGTGCACTCAAGTCAAAGGTGCATTACACAAGGCACATTTAAGATAAGATAAAGCTTTATTGATCACCAGCAGGGAAATCTGTGTTGTTTGTGTGGCATGAAGACATCATGTTCAATTTCAAGTTTCACCTTCTGGTTTAAGTTTAACAGTCAGTTCAAGCATAAAAAATACAGCTGAGATGAACATTGTTTCTTCAGGACAAGGGCCCAAAAAACCAACAGAACTGCACGTGCACATCAAAACCTGATTGCAATAAACAAAACACTTTGAAAGAAAGTGAATATGACCAACAAGTAAAAAAGTTGTTCAGCCCAAACACAGATAACAAAATGATAAGAGAAAACAACAAAGTGATGATGATGATGTGATTTTTATACTCATCAAACCATTCAGCGATCCCATGTGTTCGGTATAGAAGCATATGCATATCGCTTGTATGTGTTAACATGTTGCACAAAACTGAATATATCAGAGAATAGTTACTCTGAAAAAACCCAGATGCATTGTTGCTTTCAGTTTTATTTCAAAACCAGCAGCAGCAGCAGGTAGATGTGTCAGAAAAGAACAACTAATAAATACCAGGTATGCCAACAGTTTACTCATAATGTCAGTCCACAGTGAACAACTTCAGTTCCTAAGAGGCCTTTCCTGCTGAAGGAAGCCTTATGAATCTGAGTGATATGATGAAACCTATTGTTGAAAGGTCTTAAAACAGTCACTGACCCTGCAGTAAAGGCAGAGACACAAAGATCACTTTGTAAAGTTAAGGCTTTATTTGGCCAAATCAAACATTCAGTCACAAGAAAGTATACATATACATAAGGTATACAAAAAAACCTACTAAATCTGGGACCTTTAACTAGACTGAGGACAACAAAACAATAATGCAACAGAGGTCTGAACTGAACAAAACTGACCTAACGAAAGACACAAAAAGTGGGGTAGAAATACACCATTGGCTGACCTACACAAACGCAAAGGGGGGAAACATAATTCCATACAATTTAAATGGACCCAAAATAAACCCAACAACCACAACCCTAACCCACACTGAACACTTCCTTTCAATGGCCTGTGCTCGTTCTAGGACCAGAGCAATGCATTTAGCACGTGTGTTTTCTCCTCCCAGGCTTAACAAATTGAAGGTGTTTTATCTTCACTCATTGTAATTCTGCACCTCCCACACAAGGACGTCAGCGGTTATGGCGGGTCTGCACTAAATTGTTGTCTCTCATCCACCAAACTGTCAGACCGCTGTGGTGCACTTTTTTAAAGGTTAGTAAAAAAGTATGCTCTGATGGCTCATGACTAATGGCATCCCGCCACCTCAGCCTCTGATAATGTATTCCTTTTAATCCAGCCCGTTTTTCAAACGGTGCTGCATGCCTGTAAAGGTGCGTGTGCGTGCATGTCTTGTGTTAATGTAAGGCAAAGTTCAGTCTCTTTAGTGTCCCTGCAGTCACCCAAGGCTTTTCTGACACCCATCACTTTCATTTCAAACTTTCAAACATTTTACTTTTCATAGCAAAGTGTTCTCTTGCCACTTCTCTCTGAAGTGTCAAATACCAAAATGCTAATTTTTCAAACATTTCACACTTGTTGCCTGCTGGGTTCACCAGTATCAGAAGACATCACACAAAATCCTGTTTTAATTCACTGGTTCAATGTCCAATGGCCCTGCATCATAAAGTTTTTATTAATCTTCACCTGAGGCTGTGAGTGTGTAACGCTCCACAGTTATTTCTTATAATATGCCCCTAACCTTTTCAAACAACCTTAAAACACTGCAACTTGCACACCATAACAATTCAAAATGTCACGGGAAACAGAAAAAAAAGACTTAATCAATCAGTTTAGAGCATTTCAGTCTTTGACAAACATAAATTTAACTTCAAACGATGATTTCTGTCCACACCACATATCATAAAGTACAATCTCAACCTGCTACATACATTGATGTGTCTTACTCCTCTTTCAATGGTTAGTGAAGCTCAGCGTAGCAAAATATCTTTCCCTGTCATAAATTAATCTAATCTCTGCAGTTCATTCTTCAATGCATACATCAATGCTCACATCAATCATGATGTGCATACTGTATGAGTGAGTCATTTGTGAAGGCTCCCTGCAGCAGAGGAGTGTCACTCTTTCTTACAAGCTACAGATGCGGGATTCTTGCTTGGTCTTTGCAATGCACATGGCACAGCATGTGGGCGATGCTGGAGATAGAAAACTGAAGAAAATCCATTCGAAAATAGAAAAATGTGATGAAACAAGGAAGCTGGAAGAGAAGGATGAAAAGGGAGTGTTGAAGAGAAATAAATAGGGGGGAAGAAATGGAGAAGGCAAGACGGAGACAGACCAAAGGAATTGTTAATATGACTCTTTTCTTGGCTCTTGTCAATACACTGTTGCTATGAAGCATGTACAACATGCGGGAAAAATCTGTGATTTTCTTCCGACAGGAAAAAACACAGCCTGCCTGCACATTGTAGCATGCAAGGTTCAAAGTGACGCCATGCAACACAACAAAGTGGCAAAAACACATGAACATAATCACAGTCACAAACAGTGAGAGACAGACACATACAGGGACATAGAGAAATACAAATGCACACACATCCACCCACACACATGCACAAATAAACCCATTATTAGATGGATCACTGTGTACCTGACTTAAATTCAGCCTGTGGTCTTCTGCAAGCCCACATCAGGACTTTACTCAACAAATCCAACTCCACCTTTTCTGGCTGAGTAAGTTAATCAAGGCTTGTGTTTTTTTTAATAAAATGGTAATTCACCATTGTAGCTAAGAATCTGTTTCATTTTCCAACCAGGGAACAAACAGATACAGTACATTGTGTAATCTGCTCATCCAGTGCATGTTAGAGCTGGGGTGATTTCCTCGACAAGCGAGCCAGCAGCAAGACACACACATAAGCACACACAATCACACGGGCACACACATTGGGACTGGCTGACAGTATCTTCGCTCTAATCAGAATCTTAATTAGTCTGCTAGCAGCGTCCCATTAACATATATTCCTCCTAATTAACTAGGGACACACACACACACACATACAGAGGCAGAGAGGCTGAGACAGAGAAATTAAAGATGTTTCTTGAAGTTTCGTAAGATGAGAAAATAAATTAACAAAGCAGACTAACAAAAGTAAGGCTTTAATGTGTCAACCTCGTACTGCCTCGCTGACAGAAAAAACCCAGCTCATCTCAGCTCAATAGCTTTGGTGAGCAAAGACTTTGCCAACTAAAGTCAACAGAAATTAAGTTTTACCATTACAGCACTCTGTTCAGAGCAATGTTTCTGGCCTTGTCAAGTCAGCCATGTTACGTAGTTTCTATGTCTGCATATTTTCACTTCACAAGAGACAGAATGAAAACCGAAACAGACAACATCAGCGATCTGTGAACACCAGGCTGAAACCAAATGCAGGCCACAAAATGTAACTGATCACTCTGTGTTAAAACTCGTTTGTGTGAAATTCTTTGCCCTAGCAATATGGGTCCTTGTTTCCTCAACTTGACTTAGCTGGTTTAAAAAAATAATGAATGAATCCATAGAACCTTACATAATACCACACAACGAAACATGATAATTACAATTAGAGATTTATTGGACCTGCCAATCTTGTTTGTAGTGGGCTCATTTATGATAATGTTGCAATTTTTCAGTGGTACTTCTCGTATGTAATGTGGAAATCCGAATAGTCCTATTGACAATGCCAATGCTGTTTAACATCAATAGAGAACATATTCACATTTATGTTACCTGGTCAGTCGGACATTTTCACAGACATCAGATTCTTTGTTATTGTTGAATGTCCTGGCAGTCATTAGTTGACAAGTCAGTAATATAAAGTGATTACAGATCATCCTACCCCACCACTGTTCAAGTGACTTGTGTCTATCAACAAGGAAACAGTGGAAGAGCAAAATCTAAAAGAAGATTCAAAGTGGGAACAACATGTTTCTTTTCCCAGACAAAGAAGCTTTTAAACAACCTATTATTTGTGGCTATAGCAAATAGCTATTTGTCTCTGGATGTTTGTCTGCCATTAAAGGCACTGCTGCCAGCCAGACTAACCCACTGGTTCTGATACTGACTTCTCTGTGTATCTGCTGGAGTCTTTGGAAGCTACATGAAGCCATGGCCGCTGCAGTGGAAGGTACAACACAAAGTGTTGCTAAAGCAGCGTCAAACATGATTCACACAAGTCATTTACAAAAGTAGAAAGCAGGTTTTTATAAAATACATACATAACAAACATACACACACACACACACACACACTTAAGCACACTTCCGGTGTCTCATCTTCTTTAATTGCTTCTGATGCAATTCCTCACTAAGTCATGCTTTTATATCCCAAGTATCCTTCATAGGTGAGTCACCCTTTACAATAATGCTGGTATGATATCTTGGCTGAACAAACACAACTCCCCTTTGTCAGTTTAATCTGAAACACTGGATTGATATAGACAAACGTCAATGTGGGTTATGCACGCACACACACACACTCACACACAGGCTGTGGGTGATGACCAAAAAGGGTGTTGTGGGTGAAAGATGAAAAGGAGCATTTTGAATTAAACTCTAATGTCTTTGTTGTAATGCCAGGCCTGCCTACAATGTGTCATGACTCATGTCCTCCTATCCGGAGCCACCAGAGCTCTATTTCTACACCACCGTGGCTCGGTTTCAAATCTCAGCATCACACTGAGCTTGTATGAAAAAGGCAATGCGAATTTGAGAAGATCTTTGTTGCCATGGGATGCAGATCCTTTTGATTAAGCTGGCTCACACTGTGCTACGTATGCATTTTGAACACACACATTATGAGCTGGAGATGGCACAATATCTGCCAACAAACAGCTTCCAACTTTGGACTGTTTCAGTGTTTCAGTGCTTTGCCCAAGGGCACTGCAGTTTTTTGTTTTGTACTATCTCATTCATCCCAGTATTATTTCTTCAGAAGAGACACTGTCAGATATTTTAAAGTGTGCAGTCATGTGGCGCTGCCTCACGTCAGCAGTCCATCGTGACAGTTGTCTTCCAGAAACCACATTCTCTCATTAACAGCTTCATGTCAGTAGCAAGATTTCAACCAGGGACATTCTGGGCATGCCTGTCTGCCTCTCCCACCACAAGACCACCAGGGTACTCCACACACATTGCACTTTTTGGATCCAAAACAGTCACTGTTTATGGCGATACAGTGTTCTCTCTTGTCACGCTGGGAATCTTTCATCATGTCCACATGACTAGAAGGGAGGATGCCTTGGCCACCTACAGTTTCAGCATGAGTAACACAGTGAGCATTAAGGTGAAGCTCCTGAAGTTTTAGTATTTAATTAAAGACCTTAATGCCACCATGAGTAACTACTTTATATGGCAAGAGCATTAACCAGTTGGCACACAAGATGATGCATTAAAGGATCCTGAGGAAATGCTCACTGTGCCTTACTAATATAAAAAACATCTTATTCTTTGGCTATGATCAATGCGTTTGAGTCAAGTCTGAAGTCAAGCTGTAAGTCAAGTCTAAAAGTTTTGGCGTATACAACCCGAGTGTGACTTATTGCAGCAGTGGCATGTGAAGGATTCTGTATGTAAGATAAAGTGAACAAGAATAGACAAGAGGCTATTTTGAGTGGAAATAAGTTGTAAGTAATTGCTGTCCCATCTTGAGACCTTGAAAAGGTAGCTGCAGTATTATTGCATTCTAACAGATTTAATGAACCGGTTCTACAAGGTCTCTTGGCCGAGTTAAAAGCTCCATGAAACTCTGACAAGATTCCTTGTTCAAAGCCAAAATCATGTTTTCTTAAAGCTACTCTGCTTTTTGACCTTTGACGGCACATTTCTGCAAAAGAACACAGACTATTTAGCCTTTGGCAGTTGTCTCTGCTGCACAATACAAAGGCAACAACTGCTGTTGATGATAATCTACTGTTGACACAGGGTTTAATACTTGGAGTACAGTCTTTTTTACCAATTACAAAAGAAATGCTACAGCTAAAAATGTAGTAGCAGCCTTGATGCATTGAATGTGGGAACTCCAGCGGTCTGAAATATGCAGAATGACAAGTGTACTTTTTTTCATCTTTTCCCATAAGTAACTGCTTTTGAATTGCTTCCTTGTGTAGAGCACATATTTTATGATATCTTAGAAATCAAATATTATCTCTTAAGTCTCATAAATTTCCTCCCATTCAACCCTATCACCAGACAGAATTTTAGTATTGGATGGCTCTGCAAAAACCCCAGATTATGTTCAATGATTTGTACCATTTTTATTTTATTTACATTTTCAATCTAATGCCAACTTAAAAAAACTAACGCTTTCTATAACATCTGTGTATGGCAACTACAGTGTGGTTATGGTGAGGGAAAATTATGGTTATTGCAAATAAGCTATGGTTTCAAGATTATGGTTATGGTAATAAAAGGGGGATAAAATGTACCAGTCATGCTACAGGCCTATGCATCACCGCAACCTCCTCCTTAGTTTCTGCTTTGCTACACAAAGGGCACATATTTACTGCATTGGCATCGAATGTTGGCACTGGACGTAAATCTCAAGGTGTGTAGTCATCCAATATGGACGTAATTCCTAGGGATACAGGGCTGTGCACCTTTTTGAATGTGCTTGAAAAATATTCACAAGCCAACTACAACCAGTTTCCACTTTGACACTTCTCACAGTCAACATTAAAGATAAAAAGGGGGTTATGGATTTGCTGTAACTGTTTCCCTCTCCCTGCAATGTATATAAGAAGGCTGTGTTGAGTGTGTCTGTGTAGAGAAAACATGATATATGAATACGCCTCAGCTTTACCAAATATTTTTCTTGATAGGGATGCGTTTCCCTTCCACATGGAAGAGTCAGGTTGTTTGGTTTTGGTCAGACAAACTCCAATACATATATGAAAAGTCTTAATAAGGACACTCACACATTAAATACAACAAAGGATGATGTGCAGAAAAAATGCAATACTCAGATTGATATACATTAAATAATGAAATTGATTGATATACATTAAGTAATGAAATTATGATCAAAAAGCTATGCTTCTGTCGTCTTTGGTAATTCATTTATTTATACAGACCAAAATCACAAATCATGAATTTGGGACAGACTACACACAACAGGCAAAACTCAAGGACCCCATTCACACATTCACACAGTGAGAAAGAGAGACAAGCAGTGAGTCTCCTGGAGGATGAAGATACAGATCCAATATGTATAGATATTCAGCTCTTAAATTATTAAGAGCAGAAATAGTCTTTATTTGTTTGAAGTGTTCTCATGCCGAGCGTTATAAAATTGGTCTCATTAATTCATTTGTCCATAAATAAATTAACAGACATCTTTTTTGACATAGTTTGACCTGTAGGAATGTGCTGATGTCACAATACCTAAGCATCAGCAGCATGTCTCAACTCCAGATAAGCATTATTTCCCTCGGCATTTTAATGTGTATTACTGAAGCCTTGAAATTGAATTGCGAATGCATGAGCAGTGGTTTGGGAAATTTACACTGCCAGCAAGTGTAAAAGTGACCTTGTAGCTACTGAGTTTTGGAATAAAGTTGTTTGAAAACCGAACAAACTTTGACCATCAGCATTAAATCCACTAGTCACATTAGGGTACAACACCTCCTTTAAAACTGGAGTGTGGCAGAATATGGTCTGTACCAAATGACAAAAGTTTTCTCCATTTCATTAAAAAAAAAGTGTGCAAAAGTGTGTCCACAAAACTTACATGTGCTAGAAGGATAGCATTTTGACAACCCTTCCTCCTTGAGTTACAGGGGAGGGGGGCATTCATTTCTCAGTAAGCTGTGATTTAAGTTTCATGTGTTTGTACCAGCTGTACAAATGAATGACTAGTAAGTGTCAGCTAAGACTTTAAATTGACTCCAATTAATTGTGTTGTGTGAGTTTTTTCAAGTATGATAAAATATTAGTTGTTACCATGTGTCTGCATATGTCTGGTCTCACTGGGTTTTGGTGAGCAACAAATGTAGAATATAGAATGTTCTCACATGCCCACATAAACCTAATTTTTGATTTTAGAGTCCCATCCATCAGAAGCAAACACTCACAGATTTAGAACTGTATACAATATTTATTGACAATGTATTCATTTCCATAGGTTTTTCATAGTAAAGACAGACACTGACTTTTACAGGGCTTATCTTTGAGAAGGGTACAGCTCTGGGTTTCTGGGAATGTTCTCGTGAGTGGCACATACAAGGATTTTTTCAAGGTGGAGGGTGTTGAGAGGGTAAGAAGGATTGATGCTCCTTGGAGTGAAGTCCAGGGCAGCAGGAGGCTAAGGCTTCTTCTGTGAGTGTGTGCAAACATACACTGTCACCAAGATGTGTCATTTAGGCTTTTAGGATGTCAGTCTGTCCTTGCTCTCCAGAGAAGACTCTGCTGTCTGATGAAAACCGTGCATTTCCAAAAACTTTTCACTTTCCAGGAATGTAGGGGAAAAAAAGCCATTTTCAAACCATGTATTTTTTAAACTTTATACAAGGGGTCATGGAAGGATTTTCTAAGCATACATGTCATTAAGTTTTCAGAATCCCGAGAGGACAATGTAATCATTCTGTATAGTATAAATGTGAAAATTGCCAAAATTGGATTTACAAGGTTTTGCCAAACGACAGTGTTTGCAGGTTTCTTTTTTTTTTTACACAGGAGTATAGAAGTATAAAAATATATGAAACAAAAAAGCGCTGTGAAGTACAAACACATATTCAAAGTGTAGAACTTATGAAGCAGACCTTTCTTGCCAGTTGCCGGCGTGCTTTGGAAACACATTACTGTCTGGCTGACATACATCCACTACAAACTCTCACACTCAAACACACCATGTCATACCACATACAGTATTATCTGAAGATTAAGAAATATATTTATATCCGGTAGGTTGAGATCTGTCTATGGCTGAGGTGGTTTTAGTACCTTAATGACTTTTAAAATATTTTATGAGTTTAGATTCTGCCAATGCTGAAAAAGTGTGCCATACTGTTAGTACTGTAAAAGTGTACTGTATACAGTATTATGGGTCTTGAGTTAAACAGAGAAAGCAAACAAATGACAGAGAAAACATCTGAGACAAGCTCACTAAGGTACTTTTCCTTGCCAAGTACAATTCTTGGGTTTGAAGTTGTAGTTTAGGGTTGTCGTGTTGTTAGTAGTGTGAATTGTGCTGACCTGAGATGGTTGATTTTCGGGCTAATACAAAGGCATCACTAGCCTCTTTATCACTTGACCCTTTGTGTGTGTGTGTGTGTGTGTGTGTGTACATGTGTTCGAAAAGGTAGTGTACATATAGCTGTATTTAGCTGATCATTGGTACAAGAAATTGTTATACTTTTGCTGACACATTACAGCAAATACATGCTGTAAAAGAATATCAACTACATTCATGAATATATGTTACATTTTGGCAAAACCAAAGAAATGTGCTTTGACAAAAAGAGCAAAAAGAAACAAAAAAGTGATCAAGTGACACTTTAAAATAGACTATTTACATAGTTTCACATCAGCCTTTGCATTCTCTTGTTACAGTATAAATCATATTGAAAATGTCCTTTTGTCTTTTCTGTTGAAAGCTCATAGATATTTATTTACAGGAACAATATCTTCCAATTGATGATTAATAATATACTATCTGATATATACATACTTATATGTAAATATGTTTTTTTGGGACACGAGCCCAAATTTGAGTTCAACTCATCCTCATCTATAGAAAAATTTACAATGCCAATAATAATAGTTTTATAGTAGAACTCAGAATCTACCTGGATCTCTTTGTGTATGTGTTTTGTTTTAAAACTTACAGACAAAATAAAAAAATTGTTTGAGAGAAAGATATATTGAAAACATGAAATATGAGAGTCATTTTGTTGACATAATTACCAGAACGATCAAAAAACCCCAAAACAAAACGTAACAATTTACTTACTTATGTGCAGTTTTCAATACCTAGATCAACACAATGTGAAAATGATTCCTTTTGATGAGTGACATGTAAACACCAGCTGAAAGTCCAAGTGGACTGTATCAATCAAAGTTTACATTTCAGTTGTTGGGCAGTGCTTGTGAAAATGCATCGTGTCATTCTTAAAACAGTCGTAACTGTTACGTAAATGCTTTTTAGAAAAATGTAAATATTTTTAATATTATTATCAATACAGTACTTGCTATACCAATCAGACATACTTTTTATAAATTGTAATTACAGACTTGTGTGTGTGCTCATTTGTGAGGTGAATTAAACACAAAAAGCACAAATGAAATGAAACAATTCAGTGAGAAAGAAGAAAGTGATCAAAAACAATATCAAGGAGTTTCTACTGTACAGAGCATGCAGTGAGACATAACCGTATGTGGCTACATTTTAAGTAAATAATTAGAATATTAATGTTTAAATGTTCATTAACACCACAATCAAAAGGAATGGTATACCAGGAGAAATTATCTCTTTAAATTAGATCTTTGTTGTTTTAGGTGAACTCAAAAGAAGCATGTGAGACAAAGGCTCCAGTTACTAGTTCTCATTTCAGTGTGATTTTTGAAAGATATTTGCAGTCACCTTCTCTCCCTTTCTAACTAAACTTTTTCTGTTGTTGAGACAGTTTGCATTTCACTCTTTGATGAATGATTTGGTACTTTGTGTATGCGGAGAAGAGGCCATAACGCCAGAGTTCATTCATACGGACAGTGTGGCAAATCTATGGGGATATGACACTCTTGTGTATTACAGCCCTAGTTGTATTTTTACATTTGAACCTTGTTGTAACTGAAACATAAAGTGTAATGATCTTTCCACTTTAGACAGCCCCCATAAGCACCAGGTGTTCGAAGAACTACGGTACAGCCTCTATGGCTTTTAAGAACTTGTGTGCAAAATCTTTTATAAAATCTACCTTGTGTACATACAGTCAAAAGCACAGCATCATTAGTAAATAATCTGTAATTATCTGTTGTAAATTCATTTTGGATTTACGGCTATGTCCTTTTATGATCATCAATCCTTTTTCAATCTGGAAACAGTACGTGACTAGGAGGTTTTAAACTTATAATAATTAGAATAATGTGGTTTGGGAGGCAGATACAAAACATAAACTCATTGGCAACAGAAAATATCTGCATAAATAATAATGGGGTCAAAAGGTGATATTTGATGATTGTTGTGCTTTTTCTGCTTTCTGGCCTTTCCTTTTAGCTTCTCCATCTGTGTTCGTCTTGAACCATAAAAGAGTTATCATAGCTAATAAAATGCCTTTTTCAGCAGTTGTGTACATTTTTTTATCAGTGTTGCACAACAACAAAGTGAGAATAGAGAGCTGAAAAAGGTAATTTTATAGGTAATATTATAGCTATAATAAATGCTATATATGTGCTGTGGGGTAAAATCCAATATTATTAATTATAATCATATAAAAGTAATGCTAATTTGGCTACAGACAAATATTTGATATTTTCTTTCTTATATATTTCTCTCTCTCTCTCTTTCAGAAGTTTGACACAGTGGACAGAACTCAATAACGACAATCCAAATCCACTGTATTAGCTTTATGCTTCTTTACATTATACCATTTTTGACCTTCAACAGGTAAAACCTGGAAGTTTTGGAATGATCTAAGTTGATATTACTTAATGCCATGTTATCAAAATGGTTTATGAACTGAGAACATGCTTAGAAATAAATGATATAGTGCTCCCAATATATTAAAGTAGAAAAAGGTTGATCTTGAAATTTCTTTCACATTACATGATATTATAAATTGTGAACTTCAGGCCCTTTATTATTAGTATGAAATTAATTTTAGTAATAATACATTTTGTTTCTTTGACATAAAACCCTGTTGACCTTAAACAAGGTTCAGCACTTTTTAAGTAGTGTCAGTGAAAGTAAACGGTCGTTTAAATATGTCAACTTGTCAATTTGTTTCTAACTGATATTATATTTTGGCAATGAATCATGTATGCTGTAAATCTAAAATAATAAAAACATAAAAAATATGCAGACAAACATTTTAAAAAATGGCAAGATATACAATTCACAAAATATGTAAAATTTTAAACAATTAGTCAGGAACAGGCACCTTATATGTTTGTAATCTCTCTTCTATAAGGTTTTCACGTGTTAGCCAGCAAATGTGGTTTCCAAGATATGATGGATCCAGTCCTGAATATAGTAATTCAGTCCAGTGTTACAAGATCACGTAAAAATGAAACAAACCAGATACAAACAAGAAATGAGCAACATATTTTGCTGTTTGTTCTTGCCCTCACTGATGTCCTTTTCTTCTTTTAATTGACATAGTAAAGCCAGTAAACAATGTTGAAGAAGGAAAAGACAGTTGGGAAGATCATCCTCGACCATTTGTCAATAGAGTTTACATCAGTCAAGTCTGGGATGTTGATCTTTAGCTGTGAAGCGCGCCTCCGTAGTCGGCTCTTCTTTTGAGTCATGTGGCACTCCAGTGTGTTTCGGCCAAAGTTGTGCCTGGCCAGCCCTGCTTTGCGGTACTGTAGAGTTGAGCTGTCGTATGTCAGCATGGTATTTCTTGGGTCATTGAGACCCAGGGCCAGCTCTGAAACGCCCATGTCATTCTTGATGTCCAGGGTTCCCAAAAGGATGTTTTCATGTGGGTCCATCTGCCAAAGTAAAAGAGTCAAGTTTGTTCCACTAAAATGAATAAAAAATTGGGTTGGGTTTTACCAGCCCAGTACCCAGTACTTGTTTTACCAGCCCAGTACCAAACAGACAGACACAGAGGAACATAAGTTTGAGTATTTGTAAGCTAAAGAGCCAGATATTTCCCTCAGGAGTTGGTGAAGATCAACTCCCGAGAATACTGGACTTATGTTCAAATAAATGCTAATGCTGCTGGATGTGTAAACAAGCAAAAGTTTGGTTTGGTAACACATGATAATATGTTAATGTTGTGTTTACATCTTGTTCTGCTGCCCCCAAGTGGCCAAAAAAAAACAATAATACTAATTTAAGACACCAGTAGTTTATGCTTTCAGTAGGTCTTTGTAGTACCTTATTCTTCTGATCGCCAAGTCCAATTGCTGCATCATCCACAAAGATTGGTTCCCACATCGAGTCATGGCCATCAAGATCCCTTTGTTTCATTCTTGCATACAGGGTATCATCTCTGCCAACTACATTCCCCACCAGCCACTGGAAGCAAACAGAATCGCCATGGTTACTTGAGCAATGGAAAAGCAGAGGAAGGAGGTTGCATTTGTGTAGGTGAGTATAACTTGGCAACAGAGTACATTTTGTGAAATAATGAAATCCTTGTGTTCACAAGTGACTGCAAATACTTGTGGACATGAATTACAGTGCACAGTTTTTAGTATTGCTCTTGAATAAAGCATATTGTTATGTTTTACTTTCCTCCTTTGCCTGCACCTGATGTCACAGGATATTAATGTGACCATTTTCCCGCTCAGTTCTAGCCAGTGTTTTGTATTCAACTGAGATATATATATATATATATATATATATATAGGGGTTACTAATAAAATTTAGCTATCTAGCTAACTCTGGGACAGTCAATGACTGTCCATTGTCCCTGTTAAATAAATGAATATCAGCATGGCCATGTGCAGCCATGTTATAGTGGCCATTTCGCATCTCTGCTACTAAGTATTTGGTTCATGTGAACTGGGAGCACAATATGGGAAAGTGAACGCAACTCCTTCTATCAAGACAAAGAGCCAAGTGGCTCAGAGACCTTCTTTCCCTCTGTTTCAGCTGGCAACATGTCACATTTGGATTTCAAACAGGGATAGTACAAGCTTATTAGGCTGGCTCTACTTGGCGCAGTGAAAGCAGGAAACATTAGGTCAACCCTCCATTTGAAGTGGTGACATTTCTTTTCTTTTCTAGTTCTGAGCTCCTTAGATAGCTTTATGAATAATTAAATTAAAATTCCACTGCGAAATAAACAAAATATGTGATTCTGTGAATCTAGAGCAAAGAAAAAAAATGTTTTCACTTGGAATACCAGGAACATAGGTGCTCATCTGTAGTATGTATATGAATCTGCATAAGTTGAGGCGTTTTTTCGGAAAAATATTCTGAATCTGGGGTGAATCAAGTTTTAAGTTTAAAAATAAAATGCAGATTACCGAGGCAAGCTAAGCTGTTCTTACCTTGTTTGGATCCATCCTCATCTTTTCGTTGTTGGCTATAGCTATCTTCTCAGCTGCCCTTTTCTGACGCTGAGGGCCCCGTCCAAAGAAGATATAGTTTACCAGCGCATACTCCAGCAGAGCCAGGAAGACAAAGACGAAGCAGCCCATGAGGTACATATCTATGGCCTTGACATAGGGGATTTTGGGGAGGGTTTCTCTCAGGTGGGTGTTAATGGTAGTCATGGTGAGCACCGTGGTAATACCTGGTGGGGAAAGACCGTATTCATTACATTATGACAGAAGTGGTGTGAATCAAGAATGTTAAAATAATAATAAAAAATGAGTATTGCTTCATAAACTTCAGCAGTTGAAATTATACCACTTTTATGTAATAACCCCACATAAGTGAGGTGAGCACTCACAAATTCACTTCTTGCATTTTTCTTTTTATTAAATCAACAATCACCTGAAGCCCTCACTCACTGTACTTTTCTGACGGAGTGTGTGACAGTTTTAATCCTTCCAACTGCAAGACATCTTTGTGATAAACTTGATACCATGTCTGTGCTTGATTAAGCCTGTCAGGATCAATGAAACCGAGAGGCTTACCCCCATGACTTCAAACCATGCATTGGGAGACGAGCTAAAAGACGTGCACCTGAAGTGTTGCAGCGATTTGAAATTCAAATGTCAACCGTGGTCTTGTTCATTAGTGAAGAACTCCTACTGAGAAAAGTTGTAGCCAGTTTTCAAAAGCCTCACCCAGCGAGCTGTGACCTTAGTTACTGTCAGATTGACTGTGCATATCAATGTGTTGAGTTTGTGCTTATTATGAGTGACACGCTAACTCTTGCAAGCAGTAATTTCATTTCATGTTTTTGTTGTTTTAGCAAAGCACTGACTCTTGGATGCAGTGTGCTTACAAGTGTGTGTGTCTATGTTATTATCTATATGCAGGAATTATAAATGGCATGAAAGGCTCGATTCTACAGCTTATATATGACTTTCCATGCGTGATTAAATAATTGCGTTCTCAGCTCCTATAGCACTCACGAATCCTCCCCCACCTGTATATTCTACTTTGAAAGCACACACAGCCTTATTATTTAAGGCAATTTCTATTGAGAGTCTCAGTAAACAATTACTAAATTATTATACAGCTGTCACAAAGCTGTCAGGTGACCACTGCTCAAAATAGGATTCAGGCAATTTTCCCAAGCTGTTGCTGCAAGAGCTTAACAATAACAACAAAGGATTTCTGCAGCACAGCGCCCATGTGATTCTGACATTACAGGTCCCTTTTAATGCCTGAAACCAGGTCAGAGTAAAGTGGTTCCTCTATCTAGTGTAGATTGGGGGGTGAACGAACATTTACCAACTCTGCTGACCCTCCTCCATTATGGAGCATTACCTATTTTTTTATTAAATCCCATGCATGCCTTTCCCCCGGATCACCAAATGCAGCTCAGTCGTCAATCAGCGAAATTGCCTTGTCGACTAAAGCAAGGGATGGGTAGAAGGATGGATGAAGCAGGGTGGATGGAGTTGGGTGAAAAGAAGGCAGGGAGCTTCCAATAAACACAGAGTAAGCTAGAAGCTCAATACAAACGTCACAGGCTACATGGGGTTTACATAATCGAGGATGACGGGAGGAAATTGTGGCTCTTGAATTAGAGTGGAAACAAATCACTTCATAATACGTCTGCGGGACACAGCAACACTTGTTGTAGGCTACTGGGATGGATATTTGACCCTGTGAACACCCACAGTGATTGTAAAAGAAGTGAAACATAGTGGATCAGCACAGTGCTACTCTGCTTTCTTTAAAGACTGTATCATAGAATTAATAAAGACAAACAAAGTACAGTAATTACTTAATTTATAAAGGTAAAAAATTAAGATAAGATGAAAACTGTATAAATAGGATTCCTTACAATGAAAAGTAATGAACTTCACAGAACTAAAAAGCCTATCTTAAAGTATCTTATATGGGAAACAGGTCAAGCAGGTCTTCTACAAACTGCTTTTTGCTTTGTCAGTATATTCAGTGTTTAGATTTTTGGCAGATTTTCTTGCCTGACTTAATGTGAAATATGTTGTGAATCTTTTTCTTGCCTCCACTTGTCACCTCCAAGGTTTATTGTCGCTCTATTTGCCCTTCAAGAGAAAGACAAGTGAATGTTATGTGGTGAAATTGGTGGAAAAAATCTATGTATAGCTTATCCGTGGATTTCCTTGGTCGGTCTATTTTAGTGCCAGTGCAATCTTCTTTTAAGTGTCAATCCCTGTTTCAACGTGTCCTGCCCATCTGTCTATATCTGTATTGCAGGCCTCACCTAGAGCCACTCTGGCTGCAGAGGCGTCATAGTTGATCCAGAAGGAGACCCAGGAGAGGATGGTGATGAGTATAGAAGGCATGTATGTCTGCAGGATGAAGTACCCAATGTTTCTCTTCAGTTTAAAACTCAGGGACAGACGAGGGTAAGCACCTGCAGACGGGGGATGGGGGAAGAAAAGAAGCAAGCAGAAGCAGTGTTAGGTGATGCATTTCCACAATATTTGCCTTAGCTGCCAGGTCTCCAGGGCTTTATGTTTTCTGATTATGCTATTTTAGAGATAACTCTCCCTTACAGTGAACTTGCTGTGGTCTGAGGACATCCCAGAATATACAGAGATTACGGACATTTTGTGCATTTAATCATTAAACCTTGGTTTACAAATCATGTAGGATAACAATGTTCAAACCTCCACCGTGGTCTGACATCATGCTGCTTCTTTTTTGGTAAGAAATCTCTAACAGAAATCTTTTGGGTCCTTTACTTTTTTCTCTCTAAATAAGAAAATAGTGAAAAATCCCCAAGACAATTTCCCAGAGTTTAAGGTGATATTTTCAAATTACTTGGTTTGTCCAAACAGCCAAATAGAAAGATATTCAATTAATGAAAAGCAGCACATCCTTACGTTTCAGAAGAGGGAACCAGTGAATGTTTGGCACTTTGGCTTAACCAAAATGACCAAAACAATAGATTGATTAGAAACATTGTTGTTTATTAGTTTTCTGTGGATTGACTAAGAAATTAATTGGCAACTTGTTTCAGCACTATAGTCTTGTATGACTGTCTGAAAAGTGATACGTAAGCTTTTTTCAAGCTCTTTTATCAACATTAGGTTTCCATACTGTAAATCATTACAACTTACAGCAACTAGAGTGTGGACTAGTCTCATCCCTGGGTTGTCCATTGCAGAAACACTTGGTAAAAAGCCATATTTTTGTCTCCACTGAACTGAAGCATCAGCGCTCCCCAGAATTACCTGTCCTCCGCTGCCTGTGTTTGTACATGATATTGCAAGAGGTTTGATGGTTTGTCTGTTGAGGGTCCTCTTTTTTCTGCTTATCTCTGCTCTATTTGAAATAAACCCACATAAGGGGAAATTGTATCAGCACACATATTTCTCTCCTTAGGGAATTGGCTGTATTTTGGTTTGAGTTGCATTACAACTGAATGGGGGAAGGCACCACAAGAAGAGCTAGAATACACTGGCAATATGCGGTTTATTGGAAAGTCATGCAGAAACAGAAGAGGCGCGAGGGAGGAAGATTAAGTCTTTTTAATGAAAGCACCAACAATTCACCAGCCTCAGCTCCTCTTGGAAAGTCACCACTTAGATCTGCTATTTCAGTTAGTTAATGAGTCACCAAGACAATCACTAAATTATTTCTTTATGAAGTGAGGAAATGTAGCTTGGGTAGAAAATGACAGGACTGAGGTGCAACGGTGAATATTTATTATTCATAAGGACAACAATGACATTTCCTATCCTTGGAGTGAAACATGACACTTGCATTGGATAAATGCCAAGACACTTCTGCTGATGTTTGCATCTCTGAGTGACCCTCAGGTTGCTCCCTCCATATTGCAATAGACAGCATGTTAAAAGGGAATCCCCCGTCTACCACGTCTCTGTATGAGGCAATAAAATCAGGCGCACTGTGGGGACACACTGGGGTAGACTTACTTGCATGCATGGTAATGGACAGCAAACACACACACACACACACACACACATGCATACAAACATTGTGCATTTATCCGGAAGTGTTATGTTACTAATAGGGTTGTGTGGAATATGTGACCCCTGCAGACAAAATGAGTCCTCTCAGTGGTTGAGGCTCAACGTTCATTGCATTAATGTTCTGCTCTCATTCAATACAGTACATAGAAACTGTATTCAGCAGAACTGCTGTCCCGCTTACAATTGCTTGCTTGCATGACAAATTCATGAATATGAAAATGCAGAGCAGATGAATATTTCATTGTATCAGACAGCATTCTTTTTGTTTATTGCTGTTAAATAAGTCATGGTGTCTTCTGTCTCCCAGGACAGCCACTTCATCCGAAGGTTTGCATGTGTGTTAGTACATTTACATAACATTTTGCATTTCTGGAAATTAGTGGATGCTATTTTCATATCAATAAGAGCAAACAGTGACATGAGTCAATATTTATGAATTGCCATATTGCCCTCTTTGCCGAAGCATTATGATAATGAAATGAAATAACCCTCAGAGACAGAAAACAATGAAATAATGGAAATAAAGGAAAAGTAATAACAGTTAAGTGTGTGTGTGTGTACAAAAACATATGCTTCAAGATAATATTTATATCAGGGCTGATAATACTGGATTGCATCATGTTGCACTGATGTTGCCGTTTGTCTGTTCAACACCGTGCATTCAACTAGCACAAGCCTAACTTGCTCTCTTTTATGACTGGTGTGATTTCATGCATTTCAGCTTGTTTGTTACCTGTGGAGAAGACCACATTCTTGGAGATTAGCTTATGATCCACAATGGAGAACTGGGGCAGTTCAATCTTGTCCACCCCCGTCACAGCATTGTCTCCTCCACGCCAGTAGAACTCAATGTCATCTGTAGTGTAACCATCTGAGAAAGGGTGCAGAGAACAGGATTTGTTGAGGATTGTTAATGGTTTGTATATTTGCTCATAATCACGTCCCATCTGGATCCCATACAGTCCAGTTAATCAATCACTTAGCACAACTCAGTTTGCATTTTGGTTAACTGACTAAAAATAGTAACCGCAAGGAAATGATGCCTCTTGTATCCTACTTAAATATTTGTGTATATGCATTTACAGTATGAATACATTTGCTTGTTTGCTACTAACACTCACTGACTTAGGTGGCGCCAGATCCATCTATCCCACAATTACCTGCATATTGTATTTTAAGAGGAAAAAGGTGCAGGCTAAAATTGGACTAGACTGGTGACAATGAATGGAAGTTAGTGAGCCTGGCATCTAATTGACATTATACTGTCAAGTAGCAACTCTGTTATAATTATTCAGTTAATGTGGGTGGTAAAAAAATCTTTTTTGTGCTTGGACAACTACCAGCATTAAGTATTTCACCTATTATTGTTATTATTATTATTTAATATTAGAAATTATCCACTTGTGTGCTCTTGACTCTTCTTGACCCCTCACTTGTGATCAAGTACTCCTACACACATTAAGCTGCCCAGTACAACCACAGTCTACAGTGGGCCACTAAGCAGCTCCATAACAGTTCCATGCCTTGTTCAAGCGCACCTTAATATCAACTTCTGAGGTACCAATGTGCAAGGCACATGCTGATGTCTACTGTATTCTTGACAATAGCTGAATTATGAAAAAGCCTGTTAAACTATAAATTATGAAATCAAGTTAAGCTTATAACATTCCATATAGTAGCTGAGGGAACCCCTTATATATGGGACTAAATATATATGAGTCAACTTTATTATGTTTTGTCCCATGAGCAACTAAATTATTAAATACCATGAGCAAGAAATGATTAAATAACCAGGCTTGGCATCCATTTTCATAACTAAAACCTAGTAAAATCTACAAAGGGACAAGAAGGAAGTCCATTAATATTAATCTGAACCAAAGCTACTCGCTCTGTTGCTCTTATTTTGGCCAAATCAGTGGAGACATGGACAGCAAAGCGGCCAGTGGGCAGGAGAAATAAATGATTGAGTAACATGGTACTCTGTAGTTATAGCTGAAGACAAGTTTAAAAAAAAAAAAAAGGCAAGAAGAAAAGTAGAAATTTTTCATTAGACCATGAAACGTGGCTCTTGCATAATCCACTGCCTACTGTCTGCTCTGGTGCAGTTGTCATGTCTGCTGACTTCAGGGCATAAGAGTATTGGTCTCAGAGAGAGGAGAGGAAGGAGATGAGAAGACGAGGAGGGACAGGAGACAGCTGGGATTAGAGCACTTTTTTTTTTAGAAGGCTGGTTCACCATTAAAGTCAAACTAAAACTATGTGAAACTCAAGTAAAACAGCAATTTGCAAAGCAATATATAAAAAGGGTATATTATCACCATGTGAGTCGTGTCGTGTTCATGTGTTTGAATGCCTCTTTCAATAGTCTTGAAGTTGTCTTGAGGCCTCCCTCTCACAGCAGAAGTCATCACGATAATAAAACATGGCATACTGCAGTATAAAAGCTAGACATGTACTGCAGCCAAGCTTGTATAAAACATGGATGGCATTATTGCTTTCCCATTTTGGCTTTCTTTAGGGCTACAAAAGGGTTGAGAAGTGACACAAAGCCTTTAGGCTTCTTATAATGCAACACAGTTAGGATGTTAGGGCACTATATTTTGCAGCGCTAGATTATATCAGAGTTCTGACAGCTCATCACAAAGAGTGTATCAGCGTGTGAACTTGCTCAGCTGAGAGGTAGGTGGAGAAGACTTCCAATACACTTTGCTGCCTCAAGACAAACAACTAAATATTGCAGTCTTACCATAAAACTGATACAACTGTACAGTCGCTTCCAATGTGCATGTGTAGTATGGTCAGGTTTTAGGTAACAGCAGGAGATGGATTAAATCGCGTCTGTTTTCAGTATGTCAACATGCAACTTAATAATAATTTGTTGTTAAAACTGCATGTTTGATGCAATGGGGATTTGCATGCATGTTAGTCGTGTTTGCCTGAGTGATTATTGTTATATCATTTGATTGCATGCGTGGAAGTTGACTCTCCTTTTTTGCATTAGTGTGTGTGACCATTACTCTGTTGAATGTTGATGATGGGGAGATTTAGCAGCTAGAAAGTGAATTATCATGCTTGATTTGCGTCAGTATGTACATTATGCGTGTGTGTGTGGGATGGCGGTGATGACGGGGCCGGGCTGGATGAGGAATGAAAGCATGTTTGACAGAACAATTTAAAGGGAACTCCCACGCTGTTTCATCTATTAATGCATACAATGTAGACCGTTATACCACACCTCCTTTCTCCTCTCCTCTTCCTCCTATGGCGTTTTCTCCTTTTCTCCCCCATTCTCCTCTTCTAACTTGTTCTGTTTTTATCTCCCTTTCTCCCACCACTTTTTTCCATTTGATTGCACCCCACTCCTTCTCTCCTCTCGGTTATTTCTCTGTCATAACTACCATTATGTGTCCATCTATCTTTCACACTACCTTCCCTCTTCTTATCCATCCCCCATACCCTGCTCTGCTTAATTAATACTTGTGTGACCTATTTAGTTGCTCTGAATTATTAAAGCAGACTCTTCAGTGGCTGCTTTCAACACCCTCACACTCTGACATCTCTTGTTCCTCTTGACGAAAGGAGAGTTGGGTACTCACTGCATTCGACTATACTGCCTTTTTCTCTCTCTAAAATAATGTATATCCAAAACATTCAGTTACAATATAGTTTGTGTTGTCAAATCACAGCATCATCATCACTTCACATAAGAGGTAATCAATACAATTTCAAAATGTATTCCAAAGGCACTAAGTAGCCAAAGGAAGGATGGTAAAATGAGATTTATGTGTTCTCTTCTCTTAGATCCAGGAAAAAGCCTGGCAACTGCATTTTGAACCAACTGCAGACGATTAAGTGCTTCTCTACTAAGTGCAGAGTATAAGGAAATTATATTAGTCGAGATGGGATGAAATAAAGGCAGGTCAGGTCAGGGGCAGACAGAAATAACTTAATTTTGGATACATTTCTTAAGTGATAAAACTGCGACTGAATAACTCCCTCTACTTGAGATTCAACATTTAAATTTGAGTCAATATGTTAAGTCCCAGAGGATCGTCCCCAGAGGATGAAAGCTCATTTTATTGGTGACCCCCTGATCTTTCCTCTTGTGCCACCACTGGGGACAAATTTCCACTTGTACACAGGATATATCAAAATGTAAGGGATCTGCCATTACATTTACAACAATCATTCTACCTGGAGGATGAACCCTTTCTACTTTGCACATTTCATGAGCTTTCCTTTTGCACCACCTCACACTAAAATTTTTCCAACTTTTCCAATGATGTATCTCAGGATCTAGCAGGCAGATTGCTATGCACATTCTGGATCCCAATAGGATGAAACCTTTTGATTTTAATGATCCAGTGGCCTTTCCTCTGGCACCTCAGGAGAAGCGACAATTTAAGCATAACATAGAAGATATATTGTTAGTTCCATCCATCCAACACTTTTGTATCATGCGGTGTTATGCACATCAAAGCCTCTCTAGGGGCAACTAACACGATTATTTATGTCATAAGAAACTGACAACACACAACAACTACACTCAGACCTGTGTGTACACTTCCAGCAAAGAGAAGTGAATTCCTTTGTGTTAACCGTGCACATATCAGGGTCAATGATTCGATCCGGTCCTCGTATTTTTGATTGTCCAGCTACCCAATCCACTTAAACCTATTGTTTCTATGTCACTGAGGCTGACTTTGCAATTGCGTCACTTCGGTTTCATAGTAAAGTTATTACATCACAGTGGTTGTGGCACAGATAATTTGTCCTGATTCCCATCCTGCATGAAATTAACTGAAAAGAGTGAAGACAGTGAGAAAAAAATAGAAAGAGACATGATCTGCAATATATCACAGACAAGAGAGAGTTAGTCTACAGTATATCTATTAACTACGAAACAATGAAATGAGAAAAGAGGAAATTAGCTCCTTGATTCCCCAGTGGGATGAGAAGCAAACTCATCCCTTCAGTACAAAAAAAGAAAAAAAAAAATATGGGTGTGACAATATGTATTTTACGCTAGCACAAAGGCTTCTCTCGTGGATTCCAAAGTCTGGGAGCGTTGGCAGGCCAAAAATAAATGAAATTGTTCTCGATAGCATCAGAGGAGATAGCAATACAATACTAAAGCTATTTAACTGGGACTCTGGCATATCTCCCTGACCAAATCTGACTCCAGGCCTTTTTATCGAGCTTATGAAATAATGTCTCAGTTGATTTGTTTTAATAGGCAAAGAAGGATTTTGGAGGGAGATAAAACACTGGCTTTGATATTGCTCTAGGCAAAACATAATCAGGGATAACAAAGTTTTTTTTAAACTTCTAAATGGTGCATACCTGTAATAAAACTCAGAAAATAGCGCACAGTTTTTAATATGTAATAAACACTGTTGTCATTGTGACATACATTTTAAAGGCCATGCAGAACCACTAACAACAATGACAAAAAAAAAACTTTTTATCTGATTCTTTTTATCACGTCTATAATGAGAACAGACAGCTTTTTACTATTACAATGGCTGCAAACCTCACTGGAGAACAGCACCTTAAAATCAAAAGATGTCACAACAGATGTCTAATTGATTCACCATGAACAGTAAAATTGCTGCTCCACCAAACAAGCCTTTAAGTTAGTCCAAGAAGCACACAAGGACTCTAAGGGAGTGAGAGTAAATAATGATACACTGAACTACACAGTTCAACCTAAACAGACTTGACTAAACAACTTGAACCTAAACAGACTACCATTTACAATGCAAGGTTTGGGAAACCTGGCTCTTTCCATAGTTTGCACACAACTAAATGCATATTAATAGACACTGATTTGTGGTAAGAGGCAAACACATACATACATGGATACACAAAAACATCCTCACACACACACACACACACACACACACACACACAAATGGACATGTCAAATGAAACCCCTGAGCAACTGCCTGCCTCGCTCTGTCTCCCCTGTGAGCTGAGGAGGCTACTCCACTCTTAAATATGTCTCAGATGAATTTTTGATTCCACGCAGTTCAAAGCGACTTTAATGTTATTCCTGGTGTCCAATTAAAAATGTCTTCAAACTTTTGCAGTACACAGCAAGCTGCAGCTGACTGCATGCCCGGACAGGGACAGAACATCTGAAGATAAGATAAATAAATAAGCCATGGCAAGCCCAAGTGTAGAAACCATTCACGACTCAGAGGATGTGTGCATTTTCTAAAAAATGAGCTCTGATTGGCACAGATAGCAAGAGAGAGATAGACAGTGGAAGTGGCTCTGTCCATATGATGTGGATCGCTGGTGCAGAAAATATAACTATTACTCGGTAGAGATGCTGTAATGAAATGATAGTTTCATTGTGAGTGCACAGCAACTCGGTGAAATAACAGTTGTGATGTGCCTTTCACTCCCCTCTCAGTGTATACAGAAATAAACAGGGATGTCTTTGTTTTAGCATACATGTGTGAGGATACGAAAGTATCGGTGATTGCAAGTTTATCTTCATTTGTGTTTGACTTTCTCTCTCAGTGCCTTTTCTTAGCAGCTTCACTTAAATTCCCAGTTTTGCAGTCTCCTGAAAAGCCATCTGCAATCACACCTATGCTAAAGCTAAAGCAGCCAATCAGAGCAAAAATGCTTCTGCGTAGTATTCAGTGTTTCACGGCTGAGTGACCCTACTCTTGTTATGATTTATTGAAAAGGTGTACAGCTGCTTTACTTGTGAAGTCAATGTTACATCTTTGATTAGAATCTGCTTCCTGTGAAGGCAGTGCGACTGTATAGCAGTGTATATACTGTACATGGTAAACTGCATTACTGTAACAGTGACCCAGAACGTTAGGGGTTTAACCCTTTTTGAATAATTCAAGGGATGGTATTTCCTTGCACTGACATAAAAATCTTGTGTGGCTTACTACACTATAGTTGAAGTCCTGGATTACGCATGCATTATAGAGACGCTGAGCAAGTAACAAAACAAATGCAGGGTGACAGGGCTTGGCTTGCAAGGTTAGAAACCCAACCCTTCTCCTATGCTGCAACTGAACGTGAGGCTGAGGTTGTGTGGTATTAAAGCCAAGTTTACCGCGCCTCATAATAAAGATAAGCCAGCAAATACGATGTATTGTTGTTATGAAGTCCTTGGAGCAGTAACAGCATTACAGATAACAGAAGAGTCTGAGGAACAAGGCCATATTTTCTGTACCATCTATCATATAAAGAATTCATATCCAGAGTGTAGTAATTCATATCCCTTGAATCTATCTTAGTTATGGCCTATGTTTATAGGTGCAGAGCTCTATGTGAGTTATGAGCAAAGAGTTAACATACTGTCCCGAAGCTCTCCATGGATGATAGGTTGAGGATGTGAGAACCCAGTGAAATTTAAACTAGAGGTAGAACTTCTCTTTCAGAATTAACCACACCCTGTGTTTAATAACATTATCTCTGCTGTGTTGAAGTTCTGGCCATATCTTGAAACTTTTATCTAAACACATAACTTTACTTCAGAGACTGGCAACCATATCACACCCTGTTATGATTTGTTAAAGGGACCACCTTTACTGTGGTGTTATATAGTGTTTTTCTCTTGTCTGCATGCGACAGTGATATAGATCAAGCTCCTCTAAGCTGTGAGTGACAGGCCACTCTTAAAGATTCCCTGTGGAGTTTTTGACCTCTAGTGGTGCTATGGATGTTTTTCTATAAGATGGCCCCCGTTTTGTTTGTCAAAGATGCACATACATGCACTTGTACACACCCAGATGCCGCAGTACACAGTCCTACAAATTGTTTCCCACTATTCCACTGATCTACAGTTGGTGGTAACACACACAAAATGCAGCAATGCATCGACAAAGGTGGAAAATGAAAACTGCAAGCTAGTAAACATGGATGTAAATGATGCTGGATTTTAAATATGTAAAAAATCAGCTTTGCAAATGAGGAAGGAAAGACATTTGACATGTTTGTTAGCGCTCAAGGATACACTGTTTTGCTGAGTAACACTGAATGTAAACATAACTTGTTTACAACAAAACACAACCCCTTTAAATTGTGGGAGGAGGGGTCAAATTGTTGCGTAGTAAATTACTTTTAAAGTTGGTGCACTCATGGACGTGAGTGTGTTCCCATTGGTAAACTGTGATGTCAGCAGTGAATAAGAAATCTTATATGAAACCTTTTTTGTTGTTCTGTATTATTTGTATGCTTTGTATCTGTCTGGCTCACCCTGTATTTACCTGAGCAGGTGGTAGGTTCCAGTTAAGTAAGCCTGAGAAGATAAAATGCCTGTCATTAGTCAGTAGTGGGAGAGCAGGTGGCAGCTTGCTGTGCTTTTTTTGTTGAAGTTGTTTTAATTTAACTGCCCAGGATTTGTTTTTTCCTCTGTTTCATTAATATTTTCCTAATAAATTCCATCTCTTTGAACAGAGTCCTGCCTGGGGCTGTTTCCAGCATCCCCTTTAAGTTGTCCAGTGCCAATCAATATCTACAACTCTTTAAACAAGGTTGTGGAACTATGTGAGATAGTTTAGCTCGAGCGTCTAGGAAGGTGGTAGACTCAGCAGTCATGAGGATTTCCCAGAGGTGATGTCTTTAATTTACAGTGTTTTCCATTTATATAATAATAAAAAATACAAAGGAAACTAAGAAAATTAGCTCTTTGCAACTCAAACTAACAGCACATCTGAATGGCAACACAGCCTCCCCTCTCTCTCTCCACAGCAACAACCAACTGACTATTTATAGGTGTTTATATTTATGGGTGTTCCATATTAACAAAAAGCCTGCTTCAGCCAGTACTAAACCAAAAGTGGGTGAACTACACATAAACTTATAATCAGAAAATCAAACACCATTCACAAGCTTAGACCACAGCTCATTAACCCTACTGAATGGCTCTTTAACAGTAAATAATTCCTAAAACATTACTTGGACTGTGTAAGAGAAACAGAAAAAACCTTTCTACAAAAAAGAAAACCCCTCCATTTGGTTTGACCCAATGATGTCAGCCATGACATCACCAACACTATAAAAATCAGGAAATGCTGGGCAGCCCCCTCCCAAACATTAGTCCTCAACGCTGGGCCCAAACAAAGGAACAAACAATTAAACCACGTTCAAACTTTGCAACTTAGATAAAGGTAACTGAAACTAACTTATGACTGTGTGTTGGCTTTAACCTACATATGCTTTGATGTGACCTGTAACCTAATGCTAACACCAACAAACCCCGGGATAGTAAGTGATGCAATGTTACAAAAGCAATGGTAAATTATAGCAAAAGGAACACATGTAGAAAATGATAATGTAATGTGTAAGACTAACCCAGAAGGGACAAGTGGTGAGTGGTCAAAATTCTCACCCACTGTCACAAACTACACATTGATTGTCATTAAACCCATTCAATTCCATCAATTCTATACGTCACATGCAATCATACAAGGTACAATCACAGCAAAATGCAAAAACGTCCCATTTAATATGATCATATTATGATCTGATTAAAATAAACCACAGTTGACAGTTAAGGAAACAGAACACAAACTGCAGTATCCAGTGTCAGACACTATCACAATGCTGTGCACTGTTTATTAAGTTATCTTATTCTTTATTCTTACAAAACAATCCCAAAATGGGTGAGCAATTTGTGAATCCACCAAACCATTAGTCACGGGCAGGATGGGAAAGGTCCCTGGGCTATCCAGAACATTTACATCTCTCCATCCCCACGGCTGTAAGCATGAGGTTTTCTATTTTTCTGTTCCCTCCCTTTGTGTGATCCTCTCATTCATGTCAAACATGCTGATCAAGTGATGAGTGCATTCAGGACAGAAAATCATGAATGAGATTAAAATGGTACAATTAGGAGGGGGTATTGGTGGGCAAAAAGGCAAAGACTTGTGCATATAGTGGAGTATACAATGGAAACTATACTCAAGTATTTCTTGAATTAGCTGTGTAAGTTGGGAAACAAGAGGAATTTGAAATGATTAATACTCTATTGAGATTTTTTGTGCATGGTAACAGATGAATGAACTCCTTTGTAGAATTGAAAACAATACGTTGGCTCCATCCCCCGTTTGCACAAAATACCCATGCTGATACATGGAAATGTTGAAAAAGCTTGTTATTGTGTGATTAAAAGTTGGTAATTAAACCAGGGTCAGCAATTTAACTTTTGCCTAAAGTCATTAGAGAAGGTCAGCATGAAGAGATGAAAGTATGATCCATAAATTAAAGTTCTTGGACGTTTTATATTCAACCTGTCAAAGCTTATTAAATCACAGGCATCACTCAGTGGCTCAATATTGGGATATTAGGAGACATTGGAGCAATCAAACTCACTGGAAACAAGCCAACAGATAAAAAAAAGTATGAAATTATGACACTGGCAAATGTGTGAAAGAAGAGAAGGGAGGGGGCAGATGAAGAGAGAGTGAAGAGGAGACCAGACACATTCAGGGATTTAGAGGAGAGAAAGAGCACAGCTGCATAAAAATCAACCATCCAACCCAATGAGCGGAGTCACTGAAGGCAAAACTAGATCTGAGACAGTCCAAACCAGCAGAGAGCCCCTTCATACTGCTGCTCCATGAGCCCTTCTCTTCTGGGGCTCAGATGAAACAAAAGAGCGGACGTGTGTGTGTTTTTGTTTTGAAATTTTTAGCTGCCGGGCACATCACATTTTCAAGTGCCTGTGATGTGCAGACATGTACTATACACACACACACACACACACACACACACACAACTGCAGTTACTACTCCCCAGCCAGTGTGTTTTAAACGTGGTGGGAGAAAGCCTATCACCAAATTAAAAGAGAGGGATGTGTGCTCGAGTTGCTGATAACTAGCTGTGTTGTGAGACAGTCATTTGTAAACAGCCAATGTCCCTCTCTGTCTCCCCCTCACTTGCCTACCATCAATCCCCTGAACTATGTTCAAACAAGTACTTTAAATTTACATTGCACAGTGTGAGGTAACATTTGCAGTTCAAGCTCTACACCATCTTACCAGGGGCATACCAAATTCCCAATTAGGTTTGATTAAGGAGTTTTTTGCTCGTTGCTCCTGAGAAACTACGGATGAGCAGTCTTGTGTATAGTAGTGTCAGCATGAAGGTCATCCTCTCTACTGCTTCAGTACTTTTCTAATTTCTCCCTGGGCTGTGGCCCCATATGTAGCATTGGCGTTTCTAAATGTGAGAATCAGAAAAGGAGGCACAAGGGTTTCTTTGTTTTTTCCCTCCGAATGAGATGGCAAAAATGTTGCTCTTTGCTCTGATGAATAAAATGAGAAACATGTCCTGTATGAATAAACACTTCATGATAAACAGAATGATGGGTTTATGGTATCATATTCAGGACTGAGATGCCGGAAAATGAGAAACGTAAGACATAGTAATTGTAGCGCCACGTCACCATGAGTCAAAGATGAAGTCAAGAAGTGTAGAGTTGTAGAGATTTGCCAACATAAGGCACAGTATAGTCCCCAGGGCTGTGTTATAGGTGTTCACAGAAGTCAATGTCTCTATTTGTACTTCATTTGACAGCAGATAGCTTGAGAGCAGATGGCTGTATTTGTACAAAACTATAGATGGGAGCCAGTAACCTCTCTTTCACTAGATTTCACTAGCACATGAATGCACCATCAGTAAGCTGTACAGTTTTCAACTTACACTCTCAACTGCATCACAATCCAATGGTAAGGTAACGTACAGTATCTAGGATTTTTCACTGTCAAGGATGACCTAGCATAAGTAGATTGTTATAGTGTACTGCAATGAAAGGAGCCAGATGAAAAGGTACACATTCAACATCTATCTCCTACCTAGTGTGCAAAATATGTGTCAGTAGAGAATATGTGTTTTTTCAGGCAGCATAAAACATGCAAAAACACAAGGTTGGACATTAAGACAATAGTCATTTTAGTGAAATACAACTACAGTTTTCTTATAGGCCTCAGGATATAAGTTATATTAAACAATTCAGAAAGATTCAAATATTTGAAATACTTGTGTTAAACATATAAAACAAAACTTGCAGAATAGGAATATGACTAAAATAAGACTGTCAACATGGATCGACAAATAGAGACGTGAGGAACATCCCCTGCAGGCCCATAATGTGAGTTGGTCATTAGAAACAATGGCCCCTAATTTCAGGTTCACTAGGGGTTAATGACAAGCGGGAGAACCTCTGCCACTGGATAACTGCTTACCTTTAACAGTCTTACGCTTGCACACAGCATTCCTAAGTCCATGCTAAGAAGTGGCAGTGATGGACAGACAGGCTAGAGGAAAAGGGCAGTGATTTTGTATCTTTGATGGACAATTTAGATTTGCTGTGATGCAACTGTACTGTTATCAGTAAAGGAGAGGGGGAGGCCTGTGTAGCTGGGGGTCACTTAGTCAAACCTGTTGAAAAACAGGTTTAATTGGTTTGTCCCCTCCTGCTTCCCTTCAACCAATTGGCCTAACAGCTGACACACAAGGATGTTTCTCATCCCATTCCGCATCTCTTTTACACTAATCTGCCACAGCTTGATTTTAATTCCCTCTCTGTTGGCATTCTCTCTTTCCTAAGTTTTTTGGGATATTTCTACTGCCAACTTAACTGTACCTATTTCAAGCCCAGATGGCCTCAATCTTTCATATTGAAGATGGACATAATGTGTGTTTTAATTCAGTGTTCAACAAACTCTTTTCATGGCAATTATAGAATTTGATGCAATATGTAAAACATTTGGAGAGCCTTATGTGCACATCATGCACCAAGCAAAACACATTCTAGTCCATTAGCTGACTACCGTACTGTAGAGCCGTCATGCATTCCTGTACCCACACTCTCACAGAACTCAGCAGACTGTTGCTGGACAAATGATCTGTATCTGGATACAGCACAATTTGTGGATGTGACTATGGAGCTGTGTGCACCCTTAGCCTTGCATACAGAAAGGCTCCAGGTCTGGAATTGCCGGAGAAGGTCATCATGGAGGCACCGGGATAATATCTTTATAACAATGACAAAGCAGGCACTTTTATGACGAACACTTTGCTAGTAGTATCAGGCCTCTACTAAACTTTACTGTATTGTGCAATCTTGAGTTCACAAAAACTCACCTAAACCGCCTCCTTTGCTCCTTACGCTCTATTTCCCTTTGTACTCCAGCTCCAGCTGTAGGCCTTCCAGCTCACTCGCACAGTTAAGTGCAACACCCTTTAGCCATCTCTATATGGAAGCTACATTTGGATGCATTTACAGCTATCCAGTTGAGTTCTGACTAAGCTTGTGTTTAACCATCTTAGTTTGTGAGCAAATTTGATTTTCCTCATGATGGTGGATGAATGGCAAGATCACCCCTTCTACCTCGCAACTACTTCCATCCTTCTCTAGTGTGCCACCAAGTAAGGGAGTTGGGTTTTTAGCATTAGAGCAGCAGTTAACATCAGGGCAGTCAGCTGTGTTGGACAACATCCCGCACAAGTGAAGTTATAAAGAAAGGAGAGGAATGTGAACCTACCATTTTAGGTTTTACTAATAATACTGTTACAAAATCTTAAATGAAACTACAGACATCCAGTATTTAATTTTTATTTCGTTATCAAATATATGAAAAGCTATGCATAGAAAAACTAAAAGACACTTATGGAGATACAACAACATACAAAGGTCCTGGGATGCATTCAAACCTTAAAACACAGTACGACGTGGTTAAATGGTAGGTGCCGTAGAGGTGCCACAGCACCCCTAGGAAACCAATCATGTCGTAAATTGTTGTCATTTGAAACTAGGCTGCAGCTTTGAGCTTTGGACAGCATTAGCAATTAGCTCTCATTTATCACTTCAGCACCATGGACAGCGCAGATTACATAAAGTAGTCCACCCGTCTAGTGAAGGTAGAGGGACTCATTGAGCTATGACCATTAGCTAATTTGATAAGGGGGCTATATGGTGTTAATAATGGATCTTCCACACCAAACTGTGATGAAATGGATCAAAATACAAATAAGGCTGATTTAAACTATTTTACATAAATTCCCACTTATTGTTCCAAAATCTGTGCAATAAAACACTAATACTAATAGTGTTTATCTAAGCTGAATATTTCTTTCTAGAAGAGCAGCTGAGAGTATATTTAGGAAGGAAAGAATGGTTCTACTTTTACCAAGGGAAATAGAGTAAATTGGATGGGAAGGATTATGTTCAAAATATAACAATTCTGCGTAAATCCTTATAACACATTAGAGCACAAATTATTGGGACCCAGCGCAGGCCCTGTCACACACAAAGTAGTTCCTGACAACCGACTGAACAAAGCTGAGGCTATGCCAGTGTATCTGGGTATAGATACCTGTGGCAGTCCAGAGATTTATAGGCAGGAAACAAAATATCAATAAATGCCATGACATTTAAGAGATTAAATAATGAATAAAGGAAGGAATTACTTACAGCTTTCTATCTCGAGTGTGCAGTTTTGCTCATCCAGTGGATACCTTCTCAGGTCCATCATGCAAGCAGCCGTGGTAGTGATCCTGAAAACACATGACAAAATGATGAGTTCAATTCACGGCATTGTGGTAGAATTTCATAGATAGCATATTGAAGGTTTGATGCACAGTAGGAGAATAACAGTAAACTCCAGCGTCTTGTCCAGCAGATGTAGACAAAGCTGATAGCATAACTGATCGATAATGAAGAACCTGTTAGTGAACAGAAGGTAGAGCACAACTAGATTGAAATTATACAGAGTTGTTATCTGCAATAGAGATATTTAGGACCAAACCTTAAAACCCCTATGTGTTGACTCTGATGTTTGGTGAACTTTAGTTTGTGACAGCTGTGATAAACCAAACCTCCACCTCCGTCTACCATGGGCCCTGCACTGGTGCTCGATGCCCCGTGGTCTCTGTTTTACCATTTAGGTTAGGGTAAAGGTTGAGTTAGGTTCTTGTCTTCACAGTGTCGTGAATTAACGTTTATAAATGTTGAAACGTTAGTACAGTTTAACTTCATTCACCAAGGCACATACTTACATTCACAGAATTCTGATGACCATTTATTTTCTGTGTAACCATGAGTAACTAAACAAGACTTAAAATCTTCAAAACCTCTACAGCTAAATGCAGGAGCCTTTGAGGGTTTGGGGGTGGTGGCAGCAGTGGTGGGGACTCCATTTGGGGATTACAGGGCCAAAGCTAATCCTTATGTCCCAGTTTTAGCATTGTTTGGATAATCCTTTGGGTCCTCTGTCAGGCCTTACCTGAGATGCGAGTCACTACAGGGATCAAACTCTGTGGGACAGCGGTGGCAACAATAGGCCAGAGATAACAGTGGTAGCGTTTGTACTCTGACTACTGCATGTCATATCATCATGAAATACGTGGAAAGAAAAGGCATGTTTCACAACCCGATGGCATCCCAAAGACTTGACAAGTCTAGATTATTGGTTGTATCAAAGCAATTTAATCACTAATACAAGACTACAAGAAGAAGAAGGAGCAGAAGAGGAAATTACATATTTAACATTTCACAAGAAACACACATGTCCAAAAGCTTTACTTAAGCAACATTATGCCACTATTTTACCTTAAAATAACAGTTTCAATATCATTTTAATGGTACACTGACTTGTAATATGGAGAATGGCGCCTCTTTCATTCCCACTCTGCATCCCAAACACCTGCTCTTTGTAACTTGGTGGAGCTGGTACGATCTCCCAGGAGAAGTGCTTTATGACACTAGGTTACACATAAGTCTAGCTTGTTATTTTCAGTACGGACATCACGACAGAGCCGAAGAGACTGAAGAAGACGTTGACAGAGGAAGCCAAGAAGAGAGAAAGAGAGTAACCAGCAAGAGGACAAGAGTAAATCTCAGACCGGCTTTTAGTCGTCGGTGGGAGCTACACGAAGTAAAAGGCTGCAAGACAGACGGTGATCTGGCCTTCTTGCTAGTAAGTTATATTATTATTTAGTATTATCTTATAGATGGCTTGCTATGTCTTGTGCTGTTGCGCTTGCTTGATGTTTGGCTATCTTAGCAATGTTGTCGACTCGCTGGTTTTTGATCAAGTCAGCCCACCAAATCCAAATCCTTCATCTTGTCAACAAATGCACATGTACAGCTGCCCATGAAGGTGAATTGCACTCCTAGTTGCAAAAAAATACCAATTCTTGCAAGATGTTGCTTTAAGTTTTGTGATTTTCTTTTTGTGAGTGCAAAGTTTTGGCACAGTTGTCCATCTCTTCCTCTGTTGATGTGACTGACAGTGCTTTGTTTTGTGAACATTGTTGTCAAGTATGAAAAGTTGTATGAATAAACAAGAATAAAAGATTGTGGGAGGTTCTTTTATGTTTGTCTCCACTTAGAATCAAAGTATTTTTTATGTTTTAAGTTCTTAATCCCTGAAGTGTCTCTTGAGAGGAAAGAGCATACAAGGTGCTGGCACAACTCCACAAGAACATGGAAAATATAAGAACTGAGGTGTTGATCTTTGAGCTAATGAAATTGTTTTCCTTCTGCATCTCAAGATACCAATGAGGTTTAATGAGTGTACCATTCAGAAAATATATTATGTATCATATACATAAATAAGCCAGTGAATGTTCCTCTCTGAACGTTGTGTAAATCAAGGGAGTTGTTTTTATGGGACCAATGGAATAAGCCTCCAACACACTGGTATAAATTTCATCCCGACACTGTTCATTAACACAAGGTCTCAGAGTTATCATTCAGTTAACAAGTTTCATCTGAGGAACTACTTTAAATGATGAATGTAAATCATATTATCTTGTACCAGGCTGAAATGGGATCTAGCTTTAATCTCCAGCACCTGAAGTGCCACAAATCAACACTACCTGACTCTGTGGAACATGTTGAGAGAAAAGATCAATACGGCTGTAGATTATTATCTTCACTTCCACTGAGATTGCCTCAATGGTGATTGTATAGACAAAGACAAGAACTTTGAGGCAAAAGGGACAGTGAAGCATAAAGATGACACCTGAAGCTTAACGCTTTGACTTTCCCTCTGGCAGAATCCAATTTTGACTTAAAAAATTATGTCATCAACCGGGCTAAAGTAAACTCAGATTTCAGCGATGAGAGGGAACCAGATTATGTTTTTAGTTCTTTAGCTTGGTAAAAACTCAGTGTTGAATTATTCTCTTTTTCTTTAAGTATTTGTTTCTATTTGTATTTTTCTTCTATTTTAGTAAGAAGTATTTAGTAAGAGTTGACCTCAAACTTTGATTTTCTTTCTACATGTGCAGCAGCCAAATGAGCCGAAATCCAGCTCATCAAAATGCCAAACTCATTTCAGCATTGTTTGAATTATTTGACACTGAGCCTGTCTTTATTTAAAGAGCTGCTTCAAAGAGAAGCAAATTCAATACCACATTCTTTATTCCAATTTATGATTCATTTTTAAACCAGATACACGGATTGTAAGAAATGAACTGCAAATTAAGCAAAGCAGTTTAAATCTGGATTATTTATCGAAACATTGCTCATAAACCTAATCTACTTTTCCAAAAGAAATGTTCTAGCATGGTAAGTGCTTTAATGATAGCTGCAACCAGCTGTGGCCAGGGAGCTATAACCTTCTGCTTTACTGCCCCTATCATATTTTGTGTATATATGTCAGCATAATAGCGTTTAGCCTTCCAATCACTATCAAAACAAATAGACAGGGATGGATAATAAGGGATAATAACAGCAGCCAACCATGAGTCAGTAGATAAGGTTATGTTGTCCATCAGACTTTGTGAAGGGAACATAAGGATGAGGCTGTGAGTAATAGGCTGCCATTCTTTCCCTGGCTCTGGTCTTGTGTGAGAACTTGACTCCCACTGAGGGAGTTGCCACAGAGCAGCACAGCATGGTGGGTAATCGTCTAGGCACACCTGACAACATAGATAAATTTGTGCCAGAGGAGAGGCTCATCTTGAGTCCAATCCCCTGTGTTACACAGCAGAGATAATCACCCTTGTATGTCTCTGTGCCTCACTCTCTTTTGCTCTCTACCATCTTTGCTCTCTCTCCTACAGCCACTGCAATGCCATTCTTTTTGCATCTAATAAGTATTTCTTAGATTTTTAAATGATGATGCAGCAATGCGACAATACTTTTAAAAAAGTTGTTGAGGTCATTTTTTTACATAGAGGCATCCCATTCTGTAAATCATCTGTGTCTGTGTCTTAGCAACTGAGCTCACCACAGGCACCATATGGTGGACAGGTGGGACCACACCTACCCAATTCAAAACAGTGCTTGTGGTATACTCAGTAATTTTGAGGTCAAACCAAAATCAAGCAAAAATTGCAGGGAAATATTTCTTATTTCACAGTTCAGTCTGTTTAAAGAGATACTGTAATTCACCAGAAATATTGTATATTATCTTCTCACCCTCTAGGATGGTCCTTATCAGCCTCCTCCCCAACATAGACATGGCCAGAGCTCAGTGTTCCAAAAAGATTTAAAAAAAAAGAAAAAGATGACCAAAATCCTATTGGATATTGTGCCTCATAACCCAAGTGTGCTGATGCAGAACAACTGCACAGTGAGTCCTGGACTTGTAATTATACCAGTATCAGGAGCAAGTCTTTGATAAAACACTCGTGTATAGCCACGTATCACATGTTCAAATTGTACTTGACATCAAGAACATGACACGATCTGTCCATCACTCTTTTGGCTGACATGAGGGTGAGTGAAAACTACATACAGTATATAACATGAAAACCAGTTGACTGTGTTTCCATTGTGATGGAAGGACTTTCAGATTCAGAACCAGCCTACAGGTAACTCATTTGGTGGAGATACATTGAAAAATGTGGTCTAAGATGGAAAGAAAAACACTAATTTTTCATATTTTTTGTAAAGGAAGATTCACCCACACTATATTACAAAATATCAGTAGAAACCTTGACATCGCTGCATCTGAGGGTTCAAATCCTTCTATTTATAGTTTATTTCTCTTTTAGTCCGTTTGACTGTATTTCACCATTTCATTGGTTCTCTTGTGTTCTGTGATTATCCTTGGTTTACAAGATGGCTGGACAAATGCTGTTTTTATTGATTTTACATCATTGATTTGGCTGGTGTTACTTCAGAAGAGCCCTGAAGCTGCAGAAGGTCCTGAGATTAATGTGTGGATCATACAGTTTATGGTACAGTGGCTTGCAAAAGTATTCAGCCCCCTTGAACTTTTCCACATTTTGTCACGTTATGACCACAAATCTAAATATATTTTATTGGAATTTTATGTGAAAGACCAACACAAAGTGGCACACAATTGTGAAGTAGAAAGAAAATTATATATGATTTAAAAAAAAATTTACAAATAAAAAACTGAAAAGTACGATGTGCAAAAGTATTCAGCCCCCTTTTCTCTGAGTGTAACCAATTGCCTTCAGAAGTTGCCTGATGATTGCTGAATGATCGAATGTTGACCTAATGACTAAATAGAGTCCACCTGTGTGTAATCTAATCTGAGTACAAATACAGCTGTTCTGTGACGGCCTCAGAGGTTTGTTAAGAGAATATTGGGGAGCAAACAGCATCATGATGTCCAAGGAACACACCAGACAGGTCAGGGATAAAGTTGTGGAGAAGTTTAAAGCGGGGTTAGGCTATAAAAAGATTTCCCAAGCTTTGAACATCTCACGGAGCGCTGTTCAATCCATCATCCGGAAATGGAAATTGTATGGCACAACTGCAAACCTACCAAGACACGGCCGTCCACCTAAACTTACAGGCCGAACAAGGAGAGCACTGATCAGAGATGCAGCCAAGAGGCCCATGGTGACTCTCGACGAACTGCAGAGATCCACAGCTCAGGTGGGGGAATCTGTCCACAGGACAACTATTAGTCGTGCGCTGCACAAATCTGGCCTTTATGGAAGAGTGGCAAGAAGAAAGCCATTGTTAAAAGAAAACCATAAGAAGTCCCGTTTGCAGTTTGCCAGAAGCCATATGGGAGACACAGCAAACATGTGGAAGAAGGTGCTCTAGTCAGATGAGACCAAAATTGAACTTTTTGGCCTAAATGCAAAACGCTATGTGTGGCGGAAAACTAACACTGCACATCACTCTAAACACACCATCCCCACTGTCAAACATGGTGGTGGCAGCATCATGCTCTGGGGGTGCTTCTCTTCAGCAGGGACAGGGAAGATGGTCAGAGTTGATGGGAAGATGGATGGAGCCAAATACAGGGCAATCTTGGAAGAAAACCTGTTGGAGTCTGCAAAAGACTTGAGACTGGGGCGGAGGTTCACCTTCCAGCAGGACAACGACCCTAAACATAAAGCCAGGGCTACAATGGAATGGTTTAAAACAAAACATATTCATGTGTTAGAATGGCCCAGTCAAAGTCCAGACCTAAATCCAATCGAGAATCTGTGGCAAGATCTGAAAACTGCCGTTCACAAACGCTCTCCATCTAATCTGACTGAGCTTGAGCTGTTTTGCAAGGAAGAATGGGCAAAAATTTCAGTCTCTTGATGTGCAAAGCTGGTAGAGACATACCCCAAAAGACTTGCAGCTGTAATTGCAGCAAAAGGCGGTTCCACAAAGTATTGACTCAGAGGGGCTGAATACTTTTGCACACCGTACTTTTCAGTTTTTTATTTGTAAATTTTTTTTTAATCATGTATAATTTTCTTTCTACTTCACAATTGTGTGCCACTTTGTGTTGGTCTTTCACATAAAATTCCAATAAAATATATTTCTGTTTGTGGTCGTAACGTGACAAAATGTGGAAAAGTTCAAGGGGGCTGAATACTTTTGCAAGCCACTGTATGTGGCCATTAAGGCTCCTAAATAGACCAAAATAACTATATTGATCATTGAAAGGCTTAAAAGTGTATGTTTTCCTAGCATACATAAAGTACAAAGTGTTTTACTCAAACAACTGCATGTCCCTTCTCTTACCAACAGTCACAATGTCTTCTTTTAACCAAACTTTAACCACAATCCTAAGTTTACAGCCTATTGTTTGTTGTTGTTATAGGTATGATGACTTCTGGCTCTCTGAATATCCACATGAAGGGAGGGCAGCAAAGCAGTGAAATTATGTACAGAGAGGAGATGAGAGAAAATTTGAGAACAGAGGATGTCAGGTGTGACAGTGAGGGAACTATCATAACAGCACTTTTTAATAGCAATAAAGAAGTTAAAAGGGAAGAGTTCTAGCATTAACATGCTGTTTCATATTATACACCTCAGGGGTTTCCAACCCCCCACAGTGAGATGGGAAGGTTGTTTGAGCCTAAGAGGTTTACAGGTATTCTCCTTTTCTTTCTGTCTTGTCCCCTGTCTTTGTCAGTATTTATTTCTCACTGATGGATTTGCTGCTGGTGATGGGGCTCCGTGGCTTCCAAGTGTTTAACCAAGGAGTAAATTGCCGGTTACTTTCTGGCAACTTTCTGATCTCTGTGTCAAGATGGAGTCATTGGTGTAGAACTGAGAGCAAGAGCCTCTGGCAGAGTCTTTAAAAAGACTGTGTAGGAAAGGTAAAGGTTATGCATGGTTGTGTGGGGTTATGTGTGTGAATTTGTGCTCCTGTGTGTGTTTGTTATGTTGCTGTCACTCTGTGGATGTGTGTGTTTGTAAGTGCCTGATTGTGTTTGCAGCTGTCTGGCTCTCCATTTACCCTCACATACTTTTCCGCTTGTCCCATCCATTAAATGATGCACAGCCGCATTTCTCGCTCAGTCTTAGTATAGTCCTTAGTTGCTTGGTTACTGCCTGAGGACACTGCCAACCGCACCAACTGAGCCCCATATGTTGCATCACCTGCAGTGGCCCTCCATATTTACCAGACTGCGCTTGAAGACTCTGTTCCTGGATGGATGAAACTTGTGAGGTCAAATCAGGGCCAAGTAGCCTTAAGGGTTTCCAGCAGTCATTGGGACTCAGGCCAAGTAAATGTGTTGACTGTTGGTCACATACTCGGAACAGACAAGCTTGGTGGAAAGTAACTAAGAACATTTTTTACATAACTGCAGTATATGTTTTGTCAGTTTACAGTGTTGATAGAGTGTGATAGAATCCTCCCAACCACTCAGTATTTTGTCACGCTCCATTCCCTCTGCTGCATCTGTTGAAGTCACGCTAAGCTAGCAGTTCGAACAAGTCCAGCTCTGAACCACTGTCTTGGCTGCCAGTGGAGGTAAGAAACGGGATTACTGAGTCGCTGCTTTCCATGTTGACCGGTAAAAATGTATCAGTGGTCGAGGGGTGACTGCTGGGGCAGGGGTGTGTGTGCTTTTGTTTGAAAGCTTTTTCAAGTACAGTTTTGATGTACCTTTTATACTGCTCTATGCGTCTATTCCACCATGTTCCAAAGGGAAATGTTCTACTTTTTACTCTTGAATAGTAGTTTGAAAGCAATATTTTCTATTTTTCAAGTTAATTTGCAGCTTTTTACATACAAAAAGGATAACCTTATAACTAACCTGTCTAATCACAGCTCACAATCCCTATTAGTTCCCTATGATTTGTATTTTCAATTAATTGTGGTACAGCCACTTTTACTTTCATAAAGGATCTGAATACCTCTCTTCCATTGCCTGAAGAGTTATATGAGCTTCATTCAGAGGCACAAAATGCGCAGCGTGCCAGGGCTGCATGATTTGATATTTAAGATAATGACAGCATTCAGAGAGCACTCATCCCCCATAGCCAGCTGGTTCCCACCTACAGCCTACCAAGAAAACATAGGGAGTAGTGTGCCCACGGAACCAAATCATTTGCTGTAGCACTAATTACATATTCAACAAAAAAATCACTGCTCTTTAATGTTGGAAGGCAAAATATTATGTTTGTCATTTACTGTAAATATTTATGCTAATTTCTCTCCTTAATTGTCAGAAAAGCTCTTTGTTTCTGCAGTCTTACTGCGGTCTCCCTGTGCTCCCTGTGATATCCAGGCCTATCCTGCAGCAAATAAGTCAGAACAAAGGCAAGACCCCCCTTTAGATGTGCCCTCTCAGGCCTACCCTGTCTGAGAAAAACAGAGGTACTTCTGTTGTTTGTTATCAGCTTTTGCAATGTTATTATACTTCCTGAAGTCAATTTCTGTTGTTTGCTGTTGTTTCTTCACAGGTAAAATAATGCCCTTGAGATGGTGGATTTAGTTTTGAAGATCAATGTAGGGGTGTTACGAGTTGGAAAAAGAACACTAGTTTGCATGTCAAGAGATGTGTGCAAATGAATGCATATCAGCCCACAGAAAGGGTTGGTGCTGTTTGCCTTTTAACCGCCATAATGAACCCCTGGGATGAATTGGCAGTTCAATGGCAAATACAGTAAGTGTGTGTATGAATATTCATTAGCTGTTTGTACATTCTCTCTGTGTGCGGCTTTCTCTATTATCAGCATCTACGGACTCGCTGCATCCAATTACATTTCCAATAAAAAGCCTCAATGAGAAGATTCTCCTTGTCAACAAGGCATCTTGCTGTTTGTGTTTACAGATGATGTGGCCACTATTTCCTCATTAAAGTACGTATATTGTATTTCTGTGACAAATGAACTAATAATTGCCATGACTGCCATGCCACAGATTGCTATTCAGATCACTGTAGGCCACAGAAGAAGAAGAAGAAGAAGAAGAAGAAGAAGAAGAAGAAGAAGAAGAAGAAGAAGATGAAGTGGCTGTATAGGGACACCTTTTTTTCTTATCATAGTCACCTCAAAGCTTCCGAATTTTGTCATGATGGGTAAAAATTACATCCTTAGAGTCTGATGATCGAAACACATCTGAAAAATATTCAGTCTGATTTCTTTAAGTTGTAAATCAACGTTTAAAAGGTCTAGTCTGAGGTTGCTACATAAAGTAACATTGCTGTTTGCCAATTCTGATGAAACACATTCAGATTTTGTGAAATTTTTGCAGTAAGTGGAAAGATAATGTTTCACGTAAGCATATTATACCAGCTTTTCTTGCAGGTAACTTAATGCTTGTCATCACATTGCACATTGATTTTTCATGTTGCACTCACAGCACTTGTTTTAGGGAGACTTATGCTGTAACTATTTCTTGATGAATATCCATCCACCCACCCATTCTGTGCAGCGTCTCCACTGGTTGCCTGGCAACCTCACAGTGACGACTGTGACTCTGGGAGGTCCCTACGCCTGTCGTTTTAACATTTCTGTTTGTGTACAGAAAAAACAAACAAGACACAGCGTGTTCATTAGTGAGCTTTAGGGGTGTTGTTAGGTGTATTTTTGAACTTTGGACAGAGGCATGCCAGCTGTTCCCCCCTGGTTCCAGTCTTTATGTGGAGCTACAATAATCCTGGCTCTAGCTCCAATCCCAATACACAAACATGAAAGTGGCATCGATCTATTCATCTAATTCTCAATTCTCAACTCATCTAGGAAGCAAATAAGTGTATTTTCCAAAATGTCAGACTATTCCTTTAAAGTTCAGAACAAAATATCAACTTTCTCCCTGAGTTAGGATACTGAATACATGTATTAATAATTTCACATATGTTTATTCATATATGTATCCTTGTTATGTCAGAGTATAGGAATTATGATTAACATAATCCCTATTATTATTCCTATTTGAATTTCTTTGGTGTATGGTTTTACTACTGGCTTCTGCAATAACCCAATTTCCAGCTCAGGGACCATTAAAGTTTCATGTAGTCTAATCTAATTTATTGGCATAATAAATTAAATAACTACATAATTTGTATTAGGCTTTCAGGGGACAGGAATATGCTGTATCTGCATGTGCTGCATGGATTTGTGAGCACTCCTTGACATGCGCAAGATCCCATGACCCAATTTAGGATTTGTAAAAATCTGGTCATCCTACTTACATGATATTGAGTGTCAAGGGTGATGGATTTCTTCTCCCACTTTCAATCTAATCCCACTTCATCCAAAGTAATATTTGCACTGACTTTGTGTCATAACTTCTGTAGTGCATGGGAAATGTGCAAGCCCATATTCCAAGTGATTGTGGATTTTTCATTTGCATATTGGATTCAATGGTTGGGTTGATACTGTAGGTTATCCGTTTGAACTCAAATGGCTTGACACAGGGATGATTTGTGCTATTTGTGAGGGTCAAATTATGCTGAAATAGAACTCAATCTGCTGGTGTCTCTCTAGTTTTCTTCAGTATGCTTTTGTCCACTTTTGATGTTCCAGGTTATGAGCACATTGGCTCTGATGTAAGAGGGAAGCACTTAAACACAATGATCAAGTGCCATTCTTATTAGATAAATAGGAGAAGTTGTTACAGTGCTAGATGTCGCATTGATGCAGGGGACTGACAGTATTCAGGGTACAGTATGTCCAGGATGACACAGATTTTATTTTGATAATTCCTTTATTCCCAAACTGCAATAAACCTCAAAAGATTAAAAAAAACAACAACATGGGACAACTTCAAAACCCGTCACGCACTTTGCTTGATGCTGTGTTTACTGTGTGTAGGAAATACTGACGTGTAGTGCTTTGCTTTTTCATCAAATCAAGTGTCTGCAAATTACTCTAAACCCAGCAATGATCCAGGAAGAACTGTTATGTCAGTAAACCGACTGTAAGTTTGACAAGGAGGATTTGTTTTTTTATTACCTAGGGGATTTCTGATTTAATCTGAAGGCAATAAAATGTATCAATGATTCTAAAAAATCTGATTCTAATTCACTTTGCACTCATGAATGCTCCGGCAAAATGGAACTCCACGTTGAAGTGAAGGTCCCTTGCCCCTTTCAATAATACACCGAAGGATCTGATATCTGTGCCTATGTTTGGCAGAAAAGTCCTCAAGTGGGTAAACTTGAAAATATATCCAGCATCATTCTTTTCCTCTCTAACTCAAGCCTTAGCACTTATTCCATCAAAAGTAAAATGCGTTTGTTGTTGTGAGTTATTTTCTCTCCTTAAAAGTTGTCTCTTTCTTTATCTCCTGCATCTCTAAAGAATTTGATCGCTCTTTCTTCTCTTTCCCTTCCCCTCTACTCTTGCGGCACACTCACCATATCTACCAACTATTTACCCTTTGGTTGCCACTCAAGTGTTCAGAATTAGAACTACTTGGGCTTCAGCACATTCATTCCATCAAGCCTTGGCAGGGATGTTTCTGAGCAAATTACAACATGCTGAACACTGTAAGAGGGCAGTGGGTGAGTAATGAAGACAGACAACATTAGTGAAGAAGACCTAAGAGAGCAATATCGACAAGATTTCTCTCTAATCCTCTCTTTAACGCCCCTCTCTCTCTCCCTCTTTGTCTCGTTGTCTCTATCTCTCTCTATTCAATTTCACTCTCCCACAGCAGTGCCAATGTGCTGCCATGATGGCCATTAAGATGTTATGGTTTTCAATAACTTTTTATAGAGTTTGGGCATCAGAGGCCTATTTGCAAAATGAACTGATGAGACATCAGTGAGGTGTGAGAAATGCACTGTAATCATGTTAACTTTGAGAGGCTGAAACTAAGTGGAATGGGTCAATCAATTTATATTGTATGATAGGGGTTTTGTTTTTGGCAACTGGAACACAGATGGGTCATGTCATATTAACATATCAAACATGCAAAAGTCTCAGCTTGGGGAAATATTCAGAAAATCAACTAAAATTGCCTCCCCGAAGAATGTTAACAAAGAAAACATCAAACATGATGTTTTGAAAAAGTAATACTGCAGTCTTTGTTGCTTCGAATGTGTCAACAAACTCACTGATTGTTCAAAGCTATCATTGTCTGAGAAACTCATCACATCACACTAAGTTTGAGAAGAGTGTAAAAATTACAACCATATGCTCTCTAAGTGTTCTTTGGTAGGAAGTGTGACTAAGATGAATAGATGTTTCAATCATCTGACAGTTTACAGTTTTTTGTTATTGAAAGGGAGATAAAAGGTTTTTAAGGGAATATCAAAAATGTTGCTTTTGTTTGTAAGTCAAGAATGAAATATGCAGGCATAGCAGGAAAGCTAATGTGAGTTGTGAGGGCGCAAACATGAAACCAGAAAGTATCAAATATAGCCTAAATTTCTCTCCTTCGTCGCTGATTATTTTCTCTGAGGAGAAGACATGAAATGAGATTTACAGAGCAAATATGTGTGCTGTAGCAGAAAAAAACACAAAAACAGGCAATTAAATTTCAGTTGAACTTCACATGTGCTTTTTCATCACACTTTTGGTGATGTAAATTATGCAGAGACTTTGCAAAAGCGTTGAATTTAGTGTTACAGAAACCTTGTTGTGATGTGCACATGTCCTATAAATGAGGACACAAGTAGGTCACTTCATCAACATTATAATTTTCGCTCAGGGGCAATATTGCACCTCACATCAGTAGTTTTCTTCATCTGGCTCTAATGAGCTAATTACTGACTGAGTCCAACGCAGCAGTCGTTGACTCATTGTTATGTTAAAGTTGGCAGAAGTTAATTTTTTTACCCAGGTTGTTTGTTTGAGTACTCTGACAATAGATTAAGTGTGAAGTGTTTGACAAAATGAAGTGGAAATTACTACCATTTAGTAGTAGTCTATCATTATCGGGTGCCGTACTCATCCGGCATGTGGGAGATATTGTGTTTTTTTGATTTTGTTGTGTGTGTGTGTGTCAAAAACATAGTTTATCTCTTAAAAGAGCCTTTTAAGAGATAAAAATCTCACCTTAAACCGTACAGCACGGTGCCGTCTGGGTGCAGTCGGATCATTCTATTTTTTACTGTGACACCGTGGACAAACGATTTCTTGTCGTTGAGGAAGTAGGTGTCGGGGACCCAGAGCTGGTCAGCCACCCGGTTATCTAAGGTCAGATTGAGGGGGATCTCAGAGTAGGACAGCCGCTTGTCTCGCCAGGCCTGCTGGAAGTACATCGTCAATGTGTAGTCCTGAAAGGTGCACAGAGAGGGAGCAAAGGAGGACAGAGAGGGAAAGAGCCAGAAAACCAGAGGGGGAGGAGACAGATGAAGTGAAAGGAAAACGGCCGGGAGAGGGAGGATGGATAAAAATGGAGGAGGGATGGAGAGAAAAGAGAGAAAAGAGAGGGTTACCCCAAAAAGCGACCATTTTACACAGCTGCTCTGTGATACTTTTCCACTGCAAGCTCTCAGATTGGACCAGACTAGCCTTCAATATTGGATGAAGTTCACTTAAAAGCAAATGGAACACAAGCAGTACAGGCCACAAAACTCTCAGTACAAAGCAATGGGGAATTCCTTCTTTTCACAGAAACATGAGGTTAAGACAGACACTGTGAAAGAGTGTGTATGTGTCAGAGAGGGGAGGAGAGACAGAGAGACAGATGGTATAGGGTTTGGTGTGTGTGTGTGTGTGTGTCAGTTTGGGTCTGTTAATATATGATAAAAATATGTGTGTGGCTTGCTCGGTTGGTTTATTATGCGTTTTTGTGTGTATGTGATGCACATACATACACACAGAGAAGAGAGAGAGGCCATATGTTCCAGACAAATTAAAATAACCTGCGAGCAACCTCAAAAATCTGTTTAAAAAAATCTCCTATATGCTCTATTTGCTTTGACAGTTGCTGTCTTTCTGGGATTAAGTATTGTTTGTGAAACGGGCTCACTATCTTATACTTGCATAACATATTCACTCATTTTCTTCTGTTTGTCCTGCCAGAACCAGAAAGGTAGACCATCCTCCAGCATCAAATCAAGTCGCGCTGAGACAGCACAAAGCCTTTGAGGGACTGTAAATGTTTGCTTTACATAGCAGACTCAGACATCAAAGTGTGTTGGACAAGATATGCATGTTTCTTAGAAAAGGAGAAATATATATAATACATGCACTGTATATACTCTTCTTCAACAATTTATTAATTTATTCTGTATGGATGGGATGAAGAAGAGGCATGGTTACAGTGTCACTAAGGCAAGCTTGTGTATATTTATTTAATTTAAACACTTAGACTGTTTCTGACTGTGGAGTTTCTAACCACTTGTTATGCTATAACTTTGATGAGTGGGATTACTGTATTATTTATATCTCATGCTTTATACGCATGTTTGCAAGGTTGCAAACAAATGTGCATGTGCATGCGGGTGATGAAGTTGCGGTTTCAAGGTATTTTGCTGAGCAACAGTTGGTGGCAGTAATGTGACAAGAAATGTACCACTGCACCAACAAAAAGTAATAAAAAGGAAGACAGATAACTAGCAAACATTAATAACACTGGCGGTTTCAAAATATTCCAAAAATATCAGCTTTCCATATGTTTTATGAAGAAGGAAATGCATTTGTTAGACCTAAAGAATACACACAACACACAACATAACTGTGTTTATGTACAAAAAAATAATTTCACTGTTGGACTATACATACAAAGATATATTTTCTATTGTTAAGATGTTGCACACATGAAACCTCAAACACATACAGTACGTTAATAATTTATAAACAAAGTTTGATGCAGTAGAATTCCCTGACGGTAAATCTAGGACACGATGAAACAGTCAAGCCAGCAGTCAGATGCTCATGTAGCTCACTGAAGTAAGAAGCCTACCAATCATCCACGAAAAACTAAGTTAAATAAACTTGCTGTCGCAGGGAACTTTTTGTCATGACTGGCACATCCACTTCCTGGCAAAGAGGCTGAACATGCATTTTTGAATATACCCGTCGGCTACAGATCTGACATCCCACAGCACCTTGGGAACTGGAGGCTTGGATATTGACTGGATGGAGTCAGGGAAACAGGAGCAGCTTTTCATAGCAAAGTCCTTGTTTGACTTAAATAGGTTTTGTCATGTTGTTGTTGTTTGTACCTTATTTGGCTTGAGGTGCTGACAACCACGAGTTTGAGAATTGAGTTTTTCAAAAGACATAAATAGTATAGTGGCAATTCTAGCGTTCGGCACTATAATTGGACTTAGAATGCGAAGAGAACAATTTGAGTGGATCCAGAAACACTGAAACACTATATGGGATTGTTGAAACTTCCATTTGACAGCCTTTTTTCATATATGAAAAAGCTGTGATGCCTTATTTAGATTAGTTTGAAGAAAAACATTTGAAGGGCTATGTAGAGGCTTAATGAGATGTTATTCTCACTTCTAGAAAAAAAGAACAGACAAATAACTGTAGAGGTCTGATATAAGGGTGTGTTTGTACTTGCACCATTGGATCATTTGCTTCACGTGCTGCCTTCCCAACACTTCATCCCTGGTCGGTGGTTATGTAACAGCTCACACTCTGCTCTTTCTGGCACGCTGTGCACCGCAGCACATGTGGCTGAAGAGATGCTTGTTGCTATGTAGTCCTCCTAAACTATCTCTGCAGCACTCATCAATACACACCATCAAACAAGATGGTTTCCTGTGATGTAGGAAACATCAGGGAGGCTTACCTATCTTTCTTGTTGCACACACAAACACACAGTGTCTCTTCCTGCCTTCTTACAAATGTGGACATCCGCAGTCTGTCTCAGTACATCCTGTCTTCAGATACCACATCAAGAAATGATACATGCACTGTGTTTCCTTTGCATGTGTGTATCAATGCATTTTGTGCATGTGGGTCCTTGGAGACACATGTGCTATATATATATGTGTGTGTGTGTGTGTTTTTGTTGCGCTTCAGGGATCACAGCCAGGGCTGAACGTGAATAGAAGATAACAATGCTGTGATTTTCACATGGCACTGTGGATGCAATGTGTGTTATTGCAATATGCAACATGTCCTTTGCAAAATGCAACAGCAGGAATTAGATAACAAGAGTCATGATCTTGTGTACATCACTTGCAGCCCTAGCACTCATAATAAGCATCATTTGTAAAAGCTATCAGCTATTCTGGCACAATTCTCCCCTCCACGGAGTTTTTTGAATGTGAAGTACTCTTAAGTAGCCGTGAAATATTAGGAAAAAAAATGGACAGCCATGGTGGAGTAAGAAGGTGCTCTGTGACCTGGGGCGTAATTATTAAACTGAGTGAATGTTTCCACTGTCATCCCAGAGAGCCTATTATTGCAGGCCTATCTACTTGAGGAAGTTGTGGTTTGCTTTGTGGGACAGCCTCTGTGGAGGTGCCACTGGCTAGTTTACTGTGAACATAAAGCTCCCCTCAAAGACAGCTATAGTGTGCCTCTCTCTTTTTCTCTCTGTGGGAGGAGGAGGTTGTAAATCACCAGAATAACTGCAGCGGCTGTGTGCATGTAAGTGCAAGAGAGGCTGTCATAACAACAGTCATAATGAGCATCAGTACATAAACTATGTTGGAGAGAGAGAGAGAGAGAGAGAGAGAGAAATGGAAAGCGGAAGGAAAGGAGGCAGATAGTGATACAGGAAGAATGATGTTGGATTTATGAGTGCAGAATATGCTGTGCTGCCAAGCTGCCAAAGAGAGGACAATACAAAGTGATCATTATATTCTCACACTCAAAGCTACTACAGAATGTGAGAATCCATCATAGCTAATAACTAATATCCAGTTCCACAGCACACTTCCTACTGTGTTAATGTTTCCTCATTTAGAACATTTCGTGATAAATACACTTCTTACAGAAGATATTCAATATGAGTCAGTCAGTCAGTCAGTCAATTCATCTATCAAACTCTCAGTGATCCAGTTTGTTCCAATCTGACACTCTTATTTTCTGTTCTAAAACTTTTCAATCTAAAAGTAAAGTTTATGGAACTGACAATGACATTCCTTGACAAGGAAAATGTATGATACAGTTCTGAGAAAACGATCTTTAAAAAATAAAGAATATAATAAACATAACAAAGGTAACAAAACAAACCTACAACGTACAGTTACTACTGCTGCTCAGCACACTGACACATGCGCTACAGCTTCATCATCAAAAGGCTGCAAGGGCTCCACAGCCGGGGGACAATCTGCTGCTGTAATATCATTTCTATTCGGTGTCCGCTCACCTGACCCGCAGCCTGCATACACTGCCGTACTGAGGGAGGCACTGTCATCACCACTCTACTGTAGCTTGTATCTATCTGAGCGAGTTAGAGGCAAATGGAACAGGCTGCAATTATCTAAGCCCAGCCCACACACACAATAGTGGCATCCAGATGATGTGTTCCCAAAAGTGCTTCTGCAAACTTCAAGTTTGTGTTTCATTACTGAAAGGGCACATGCAGCCAGAGTCACTGTGTGGGCAGATTCCTTAGACAGAGGCAAAGATGCCAGACAATGCTATATCTACAGTATATGCTTGGTCACTCAGCCCTTCAGGCAGCCAAATTGTGCAAAATCTCATATTGGCATTTCATGCCATGGATATTACAGTTTGAGTCTGATATGATTTGACTGCCAGGGAGACTCATGAATGCCAAAAGTGTTAGTAAGTAACCATCTCGCATTGCTCAAATGAATAACCAGTCACATGCTTTGCGTTTGTCAAGACTTGTCTGCGCTGTAAATTGCCCATGAATATGTGCAATCTATAACTGTCTCAGCCTCTATGTGCAGCATTATTTTCTCTGTATTACAGAAAAACCATAGACCATAGAAATATCCAACTTCCTCATGTCCTCTGTGCCCTAACAGATCAGCGGCGATCAGTATGAACGTGAGGAAAACAAAAAACACTTGGAAATCAAAAACGAAAAAGGATGCTCCAGCTGCCCACTCTGACCTCGTCAACCGATTCATCCTCCAAGCTGCCCTGTCCACTAACCCCTCACATCTCATCCCCACCCCCGCACCACATGGCATCTCTAGGACTGAGAGCAACTTGAAGAACTAATATTAGACTTATTTTGTTGGACTGTTACGAACCCTCCTACAAACCCTATTTTGTGTCTGCATTAATTGTTACAACTTTGTTTTTGTCTTGTAATTGCTCATTTGCACTGGCCATAGAGTCCTAACAAACTAAAAGACACAATGTGTTGTTGTCATTAACTTCCAAAACAACATATATGAGCATTTTCTAATCTGATACCACCATGATTAAAGTTTGGTTAGGTTAAACTTGGTTAATTTTCAAAATGAAAGTGGATCAGATCACTATGTATAATTTGAAAGGGGTCGATTGTAGTGATGAACCCATTCAGAATTTAGCTCATTGTTTTGGTTTTGAGACCTGCAGCTTTCTCTTTCACTTTTCAACACAAACAGCAGACAGGCAAAAAAAAAGCAAGAAAAAGAACATTGAGAAACGCTGGGAGTGATGAGGTGTGATGGGATGCTGAGAGGAGGACAGGGATGGAGGAAGTAGAATGGAGGTTTAAGTCTACAGGGAGAGAGAAAAGAGAGAGGGATCAGAATGAGGATGACTAAAGTGTGAGTACTGGTTATATATCTCTTTCTTCCCACTACCCTTGAAGCCAGTTTTCCATTTGAGAACTGTGGAATGGTGTGGTGAGTTTGCTGGAAGGGATGGCGGGTGTGGGCGGGTTTTAGAGGGGGTAAATGAAAGGCACTGGAAAGCTCAGTGGAGCAGTGATGCAAATTGCTTTTATTCTCACAGCTCTTCACTCCCAGTCTCTGATTTGAGCACCAGCATTGACCTCCCTCTGCTAGTTTCTCCCCCATCTCTTTTATCCCTCTCCTCATCTGCCCCATCCATTGCCTTTCCCTCTCTTTCATGTTATTTTCTTTTTCTATTTAATCTCCCATTTCCCCCTCATTCCTCCACATGAATCTCCTTCCGTCTAGTTCTCCTTATAGCTTTTCCTCTCTCCTACATTCTCTCCCCATCTCTCCATCTCAATCTCAGAGGAGTCCTTGTTGCATCTATTTGCATGTGGTAGAAAAAAAAAGCAAGCGGGAACACATTGGAGGTGAGTGTGAATCGCTTAGATCATTACCACTAAACAGACACAGCCGAGGGAGCCGTCTAGAGAACATGGCAGGTGTTGGATCAGCCTCTGAGGTGCTAGATGTGTTCTGAAGGGCTCCGTAAAGGATTCAGATTTGAATGTCTCCTCAAAGCTTGCCGACATAAAGCTTGGTATACTCATTTCCAAAAATGCCATATTTTGCATTCAGGTAAAAGGGCACCCAATTAATCAAATGATTGATTGGCAAACATGGATGGACTGAATATTTTACAAATATTGATAAAGCATTGTGACCTTCAATAATATTTTGTTTTTCTTTTTTGGAGAGGAGAATGGCAAACCTGAAAGTGGTAAGTGTTGCTGTAAATTATTTCTATAGTGCATTGACCTTGAAGAGTGGGACTGAATCCTAAAGCAGCCTGCCTCTATCCTCTCTGTGTCTGTCGCTCCTCCTCTCCTCCTCTCTTTGAAATACCTTTAGTGGGGAGGAAAAGTGATCCCTCCACCACTCAGCCATATGTCCATACCGCACTCTATCATCCACCTACTTCAGTTCTTCCGAAAAGCCCTCCAACAACAAGTGGCTTTCAATTTCCTGTCTCACACGGTCTTCATGCCGTCAGCGACAGGGTATGAGGAACCTGGCATAGGGCACAGCATTTCCAAAGAGGCCTAATAATAAACATGCCGATCCCCACAGAGCTGAGTGACATATATTCCCCAGTCTATGGAGATCTGTGTATAGAGTCCTTAGGATTCAGCTCTGAATCTGGAACAGCTTGTGCACTGCATGTTGTAAATCTGCAACAGGAAAGCATACAGGGGCTGCGGCAGGGGTTTCATTTGGCCTGTTGGCTCCAGGATAAATAATGTTGATGTTTTTTAACACAACAGCAAGATTGACAGCTTAAACAAAAATCTAAGAATATATCAAATATATATGTAAGAACATTTCTATAACCAAAATACTATGATAGATATGTTTGAGGTAAGTTCCACCAGAGAACACTTACAAGTTTATGTCCCACTCAGTACACATGGTCACAACTATTTAATAACTACATTTAAGGGATCCTTTTAATTTTTATACTAAAAAACATATATTGATCGTTATATTGTTTCTGAATTTTTCAAACTCAGGCCTCGAAATATTAGTATCAGTTGAGCTCCCATTACCTAATTAATTGAATATCCAATGCTTACATGTATGTAGTCTATGTAGATGCCTGGATGTGTTTTGGGGATTTGTCGGAAACTTGATGACGGATTTCAATAAAGCCCAGACTCCTGTTTGTTTACTTGTACTTTATTTAACCTCCCTTTCATACTGCTCCTCTCTCTCTCTCTTTCTCTTTCTCTCAGTGTCTCTCTCCCCCCCCCCCCCCCCCTCTCTCTCTCTCTCTCTCTCTCTCTCTCTATAATATATATCCCCTTCTCCTTCCATGCTCTTTCATCATTTACTCTGGCCTGGACATAGCTTTCAAAAGAGCTTGCTGCTGAAGGTGAATCAAATTTAGAGGAACCTTTTTTTTTTCTCGGAGCTCTACCAAAGCAGAGGTTCCCAGCTTTGCCAGTCGGCAGTCGTGCAGCTTAACTGACTACATACAATTATTAGAGTCGATTGGAGCATCTGCAGGCCCTTTTGAGTCCCTGGAGAGGAGTAGAGTGGAGTGGCAATTTGGAGAGGGGGGCAGTTGGTGTGGGTAGGGGTTGATGGGAAGAGAGGGAAGAACAGGACGCAGATTATTTGGGTGCTTTTGAATCCCACTGGGTGACAGGGGGAAGTTGATGGAGGCTTCAGTCTCAGCTGTCATTCACACTAGACAGAAGGTTAGCTGGCCAAAGAGACAAGGGGGAAAAAATGTTCCTGTGTCTCTGCACGTCATTTGTCCCACTTATTGCTTCTCCTGCTTGGAGAGATTATGTTGATGTGTGGATTTGGGGGGCATTGTATATGTGTGTGCGTTTGAGTCAGTGTAGTTGCATGTCAGTTTTACTAAAACCAAATTTCTGCCTTTCTGGTTCAGCTAAAACTCCTGACCGCTGTCAATACACATACAAATACATAGTGATCCACTAGAGGAGTGTACACCTCATGCATTATGGAGGTTTGGGGAACTGAGTAAGAAGCTGATTGCTATTCAAACAGAGTACTAAGAAGCACACACCACATCTACACATTGTCAACAATGAGATAATGCAATATATGGACATCTGTGGATCGATGGTACGCCTGAGTGAGTACATAAAACTATCAACCTATATCTGAACCACAAATCCAGTTCATGCATGTGTGTCTGTGTGTTCCTGAGTGCATGTCTCTTTGTTTGTCCATGTGCAGAGTTGTGTGAGTCCAGATTTGATGGCCTGCATAGAGTATCTCCTTGAGCAAGGACACCCTTGAAGAAGCAATATCTCCTCACAGTTGGATTGACCTACAAGAGAGGCAGGGGTGCTTCAGAATATGTGTGTGTGTATGTGTGACCATGTGCGTGTAGACTTGCTTACCTATCCAACTGTGGACCTAGCCGGGGATACACATTCACCAACAAGGGACATTTTGGAGGTCCACTGTTTGTCATGAAAACCTGAAATCCTTAAATGAATGCATTGATTGAATGCATGTTTTGATCACAGACCGCAGCTGAAAATGTAAGAATATAAGTGTGTATTCTAAGAAAATGATGCTGGTAGTGTCATAAGTATTCTACAATTATGTGGTCTTGGAAACTTAGAAGGACAGTTAGCAATGATTGTGAACTTTTGCTAACCATATAGCTTTACACTAGCAGTTGGTTGGGAAAACACTATTTTCTAGTGTATTTCTTCTTTTCACAAATTGTGAAAGATCACATTTAATGTAATGTCAATTACAGCCATTCATCAGTACAGGCTTCTTCTCTCTTCTTTAACTTTAGGAAACAGGTGGTTTAAACACATTCAATTAAACAGCTTTTGTTCCAACTGGCTTGAATGAAAACCTCTGGAATTAAGAACTAAGGTAAAGGTGCTGAGAGGGAAGACTGTGATACAATCAGTGCTGGAAATGGTCAAATTTTCCTGGGAAACCCTAATCTGAAAATCTAACATTTTTTTAATAGAAGAAATAGGTCTGTGGAATATCCCCAAGTTTTTTTAAATGTCACATTTCAGCTCTTTAAACACCCCAAATTTACCCCCACTTTATTGAAGTTGTGGCAGAAGTTTCATAGGCAGACTCTGCACTGCACTCTGACCTGATGAAGCTGTACATACAACATGATTATTTCAATACAGTCAGCACTTTTATTTGTGACGACAATAATATTTTCATATTTTTGTCCTACTTCAAAGACTAAGCCCCTCTGATGTTAAAACTTGACATATTTGACAGAGAGACACAGTAATTTGGTTTCATTCATGCAACAACAAATAATAATAAGTTGATGTGAGCATCAAGAAGCTGTAATACTCATAGTACTCTGGAATGAAAGTGCACAAAACCCGCGCATACATCGTGGTCATCACTAATCCTCACAATGTTATTTGTTTTTCCAGGAAGTTGTTCCTCTCCTCATCTCACCCTAACTGACCTCTTTTAACTGTTGAGAGAGATCAAGATTATAGACTTGTTTTTCATTTCATTGCCATTGACAAAAAAAATAAAATAAATAAAAGCTACAATCCCAATTTTACTTACAGCAATTTCAAAATCTGCCAATAAAACACAACAAAAAGTCATTTTTCTAATCCTTGTTTAAAGTTTGATATTGATGAAATAGAGGGCAGACTGGCTACAAACATAACTTACACTGCATTGTCCCTTATATAAATAAAAAATCTTCAACTCCACAGAAGAAGAGAGGGCGATAAAACATCAGTCAACTACTTCCTCCTGCCTCCTGCACTCCCACTACTTACCAGGCAATATAGCACTTAGTATTGCAATACCACCGATATATAGAGCACACTTAGGATATCCTAAGTGCATCAGTGTACAGAATAGGACCACATACACAAATACAAAAAGATGGACACATTTCTTGCATGCAATGTCCATGAGTGGAAGAAATTACAGTAACGAAGGAAGGAAGGAAAGGAAGGAAAGCATTACATGCCTGACTAGCCTCTCATCCAGGTTACCTTGAATACACTCCCACAGCTGACAATATAAGGCTGAATAATTAAAATACCTGGAAACTGTTTCAGGCTTCATCTTTAGCATAAGTGTTGATGTAAAACTCCCTTTAATAGCAGAAACAGACAACAGCAGCACTTGTTTTCAGCTTCATTTTCCCAACTGTACCACTTCCTGGAATCAAAAGAGAGAGACTAAGACTACAAAGGTCGCTCTTACCTAAGACCCTGAGCAACAAGGCTGTGAAAACAATGATTCATTATTTTTCTGATTGTCCACCGTAAGAAATGCACATTTCAGATTGAACTCAAATTGTATTGTTACAACTGTTCCAACAAAATGCAGACAACTAAAGAAAGTGATGGCAAAAATATCACTCAAAAACTGCTTCATTATCCCTCTCGACGCCATCCCATTATCAGCTCTCAGTGTCATGTTCAGCTGCTGTGAAAACCAATCCACACCCGCTGACACTCCTATTAGGCCATTATCAACTTCTAGTATTTTGACTAGCTGTGATAAAGCAGAATCTAGTATTGTGTTTCACTGACAACACGCTGTGAAATGTGTGTGTCAGTGCCAGACATGAGCCAAACCACAGTTACCCACAAGACCAAATATAAGGCTTTGATGACAAGACTACGGTGGCCGACAAGGGCAAACGCGCTACAATGGCCGAAAACATTTCCATTGGGAGAAACATGCCGCAGCTTCAGAAACGATGCCAATTCAAACACATACAAAAATCCGAAACAAATACAACAACGGAAACGTGCTGCAAATGAAAGAAACACACACAGCTAGAAAAAAGTGGAGTTACATTTGGCATTAGTCTTTTACAATATTATAAAAGAGCTTTTTATGTTGCCTCTTTACTCCTCTTTTCTTCCCACAAACACACTCTCGTCTGGTTCTCAAAAATCAACCTGTTCTGCTCCCCCTAGAGGCTGGAGAACTTTCGTTGTGTTGACTGGATATGCAGCGTTTTTCTATTAAATTTGTTTTCGGGTGTGTGTGTGTGTTTTTGACTTTGCATCATTTCTGTATTTGCAGCGCGTTTCCAATGTTGTATTTGTTCTGGATTTCCGTATGCAGTATTAAGAAGCCTCCAAATCTCTCTGCGATTGCTTATTTGTTCTGTCACTATGGCCTTTCAAACAAAACCGGCGCTGTCACTGACAATGTTTATGCTGTTGGTGGCTGCATGCCTATAAAACTGTGATTTGATTAAGACTCTAAATGCAGCAGACCAGAGATTATTTTTAGCCTGTGTGAACAGGTAGCATCAAATCACTGTGTAATAAACAGACAGATATGTCAATGACAACACCTGTGTTTTGTTATCGGCTATAAACACAAAATAAGTCTTCACAGTGAGAGTCGAAGGCAAGAGTTCTCCCAGCTGAGACCAAATGGAGCAACTAAAAATGTTTGTCCTGGCTATAATTCATGACTCAGAAAATCAGAAATCATATAAAAAGGCGCTCCTCATAGTATGAAAAGTAATCAGGGTGATTGTTGTACGGTGCAAACAGGAACTGCTTGTAGCCAAAGCTTCATGACATTTTGTAGAGCGGATTTGCCAAAATGTAAACAAATATACTGCGGTAAAAAATACAAACAAACAAACACAGAGGTTTAGACAGTTTTAAGCTGAACACTCTGACATTCTGAGAAGTTTATCGAGAGCTTTGTGGTGCAGTGCAGGATAAAGTTTGACTGATGTTGCCCAGGTGTTGTTTTCACCTCATGACCCCAAATTGAAGCCTGGCACTTTGGATGGCTTGGCAGCTGACAGGAAGATGACAAACTGAAGTTAGGGACCTTCTTAAAAGGAAATGCAGAATGGAAAACTTTTGTCGTTGACTTTCTTATTTTTTCTCAAAAACACTTCAACCATCTTCATATCATTTTGGCCTCCATCCATTGCATGCACAACCTCCACTTTATGTATTTATGTTTCATTATGCAATACGGCCTAATGAGCCCAACTTTATGTTCATCTGGACCCCTCCCATTACAACCTCGACTTTTGCAGATCCACTAACAGCTTCACAGCTTTAATTTAGACTCAGTTCAGACTTGTTTTTTTTCTGTTTTTAGAGTAAATCCCAATACATAATTGAAATACAGAACATAATAAACATACAGATGCACATAACAGCTCTGCATTACACCCCTATGGTAGAACCAGGGATTGAGACATTATCATTGTCAAACACTAAACAAATCCACATACCTGCATGCACACTCACACACGTTTTTGACCTCTGTTAGGTCACTGTGGATGGATGAGCCGAAATGAAGCAATCTCACTCTACTCACACTTTATGGGATATCATACTGAGTGTGTCAGTCTGAACATGTTACCTTGATTAACAATCTAAAAATAGGTTCCGTACAATGATGAGTGTTATTCCCACTACACAACACAGAGCAGTGTTGCTTACACGGACAGGAGTGGTTGCATGTTTAAATGCGTTGGGGAAAAGGGTGCTTGGGAGTTCATGAAAAACGAATCATTGAAGTAACACTCAGTAGTATCTCAATTATTCCTAAGGTTGAAATTAAACAAAGTTGATCCCTGATTCACTTCATTATCCTTGTCTCTTTCTTCAGTCCTCTGTCCCTAACCCTCGCTGATCTCTCTGTACAACATGTCCTTTCTTTGAAACTAATGAATACATTCAGAAGCGATCTTGTCTTTGTGAACTATAGAGTAGGCTGACTACAATTGCTAGAAGAATCTTTTTTTGTTTCTCCAATGTCACAAAGATATAGTACACATTTCCACTTCTTAGCCTTGGAAATATGAGTGTACAGCACTGTGAGCGTCAAATATAATGTACTACTTTTAATACATAAATAATCACCTGGCCCAGAGCCATATCAGCCCTATGACTGAAAAATAGTCCAGTCAACACTTGTCAAAGCCAAATAGTTGTCAGTGAACATTTAACACTGTCAACTTGTTGTTTACATAGACAGTGAGCCTTTGATTTAAATAATTTAGCAATTTTAGGTAATTAGGGTGCAATTGCACTAACAAATGATTTATATGGTCTGAAACCGCAATGCTTTGTTGCAGTTTTGTTTGGGGTTTACTTACAATTTGAGGCGGAGTCACTTAGCTGTTTCGAATAATTGTGTTCAATTCAGTTTAACCCTTTAACACCGAGTGTAACGTCGGAGACACGTTTGTGTAAGCGTACTTTGGATTACCGCTATCGGAAAAATTACGGTAATCCAAAGTGTGCTTACGCAAATGTGTCGCCAACGACACACTCGGTGCTAAAGGGTTAAAGATCACTGTATGTAGTTTGTCCATACTTTTTCTGCTTCAAACAAGGATGTTTAAATGCAATTCTTTATGTACATCAGTGAAAGGTGTCATCACTGTTCTCAAAGCCAGTTCATCTCAGTCAGTGTACTTTACCAACTGTACAGATGTTAGCTGTAAGCTAGCTAGCAACAGATGCCCCAACTGTGTGTGTTGGATTGTGTCTGTGTATTTTTGTTCAGCTCCTCTTGTCTATACGCTTTTATAAGTTCAAACATTTTCAACTCGCTCAGACGCGTCCTTCCGTCAATTCGTGTTGCCCCAGGCAAGTTCTCGTGTCATTGTGTCTTTCCATCAACTTCGTATGCAATCACAACGCATTTCTAAAATTTGACAATGATTACATAAAAGCTATAGTTTGCCCTAAGTACATTTTGTCATGCTAGGTCTTCCATGTATAAATAACTGCTTGCTATTAGATAACACTTCCAAATCATAAGATATGTTGATGGTCATCATATACAAGTGTGACTGGTATTGTTTTCACCACGACAACCAAACCAAAACGTTGGAGAGTGTGAGCAATAGCACACAAACAAATAGAGCAATGGGGCCAGTGAACTGAGAGATGCCTCCTGAAATGGTAGGCCAGCCGATTAACCCACTTCGATTTGTAACTCTGTCTAATCCCCCCTGCAGCAGGGCCCCAGCCTTGTGTCATTAACAAACAGCCAAAGAGAACACAAACGTAAGAGAGAGCGAGAGAGATGAGCGAAAGTAGCAGAAGAGAGTAACAGCTTGACATAGGACAGGTGTGGAAATGACTGCCCTGCAATGAGCGAATGGCAATATGCTGTCAATTCCCCACACTCTGCCCACAGAAGAAAACAAGATGCTGCTGTTTAACAAACCTACAGCTGCAGGGAAACGGCTGTTGTCTGATGGCTAAACATCCACCCCATCATTCACTGTCACAGGCAACAGTGAATCAGATGCCTAACTAGTGAGCTTGTTTAACCTGGGGGAATTGATTACACGCCTTCCTTCCCCTGACATTTAAAGCTGTGTTACTAATTGTAATAAGCAGTGCTTGTAACAATAATAACTAACTAAGCAGTACATCTTTGGTGTTTTATGACAGTGTGTTTACTGTGTTTATATTTATCAATGTTAGATGTTGCAGATTATGCTCAAATTCAATCCAATTTGGATTGAAATTTGAATTGTATAAGAAGAAGCAGCAATATGCTGTTCAGATTACCCTGATCAAGCACATGAAGAATGAATTCTCATATAACAGTGTTGCTACAGGGTTCTTTGTATGGCTTAATGGAGTCAGCTTTAAAAGTTAAAGATAGATTGTTTTGCAAAAGAGAACTTTTTTCTACACAACCATGGGATGAGCATACTCCCACATCATAGCTGACTTTTCTGTTATATAATTGTTTACCCCATACTGTCTTCCTACATTGTGTCTATACGATTCCTTTTACAGGAAAGAACCCACATGGGTGCTAAATTAAGCCACACTAGATAAACACGAGATGAAAAAGCAAGAGGATCATCAATAAATACATGGAGATAAATAGATAAAGAGTTAGAGAAGCAAAGCAAATAGTGAGCACAATCCTGAGAAATAGAAATAAAAGTATAAGAAAGGGAGTGTGGCAATGCTGCACATTTTGCTGGAACATGGAGGAAAAGTACATTTAAAGAGTTATCACAGAATAAAAAGCCAAAGTTAGGGAAACTTCAGAAACCTGTTGAACTACTGATGAGATATAAAGAGATATCTGCAGTGAGAACAGAAATAATGGCGGTCAGTCACCATTTACCCAGACAGCTTTGTACAAACAGCATATGAGATTTTGACTGCACAGAAACCTGTGGTAATCTTGTCATGGCGAGAGCTGCTCCGTCTACCTCTCCTCCCTCCTTTGCCTCTAGTTCCTTTCACTACCAGCCACTCACCCAGGTCCTGCTCTACACCTAACTCTGTCACCTGCTCACCCAGTTGCACCTCATCTGTAATTAGCTCCAGTATTTATAGAGGATAGCTCACAGTTAGCCTCTGCCAAATTGTCAATGTCGTCATGTTGCCTTCCTCTTCCAGCCTTTTTTCTGTTTTTCCTGTCTGTGCCTGTTTACATATGGTTATCTGTCTGGCTTTTGATTTAGTGCCTATCACCCTCAGTATTTTTGATTTGTTTGCCATATCTGATTGACTTTGTTTCCAGCTGTTAGCTGGCCTATTGACCAAGTAAATACTTTTGGGTACCAAATCTGTGATCCATGTTGGAATTATTTAGTAATCTCTGCATGTTGATTGCTGTTCTGTATTTGTGTCAGGATGACTATTTCGGTACTACTTTAGTATCCATTTTTGCATTAGAAAGAGTGTGAATACTATGTTGTTGGTAAATCTGGGCAGATCATTATTATTTCAGAGAACTAAACCCTGTCTGTTGAACTCAGCCCCAAGCCCATTCCTTCCTCTAATGAAGAAGTAAGTCTTTAAAAAAGGGTGCAGGTATATTGTTTACTGCAGCACTCATGTTCATGGTGGTGAAGAAACATGTCACTCGGAGTGGCTCATTCATATTTTTTAATAGTTTTTGAACAACAATGGAGGTCTTCAGCACGGACGAATAAGCTAGAATTGATAAAGTCTCCTATGTTATGGCTCCAAGATATGAACTATAGATAATGTTACCAACAGGCAGCTTTCAGTCCTGCAGAGCTAGACTTGCCTAGTTTTGCTTTGATAATAACGCTTTTGTGAAGTAAACACAACAAAATGCCAAGTCTTATGGCTGTGCCCACACAGCAATGACTTTTGTTACCTGAATTTATCAGCATTCCAGTGGTGGAGACAGACGCTCACACAGATCTAATGTGTAATGTACAGTTTTTCTCATATGAGGGGAGCTATAAAATGCCACTTTGTTATTGCTTTTATATATATTTATCCTTGTTTTATTTGGCTTGTTCCTCACCCTCCATATGAAGAAGGAGGAAAAAAAGAAAACATCTAATTTCCTTCCTTTGTTTATCATCATGATCACCGTCATCACCACAGCAACACAACCACCACCTTCATCATCATTTACATCAAGTTAATTGGTTCGGGTAATGACACCTACCCATATGTTATGTATTGTCACTGGTGACATAAAAATCCTCTTTTCAGTACACAAACAATCCACTTAATGTCTGTCCTTCTACTGCATTCAAGTGGCACATGAGTATAATCTTAATGGATTACTAAAACTCTATAGGGAGGCATATGTATCTAAACATACCAGCATGAATAATGCAAGTTGGGGTATGGGTTGTTTCCGCATTAACACAATTCATCCACTCCTCCTTCACTCCCTCCAGCATCCCTTGTGACTTTCTGCTGCACAAGCTTACTGTATTTTGTATTTTCTGTATTAGTATGTAATGTATACAGCTTCTGTGTATGTTTCATGCTTTTCCTCTTTTTTTTCTCAATCTGTGTAGCAGGTTGTTGCCAAGCTCTTCAGGTGGGAAGGAGGAAGCCAGGTGGAAAAGACTTGGCTTAATGAAAGGGTTATAAAAATGAAACAGAAGATTACAGAGTAAGTGGGCTGAAAATATTTTGCTAACTAAGGGGCACCACGCATCAAAGCCTAATAAATAAAGGACTAAAATAGACTGTCAAAAGAAGAAATGATCCCTACAAATAGTAATGGTATGAACATAATCCATTATCACCTAGATATTTGGTGTCAGACCTGATATTTGTTCTACAGACCACCGGGTCAGCTGGAGTTAGAGGTGCTGCATTGGTCACATCTGTGCATTGGACAGTAAAGAGTTGAAGGGAGTGAATTTGATTAATTTAAAATAGAGAGAAAATTCAGGTTACTACCCTAACGTGCCAAATATACTGTATGGCATTCATGTGAGGATCCAGGGAGGTCCTTTATTGTAAAAAACAGTGCTTCCATGCCAATGTACTTGTTAGATATAAGCAAATCACCAACTTTGGACTATACAGAGAATTTTAGCACCTTTCAGCTCATTGTTTTGGTTTTATGGCCCACCTTTCCTGTTTTGGTTCAGTCTCACTGCTCCCAACTACCCTGTTTCCCACAGCAGCACACAGCTGGATACAACCTGCACAGCAACAAACTGCAAACAGACAGAGTGACTACCTGGTGAACACAGTGGAGTATGTAGCAACTAAAGAGACAGACACTTCCCTTGATGAATACCAAAACAGGGATAAAAGAAGGGTAAATATTGAATTTACATTCATTGGGTGGCCAGAAACAGGACTCCAAAGGAATGCTAATGTTGCTCTGTGTCTGCTGGATGTGTAACTAGGCAACTGTTTGCTAACACATTTGCTGTATCAACTTTGTTAGGTGATAACAGTTGTGGTTTCAGGTTGTTCTGCTGCCCTCAAGTGGCCCAAAAAATCACAATCAGAAACTGCTTCATGTTTAAATGGTAAAAGTTGTCAGTTTTCATGCTTGTGCTGCATAGGTGATTAATTCAATTTCTTCATGGCACATTTAAATGACTGAAATTTCTTGCAAGCAGTCTCTGCCTCTGAGATTGTGAGATTGTTCTTGTGTAACCTTTAATTACTGTTTTACATTCTGGTTACAGCAGAGTCAGTGCAGTGATTATATAAGGTTGACACTGCTAAAAGTAAGGATAAGGTTAGCCAATCATGTAATAACAATCTGATATTAAATAAAAGCTGTTTTTAAAGGGCGATTGTGTTCTTAATGTCTAAATTGTCTATTCTTTTCTTCCATCCTAACTTTAACTTTTGAAGTTGAGGTTCCTTCTCTGCACTGCGCCATAAGTCAAGTGGTATCCTTTAATGTATTTCAAATCATATTCAAGCCCATTTTTAACGAAATTGTCTTGGAACAGGGCTCCAGAGATGAGTCTCGGTTGTCTTTTAAGTCAGACCGATGTATCATTTATCCTAAGCAGTGAAAATAAATCAATATTGCCTGGCTTTTTTCATACATTATATGTGCTTTAGCTCTCTCCATTACAGCACCAAGTCAAATCCTTGCTGAAGCCTGGTTGAGTTTGTCTCTGCTCTGTCCATTACATAATTAGAACAGCTACTTTCTGGTGGCTAGGTTAACATACCAGTTTATGAGGAAACATGACTGGAGACTAGTGGGGGATTAGGATTTATGAATGTGTGCATGTACATGGGAGACAGAGAGAGGGAGTTTACATCCTCTCTAGAGACATCCTAAGTGTGCAAGTATGTCCATATCTGCCCTATATGGTACTGTAGCAGGCTTAATATAGACTGTGGGTAAGAACGGTACACTGCAAGAGTCACTCCAAAGGACTTAAGTAACTAAAACTTTTAATGCAGTAGTTTTTGTATGATTAACCATTGCACATTTACAAAGTAAACAGCATTCTTGTGCTCATTTTTGTTTGCAGCTTCTCTTTATGCTGCACAATATCCTTTTTGGATCTACGTTACAATAATATCTTAAACTGTACTTGTCTACTAAATACTTACCACCCCAGATTACGTCCAATCCCAGTTTGCCCATTAGCTTGTTATGAGTTTTAAAGATAGTGTGGAGATTTTAATAGTGTGACAGTTCATTTTACAATAGGACAAGAAGTTGGAGCATCTTCATGAATTCATATATTTTAATTGAGTTTACCACATTTATTTTTATTTACCCCACACACACACACACACACACACACACACACAATTGGAATGTGTTTCAGTCTGGGAATCTTCACACGTTGCCTCTACACTCTCATTAGTTACTATGCAACCATCGTGGAGCAGGAAATAATTTGAGTACTGACAAAGATGGCAGAGATCAAGCCTTGTGTATAATTTTGGTGAAACCCGGCCAGACAGAAGTGTGTGTGTGTGTGTGTGTGTGTGTGTGTGTGCAGTGACAAGAGAAACAATAGTGTCACTGTATCCTTTCAAGAAAATAAAATCAAGTTGCGTTCATTATCTTTAAAGATCAATTATATCATCCATCCGTTGATTGGTATCATTAACATTACAATGAGCTGGTTAAGGTGATGTTTTCCTCACCATTGACATTATATACTGGGCGTTAAATGTGTAAATCCATACCATGAAAATCTATTTAAATCATACTGACCTTTTATCTTGGCAGATGTCAACTGCTCATCAATTTACAGATCTGCCCACATCAGCAATATATTATTGAAGGCTGATATGAAATACGTTTAGACACAACTACAGATGCAGACTTAATATCATTTTAAAGCTCTCAGGTCCGGATGAGATATTACGCAACACCACATAAGTGCTTCCACAATCTTTTTTTTCCTTTTATTATCATATGGCAAGCAATAATCTCTTGCCTTCCAGCCAACATCCATTATAATATATCACATTTGTATAATATATAGTATAGGCCTAGTTCTCAGTGCGATCTTGATGCATTTACGGCAGACATCCCATCAGAGATATCATCTGCTAAGAGGTGGAAATAACTGGGTACTAAAATGGGGGGTTCTGAATTTCACAGTCCCTCTCCAACAATCAATAAGCTCCTCTTGACCTTTATGTGCATCAATAATGGTATTTCTGCCTTTTGGAGGAGGATAAGAACTTTAGTTCATCCTCAGACAGGAGTATTTCTTCCCCTGTGAAAACTGTTGGCTTAGGATTCAAGTGCTCAGGAGCTCAACCAAAATCAAATATTGAGACTTAAATGGCAGTGGAGAAAGTGCACGAAAGAAAATTGCTGGGAGAAAGGAAAACTCAAGCGATGCCTACTGTACATATTTTCCACTCTTCCTTTGACCAGTGCATGAATTAAGGCTTGCCAGGCCTGCCTTAGGTTGAATGTCTAACATGACATTGGTATTCAGTGTGTGAGTCCCTCTCTGAATGTCCACCTCTGAGTCATGCAGAATGAACCCTCAGCAGCACTAGGTACATGACCTTCCCTCCAACACCAGCACCGCTTCTGGCTCTCCACATGGTAACTTGTTAATGTCAGAGCTCTCACCCCTATCTATCTCTGTCCCTCTCTCTGTCACATACAAAGAGGTGAAGAATTTGACCCCTAGGTCTTACACAATCATATACTATCCCTTTTCACCCTTGAAGGCTTAGGACTTTGACTCCGACACCCAGGAACAAGTGACCTTTCATGGGTATGTAATGAACACCAGCCACAGCCTCCTCATTCCATGTCTGGCTCCGGGCCTAAGTGACATATAATGTAGTTTTCTACATGGTACATGACTCAGTAAAGCCTTAGAACATCTAAACAGCCATCGGTTGCTACCTTTTTCTAGGGCTTGTCTTTAACTAAGAAAAAGTACGGTGGGGTTTGGAGGTAAGGCCCTGCAACATGCTTGAGTCCAGGTTGTACATTTAGACATCAGAACTGCTTATGTGACAAATACTTGAGAGGACTTCAGGTCCTCTGGGCCACTCATGCTTGAAGGCTTGCATGCTTAGTTTAGTGACTCATCTAAAGTGAGTTGGAGGTCTGTGTTGTTTCTAAATGGGTTTCTGCTCAGTGACATTGCTAACAAAGTGCTAAAACAGATGGTTTAAAACAAACCTCTTTGCAGTTCCTTATTTTAATGGCCCCTCTGGAAAAATCAAATAAATACACTGTTATCACCCGTTAATGTGTCTGCTTTTAATGTGAGGCCTTCAACAGAGAGCAGTGGTGGGCGATAGAAGAATATATTGTTAATACACCCCAAAGCACGGATGTCCCACTCTGCCATAATGGCTAATGGGACACTGTTGGATACATCCCTCAGTGACATCTCTCCATTATCCTCAACCCTGTTCCTTATCTGTTCTCGAAAGAAAGTACACAGGGTGGTTCTATCCCCGCACCAAAATAAGTGGCAGACAGAGAGCCAGATGGGGGGGAGGAAATGGAAGAAAGGAAAGTGCTTCTACACCAGCTGCTATCCTGAAAAGTGGTTACATTTATAGGAAGGGGAGCAGATCAAAGATGCCGAAACCATTACGCACACATGTGGCCTCTTCTTTTCATGAGACTCCAATGGGTCAGGTGGTAATGACTCCCCTTTTACATTAGAGGGTGTTTATTGGGCCAAAACTGACAAAGGAATGAGATGATCAAAGAAGCTGTGCAGTGCTGGCTTTGTGTGTTTGGATGGAGAGTGGGATTTTGTTTGTTTGACCATGCATGTGGGTGTGTGTGAATATAAACCCCAGCCCTGACATACTTGTGAAGCTGGGATATACTCTATCTCTAACTCTATCTACTCTGTTCTCTTTTTTTCTGAAAGTTGTAGCCCATGGGAGATAATAGCAGTGGAGACAATAGTAAACAAGGCACAACAAACCTGTCCTGTTGGCTCAGTTGTAGGAAACGTACTACTGTATATCATATTATACTTGCAACACCAGGGATTAAAATCTTTCTTGTACCCTCTTTTCTCATTCTCTTTTGGATCTCACTCTCTGCTCCATGCTATCTAAAAAGTAGAAATACCCCAAATATCAACATGTATTTGTTGCCTAGCACAATGGTGTTGTCATTTGCCATAACAAAAATCACCACCTTCCTTTTTGCTGAGAAAAGCTATTTATAAATTGGATGAAATAGCTCTAATGCATGAGGTGATTAGGATGTAGATACAAATAGCATCTTACATAATACTTTAGTATGTGATTCCTGGAAATACATCCCATGTCCACACTTACATTGTACATAGTGTACTTGCAGGCACTCACATGCACAAACACAATGTGAGGCAGCTTTTAAGCTCTTGCATCGGTTACGAAAACGAAAACATGTATTTAATTAAGAATTCAAGGCCATTGTGAAGGGCTCTGTAGACCTACGTTGTGTTTGTGCGTGCTTGTGTGTGTGCATGTATGTGCCTATGGTTGTGCAGGTGTTCCGTGTAAATACATGCAAATAGACATTGCCTCATTCAGGAGCACAAATATAACAACATAAGGAACAGCCTTTGGGTGCTGCTGCCAAAAATATTCCAGCGTGTAATCATTCCCTGACGTCACAACATTACTCACATCACAGCTAGTAACACCAAAACATCTGCAACAGCAGGACATGTCCGTACAAAAAGTAAATAGGTTGCAAATGAAAACCTCAAACAGTAGAGGTCAACCACACAAGGAGACAATGTTACAAAAAAAACAAAAAACAGATGACAATCAAAATCTCATGCACATTACCATAAATATCCATTTTTGCTCACCTTGTCAACTGTATCATAAATGTCAAGAGTGACCTTCCATGATGATAAAATGCAGCCTTGAGTTTCACTGTAAACTGAGGTGCAGTTCTAACATCTCATCACTAGGAGGTGCACTTGTATGAAGCAAAACTTAATCTCCACTTCTCACATCCACAGCTCACAAGTTCTTCCACTGTCACTATTTCTAGCAAAGCACTTATAAACCAGCTATAACAGACAATCTAAAACATTTCTCATCAAGCAACATATGTGTGTGAAATATTACCAGGGTTGAGACTTGGGATAATAATAAACCTTTCCCTATAAGGCATACAAGAGGTGATTGAACTTGTCTTCCCCCAATTAGTTGATTCTGTGAAGTTAGTGATGCTTGGCTGTGTATCTGCTCAGCAAATTAAGCAAAAAAAAAAAAAAAAAAAAAAATCAGCTTATAAGACTGAAAACAAAGCGTCCATCTATGTCAATCAATCTCAAAATCCCAGGGAGGTTGAATAAGTATCGTCAACCCTCAAACAAAACGATCATTGGCTTTGAGCTCTCAAACCCACATGTCGATGCTATTCATCTGGGAAAAGACACTCTTACACACACCTACATTAAGAGGGGGTTTCCCGGTGGTTTGGGAGGGTATTTCCCCTGGTAGGTTTATGCATAGCGGGGATCATTAGTCCAGAATGGTCACCAGTTGTCAAAGGACAGGTGATAATGGCCTACTTACCATATTGACTTCTGATACCATGTCTATGCTGGCTATGTCTATATTCATTCCCACTCCAACTGGAGGACCTGGGACAGATCAAAACAACGGTAAGCATCAGAAATACTGTACATCAGGTGCAGCCTGTATGATTCATTGACATATTCTACGAGAAACGGTTTAAAATGTTTGCGTGATGGGAACACAGGTTAACACTTGTGAATTTAGCTGTTGTCAGCCGGATAATAGTTTACAGTGTTCATTTCGGGTGGGATTTATGCGCTGAGCTGCGCTGAAAGTGCTGGCAATTCCCCTAAAAGTTGTTGACATTAAATCATCCAGCCCTGAACGTATCTCCGTCGCAGTGGACACCTGAATTGGAACATGAATATAAACAAGAACGGGCATCAATTTGTCTAAAATTCCAACAGACGTGCACTGGGAGTTGATTACTGGAGTGATTTTTCATTCATATAATTGAGCTGGTGTATTTTATCGTCCACATGCATCCTTCAGCCACATCACTCATGTGTTCTCACATTATGTCGGTACTCTGGGTTGTTTTGACACATTTTGCCTCGACTGTACCATATGAAATGTCACAGACGGTGGCACCTGCAGAAGCCGATTAAGAAACGTTCCTTTTACTTTCCGAAATTGCAAAGCTAATTGAGTTATCGGTGATTGTAGTAGTCATTGAAACACTGTGTTATTATACAGGCTGACAAGGCGCAAACTCGAACAGAGTAAGTGATAATACGAGTTCATTTACCTCCGAAATCTGGCCTCAACCGTATATCATAACCTTTCAACAGTCTATCCACCGTTTCTTTAACCAAAGACATATTGCTAGGGTCATTGACACCGGCACTATGGAAGGAAAAAGAGAGAGAAAGGGTGCACAGCAGATTTAAATACGAGACATTCTGGAACCATAAAGTGTCCAAGTATTTTCCATGCCGTCTGTAACACAGTCACACTTAGTAAAAATGAGTGGAGCATCCTCCGACCCTTTCACTTACCTTTGGGCGCACGCCACGGCCACTACGAGAGGGAACAACCAGACGCAAAAACACCTCATTCTTCTTATTCTGAACACTGCCATACTTATGTTATGTGTTTTTTTTTTCTTTTTGTCAAGACAGACGAGGTCCAACTTATTCTTGCCAGTGCAGTAATTCCAATGCCGGGCGCATGCGTATTCCCGACCACAACATCAAGAAGCAGCGCTGCTGCTGCTGATGGTAGTGGCAGATGTAGTATAGCCGGCGACGGAGGAAATTTAAAGGAGAACCAAGACTACAAGTTACTCAGGGGCACACGGGGGTCTCCCTGGTTTCTTTACGCCCAATGTGACTGTTTTAGAAACAGTAACTGTGACGGGAAAGTCGGTGGTTCGAATCCACGGGGGCGAGGTGGAAAATGTGGGTGGGGTTGTCTCTCTCCGTTCGCTCTTTAGACATCCGTCAGCCAACTCATCTAGCTGTCCCTGAGCAAGGCACTTAACCCCGCCGCTCCAGCAGCGCTGCTCGGGGGATCCCAGCTTAAGTCTGGACTGGACAGCTGCGAGTGTAAATGTATGTAACTTCTTGAGCGTGAAGCAGAGCAGTAGAGCGAGCATTCAACTTTACTTTACTTCCATGAATCAAAAGGTTTTCAAGTTGACCACCAGCCCAAACTTTCACTTCATAAAGTGGGATACAACTGTGAGCCAACGATGAGACCAATAAAGATCGTATTGTCTATTATTAGACTCTAAGTCGAATTGTATCTGCATTTATATTGTGTATATTGCAAAATACTGGTACTGATCAGTGAGTGTGAACTTGCACGTGAGGCAGATACCGAGCAAGGGAGATAAAATAGTTCTTGGAGCTTGTTGTTTTGGTGAGGGCTGTCAGGTGGGTCCCAGGGGGCAGCTGAGGGAAGAGAACAGATTCGCCATCTGCTGACTCCTTCAAAAAAGAAAGAAGAAAGAAACAAAAAACAGAAACAAACCCTCACTATCAGCTGGTGACTCTGTCCGTGGTGCTGAAATTAGTGACTTCAGTCGCCCCCTCTCTCGGACTCTGTCCATTGTGCTGAATGTGCTCCCCTCTCTCACTATCGCTTTCTCTCCACACAGAAGGGGGGTTCCGTGCTATAAATGCATCCCTGCCTGCACCAACAGTTGCTCACGCATCGATCTCCACGCATTCGGGCCTCTGACGAAGATGAGAAGCGTGGCTTAATACTCTGAGCGGCGCGGTGCCAATGCAGTGCCTCGGGTCGGAAGCTGGATGCATGGAGCAGTGCAGTATGCACTGAAGCCTACCCTCAGCACATCTCTCACAGCCATGCACGGTTGTGGCTCCACGCCCTGCTAAGCAGGATGTGCGCCACTGTGTAAACTCGGACACGAATCGTCATGGATATGGTGGGATCAGAGGCGGATGCTAGAGCAGTGAGCCCTGTGTAGAAGTCCTAGGCTCTCCTGCCTGAGAGAGGAGGGGAACAGAAGTGATCCTACCAGGAAGATGCTAAATGTACTGGACAAGTAAAAATGATGACTGTCCATAATATGATTCTACTCACTTTGAGATTTTATTGATTTGTTCACATTAAATATTGGAATCGATTTTCTTATTGAAATATGATATCAAATTCTGCGCCCTATTTGACCTGATGGGGGAGCTGTAAAATGTGAGCAATTTAAAAGTCAAATTAAATGCAGTTTTAATTGGGTAATAATCAATGTTTTATTTCCAGTCCCATTGCACACATTGGTAATATATCTACAGGGGCTTGATATGTTGAGAGACTACGATTAGGTTGGCAGCTGCAATTTTGGCTTTCCAAAATCCAATTAAAGTGCATGTAAAATATATTTTCAGTATCTTGCATCTGAATTTTTGTTGCATTGTCGGAGCGGTAACAACAAAATCTGGGACAGTGTGTTGTTTAGGAATTAAAAATTGGTCATAATATTTTTCTTCATATAACTTAATGTGCATAAGTACACTGATTTGACCAAAGGAAGCACAAGCAAGTTTGTACTCTTTTGGAAATGCAGTTTGTCTCTGAGTATGTTGTCATGGTTTTCCGGTCTGTTTTCCTTGACATATTACGTGATTTTACAGTTTTAAATTGATGCACCTGCACAAATGATTTGGCTCCTGTAAAGCTTTGAACACTCACATATCAAAGTGCTCGATGTCAGACCTCTTTTGTAGCTGATAATTGGTATTTAACCTAATATAGCGCCCCCTGGCAGTGTTTGTAATTGTGATTGTAATTTAATTACTTGAGAACTTAAGTACTTTTTGACATTGTTTACATTACTTTGTCTCTTCCATGTAAATAAGATATATTTTGATGTGATGATGATATACTGTAATTATTTGAATTTGTAAATCAAATTCACGTACATGGATTTTAAGTTTGACATCCCTTTAAACTCAAGAATAAGCTACATTGCCACAGTTTTGCAAGCAGGGGTTTTCAAGACTAAATGATCTGCAGACCATGGTGTGCATATAGGATAATGCTGATAACCAGAGTGTGTTCCTGAGGAAATGCCTGCATCTGCTCCGGGCCATGCAGTAGGTTCAGCACCATGGATAGCACCCATTACATTTGGTACATCTTTTCCTAATGGGCTTGCCATCATGTTTTATATCAATAAAACAAATAAGTGCTGCCGTCAGAATCAAACTCAAAATTACTGTTTTTCATGCAAGCACAGATTTTAGTGACTGTCAAGAGAAGCAAGTCAATCTATCAAAGTAATGCACAAGTTTGGTTGTGGGGCACGTGAAGGACATAATCACTATCAATCAAGGGTTTACATATCGTGACCTCTTTTAGCATGCATTTCATATTTCACTAATATTCATAAGAGGGCGAACAGATGGTGGAACCATAGAGCGCTTCGCCAGTCACAATATTGTGAGTATAAAAAAAAGACAAAGTTGTGTTTTAACCCTTCAATGTCAGTGGGTGGATGTTTACATCCCTTTGAAACTGGCACTGAGGCAAGCAAACAAATATTTTGACCTGCTATGCCTTGTTAATGCCTGATTTACTGAATTGTTTAACATTCCCAAAAGGGATCTAGCTCTCCTCTTTTCTCTCTCTAACTATGCCTTTCTGCATCTTTGCACTGAGACGAATATAATGACTGAGCCCTTCAGTAATATTCAGGTTGTCCTGTGCTGATGAATAAAAAGGGATGTCCACAATGTCTAAATAAAGGCATTCGTGTTGTTTCATGTCAGTAAACAGGAGTTTGTTTGCTGGCATCTTGGCAAGATGATGGGAAATGTGCATGTGTAGGGAAGAGGCTTGTGATTTCTCTCTCGCTCTGTGTGTGTGTGTGTGTGTGTGTGTGTGTGTGTGAGGACTCTGTGCCTGAGTACACAGATAACACATCTCAGTCCATCGTCTGCCATGACATTGACTTTGGTTTTTGTCATGGTTTACCTTTGGCAGACCAGCTTTTTGCCCCCAGTGAGTCCACATATCATGACTCTGGAAATACTTTTTTTTTTTACCCTCGCATTGTGAGTAATAGAAATAAACTATGTAAAAGTAAAATTTATGCCTATCAGGATTCTTATGAAGCATAGAGAAGCTTTTTATTCCTTTGGTGCTCAAAGACTTGGTAGTTTTGATTAATCGTCTATCACATATATCTAACAAAAGCAATTTCATTACAGGAACAAGTTCGTATTTATTATGATGCGGAGTTTATCCGTGTTAATTGGTGTGCCTAAAATTCTATCTCTACCTACCACATGTCTTGTTTATGAATGTTTCTTCAATTAAATCTTGCTAAAGCTATTGTAAAACCTCACCAAATATTGGCAAACTAATAAAGCCGGTGCGATCAGCTTTTATTTGTTTGCACATTTCAGGCATCTCCAGAGGGAAGGTGGTAAGGGAAGAGGGTGGATTACTATGCAGTGCTTAATAAACCTCTACAGCTTGTGGTCTTACTGTGGAGTTTGCACCTGGTCTGTTCTCAGCAGGTAATGCCTCCCATGAATCGACTGTCTGATATCCATCCAGCCCCACAGAGATGGAGCGGCAATATGCCAAAAGCACATGGCCAAAATACAGTGCATCATTTCACCTATTTACTGCCATGACTGTGTCTTTGAAAGTGCCATCGACACTGTGGAGATACAATAAATATATAAATAAATGTATTTATGTTTTATATGATATGTGCATGTATGCATGTGTGTCTATTTTGCTTAGAAAGAACTGATGAAGGTGCATTTAAGCTTTGTTGTCAGATCAGATATCAATTACCAAACAACATACCTTGAACAGTTAGCATACATATCATTTATAGTATAATCAAACACAATTTGTCAGCCAGAGATGAAAACTGCACTCTGCCTTTCCCTGTTATTAAAACACCTCTCTGTATTTTTCTTTTATGTGTACTGCAATTACAGCATTGACATTGCTGATTAGAGCTCCTTAACTCAGCAGGAGAGCTCTATTAGAGGCCTGCAGAAGGCACATTTAAATGATGGCCTTCTAATTATTGACAGGGTGGCCATTTAGGTCAATGAGACACAAAAATAATTCTGAAATGAAGTGTAGTGTAATTAAAGCTGACTAAGAAATTATTGGAAATACATTTAACCACATACTCACAGTCGTGCAATGATGGACATATTCAGATCCTTTGTTTCAGTAATAGTTTCAATACTACAATGTAAAAATATTCCATTACAAGTGAATGTATTGCATTAAAAACATACTCAAATAAAAGTAAGTATTACCAGAATAAGATAGAATAAGCAGAATGCACTTAAAGCATCAAAAGTACAAGTACACATTATGCGTAAGTGGCCTCTGTCAATGTTAAATGATTATATCTGTTATTGGATCATTAATTCATTACTGTATAAGCAGCAATTGTAACTACTTTAAATTGTGTTGGGTATTTCAATCTACTGAATAGCAATACATTGTATTTTATAAACTGAGATTTTTGTATGTGTAATTTGTAAATTAACTAGTGATTATAATTTTCAAATACTACAAAGTCATATATTTGACTGTGAAATGAAATAGAAGTATAATACTAGCATAAAATGCAAGTACAGTACTCAAAGAGTACCTCAAAATTGTACTTAAAGGACAACTACAGTTTAATTCAACTTGGGTTTTATTTTCATAGCTTTGGTGATTCTAATCAATTCTATTGTGTACGATAATATTGTTATGTATATTTTCAACAGACAGTTGTTATTCTACTGTTAGCATTTGTTTCCACTCTGAAATAAGTTTGACTGTCCTGTCAGCTTGTTTACAACCTGTCCCTGAGCGGTTACTTTTTACTGGAGAGTTGTGATAAGAACACTGAGAACCGATGGGTAGAGCATGGACAATGAAACCCAACCCAATAAAGCCCCAGAAAACTTGCTTTCAAATCTCAAGCATTTCTGTACAGCATTACATATTCAAATGAGCAACATTTAAAGCTGAAGTTTGAAGAAGTTTAAAGTTTTTTTTTCATTTGGACTGCGTGGGTGTAGTTGGATCAGATTTTATGGACAGTGCTGGTAACATGAGTAAACAACACCAAAATATCATATCAAACATCATTTTGATTAAAATATTTCTGAAGTCTGACTGGTTCACGGACATGTGTGACATAACCATGTGAAAAGATCAAAATTCTGTTGCCAAAATGTTTTGTGTCTACATTCCACCACTGAGGTGCTGTGGCATTGGGCTGCAATGTAACCTCTAATGTAGTCTTATATCTGCTGCAGAATAATAATACTTTTCCGTGCTAAAGTGATTCTTTAAAGTAGTTTTTAGATTCATGATTCTCAGCTCATCTCGAACGTCATTCTATCACTGATGCATCAGAAACACACTCATCAATCTTCCACTGAAAACTCCGGATACCAAAATGAGCCTGTGATAATCTGACACTTTCACCAGCAATTATGTTTATGAATTTGTCACCATACCCCATAAACCCATAGTCCACCATGCTACCTACAGTGCTTGCACTCCATCTATCACTGTTCACCTTTACTGGAGGCAAAACAGCCCGTCAACATTGCCTCAAAAGGCCCCTGGATGTGTTCTGAACTGCAGGGTTTCCATTGCAATCCCTGGCACCACCAGAGGGCTGCTGTTGGCCAGGATCTCCACCTGTCCCAGGAAAAATGTCACGGTGGTGGTTTCGACCTCTGAAGTGTAGATAAGCAGGACAAACGAAGTCCATCAGCCAACCTTTATGCCTCATTACCCTCCCTCTACCAGAGGAGGCGCCACCTGCTACTTCTTCAAGGTTGCAGTGTCCTTCCCTGCCTAGCTATCACCAAAACAGCACATAGTTGGCCAATTCCTTGCCTACCTTTACACACACTCTTTCTCTTCATCGCTCTCTCACTCTGCCCCTGACAGACGTTGGTGATCACTGCCAGAACTGCTGACAGGAGTCCAGGGTGAGTGTCAGCTTTAGCCACAGTTGGAACCGGTGGAAAGATGGAGGGAGTGATAGAAGGAGGGAACGATAGGAGGATTATTTGAGGGCCTCTGCCAAAAGCCCCTCTTTTGGCGTCTTGGCGGCAGAAGTGATGATTTAGACGGTGACACAGGATGATAACACAGTAGTTGGCCTCTAGTGTCACCGTTTCAGCATGCCACCTGCTGATCACAAAGATCAAGAGCTACTGTAACACAGTGAGTTCACTTGATGCCATTCAAAGTGGCACTTTAGTTTCAACAGAGGATATCAGCTAGTTGAATAAGAGAGACCCTCTCTTAGAGTATACTATGTAGATAGTACAAAACTGAGACCTATTCTCAAACATTTTTATCTCTTCAATTATAAACCCAACAAGCAGTCCAATGGTGCATTATCAAGTCATTATAATTATGGAATAAAACGTTTTCATTGAGATTTTTCCTCTCAAACTTTACCAATCCCTATATTCAGGTGAATAAATTGCAACCTTGACAGACAACCAGCTGTGTTGACCAGGTCAAGCTTAATCGGATCAGCTCAGTTTGAAGACACAATTCAGCAGAGTTGGCCAAGTACCACCTCTGCAGGCTCGCTGACTTTAACTTGACATTGATTCTTTTTCCATAACTTCAAGTGGTAACCATAGAGACTGAATACTAACTCTCTATTCTTACATCTGAAGAAGGAGGAATATCATGCGCACGGCAATGTTTCAGAATATAGGCACAAATTTTCAGCTCAATGATTTGTACATTTTTCCATAATGAAACACGTGTTGAAAGAACAAAACATTTAACTCAAAGGATGCACATCATAATTTTTAATAAGTTTATTTTTTTGGTATGTATTTGTATGTATGTCTGAGAGTACCTTTTGCTATTCTCATTAGCTTTTGAGGTTGAATTTCAGACTTCAGAGTCAAGATGTTTTTGTGAAGTGCTCATCATGGCCATTCCAGGGAGCTTTGCTTAGTCAATTAACGATAATGAGAAATGAAATACAGTTTTCACAGTTTTTTCATATTGGCACAATTTCCTAGACATTTGACTGTCTTCACTTTAGCAACAATAAAGGGAAGCGTCATTTTGGTGACAGTGACGCAATCATTAATGCATTTTGTTATTTTGAGACATAAATATTGTTGTTGTTTTGAGTGCCAGATATGAATTGTTGTGGTGATTGCACTTAATGTTTTGAGAACTGCAACAGTGTTTCGGAAAATTAGAAAAAGTGTAAATAAGCTTTTCATCTCCAAATTATATAGAAATACACAAAAAAACACGTTTCTAAAGAGATATATTCATACATATATTTTTGCACATACACACCAATGCTTTGACAACCAGTTCTAACGTATATTGATGATCTGCACATGTAAAATAGCTAACCACATAGAGAAGCACATGTTACACATGCCTCGGCATAACACGTCCATCTCTAACCCTAGTCTAAATCCGACTATATTAAAAGTGTGAGCTTTTAAAATTAAAGTCCTAATCCATTAAATCCAATAAAGTACATTGTCAATGTTCATTTCTTCTTGTGTTTTGCCTTCTTTTTATTTCTGTGTGTTTCACTGGGGGCAGCTGGCAGAGTTTTCGGCTGCTGAAGTTTTCTGTTTTTGTCTATAGTTTACAGGTCAACTGAGGCAGTAAGGTGATAAAGTTGTCTTAACAAAGTGTCTGTCTTTTTAAAATATACTTGTTACCATAGAAATAGTAACATATATATATATATATATATATATATATATACTTTGTCTGCGTTGGTGGGTTGCGATGGTTACATTTACAGAAAGATGAGCCCCAAGTGTTGTGACGACAGCTCCGTATCATTTGGAGAAGATCAATTATTATATACATAACATTTACATGTCAATAACAAATACAAACCTTGAGGCAATAAAGTTTATTGAATTGACTGTGTTTTTTTACTGCCTTTCTTCACTCTTTCGGGGCTGCAGGCTGTTGGCAGCTATCCAGCACAGTTCATTGTGAAGCTTTTGGCTGCAGCCCGGCAAAGGTCAGCCGAGGCAGTGAGGACAACTGTTTTCTCAAAATCAACATTTATTTTATCTTACTATGATATGGTTTGGTCTCCATGGAAACTGCAGTGGAAATTTTTTTCCCGGCGTCAAATCCACTGGAGGTGGTGCAGCACATCATGTCTAAGGAGTAGAGATGTTAAAGAACTGCTGTTTGTGTGTGTCGTTGTGGATGTGTGGCTACGGGGGTTGAGAGAGGGATAAAGGCTCAAGCCCAATGTTTTCAAACAACTAAATTTAATGTAGGGTCTGAAGCAATGAGGCTACTGACATAGAAGCACTTACAAACACATGCTGCATGCTAACCCATGTACAGTACAAAACCTCTAACTTATACATATGCACTTATGTGGGAAGTTGTGTATTTTCAAAGCCTGAACTCTGGACCTTCTTCCACTACCCAACCCAAAGCCGTAACAACATCCCTAAATTCAAATCTGAACCCTAAACCTTTTTGGCCACTACACACTGACTGAACCTGAACTCATCCACTAGCCTCAATTAATTCTAACTTTACCCTAACCCAACACTGTAACCCTCATTCAAGTCACTTTCAGAAGCAATGACCAGAAATTCCTCACCTTTCTATTCTTGTGAACACATTTGGTTCTTAATAGTCTAGAAATACACACACACATTCCACCACACATGCTGAGTTTCTCCTACTGTAAGTGGTTACCATAGATACCACATGGTGAGGCTCATGAAGTACAGTGGGTCCCTCTCACGTGGGAGATACTGATATTTATAGAAGCACTGTGGTGTGGCCAGAAATGAGTTTAGACAATGCATTTTGGGGGGTAATAACAAGCAATGAAGTGCTTGTAAGAGCGTAAGAGGTACTGTGAGCGACGATGTACTGGTACGTTTGCAGTGACTTTGAATTGTCATTGTGTTTAGTACGTCAGTGTAATAAAAATAAGTTGTTGGAAATGTCTGAACATAAGATGTACTGCAAGGCATTCGGGATATTCAGATCCTGAGCGAGACAGGTCATTCTTTCATTCTTTTGTCATCTGTTTCTGCAGCTTTTTTTCCGCTTCCTCACAGCACGCTTTTGTGTGTCAGTGTCTGTTTTCCACAGAAAAGAAATTGAATGAGTGCTGAGCGAACAGCTTAACAAAACCCCCCTTCTCTGGTTCTGCCATCTGAAAGCTCCTCTTCCTTCAAAAGGTCAGCGAGTTTTGGAAAGTTTCTTGCAATAATCTGCTAGCTCGGCACACAGCTGCATGTTATGGGGATTCAAATACGGAGTACATATCATGACATGTTTAATTAAATCCTATTTCGTTGAATAATGAACTAATTAACAAACTCCTACTGAAGGCTTTTTTTTGTCTTCATCAAAACACGTTGGATTTTGAAGTATGTCCCCTTATCTTCCCCAAAGTAATTGTACTTCTGAAATTGACATAATTGAATTGCTACCCACCCCGGCATATGAGGTGTATTGTTCTCATGGAATGAAGCATACCTAATTGCAATCCATCATAATCACTGCGCCTTTTTCATCTCAGTTCAGACCTTAAGTCTAATGAATGGTTCAGTGATTGTATTTTGTGGAAATATTGTCTATTAGATATAATGGCCTCCCATTATTTAACATTGTTCACTTGACAAGTGCTTTAAAAACTAATGACCAATTACAGAGAAGGTATGAATTGGGCCAGATGGAACAGAGAATGAGACGTCAGAACATGTTGGCTATGGCAGGATAATCAATAAGACTGGTAAAATGATTCACCTGAGCTGACTATTATCTCTATTGGTTTTAAGGTTGAATGATTAATATTTTTATAATGATCTTCATTTACATAACTCCTAATTTAGCCAGTCTAACCATCTGCTTCTCTACCCTCTGCAGCACTTATAGTGGATGTTTGGCTGGGTGACTGACAGAGCACGCTTGCTTCAAGACTTGGTATCTAGGGAAGACAGTGATCCAGTCAGGAAGAAAGGCATTACATTTTGATAGCTGTCTATAAGTCAGTCAGTCAGTCATCCAGCCATTTAGGAGATGCATTTAGTGACTCAGCATGTCATTCTATCAATCGGCCATTCAGCCAGCCGATCAGACAATTATCAGCCAGCAAGCCTGTATATCTGGGAAAAAAAAGTCACTATACTGACAGGAAATCAGGTGGGCATACAGGCAGACAAGACACAGGTGTATGCAAGAACACATATGTGAGCACACATATAGAAACCCTGGTTAAGCCCATGGCAATCATCTCTAATCTAAACAATATTGTGTGGCTGCAGACCTCTCGCAGTATGAAGCACGCATTCAGTATTGCACTGTGCTAATTTTGTATGAATACCGAATAGACTCTTGTAATAGGTGACATGCCTAAAAAGCAGAGATTAATAATGACTGCGTGGGTGTGTCCAGTGCATATTACTTAAAGCTGCCAGCTATAGAGGGTAGATTAAAGAGTAATGGCTCTTGTCTGTGTCATGTGAGTGTGTGTGTGTGTGTGTGTGTGTGTGTACACTATACACATGGGCCTCTGCTCGCTTGTCATGTTAAAAGCCATCGCATAGCATGCTAAGCACATTCCCACAAATGAGGAATGGAATAAGTTCACTCTTGTCCTGGCTCATCCGTGACCTCATCTAGTGCCAGCAAAGTGAATCAGGTCAGGAGCCTTCAACGGTCGGTGCGCTGTGGTTGGTCAGATGAGTTGACCTCACTGTTGATAAGATCATGTTGATCACAGCATCAGGGTCAGATTAGTTTGTCTACCAGCAAGCCATAAGGGAAACTGAAACAGCAACTTGTTTACAAATTAAACACGATTCATTCTCCAGTACTATTTGAATATGTATATTACTACTGCTGCTTCTGCTTCTCCTACCCTACTACTATGTCTACCACTATCCCTACTGATATTCCTTCTATACTGCTATTACATAAATTAATGGTACACCTGTCACTCCTGCTATAGCCACTACTTCTTTTTCTGCTACAACTCTTGGATGATGAGTTGTAGTGGATACTGAAAAAGAAACATCAAAAGATTGGTTACATACGTCCCTGAACAACCCTCCAACGCCTCTGTAGTGTTGCACCACAAGAGGCTGTTTTACTGTGACTTCTCTGAAGAAATGCATACACTGTGTAGAACATGTGGAAATGCAAATTCCAGTTCCCAAATGTAAAGTTGAAATCCTACTAAACTTTATACTTGTACTGTAACCAAGAGGACTCTTTCCATTGATCAGATGCTTTACAGTAAGGATCGTCTTTGAAAGTAGTAAGTACTGCACTTGATCTGAAAGTGATCCATTGTTGTTTGCATAGGATTTAAATCATATTTTGAGATCATTATATAACTTGTGTTTGGAGTACAAAGAGACCAGAGTTGAAGGATGATGTTGCGTAATAAGTCTCCACATTTTAATGCTGTCAGAAGAATATCCTATATTTTCTCCCTCACATGAATTATTGATAATGTGACTATGATACCACTTATAATGAAAAAGTAATGCTGTGCGGAAATAATGTATTCATAATGTAGTGAAGACACTTGCTGAAGTTGGAACATCAGAAAACATTGGATCTTGTTTTTTTTTTTTTTCCTATTGCAGGGATTGTTCTTTTCTTTCAATTTAAAGGTCAAGGTTTAGTTCAGTTATGTTCAGTTGCCACGGTTATAATTAGCTCTTAAGTCACAAATGGTAGTGCAGTCAAAAGATCCCTCCCACACAGTGCTTGCTTTAACTCGTACTTGTTCACCAACCACTGGTGCAATTCTTCCACCCAACCTTTAAACTACCACAACTCAAAATGTGGCAAATTCCACTTTTGCACTTGGCCAGCAAGGTTGAACATTTTTCTTCTTTATCTTGCCTCGGTCGCATAACCCATCAGTTGACGGTTGTGCACACTGACACTAGGCGTGCCACTGAAAGTGCACCTTTAAGGAAAACCAGTGAAAATGATGCAATGTCTTGAATTGTGTTTTTGCAACAAAAATAAACTCATGCCAGCCCGGTAGGAATAAGCTGACTTTGGCAGTGTGGTATTTTCCCACTGCTCCTGGTCTATGGATATTGTGAGTTTGAAGTTGCACTAAATGTATCTACCACCTACTCCACTCAACCACACAACCACTATATGAATCACAGTTCATCATGCTTTATCTGTAGTAGCAATTTTCGGTCTTTGCATGGCCATGGTTTTACGCACACGCACACACAAATGCATAGGTAACAAAAGCTGAGAAGGCGGCATCAACAATATATCATTTAAAAAATATACTGCATTCAAAAGGTCACTGGGTATTCTGTCCATTGATATGATAGTACTGGATTTGTGCAAGCTCTCTTCCTCTCCTCCTCCCTCTCTCTCTCTCTGTTTCTGTTCCTCTCCATCGCTCTTCTCTTTTCAACCCCCTTAATCAAACAGGCACAGTAACCGTCATTATTTCCATCAAACAGAAACAGTTTTTCTAAATAGCCAAGTTGCACTTGAGACAAGTGCAATTCTTGTAAAATGCCTTGTGCGGTTAATGTTAATGCCCCCCTCGTCCCTCCGCTTCACTCTCTTAAAAACTCTTCAGGTTTTTCCAACTGAGCGATTCAGGCTGAGGCGGGCGCAACCGCACTAGAGGGGAAGTCAAGTCGTGCTGGACTGGCGCGATATCCTCGCACGGTTCACAACTAAAAGAAGACCTGACCCGCGTTTAATCATGCTTTTAAATGATGGAATATGCTGATTTTAAAAGTTGACCAGGGATTTCTCGTTGTGGGGTGTTTGCGAGGGATGGCTTTCCTTTTAACTTGCTTATTCCTGTCTTGGTGAGTATGACAACTCTTTTCTCTGCATGTTCTCGGACTTTTACGCACGGCAACCAAAGACTGTGGATGGATGTGCATTTGAGCAACTCTGTATTTTCAACAGTTTTCTTATCTGTTGAAATAAGCTTGCATTCTTGCATATGTACTTTAGTTACAGTGCGAGCAGTGTTTGGGGAAATCAGCACAGTGACACCAGTATCTACTTGGATAACATCACGCGTATATTGGATAGATTACTGGATGGCTATGACAACAGGCTGCGACCTGGATTTGGAGGTATGCTAATGACCGTGTCATATTATATTTTATACGATATTGCTTCAGAAATTATTGGATCGATGTCCCTTCTCTCAGATGATAAAGTTTCACTCCAGTAGTTGTGTGCACCTAATTTGTTTCAATGGTTAAATACTACAGTTTTTTTCTTTTATACAATTATGACAAAATGATCATCTAACACCTGGAAACTGAGTTTGAGAATCAACTTAGAATCAATTTCATTTTATTTGTTGTTGTTTAAACGAATTTGATTTCCAGTGGCCATTTTGCTCTGTGTATAGGCTATACATTATGAATAGCTTTATTTTTTTACTGCTTTATATTTTGAAAAATCATTAAATTTCTGACCCAAAGTTGTGGTTCTTGTCTGTATCAAAGCAACTATTATCTTTCTGCTGTAGGTCCAGTTACAGAGGTCAAAACTGACATCTTTGTCACCAGCTTTGGACCTGTTTCAGATGTCGAGATGGTATGTAAACCATACTGACGCCTGAAACACTGATACGGGACACACTAATTCACTGGCTGTCATACACGTGCATGTGTTTTAACACCTGTTAACAAAGTCGATGCCAATGCATGAACACAAAACGTAACATTTTTAACAGTTTTCTGGTAACCCTGTGCATATAGCTTCAAGCCATGGTTGTCCCAGCCTTCATTATTCCAGCATTTGGGCAGCATGTCATTAGTGCAGCTTAGGATTTTAATCTGGTTGACAATCCCCCGTCAGAGAGGGGGAGAGAGAGAGAGAGATGTGGCTGATGTTGGGACGGGATGGCTTTGGCTTCTCCTGTCATGGGATAGGCTGAGCGCTGCATGTCTGCTGTACTCTATACTGTCCAGGCTTTAGGCTTTAGATACTGTTTCCCTGCATATAAAGCCTACTTGAACAGCCATGTGATATGCTGGTGGTGATATAGAGAGGCATGTAAAAGGCTCTTCAAGGCAGCGAGGCCATCCATTTCATCTAAAAGCATTCGGGATGGACTTGACATCTACATAGACTGTAGATGAAATAAACTGTATTCATGGTTAATGAGTTCATCATCAATTAATGAACTCATTAATGAATTCACTTACATAACATTTGAGAAAAATATGTTTTATGTCCTTGTTTGAGTTGCATTGTCTTTTGAATTTAATATTCTTGATATATGAAATATCATTTTGGGGGTATTTTGAGGAAGTATGTCTGTGTCCTGGATGGACTGTCTAAAAATCCCATATCAACTCCTCTAAAACAAACAACACATTTCTGTATGGTATAAAAAGAAAAAAAGCTTAAGTTAGTACTGGCAGCAATCAAAGAATAGTCCAGAAAAAACAACTAATCACATTGCCAGTCCTCTATCCAGCAGGTCCAATGAAACCATGGCTCACAAACCCATCTGCCATTCTCTCCGGGGGTAGTGGAGATAGTAGCGGCAGGAGCAGAAGCATCACCAGCAGTATGAGTGGTAGGAGTAGTAATAGTAAATAAATCCTTAACCCACACTCTAACCCCCATCCAGGAATACACCATGGACGTGTTCTTCCGTCAGACATGGATTGACGAACGGCTGAAATTCGAGGGCCCCATCGAGATCCTGCGGCTCAACAACCTGATGGTCAGCAAGATCTGGACGCCGGACACCTTTTTCCGGAATGGCAAGAGGTCGATCTCTCACAACATGACCACCCCCAACAAGCTGTTCCGCATCATGCAGAACGGAACTATCCTCTACACCATGAGGTAAACAGTGCTGGACAGTGAGCTCCGAACCCAGCCAAGACCGGAATAGAGCACAGACCTGGAAAGCAAATCAAACAAACAGGCATCCAAGAATATGCACAGACATGAAAAGAAACGAAGAGTGCCATTCCAAAAACAAGATATGTGCCATCTGATACTGAAAACAGGCCTGGAAAGCAATTCAAACAAACATGACTCCAGCTTTGTTCCAAAAGGAGATACCGTGTGTAGCATGAAAAAAAAATTCCCCTTGAGGAACTGATGGCACAAAAACAGATTTTTACAATGATTAGATTATTTAAGTGGATCAACTTCAAGTTGAAGGGCTTGAATTAATCCATATTGTTAACTTGTAGGTAAGTAGGTAGGTAACGATGTAGCATTTCTGTAATATAATACGAAATCATTACTTATAAATCTCTACAGAATTCACCCATCTACCTTACGTCAAATATGTATTAGTTTTAGTTAGTTAGTGGCCATTGTACAGCATGGCACCACACTGACTGGATCCAGCTTAAAACAATAGTCATTGTTTAGCCAGTAACAGCATATCAAATATAAATCAAACACTCCTTTCAACTCTCCTCTATTCTGACAGATTAACTATAAATGCAGAGTGCCCCATGCGTCTGATGAACTTCCCGATGGACGGCCATGCCTGCCCGCTCAAGTTTGGGAGTTGTGAGTTTGTTTTTTTGTTAAGCATCACTGGTCTGACAGATGGTGTCACTCTCAAATGATCACTCTCAGCTACCGTCACTGAGTAACTGACTGTCTGACAGCATATATTCAAAGATTTCGTTTCATACAGTACATTTTGGGAACTGTAAAAAAACAAAAACAAAAAGATATATGCCAGGAGTTCCTCATTTAATATGTGTCAAGTGTATGGAAGACCAGGTGTGCAAAAATCTTATCTGTAACTCCAATCATTTTGAGTCTGCAATAACACCATCGATGTGATCCTATCTCCTTGAATGATTGTGGCATTAAGTACATTTTTTGCAAGTATGCTAGCTTTTTTTTGGCTCAAGCTTAATGTCCAGCAGTTTAATAGGCTAGTATGTTTTCCATCCTGTCTAGATGCTTACCCCATCAGCGAGATCGTGTACACTTGGAAGAAAGGTCCTCTTTCCTCTGTGGAGGTGCCACAGGAATCATCCAGTTTGCTGCAGTATGATCTTATTGGTCAGACCGTGTCAAGTGAGAGGCTAAAGTCCAATACAGGTGAGCAGAAATTCTAAGAACTGTGCTCAGAACTGTGATGATCTGTGGTTTCTTGTATATCTATATGAAATATATATCTATATCTTCGAAAAAACCAAGGTATCTCTAAAAAGATACAATCATGTTATAAAATAACTTGCATGCAAGCAAAACTTATTAATGCAGTTTTTAGTCATTTTAATACTAAGCTAAACACTAATCATCATCAGTATCACCATTTCTATATTACATCTACACACGTCTTTGTTGTTTACTCTGTCAGGTGAATACGTCATCATGACCGTCCACTTCCACCTGCAAAGGAAAATGGGCTTCTTCCTGATTCAGACTTACATTCCCTGCATTATGACTGTCATCCTGGCCCAAGTCTCTTTCTGGATTAATAAGGAATCAGTTCCTGCTCGGACCGTGTTTGGTAAGATTTCTTTAAATTCACATTACTCATATGCTGTATGAATTCCAGTGTAAGTTTCAAGCTTATTTTGAAGTGAAAAAGGGACATTTATGCAGGCCGAAGAACACAGGCTGCGCATTACTTTCCTGTTGGAATGGAATCATTCAAAATTCAACACCATTCTCATTTTAGCTGCCAAAAATTGCAACAAAATGGTCTTGCCGATAATAGAGGCTTTTTTCTCATAAAAAGCAGTCTTTTCAGTTTTCATTTTGCTTGATTGCAATCACTTAAAGAGGACTATAATGTGGGGGGAAATGTAAATCATGTCAATTCACTGAGAACAATTTCTAAATCTGTGCCTCTCATGCACGGTAGGTGTCTTAGTTTTCATGTTTCAATAGTTCATATCAAGTTTTAACCCCTTAAAACTCAACTTTCTTTTTTTCAAGAACCAAAACTCAAATGGAAATTCTCTGGATTTATCGACTCACCACCCACTGCCTGACCCCAGTGTGAGTCTAGCCCTGCAAACTTTAAGCAAACATACTTTTCTCTATTTACTGGACTCTGATTGGTTCAACCTGCACAGAGTGGTCCTTAAAATACAACCTTCCACAAGAGAACAAAGACAGACACAGTCATCACAGTATGTTTTAACCTTTTTTCATTATCTCTATTCCTCCTCCACTGTGGCGGAGCTGAATTAATTGGGAATAAATGTCCTTTTTGAAATTGGTCATGCAAGGGCCGAGAGAGGGAGGATGTTTACTTGGCCTTCTTCCGAGCACTCACAGGTTCCGCTTGCTCACATTACATTACGCTACAGTTGCCATCAAGCTCTTGCCTCGGGAGCAGAGAGGGTGATAGACACTGAACAAAGACAGAGAGAGAGAGAGACTGAGAGGAATGACAGAGACAAAAAGACAGAGACAAAGCAAAGGGGGGAAAAGTAGGCAGAGAGTGTAGAAATTCCTATCCTTTTTAATTTAATTTTCCCTTACGTTAATTTTCAACAAGCTGCAGCTGAGCGGAGTAACACTGCTGGCCCTTGTACATTATGGTTCTGGAGCCTGCGCTTGTCTTTGGAAGCGAGCCAGCGCTCCAACGAGCCCGCACACTTCTTCAGAGAATAGATCCCAATCATTAGTGTGAGCGTGGAAGTTGAGGCCCCATGTGGAAAGCACATCTGTGGCAACTCATTAACATCACTCGTCCTGCTGTTTTCATTTCCCCCAATATTGGGTATAGGATAAAAAAACCCCTGCTCATTCTCTGGACTGGCTGTTGTTAAAATGGAGCTCAGGGCAAGCTGGGTATTTAAGAGGTTATATAGAAAAAATCTAATACCACATACTGGATTTTTTTATGACAAAAGGCCAAACCTCAATTTCAAACTGTGATAAAGTTTGCTTTTTTAAATAAAATCGCCCTGCTTATGAGCTCTTAAAGCACTTGGAGTTACATTAAGCAGCTCCATATTTATGTGGTATAAAGGACGGCAAGCGACATGTCCAAAAAAGAAATTATCTGAGTAAGTTTCGTTAATGCTGTTGATCGTGCATGTGAGCTAGAAAGTTGAAAATGAGGGAGAAGAGGAGAGAAGAAAAATTGCTATATGGATGTGCTCCACCCTGGCAGTACATTAAGTCATAGCATGTTGTGTGCTGGATTGTCAACAACCTCTCTAAGAGCTGAAAGTCCCTTGAGCACAAGTCTCACAGACTTAATTGAGTGTGGCCTAATTTGTACCTTGCTTTTTTCCCTATAAAAGCACATAAATGCCCCAAGCATTTCTTTTCTATCCTGTCTTTATACTTCATCCCCCTCCCTCCTACACTCTTTCTTTCTTTCTTTCTCTTTCTCTTGCCTCTCCGTCCTACCCTGTCAGGCTTTCTTCCCATGTCCCTCCTCCCCTTTGCAATCATTTAACTTGTGCTTAACACAGTCAGCGTTGGTTGGCTATCGGAGGAGGTTGAATTTGAGAGTTGTTAGCTTTCACTGCTGAAGTGGTGTGTTGAAAATGCTTTTGAGACATTATTAGGTGCATTAAATCCCCCATAAGTTCCTACACTGCTAATGAAATATGCACAACTACAGTGCGCATTTGGTAAAAGCATGGGCAGCAGTGTTCAATGGCCCTTTTTCCCTGCTTGCTTTAGCTTGATGAAAGTGAATTAGATATGTACTTTGTTAATGGGCCATTAAAAAAGATGTTCATTGTCAGCATCTTTCTCTGACTTAATAAGGATAGAATCTGGGCAAGATGAAAATGCTTTTCCAGTTATTTTCTGGAGGCAAAATTGCACTTCATGTCTGTTTCTTTGGGTGTGTTTTGATAGTTTGACAGTTCAAAAGTGTCTCTAAAATGCACTTGCCATGGACCTTTTGTATGGTCCAAACTATCATGTACCCAAGAGTAGTTATGAATAGCCTCAGACCTATACAGCGTTTCTCTTAGTCTTCTGTACTTTGAGGATGTACTCAAAGGGATCATTGCAGTCTATGCTTCAATCTGGAGCCATGGCCAGAAGTATAGAAGAACTTTAAAGTGCCTAGTGCAGTCTTATTTCAGCTGAGAACGATATCAAAACTCATGTTGCTTTCACTCTCCCACCTGTCCATTGATACACGTGTTTCTTTCTTTCATCTATTATCTTCATCTTTCCTCACATCCATTCTTTCGTCTGTTTATCGTTCATCATCCCACCCGTAGATTCTGCTGTGAGATACTTATTAACAGATAAGCAAATATTAGCAAATGCTTTGAGGCTTGTGTCTGGTCATTGCACTGGATGGCTTTTTCGAGAATGTTTACAGATATTTGGTCTCTTTTATTGGCATGCCACTGCGGGGGCACGGGTCACTCTGCTTATGGACAGATTAGCATCCGCTGATGTGACGTTTTGGTAGTGATGGGCGGATGACGCCATCTGAAGCTTTGGGGCTTTCTTTCTATTTGTGCCGAAAAAGATTAGATGCTCCGGGGCTTCAAACTCAGCAAACACAGCGATATCTGGTGGCTCGTAAAACTTACAGCAGCCCTGCAAGACCGGGGGCCAAAGCACCACCACACCTCGCTGATATTAATACTTTTAGTCTCATATGTGTACAATAAAGGTCCAGGAAGCCTGCGTGTATAATTTTGTTCAGAAGTGCTGCATTAAAAATAATTAACATTTTTGTAGTGTGTTCAAATCATTAGACATTATTCAATATTCTGTCCTAGCACTAACATGCATGTTTAAATTTTGAATAAGGATCAATAGTTGATTTTGATACAGTGTATAATTTTGTAAAAGTTACTTTTTCCACTTCATATCGTTACCCTCACACAGAGCACCCAATCCAAAGCTTCAGTTTGTATGTAATTACGTAGTGCATGCCACGGTATTCCAGTGAAAGAGTAGACACTGTGAGTCTTGTGCATTTGTATTCACAAACTGAGTCTTTAAGATCAAAATGTCTTTTCAGTAAACTGGTGACAGGAATACACCAATATTTTGGAAAATAAACACTTTCAGACCTGTGTGTCAGTGATTCACTACCGTACATACTAAGACCTCGCTAGGAACTCGCCTTGAATCATCTCTGCAGCATTGTGGTCTAATAAATACTGAAGACATGAGTGCTTCAACTGCTATCATCTCCGCAATGCTGAATTGATCACAGACGTTATTTGCCAGATGGTATATTTTGCTAAGAGAGTTGAAAAGGCAATTTCCAAAGAGATGCTGCCGTTTTGTGTGCCACTTAAATGATGAAATAGCTTTAGTGAGAAGACCTGATAGATTTGATTTATTGATTTGGAGAAAAGACACTCTGAAGTCAAATGACAGGTTGAATGGTAGCTTCGAATTTATAGTGTAACATTTGCTTGTGTATGTGTGTTTGTGCGTCTGAGGTGTTTATGTGTCCAAATCAAGCTGATTGCAGTGGTCTCTCATAATCAAGCCTCTGCGTTGTTATTCATTGAGAAACATTCCCAGACGTTGAGTCATATAGCGGTTTCTCAGACAGAAAAAAATACATAAAAACTGACATACATGCACACACATTCATCATTATTCTTCAAGTTCCCTCATACTCATCTGGAACATCACCATTCACAACACTGAGAGTAAATAACCTGCTTATTCTGGGCAGGATTGTGGCGTGTTTTACTAATAGTGTGTTAATATCCTGAAACATTAAAAACCATACATTCAGTTATATATTTTTTTTTTCTCCCCATCAGAGAGGGGCAACAGAAGAAAAAAAGAAATAGGCAAGAAGACTAAAGACTAAAATCAAGACTGTAACACAGTGCTTGATTGAGCCATTTAACAAAACTGCATTAAAGGAATAGTTTTCGTGAAAAACACTTATTTACTTTCCTAACAAGAATGAGATGAGAAGGTCTGTGTGTTGAGTATGAAGCTAGAGCCAGAAGGGGGGGGGGGGGGGGGGGTAAACCCTGTACGCAGGGGAAAACAGCTAGCGTGACTCTGTCTGATGACAACAACAACAACAACAACAAAAAATAGACTTTACAGCTTAACAGATAGCTTTACAGATGTTGGTATGGCAAGCATATTTTTGAAATTTGGAAAGAGCCAAGCTAGCTTTTTCCCCATGCTTCTAGTTTTTATCCAAAGCTAAGCTAACTGCCTCCTGGCTCTAGGTCCATATTTAATGCACAGGCAGGAGAGTGGTTTCGGTTTTATCATCTAATATCTGCAAATAAGCTCATTTCACTAAATGTATTCCTTAAAGACAATAAAAGCTGCAACTAACATACTGCCACAGTATACCAAAACAGAACACAGAATAAAGACAAGCCATGAATCCCAGTAGTGACATCTGATGTGAAATCAAGAACAGCTCGTTCCTAACGTCTGTCTCCTCTCTCCTCCCTGAATGCAGGTATCACCACTGTCTTGACCATGACAACACTCAGTATCAGCGCCCGCCACTCCCTCCCCAAAGTTTCTTACGCCACAGCCATGGATTGGTTCATCGCCGTTTGCTTTGCCTTCGTCTTTTCCGCCCTGATTGAGTTTGCGGCTGTCAACTACTTCTCCACCCTGCAGGCCAACCGGGAGCTGCGGAAGGCAGCAGCCATGAAGGCGGCGGCTCAGGAGGCAGCGGCTGCAGCTGCAGCTCCGGCTGCAGCCACAGGGAACGACGGGGAGGTTTCCTCAGTAAGTCTCTTTCACACTTGTTGTGTTTACATGCATTCACACATCTGTTCTGACTCAAGTTTTAACTCGTGTAAAGTTATACTTAAAAAAGGGAACCAGGTGAAGATTAACAGGTTGCTGTAAATTGTAAACTCAGCTGCTTTCCTTTGGTTTTCTCTGGGTTTTCAGTATATTTCGTTGTCACAAAAATGCAAAGCTTATTAATATCCATGCTCCATGTAATATGTTGCTCAGTCAAAGAAAAAGGCAGGATGGAAACATGATACAAAAATTAGGGATGCACAGATCCAATCACTTCCAGCTTGCCTTACACATATAGGTTAAATGCAGCGGTAGGATTACTGGTGTTGTGTACACATACAGATCTTACAAATTACGCTGAGGTGCTGTGATAAATGGTTATCAGAGTCGATGCTGCACTCACAGGAAAGGAAAAAGGCTTCACTTGGCCTCATTACACGCCTCTACATCTCTTCATCAAACCACTCCACCGACGTGTCTTTTTTTTCTCATGAATCTAAACTGAGCTGCTAAATAACGTAACTCTCCGCAGGGCTTTTAACTCCATTTGCTGAAAGGTGGTCGTTGTAACGTCGGCACTCGTTTTCTGAGCATTTTTTTTCACTTTGTTTAGGAAACAATTTACTGACATCAAATGTCTGTATTAGAAAAGGCATATCGAGTCAAAATTTTGTAATGTTGGTTAACCCCCAATACTTCTGGTTTCACAGCAGTGACATACCACTGACTTTACATTAAGATTCAGAGAAGCACATGCAGAAAGTGGTGGTTTAGTATCAGCTGTAGCTTTATACATCAGAGTTAGTTAATCCCAGAAAATGAGCAGTTTTTATATGGATTGGTCACAACTGGCTGATGTGAAACTAAACTATATTTGTTTACATTTTCACTAGCTAAAAGCAGTTTAAAAGCAGTTTGCACTGTAACCCTGGGTATACAGATTCCAGTAGTTTGTGACTTATTATTCATTCCGGTTTGACTGCAAATTTGGGTGCAAAGGTTCTGGTTTGAGTGGCTCAGTTCAAGTCTCTTGTTAAGCTTGTTTCTATTTCGTCCTCCTGTCTGTCCCTATTTTATACATTATGCTGTGCATGTTGTTAAAGACACATGCATGCTTACAGGTTACTTTTTATCCGTCTGTCTGCTCTCTGCTTAGTCCTACAATAAAAAAGAAAGTTTTCTTATCATCAAGCAGGGTCATAAAGCCTGGAATAGCTTTTACAAAACATGAACAATATTTATCTCTTGTGGTTTTATATATTTTGGACACGCACAGAAAATAAATCTGTTTCAGTGTTTTAGGTGGCAGTGGTTGCAGTTAAATTCCTCTGATGGCTTTCATCATTTCATGTAGTGACCTCTTTCAGTCTCTGGTTCATTGTTGTTTACGCTTTGTTAAGATTTCGCTTTCATTCAGTTTTTTATTTTTTTTATTTTTAGATGTTCTGCCAGTTGAATATGTCTGTTGAGGGACTGGTAGTAGGTCAGTTTGCTGTTGGGTTTCTTTTCATCTCTTCACTGTGTACTGAACTCTTCTTGAAGGTGTTTTGATGGATGAGACCAGTCTGCGGCTCTGAGGCCAACTGGTTGTACTGGTCAGTGTGGTGAAGGTCATAGCCAGCTGTTTCAGTGATTCTACATCCACATAGCACTATTTACTCAGGAAAGCATTGTATGAAATTGTGTTTGGTTCTACCTGGTTTAGATGGTTTACATTCTTTTTCTATTGCTCATGTATAATTTTTTCTACATTCCAATTTGCTCTCAAGTTCTCTCTACAATATCTCCTTCCCTCCTGTTCACCCATTTGCTTATTTGCAGTCACACATGCAGCATGTGCAATGTAAACAATGCAGACTGTATAAAACCTCTTTCGTCCTCTGCCTCATCCCAGAGAAAATCCCACTCGGGTTTACATCTCACCCATACCTCCATCTCTCCTTCCTTTCTTCCCCCTCACACACAAAAGATGCTCTAGCATGTAACATTATCCCTCTTTTGCTGCTTCTTCTCCAGCCCCCTGCTGTGCTCTTCACGTGAACCCTCTATCCTCTGACACACACTCTCTCCCCACACACACACACACACACACATACACACACATCTCTTGACCATCCCTCTTTTGCCTCTCTCCCTCTCTTTTTTGCTTGACTGTGCTATCCACATATACACACTGAAACAACACAATCTCCACTTTATCCACGCTTGTCCTCACAGTCCCACACAAGAGCTCACGTCCACACATAATCTGCAGCACACACTCAAACACATATACAGGCGCGTATATATGCACACACGTAATCTGCAGCAAATTATGCCCCCCCCATATTCATACATTTCATTCATCACTCCATAAAATGTATTATCCATCCATCCATCTACAGTATATCTATCATCCATCCACCCCTCTCGTCCAGTCCTCCATTCTGCCCTGTAACTGTGTGATAACCACAGAGAGTGACACGACGAGACAGCCAGTGGCTCTGCGAACGATGTTGCTGCAGATTATGTAAGAGCCATAGATTAAGGGAATATCCAGCAGATCACTGCAGGCTCACAAGAAGGAGGGCAGTCACCACAACGAAGCCAAGTGGGGGCTGAGAAAGCTGGCTCAGTCCATTTCTGCGGCGCAAGATGGAAAGATGGATGTGAGGGGCCACTGTGGTTTGTTTTAATGTTGTGTATGTGTGTGTGCGTGAGAGAGAGCGTTACACTGAGAGAAAGAGAGAGTGGGCGGGATGCATCATGGAAAATGACTGCTTTCAACAAATATGTAGGAGGGAAGACTCTTCATTACACAGAGAAAAGGGAAAAAAACAATGGTGTATCATTGGGAATAGAAATAGCCCTCCACCAGTCACGATTTAAAACACTACGACCTGTTATGACTGTCAGGTGAAGCCATAACAGGAATAGAAATCTCACAACAACATAAATGGTTCATTTAATGAATCAAATATACAACTGTAAACACAAAGGGTAAGGGAGTGTTTATCAGTGTGTGTAAAGGGTGCTGCATTTATTGTCAGTGGCGCGTGTGAGTAGGTGGTGCAGTATGTGGTGCAGGAAATTAACAGAAAATAAAATAATCGTGGGAGTTGAAAAAAAAAGGACAACAGAGAGAGAAAGAGAGCGAGAGAGAAGAAAAGAAGGGACCTTTATTTACAGGCCCAGCCACAGGTGCCAGCAATGACAGGATTGATGATCACTGCTTGGGTGAAGAGACAGTTTTGATTTTGAAGCATTTGACGTGGCATCGCAGTGTCCTGATAATCTGACTGAATGAGTATTATTATTTTCAAGCTCAGGAAAGAGTGTTACCCTGTGGTGTTTTATTGTTTACATTGTGTGTATCCTTGAGGCCTACCACTACCAACTGTACAATAAATCAGTGGAATAGTGTGAAACCAAGAGACATCATACAATAGACATTGGCAATCATTGAGATTAATGCCAGTATGGCATATGGCGTCTTTGTCATCTTCTTCTTTGTGTTTTATAGCTTGCGCGCTCTACACATTTGCATTACTGACCTCTGCTGTCAGCAGGAAAGTGTATTGTGTCAACCACTTGCTCATGTGTTTATACATGTGTCCTCATTTGTCAACATGGAAATGCTCACCAAATATTCATCCGTAAGACAGAGTATTTTTAATTCTCGTTCACGTCTAAGAACCTTTGATTTGTGTGTATGTATGTGGATAATTACTGATACACCACAGATAGACTACATTCATATTGTTGAATAGTAGTCTCACCCATGACCTCAGCACTCATAAATTACTCAGCGCTCCCTGTGAAAACCTTAAGGGTATCATCAAAATGTTACCTTTTACCTGTTAACCAGCAGGAGGTTGCATCTTCAAAGGTATTTTCTCACAGACGTCATCTGTCAGCCCAGAATGATGCAAATTGAACGTTTAAATCCAACATTCTGGCGTGGCCCTTTGTCCAGAGAAGAAAAATAGTAGATTGAAGTGATAATTTTTGCGTAAGGAATGCTATGTGACCTAATCATTGGGTGAGGTTGCAAATGGGGCTATATTGTATGTTGTATGTTGTTGTAGCATCTTTGAAAGCTTTATTATGCCACGATTCAAGTTGGAGTGTGAACTTGTAAAACTAAGAGGTGAGACAGAATCAGAAGTCAGAAAAGCCTTTCAAAGTGTTGCTTTCTTGCATGTCCGTCCACAATCCTGTAACACTACTTTTCCACAGTAGATGTTAAGAATACAGTGTGATATTTAGAGGATGTTACAAAGGCATTAAATTACATTTTATTTGCAGCTGATGATTAGGTATTAATAATAATATTCATCTTTATTTATAGAGCACTTTTCAAAATCCACATAACCAAGTGCTTCACAAAGACAGCAAATTAAAACAGACAAGTCATAAAATCATCAGGTTTTTAAAGAAAACAGCGTTGGAAAATGCAAGAATAGGAAAAGAAACACATTTTTTCAAGGAAATAAAAGACAGTTCAAAGGGACTTAAAGGATATAACTGACCTGATTTCCTCAGGCAGATTGTTCCAGAGCCTTGGGGGCCCTGACTGCAAATGCTCTGTCCCCTTTAGTTTTCAGCCGGAGCAGACAAAAGACATCTGCCTGAAGATCTTAAAGTAAGTTTACCGGCACCAATGCGTATGGTACCAAGAGGTCAGAGATATAGGAGGGAGAAAGGCCATAAAGGGCCTTAAAAGTAATCAGTTATATCTTAAAATTTCTAAAACATAATAGGAGCCAGTGTAATGATGCTAAAACAGGAGTGATGAGATCACGTTTTTTGGTTCTGGTTAAAAACCTGGCAGCGAATGAGAAGCATAAAATAAATAAAACTGGTCCCAAAAGCAACCCCTGAGGCACACCATACTTAACAAAGGAAAATGAAGAGACGTAGTTGTTCACAGAGACACAGAACCTCCTATTCGACAGGTAAGATGAAAATCATTCTAAAGCTGTACAGATATCCCCACCCAGTGCCTCAGTCTGTCTAACAGGATGCTGTGATCGCTCGTGTCAAAGGCTGGGCAAGGTAGTCTGTGTTTTCACTTGTCAGCTGTATTCCATCTCACATTATTCAACTTGTATTCTTGCAGCATTTGTGATGAATGTAGACAGTGACAAAGAAACACAAATTAAAAAGATTGTGTAGAGAGTGTATTTTGCATTTTTAACCCCAAACCACATCCATTATTATTCTCTTACTTTCTGACCGTAAACAATGAAAAAGAGAGTGTTATAGATGATATATCCTGGATACGAACTACCATGCTTCAAATTAATATGAAAAATACATTTACATACACATATCCACATCCACCACCTCAAGTGTATACATACCCACTCACCACCCACACAGATGAACCTCCATGCACTTACTCACATGCCATATTGGTAGCGCACAGTTTGAGTAACCTTATTTCACACACACACACCTATATATACACTATGAAACACATAAACACACTTACATGAAGCTCCCAGCCACCCTCACACCTAAACAACATCCATACATCCATCAATCAGTGCCCATCCTCTCCGTGTCAAAGTGGGTCTGTTGAAATCTAGAGCAGTGGATACAGAGAGGAGGAGCTGATCCCTTTGGGATTTAACCAGGAAGAAGCCAAGCAAGCCTGTTGTCATTATCAAAAATAGCTTGCGTATCAGATCAGCTGCACATACGTACAGTACGCTGCACACCACAGTGCATGCCACACCAACCACTTACAACAGAATACAAATAGACCTTCAAGACCAAATTCCTGTTTGTGCATAAATCCTCAATCTCAAGTTAACCTAACACATAAGAAGTGACTCAACAGGAGGAACCATACCTTACTCACAGATAGGGGCACACATTGTAATTAAGTGATGAGTAAGCTTAACGTCAGGATGACCAGCTGTTAGATCACCGGGACCCACTCGCTCTCACAACCCTTCCCCGCTGCCATGCTGCTGTAGGGTTTTACAAATCCTGATCTGTTGTTTTTATCCCGTCTTCTACCCCATACACCTTTCACAGCGCCCAATTACATTTTTACTCTGTGTCAAGGGTGCAATGCTGATAAAATTGTTTTACTGTAGATTGCAGTTCCTTAAAGAAATGTCTCACACTAATGAAGCCTGAGGAGAATGGAAGGATTTAAATTATTTGATTATAATGCAGCATCCTTCTTTCTCTCCCTTTGTCACACTTTGTACATGGCAACTATCAGTGCTATACCACAGTGAAGGATGATCTTGTGTTTTAGGGGTACCATGGAGTACAGTTTTATGGTTTAACAAAGAGGAATAAAGTTATTCTGTATTTGTTTCAGACAAGTCTGTTACTGTAATATAAAGTCAAGCCAAACCAAAATTACAAAATGTTAAACGCCCTCTATCTGTAGACCTTCAGTTCGGATATGGAAAAAAACAAAATTCCTCACTGTATATGGATCTTTTTTTTTTGTTTTCTCTGTTACACATTTCCATGGTTATGCTCTTGACATCCAACCTTACAGAAGTGGAATGACAAGATGGCTCAACTTAATCAAATCTAGGGGGTTGAATGGTCATAAATCTCAAGATAGCTGCCATACAACAAGCATCAAGACAAAGTCATGTTACTACAACGTAATTTCATCATTTAATAAACATTCTGTATGGTTCTTAATTGTACATTTACTGTTGGATGAAACCCTTGCATCTGCAAACATGTCAAGTATTGTGAAAATAATTACTCAAGGACTAATCTAGTCTTAGTTTGAGATAGGCCACCATGCATTTTTGGAAGGGTTCCCCTCAGCCAAAGGATTGTAACAGTTTAATAGTTTCTCAACCTGTAGAGGAGCATGTAATCCTGTAGCCTCACAAATCCATCCTAAATCTTGCAAGTTCAGCTTTTGCTCCAAGACAGTAGTCTGGAAAAACATCCACTGTGAACTAAATAAGCCTGACAGCTGGAAGTTTATATCCTAAAACTTTACATTGCATACATTATAACCATTTAAAGCATACAATCATACAATGTTTTCATAGAACAACATGCTAAATATTTGATTATTATTTTTCTTCCTCATTGTCCATAATTCTCATTTCCATAATAATTGAATGGAGCCACTGTTAGGTATACAGAGATTACCTTGATGCATCAAGAAGTGACTGTTCTATTTCTGTTACTCAGGTTGATACAACAATTTATACTTGGTTTATAAAAAGGGATGTCTCTCTCTTTCAGTCTCTTTCTCACTGTCTCTGCCTCTACCTACAAGCAACACAGTGTTCCTTGACCCATTTCCCAGAAGCACTCTCCCTTTCTTTCTGTGCACATACTGTAGCTGATTTACAACTATTGGAGCAGGGAGCATGTGCTGAGATCACACTGGTTTACTGAAAGTTGATGAGGCATAGCGATAACCATGTGTCAATAAACTGGGAGCCTCTTTTGTTTAATATGTTTTGTTTGCTTTCCACAACCGCATCAATCTTCATGGCAAGGGTTGATTGAAATCACATCAAATCAAAAACAAAACATCATGGATTTCCTTTGTTGAGCTTAATTACTGTGATACTCATTGGTATTCTAGACAGTTGTTTTGCAGATACATGCACATTCCTCACATGCTCTGATCAACTCACAGCGGTGCAATATGTATGGTACTAACATCATTTTTCTCTTTCATTTTGCTTGATTTAATTCCATGTGTAATGTGTTGATGTTATAAGATTCCTCCACTTTGCCATTATAACATATTGTCTTTTTACATGGAGAATCAGTGTATACTACAGTGTTAACATTCTTAGCATACAACTGGGTACAACAGCACAGCACCAGTTTAATTATTAATACCTTCATATTACATCATGCAATATTCTCTGAATTTCATGGTACAGATTTTATATCTTTTCTCTTTGCCTCTCCAAGGTGGATGCCAGTACAGTGCTGAAGAAGAGGATGAACTCTGCTCCGCTGTTTGACCGGCCTGCCAAAACATTTCCCAACCCACCTGTCAATGCCCAAGCCTTCCTTCAGCAGGGTTCAGCTGTACCGGCCAACAATGTTCTGACTGGCACCAGCATCATCGACAAATACTCACGCATCCTCTTCCCCCTTTCCTTTGGCGCCTTCAACCTGGTCTACTGGATCGTCTATCTCACCAAGGACACGATGGAGATGTCCAGGTGAACAGATGGCATGGTTGTTACCAATAATTCCAGCACCTCCTTACTGAATATAATTTGTTTGGTTAAATCTAGCACAACCTCACCCAGGCTACTGCAAAACATATCCACAAGTTCTGCACTTGTGTGTACATTAGTTATTATTATTATTGCTATAGGAAATGCGAAAATGTTTAGACATCCAGCAGATTGGTTGCTGCTGTCCACTGTGTGGAATGAAACAGGGCCAGACTTTTCACCTCATTAAACTCCTAACAACCAAAACAAACCTTTTGCTAATCTTTTGCTACAGTAACTGTGCTAGATTAAAAATTTACCAAAACGGGCCACTACATGGCCTGTTTTTCACTTAAAATGTTTGCAGAAAGGTAAGGATTGCTAAAATGAAATGAGTGAAAGTTTCCAAAATTAGCTGACATAGTTGTCTTTGTCTTTGTATATATTAGATTGCAGATTGAATCTATAATGCATGTGTACATTTTGAGTGCAATAATCCATATTTAAAGCTGTATTTAAAAGCACACCACATGATTTAGTGCAGAATGCAGAGTGTGTGTGTGTGTGTGATGGGGGGTAATATGGGTTGTTTTTGTACAGTCTGTATCTGTCTCCATTCTATGTTTGTTTTTTTTCTTTTCGATGTGTTTGCCAGCCTAAGAGTCCATATATTATTCAGCAGCCACACAAGCTCTTCCTCTAATTATTCACCATATGGCTTTTTCAAATGTGTCAGCACAGTTGAAGAGTGGTCACAGGCTTGATACAGTAGTTGCGTTATAATTGCAATACAAGACCACCAGGCAACACTGGCAGCCTCTGTATTTGTCATTCAATGTTTTGCAATGTGTCTAGCACTGTACAGTGCCAACAGGCTGCAGTACTCATAGCCCGTAGGTGTCTGTGCTTTCCATACACAGTGAACTATAGCCTAAATAAGGGTAAGAAAAGTAGTATTAGTCTTCTGGGCACCTTTTGCCAGACAGATTACACTAGTATACACCCATGCTAGGAGTTTGTACGGCTGTACTGAGGAACAGCGGTGATCTGAGCTAAATGTACAGGTGCACAGTGAATAGCTGAGGCTGACATTTTTGCAGGTATTTGCAACTGACCAACAGTGCCATCCTTTGAGCCATTTTCTAGCTGTCATCGTGGCAAAGGTTATCAGCAGATTTTATCAACTGCATCTCATTAACGCTCACATTACACGTCACAATCGGGAGCTCTATTTGAAACAAGTTTTGGAAAAAGTGTGCAAAGTCAGCAAGCTACACCTGTTGTTTCAGACACATATTTAATTAACAATTCATTTCGTATGCTAATTAGGCTACCGCTTAAAAATGTAGTGTTTCTGCGTTCTCAGCCAAGAACACGTGATAAATGATCTCAATTGAATGTTTGAGTTTCAGTTCTTCAATAGCTATACGATTTTTATGTAGTGGATTCAGGTTCAATAAAATGCTATCAAACCCTAACTCTACTGGCCACATTCCTATCCACTGTGTGCTGCTGAAGTATATAATATCTATGATCTGGCGTACAACTTTAATCAAAACACCAAACAATTCAAAAAACATTACTTGAACAGCAAACAAACAAGATAGCCACTGTGGTTGTTGGTGTGAATTGTGAAGGCTCAGAGGCACATTAATGTCATTTTCACAAGTGGTGTCTTTCAAATGCACGTGGTAAACTGAGACATACAGTATATGACTCACAGTTGTTATTGATGGCAGATATGCACAGCGGTCTTCATGGCATTGTTATTGCTAAAGCAATATGTCTGTCACCAGATGAAATCACACTACAGTGTTTTGATGACATCAGGAGCTATATGTTGCTCTCATACATCACCTTTACGGATCCTGTAGGGTTTGACACTGACAGAATGCTGAGGGTTATGCTGGTTAGGAGAAGGAGAAAGCTCTGTTTAGGATCCATGTGTGCATGCAACTTTGTGTGTTTTGATTTGTCCCGACCATATGCTCTGTACAGATGCATGGTTGTGCGTTTATGTGCACAGTATCAATGCGCTTCACCACTTATGACTCCGGGGCTTTTCAACTGTGTGGGTTCAGCTCCTTTCATTCCCTGCCTTGCTCTTTCTATAAAAAGGGAAAAACCCTGAGGCCTGAGCTGAGACAAGTCAGATGACATGACAGTGTTGGCAGGCATCGACATAGCTCTGTGTGACTAACCCTCTTAGTGACACTCTCTTAACTGTTTCTATTAATTGATAGGGACTGTAAGCGAGAAAGCAGATCCTGACAAATGTCTTTTAGGAAAGCAGCAGAGCGGTGGCCTTCAGGCACTGGGAATCAACAGGACTTAGAAATTAGGAAATAACATGCAATATACTTACACGTGTGTTTCTGTATAAGTTTGTGTGCATATGTTTATGTGCAAAAACACAGGAATGTCTGCTCATACATTCAAGAGTATGACTGAGCAGTGAGTGGGGGGAGTGATGAAAGGAAATAGGAGGTGACACAACACACAGTGCCCCAAGGCTGATAACTGAAAATCCCAGTAGTGTTAGAACCTGTAGCTGACCAGCTAGTGCAAAGAGCAAGTACAACCACAGGTTGTCACAGCGATTGACTGTTACATCATTGTCAAAGTCAAGATGTCACCATGGACAGAAACTGTCACCAAACACAGTTGCTGCAGATGGTGTGGTAGAATTTACAGTTGAGTCCATTTTAACTCATAAAATTACTGCACAACAACAAGCCTAAGAATCCAACAACTAAGTATGTCCTTGTAGGTATAAAGACGATTCATATATTAAATACAGTTTTGATAAATGTGGATTTTGACTTGTCTTTGTTACCAAAGAAGCCACTCTGTAATCAATATATAAAGAAATGTCAACCTTCACTGATCACTGAACTAGCCAACGCTCTTCGAGTCACATATGAAGTGACATAAAGACAGAGGCTCAAGTCATTTCAACACATAATTACATTCATACAGAAAGCGTACTGTATTGTTGTAGCATCTATATGATATCTGATCAATACAATGAATGATCCATAATGATAAGAGAGCAGTGATCTGTGTGGGTGAGTGAGTTGCTTGAGCCTGTAATGATGAGCAAAAACAGCTTCAAGTGCATTGCCAAAGCCCTCTGGACTGGAGTATGGCTGTCCCTGATTTGCATATAGCCCAGTAAAACCCAAATGTATTAAAATTATAGTAACGCACATGTGATTTAGCTGAACTTTGAGTCTGAACGGAGCCATTGTAGACACCCGCTCTGGTGAAAATGAAAGCCACAGCTGAATAACAATCCACTGTACAATGCTTCACACTTCCACAATTAACACTTTACATTCCATTGCTATTTTTATGCAGCACCACCCACACTAGTGACCCCTTGATTCTGAGTAAGATCCACCTTAATCCAAATATCACATCCATTAAATGAAAGCGGGCAGTCCTTTTCACTCCAGAGAAATAAATATACAGCTCCAGTGGCCCTGAACTGAAAGCAGATAGGAGTGCGTGCAGCAGACCCCTTTCTCCCTTTGTAGCTTTGCTTTTTTATTATAGAAGGCCCGCCTGCAAAGATGAGCTGGACCAGAAGAAAACTCTGTTTGTGTGAGTGTGTGTGCAGGTGGATTTGTGTGTGTGTGTGTGTGTGTCTACTTCTGTGAGGATACAGGCATACAAGTGTATAAATGTGCGATGGCAGCAGTGCCTACCGACTGGAGGCTATTTTAATGAATAGCACCATTCAGGGCGAGGCATGAAGGAAACAAATTTGCTGAAAACACTTCCTCCCATGAAGGGCCCCAGCTGGTTGGCTGACTGGTTGCTGGCTGGCTGGCTGGCAGGCTGACTGGTGTATTTGTGTCAGAGTGGGTACAGCAGGTGATAAGCCCTGCTCCTCTTTATTGCCCATCAGAGTGCCAGGGTTGAAAAACAACTTCCCCATTGTTGCTCATAAATCAAAACCACTAAATGCCGTTTCCAACTCAATTCCTATTTTTCGACTGCGGGGCCGTAGCCATAACTTTGGTGTAATGATCATTCAATTACAGGCCACTCAGACAGGGAGCGAAAAAGACCGATATAAACAGAGATCGGCTATCTATCATATTTCTCTCCGCAGCCTCGTGGGAATTGCTACAACCGCCTTTGTCTCCTACCTTGTGTGTGCTTGCATGAACGCATTTGTCACACATCTACCTGTGTTTACATGGACGTCTGTGTGCACACTGAAGCGTAGATGAGTGAACATTTACAAATCCATATACAGAGATAAATTGTTATCACGCAGGAAAACTGCTCTTTGTCCCTGGTTTTCTCTTCATATGTACATGCTTTTTCTCTCTCTCCCACTATCCCTCACACTCAATTGCTTTCTCGATTTCTCATTTTATCTCAGTGTCACTCTTTTAATCTCTCTCTGCTACCCCTCTCTCCAATGGTGAACAGACAGAGTGGTGTCCCTCTACCTCATCTACTCAGCATTAATCATCTAGCCATTTCAGAGCAAAGAGGAATCTTGTCACTGTAGGACTGAACAAATGCCTTGTCTATCAGTCTTCTTTACCGACTGTATAGATGAATATTGGCCATCTGTTTACTTACTTAATGTAGCAGGGCATCCTCGTATAAAAGGGAAATGGTCCAATCACCAAAAGGTCACAAGTTCAGTTTCTGCAATATGAGTCTGTCAGCAGTTGCCTGACCTGTCAATGTGCCGAGAGCAAGACACTGAACGCCACTCGCTCATTTTAAGTCACACTGGATACAATTATCATTATACGTCATCAGCTGCATGTGAGGCATTTTCGTATATGTCTTTTTGTTATTAATATTTGAAAGCCTGTCAACAGTAAAGTTTAGCTATTGTGTAGAGGATGTGGCTGGTCAGAAACAGTACAGCATTATATAATGGTCACAGAGATTTGACCAGAGTTTCTGATTGATTATAATGTTCCAGTTAGCAGTTTTTAAAATCAGTCCATAAGATAAATAAAACTGAAGGACATTATATCAACAACTCTTCTGTTTCATACTGCGCCATCAGTTAAGTCTTCAAGGTGAAACAGATCTAGTAAGAGATATGATAAGTAGTCATATATAAGCATTTACATACAGTAATTTGTACCAATGCAATCCATATAGTGTCATGGTATTAAAATGATGAAACATATGGCTACATAAATCACCATACAACATTCAGCATATAGCCAGGCTACCTAATATTATGCCGAAATCTTTGTTCACATCATCCTACAATCAAAAAAAAAAAAAAATACATGTGTATATGCACATGCTTCATTTGAATCTGCCAGTTAGTGAGTACATGCCATGCAACATTGTTGGACTGGAGTTGGAGAGTTTAAACTAAGATTAAATGTTACTGCACACAGCCACACACACAAACATACAGTACATTTGGACTCTGTACGAGGAAGTTGGATAGAAACTGTTTTAATTTGCAAATCAATTGAATTTAACAGAAAAGGCCCATCTAAGCCCTTTAAAGCACATGGACACCTATTCTACCGCAAAATGCCTCCTCGCCTACCTACCAACCAAAAACACACAGAAAGCTGGCCTTTTTTTGCCAGCAGCCATGTAAGTTCTCCGGCTGAAAATGGCTCTCAGCACTGTCAAAAGTGTCTCCTGCTTTAACACGTCAGGCGGAGGAGGTGGAGGTGTGAACTACCTGGCAGAGGTTCCCAGACGAGTTTCACAAGGTCTTTGTGAACAACACTGGCAGCGAGGGACTGAATAAATTCAAATTTTAAATTCAGTCCGGAATGGATGCCAACCTTCACAGCAAGACTGAGCCGGAGCATGCTGTTACATCATACCAATGTGCGTTTGTGCTTGTGTGCAGGCAGATGTGGACGGATGTGAAATGGAGTAGGTGTGTGTGTAGGTGTCTGTATACGTATATATCTGTATGTTTGAATATGATAAAATATGAAATCCATAATATGAAGAGAAAACCTTTATTTAATCTAGGCAGCATACCAGGGTGCCCTTCTTTCTCTCCCTGCCTCACACAGTGTCCACAGCTGCCATTTTCCCACTAATTCTACCTTTATTCTTCTTTCTGTCTTACAGGGATACCGTCTAAGCCAAGACTTCGTCTTCCTGGAAATCACACACACACACACACATTCGTACACCTGCACGGATACACACGCACACACACACACACATATATTTATACACAATAAATAGATGACAGACATTTGCCAAGCACTCTTTTATGCCGCCTCAGTGCATTGTATTTCTTTTTAAGTACTCCCTTGGAAAGTGAGTGTTTTGAGAGCAGATGAACCAGCTCCTATTGCCAACTCGACCCGGGAGCTCACAGCCTGTGGGCCCCAGGCTCTGGAACCATTTCAAACAGGTACTATATCTCTCTGTCTCTCTCATTTCTTTATTTCTCTTCCCCAATATTTAAAAAAAGTCACACATTAGGACACTTTTTCAATGCCTGTCCTGTATCCCCTGTCCAATGGATGGGGCAAGACGTTAACAGCTAAGCTAGCTAGGCTGCAGAGGCAGAGCCACTACTTTGTTGTATGTATGTATTTGTTTCTTTGCATGTGTGTTGGAAACGACACATTCCCTACCCTGATATTTAGAACACACTCGAGGGAATGAGTGTCCCCGTTGTCCTGACTGGATCCAGTGTGACTGAACTCTCTCACTCCCAGCTCTTCATTCCACTCTTCATTTTTTCCCCCCACGACACTTTTTGGTTCATTGGCTTAATTTCCCTCCGCTGATGGAGTACAGAGGATGTGAAGCAAAATCTTCAAAGGGTTTTTATGGTGTGTTCCACAGATACATTGGCCTGGTTCTATATTCACTGTCACATGCGGATGGAGAAACGTGCACATGCAAATATAGAAAAAACACTACACTAAAACATGTACACATGCCACTCACTCACACTTTATGTTTTCCATGATTTTCACAATGACAACATTGTATGCCCAAATTTTCTTATCAGAAAAAAACATTTGAAACATCAGTGCATGATTTAATGACTAGCATAAAATAACTTGTTACAGCCCAAAGCTGTGGTCCATCTGGTAACATGTTTAGGAAAAATAACAGAATCACATAGTACCTGCCTAAAGGGACAGAGGACACTGCAGATTAGTTTGGAAGACAAATGTTCAAGTTTAAGTTTGCAAGACATTTAATGTGAGCCAGAGGAATTAGTTTGAGCTGCAACATTTATGACATGCAAGACACTTCAGTGCAACAGTGAATGTAAACACAATGGATGAGTGTGGCAGAGTCTTATGTCAGACATTCATAAAAAAAGACAGAAAACATACAGTTAATCCACGACTGCACACATACATGCTAGCATCTCATACAGTATGGTCTTTATGCTTCCTGGCAAAAACCCATTTTCCCCCAGAGAAGATTTAGGCCTTTATTCGCTAACACTGTTATCATTTTCTTTTTTATTGTTTCTATTTATTGTAGTCATTTTAATTGAAGTTAAGTTAATTCCTACAGTGGTTGCCAATTATGTCTTGAGATGACAGCTCTGGCGTCTGGTTTTCATTTAAAAAAGCAGTAAAAAATAGAAACCTAAAGCTATCATCATCAATTATACCAAATGCCAAAACATATTCATTAATAATCCACTTGTGTGGATTTGCATACGATTATGCACAGTTTCCAATTAAGTAGAGAGGGTAACATGTTAAAGCCATGTGGTGTCTAAATATAAGCTGATGTATGTTTGCTTCCTCATGACATTCATCATCCACGAGGATGTTCTCATTAAAAGTGTCTCTTATCAACACAGGCACCTTTTGAAAGGAAAAACCTGCACACTGCGCCAAAAGATTATCGTAGTCTTGAAAACTGTCTTCTTCCTCTGGTTGTTTAGTTGATTTTGTTGAAAGTCCTGTGGTGTATATTCCCCGTGTTTTGTGTTCATTCGTGCACAAACTGGCCCTATCGATAGAAGTTATTGAAGAAGTAACATGATTTCCTGGTACTTACTTTTTTTTTTTTTTTTTTTTTACATTTCATTGGTAAGAAAGCTGTTCATTTGTTTGAATTGTGTGTATTTCTTATGATCACTTTAATTTGTTAAGCAAACCAGCATGGTAGAGCTAAGTTCAATAACACTGATAAAGTAAATGAATAATGCATGATTACAACTTTGCATCATAAACATAGTTTTTCAAGAATAAAGAAATATGCAATGCAATAGAAAATGCAATACAGACTCTGGTTGGACCACCAGCGTTGGGATCCATTGCTTAAAAACATATTCTGAAGCTGCAAAGCTGGTCATGAACTGGTTGCAGACAACAACAACTCTATCGCCAGACAAGAACATCACCATTGGACAATTCTGCAGAACCCCAGACTTCATCCAGTGCCAAGGATTTTAAATTGTTGTTTTCTACAATATCTGTGCATGGCAACTAATGACTAAGGTATGTTTAGGGTCAGGCTACTAAAATATAAAAAATCTGATGTGCTAGGTTTGGACTCATGAGTGTACTTTAAATGTTTGGTCAGTTGACATCAAAATGACAAGTAACTATTGCATAATGTTGTCAATTATGGAGTGCAAAGGATTTCCTCATTTTAAGGCCTGTTGTTGCATGTTTTTTTTTCTTTCACATGTACACCAGAGGACTAAAAGAACAGTGGTGTCAGACTGTATGAACTATCCTTGTATCCTCCCTCTTCCTCTACTTCATTCATCACCCTCCTCCCCTCTGTCTCTGAGGCAGAGGCTGATGAGACAGGGCATTTCAGCCCTTATTGCCCTCTATGTCAGGCTCTATTGTGGGAAAACCTGACTGCCAGTGAACTCGGACTGCTACAGAACTGCTGGCTCAACCCCAGTGGAGCCTCAGAACACCAACGACCTCCCACCTCCAGCGGTGACTGAGTGTGTTTCTGCAGAATAAACTCCAGTCGAATAGTCAAACAGAAATAAGCTGCAGTGAGAGGGCGTGTATGGATGTGTGCGCACATGAGTGTGTGTGCTTTTTTTTTATATGACTGAGCTCGTTTGCTTTCATCGGTGACCCGATTGATCTGCCCTCTGACCCCGGCCTAGCTGCTCAGCTCCATCGCTCCACAGCGACAACGACACTTGCATGACCTCCGACCCTTTATGTGCTTGTTAGGGTTGTTGAATGTAGAAGGTTGTGAACTCCATAGAATATAGAATTCTATTACTATGGTGACTGCGGCCATAAACTGCCCTTTCGTCATTTCGTTTCGTTCCACAGGCATGGGCTTTACTGATTCTTTCATTTAGCCAGTGTTAATGGGGTTTTTTGTTTTTGTTTTTTTTTCATTTCTACATTTGGCCAGAAATTGTGGACACAATTTGGAAGACAATGAATGCTCTACATTGCTAATTTATGTGTATATTTTGTGAATATGATTAAGTATTTCTGTAGGTTGCTATTTGTATTCCAATTGTATGACCCTGCTTGATGATCAGCTGCACTGCATTAACCATTTGTACTGGTTTGAATGACAGTCAACAATTTTTGTATTTTAGCAGTTTTTAGTTTAGTTCTTCCACATTTGCTCCTTGTACACATTGCTCTCCATTAGTTTTTATTGCAACAGAAAACAGTTGCATATTCAGGTCTTTTGTCCCCTGTTAATAAATGAACCCATACTCACTTTTCCCACAGGATTGTATATTACTATGTTCAATAAAGCCAGATTATGTATATATATACTGTATATATATATAAATATTTCTCTCTTCCACTGTATATAAAACTACCGCTGTGTGTGAGAGGTACAGTCTGTTAAAGTAGCCTTTGAGGCTGTGCTCGTTGTGGGATTTTGAAAATACAATCTTTGTCAAGTCTGTGATGATGCAATCTCTGTAGCCCTTCTTTGCAGGGCATTTTATTATTATTGCCACAATTTTTATTATATAACATGTAAGGAACCTTTCATCCAAACAGATGAGAGTGAGATAATTATCACAGTCTGTCCTCATGCAGAAGATCACAATGGTTTCATGTGACCAGTTTTATTTGTTACTTTTAAGCAAACAGTACGAAGCCAATACTTCTCATTTCACACATGAAAGCAGCTGTACACTAGACGTGACTCCTTTACTGCTCCTGATGATCATAAGTGATGTGATATGAGATGTCGCGAGAGAACAGTAAGGACGTGGTTTGCTCAGTGACTCACACATTTATATAATTCAGTCTCAATATGTTCTACTCTGTGAATGGGTTACATTACAGTAAACTACAGTGTATGACACTGAGTGTTGACATTCAGTGACATGGGCATGGTTACACAGCTATATATGAACATGCACACATATACATGCAGTGCAGGCCCTGGTATAGATGAAAAGCTGTCCCGGCAAAGAAACTTGCTAACTCAAACCAGTCAGCTGAGTTTTTTTTCTACTTAAAACACTATAAAGACATGCATTTAGCCCTAAAGGAAAGTGAGCCTCTAACCCCGGCAGTGTTAACTCTCCATTCATCCACCCAGAGTGGTGTAACCTCCAATCACACTCTCCTCTGACTCTGCTTTCATTCCTTTCATTCATTCATTCAAATAACCAGAGGACAGAAAAAAAAGGAAGCAAGGAAGTTTTATCATCCAACTTCCTGTTCCGTTTGGATGCAAACGCATGTGCTTCCAGACCTGTTTTAGTCTGGGTCACCGTAGCCAATCACAAAAGGGTAGAGTGCCACCTATTGGTGCACAACCTGAATCCTCTCTCCTCTCCATCACCACCTATCCACTCTCCCTCCTCCCACAGACACACTGGCGCTCAACTCCTACACACTGATTCACCATATGTTTTTACAGGCGCACGGAGGAAATCACAGTTTGAGTGCACACAGTAACCACACACACACACACGCACATAAGACTGACATGTAGAAATAGCTTGGTGTGTGTGTATGTGAGGATGCACACAGATGCTCATGCATGCACAAATATGTACAAACAGTACACAGATTCATACCAATGCAAAAAAAACAAAAAAACATTCACAACTCAACAATAATCACCAAATGCATTATATGCACAGTGAATTTGAGTTGGACAATCAGTGCTTAGATGAAGTTACACAGCTGAATAATTTAACAAGATTTTCTTTGTATGATTGTCTCACAGGGGCCCTGTGGGGTTTAAAGTGGGTTTAAAGAACCACAATATCCCTGGTTTGAGTCTGGCTAGTCAACAAAGGTCGCCAGCCAGACTCAAATCAGGGATATTGTGGTTCATGGTTGGCACTTTAAACCCCAGGGGGCCCCTGTGAGACAATCATACAAAGAAAATCTTGTTCATTCTCCCTCCTTTTTTCATGTAATTGCTCTTCTGTCAAATCTCTAATGAAGGCATGAAGATATATATATATATACATATATATATATATATATATATATATATATATGTATATATATATAGTGTCTAAATAATAAAATTTGGCCTCAAAGTTTATTAATCATCACAAGAATAAACCTATTCAGTATGTAAAACCTCTACTTGTGTGTTTATTTAATGTGTAAAATTTATCAAGCAAACAAAAACTTTAAAAAATGACAAATTCTAGTTTACCTGAAGCAACAAAGGCGAAGAAGTATCAAAACATCAATGTAATGCTCAACGGTAATATTTGATTTACAGAGTCACTCTAAATAAAATAGTTCCAGTTCAGTTTTAGGTGCAGAGTTGAGCTTGAATGAGGAAGAGGGAGGCGGGCCAAAGTGTTTTTTGGCATGAATAAGTTTAGACTGAGAAACACCAAAAGTTACCCATCTCTTTAGAAATGTTCTCATCCACAGCAAGCCATTATGTAATATGAAAAGCACCTTCTTTGTTTCCTGTAAGACCAACACCATGACGAGAGGTGGATTTGAGTATGACTTTAATTCATCCAGTGAGGCTACTTGACTTTCACTGTCATGGGGATGTGACTAGTGGTTACAGCACGGCTGATACGTGTGGGCAGAGAAAAAGGAAGGCAGCTTATTCTGCTGACCTTAGACCCCCAGGAAAGAAAATTGTACACACACAAAAAAGCACACACACACACACACACATACACAAGTAAACACATGCTCCCCCTACGCAGACACTCTAGCAGCAGAGTTGTTGAGGGTAACTGGGCCAAAGAGTAGCTGTGTCTCAGTGCTCTTCCACTGTGAACGATTTCCACAGCGCTGTCAGCAGGCACCATATTAACCACATCAGATTCACTCAAATGCCAAACTGTCACATGCAGTCTGATTCATCAACTTTCCACACTGTCAACCCAGGAGAGAAGAAGATAGAGAGACAGAAGGAGGGAGAGGGGGGGGGGGGAGCAGAGATGAAACAGAAAGAGGAAGGTGAGAGGAGTGATGCAAAGATGGAGAAGTGAGAGGATAGTCAGGAAAGTGGCTAGTGGAGAGAAGCAGGAGGAATGAGATATAATAAGTAGAAAGAGGGAGGGGGCTGTGGGATTCAGATAAAAGATGAATATATAAAAGGGGCACACAAGCAGAACTCCAGCTCTCTCGTGCCTGACATGCCGAGCTGGTGCTTGAGAAGAAGCACGACGGCACAAGCCAGCCAATAACCCAGAACGCGGAGTGTCACACAGATGGGGAGCATACTCAGAGTCTCTCTTTCTGTTTCTCCCTGTGTGACAGAAACACTAGCGGTGGTGTTTTGTGTGGAGGTGCCGGCTGAATCTCATTTCGTTCCATCTCCTTTTCCTCTGAAGGATGTAATGTGATGTCATGCACACAGATCTCCAATTCCATTTGCTGCTTAATGGCAGTACAGTACATGAAATAATGCTTAGGAGGTCTCACTTGATGTGGAGTATCTTGAATGGAACTATTACCAGGCATATCACATTTCAGCTGTTGAATATATGGAAAAATAGGGGCCTGAAGTGCTTTGAAGAGCGTTGATCCACTGAGGCTTTGTGGTCCTTCTTCGGTCTATCTTTTATCAACCCAAGGAGAAAATCTAAGTGTTTAGTGATATTATGCAATGTGTCACCGTTTGAAATGTAAATGAGGTCTGAAGAAGATCATTACAGCTGGAATGACTTTCTAACTGTCACTTGTTGCAAAATAAATCTGAACAGGGAGCGATTGCACTTTAGGTTGATGACAACATAAATGATGTGTCACCTCTGTTTCACCTGTTCGCTTCACAAACATGGACATTTAACTGATCTTAGGGTACTGCAAGAGGAAAAAACTGCATATGCACCAGCAGGAAGGATGTCAGCTAAATGTGATAACACTGGTAGTTGAAGTAAAACTGAAATGTCATGACAGAAATGTAACCACAAATCACATTTTCAGAGGAGTGTTGGGCAAAAGTCATTACTGCAACTGTCAGAAACACTACAGACCTAAAATGCAGCAATTATAGGAATAAAATAAACTTTCGGTTTGCAGCAGTTCTTTCAAGTATGTTTCATGCTAAAATGGCAGAACAGCTCACCCCTGTGACAGAATTATGTTAGAATTCATGTCGATCCCAGTACGGTGCAAACATCGTTAACAACAAATGAAATGTGCGGGTAAACACGGGTGAATTGATAAGGCATGCAGACCCCCTCTCCCAAAATCAGAGGGTGCAGAGGGGGGGGCATTCAGCCTTAAAAGAAGAAAGAAGAAGATTGACATCAAGAATTATATTGTATTATCATATTTTGTTTCATAAAATAATATATATATATGTGTGTGATTGCCTGCAGATCTGTGTTTATATGTCAAACTTAGCTTATGGTAATAATGAATTCTTTCCCCTGAAAGAAATACATTTTGGGGTAAAGAATTGACATACTGTATTCCCATAAAATAATTATTTTAAATGTATGAGAAAACATTTAGCTCTAGTCTTGATACATGATATAAAATAAATGTTACTCATAGAATATAAGGTTATGACTTGGGTGAATAACACTTTTTTAACACTTTCTTTGGTTTCAATAAAAAGGAGAAAAAGCACAAGACTTTTCATTAATTTCAAATATGACTTTGTCTGCGGGTTATTGCCCCATTATGAAGTAACTAAGTACTAAGTAACTTCCTTAACCTCCTCTGATTCTAAGCTATTAGTGGAGAAATTGCAAAACCCTGATCAGCATTTAGCCCCAGTAACCCTCCTGTCTAATTGACCTTAGTCTGCTACTTCATGGTAGGGTATGTGTACAGACCCAGTCACATTTCATGAAAATATATTTCCTGGTTAATTTGATGAGGAACATCCTGTTCTGATTAGACCTGCACATGGGGGACGGTTAAAAATAACCACAGAATCAGTGACAAACGACCTCCTTCGATACACTCCAGCGCTCCGCATGCTCTTGGAATGGAAACGCTGGGCAGATGAAGAGCTCCAATGAGCATTTTAACAAAAAGTCTCTGAATGGATCACAATGAGAAAATGTTTCCATTGTTTTCTTTGGACACAATGGCACACACCCAGGAGCTTTATTTTATCAATGGCCAAATGTAGTTTAAAATTGAAACTTCAAAATGATAAAAATTCTTAGAAATCTCAAATAAGAAAGTTGAAACAAGATTATAGGGATACAGTGCACATCCATAGTTTTCACACTTGTTGCCAGTGTTGTCTTTTCAGGCAAATACCAAGAGAATAAAAAGGAAATATATTGACCTGGTACAGAACAGGTTGAGCAGGTTGACTCATGTTTTCATAAAGGGGTGTGACACTAACTACTATCTGTGTCTGTTTATTTCCCAATAATTCGGATGTACACTGGAAATGGACAGGGCCTAAACCAAAAGTGGTTGGTAGAAATTTGGATGCTGTTAGCAGTGCGCAAAATCCTTCAAATTCCAGTTTTTATGAAAACGTGTATAACGCTCTGCAATAAAACCAATGTTCTAAATTCATTTGTCTTGATCAGCTTATATTTGTGGCTAAATGGTATTCTGTGAAATATCACTACACAAAATGGAAAGCAACACGCACTTAAAACAAAGCATTGTTCTAATCACTTTTGGAAGTTCAAATAACCCACCACTGTAGGCATGGAAATATGGTGCACTCTTTGGCAGCCTTCAACTGTTCTCTATAAAAGCCTCTACATAGCAACATCTCCAAGCATATCATTAAAATTCTTCTTGATACCATAGCAACCAAGTTTTTCTTATTGCACGAGGTCAGTTGGAGCTTGCAGAGAAGATGGCAGGGTACCAACGGCTGGGTCTCCCACGCTGGCGGGTGAAAGGTCACATCTGAAATTCTGCAGGCTTGTACTCTCCTCCGACAAATTACTCATGAGTACACATCTGTTTCTTTATTGGGGTAACTCCTGTCCTAGCCATATTTCTCAGATACTCAATAGCTACATCAATATATTGTATGTAATACTCAGATTCAGTTATTTTGGCTCTTGCAGTGTTTCTCACCATCTTCACAAACGCCTTTTGCACATGACTCTGTTCTGTCACGGAGAAGATGAGGGAAGTCTTAATCTATCTGCTCCCAACAGTTTCATGTTTCATACATTTCACTCTGAGAGTACAACTAACAAATATCAGATTAGCAAAGTCGTATGTCAATTAATTAAACCTAAAGTATTACAAATAGCTGGTGTATGCCGGGGTAACACAATTGCATTTGGTTACAGAGTGTAACACATTTATCTGACTTGAAGGCTACACTTTAATAATGAAGTTGCTGCAGTTTGTACAACTTGTTTTTACGAGGAGAAATTAATAGTTGCAATTCTGCGGCCTGGGCGACTCGCCAACTAAATTGCGATCACAACCATCTTATTTAAACAAGAAATTGCAGATGAACACGTCTTGGCTCCAAACACATCTCTCCGTGTTTGTTTTAGGCTACAAACAAGATGAAATAATGAAACTGTGAAACACCTCACCTCTTTTTTTAGTCCACAACCCAGTCAAAATACCTGGAGATGGCAAGTGTAGATGCATACAGGAATAAAAAATGCAGATGCGCAATAAGTGGGTCATTTCCAGGTCATGACTACATTAAAGTGATGAGAGGTTTGCTGTAAAATGTGATGAACTGAGCCTGAAACACTTACTGTTATGAGACAGCTGACGAGCTGAAGGAGGTGGATATAATCACAGTCAGTTAGGGTGCTGACATGGGCAACCCATAGCACCCATAGCTTATATTAAACACATTATGGCGACAAAAGTCTGTAAACGCAGTCACATTGTGGGGACTTTACTGACTTTACTAGTCACTGTGTGCTTTCCGATATTTTTTTTGGGATAAATTAGGGGAAACAACTCCAGCAATCAAATAAATGCTTGTTATATCTTTATTACCTGACAAATGTTAAAATGTGCTGCCGGCAAAATCTAGACACCTTGCTGGTGGGTGTCCTACAATTTCAACTTACATTGTGTTAACAGAAAATGATCACGATTTGAAGGTTATAAAAAATTACAAATCTATCCCTTGTCTTACCCCTCGTCCACACATACTGACTCACACTGGAGGCTCGACAGGATGCCATTCATTGTGAAGTGAACCTTGAAATGACATCCTGGTGCAGCCCAAAAAGACTCAAGCTTCAAAAGTTGCCAAGCGGCACGACTTAGTGAAGTTGAGAAAGATATAACTTGTCGTCGGACACATGACAACCTGGCGACAACCAATCGCACTTGCTTCGCCCTCAGGAAACGGAAGCACAGTAGTTTTCTACTCCATCTTAATTATGCTAAAGTACTTAATAATGGAGGAAAAGCTGATTGTCAAAGGCTTCCCTCTTCTCTGTGATACATCTTTAACATGCTTTAACACGAGTCTTCCACTTTGAGTACATACAGTATGTGTGAATGGGGCCAGGTTAAAGGGACAAGGGGGAGTGTTTTTAGGAGCTTGACGGGTCATATTGATGATGTGTCTAATGCCACCCAAAACAGTGCTGATGGCTGACTCCCTTGTTGGTCTTTTAATGGGGAAAATCACAGAGGTACTGAGGTTAGGACCATTTAACCATGATTACATTTATTGATCCTCAATGACTGCAGCACTAGTACTAGTACTGGTACTATTAGTATTAAATGTTTGTTTTCATCTGTTTTATTTTATTTTATTCACTATGTTTACTCAAGTGTTATTCTAATATGTTTAACCAGAAATCGATGGTGTCACCAATTCAAAATATTAATTGTGATTTCATCTTAAATAGCAATACTTTCTAATCTTCTATCTTTTTATTGCCTATGGTTCAGCACATTGAAGGGGAAGTCATATTTTGAAATGACTGTTTGAATGAAATAAAATGATATAATCAGGGAGGACACTAATCTTACTGACACATACATTGGTGGACAAATTAAATGGCAGACCTCACAATAAGATCCAATCCATTACTCCACTGTGACAAACTGTGGCCCACAAATTAACCAGAGTTGATTCAACAAGTCTCGGACACAGTCTAAAGAGTAAATAATAAAATATTAATCATATCAGTTGAACTTTGCACTGTTAGTATTACATGGCTATTGTATAGGACTGCATTTATGTGTCCTTGTTAATTTGTTCACCGCCTGTATTTATGGCATATATTCACCCATACCTCTAAATGGATGAATTATTAATAAACCCACGTCACAACTGAACAGTGCCGCTGGTTGCTCAGCTGTCCAGTGATGTATGTTTTAAACCCTGCTCCTGTCCACACACTCGTACACCTAAATCCCACATTCATTCAGAGAATGTGTCCTGACACTGCAATTTAGGGAAAAGACATTCATTGTGAGGATTACAGAAGGTGCAAGGGAGACTGACAGAAAGAGAGAGAGAGAGAGAGAGCGAGAGAGAGAGAGAGAGAGAGAGAGAGAGAGAGAGAGAGAGAGAGAGAGGAGAACTGGGTGATGGGAAAAGCCGATCTGTACTTACAGAGAAACCAGTGCTATTAAGCAGCTTGGTGTGACCTCAACATCTAGATTATACTGTAGATATGCAGTACTGTGGAGGCACTCAGCCATTAATCCACATAACATGAAATAAGAAACAAGCTGATGACCGTATATAATACACCAGAATGTAAACTATTGACATGGTTTGCATATATTTTTTGCATTTGTTTTTTACATAGGTACAAGCATATTAACCCATTATAACCCATGACATTTAAAAAAAACAAAAACAAAGAAAGACATGTTGATATGCACACATCCTCTAACCTGGCCAGCACTTACAGTATATAAACAGCTATATATGCAATTTATAGCATCCAATAGTATATTAGGCACCATGACTTTTGCATTAAAGCATCTCTATACATCAACTAGGCTTCCTGGCTCCATGCACTCAAGAAGAAAAAAAGTTTTACTGGCAGGAAAGACTGCCTTAATAGCAGTTAGAACTCCTCATTGAAATCAATGCATTTAGCTTTTCTTTTGGCATTTTAGTACAGGCTATAAAGAAGGCAGGTTGAGGAGGGGAGGAGCCATGACCACACTGATGCAGGGAAGAGAGAGTGCAATAGCCAGTAAAGGAGGAATTTAAACAAAGTTAAGCAGCTTAGATTTAAGGTTCAATACAAAAAACTGTAACAGTAGTACAGTTTATTTAAATATACTCACTTTATCAATGTATATCGCAAGAAGACACAGAAATCCTTTAGCATGTAAAGAATAGTACTTAATGACCCCTTTATGAATTTCTGAAGGAGTAGCATACATTGTAGCCCTATATTCTGTAGTTACCTGGACAGAGGTGACACTGCAACCAATTTTTCATTGCAAACAGCTTACCCCTTGCTTTTCATGTAGCCGCAAAACCCCGTGGGCTATATGAAACATAACATTAAACACAAACATTGAAAAGTGATTTAATGAAATCAGGGGAATTCTTAGATCTACTCTGCCAACCAGCATTAGACTCTACTGTAAAACTGGCCTACACTCTTCTGTCGCCTGATTTTCTTTTTTTGCTCCAAGTTTGCATATCTTAAGTGGAAGATTGATGACAAGCTGCATGCTGTGGACAGAACCTATGCTAATGAGGAACACGGGAGACCTCCCCTGGGTTTAGAAAGAAAGTTGAATGAGAAGAGGCAACAGTGACTCTAAGCACAGCAGGTGCTGCCTGATTCTGCTGGAAATAGGGTGTGTGGGCAAACAGGTATAGACGTGTGTGTTTTTTTGTTGATGGCTAAGTAATGTGTGTTTAAGTGGATATCCATGTAAATACAGCTTATGTTTATAAAGATATGGACATATATGCCTATCTTATTAAAGAAAGGATTTGGTGTGGTGTGGCGGGGGTGGGGGGACAGTAGAAATATTAGACACAAATAAGGTCAAATCCACATTACCATGGTAACCCACCAGAAGAGACCAGCTGGTCCATCTGTTCCGCGGCTAACTTTGAGTTGGTTCTCCCACACCTCATAGCAGCTGCTGTTGTTATAGTCATACAGGATCTGCATGTTCACTCAAGCAGTAACATACTGTGCTATGCAGTTTCACTGGATTCCAATCCTGAAGAATGTACTCGCAAAATACAAAAACAGCAAGAAGACATCCCTTAAGTAAAAGTACTGCATTACCTGCATTCGTGCTATGAAACTTTTTTCATCAGCTACGATGAGAAGATTCATACCTGAGTTTTCCCAATGCAATAATTAATTAATAATTTTGCAATGCTAAAAAGAACAGAGCTTATATGTGCAAAATGCCTTTCTAAACATAAAAAGTAGAAGATACTTTTATATGAAGCATCTTCCTGCACAGACTGCCACAGTAAGTGCACCCAGAGTCAATAACCATTCCCATAACACAGGCCATTTCAAAGACCTACACTCTATTCAACCACAACTGCTCCATTGCTTACCATTGCAAGTGGCAGGTGAGGTACAGTAACAACCCTCTGTTGTGGAATTAAATGCGGCGCTGGTTTCCCAAACCTGAGTTTAGGAGGTGTCTCTTGTGAAAAAAGTGCCAGTTTAAAAGGGCAGTTTTAATTTGTCCTTTTAATCAATGGGACTGGCCTTTTCTGCCCCACAATGCCTTCACTCCTGTCGCGCAAAGAGACCAGGGTCACAGTTGCATAACATGTGTTTTCAGTCTGTATGTCAAATGGATATTTTTCTGGGTAATTTCTCACCATGGCAGCCGCTCTGATTATCATGTGAGTGTGGGGGGTCCAGAGCCGGGAAGCTAATGAATTGCTTACATAAAGTCTTCTGCCAAGGTTGTCTCTCTCCGTCAGGATGTCTGGGAAAAGCTCACTGCTCACTGGAGCGGGGCGTTCATATCATGGATGGGCTTTGGGAGAAAGAGAGAAAGCGAGTAAGTGAGAGAGAGAGAATAGATGAGAGCGGTAGAAATAGAGGGAGAGTAAGGAGCAAGAGAAAAAGTTGAGAAAATAACAGATGGCTAGCTATAGCTGGCTGGCTGGGTGGATGGATGAGGGGATGGGAGGGGGATAGATTTATACATTCTTGGATGTATGATTGTATGGTTTTAGCTCAGAGATATAGGAAATGTTAAAACCAAAATGTCATTGACATGTTTTCATCACAATCATGTTACCATCCCCTACAAATAAAAATACAAGGCAAAGATAGAATGTGATCAAGATGGCAGTCAATCTGAAATATCGGAACAAACCTTGCCTAACACAAATACATGAGAGCAAATCTTACTGAATAACAAATCTTCAAGTGAAGGATGAGCCCTGACCAGACAGTTGTGTCACGTGGGTCAAGGCATGGTTGTTATGGTTGAATGGTTTTCTTGTCTGCCTGGACACTTTCAGCTTCTCTTGAATGCCTAATCCTGATGACATGAAACAATGTCATCAACAAAACAATAAAGAACAAAAATCTCAAGAGAAATAAGTGTACAAAATATAACAGACGGTGAGCCACTGATTCATGTAAGCTTCCTATTGAACATGCAGTCTATTTTTTTTTCCTTTTTTTACCTAGGATCATCATACGTGATTGTGACCCATGTTTAAAGATGTACGTCATTCAGTGGTAAAGATCATGCATAAGACAAGGATGTATTTTTAACAAAGAGGATTAATCATTAAAAGTATAATACCCAAACCTGCCCCATACGTCTTGACATGTTGACAGATGTGTATGCAACTCAGTGGGCATAGACACAAATAAAATCTTAAATCATCTGCTAGTTTAATCATTTCCATTTAACTACATCCACATATACATAATGACTTTACAATTTATATTATTTTCTGGCAGTATAGGGATTTCACTTTGGCATACATTTAATAAAAGCATTTGAACAGTGTTCCAAAAACACTGTTGTAAAGGGAAATCAAAAGACAGATTTTTTATTAAATTACTCAAAAAGTAGTTTCTGTTTTTACAAACTATACTTAAAAACACAACTGAAATACACAAATGTATTTCTTGTGATTATTGTGTTTCCTTGTACCACCCACGATACATTAGAAAACTGATTCCTGACTATTTGCCGTCGGCTATGCAGTCAATCTTATGTAAAAGCTATGTGTTTCCCACCAGTGGGTGGTTTTGCATGACCAAGCTGAAACCAAAACCTAAATAATCCCTGTTGAGCTCACAGTATGAGTAAGATTGATTTTTTTCACATTAATTTAACAGCTTTTTTTCCTGGCAATACATTGCTTGTGTCATAATCTTTTCCTATGGAGTAACAGACTACGGCATAATGGGGCTTGATATGCAGACAAAAACATTTTGTTATAGTGTTTTACAATAATTAACACCAGTTTCACAAAAAAAAAGGCCTTTTCATATGTTAATATATGAATCATTCCCCAGCTAGATTACTGAAAACGATTGCTTAAAGACTTTAGATAAAGACGAGCCCACATACCGGTGTCAAAATGTATTTCTAGACTTTATTTGCAAATTTGTGCTGCTCTACTAATATTACATGGACATAAAATCTGTAAATAATCTAACTACCCCAAATGAGATTGCTGAGCGCACACTAGGGGGCATGTCGGATTGAAGAAAAAGGAAAGCAGGGGGGAGGGAGGAGAAGGGGAGTGAGAAAGAAGTTTGTGTCCATTATATAAAGAAAGAAAGAGGCTGGCAGAAATGGACCAAGTGGAGCAAAGGGGGGAGGAAAAAAGAAGGCAGAGAAGAGGAGAGAAAAACAAAGTGAAGGAGAAGGATATAAGTAACAGATGTGGGAGAGGGGAAGGAGAAGGCAAAATCCAGCCTGCAATGAGGCAAGAGAATGTGGGAAAAGGGGATCAAGGCAGGGGCAGACGTAAGGTTGCAGGGAGTGGGGTTAAGGAGGAATTGAGGAGAAGAGGCATCATGGAAAAGTTTTTGTAAGAGTGGCATGAGTAGTGCAATTGTAGCTTCTGATATGCCACTTCTTTTTAATATTTTAATTTTTTTATCACTATTATTTATCTGTATGGGCAGATGTGCATGTGTGTGTGTGGGTGTGTGCATGTGTGGAATGTTAAATGAACCATTTTAGGAGCTGTACAGCAAATTTCGCTGTACGATGTGCAATGACAATAAAGGCATTCTACTTTACCCTAACAGACCAAAACCAAAATGGACAGAGGAAACTAGACAAATCAGTCTTTTTGTGGGGGGAGGGAGAAATAAAAAATCATGTTCCTGTGAAATGAAAAGAAAGAACGCAGAAAGGGACTGAAAAATGATGCTAAGAAGACACGAGGGAAGAATAGGAAACAAATAATGGAGCCAGAGTAATTCAGTAAGGCAGAGGGCCGAGCAAAAAGTGAATTGTAAGAAGATAAATTAGCAGGGGGGGTGCAGGAGGAAGTAGAAGGATGAGAGACATAAAACAGAACAGGTGAACTCAGGATAAGGACTGTGGGGCGGATGTAATGGACACTGTAGGGGGGCGATAAGGGATTGGCTGGATGGACAGATGAATGTCTGTGGGTGAATAAATGGATGGATGATGGCTGTATGGATGGATGGATGAAGGTTGTAAATGAGAAAAGAGGGGGTTGCCAGCAAAAAAAATGAGAAGGGAGGCATCTGAACATGGTCAGTGTGCTGAACAGATAACTGAGAGTGGAGAAGGAAACAAGCATTAAATGATAATGGAAACTGATTAGGGCAGAGACGCGTGACAAAAAATGAGTATAGGGATGCAGTGCATTTATTGGTAAACAACAATGATGATGATGATGATGATGATGCTGTGCCTCATAAAGTTCAACCCCTCTATTCTCTGTCTCCCTGGCCTGCTTGTCAGAGATTGCTTTCCATAGAAATACACATCAGGACTTGTGCAGCCATATTCTACGTCAACCAATTTATAGCCTGGTACAATATGCTGACGGTGCTCAAGTAAATACCTGCTCCAAGGAGAACCTTCAGGCCAATGTTGAGTTGACATATTTCACATCAGCATATATCATTTTAGGACTGACACTCAACCCAAACAAAAGAAAACATTCCTCTTCCCATATCCCTCGGAAGCACAGCTGTCGTCCCACAAAACCTCAGCCAACAATAGATCCCTTGAAAATGATTACTTCCAGGCAATTTAACACAGACAGACTACCAGGTAACATAAAGGTCACAGGTTTGATGTATTCAGCATAAAGTGGAGCTCCAGTTAAACATTTTTTGGAGATAAACTAAATGGTCAGAAAGAAGCTAGGAGGTAGCTCGATATAAATATAAAAGCTCAGGCTATAATAACTTAATATAAACTGAATAGAAGTGAACAGACCAAACTGACCTAACAAAGACAAAACTGTCAAAACTTTTATAAACAAGATGGGTAATACAAAGACAAACACTACCAACTAAATTACAAATAAAACAAAAATCTGTCTGTTTGGTACAGTCTAATTGGCTATTTCCTGTATTTAAGAGCTCTGTCTTTAGGGGGCTCATCTTCTGTCTAGGCCTGACAAGATGTCCCTCCAGCAACAGCAACCAGCATTGGCACCGTCAGCACCAGTAACTCAAAAAAAAAAAATAAAAATATTGAAACTTAAATAAAGACAAACCAAAGTATGACTGTACAGAAGTTAACAAAATGAATGCTCTACTAGTAAAACTAATGCACTGCCAACAATAATAAATAAACTGTTTAATTATTATCTGTTCAACCATCTATCTGTTTGTCAATGTATGTGCAATGGTAATGTAATGTGTATAAGGTCAAAAGGTCAACAAACTGAGGAGAAAGTGAACTATTAATTGTAAATTATGAAGAAAACTAAGGTGTGTTTGACTGCAGGAAGTTTACAGAAATTTAAATCAGCTGTGTGGCTGCAGGTGCGGCCATCACAGCTCCGTTCTCTGACCCAGTAAGCCCCGCCAGAGTGACAGTGAGCCAGCATGCACAATACCAGGACCCTGAAACTTAAGCAGCTAAATGTAATCCAGCCATTGTTAATTTCATTATTTACACATTTTTCCAAGTGTGACACGTCAAAATATGGAAGTTCATTAACAGAAAACAAATTCAACAGATTTAATACTTTGTTTCCAAGCTCTTTCTGCAGTTGTTTCACCTGCAATTTGATTGAACTACTATAATTCCAGCTGTGAGTAGCTCCTCCATTTTATATAACTTACATCAACAGCACAGTCAAAACTTTAGTGTTTTTAGTAAATGTACTAACATTTTTGAGCATACTTTAGTTTGTTACCTGTAGGTGTGAACACACTCAAAACCTGTTTTGAATGAACATGTAGTATGGACAAAGGTCTTGCCAGGAAAACTGTAATTATTTGGTTCTGTTTATTGAGGTTTAACCTCCAGAGCAGCTCTGTCTCCAGGAAATGTTTGTAGAGCTAACACTCCAATCCACCGTCTCAGCAGCTGATGTCTTCACTCTGTCGCACTCATGTCATTGAGCAAGACACTGACCCATTCCAGCCCATTTTAAAGAGCTCTGGGTGGGAGCATCAGCTGCATGCCAACATGTAAATAAATATGGGTGGCCACCTCTCCAGTGATGTCCTTACAGGAATAGATATTAGGGTCCTTCCCTAATATCTGTTTTAGTCTGTGGCCTAGTGGTTAGGATCCTCTGACTTAAAACCTGCATCTGCTCGAAACAGGTGTGAGAAGTCCGAAACCAAACACTTCTGAGCAAATTATAATCAACTATAAGGTAGAGGTGAAAAATTCCAACCACACTGCCTCAGAAAAAACATTGACCGTCAACTTGGAAGCTAAACTGACCCCTGTGTCCTGGAATTTACCACCCACTTTGACATCAAGTGCCATCACCATGAAGTGGACAGGTCATCTTAGCAGAGTGAATGGCTCCAGGTGTCCAACACAATTCTATTCCCTCTTCAGAGATTGATGTCTTGGCCCTGGAGGTCAGAAAAAGCATTAATATGACAATTCCAAATCATAGCTTGAGAAATGCCACAGGTGCAGACAAGATACAGGGGGCACAACTGAGGAGGATTACAGTGTTAGCTTCAGGGCCAATGTGATATATGGAGACTCAATCACCCTCTGAAAAGGGAAAACACATTTTTTTAACAGCTGTACATTTCCTCAAATGTACATTGCTCTAACTGGCAAAGCAGAAACAATTCTTGTTTCAAAAAGCATCATGCGTCCAATGACTAGTTTAGATCAGTCTCTCATTATTAAAAAACAGCTGATTCTGCGCTTTTTCTACAGAAAATGGGGAAGAAAATGTGTACAAAAAACAAATGACCATGGTTTAACTCAAGTATGTTTGAATATTAACATCGCTCTATGTCAACATTATCACCTCCACATCAACTCCAGTCAAACTATTAAAACAAACCAACCAATTTTTCAAACCAGTTCATAGCAATCATATGTTCTGCCACAATTATGAACTTTTCATATTCATAAGCTTAACATTTCTGTGAATTAAGATCTAGTCTGGATCAAAATATAAATTTTTATGGTTAACTAGTTGTAGAAAACCCACAAATCCCCATTTTGCTGTCCCAAAACTACTTTGCTCAAAGAAACTGCTTTACTACAGTAGTTATGTTATTAAAGTCAGTTTGAATGAGATGAAAAATACAAATGGCACTGAGTTTAATGTTCTATCATTCTACCATGAATGAAAGACCCATCAGAATATGAAGGGGCCTTCATTCTCGTTAATTCTTCATTCCTCCTCCCTTCATTCTCACACAAGCAACCATATACCAGGTCTTGCAGGTCTAAACCAATGTAATGTCTTGAGGAGTGTCTTGATACGTGTCAGAAACTATAAGAAACAAAAATGAGTACCAGAGAGACAAACGAGCATCATAACAAGCAATGTTTTTCAATGGACTTTGTCTTACCTTAACACCTCTTTGAGACAGAATATGTGCTTACGGCTTGGGTATATATAGAGCCATTTCAAATCTAGTCCGCCAGAAATGCCATACTTACAGTTTATCAATTTTGTTCTGTTTTGGGTATCTATATTCTGCTGTGGCTGTTTTCCGTTGACTATGTTATTATCTTTTTAATGTATAGGATATTCACACTTCAAAGACTCATGATGTGTGTTTGTGTGCATGCATGGAAAATGCATTTAAAATGCTTACTTAAAATACAGAAAGTAATGAACAAAGAGTTGTAAGCATGTTATATCCCATAGCAAAACAGCTTTGTCCTCCCTCAGCTAATACATCTAAACCAAAAATTCTTGTTTATTATTAGCAATATTTCCAAAGTGGAGGAATGCACATGTGCACACACACACACACACACACACACACACACACACACACACACACACACATACACACACACATACACACACACACACACACACACATCTGTTCTTCTTTCACTGTGAGTCATGTACTGCTGCTGTACACCCAAACCCTACAATTAACCTTACCCCTAACCATGCATTTACTTGCAATCAAAAACTCAATATTAATTGAGCCTCATTTCCTAACCCTAATCTTGAAACTGTTACTAATACCAACGCTTCCTGTGTGGCCTAATCCTGAACAACGTCCTCGCTTTAGTGGTTCTTCCTGATGTCACTGTAAATGCAACATTTGATCTTCACCAAGACAGAAGTGTAGGCGTGGACGCACACACACTCCTCCATTGAATGTCAGCGTACATTCATGTAACAATTTTTTCCATCACCATGGTGACACTTTGCTGCAGTAATCAAGCAACTTCATCTTCTTTATACTGTTCATCAGTTTATTAAAATATTGTCATAGTGTCTCTCACTCTACAAAAATGCGATTGCTTGGCCCATGTGTCTATTTAATATTTTGCTGTTTTGGCTTGATATTCAACATATGGGCCACAAAAAGTGCACAAATATCCAACAGAAATGTGAATATAGCCAGTTATACAGAATCCTGATGAAGAATGGCTTTATATGATTTACAATAAGAGCATCCTGTCATAGTTTTCTTCTTTTTGTTGAACAGCAAGAGCTAGCGTCTTTTTGTCTTTTTCATTCACTATCATCAAAGAGTGACGAGCTTTCTGAACACATTAAAGCCACAAAACTGCCTCTCAAACTGTCATAACCTGTAAGGTCTTTTCAGCCAGAAGCTCTTTATCCAAAATGGGATTGATGCTTAAGAGAATGTGAACCTACATTCTACTGTATGTGGCACTAATACATCCACTGCAGCCATCTCAACCACCATCACACCTTATTACCTCTGCAAGCTCCAGCGGTCACCTCTCCCTCACCAATGTGGTCTAGTGCCTTTCATCAATCATGGTCAACCAGCTATAGAGGCTGAATGGCGGCTTGGTGGGGGTTGAAAAGCCTTTGGGACAAGGTAATGTAGCCTAAACATACAGCCTGTAAGCACTGTTTATAGACATAATGACATCTGATCTGAATTTTATTTACATTTCTGATACAGTTTCTGTATGCTATAAAATTGCATAAGGGCTGTTTTACACACATTTGTCTTTGATTCTCACTTTCCTGACTTTTCTCATGCATGTTTACACACAAACACACACACACACACACACACACACACACACTCATGCACACACAATGTTGCACAGTCAATGCTGTCAATTTAGGTCAACATCACACCAACATCAATCTTCATTAAGCACTTGACCTTGGATGTGACCGACGAAGCATGGATGATATCACCTAGAACGGAGCTAGAGGGAAATTGTGCACTTGAGTGCGTTTGTGTGTTGGTGAGGGTGTGTTTGTGTTAGCATGTGTTTGTGTAGAGGTGTGTGAATAATGAAAGTGTCTCGATGCTTTTGTGTTCATATGCGTGCATGTAGAGTTTAAGTGTTTACTGTGCAGCGCTGAATTATGTCAACTTATTTCCTTGCATTTTTCTTACAGAATGGTGAAAAAAAAAACAATCTTGTTCACAAGACTATTATGGCAGTAATGTCAATGTCAACAATAAGCGCTACAGTGTGTGCCTACAATCACAAAATCATTTATAGCAGCTATGATGAGTTTTTTTGTGTTTATTTAACAGTCTCAATTTATTTTTGATGCCTCTATATAACTGGCAGAAGCGAAAGCATGTGTGAGGAGACTGGATGTTTGTATATTATGACTCCATGCGCCTGCCACTGGGTCGGCAGCAGGTTGGCCCTGGCTTTCTCATAAATTCAAATTAGGGAGCAAACGTTGCTATTTATATACCAGCGATGGGTGTATGATCATCTCAAAACCTTAGTAGAAGTTTTACTTTATGGAACACATGTTTCACTTGTAACTGATCTCTCCACAATTAGAGGTGCTGTAGTGTACCTCATCAATACACAGTACATGCAAACTGTTTATCCAAAACAACACTGCTACATCACTCCTCTTTCTCCCGCTCTTCTAAACAGTCGCATGGCTGAAGGTCATGGATGACGGCAGCTCTTTCTGACAGGAGGCGATGGGGCTCATGCTAATCTCTAAGGTTTTTGTCCACCGTGGCTAAGAGAGTCAGTCGGTCTAGTTTTCATATCCCCTGAATCACAAGCTGCAATCTTTGATATTGATTCATGGATGGGGTCTGGTAGAGCTCTGAGATGTTTTATCAACATTGCTGCGTTTGATTTGTTAGGGATTGACTTAAATCCTAAAATCACAACATTTCACCATGTTGCATGCTGTAATGGAATCCCTGGTAAGTTTGTTGACTATCCAATGAGACATTTTGGACTTTCCAAATCACAAGAGGGAGAGCCCAGTCTGGTCTCATAAATTGCTTCATCATCCCAATTAGTGGCCCAGATTGCTATCGGTGGGGCTAGATCCAGGCTATCTCATTGTGGCTTTAAAGACTGTCAAAATTCAAACTCATCCCATCATCTAACCAACTAAAACATAATGCAAGTAAATCAGTTCTTGTTGCCGTAGATAACCAAATGTGAGATTTTGTATGGATTATTATGTGAACGTAGAATATTTGCAGCCTTGATAGTTGAGGCTCTGACTTCATCACTCCCCGCAATGAAACACCACAGGGTGCGCAACAATAATAACTTCCACCTTAGAGGAACATAGACTCAGAGCCTACAGGTGGATGTTATGGTGGAGATGGAGCTTTTGAAATGCTCTATGAACAAAAGCAGCAGCGATGGCAGGCAATTTGTAGAGAGTAGTACTTAGGTAATGAAACTCACAGGAACTGCTTTATTAATAAAACATGGGTGTCAATTAAAATCTATTAGTATATCACATTGGCGCAAATCAGTCTAGTGATCCTGTTCTTTGTCTTAACATTATGTGCTGTGTATGACTTTTTCTCTCCCTCTTTACACTGTTTACCCTCACTACATGTAAGTGGTGCTGCTATAGGTCAGCAGCTGTATTTGACAGTGACAAGCGGAGAGGCAGACAGTTGTTTTGCTGTTTTCCTAAATATGACTCTCTCTCTCTCTCTCTCTCTCTCTCTCTCTCTCTCTCTCTTGTTTCTCTTTCACTCCCTCTAATGTATTCTGAGTGGCAGCAGTTTACACTGAAGAAGTGCTAAAAGAGCGAAAACAAAAATAGCCATCAAGTTTTTTCACTTCTTTTCCTGCTAGACTCTGATCAAGGAGGGGTAATTGTTGGTCGTCTGTGTCTTTTTGATTTGCTCATGCCAGCAACAAGAGATGGAAGTAACGCTGTTTGAAATGTGTGTTAACCTGTCTCTCAGACAGTTACAAATAAGCAGGTTTTTCTTTTTCTACAGAGACCTAATGTCAAGGATGACTTCAAAGCAGCGTGCAATGTACAACAACAAAAGCATCATCACTGATTCCATACATTTTAACCAGAGAGTCAATAGGGGAGGAAATCTGAACATTGATCAGAAAGAAGTAGAAATGTATGTTTTTGCAGTATATGCTTTCTTTATTATATAAGATTATATATACAAGTATATAAGAAAGCCATTTGACATGTTGAGATATGCTAAGAACAACTCTTAAGACATTAATCATAATGATACAAGTCAAAAAGAAATATCCTCAGCCTTGACTACGTGGTGGGAATTGATGAGCAACTTTTTGTGGCTGCAACCCAGAATAGCACCTCCATACAAATTCACAGTTTTGCGAATGACTGAATGATGGGCTCTAATGAGGCGGGAGATGTGTGAAAAATGTTTCTTTTTCCTCCATTCCCTCCCTCTCTCTGTTTTTTTTTATTCTGTCTCTTTCTCTCTTTCACACACACACACACACACACACACATGCATGCATACTCTGACACCATGGGTTTCTCTCTCAATCATACAGACACGCACAAATGCACACACACACACACACACACACACACACACACACACACACACAAATACTCCTACACCTCCAGAAATAGAGGCAGCAACAGTCTCACTGAATCTCTCAGCCCACATGTTGATAATGTCACCTTTTCAGTGTTTCATTACCTTGTGCTAACAATCAGAGAACATCGCTCTCTCTCCTCTCTCTTGGCCTATCTCTCTCTCCTGCTCTTTATTTTGAGATCAGTGGGAAGTTTGAGAGGAGCTGTCATTCTATATAATTGCCATAGCTACAGTAATGGTGCTATACTGCAATCACATCTGGAGCGGGAAAAGAGTTTATGGTCCATAATGTCTGCACTCTAACTGCGCTCAGAGAAAACATCGGACAAAGGATACAAATACAGAATACAAATGATCACTGACATAACCTCAGGTCAGTTCTACGAAGCAGAAGCACTAACCTTATTGTACAACAGTTTGATTTCATAAACTATGACGTTCACAGTTGGGTTATGTCACAAAGAGAGGAAGATGAACTGAGTGTTGATGGGTTTATCATGGCGGTACATATCACCTTGATAATTATTCAGAGGTGTATATAATAAATAAAAGTCATTAGATAATTGCCTAAATATAACTTTTCTTTGGAGCAGCAAAGATATTGTACAAGGCCAAAATGACCAACTTCACCTGATCACCATCATTGCTTGTGTGTGGGTGAGTCAGTGTTGAAGTGGATGTTCTTGTCGTTACTACAAAAACTTTACTCAACACTGTGGTTCTATGTCAACAGCTTGAGGAAATCGGACAGGCAGATGAATCCATGCGAAGCGTGACACAGATAACTAGGAAATTTTACTAGTGGACTGCTTGTAGTTCTGTGGCATTCATCCCCAGTCATCATCTGACAAATAGCTCCTGTGTGGTCACACTACGCTAAACAGTGGCCATCCATCATGATGCCGGCTATAGTTTCACTAGTTAACTAGCTAGCTAGACAGCTAACATTAATTCATCCAATGGTAGACTGATGAGTTGAAATGCTTTTCTTTCAATTTAGTGTGTGTAAAGGGTTAAAATTCATGTTAAAATGATATTCCCATGTATACTTTTATTTTCATTGCAAGATTATCCTTGTGGAGGCCGGTAACATGTATATATAAATACCAGTTGACCCTGTGTTTAATTTCTTTTCTGACAAAGATGTAAATGACAAGACGTCAATCAAAGCTTATGGGACAAGAGAAAAAGAAAGAGAGAAGGTGATGGAGAGATACCCAACAGCAGGTACCGCACACTGTGCCCGGGATAGGATTTGCATTATGTTCCTGTGCTGTTCAACACAAACAAAAACTGACCTGTTCCAATTCAAACAATGTAATTACCACAGAGATATGTTGTTTGGTAATTACAGTGGAAACAGGCTCAATTTAACAACAACACAAACACCTAGCATAATTATAGTGTAATAACATTACAGTACTATTGGATAAATATATTATTGTATAACGCACATTTTGCTTACGTTACTGTGCTGTTTGAGACACATTTCAATCATTCAAATCCAAAATGATGCTAACTTAAACACAAAAATGAAATAAAGAAGGTTTATATAATTTTACTGAATTATTTTTAATACACTTTAGCAGGAGAGACAAGTGTGGAGTCAAAGAGTAGATGGTGTCTGTAGTATGAATTTCCCATTACTTGAACACTTTAATTAAACATTGTCAACATTCATTTTCAGATATTTTGTGATCATTTTAATCTCTTCTGTATTTCTAGATTGTAGTATGAATCATTCATTGCAACATTTACTGTGACTGTCACATACTTACTGATTAACAGATAATTTATGCTACTGCCCACTTATCTGGTTTTTGCTCTCCAAATGTCTTAAAATGCACATATTTATATCAGGGAAATCATTTTTTTAAAGCCCTCTGCAAGGCTGCACATTTAAATGTCAACCACTTTTTACTATTTACTCAAATTTGGGACATTTTACTCGGTGAAGTCAATACCTCAATAATAAATCGACATGTAACTATCTAATTGGTTTGTGAACAAAAACCTGGTAATTGTAGTTTCATCATATCAAAAAGAGCAAGCTCTATTTGTCTCCTCAGCTCACGGACCTTCAGATATATTGAATATCTGTCCTGCAAATCAACTTTGGCATTAAAACGATTAAAAATAGTGATCTGTCCCATATGGGAAATTTGTCCGTTAGGTTATATCAAACATTCACTGTCAGAAAGATAGCTAAAGAAAGATAAATCTGCTTTGCAAATTTCTTTTCAACCGTATATATTTTATTGAAAGTCCTTCCAGTCTCCAAGAACAATAGATTTGTCCTTTGTTTTGTTTGACAGTGTAATATTGATAACTTACCAAGTGCAAAAATAATTAAAAAATAGGTAAATAATAATAAATAAATAGAGATAATAGAAGATAAAAAATCTTCTGCAAAGCCATGTACTGTAATAATGATTTTTAAATGATGGATATTAGTTATAAAAGGGATGTACAGTAGCTCAAAGTGCTTTACAGCAAGGAGTAAATTAGAAAAACACTTTCAGATACAAGTCAGTCGCTGCTCTCTGATGCTTGAGTGGCAGCAGTGTACAGTTCCACTAGGCAGAATCAGTGTCCAGAAAAAGTATTTGAAGGAAAGCAACTAAGCAGTGGAACAGATGGTCATTGAGATTTTAATGCCCAGGCCAAACTACACTGTTGCGCGTTGGTTGACTAAATCTCAGGGTTATAATCAGTGTTATGTAAACTGACGAGTGAGAGCGCTGCTGTGCGGTCTGCCTCCGCTCCGCGGCCCTACTCGCTCGCATCCATAGCGCTGTTTGTGTGTGTATTAACAGGCAGGCGCCAGTGTTTTTGAGATGGAAAGGGAGAGAACAGCCAGTATGGACATAAACCAAGAAGGATGAGATGGAGAAACCAAGAGAGAGGTCAAGAGACACTTAAAAACCCAGCCATTCAGTGGAATTCAAATAGGTTTTCTATAGCAGAACCATTTGAGTGACACCAAGTCTAAAGAGCACGTCAGTTCATCTCAGTATGCAGCAACCACCACAGCTGAATGCTGAGGCCAATGTCCACAGAAGCACTTCCTCTAATGGCCACTAGAGGCTGGCTCCAATAAATTGTATTGAAGTGACTAGGAAATCCCCAAACATATCCAAGAGAGGTATAAATCCAATGCACAGGAATACAGTTAATTTAGGACAAACAGGCAAAACATGAAGGAATCCAAAATGAGCAAACATCTCTTTGAGTACTTGAATGAAATGGAAAAAGAAAGTGGGTCTAGACAGGGGCAGGTTTAGAGACTTTTCAATGTGTCAACTTTTGTATATAATCAGACTGGGGCCCAGTTTTAAAATGAGTAAAACTGTGTCATGACTGACATTTAAAGCCCTGGTTCTCAATAATTAACTGTACATTATTAGTATTTACACAATTTATTCAGTGTAATAAATGAATGCCAAATAAACACATTTAAATATTGTTATATCAAATTAAATCAATAAATAAAATATATCACTGGCATCATAGGACACTGTGGTAGAATGTACTCACCGTGAGTGGGAAACTATTGAATTCTATGACTTGAAGAGGCAGTGTAACATTTAACCTTGCTGGAAAAATGTTGACTGTGTCTCTGTAAGATAAGAAGAAGCTGAATTGTCTCAAGACTTAGCAGTTACAAAAATATAATAAAGAAGTATTTCTTTTTTCTAAATATGTATTTAATTAACTGTATATATTGTTTTTTTATTATTATATTCGGATTCTGGATATTTGTATGTGTGTTCTGTGTGTGTAGCGTGAAGGGGGCTACAAATAAATGTCCCTTGAACCTTGAACATAGTTGATCAAATCATTTGAAAAGGTGTGACTGTGAAAATACTGAGAAGTGAAAGCTTATTGTGAGTAAAGAGCGCTTACACACATACATGCACACACCCACACAGTTCACATACAGTGCGTTTAAGTATGACAAAAAATCAATGTCATACTGTACTGTTTGTACAAAGCTGCAGCTGAGGCCTCTGAATTCTTTATTTCCCGTTACACATACAGTATATGTATTCTAAATGTGGAGCTGAGCAGTTCACTTCTTTTGATTTTCATTCACATGGTGTTTATAAATCATGGCAGTTCATTGGCAAACATGAATATTTGCGTGTGAAAAGATCAACTGATTGCGTAGTCCAGTTGCCTGCAGAAATTTGCAGACTCTCTCTAGCTCTAGCTTTGGATTTACCTCATTATTTTGTCCTGCATTGTGTTGTGCATGTGTGTTTGTGTAAGCAAAAGGATGTGGGTGTATGCTTGTAGTTAATTCACAAGCCTTTACCACAGTATACATGGAATATGGGGAGGGATATCAATGGATATTTTATGCACAACCCTTATGTATGCATACGCATGTATGTCTGTGTATGTGCATCCACACAGGACTTGCTTGAATGTATTTTTACAAACATACACGGTACATTTGATTTAGCTTTTGTAATGTTACTGTAGTGACTGTGAGGATTACATCTTGGTTTACTATAAGAGCTTTCTAGTTTATCTTACTCACTTACGTTGTGTAATTAAGCTGAACAATAATTCATTTTTAGTTGGGATATTATTTTTAGACAGTTGCAGAATTCAATTTTACTTTTATTACTCAAATAGTTATTATATTATCACTTACACCATAATAACTACTATTGTTTATGTGAACCATTTGAGTTATTTATACATGTCCCCTTGCCTTCCCAAGGGCCATTGTTCACAGTGTTGAGAAACTGTACAAACTTGCATTCTCTTATAACTTATAATTACATCCATTTTGCACACCTTACAGCTATCTCTTATATTTAGTACTTGTGTTTTGATGTTGGTCTTTTGCACTATTCTTGTGTGGTTCATTTGTGTACTGCTGAGAATTTCCCCCCAGAGATAAATAAAATTTCTATCTATCTATTTATCTATCTATCTAAATATGTGCATTTTAAGACGTGTTGAGAGCAAAAATTGGATAACATTAGCTTTAAAACCATGTCAGTGGGCAGTAGTGTAAATAATGTGTTAATCAGTAAGTAAGTACATGAGAATCACAGTGAATGTTCACACTGCAAATACAAAAGAGGCTGAAATGAAAACATCTGAAAATTCAATTTGACAATATTTAATTAAAGTGTTCGAGTAAAGGGAAATTCACACCACAGACACCATCTACTCTTTGTTCTCTCTCACCCTCTTATTCACTGCCTGTCCCTTTCTCTGTGACGCCACACTTGTCTTTCCTGCCACAGTGTTTTAATGTTTGTTTCATCTATGTGTTTGAGTTTGCCTCATTTTGGATTTGAATTATAGAAATGTGTCTGCAGAGGTCCGGACCTCGATGATCTCAATGGTACGTACAGCCATGCACAGGGGTAATAGGCCCCCTACCTGACATCTATTGTGGTGGTTTTGATTACGTCAGAATAAAACTGGCTGTTCGTTGAGGATGCCACTACGCCATGCCGCCAAGGTTTCTTTCTTACTTTCAAAAGGGCTTCGTGTAATTTCCCCCCAGGGGTCAATAAAGTATTTCTGATTCAGATTCTGGGATAAAGTTGTCAAAAGGCACAAGTTAGTAGAGGGATACAAAAAGATTTTAAAGGCTTTAACCATCCCTCTGAGTACCATTATTATTATATAGCGTTATTAAGAAGTGGAGAGCGTATGGCACCACCAACACCTTGCCTAGATTGGGCCGTCCCTACAAACTGGATGACTGAGCCAGGAGGATATTGATCTAGGAAGTTGCCAAGAGGCCCATGGCATATTTTAAGGATTTAAGTCTTTATGGCTGAAATTGGTTGGTCTCCGTATGTGACAGCAATCTCACAAGCTTTACACAAAGCTGGCCTGTATGGCATAGGGGCAAGAAAGAGGCCTCTTCTGAAGAAGTGCCACACTGAGTCTATTTCTGGCTTAGCAAAAGAACACTTGGAAGATTCTGATGCCATGTGGAAAAAAGGTTTTATGGTTAGATGAGACCAAGATTGAACCTTTTGGACTGAACTCCAAGCGTTATGTTTGGGGCGAAAACCAAACACAGCACACCATCTACTGTGAAGCATGGTGGTGGCTCTCTGGTTCTCTTTAGTTATTTTCTTTAAAGAAGAAACATACTCATCATTATTTTAACAAAATCTTTAACACAACTGATCAAACCACTGAGAGAGTCTTTACCATAGATGTTGTAAGATTATCCATAGCACCTGTGCACGTCTGTATTTGTGTACACACACAGGATGTTCAGTTAAATTTGTGTGTGCACATGCAGTTTGTATGTGTGTAGAGTATGCATATAAGCATCCATATAGGTATGTATATGTATATATATATGTGCATATCTGTCTACAGGAGCAAGTGCGTATGAGTAGGTATGAACCTGAATGTGAGCGAGCACCTGTGCGTGTGTGTGTCGCACACTGGACTTGGCCTGAAATAGTGAGTCAGAGGAGATGCCAGTTTATGGCTGATTGCAGAGAGCAGCTCACAGAGGGGAATCACCCTTTTGTCTTCTGCAACAGCCTGATTTATTCCTCAGGCTGATTGAGGCAAGTCACTCTTAATGCTCTGCAGAAAGGGAACTACATGCTACAGCCACAGTGGCTGCGTGTCCACCAGTAAAACTGCTAGAAGGACAGGTGCCCAGCAATTTGGCAGCATTAGCTTCTGACAGTGCATTCTGGTCCACTCTGGAGCCAACCTTCCTTCATTTGTGTTTGTTGAAGGAGCTCAACACTAACACTGGCTTCGATTTACTGCAAGTATTTCCCCCGGTCTTGGTACCACGTGTGGATAGCACCTCACTGAAAATATTTCCAGTGATTCATCCACACCTGTGGTCTCAATTGGTCTCAATTAGCCTGCTGCATCCAGATCAGATGGATGAGAGGTAAAAGATGAAACCGGAGCTGGGCAGGAGGGAAATGAGACACTGTTAAGCAGTAGACACCAAGTCCGGGTTCAGGAGCCAGAGTAGTTGCAGAGTTTCAACCCGCTGGCACTGTGAAATGCACAAGCCCAAAGGGGCGAAAAAGGCAAGCACAAATCAAGCTTTACTGCAGTAATTGAACTGAAGTACTGCACTTGGGTTTATCTCTCTCTCTCCTGCTAGAGCCTCAGTTGGAGGCAGCCAGATGGGAGCCCTGCCTGCTGTTGCCTACTGGACAGAGAGTGGTCTTGAGCGACCTCTTCATCGAGGAGCAGCCCTGACCTAACCGGAGCTACAACATGCCGCTGGCTAGAACAGTCCACGAGCAGAAAGACTCACAGAGCCTCAGGAAACTCCAATCGAGTGACATCACATGCCAAATGAAGACATTTCTCCCTTGTGAAGAGTGCTCCGGTTCACCCCCTGTCCTGGTTTCACCCTTTTTTTTAAATGCTCTTTAGTGCCTACAAATAAACTGAAACTGAGACGTCACCTGCTGTTGTCTGAGACAACAATCCTGGTGCTTTAAGTGCAGGACAAAGTCTCCATAGGACACCCACATGCGGAAACACATTGATAAACCACAGTGTGAATGACTTAACTTTAAAAGGTCAAATGGACAAAATGCTAAAACACACTGACATGTTCAAGATTGATTGTGCACCCGAGCAACACATACAGAAACACACTGAGAGACACACATGAGCACAGGCACCGCACAAACACATGGTGAGAGACAAATGTTAAATGCGAACACACAAAGGTGGCTGCAGGTTACTTTTTGTGTTAATGTGTTAGCGATGTGAGGCCGACTCCGCCACACATTACTTCAGAATATCAATTTACCACCGTTGGTACTTTAGGTTTGTGTGAAACGAAACAAATTATCACCACACACAGCACCATGATGGATGAACAAACAGAGAAGGGAGGGGGGGCGTAGTTCGTCAATATCCCTTCTTTTAAAATTCAAAAGCACTGCGAGTGATTATTTCCCCATAACCTGCACATCTCTCACCTAAATTACCGTCATCCATCTCTCTCCGTTTAGCTCTGCGCGCACACACACACACACACACACACACAAACACTTCACTATCCGTTCCCATCACCTGCCCAGAGATGGAGCTGTGAGTAGGCAAGTCGCCTTTGCTTGCCCTTATTTCTTTGAGAGGCATCACTGGAAATTCGGCTTAATTGATCACTTGCAGTGTTTAGGAGAAGCTGTCTATTGTTGCGCGCGAAGAACTGATCCTCTTTGGCACAACGGAAGGTTATGAAAACGTGAGGAGGAAGGAGGGGGGGGGGGGGGGGGGGGGGAGAGACGAGAGTCGTACTTTTCTCCTCTCCACTATCCGTCTCGGGCGTGCGCGCCAACACAACACGCACGCGGGCACGTGTTGGTTATGCATGCCCGCACGTGCACGCGCGCGCACACAGGCAAATCGAGTCACATGCAGCAGCGGCGTCTGGCTCTGAGAGAAGGAAAGCAGCTTGAAATGATACTCCACTTGCATTACAATAGCATTCATTCTATGGAAGGAGCTCGGTGGGGCTGTGTGTGTGTGTGTGTGTGTGTGTGTGTGTGTAGGGAGGGGGGGGTCTTGTTATTATTATTAAAATATGCGCGTGCACCTGCAGCATCAGGTTAGGAGGACGGAATGTGAGCAGAGCGCAAGAAGAGGGAGAAGTCCATCAAATATTTGGATTATTTCAATGTACTTATTTGAAATGTTCACGTAACATGTAAATCCTAATATGTCGAACAATTTGATTTTAGGTAGGCTGAATACAGAGAATACACAGGCATATAAGCCCATGACATCCCTCATAACTAATCACGCACATGCACTACTTTAACCACGCGTGAGGAGGCAACACACACACACACACACACACACACTCACACGCGCTCACAGAGGAAACGTTGCACTGCAGACCAGACTGACGTGACTACACTGCCAGCTCACTCTGCCTGCTCTGATGAAAATAAACCCCCAGTCAGAACTGAAGGCGAAAAATGAGTTGCTCCTCTGTCAAAAGCATTCCAAAATCAACAGCTGGGATTTATAGGAGGCTTATGCAATGATGAATTACACTGATATGATATAAACTGCCCATAAGAATGTCCTTGTTTTTCCTCTTATGCCTCCCGCTGTAGTCCTTGGTGATGAAAATGTCCTCTGATTTGTAGTTTAACTTGAAATACGCAGATGACTACAAAAATATACGCTGGGTATCATCAGCCCAATTTTTTTTTTTCCTCCCTTGCAGATGCACGCAGCTCAGCGCTCCTCGCCGTTCTGAGCTCAGTCTAGAGTGGCGCGGCTGTAGCAGCAGAATATTTGGCTGTAAACAGAGACACAGTGCTGTTGTCTCGATGCGAAACGCAGGCTTTTAGGAGACGGTGAGTGATTCGAGGAGGATTTTATTGCAGAGAGAGGCTCGTCTCATCAGTGCAAGCTGGTGAGGGAACACGATTTTCTTAACATTTTGGAGGTGTCTTTTCCCTGCTTGTGTGCGCGCGTATATCCGAGCCGTGCAATCCATTCGTGTTAAATGGTTTGGTTTTTTTTTTGCTTCATCGTAAGTACTTACTGTCCGTTTTATATGACTCTTGTCCATAAGATGCCCTAGCTGTCTTGGTCGCGAGACGGTCTTTTGCTAGATGTCAATTTTATCTCCTTGGAAATCATCACGTAGGAGTCAGGGAGCGAGACAGAGAAAGCGCGATGGGGGAAAAACAAGGGATCCCAGTTGAAAATGTAAGAGGATTTTTATTTAGCAGCCACTGAAAAGAGATTAGGACGACAGCAGTGGAAGTTAAATTGTGCTGCATATAAAATGGGCGGGCTAGTCTTTATATTAGGTTGGTCCAGCCTATTCTAAAATTAAATGGTCTGCGCTTGGACACAGTCTGTTTGCCATGCACTTTATTTACAGGCACGACTGATGAACTAAAACGTTTATTTTGGATAGAGACCCCGGTACACAGGCCAGATTTGTTAGTTTAGCAGAACATTTCTTTTTCTTTTTTTTTTTTTTGGTGCTGACAGACTGAGAGAGTTCAACTCACTACAGCACCACCAATGAACAGTGAGAGAGACCTGCGCATATCGTCAGCAGCCGCTTCTCCAGCCTCAAGCTAAAATTCGTCAGATCTGAGATCACAGAGGATTTTTCTCATTCAGTCCGGCTAGAAACGATATTCTCAAAAGTTTGAGGATATAGCCAGCGGACACCGAATATACCCCCCGACTCATCTGCTGTAAGTGATTTTCTCCATTTTTCTCGCCTTTTTATCGGGCAGAAGAAGGGGAGAGGGGAGTAACGCTGGGATTTAGAAAGGGACGGTTTGTGTTGCTGGACGCCGCTAGAATCGAAGGCGAGTTTTATTGGGGAGAAGGGGGAGTTCGCCGTCGAAATTGGGACCGTTTAAGGGGTATTGCATGGCAAACAAGAGCCGTTTGATGTTCTGAACGGGAGGCAGCCTGGCTTCAGCACCGCGGACAGCGCTCCGAATAAAACAGCATCAGCGCACATTTGCTTAATTACTCCGCCACGCACGAATTGGATCGCCATGCATGTATTTAGACCAGCCTCGTAGGGATGCCAGTTGCATGCAAAATGTCTATCCAGTTCGAATGTATCCTTATATCGCAGGCGAGAGGTTGACATTTCCATCTGAATAACTTGGAAAGTGTGCTTGTGCGGGATTTTCTCCTCCATTCGTTAATCTGCATCATCCCCGCTTTGTCAAATCCTTGTCAACCACAGGATTTATTTTATTTTTATTTCATTTTTAACATTGTGTGTGTGCCCCCCCCCCCCCCCTCCAACCCCCCCACCCCCACCCCCCCTCACCCGTCTCCCATCCGCTCATAGTGCACCTTGGAACATCACAAGCAAGTAGCAGGGGTATTGTCTTCTATGAGGGCTGTGTTTCAGTGGCAGAATTTCGTGGTCGTGGGTGAAATACTGGCTTTAGCGCTTTTCTACAAGTAAGTAATTGGTCCTCTCGTGGACACATCGATTATGCCTTCAAAAATGGACCGTGAATCTGAGCATTGTGTTTTGCATGCACTATAGCGCAGGCTAATTGCTTACATAGTTTATGACCCGGCTGACATCATAGCTTAATGATTGAGGAGGAAGCAAATGCTCTTATTTTAGTGGGATTTGGTTTGATATTGCGGTACCGCCGCGTTTCACATTGCAGGGTATTAGAGGAGGCTGTGTACAGGTGCTACAAGCTCACACAGGGTGTTATGTGGTCGATGATGTGTTGCCTTGTTATTTCTTCTAAATCATCATGCGCTACAGATGCAGCCATACCGTATGCGTGTGTATGGAGTGCCAGCTATGAAAGTCGTATTTACACTGGCTGGCATTCTGGTCATTAAAACGCTGAGCAGGTATTTGGATTCGGTCTCCCACATAGTTAGGGTGTAGACTATGTCTCTGTCAGTGTGACAGATAACTCAAAACGATGATGTAAATCTCTTAGAGGTGTCAAGTGGCATGTGATGGTCCAACGCATGTGGCAGGGCCATTTGGTTTGATTCATGTGCTTGTCAGTGAATCTGTGAGAGATGTTAAGCACCACGAGCAAAAACCTCACATAAAACATCTCTATAGGAACAAGTTCTCCCTCACAGCCTCCACCTCCACGTTGGCTGTTGTTGTTTTAGCACATCTACATGTTTGTAGACACTTTATGTGATGAAATGTTGGGGTTAATGGTGGACCGCTGGCTCATATGACTTGGTAATGATGCTGATGCTCATTCTCTCTCTCTCTCTCTCTCTCTCTCTTGACCTCCAGCAGTGAAAGGTCCTCATATTGCAACTATGTGTGGACGGAGCAGGACGGCCTTTCTGTGTCTGTGGGCTTGCTTGCTTGTCGCCAACAGCGTGCTGGGTGGTAAAAGGTAAGAACAAACTTTAACTTCCAAATGCATATGTACCTGTGTATTCCATTGGATCATTGGATAATTCAAAATATATGAAAGCCACAAATAATCTGCACATATCAGGCACATATGATGGTTTTGAAGCCTTACGCAGAGTTTGAGACAAACGCGGAGTCGTTATTGTAGATCTAAATATTGCCTATATGATGAAGATACTATTGGAACACTGTAATTGTGCATAGTGACATTTGGGGGATAAACTGTGAAGACCACACTGCATAGTTTTGTTAAAAAGGACAATTACCTTTTAATGCTGGTCTCAGTGCTTGCCAAATAGTCAACTGGCCAGTAAATATGTCAGTAAATCAGTCAGGCAGTCAGCCAGCCAGTGGTACACCTGCTGGGCTGATATTCTGTCTTCCTGCCTATTGCTTGGTTTATTGGGTTACACCCTTTCAGAGCATATTCACTGTGGTTGTAACTGGGGCATCCCCACGGGACACCTCCATGCTTATAATTGCATACAGGTAAGAAGAAGTGCAACACAGAGAGAGGAGATGAGGAGCTCAAATAGCCACTATCCATATTACCACTTTTTTTGGTTCACTAGCCTTGTGGGCCAACATCTACATTGTCAGTTTTAAGACCTGGGCTGTGGAGATGATGTGTGCTGCACCGTGTTATTTGGCACAGATTTGTGCACATGTGTTTTTGACAGTGACTGCGGGGATAGTAGGGTCGATGTACAGACACACTTCTCAATGTCAACACCGAGGTGTCGGATGTCGCCGAACCAGAAGCAGACAAACACACACACACACACACACACACAGAGAAAGAGAGAGAATGATTGGATAAGAGATGACAGCAATAAGACCCACTGTCATGTGACTGCGACTGCATTAATTCCCACTTGATTCAAACGCTGGGCAGCCATTCATGTGCAGCATACCTCAAAACATCATAATCTGACTCCACTGCTTGGATTAATGTGGACAACTTTGACATTGAACACTACAGTAAATAAACACGCTGACCAATTAAACACTCACTGTTACAAATTAAACCACAAGGTAGTTGTATAATCCATCATCTGTTGCAACTGCATGAGGTAATTTGAGCTCTTATCCCATTACGGTTCTTCTGGAGGAATCCTGGAGAGACTGAAGGGATCAGGCTTTTCTGCACGGTTGAATAATTCAATAGAACTGTCACAGGCAGTTGACGTGAATGGTGATGTCTTGAGATGGTCCAGCTTGCTTCTCTCACAGTGACAACAGCTACCCCCCCCCCCCCCCCCCCAAAAAAAACCCCACATCCATGCAGCATACAGTGCATGTTTCAGCTCACACGCCCCGAGCACATGCAGAACACAGATGGAACGTGTCCTATTTTAAATATACGATGCGCTGCAATACGTCACTATTGCACATTGATTTGATCTAACTGATTAATCATGGCTGTAGCTTAGGTTTGTACTGACTAGCAAAGGGAGGGTCTGATTTACTGGGTTTGATGTGCTGTATGTTGAGCACATTAGAGAAAATGTAAAAGTACTGATTTCTTTACGGAGGAACTGTCACTGCAAACTGCAAAGCAATTATCACCCAAAGATTTACTGTATAATCCAGTCTCCTTTTTGAAGTCAAATACAGAATCACACACACACACACACACGCACACACAGACACATACACACCTTGGGGGATTTCAACGAGACACGGTAATCAGGAAGACCTAGCACTCTGCTACAGTATGTTGCCAACGAAAGAAATTGCCTTATAATTAGATATCCGAGTGACGAGAGAGAAAGAGAAAGAGAGAGAGAGACCTACAGTAAAATGGTGAAAGGGAGAGAGAGAGAGACATTAGCAGAGTGTGAACGGCACTGTTGCTGTTCAGATGACCTGTAGATGGGGATGGTGTACAATGTTTTATGAGGAAGTGGCCCCTGGCTGATAAACATGTGTATTCTTCCACAGCACCTTTCTCTCTCCATTTTCTTTTCTTTTCCTTGACATACAACCCTAACCCCCCCACCAACCTTGTTTCCCATATACACTGTAAAAATGCCAAAAAAAGAAGATATGTGCCATATTAGTCCATCCATTCCTAATACATAAAATGTCTGGTTTTCTATTGAGTTGAGATGACGAATTTGACTTATCGGTATCTTGAATCAAGGTGAAATAAAACAGGCTGTCATACAAGAAATGAAAGGTCAAAACGTGTGCCCTTTTCTGTGTGTATTTCCACTGATTATTAATGACTTGTGAGGATGGATTTTTTCCTTGTATTCCCCCCTTATTACGTGTATTTTAATTATTGGTGAATTAAGGGAGCTAAGGGACATCCTGGCTTGTTTTCTCTGTTGGTGGAGACTGTAACAAGAGGACTGTTACCCTAGGGGCAGACCAAAAACTGTTTCAGTGTCTTGCTCTGATTTGGCAAATTGGAAATGCCCAAATAAATGTAGAAAGCAGGAATATTAATAAGAGAGGGAAGAGGAGGATACGTTTTATTTTAGCCTTAGCTGACGTCCCATGGATGCAATTAATGCTTTTTTTATACATAATTATCTTCCCAGACCTGAAAAAAACAGATTAATTTTTTTTAATTTGAGTATTTCAAAGCTGTTACCTCCAAGACTGACGCAAAACAAAATCGCTCATCACAGTTTCTGCAGTTTTAATGCTGGCTTTGGTTTTCAGAGAGTTCTTTTTATGTGGCAGATAGAGGGATGCTTGTGAATTAAGGGAAATAGGTGGCAGAAAGATGCGCATTAACCCTTTTACACAAATCCATGTGTGACGCGGATGGCGCATCCTTCTTTAGAGAGAAAATGTTTAGCTGCTCAAATTCAAAGCTGTAGGATCTGCCTCAATCCCACTGTGAGCTGTGTGTCTCTAAAACCCCACTCCCCAGTTTCACTTAACAGTATCCTCACCTTTCCCCAACCTCGCTCTTCCGCCTTTTATCTAACCGTACTCCATCTCTGTTATCTCCATTTTTTTCTCTTCTTTGTCTTTTCTTTGGAGCTTTCCTCGCATGTTTCTCCAGATGCCACTCTCCCTCCCGCCATCCCTTCTACTTTTCCTTCCCTCGCGTCGCAGGTCCCTGCTAACTAATCTTGATGACCTCTCCCTCTCCTTGGAGCCGTTTAGCTAGCAGAGCTTGTTTCCAAACACTTGCTGTTTATTTAGAATGCAATCAAACCAAACGCTATTGGCATAAAAAGAGGTAGAGGATGATTGCTTAGCGGCATACAATACATTGCTAGAGACTTTCAACTAATTATTATCAGCACTAATACACATGCAAACATACGCATGCATATGCACACAAGCTTGCATATGTGCACACACCCCGAGCCTACAGTACATGCATACATTGATTCAGGTATGCTAACACACACATGCGCACACATACTCTCTCAACATTCCTGTCGCATCCTGCGTTTATGATATGCAATGTAATCAGGGGCTGTATTCCTGATTATGAGTGTGTTGAAATATTTATGCATGGAGATGCTGCAAACTTTGCTCTCACAATTACTGATTGTGACTGTTTTTGGCATTTTGTTTCATGTTGTTCAAAGAGCACATTCAGCAAGGCCTTTTTGGTCTAAAAGACCATATTAAGGTATAAATAATGTATTATGATTTCTCTATTCTCTCTCGCTCTGTGAGATTGTGCCTAAGTGTGGGTGTTTGTGCGTGTGCACACATGTGCTCTGCATGCCCACTTTTACATCCTGCTGATGAAAAGAACTTAAACACTTGCAGCCATGCCTTTTATTAATATACAGATTTTCTCAAGGGCAATGAACAATAATTACTTGCACATTCATCTCATACCAATATGATCTAAAACCTCGTGGTCATACATTGTTAATTGTAAATTGGCGACGACAGTGCCAGTTTTCTTGTCCATTTTTTCACAATGTGATTCACGATGCATTCTGTGCTGCCCATTTATTTCCACAGAGCTGTCTTGCTAACTACAGAGCAGAGATCCTCTCTTTTTGCCTTTGATATATGATTCATATTCAGAGTTTGTACTTACTCTTTTTGGCAGTTTTGAATGTGGTTTTAGACTCTAGCTGTGACGACTTTAAATCTTTTTCTTTGCTTTGCCAGCTCTGGGCAGAACGGCATGACAGATGAACAGAAAGATAACACTACAGTGTTCACCAAGATCTTAGACAGCCTTCTGGATGGCTATGACAATCGCCTCAGGCCAGGACTGGGAGGTCAGTAAACCCAAGTCATTGAATGTATTTTGTCCCTCATGGTGACTGTTAAATCATTGTGTTTTTTGTTTTTTTTGCAAATACGCAAATGTCATCCAAAAGACTCCTACAAATAGCTTACTTTCCACATGGCTACACATAGTAATATCCATATGACTAAAGCCTATGGAGATGGGTTTGCTTTCAGTGTCAGATTTTGTGAGTGATAGTTAAAAAAAAGAATCGGACCTTCACTTCACCTGCTGCTTTTGTGAAACAGTGAATTGTCACAATGCCAGCACTTCTAATATAACACAATGAATGTCATTTTATTGTGTGGGCTCCTCTTTACTCTATTGTCAACTGTCCATTGTTAGAGAGAGAAACAAAATGGCAGAGAGACTGAGAGACAAATCCAGAAATGGAAAATGAGAGAACTAGAGGAAGAGAATGAAACAGAGAGTAAAAGAGGAAAGAGGGAGAAAAAAAATGTGAGAATTGGTGTGTGAAGGACACTGAGGATCGCACAGTGTGATGCAGCAGGCATCAAACAGACAGGCGAATAAAACCAGGCCTGCTAGAAGTTCAGCAGCCGAGGGGGTAGAAATTATGGATTATGATGGGTATCATTCATAAATCATGCTGTCGCATTTCAGTTTCAGAATCACAAGGAGTGAACACACACACTCTCTCACACACACACACACACACACACACATCGTCTCTGCCACCCCCTCCAAATGAATCCCCACTGGACCCATTTTGGCTATCAGTATTATGAGACCAGAGTGGCATATTTTCAGTAACACAGCAATGCGCAAATTTATTAAGAGATTGAACCACTGTCCGGGTAATGGAGCTGACACTGAAACCAATACCAGCAGAAATGGTTATCGACATCCAAAATGGGCATTTTTATGGTGTTGTTTTCTTTCCAGTGTGTGTGTGAGAGAGAGAGAGAGAGAGAGAAAGTGTCCAAGTGTTAAAAATAATGTTGAATAGATTGAATGGATCAGAAGCTATAGCCAGGTGGTCTTGTATTAACAGGTAGTTAGGGGCTAATGAATGCCACTGATAGTCACTCACTCTGGCAATTTCCTGCTTCAACAGAGCGTGTAACTGAAGTCAAGACTGACATTTTCGTGACTAGTATTGGGCCAGTTTCGGACCATGACATGGTAAGACTCTTTTCGCCTCTGTAAATGTCACCAGTTTCCCCGTGTCCCTGTCCCTCCATCCTCAGCCCTCCCTTCTAACCTCGCTGGACGTGAGGGTCTCTAAGCTGTAAAGTAATTATTAATTTGACGGTTCATTCCATTAACTCCTGATGTCTTAATAAAACTGTCACATGTGTGAAATGTATTTTCTGGTGCATGGCTCGCAATCCCACTCTACACAAATGCCACCCCCACCCGTGAATATGACTGCTTGTGACTTTTATGTGCATGTCGAAATATGCTGTGAACTCTGACCATTCTGTTTGTTTAGCTTGTAGAGGGAGTATTTATATTTCAGAACTATCCCCATGCTGATCCGTCTTCACTGAAAAATCTGGAGCTAAGAAATTTGTGGATATTGAGGCTCAATAACTGAAGTGTAACAACTAGTAACAACTAGTCATTATCAAATAAATAAATCAATGAAATCATCAGACAGTGATTGACTGGTATTGTAACAAATACATCATAGCTGTCCAGAAATATCAAATTAAGGTGCTGATCTCTCACTCCTGAAATGTAATGAAATTGCATCAAACTTATACTTCATGTTACGTGTTGCTGTGATTTGGAAGGTGAAGCTGTTGATAAACAGACAGGGTATGATGAGATGATCTGACAGTAGGAGGCAATACAAAATGCAACATCAGAATGTGAAACATCACTTTTTTGATTTCTTTAGTCTTCTTCAATACGCTACCTTAAAAAAAGCCAACGGCTGTTGAAACGTGAGCATCTGATCTCTGCTCTGTGCACCGGAAACCAATTAATCTCATCCAAATGTCTCACTGCCTCTCCTTTACCACTTGAAAAAAAATAGTCTCTCGTTATATACATGTGAAGTGTGTGTACTCTATTTGACATAATCTCTTTTAATTGCACTGGCTGACATGCGGGCCAGGACTGTTTTGCTGCCGTGTTAAGGCCAGAAGGAAGAGCTGAAGAACATTTTCTCCATCTCCAGCCTTTCCCTATCCTCCTCTATTACCTTGAAGCTCTGTTTCAGCTCATACTAATTATCTTACGCGGGCCGAGTGGAAAGGGAGGGGGGGGGGGACAAAAAACAGGCTGCACTGTAATTTTTAGAGGTTCCCTTTACTCTGCCGGGCGGTCATGTGGAACCATTAAAATCTGCTCTCAGCTACAGTCATTAGCTGTCTTCAAAATGAAATGTCCTCCTAATTTTGCGATCAGTGTAGTTTAGATTACTGAGAAAAGACATTTCCCCAAAGATAAATGCTAACAAAGATAATTTTGGGCACTTACATGCAACAATGCAATACCAAATGACCAAATGACCCCCTGTTTTCATAAAGTGCATTGAACTGACAAGACCATAGTTACGTAAATAATGAAATGAAAGACAATGGAAAGGCAACCACACATGTTGCTATGTGAAATGGAGAACAATTACTCTACTCTAACAATGGAGGCATTCTTTTAGAAAAGACACCAGCCAGAAAACCATGCACCTTGGTCCACTAGATCCTCCCCATGTTTGCCAAAACCTTTAACATGAAGAGACAGTTACCAGCAGGGAAACTAGGCCAAGGCTACCATAAGAAAGTCTAAGTGACAAGTGAGAAGACAAAAAAAGCGTAAAAAAGGAAAAAATAAGGTTGGATCACTCAGCCTCTTCCCCAAGCCAGCTAGTAGGTAGAGGTAGAAAGAAAAGAGCTACAGGGTTGGGTTTTTTTCTTTTGTGTCTCCTTCTTTGTTGACTTCGATTTCTCTGTACCTCTCACCGTCCACCAATAGGAGTACACCATTGATGTCTTCTTCAGACAGAGCTGGAAGGATGAAAGGTTAAAGTTCAAAGGCCCAATGGCCGTGCTGCGTCTCAACAACCTGATGGCTAGCAAGATCTGGACACCTGATACCTTCTTCCACAATGGCAAGAAGTCGGTGGCCCACAACATGACCATGCCAAACAAGCTGCTGCGAATTACAGAGGAAGGCACGCTGCTGTATACCATGAGGTAGGCTGACATGTTCTACTACACCGATGCAATGACGGCTTTTAGAGCGAGCCAGAGAGTGAAATGTTTTTGAGCTTGAAGAAAAAACAGAGACCTTGTCTTCGCACATTTCCTTTGCTGAAGAGGAAGGAGGGTTAAGAGCACACTGACCCTATATTATCTAAATTGAAACGAGGATGATCGATGTCATTTCATGAACAACCTGTTCATATATCATGAAAACATGGCTGGGGACAGTTTCAGTGATTTCAGGGGTGGCCTTATTCATATTTTTGCAAATCCCATCAAACAACCAAAACTGGCAACGTGTTAGTTAGCTCTCTCAATACTTTCTGACTTTCCTACGCTCTCTGTAGCACTCAGCCCCAAGACCATTTGTTCATAAATCTTAACATTACTCAAACTGAAGTAAATAGTGCTTCTGAATAAACACTAATGGTGTATGTGGGATGTATTTATAAATATACATTTTTGGGAATTTATTGTCAAAATAAATAAATTCTAAATCTTTTAAGCTATTAAATGACACATTTCTGTATAACTTTTCTGAGGTGCATTGCTTCTACCCTGTTCACCTGTGAATATACCACTATACCACTAAATTTCAATTTTCATTTCTATATATACATTTATTGTTCTTTAGAGATCATGGTTAGCCATTTATACATTCTGTGTAGCACATACATTTTCATCACCATTTGTCATTTTTGCATTGTAGTGTTCACCAGCAAAAATAAAATAGTTTTATCCTGTCATGATTTATCACTCTGGGGATGCTACCTGACAGTTGCGAGCAGGAAGATAAGGTGTACGACCAGCTGAACTGAGTTTAGAAGCATTCGTGGCACCTTAGTAGCCTTCAGCAGAAGGCGGGTAAATAAAACCCTTAAAGACAGTACAAACCTTGATGCACACCACAGCGTGATGCTAATGTGAGATGTCTAAGGCAAGGGTCGTAAAACATCAGTTTTAGCATGTTTACCAGCAGGGGTAGGGGGTAGAGGCGGAGCGCATATTGCTGTCACAGATGAGTGAGATGAGGGATGGATGGGAGATTAGTGTGTCATGGGTGGCCTGAAATGCTGTTTTTCACAGCTCAGGGAACTGGAGTGTTTCTGTTGGTTTGGGGAAAAGTAGCTACAGTTTGACAGTGTTTGGTGCTGAGAGACTAGGAAAAAAATAGCACCTGGTGGATCACTGTACTGAAATGTCATTCTTGTGCCTTAAATCTCCTAGTCCTCTTCCTCACCTCCACCAGCACCATGCTTTCCTTCCTGGCTTTTCCACATTCTCTGTTTTTCCTTATTTTTAATTCACTATCCATGTCTGTATGAATCTCTCTAGGCTTACAGTAAGAGCAGAATGTCCCATGCACCTAGAGGACTTCCCTATGGATGCCCATGCTTGTCCGCTGAAGTTTGGCAGCTGTAAGTGGCCTCACACACAACCTTACATGCACATAAACGCACATGAACACACCGCACAGCCTCACACATGCCTCTCTGACATGCTGTCACCTTCCAACTGGAATTGCGACCCCGGCACCAGTCCCTGATAAGGGATGACAGTGTGGTAACAGCTGTTCTCCCAGAGGAACTGTCCTCCAAGGCCCCTCCGGTCCCCCCATTCAACCCTGCCAGGCCCTGCAAGACCCTGCAAGACCCTGGGAGGCATATAGTGCACAGACCTGTGTTTATCCAAGGCAGCACTCTCTGTAATTTTTCCAGAGCATCACACCAGCTGCTCACCGCTGACAGCTACCCCTACCCCTGCATCATCCTTGAGAAGAACATAAGAGATAGAGTGATGGAGGTTGGAGACAAGAATAACGAATGAGAGAAAAACTACAGGGGTGAAAAACATATGAGGCTGAGAGAAAGAGAGCAAGCAAGCAAAAATACACCAAAAGTGAAACAGATAGAGAAGTGAACATCACACTGTCTCTGTGCCATTCTTCAGACAGCTGCACAGCGTGAGTGAGAGGACCAAGCCTCAACCCCCTTTAAATTGAACTCACTCCCTAAATATTTCAGTGATGAGCTCTCTTCTGTATGCTGCAGTCTGCAGTCGAGCCATCCTTTCCTCTGCAGTGGTCGAGCCACACTGCAGCTTTGACAGGTTGGGTGGCCGGAGGGAAGAAAAGACTGACTTGGCTGTTTTAAGGTCATGTTGTCCTGTTGGGATGTTGTTTGTTTGTTTTCTTATAAGTTTAGGGATGACATGATGTGACACGGCATCACATCACATAGTAAAATGTTTGAAAAGAGACAACAAAATATGGGACAGGATGAGCTTAGATAATAAAAAAGATTAGATAAAACCATGGAGATCAGGGTTAGCAGGCACTCTAACAAGGTGAAAGAAAAGGATAATAGCAAATGAGACAAGACAGGCAGAATTGAGATGAGAGCAGAATAGACAAGATGAGAGAAGACGAGATGAGACCAGATGAGATGAGGTAAAACAAAACTGGAGGATTTGAGTGGGAGACCTCGTTTCGGATTTCTCCTTTTTTTTTTTTTTTTTTCACCTGGCATCCCTAGTGCTCCAAAAATATAACCTGCAAGGCTACACATGACGACAGACAAACCAGCAGCAAAATAATTCATAACTCTTCGCTCCGTTCGTCCTTGCCAGATGCCTACACTCGAGCAGAGGTGGTGTATGTGTGGACCAGAGGGGCTGCCCAATCTGTGGTGGTGGCAGAGGATGGGTCCAGATTAAACCAGTACGATCTGATGGGGCAGAGTGTGGATTCTGGTGTGGTGCAGTCCAGCACAGGTAGGATTCAGTCAATGTGCTCTTAGTTGTACAGTTTACGGTGAAACAAGTAAATATTTTGGGATGGGAAGTTTTGCACTTTCAAGACATTAATGTTCACACTGCATTACCCAGTCAAAGCTGCTGAGAATGATTCCAGCTCAATACATCAGTTGCATAGTCCTTTCCATCGCTCTCTAAAAATGGTCTGAAACTGAAAATTACGCATCAGTTCATCTGCATCTTCAGTGGCATCAGTTTGTCACTTTAGGTGTGACAGGCCTCGTCCCAGATTCATAATTTCCCTACTGGCCATTAAGTCTTTTTTCCACCTCCTCTCTTCTCCATTGATACTGGGAAAAATTAGTGACAGCATTAAATGGGTGACCTGTTTGCAGTGACACTAGCTGCAGGCAGAAGGTAATGCTGAAGACAGTCCTATCCCCCTAAGCCATGCTTTGCTTTATTAGCAACAAGCCCCCAAGTGACTGTACCAAGCTGGATTGAATACGATGTGTTGATATATAAATGCTTTCCATTTTATTTTATCTGTTCCATTTATTATGTCTCTGGAAAACCTCAAAATCAACATATTGTTGATAACCAGATTAAACCCCTCGTGCCGTTCCTGGGACTCTAGTATTCTCACAGCGACTGGGTCTGAATGCACTGATGAAATGGATCACGACTGGGTATTGAGTTAGTTGACAAATGACACCCATAACTGTGCCAATAAATCTCAACTACAATAAAACTGAAGGCCAAAACACAACAAACCATTTAGAAAAACACACCTGGAACCATAGGGACAGGTACAATACATGTACTAAATATATATATCTTTGCATTCTTTCTTACCTCTTCATGTCTTTTGTCTGCTGACCACAGGAGAGTACGTTGTGATGACAACCCACTTCCATCTGAAGAGGAAAATTGGTTACTTTGTGATCCAGACATATCTACCCTGCATCATGACAGTCATCCTCTCCCAAGTGTCTTTCTGGCTCAACAGAGAGTCCGTCCCTGCCAGGACTGTCTTTGGTGAGTTGTCTGCTCTCCTCTCTTCTAAACATCTGTGGGTAAAGAAATGAGCCCATCACCAGAATGTTTCAAATCTGGAATTCTTGGAAAATCAATGTGGAAGATATAATAACATTATATCAAGCACTCACTCGAAAACTGAAGTGCTGTTGAGCACAGCACTAAACCAACTGGACTGCTTAAAGACATAATAGAATGGGAAAAGTCCTTCTAAATGGAACAAATACATACTGCAGCTACTACTACTACATACTACTCAATGTCATTATGTCACAATATGACATTATGTAGTGATTTTACTTCGTAATATAATCTTAGTAAGTATTACATGGTTTAAAAAATATTGCACTGTAATTTGAAAATTATGTTTAACACATTATTACGTAATTATCATGGTTAACATAATAATGAGGTGGTATTAAACTGCGCATGCAATACATGACATTGTTTGAAAGCTATTTCAGTCAAAATGCATAACTTATTGCATCATCATTTGCTTCCCTTTTTGTAAAAAGAGATTTTATGTGCCTATTACAGACACAGATAAATGACTGTAACACCATCTGACAATGACATACTTATGACACTTGGCTTTTGACTAAACAGAAGCGTGTGAGACACATAGCTTTTCCGCATACAGCTGTCAATGACCCTGGAGTGCAGCTTTACTTCTTTGCACCAAGATTGAATTTTTTTGCTGTCAGTATTTTCTATAATACATCTTAATTTGCAAAACAAGACAAGACCGCAGTGTGAGGGAGACTGCTTCCAAAGAAAAAGGATGGGGTCCTCCATCGATTGCCTCATGGTACTGCAGTATGTTGATTGAGTATGATGACTATCTGATTAACAATCAAAGTAAAGCAAAGAGCGTGATCACTGGAGAAAGATTCTCTGATATCATCATTTCAAGGAATAGTTGGGGAACATTTGGGGAATGTGTGCATTTGCTTTCTTTGATGAACGTTAGATGAGACCCGGAACCAGCAGGTGATTAGCCTAGCATAGCATAAAGCCTGGAAGCCTCTAAAGCTCTCTAATTTACGTGTTGTATCTTGTTTGTTTAATCTCTACACAAACGGAAATGAAAAAAGGACAACATGCTGTAACAATGTCTTGGTGAACAGCGGCCGGGCGCAGTGACTTCCTGGCGTCTCTGCTGGTTACCTGGCAACCTCACAGTGACGACAGAGCGATACTAAGCTTCTCATCTAGTTCTCTGCTAGAAAGCTAATAAGCGCTGCCAAAATGTCAAACTATAGCAAGGATATTAAATGTTAAAAGGACTGATTGAACAATTGCATATTCAGTCCAAACTTCATTGTAGAGTATTTCACTTGTCTTCTCTTCCATTCGGTCTCTGCACCAATGAGGTGAACAAGAGCTTTAATCAGTTGTGGCTGGCTGCAGTAGAATTTCAAGCACAAGGCTCAGTGTGAATTTAGATTTACGTGCTCCGAATGTGTGTCTACAAGTGTGTGTGTGTGTGTGTTTGTGCCTGTGATGTAAGTGTTTGTTAGTGTGTGTGTGTGTATGTGTGCACAGATTGGCCCATGTGTGTTGTGTGCATGTGTCTGGGTATGTGTATGTGTGTGTCTGTGTGTGTGTGTGTGTGTGTATCTGGTGTGTATCTGTCTGTCTGTCACACTAAGGTCTTACATAATACCGCCCAAAAGGAAAGCTCTTGCTAGTCTGCAGCATGCTCTGTAGCAGCAAAGCACAGCAGCAGGCAGAATGTCCTTGAGTTACCTCACCCCATACTCTTTCTTCTTCTTCTCTCTCTCTCTCTCTCTCTCCCTCTCTCTCTTCTTCTCATGGATGTCAGTGTCTCCCTCGGCCCACTACTTAAAGAGCTTTCACAGAAACATTATACATGCACCAGATTTTGCAGCTCTGCAGTCTCCAGCAGGTTTTTCTACTCTTCCTGCAATGTTTTGGTCTCTGTCATATGTGTATGTGTGTGTGTGCCACAGCTAGCTACCTGCGGTGCTTGTCACGTGTCGAGGGGAAATGAGGATGGCCTAGATTAGATTCAAACAACTATCTAGGGCATGTGTGTGTCCCTCATGCTATCATTACTGGTTCTGCTCCATGAGATTACATGCATGCAGCATGTGCACACATGCGTGCACACACACACACACACACACACACAGTTGAATAAACACATGTACACGCTTTCATGAAGGCACAGAGCAGCACATCCCAGTATACTAGGTAGGTCATTCATGTGATTAATATGCATCATCTGAGACAGCAGATGAATGAGCCTGGTCTTCAAAGAGGTTACAATGTCAATATCGCTGTAAATGAATCATTAAAAAGACATAGCAGACAATCAAGATCTTCCTTTGCCATCTTAATCCTTTGGCTATCATCTAAGTCAAAGATTTATGTGGTATATCAAACCATTGTACACGTGTCCAGTGCTATTAGGATGAAAGAGTACACTGAGCTGTCTTCACACAGAAGCTTTTATATTGCTTATGTACAGTATGATGCAGACAGATGTCAGATATTTGAACTATGCAGCTGAGTTCTTGACAGTCCAGACACACAAATAACACTTGATGTAGTGTAGTTCTAAGTCCCTTTCAGAAATGCACTTCGTTATGTACATGTGACGGCAATTTTATAGTGTCTCGTGTCGAAACCTAAAAGTCAAGTCAATTATATTTATATATCCAAAATTACAAATTTGACACGCTCTATCCTTAGACCCTTGATTAAGGAAAAAAACTAAAAAATAGATGTGCACAGAATAGACCAACATAGTAAGATTACAGCATGGGCACTCAGGATGACAAAATTATATATAGTCTCATACTGCCTCCAATTAACTAAAGGCTATCGTAGGACAAGGTTAAATACACAGAGAGACATTAAATTTGTATATTGTTCCGCTTATTAAGAGTACTGTAATAAATGTTTTACTTATTTAGAACCTCTTGTGCACATAGAGAATAAAATTAGTTAAATAATCCACACAACCAAAATGATAATAACTCCAGCACTGCCTCCCTATATTTTATTTATTTTTCTATTAATGCCAACTGCACGGATGGATGAATGAATGAATATTTGGCAAAATGCTTCACATACAACATATGGGCACACAGGAATTAACTTAATGTCTTGTCAGTCCCTGCTTGTGCACTGTTGGACACAATAGGCAGCAGAATGTGCTTATAAATTATAAAATTAATGAGAGTTTTTATTCGGGAGACTCACTGTGACAAGCAGGGACGAGCATCATTCATGCCCATCATTAATTAAATCTTCAAAGGCAAAATAAGTTTCAAAATCTATCATTGATGCAGCCTGTGAGAACAGAAAACACTCTTCTTCCTTTATACTGTATCATGAATTCACCGCTGTTCTCCAGTTGTACCACCACTCCCTCTTGCGCACCAGGTGCGAAACATTATGCAAGCATTATGGCTCGTTCCGTTATGTATGTTCCTGTAAGGAACATTTACATAAAAGACACCTATTTCTGAATGACAAAAAGGCTTTATTTTAACAGATGTGACATATTCCATGTGTGAAAAGGGCTCTAGGAGTAAAAAAAAAACAAAAAAACAAGGAAAATATGACGTTTTCAATATTATATTTACTGCAAGAGGAATAACTAAACTTCACAAATGCACTTTAGTCAGTCATCCAGCAGGCACCTATTCACAGCTTGGTTTCTATCTGTTTTCATGTCAGAACAGAATCACAGTGTATCAAATGGTGCACCGATACTGGGAGTAAACAAACAACTACTGATCACTACAGATGTGATCAGGTTTATGTTTCCAACACAGATGTCCAATTCTGACACACAAACCCCATTAACATGAACAAATTACATTGTGTCTATGAAGCACGGCCTCTGCACTAAATCTTCTTCCTAAAGCCTGCCCTGTAGATGAATAGGCAATTTAAAAACACAGCAGTGGGTAGAGTTATCTTATTTATCATTGTGCCGATTAAGAGGCTGATTAGTTTATAGCTAGTTCGGTGTAGTGGAAAACTGTTGGCTATTTATTTATTTGCAATCCAAATGAAAACCAAAAGGAAACAGCCACTGATGGTGCTGATATGGTGCTCTCTCTCTCTCTCTCTCTCTCTCTCTCTCTCTCTCTAAGCTGTCAGGGACAGCAGTGCTCAGAAGATTAGCTCTCTTCCTTCTCCCCTCTTTAAGAGCGATTGGCTGGGTATTTATTGGTTCTCCCATGATGCTGTTTAATGTATCCGCTCATTAAGGAAGGAGGGGGGTATCGGAGTTTGGTTGTGTATGTACTCAAGTGAGCGTGTGTATGTGTCAATGCATGTTTGTTCGCTATATGTGCACATGCTGGTTGCGTGCCAGCAGGAGCTCATAAATTCATGATTACTTGCTGACAACATTGCATGCAGTGCTGTTATGTACTGTATGTGTGTGTGTGTGTGTGTGTGTGTGTGTGTGTGTGTGTGTGGCACAGTTCCCACAGCTGTGGTGCTAGCACAGTCATTTAACTCACCTGCCAATCAACATGTATTTATTTCTTCTTTTATGTAAATCAGAGGTGATGTACTGATGCTGAAGGTAATGTGACCCCCCCCACCCCACCCCACCCCCCGTGGTTTCAGTTATTGATAAGGCATGAATAAATGAGTAGCCGCAGCTCGGTGGAGATGTTGATAGACATCCAACAAAAACAGCTTCACTCCTGGGACTGGTTGAGGGAATATAGAAAGTTGTTAGACAACTCCCTACACAGGAACCGTGTTCAATCATCAACAGTCTTTAGTTATACAACAGTGGTAACCTCACTAATTTATTAGTTTAAGATCCAGCCAATCATAAAGAGGAAACATTGCTATGGATCTTGAACTGTTCAATGCCACCACAAAATGTTCACACAGTGTAACTGTAAATATCATCTATAAACAACTAAAAATGATTGATGTTTTTATGTTTTGGCAGTAAAACACACTTTGTTTGGGATACAGAAAGATGATGGTCATGGTTAAATGTTGAAAAAGTCAACGCTGACTTGAAGCTCTCGATGGGACACTTTGACATTCAATATTTCAAAATCTCTTCAATATCTTTCCCTGACCACAGCCCAACCTTCCACCCTTACATCCTCCCCATGACTTCTGTGCAGTAAAAGCATGTCAAACTTGCTTGATTGGAAAAACATAGTCCAGAAACAATACATATGAGATATGGTTTATGCAGCAAAGAAAACCTGTTTCACTAGAGGTGTTTTAACAGTCTTTTAAAAGCTTTCTGAAAGGCTTAAGCATAAAACAGTATTTGCATCTTGACAATGAAAGGTTTGTAAAACAGTTCATTAAAAGCAGCTTTATTGCAAGGGCCCTCTTTAGCACCCGGCCTGGATACAGGGTTTAAGTCACACATAAAGGACTATGTATTCTTTGAATGAGCAGACATCCCACTTCGCAATGTACTTTTGACCTCGTCCCACATTTTGATTGTCATGTTTGATTGGTTGCCTACTCAGTCAAAACATTGTTAGAGGCATTTCTGCCTGGGACATAAGAGTAGAGAGAGAGAGAGAGAGAAAGAGAGAGAGAGCACAGACTTTTTCCTGAAGGCTCACTCTCCCCCACAGAGATTTGAGATCTGTGGTTTGGCTGTGATTCAGTGGCTGAGCAGTACATTTTACTCACTGGCTTGAGATTGGTCAGATTAGCTGAAGCCTGTCATTCAAGGCTTGTCAATCAAGTGCTAAAGTTGAAACCAACAGACCAAACAATAAATTGTCAGAAAGATCAATAATGATAATAAACAATGACTTAGCACCTTATGCTGAAAAATCGTTTGACCTTAAGGGACAAACAAAGTTGAGCTCAAAGAGCCTATTAATTTATTTTTAGCCATGCCTGGAGCAATTCATTTTCTGCAGCTTCTTACAGGCAGTCGAGCACAAAAAGTCTATCAAACTGATTACCCTGATAGACATTAAATCAAAATTCTATAAACTTTACCTTGTTGTGCCAGAAACCTATTAACCAAGTGGACATTATCTGGCCCGCATTTTCCAAAAAATGCACATTTGGACTGCTTGCCTGTGTCTAGTCATATCAAACTTTTCCTTGCCTGAGGCAGCAGTGATAGCCTTCCCACCTTGAAATAGTCTGACTCACCTTGTCATTCATCACCTTAAATCTCTAATTTACTTTAACCAAATTTGCTTTCTCACACCATCTTTCTCTGTATCTTGACATTTTTCCCATCACCCTGTATGTGTGTGTGTGTGTATTTGAAAGTGAGTATGCAAACAGAGGCAAAAACCTTGTTAGAAGATACATATCATATAAATCAAGTGTCAGTGGTTGTGCACACTGAGCTAAATTGAGTGGAAGGGACTCTCAAGAATTGAGTTACACCACGATTAATCCAGTTAGAACTTTCCAGATCAGCGACTTTGTTCATTAACAGCCTTCAAAGCCTCAAGTCTATTAGTTACAACATGTCAAATGGAGTCGTTTAAAACCAGCTCTGGAGTCATGTTCTAATGAATCAACTTACTAGTGTTCTAAATTATTCCTAAGTAGACCTACAGTATCACTAAACAGGAGGTGGCAAACACATACAGTATCTGTTCACCTTGTTAGCACAATCACACACACACACACACACACACACACACACACACACTTTTACATACGTACCTGCCGATTATTGTAAACAAAGACATACAACCTTCAAACACATCAGTGTAGGCAAGCAATCAAAGCAAGCCAACATTTGATTCATGCCTCATTACAAATTTTAACACCAAACGTTTTTCTATTTCTCTTTATTTTTTTCCCTCTCTCTCTCTCTGTCTCTCTTGGTATTAAGACATTGGAGGAGTTGGAAGACTTGTTTCCATGACAACAGAGCTTGTCAAACACAGTAAAGTATATATGATTCCAAGCATCGGGGCGCTTTTGTGAGGACTTGTGTAATACCCAGTGGTGCTGCCTTCCTCCGCCTCCACAAAATTAACTGATTTACTGGCAAACAAAATACCTGACAGATTGACACCACTCTGTTGCCACCCATCTTTCCATCCGCCTTCCCTTACCTGCCTTCATCCCTTCCTACTACTGTACCCCACGTATCTCCATCTCTAAATATGCATATAGGCCTTCATTCTCCTCCCACACATGTATTACGGTTATCTAGTTGTTACCCATAACAGATATGCTTTTGAACACACATCTTCATACGCTCCATCTCACCTTCGTAACTCTCAGAACAGAAGCAATGGATGTGAGGTGCCGTGCTATTGTGCTCCAGCACCTGCTGAGGCCATAAGATCACATGACTGCGGGCAAAATCACTTTGCACTCGCTGTTTTCCAATGGACAATGTTCTGGCACCTACCTCATAGGCAGTGACACAGTGAAGTATCAAGACACTGAGACTATGAAAAAATGCTGCACTGTGAAATCAGGTCCAGCACCTGATTTCCTTTTTTGTACAGTGTGTTTTCGTTGACAAATGTAGTCAGTGAACATTTGCAGCTAAGTTTAATATGAATGTTCCCAAAAAATGCAGCATGTATTCCCCCAAAATGTTCTTTAGCTAATACAAATAAGCCGTATATATGAACATAATTCTGAGTTGAGATAGAAGGGTAGGAAAATCTGGTATGAATATGTGACTAAGCATCACTTAATATTTTCATATCTCCTGCTGCCATGCATTCCCATAACAATATATCAACAAACCATTCAATGCCCTACTTAGCAGTGGGTGCAGTGCAGAACATGGTCATGTGTGGATTTTATTATATCACATAACTGTATTAATACACTTACTGTAGCATAAAAATGGCTTTCATAATTCACATCTCAGTGTATTTAACTGTATAAAGCTACCTTTATTCTTCATGTTCTCCCTTTTCTGTGTACATCACTCACGTGGGCTCCTGACATGGAATTGGAATTTAATATTAACACTTTAATGTGAAGCCATCATTTGTTTGTTCAAGTTGTGCTCATGCCAAGTGCAATTATAGCATGTGTGACGATGAGGCAGGTGTTACTCTTGATTATTCCTGTATGTCCTTTTTAATCTAACAAATTATCTATCAGGGACATTTGATAAAATAACGTGCAATTAAAAGCTCAGAAACAAATTTCAACAATAAATTACATCAGAATAAATAACTTTGACCTACTTATGTGTCATTACCTTTAGAGCCATAATGAACACCCGAAATGTATGACCACGCACCCGTGTACCTTTTATGCAGATCCAGTGAATCCATCAGAGGTGTCTTGTTCAGTTATGGCTAACGACCAATTATTTATTTTGGCTCTGACTAATGAGAACATAATAATCATCCTTTATGCTTCATGTCACAGCACCAAGTCAGCAATGCCACAAGCATGTGAAAAGAGAGTGGGAGGATGAGGAATCTGTGATTCATCACTTAACACTTCATGAAAAACAAGGCGGAAGAAGAAGAAGAAGAAGAATCCATAATTCTGAAAGGAAACAGTAACATTGCAAGACACAAGTAATAACTCAGTACCAGCTGCTTTTCAACTGGGAAGTGGTGGACACAATAACAGGAACACTTTCTTTAGACTGTGTAAGAAAGGAGTCGATTAATCAAATATTATAGGGTCACCTTGTGGCACTGGTACTGCTAATGCAGGTCTTTGACATATGTCATCATAAAACATGTGAACTTAATATGACTAATTTATTTCTAACTTTGTAAATAATAATTTTAAAGGCAATGACCTGTAAATCCCAAAGGCAGCTATGAAATTAGTCACATTAAGAACCAATTAACAGTATTTGGCAGCTTTATTAGAGGTCTATTCTTTTATTCAAGTCAACATGAGGCAACTACAGTAGTATTAAGAAGAAAATGACAATGGCAAAGTGGAACAGTGGTGACATATAGATCCTACTGACTGAAAGATGCTTAGCTGTTTAGTTGCATAGAGTTGATTGATCAACTCTCTGACACAATCTTTGCCAATATTTATTTATAGTTATTCACAGAGGTAGTTAGGTGTCTCTATAGTGTGGCCTCATTTTTTAATATTCTAATCAAAAGAAGATTTTCTGTTTTTTCTGTAGTCATGAAAAATCCTAATAACAGATTGCATATTTAGAAGTTTTCCTTTAAGTTTAAAATGCATAGGATTTTAAGTGGATGGACATTTCTGTGGATCTTGTAAACATGGAAGTGTGTATGTCATGGTGTGTTTCTACAGAAACATCTCTCTCCACATGTGTGGGAGGGTCCTCTCTGCATATTTAATCATCTCTGTACAAGCCAGCTGTTCTTCAGCTCCCTTCATTCTAACCCAGGCTGCATTGGTGGATTGTTTGCGGCTTGGGCTGATGTTATTTGGTGTGTAAACATCTGCAGTAGCCTGTTCTGTGATGAGCACCGCATCGTTAGATATGCTCTCCGTACAGCTTTTAGTTGCTGATGTCGTAGCTTAGCAATATGGTTTTCCAGGGTTGACATGCGCTCCTCAGTATTTGACTTAGGTTATAAACATGCATCAACTATATTAATTTATGCTTTTTCCATTCATGTTATTGTAGCTTCTTGTGCAATAGTGTGCAGGTCAAAATTAGAGAGAAAGCCTATTTTGCCTGCTATTAGTCAGCAGCATTATCTCTAAAGGCCAACTGCATCTTCCAGCTGCATCTGTGGAAATCTCTACCTTTACTAGTCTATTAAAAGCACAAGCTGCATGACCGTATCAGCTGCTCACATAGATTAATGTGAAAGAACTGCTTGCTTAAGTAAAAAAAAAAACATGCCCGGCAAAATCCCTATATGATGGTACCATAAGATTGCTCCATTTTCTCAGATTGTCCTCATATACAATTAACTGGTTCCTGTACAATGTTAGATTACATCAACACATTCATGCCACAACACTTCTGCTCTGGACATTTCTGATTTAATAAATTAATGAAGGTGTTTTTTTTCTCCAGCTATATTAGCTATATTATAGCTTTCATTGTTCTTATTTGATATCATTTATATTACCAAAACACTTCACGTCTGAGATCTGATCAGATTTCACATATCCATTTTGTCTGTGTATCTCCCTGCAGGAGTGACCACTGTCCTGACCATGACCACACTTAGTATCAGCGCCAGGAACTCCCTCCCTAAAGTGGCCTATGCCACAGCTATGGACTGGTTCATCGCTGTCTGCTATGCCTTTGTCTTCTCGGCCCTCATTGAGTTTGCCACAGTCAACTACTTCACCAAGAGGGGTTACGCCTGGGATGGAAAAAGTGTGGTGCCAGAGAAGGTATTTGAAACCCTTTACTTATACTCCTGAGGGATCCTCATAGGATAATAGACAATAGACAGTTATAGTGTCTGCCCTTGCTTTTAGCAAAACCACATTCAAAAATATAATTCTAGAAATTATATGTATAGACTCAAAGAGTCATTCATTTTTGCACCTGGACAGTTAGCACTTAACTGTTGAGGGAGTGAGACCAGGCAGAGAACATTTAGTTGTTGTTGCCAGCTCATCTCAGAGAAAATGCAATTTGAGTAACATGACGTGAACATTAATAGTTTAGTGTTCATCTTGTGCTTTCTGCTCCACTTGTCTCTATCCAGCAGTTAGCACCACCATACTCTGTAATCTCCAGCTGTTATTGAAAAATAAATAAATAGAGCCCAATTTTAATTCTTCTTTTTTGCTGGGTTCAGATTGCAGATTGCTGAGTTTAATGCTTTTATTTGGAAATATGTAGATGTGAGGAATGAAGAATTCTCAGCTTAATGTCCATATTTTAACTGATTATTCACCAGTCTGCTAAATGACTATTCACATCATTAATTGTGGAAAATATTTTAAAAGGCATCATGAAGAAATATGACCTCTATCCTTTTGACTTTTTTCCCGATGCTTTTCCCAACAAACAAAATCAGCAAAAGAAGAAGAAGGAGTCCCTCCTCAAGAAGAACAACACTACAGCCTACCCAGCTGCCACTGCTACAGCCTTCGCCCCCAATATTGCCAGGGACCCTGGATTGGCCACTATTGCCAAAAGCGCCCCACCACCCCCAACTGAGCCCAAGGAGGAGCCAAAGCCCAAGCCTCCAGAGGCCAAGAAGACCTTTAACAGTGTGAGCAAGATAGACAGGATTGCCAGAATAGCCTTCCCTCTGCTCTTTGGAACCTTTAACTTGGTCTACTGGGCAACCTACTTGAATAAGAAGCCCAAATTGCAGGGGATGAATCCACACTAATCCATGTTTCATTCCTTTAAAATTATACCTGTAATTTATTTTCATTTTCTTTCTGAATCCTCCTAAAACAGGTGTTTATTTTCAGACAAACATGGTGTCCATGCTGGTTTGAATCCCCAGTTGTTGCATTGCTTCTATGTTTACCTAAAGTTTGAAGATTTTGAAAAAACAAAATAGAGGAAAAAAAGAACGATAACGATACAGACTTTTGAAAGGGTGTTGTTCAGGTCTCGGATGATGCTACTAAGAAAATGCTACTATAAATATATAGCCAAGAGAATGCTATTCTACAACTGCACATAGCCCAAACTTGTTAAGGGGCTTTTGTTTCTATGTTTGTTTTCTTATTTTTAAATTGTTTCTATTTTATTTAAACATCACAGACACGGTAAAAGGCACTTGTGTATATGCATGGGCAGGGCATCTTATTATTTATGTTTATGTTTTCAAAATACAGATCAACATCGACTGATAGCTTAGTTTATTTGATATCAGCAGCAAAATGCTACGCTCAGTCTCTGTCAAAATATCTTCAATTCTCTGTAGATGTTTTATGAGATTAATTACGTCATTCTTCAAAATATGTTAGGGTTTCTGCAATAGCAATAAAACATGTCTCAGTGGACACACCATTTATTTAGGGATAAAAAAAATACAACAATTCAATCATCTCTGTGCTCATTGAAAATATTATTAATTTCCTTTCACAGCGTTGTAAATATTATCAAGTGTTAGAGATGTCAATATTATGTTTAAGCTTTGCAAAGTGTAACTAAAGGGTATGTTTATTGAATACATGGAAAAGTACTTTTTTTTAATTTAATTTATTTTTGTTTCTGTTTCTGATACTTTCTACAAAAAGAGCATATAATTCACGCTTAAGTGACTGTTTCTCACCAAGTTAGCGTTCCATTCAAAGCTGCTTTCACACTGAAGTAAAATATTATTCAACTGTGTGTTTGTGTACACACTGACGGCAACAACAACATCAATGGTGTAAACTGAGATTGGCTAGTTATGAGTAAGAATGTACAAAATCATCGAATCCTGGAGAGCATTTTACATTTAGAATTAAAACACTCATTATTTACTTGTTTTGTTTGTTTTATTTATGGTGGGGCCTCATTTGCCAAAACACCATTTATAGCAAAGTACAGTCAGTCGGCATTGCTAAAAGAGGGGCGGGGCACACTGAGAAGGTGGAGTGCCTTTTCCATTTTCAGAGTTGAAGCTGCGATAGCTACTACTTTGTTGATTGATGGCGCGTCTGTATTTCCCATTCCACTGTGTCCCCTGACCCTGTTTGCCATAGTCCCCATCTCCTTTCAGTTGAAAATTGAGACATAACACTCAGAAAGTACCAGCTACACTGCCTTCAGTATCACATGCCCGTTTGGACTCATTTGTTGCTGCTTGTTGGTGAGCAACAGCGAGAGACAGGGACAGAGACAGAAAGAGACAAAGACAGAAAGGAGACGTTGAGTTGAAGTGGCACTGTAATCTTGCTTTAGCCGGCGCTGTGTTTCGCACAGAGGACTTGTCTTGTAGTTCTACGATAGTGACGAAGATGAATATATTTTTGTAGCATGATGTCAATCCCTCTTCCAAGAAAAACCAACAGAAACTAACGCAAATGTGAAAAGAATGCTTTTGTTTTTGTCTTGAACATTGCTTGCTCTTTTTTCTTTTAACTTCTAAAAAACACACACTTTAAGGAAATGCTTCTTCTCTGATGTGGCACGTTGAGGTTTCTGAACAGTCCATTTTAAATTATGTTAATGTAGCAATATTAATTAGCAAGGGCTTTTCTTAGGACCTGAACCTGACACTCAGTCTGGGAGTAATATCCATTGTAGCTTTACATTGACCCCTCTCTACTTGTAGTTTCATCTGTATACTGTACATGGAAATCTAGGATCTATTAAGATTTGGTCAAAGATAACAGCATTGTGTGTCCATCTTGGGTTCCAAAGCCTTTGGCTACTACTCTAATCTTGTTTCACAAAATCTCCACATTTCTTGTCTAGGAGTGGGGGTGCTTTGTATTGCATTATGGGTTCTGGGTGTGCTTTTTTGAATATGTTTTACAGGGCACTGAACAGGCCAAAAGGCATGTTTGAACCCTGAAGAATTCTCTGTGTGTTTGTGCAGTGGGGTGAAGAGATCACGCTATCGCCAGAGGGAAACGGAAAAGAGATCGGTGGTTGTTGCTATTGTTATTATTTGCATTATCACTATGACCAATACTGAACCTATCCCCTAATGGCAGAGATCTTTGCAGGCATATGCAAGCAGTCTACTGTTAACAGCCACTTAACCTACAAGCAGAGGGTCAAGGAACTGCAAAGTTCAGGGTGAAGAGTTGTATAAAGATATTTGAATTCTAAACTATTGTATGTATGTTTATTATCATGAAGAAAAAATCTATATACATATGTAAAATACATAATGCATACAGTATTTGATTCTATTAATGAAGATATTAGCTAAGATGATGATGAATATTGTTTGTATTATCAACCTATTGTTATGCCTTTTGCACATTTAGAAGAACAATAACGTTACATTTATGTAGTCAGCTTCGTGCTATGCAAGGACAGCTTTGAACCACATCATTGACCTTCTCTCCCTGACCATTGTGTTTCAGATTTACAAGCTATTACAAAAAAAAAGAAATAAAAAAAGCTTAGCTTTTATATCAGCTGCAAACCCATTAGCTTTTTTTTCTTTTAACCATGGCTATACAGGGTGACATCAAAGAAAACAGTGGATTATCTCTTTTGTTTGCGCTTTGGATTTGTCGGTGGTTGAAGGGAAAATGGCTTTCATTGTTGATTGCACTTTTTCTCCAGGGACATGCAATAAAGTGATTGAACTGAAAAACCAGGAGCAAAACTGTAACAAGATCACCTTGTTAATAATATTTCTGTCCATTTCTTGAGCTTGTTTGTCATTACAAAAATGGAGGCAGGTGAAAATGTTATTTTGCTAAATGGATCATTTTGTTTATCTTTTGCTTTCCAAAGCTCAATGATATTACTGGGAGCGCCAGAGTTTTGACTTTGAGTAAAAGTACGTTTTGTACACTTTTAGTTTGTGTTTTGTTGGGAATATCCTTGCTAAGCCCCCACCTTGTACTCCAAGCAGGATCAAACAAATGCTAAAGACCATTTACAAATATTTTCGAGCCAGGTCTGGTTTTGCTACATTTGATGCTCCAGAGAGAGAATGTGATATATGAGGCACAGTGCAATCATGAGCTTCCAACTTTTACCTTCACACTCATATGCAGAGCATACATGTAAATATCACATTTGTAGGCACATCAGTCATTTGTTTCATTATGTTCGATGCAAGGTCCATTGCAGTTCTCAGCAGCACTTGCTTTTCAACATTGAGTCTTTGGTTATTCCTAGATACCTACTGGAGTTTTTTCTTGTATTTTTATCAAGCAAAATATGTTCTGATTTTCACTGAAATGTAAAAAAAAAAACTAATTTTCTAAAGCACAAAAGTTGATTAGGGTAAGAGAAACTAGAGTGAGACTGTCTACATATGGACATCGACAAACACACACTTTCAAAATGCACACAAACACACATATCCAAATACAGTACACAGGAGTGTGTTGGTAGTTCAATGATACTGACAAAGATTTCTGATGGATGTAGATGAAATGGTGAACCTTCTGTAAATGTTTTCTTTTGTTTCTTTTGGTTATGATATGGCCCTGTAGAATCTGATTCTCTGCATTAGTCTTTAAATAAAAAGAAAACAAATGAAAGTCGTGGCTACACCTCTGTCCTTGTGCTATGGGTTACCAGAGAAAGACTAAGACGCACACATCTCCGTCGAAGCATAAAGTATGTGTTTTTGTTTACTGTTTGCATCACAGGTAGTAAAAATAGAAATCATATGGCACATGGCATAAAAATATGTAATTTTCATAATGTGTTTTGTGTTTTAACACAGCACACAGGGTTTAATATGCAATGTGTGTAAATTTCAGTGAGAGCTGTGCTGGAAACGTTTCACTGGATAGATGAAGGAATAAAAAAATAAATAAAATAAACAGATTTAGAATAAACAGGCAACATATGGTCTATGTAGAGGTTAATAGCTGCACATAAAAGTGGTGCTATTTGGGGTAGGAAGAATCTTGAATGACTCAGGGAGCCCTGAACCCAGAGCAGGGTTTATAGATGTGTATTGGGACCAAAATTAGCAGCAGCCCTGACTTGAAGCCTTATATTCCAGCAATTGATGAGTAACTGATGAGTCAGAATAAAACTGCCCAATGTAAACTGGCCTGGTCCAACTGTCCGCTCCATTTGGAGGGGTGATGAAAATGTTTGATCCAATCTTAATTTGAATTATGGGGCTTTTTGTTGTTTTTTTTCTGGCAATGTCAGTCTGTCAGACGGTCGGTCAGTCTACCACTTTGGTTGAGACTGAAATATCTCGACTATAAGATGGATTGCCATGCAATTTTGGACAGACATTTGGTGCACAGTGGAGGAATCCCTGTGACTTTGGGGATCCCCTGACTTCTCTTTTAGCCCCACTCGCAGGTCAAAGTTTTCACTTGTCCTGGAAAATATCTGAACATCTTGTAGATAGATTGTCACAAAATTTTGGGCAAACATTCATGGTTCCCAGACAATGAATCCTACTGACTTTGGTGACCCCTGTTTTGTCTTCTAGTACAACAGGCACTTTCTCTTGATCAGTTTTTTTCTCCAAACTAAATACATGTAGGTAGTTCTCCTTCTACATTTTTAAGTGGTTGAAACTGGTTCAAAGTTCCAGAGATTACTTTGCAGTCCACCAGTAATGCAAGGCCTCTGCAAGGCCGTTTTCTTTTGATATCCTGAAAATGAATTTGGATGCTGGTCTATTAATTGAGGTCTATTTCAAATTAACTGCTGTTGTGGTTTTACAGTTGCAGGCATATATTGTAAAACATGTTATGTCCTTTGATTGGCCCTTGATTTATAGCTAAGAGTTCTACCCAATACAACTCATTCACAAAAGCAAGGGTAGAATATGTTAAAGTTTTATTATTATTATTATTATTATTGTCGTTATTATTATTATTATTATTATTAGTGACAGTAGCAGTTCTGCAGTAGTGGTAGTAGTTGTAATCAGTGTGATCTACACTAATTGGCTGATGCCTGTCATCAAGTCACCAAAAATGGCAGTCCAACCAGCTCTCAACTGACATCTGTATTTGGTTCCCCATTGCTTTACTTCTCACTCTAATTCTCTTGCTGCCTCTGCTCTCTAAGCCTCCACCTCATCCACATCTTCTCCTACCGTGCCATGAGATTTCAGGTGCAGGGGAACGTGTGCTTCTTCCTTAAAAGCATGTGAGCTGCCAAGCCCTGAGACTGTTATGTAATAAAGCTGCTTCTTGCTGGCAGAAGAGCAGAGAGAAGAGGCTTTTTCTCTTTCTTTCTGCGTGGTTCTCCTCCTCTTCCCTCTCTCTCTCTGTCTGTCACTTTTTCCCTCACAGGCACAGATTTCGGGGGAGGGGGGCATGGGGATATGTCCCACTCAGTCTTAGACTCAGGATGAATTGCACTCGTATTGTTTCTGCCTCAAATGCACATGCTGTGTTTTTCTCTTGATCTGCGTTTTTAGACATGCATTTGTGTGGATGGCTATTGTCACAAGTACAAACCCTCCTTTCCCTTTTAAGAAAAGACGGTACTTCTCCCTGGCTCCTACTTTCCCCAGGAGATCCATTTAGAGAGGCATTGAACAGTCTGTCCATGAATCGGGTTTTTGCAGGAATGAATGTAAATTCAACCAATCCCTACATAAGAGCTTGCAATTCTGTCAACACACAAAAAAAGGCAAATCTGAAAAATGCTTACCAGTGATCACCCTTAACACAAAATAATCCAACTCACAACCACTTTGCTTTGACTCTCAGTGGCCATTGGAATCTATTGTGAAAGCTGAATAAAGCTGATAACTTTTGCAAAGGAGCAAGCTACAAACTCTTCAGAACCACCTTTCAGTGAGTATTTGATACTCAATAGTTTTTTTGGTGGGGTATTTCCTGAACATTGGCCAATAATTATGTTGTCATCCTGAACTAAATTTTCTTAATGAAGAGAGGAAAAATAGCACTGTGTTTAGCCTATTACTGCATTTAGAGTATTTGATAAGAAATGTGAGATTTCTCATGTAAACTTCTACTTCTCATCGAAGTTCACGTTCTCCACATGGGAAAGATGGAGACTCCAGATCAGCCGAAGGGGATTGAGGAGTCACTCTGCCTTCCTCACACACATCCGATGTATCTTGTGGCAAGTCCAATTCTCAAGGCTCTAAATTCTCACGCAGTCGCCACAACTAGGACTCACATCTCCTGAGATTTCCATTAGTCCTCTCCCTGCCTCATTTTTCTGTCCCTTCGCTTCAGCGTCTCACTCTCTTCTATTGCCCGCTGTCTTTCCTCAATTATCCTTTGGAAGACTCTACAGATTACTTGGCCAGGTATCAGGATCTGTGATTTGTTTGGTTTTTTCAATTGAAATGAATAAATGAATACATAAACAGCAAGGAAAACGCAATAGGAGCGAAAGATAATTACTTTACGTTCTGCACCCACTAAAAGTAAATGCTTCTGCTAAAAAGGTTTTGTGCCCAAGGACAGCATTGTTTTTATTTTCAACAATATATTCCATCTGTAAATGTGCCGCAAACTGTTTATGTACGATAGAACCTCCCTGCGCCTCCCTACTAATGCATTGTTTTTCCAGGGTGGTTGTTTTATAAAAATCAGTCATTTAGTTTCCTCAATAGGAGTCAATATTGGATTGGACTCTTCAAGGCTGCCATTTCCATCCATTGTCAAAGGCACTTCCTGAATAGAGGCTAGGATAAAATTTAAATGTCCAGTCCATAACAGCCAAACGTTAGGCAGTAATGTGAGGTAGTATTATGACACAAAGTGCCAACCTTTTTATAGTGACTCAGTGAGACAGGCTGGTATAAGCAGGAAGACTGCAGTTTTTTTGTGTGTCTGTCCGTGTGCTGTAACTTTACAGAGGTGAATGTAACATTAACTCAAGTACTCAAGATAATACTTTAAATACAGGACTTTTGCTTGTAATGGATTGATTTTTACACTGAGGTATAGATTTATGGCCACTTCTTGAAAATTTATTTACTTTTTTAGATTCTAGAACATATGATACCCAAATAAATGCACTTCACAGTGAGCATAAATTGCGATAACTGACTCTATTCCACAGAGTTGGCAAACTTTTGGCTGGTGTTACTACGAAAACAACGAGAAAGGGAACACTTCTACAATGCGAGAAGTGAAGTTAACACATCCATCAAACAAATTGGCCTCCTGTGCAGTGTTTTCTGTCCACGACATTCAACCCCAAACTGAACTCCAGAGCTGTGCTTTGTTCATCTCAGCCTCATTGGACGACAGCGTTTCAGTTTCCCTGAGGGGCTCTGTCGCACTGCATGAGATTTCCACAAATTACCAAGACACAAAGCAGCCACATATTACAACAGTATCAACCTTAAATGTCCTTAGATGCAAATACCGCAAAAAAGAGTTCTTGGGGGATGTTACCATTTGCAGCCATAATGTTGCACTGAACATGAACAGAAAATTATTTCCTAAACTTGGCCAGGCCAGCTTGTGGAAGCAGAGCGGTGCAGACTTTAGCCCACGAGCTGTTCTTTTGCAATAAGGATAATGTTAGTCATATAACACGACATTTGCAGAGCCACCACAGTGACAGGTTTATCTGAATGAGCTAGTCTTTAAGTCTTGAACGCTGCAGAACACATCAGCTAATGGTGGTGGAAGCAGCCGAAGGCAAGACTCGTCAGTCCAGAGGAAAGACTGGGTGATGGTAGGGATGAGAATGGGACACATTCTTTAGGCCATTATGATATCATCAGCATATTGTCTTTCCTCCCACTAGCTCTCATTAGAACACAAACATCTAACGTCTTCTCCTTTTCTATCATTCACATTTAAATGTATTTTCCAGGACAAGAGCAATGCTTATACATTGTCTCCGCAGTTTTGTATTTCTGTGTTTTTTCACTCTCTCCTAGTCTTTCTCATTGTTTTGAAGTTGACATCCAGGGTCAGCCTGACCACTGAACCATTGATCTCCTATTCAACCATCCCATCAGTTTTGACCGCAGTTGATGTTTTGTTGCTCTGCTCTCCAGGAGTAGTGAACTTGTGCCAAGATTGGAATTAGGTACGGCAGACAGAGAGCACAAGTAACTAAAGGTGAAATGAGAGAATAGGAGAATAGGCGCTGAATGGAAGGGGGTGGGAGGATAGGGCATGTGAGATGATAGATTAAGGGAAAGGGGGAGATGATGAACAAGGATGAGTGAGGGTGCAGAGGCAGAAAAAGTCAGAGATGGGAGTTAGAATGAGGAAAATGAAAAAGGGAAAAAAACAAGGGTATACAAAGGGAAGTAGAAAAAAAGTTAGGGATAGTGGAAGGGAATATAGTGATATGGAAGGAGGTGGTAGAAAGAAAAAAAATGGCAGTGAGTTGTGAGAAGGGCGCAGAAAAACTCAGGAACGATCAGGGGTTGGAGGACAGAGAGCAGGGATGTAGTAGACCTTAGAACCCTTGTAAAGTATGATACCACTGTAAGGTACCTGAAAATAAAACACACACAGACAATATTTTGAAAACATATTGTAATTACTATCGATGGTTGATCATCTGTGCTAGCCTCTAATCAGCTTTGCCATTTTGAGAAGTTTTTTTCCCTTTCATCTTGCCTTCCTCAACTTTTTATTCTCTTCCTCCTATTTCCTATTTTTCAGCTGTATACATCTGCCTCTTCCAAATCACAAACTACATCCTCCTCCACCACCACCTCTAAATACGTATGCTGAACTTTATTAAGACAAAAGCCGCTTTGTCATCTCCAAAATTGCTTTCCGTTTTTTGTCTGTAAGGTTGCCTTATATAATGGCAGTTATGTAACATAATTAAAAGTTGCTGTTTTACTATCATTGGATTACATTTGTGTACTTTCCACTTGCCAGCCAAGCATCCTGAATCTAGTGAGGTCTTTAGCTTGTTGCAATCCGTGGTTATATTTAATACCAGAGAACAGAGGGGTAATTTATTTGGCTTACATCACCAAATGCATCCTGTTCCATTAAATTGCAAGTGAGGGCTTTCATGCAGAATTAACTAGTTTTGTGACTGCTTACAGAAACTCCACTTCAACTCCACCAGTTAATAAGAGTCACAGACATAGCACATTATAGAGGCATACGGAGCCCCTTGTTATTTGTGGCCAAAGCTAAAACACAATTATTTTGCTCTTATGAAATAATGGAACATTAATAATTACATTTGATAACTGTGGTATATTTCAAGTTGCACCAACTAAATAGGTACATGCATTAAAGCTATATGTGTAACTTCTTCTTCCTCCTTTTGTACAGCAGTAAGGTGGTGCTTGTGGATTCAGTGACCATATCCGCAGCATACAATCCACTCTTTGTAGTAATACAACTGGATTTATGTGGAACAAATTTGACCCGTTTGCGGTTTTGAATTCTTTTATTCCAAACAATGGCCCTGGCTTCAGTTTTGCTGCAGTAAGCTAGTTGGCTACACAGTCAGTAAACACTGCCTAATTCTTGAAGGTCAAAGCATAAATACTCTTGGATCCAATGTGGACAATATGTTTGCATGGTTCAGTGCGAGGCTATTTGGAACTGTTTTTTTTGTTTGGAAATGACTTTCTTTACAGGGTTTTATCAAAATGTGTGTGCTGTCAGCTGTCTTGTATTAATGTAAGCTCCAGTAAGCATGTTCAGTATTGACCCGATGCAGCTATACACTACTGCACCTGTCACAGCCAGAGGGCCTTTTGAGCAGTTGTGAGCAGCAGCACACAGGTAGGTATAAAGCTGACAAACATAATAGATTTATAACGTCACCATAGCCAATGTGATTTTGTATCTATGTTGAGTGTTTTCTGTGTGTACATACAATTCTCATATGTGCTTCATGCGCATAGGTGTGTGAATGTGCGTGGGCTTGTGTGCGTCCTGCCTAGAGCTGTGTTTCTCACCTTTTCACTCCTATAAATCACAGTGTAAACCCACGTTTAACATGGTCAGCACAAGCATCACATGGTTATGGCTCGTCTTTGTCTTGTGCTCTGTTCAACCTGAGCACTGTTTCCTCCTCCAGGGGTTTAGAAGGGATCACTTGTGTTCATTCTTCTTCTGTAATACTCTTTCACCCTCCCTTTATTTTCCCCCTTTCTCTTCGTCTGTTCCCATCCCTCCCGATATCCCCTCTCTCTTCAAGGCCTCCCGGATGTTCTTTGTCAAAACTAATAGTTGCCATGCATATCACTAACAAGCTCTGCAGTTCAAAAAGGCTATGAAGCTCACTTCTGCTCAGCCACACATTGCCATTCAATTGTATCTTTTTACCATGACATGCCCCTTTGAAACCATCTATTCTGGGAGGAAAAATAGCCACTCAAAGGGCACAAGTTGTATCAAATTCAATCACAAGAGCATAACATTTTTCCTTCCTATCACATTTTCTTATTCCAGATAATTGGACTTTCAGAAAGAGGTTTGCCCTGTTTTCCACTGGGGATTACCCTGCAAAACTGGCTTCCTCAAAGTATGACACAGTGCCGGCTGTAACCTCAATAAATGTATTGGCTTGTACAGGTACAAAATATGATTTCCTCTCGAGGCCAGTGCTTTTCCAGTCTCAAGAGCATCAATCAATAAAGAACTTATAGGATAACACAGGGTATGACCAAGGAAGCACAGTGTGAAACATTAATTGGATGTATAGGTAAGATACATCATGCTTTTGCAATGCAATTATGAAGGGAATCATCTCAAGAAAAACAGATTTGAGGAGGACATGCTTCTCCGCTTTAGTTTCTGTTGTCATATTTTCACATAATGCCACGTAATATCAAATCCCCTCTTCACCAACCTGAGCCCCTTCAGGGCCTCTTATCTTTAGATGTATGCTTTGGCTCTCAATCTGCTGCTCTGGGTATGGTAAGCGACGCATACTGCAGTGTGTTGAACCATAAATCAAGTCCTGATAGACTGTGCACAGTGAATCGACACATATCTCCCATCACCTCCCTAGGGATGCATGTGATGCTAAAACATCCATCAACAGTTAGCAGGTTAAATGCAAATAGCGGGGAAGGCAAATGGATCCTGATCAGACTGGAAGCAAATCAAAACATATGGTGCTCTCTTCCAGTGTGCCTCTAAACAGGCCGAGTAGCAGTTGTTGCAAAGTGTAGTCGAAAGATATTGTGTGCAGGCTAAATATTGCAGCTTGTTACCAGGGACGTGATGAGGCTAAAAATGAAAAACATAATTAGTAGGTTTACTACAAAGCAGAGCTGTAGACTTGAGACTTCTCGACTACTCGTCTTATGTCTTGAACAACAATATTTAATCTTTTTGACTTAAGCCTTAAGCCTGACTCTAACAAGGTTAATTTATATTGAAAAAAATAAATAAATGCATTTTATTGAAAAACATATCAACCCCAGATGACCCCATGATCTAATGGGTTGCTCAATGCTCAGAATGGCATTGGCCATATTAGCTAAGTGTTGTTACAGTAAGTGGTATGGTTTAGGTTTGTAAGACAGACGTTTTAGCTGTCAACCTGAGGTTTCGCTGTGGTGTGTCAAAATGAATGGAGTTGTTCCATTAAAATGAGTGAGGGTGGGAGAACTGAAGGACTGGACATTAACGTTGCTAAAGGATGGTTTTCAGTTAAGTAAACATATGTGATTTGCGTGAATTATGTCATTGTTTACGTGAGTGTCCGCTCAGTATCTTTTCTTTTAGTGTATTAGTAATAATACTACGTCATGTCGGCAGCTAGTCAGTGCTAACTTACAGCTAAGGAAGCAGTTTAGCATAGTCCAGGGTTGGTGCCGTTGAGTTGAATGTTATGGTCGTGTAGTGAAAGTTGAACAGTGCCTGTCGCTGTACTGTAAATGAAAGGAACATGGTGTTAATGTTGTGATTTATTGTGTTGTGTTTTATATTGCATTAGAAAATGCTTGATGTAGCTTTTCCCTCCTTTATCGCAGTAGAATACACATTATAAGTAAATACACTTACTGCTATTATATCATATTACTACTGTATCTTATTATATGTTTTGACATTTTTTTACTTAATTAAGCTTCTCCTTAGCTCCCCCCGCCATAACTGCCTGCCGCCGATAATGGTGTCAGCGATGTGAAAACACTACTTATCACTGCTTTGAAAGGAAACCATGTAATTGGCATGTAATTATGTATTATAATGTTCAAACAACCTGAAATTATAACTCTTCTGCAATTAGCTTGAAGACTGACCTTATTTGGACTTGTCTTCAGGACTATGACCCCAACATATTGCACTGATTACATTCAACAATGGGGAAATATATTGTTTATGAAAATGAGAGAAATCTGTTTATCAGTGTGTAAATGGAATAATGTACAATATTCAGTCCTGTTACTTCTGTGTTGGGCAAGACACCAGGCTTAAGAAAGAGCACCAATACTTTGGTCTTTTGCATGGTGCCATGTCATTACTTCAACTGATTCTTTTTTTTTTTTATCAACTCTCCTGGGCAATCGCTCTATTTGAAGTTCTTCAGAAATTCAGAGATTTCAAGATAAATGGGGCCATAGAGGGAAAAAAAAAAAAAAAAAAAAAAACTCTGTTATCAAATACAGATGTATAACAGTTGTTTTTTGGGCAACATTTTCATATTACATGAGGGTGCGCCTGAGGCTGGCTCTCTCGTAAAAACGCTGCAGATTTCCCAAACAGAAAAGATCTGAATGATTTTAAATGATTGTGTTTTTTCATGTTTTGGAAAGAGCAGAAACAGGACAGCACCCATAACAAGCATGCTGTGCATACTGTACATGGACCCATATGCCTCATATATACACACATGCAGTCACCTTGAAAACAAATGAATCCAATATCAATCATAATTTGATGTATAGAATTGTGTAGTTGGCTACCATAAACACTGCCACATATTGAAATCACTTGTTTTTCCCCCTCCACTGTGTCTCTCTCACACACACACACACACACACACACAGGTAATTCTGATGTAATTTGTTAATGTTGACATTTGTTCCACCCTCAGGCAATGCATTTTCCCTCTTCATCCACCCCTTATTGTTTCACATTGTGTCATCCGGCATTCAGACCACGCCCACTATGTAAGCAACAACAGGGATCGGTGGGGGGCGGGGGTGATAGATAGATAGATAGATAGATAGATAGATAGATAGATAGATAGATAGATAGATAGATAGAGAATGCTTGAAAGGTTCTTTATAACATTCGAGTCATGAAAGCCTCGGAGCGAAAGAAAAAGATATAGAGAGATATTTCACTAAGAAGAGAGAGAAAGCTAAAGAGGGTAAGAGAGTATGAGACTGAAAGAATAAGATAGGGAGAGATAAGAGAGAGAGAGTGCCTCCATTATTCATCTGCTCATCTCACTGCAGTAGATCCAGCAGGGGGAGGTGTTGCAATATTTGGTTGGTTGCTGGCTGTCTGTAGCAAAAGTCCAACTAAATGCATAATCACATTTAGACTTACATATAAATACATGCAACTTTTTCTCCCCACTTGAGAAGCTCTCCCTAAACAGAGATACACAAAACTGCACAGTGTCCTTAACAGAGTCCTTTGATATTGAATAGACAGTTGATGTGTCTTTTTGTCTGTTCTGTTTTGTCTCTCTCTCTTCTCTATTACTATATATATATATATATATATATATATATATATATATATATATAAATATATATATATATATATTTTTCCACCCTCTTTTTTGTGTGTAAGTTTGACTCACTTGGCTGGAGGAAAGGTACATGTGGAGCGGGGAGCAGCGAAAGAGCTGTTCGAAACCATGAAATGTCTCCCCTCACTTGGGAGGTTCTGACGTTTCGTCTGTCTTGAAGGCAGGAGAGTGGGACAGAGAGAGAGAGAGAGAGAGAGAGAGAGAGAGAGAGAGCAGGATATTGGGATGAACCCAAACACAAAGGCAGTTGGATATCTCTGTCACACACAATGTGCATTCAGTAGGTGGTCATTATCACATAAGAATAATGAAAGGTTGGGGATTTTGGTACACTGTCATGTGGTTCTGGTGCCCGACAAGCTAATGAGACCCTGATATTTGTCTCTGGAACTGTCAGATCACACCAGGCCAGTGAATACAGGACTTATATTTGACAGGTTGTGATGGTATCAGAGCTGGATTTGACCCCTAGGGCCACCCCAAGGTCAAAAATGAGTTCTGGCCCCTATCGAGCTCCCCATTTCTCTTTTTCTCTTTTCATTTAGGAATATGCACATTATAAGAACAATACAAACTGAAATCATCAAGTCCTTAAAACTAAATTTCAACTCAGGGCTTCTCTACAAGGAGGGGCCTTCAGATTTTATGCATATTGCATATCACCTTTATGCCCCTATCATTTCGGTTTATGCTTTTTTCAATTTAACCTTTATTGTGCCTTAGTTGTGCACACAAATTTACAATTATTAAAATTACCACAAACTAATTGCCGCTCATTGACCCTGAAGCCTTCAAGCCCCCACAGGGTCTGGGTCCTCGAGGCAGTTGCTTGCTTTGTCTGGTTGGTAATCCAGCTTTGAATGGGATGTGTGTTCCAACGACGACACGTGAACACCAAGCAGTTCGAAAAAGTACCTGCATATGCATGTTTAGAGTTGTTAAACAACAATCATTTTAGCCTCATTTTGCAAGCTCCCCATAACATTTACATATATTCATTTGGCTGATACTGAGGTACAATCCAAGCCACAGTAGATCAACGAAAAGCAAGTTCCTTATTGTTGCTTGAGCTGTAGCCACATTTAACTAGCTTGAATGATGATATCAGCCGGCTGCATAACACCACGTTCTGTCCAAATAATGGGTTTAAACCTCTCCAGACCTTCATCATTGGAGACGCTTGTTTAAAACCAAGTGATATGTTTGACACTGATTGGCCCAAGTTGTTTTTAAGACCTCATTTCTGCTCATGTTTTGGCTTAGGATGTGAATTTGACAAATAGCCACACACACACACAAAACATCTTGTGAAGAAACAGCACCAATAGCTAATTATTCAATGAATAACAGATATTATTCTTGTTCTTTTCTGTGTTATGAAGTCAAACTCACAACAAGCAAGAAGCAGATTATTTCTTACTGGTGGCAGTTTTGAGACAATGTGAAGTCTCATTTTCTGCTATATTATTAACACATTGCTCCGGCACACGCACAGCCAGGCCGTGACGTGCCTTTGGGTGCCAGCTATTATTCATTTTGAGACTGGCCACGTGTACGATGTTGATTTTTTAGCACTGAATAAATCATTGTATCCCAAACCTGACCACTGACAAATCTCTCTCCCCTTATTTCTAAGCCTCCAGCCCTCTGCTGCCTTTTCTGTTCCAAATTATGTCTCAAAGCCAAACTCATAAGATTCTTGCATTTGAATTTGTTCTGTTTTGTTCTGAGAGGAAATGCTCCCTCTGACAGAAATTCAATTAGGTAAATGGCCCAAATGGTGTTTCATAAATATGCTGGGCAACCAAATGTCTAAAGAGATGTGTGTCAACATAATCAGATTTTTATTAATTCAAAGTGCCAATGAACTTCTATTGAAGGTGACAGATTCAGTTTATGGTCCTTAAAGGCCACTGAGCCGTCTTTTTCAGTTTTCTTGCTTTCATACTGTGTTTGGGTCTCATTAACTTTATAGTTAATTTCATCACCCAAGCCAATTAAGAACTTATTTTATTATTTGCTGCAAATGTGTGGCTCTCGATGGCAAATTGAGAGAACAGGGAACACATTACTTTTAAGAACAACAGAAGCTGAAGTGTTTGATTAAACTCTACTCTATAAAACCTTAACCTTATCCCCTAAACTGTCATGGCAGTTTTTCTCCATTGTCTGCACTGCTACAAGCAAAAGCACACTTTTGAGAATGTGTAATACAAACACCAGTTTGCGTTCCAGCAAAACAATAAATGCCCCAAAAGGTGTTGTGTTCTCAAAACTCTGGTTCTAGTGGTGTCTACAAAGAAATGACTCCTTCAAGACAACAAAAAGACAAACAACCTTTTTCAGTGAGAAGAGAGACGGTTTATATTGTTGGATGGGCTTGGAAACTCCTGAAACGCAGCTCTGCTGTCGTATTAAACCTCATAGTGTCCAATATGACACTGTAACAAAGCTGGACAACTTGTCCCTTCATAGATTTTCACACCTTTTATTCACACACCACTACAACGCTGCTGCATGTCCTACTCTCTTTGAGTCCAGGTTGGTCACCTAGTTAGCCGAGACCACAGAAGCACTATTCTATTCCCTGGGAACAGGAATGACAATATTGTGAGCAGAGCACACTCTGCACTCATTGCCTGCAATCAGAAATCACTAAAATTTAACTGAATGCATTAGTAGTTATGATCGTGGCATCGCTGCATTTGCAGAAGGGCCTCAAATCAGTGGAGAAGAACTGTAATATCTCCTTAACTTGTTCTCCAATGTTTTGATCTGCCAAACTGCCTGTTGTGCCATCTCAGCTATAGTGGTCCAGCCCTCTTGTCATGTTATTCCTGCTGGCCTTTTTGGACTTTTTGCCTCCCTGCTTTGCTCCTTTGGACTTGGTTGTCTGTTGTGACTGCTGCTGAACCGAATGCATTTGAGTCCACAACCTGTTTTACTGAGCTGTTGTATAATTTGTATGATTCTAACACAGAAAGCAAACTCAAACTGAAATCTATTGTATTCTATTCTCAGTACTTTATTCACTGAATCTCAAGTGAGGGTCCACGGTAGGTTAGCATGTGATTGATAGAGCATCAGATATACCACTGGCAGGGCATAGCGAGACCACCGTTATCTCACATACCCTTTCTCTCTGCCTCTCTAGTGACACTTCCACGCTGTCTTGCAGTCGTCCATGTGAGTTTCATATTCAACCCAACTGGCACCATGAGACCAGACGCAGCAAAGGGAAGCAGGGGTGGAGCACGGGAAAGGGAGGCAGAGGAAGAGATACAGGGTGAGGAATGGTGGTGGGAATGTTAGAGACAGCAAAAAGGTGGGTGAGTGGAGGAGGATGATGAAGAAATCCAATAGAGGTTTTGAATGCTCTCCATAAAAGGCATTACGAAGTTACTTGGGTAAATCCATTATGCTTCACAGAATGTGCCTGCCTTTCTACTCTAAATCAAATCATGTGTCCAAGTAATTGTTCTCACATTAGAAAATCTACATCCTACTTCCATCCCCTGAATGCTCCTTCACCCTGCCCCGTCCATCTGAGATGAGGGATGGTCAAAGTGAAGGGCTGGTGATGAAGTACGAATCAGATGATGATGGTTATAATGTTAATGATGAAATAAACACAATGAGGACGGTGTCACCAAGATTGTGTTGATGAGATTAAATGAAGTATAATGAAGCAGGAACAACAATGGTGGTGGTGGTGATGATGATGATGATGATGATGATGATGATGATCTCATCTTCATAAAGGCAGGATTTACTGATTGCGCCTGTGATTTTTCAGCAGTGCAGTTTCTCAGTAACACACTGTTACACATTGAGGCTCCCCAATACAATACCATTCTTCTGCTGAGGAGCACCACTGGTGTCTGTGAAGGATAGGCACCTTTCTTAAAGTCAGCACAATATGCGTTTTTGGAGGGCCGTTGAAAATGAAAACGACAGGTTTAGGAATCTCCAATCAATAAAAGAAAATGCCATTAGCTTAGCAACTGTAGGAAACATTTTCAATGACCTTCTGTGTTGGCAGCTGCAAAAAAATACAGTGAGTTAAACTCCTTCAATGGCTCAGGGACACTCAAGGGTTCCCAAAGAAAAAACAAATTTCAGGGCAAGAACAGTACTCTTCATAATAGTAACATATTACATTACTTTGCAAACATTGCTTTGAATATTATGTGGAAAAGACAAATGCTAAATATTAACAGCAAAATACTGTGCAGCCTGACTCAGGATAAACCAGTTTATCTATAGTGCACAGTGCCATGTATCTCTTTTCATATTGTTTCATATTGTTTTATTTTTATTTCCACTTGCTAGCTTTTTCAGGAGCTTTCAATGGTATCTCAATGGATGATGTCTGTTCAGTCGTCACCATCAGTATGGGACTTGACTCAAGTGATTATAGTTAGCGTAAAAATGTATCTTCTATAGGATATAATTCCAACTCAATAAAGGGTTTGTTAATATGGTCAAGTGCATAATTTATTCAGAAACTCATATAGTGTATAACACACTGGCGCAAAAATCAGAATTTGCAACACACTGCAGGCAGACCACATTAGTCCTCATTCGTTCTGCTGCAAGTAAGAAAAATGACTGTGCCACAGCAAATGAATTACTCAAACCTTCAATGTGTGAAGCCCAAATTGACCTTTACATGCCGACTATCAAAGGGGTGCATTGCATAATTGAAAATCTTTAAAATATAAATGGACACTGAATCTCATCAACTTTCAGTGTAGAACATCAACAGGAGTGGACTCTTGTACCGTGTCTGTGTTTTGAGCCCAGTCCAGTTCTTTGGCTTGAGAGGTCTTTGTACTTCACCCAAAAATGATAATTTCAATCTCCCACCACACACACACACACGCACACACACACACACGCACACACACACACACACACACACACACACACACCACACACACACACACACACACACACACACACACACCCTTCACCCAACCTGTCTTTCTTTGGCCAGGAGATTGTTATAATATTACAATTACAATTTTTAGCTTTACAATTTTTCATACTAAACTTGTTTACTGCAACATAAGTGAAAGGAATCTCTCTGTCCTCTTCCTCAATATCTTGCCCATTGTTTAAGTCAAAGTGTACACTGTGTCTCTATGACCTTGGCTCATTCAGTCTACCTCTGCAAACATGAAAATTCTCTGGAAGTCACACACAAGAGAGTGAAGACTAATCATTGATGTCATCAGGCAACACGTCCCCGGGCTTTTCCATTCGCCGTGGATGGGCCAACTTTGTGAATAGTTTGGCAGCGCTCAAGGCTATTTTCTGGGGATGTAGGCCCATCTTTTGGTTCAGAGCACTTATATGAAATAAAACCCATTCGGGTGAAAAAGACCTAACAGTTATTCTACAGAGTCGGTCCTCCATTCTTTGACAGGAGAGCAGCTGAAGAAATGGGATGCTGATCACAAAGTCGTGGTTCTCTGGATTTTAGCTTTGGGGTTCACTTGTTCATGTTCATACATATTTATTGAACTGTCTGAGATGATGAAACTGTTGAATGTTTCTTTCACATTTAGATACTATGCCTGATCTCAGTTGGAATTAAAATTATGGGATTTGATAGTGTAATCAACATGAAAACATGTCTCATGAGTTGCACAGTTTTGCAGTATTTACTTTATAGCAGCATATAAAGAGTGAGAATTGAGAAAGTTGTACATCCACAGCTCTATATAACACAATTTTGTGGATGCTTTTATTCATAATATTTTATATTGCTTGATACCTGCGTTCATTTTGTATATGTAGTTTTAGAAAAAGAAAGAAATATTAAGTAAGGAAATTATTTTAGTAGAGTTTTACATAAGAATCTAACAGTTTATTGGGCTGTCTGTATATTTGTGCAAAATAACGCTGGTATGGACAACGGTTGTTCTGCTTGGATGTTTTAAAAATTAGTCTCTTTAGAATTATTGGTGAGAGTAAGATATTACCAAATCCACTACAGTAATTTGGAGCGCCTCGTCACATAAAGCCTTTAAAGATAAAACATAACCAGGGGTATCACCGTGAACTCAAGCACACTCTCAGAGCGGAGTCCTATACACTACATTTTCCCCAAATGCATTGCTTTCAGCTCAAAGCACTTTATTTTCTCCCTAAATTAGACACAAAGCATGTTTCAGTTCCCCAGGTAAGAGTGAATTGCCTTGGGTTAGGCAACAGGCATGAAGACTCTCCCACTGATCCAGAGTACATTTGGCTGCTTTATAAACAAAGCACTCTTGTAAGCTCTGTGATGTGTCAGAGGAGTCACAGAATGAAATCTGTAGCAATCCCTGATTTGATCTCTTATTGTCAGGAGGAATCTATCAGTAGCGGCTCTTGTTTATTTGCACTTCCTGCATATCTTCACTACCCTCTATTTTACCTATCAGATTGTCTCTATTATTCTCTCTCACTGTTATTTTTCAGGTGTGGCGGCTGGCAGATTTCCTATTCTTCATATCTCAAAAACCACAGTCCTGTCCTTGGTGTGTCTCCAAACATAAACCCAGCAGTGCACTTAACTCTGGTAACTCTACTGGTGGTATTTCTACGTGAGAAACCCAAGGATCTGAACTCCTAGAGACATACAACACACGGTTATAGCTTTGCTGTCCAAGTTCATACAGCAAACTAGGCCGGTACTGGGGCTCCCGCTAGGACCTTTAAACGCTGCTGATCAGAGGAGCAGTTTCCACAGACTCCCCACTGCTCAGTGGAGAGGGATAAAAGAGACAGAGGGAGGCAGGCGACCTGTACTTACCAGGTTTACAGCCAAATCTCAGGGTACACAAATACAGGTGGGCACAGAAGCACCAGTAGGTTGTATAAATACTGGAGCTGATTCTGCATGTAGCATAAAGACATTAGAAACCAAAAGCATTTATCATCTTTGCACTACTCAATATTTTTATACCAACAATTGGTCAAATTAATGAGTGAAAGGTGTTGCTCATACTGAAAAACCCACAGAGAGAATTATGACCCAACTTTGAAGTTCCCCTCACTTCTATGGAGCATTTTAGCTTTGTGTCCGTTTTACAGGACGAAACTGTACAGTTTTCGGTTCACTCTTAACGCTCTCATCAACTTTGCTACTAGCCACAGCAGAAAGCTGTTTCCAGCGAAAAAGCTTGGATAAAACCACTGTACACTACATGCCCATCACCAAAAGGCAGTCAGCCTGGAAAGACGTATAAGGGTCCTTTTTGCCATGAACCTGAGTTCAAATGTTCAGGAGTGTTTGTGGTTTTGATGGAGATTTTACTTGTTTTCTTTTTTGTAGCTCTGACCATAGAGCATCCACACAGATTGAGCTTTAGACAATACCCCTTTTTTGTAATTTGTTGGAAACTTAAAAACTACATTTTCAACACTTTTAAGGTGTTTCCAGGGAATTAAAGGCCCTGAACTCTATGGATATGTTTACCCTGGCTGTTTGTATCCTCTTAGTCATAGATAAAATGGGAGGCCCTCTCCACCATGAGCACAACAAGGCAGAGCAAATTATCAACGGTTGTTGTGAGTAACCAATAGGCCTGGTATGCACAATGGGACAGAGTGCTATGGCCTTGGGTTGAACAAGATGTTATGTAAGCATCCTGATGGAGACGCAGAAAAGAGTGATGAGCTTTGGATAGAGCCCTCTCTTAAGCAATGAATTTAAATCAAAGGCATTAAAAACCACTGAGGTGTGTGAAGATGTACTGCTCTGATTAAGTGATGTAGGACCCATATTCATAAAAATGAAACAGTTTTTTCTATTGTCCTTTTGAATGTCATTGTAAAGTGAACGTGATGGGTTGCTCTACCCTGAGAAAATAATGTTTCCAGAGAAAACTTTCATCTTTGTGACTTACAGGTAATACTGTATGATGAGCAGTATTACATCGTAAATGATAGGCAGTCATTTTGTAGGCTCAGACATTCGATTCCTACTGGTTGAAATCTTATTTTCATATCATCACGTCGTCCACATTATCAGCCCATATTTTCCCCACAGTTATAGCCCAATCAAGTTGGTATATGTATCACCATGTTGCTAAAGAATAACAAAGATACAGTGGCGCTCCGCTCTCCCATCTGCAGTGGTGTGAGTCACAGCCTTTGGCCACCATTAGAAAACCCTTTTAATATTGTCAAAATGAGACAAAAATACTGCCCTGAGAATCAATTCCCCTGCTGTTTTCTTAATGACTTAGGTGACATGCTCTCCATCTGAAGGGGTGTCAAATGTATGGGGCTGCAGCCAGAGTAAATGGACTAAATGGCTCCTCCTCTGGTGTGGTGCTTTGGATGCCATTAAAACATAGAGACAAGAGTTTATAGCTGGTGGTTGTTGTGATGGTGAAGTGTCCCCTAGGGACTGTCCATTTAGTGACAACGGCCTATCCTCTTTCTGACACATGCATCAGGCTACATTAGAGCTTTTTGTATCATTATAGCTTTATAGCTATTTCAATCTCCCAACAAAAAAAATGGACAGACAAGATAATATGGATTCCCAAATTAAGTTTTGAAGTTTTTTTGGAAACTCAAGCCTGTGATGAATGGGGGATGGCAGAGCATTAGTGTTCTTCAGATGACAAAGTGAGGCTCTGGCACATCTTCAACTATGAAAAAAAGATAAATGGAAAGAGAGAGGCTACCTTGAAGGTGAAAATACCACCAACACTTGCAGTGTTGCGGAGGACGACTTTATTTTGGAAACATCAGGGTGTGATGAAGGCCACAGGCAGAAATGCATTTGTTTTGCACTATAAAGTTGTTCTCTTCAGCACTAAAAGCATTGCTGGAATGGGCATTGGCATTCTGCCAGGGGAGCAGCTAATCTTGATGGCAACTGTTGTGTAATGATAGGGAGATTTACTTTTGATAGAAAAATGCATCATACTGTAAGTACATCCCAAAGCAGATAAATATTTTGGCATCTGCAGCCAGTGTAAGTGTATGTGTTTGCGTGGAAGCATTTCTGTGTTGCAGCTTCCTCACATTTCATTTTTTTTTCCTCACAAAGAGGCTTTAGCAAAAAAGGAGACAAATTCCTGAGTGTTCAACGCAGAAACACTCTACATATTCCAGTATCCCCCTGTTTTAGCTTATTTGGCAGCGTTCTACCTGCAACTTGCACCAGTCTTCCATTTTGGCATTTTTTTCCCCCTCATATGTAATCTGTAGTATCTGCATCAGTGACTTTGGGCTCAATTGTGGTTTGTGTTTGATAAAGCCATGACCCTGAAGAGAACATAAAAGCCTCAGAAATAATACCAGAGCTGAAAGCAGAAACTCCCTGTGATCTACCTTTGGGAGTGGAGATTATACCTGCTTAACGTCAAGCAGACCAAATACCATATAAAGAGGCTATGAAATCAGCCAGCTAAATTTCCCCCTAATCACAGTGGAGAGGTTAGATGCTGGCAGGCGCCTCACAAGCCACAGTTCAGGAGCATGTGCGAGCCTCATGGAAAGCAGATGACTGAGCTTGACTGTTACAGGCTTAGAGTGACTGAATTTCTAAATAATCCTTAAGGTTTATTCAATCCATATACAATGGACGGTTTATTGGACCAAAACAATATAGATAGAGCCAGATAGGTTGTATTTTTTTTTACTTTCTTTCAACTCAGTAAAACAAGGTTGATGGTAGATATTATCTAAATGTTTTCACTTGTTTTTTCTAGTCCCACTGTGTTGACGGCATTGTTTATCTGTAAATAATTGGACCATCTGCTTGGCCCTTTGAACTTATCTTCAAGACTTTGGTATTTATTATTTCAGTAATCTGTCAAAGGAGCTTCTAAATCCTCAAATTATAGATCTGCCAATGGTAGTATGACAAGCCAACTCTGTTTCACATACGTGGAAAAAACAATACAATAACAATATTATATTTATATGAACAAGATATATTTCACTGCTTTATAATAAGTAACTGCACGCTACCCTTGGCCTAAAATGTCAATCATTTATCACATCTGCTCACTCACAGTGTCACAGTGTTATTTTCCTCTCAGGCCAATATTTAAATTGAGATCCACCCACGATCCAAACACAATCCACATAGTTTGCCAGGTTAAATGCAAACAGTGAGAGGGTAAAAGCCTGTTTAGGCGTGCCGTGGTGCCTGAGACGTGATTGATTTGGTGGTTTGTGCCCCCTTCAGGTTGACGGATCTGAATGCCCACAAATCTGAAACGGTTCACACCCTCTACAGCTGCCTGTGCACAGCGAGGGGGTTACTGGCATCTCATATCAAGCCTATTCTAGTGGTACTATGCTCCATGGTGACAACATGGTGGGATTCAGCTGCAGACCTCCAGGCTCTCAAGCTGTAACTGGAGATTTTGAAAACAATTGCCAAAGTAAGAATGAGAAGAATAAGATACTTTAGATACTGCGGGGCAGTATGAGGTACCAGTTGTTTTGGGGGTCAATAGCAGCATAGAAAGGCATGTTTGTGACCAAAGATTTGCCTATAGGGTTGGCCAGGAACACCCAACCAGGACAAGTGAATGAAACACATGTTTCTCTCATGTACAGTTAATATCCTGGGTTAAGATGGTATAAATCTAAATGTAGCAATATTCTGCTGAGTAAATAATGATGTGAAATTGCTTATTTTCAAGGCCTCTCCCTGATGAGAATGTCCACTAGGTCGTTCCTGTAATCAGATTGTGTTTCTAGTTAACATGAATAAAGTATGACAGAAACCGTTATCAGCATGAAGGTAAAAGCAAAATGCAGCAAATCAAGAGACGCATAGGTGTTACTCTTAATGAGAGCCCTCATTAAATCAGCAGAGAGCACCAAATGACACAGCAGGACATGTTGTTAAATAAAGGAACAATTTCTAAATGGTGTTTAATAAAGACAGATTTGAAAGAAAACTGCAGTATATAACAGGCAAGGAACATAAAAAGCTAGAGTCAGTTGGACTGAGGACAATTTAGAGACAAGGTGGAATCCTGTCTGGTGGCATTTCAGCTGTGGTATAAAAATTTTAGTAATGTCAGACCACAGAGAGTGCTTTCTCATGTTTCATGTACGAGCATTCAGTAAGGAGGGATGTGTTTGCACATTTGCAAAGTTTAATAAACAGACCTCCTGGCCTCATACTTCACCTGTCTGTTCCAGTTTCAGGGCTCTTTATTTTTTTGTTTTTTGTCATCGCTGCAGCAGAATTACAGTGAAATCTTCTCCTGAACAAATTTCAAAATTTGTTGTGTATGTTTTTCTTCTACTGTTTTTTGGATGTTTGCTTCTGATGTTACATCACTTTAGTCTGAATGCCAGACTGCTTCTCATATCCAATAGTGCTTACAGTAGATCTTTCTGCTCCCACAGCTTGATACTAACTGAGTGGGGCTGTGACAGCATATGTGTGGGTTGTAAAACTGGAATGATAGTGGAACTGGGCATCTGTGTGTTCAATGATGCCATTATAGAAGACTATACCTCCTCCGGCTCTTATCTAAAGATGACACAACATATCATCACAGCCAGACTCACACATGCCACTCTGTCCGCAGAGAGAATGGGTGCCATGAGAGATGAAATCATTATTGAATAATGAATTTTTAAACTAGAAATGTCAAAAAACTAAGCCTTCACATGCCAGTACCTTCACTGCCCACAATGTGCCCAATCTTTTTGATTACAGAAATGAAAACCCTGGATGCTTTGTAAAAGACTGCTGTTATTTATATTATGCTGTATTGTAATATACAAAATACATGTCATGCCCTTCAACATGACACTATAGTCAGACGCTCGGTTTTGCTTGCTGCAAATATTTGGATCAGGTTTGTGTAATATATCTGTATAACACTTCACGTGTAAGCCAGGGGCCCTATAAGATTTGTAAATTGATGTCAGTAAATCTGCATGTATTTTCTCAATGTTATAAACACACACACATGAATAGGTTTCTGGAGGTAGGTCATTGCATGAGAGCCCAGGTGCATCCACGATATGGGGATGCGCCAATTTGGCTCAAATTTGTGTTGTGACTATTGAACCAAGTGGATCTAACCTGACATCTCTCTTTCTCTCTCGCTCCCTCTCTCTTAGTGTGTGTGTGTGTGTGTGTGTGTGTGTGTGTGTGTGTGTGTGAGAGAGAGAGAGAGAGAGAGAGAGAGAGAGAGAGAGAGAGAGAGAGAGAGAGAGAGAGAGAGAGAATAATGAGAATGAGAGTATGAATTCGAGAAAAAGAGACAGATTCTGCCAGGGATATTAACTGGCTGCCTTGTATAATCAGAATAAATGATCAGTATAAACCATACAGATGAAAAGTCTAACATCTAGTCTCATGTTGTGATGGCAAACAAGTAGACAAAAGGCTGGTCCCCCATCCTGACACCCAGCCTTTCAATCAGTATCAGGTTTATTGCCACATTACACATACAAGCAATTTGCTTTGGTATGTTGTGTATAACAATAAACGCAGTAAGTAGAAAAAAAAAAAAAAAAAAATGCTGAAGTTTGTGTCCGGGGTGGGAGGGGTCAGCCACACTCACCATGAATGTCTGCCACTAACGAAATACATCCACATGGGTTAATTAACCGTTACAATGTATTGGCCCTTGGGCATTTTAGCATTTATCTAAATTACCTCTTCTATCTCAGCTAGATCGATACCTCCGACTGCTAACCAGTATGTCTGCATGGCCAGAGTCCCTGACAGCTGCGGTGACATGGCTGCAGGGCAGAAAGAGACATCTGGCCCTGGGGACCGAATGATATGGGCAGAGTGTGTGTGTGTGTGTGTGTGTGTGTGTGTGTGTGTGTGTGTGTGTGTGTGTGTGTGTGTTTAGACCAGTTTAATTTACAGTACATGCTGAGCAAGGCCTAAATTTCCATTTCCAAATGTACAATAGTCATACAGTGATACAAAATTGAAAAATAGCATGTGAGGACAATAGAGATTTCACTTCTCTGCTATTTTAACTGCACAAAACTAATACAGATTAAATATAGTTTTGTTTTTTTTTGTATTAAAGCCATATATATTAAACATAAAAAGGGTGTCAAGGCATGACCTAAATTACTGTCAATATTACAAGTCTTTACTACTACTTTATTTGGGAGCAGTTGCTGGTTTACTCTGCTTTGAGAGGTTCTGCATGGCTGATGAAGCATCTGTCAATTTCCTTAAGATGATTAACCTACGCTGAGCCTCACTTGCCACAAATAAACACATGATGGTGTTTTCAAATCAGACACACCTCATCTTCCATGCATTCCACACTCAGGTGGCAACAGCTGCAATCAACTTTGATTGCCACAGTCAAATTTTAATAAGTAATGTTTAAAAACAGATACCAGAACATGGCTGGTTGTCATTCTGAGTGAATGAGTTTATGAGGCCACAAACATATGAAAAAACAGCAGTATCCTCGTGGGACAGTACAAGTGATAGTGCAGCATGTTCGCTACCTGTATGCCTGTGGAATAAATGTTCAGAGGGGAATTTGGGCTAATGCACCATGACAAGACGACGACTCTGCAAGCACCTGCTTGTTTACCACTGCACCTGCCACTCTCCTTGGTGCTCGCTTCTTTCCGCTCTTCAGGTTTCATGCTGGTAGGTTTTCATTTTAAATGAGATCAATTAACTGTATTTTTGTTTCTTTGTTTGTTCGTTTTTGCGTGTCACTGGACAACAACATTTTTACTGGATAGGGACAAAATACATGAAACTATATGTCCTTTGAGGAAGAAGAAACAGAAAAATACTACCCACTGTGTTAGCAAATGGTTCTTCTCGTCTTTCAGTGAAGATAACAATTTATGAGAAATGCAACTCAGATGCATAAATACACTAAATACTTAGCAGATGGGAGAGTGTCCTTGGGTCAGTCAAACCAGAAGGCAGAACAATACTGCTGAGGACACGTGACCTACTTTGTACATGTCATTCACGTCACACACACAGCCCTAACAAGCACCAATTTTAATCTTTTTTTGTGTGTTTTATTAATTTATACAACCTTATTTTCCTGCTCTCTCCTGAGGTGGCATTTAAAGATATTTGAAACTTGCCATTTCACCAATGTGTGTGGCTTTGTAGTTAGAGAGAGACAGTGTGTGTGTGTGTGTGTGTGTGTGTGTGTGTGTGTGTGTGTATCGGGGGTGATATTGCGAAGTGTAACAGCAGTATCAAAGTCATTCATTTTTTTCGACAGTGTGGAACAGGCTACCATTTTGCATTTTAGATTATGAACACATATTTTTTTTCTCAAGCGTCCCCTCAATGAGTCTTTGTAAGGAAGTAACACCCTTTCAAAGTAGGAACATTAGCATACTTATATAAGGATATTGAAATTGGTACTAGAGACACCTTACAAAGGACAATGCAAACCTCAGGATACTCTCCCTGGATTGGTTTCAAAATATGTCAAAAGACTTGGAAACCCAAATATTTCATAAAAGAATCATGCATGCTAAATATGAACATATCCTCTGGCACAGGTTGCATTCCTGCTTAACCTCATTCAGTCAAACAATCAATTAGTGCACAAAATAAACAGAAAAGTAAACTAATCAGAATTCTGGGCTCCATTTTGGGGCTGAGGATATTTACTCTTGAATCAACTGGGCTGTGAGAGCCAGTATCCCTCCGATTTAAGCAGCAACACGCTGACAGAAGCTGTCCTTGGTGCTGATTGGTGGTTTGTAATGCAGATGAAACTAATAGAGCTGTCCAAGGTGCTGAAAGCGTGACTGGACTAGACTCGTGCATGCGGCTCATTTAGGATTCCAAATAGATTTGTGTGGCATCAAGGAACACACACACACACACACACACACACACACACACACACACTTCTCCATCCGAAATGATTTGTGTGATTACTTATACAAGAGTTTCTTTGTCTGCACTGTAGTTAGGAAAAGTACCAGTGAAACATGATTACAGCTTCTAGTCTCCTATAGACCCTCATTGTGTTCACTGACAGGGCCTACTGCATACAATGGTGTATTTGCCTGTTAGGGACCCCAGGATGTCACCTTAGATCTCATTTTGTGAGCCCTTGCATTGCATTGTGTTAGTTGCTGCATCACATTATTTGGCAGTAATTGACAAATGGTGCGAGATTTACACCAGTGGGAAATACAATACATCTTAACACAGCATCATTTTATCATGTTAAAAAAAAAAAATTTTTTTATTAACAATCATCACGTGGTATACACCAATAGTGTGCTAGCAGTGAAAAATAAAGCCACCATTTTTCCTGTAGCAGCAAGCTAAGGCTTTTCCCCTATTCTGTGCAGCCCTGCTTCCGCTTGGTGAAACCACGCATGTGTTGATCCGTGCTGCAGCAACGTGCATCAGTTCCTCTCTGACCCCAGTGTTGATCTGCATTCAGACTGAGGCTCCGCTGGTTTTCTCAGCAGCTTGATATTACTGTAGCTTATACAAGGGGGGGGCTTCGCCGTCTGAGGCAGATTTTTAAGGCCCTGCTAGGCTGTTGATTCGGCAACAGACACGCAAAAAAAAAAAAAAAAAAAAAAAAAAAAAACGAGCTATACGAAATCAAGCTTTCGACTCGCATCGATTTTGTTTTGGCTGATTTCACTCCACCGCACGTCCGCCTCGGGTCTAGATTTGCAGACCCGCTACTGCTAACGTGCGTAATGTATCGTAGAGAGGAAACACAGTAAATAGACGGACACGTCCATCTGCAATAAAGAGGAAACGAAGATGGTGATGATGGCTTCACCAAATGTAGCCTCCAAATGCTCGACAGCAATGGCGAAGCCTTCCCTCCCCCTGAAGCTGTTTCTCTGGGTGTTTATTGTCGTTAATCTCCCTACAAGGTAAGATATCATTGCGGGATATTTCCTCTCAAAAACCACGATTGTGTGTCGGCTCTGTTGGGTAGCGTCTTTCTTATTTGAACAACATCATTTTGCGGTGCCTCCCATCTAATGCCAACACAACCCTGCTATTAATGGGAATCCTGGACGATTAGGTCGCCGAGGGGAGTCTAGTTTTAGTAGAAAACCGAGGCATGTAGTGTATTTATCACTGCTATAGCTGTGTTTCGACATGGAAGTGTGATATTAATTTTTTAGGGAGACACAGCGACACATGCATCGCGTTACTGGGAGATTTCGTGTATCATATTTTTTTTTTCTTTGACAGAAAACAAAAGAGCAGCTACAGACTGCCTTAAATATATGTTGCTGTGGACATCAGATGGTTTGACACCGGGCATTTTGCGCAGATAAACATGTTTAGTGTCTCTCACAGTCTGTCCGGCGTTAGGAATAGCATAGTGGCTGGCTAATTTGCTTGAAGCTAAGGCTACATATAGTCTCTGCTAAGCTGTCTTTAAGGATCAAGTCAATTCTGAGAGCTAAAGCCTCATTATTGAACGCGTGTGTCGGATGTGGCCGGATAGCTATATGCAAACAGTCTTTTGTAATAAAGACAACTTCAGTATGAATCGGGGTACGTTTCATCCCACGTATTTGAAATACCAAAAAAAAAAAAAAAGCATTTCAAAATGGCAGACAATCACACAGAGAATACAAGTGTAAAGGCACAATAAGGACAAGGATAACACATATGGACTGATCCTTGTCTTGCACACACACACACACACACACACACAGGCAAAGGACTGCCATTTCAGCTTTAACTGAGGTGCAGATTTGAGTTTGTTTGAGAGAAGCTGTTTGGTTATCCCTGTCAAGACATTATTCCCGAGCACTAAGATAAGAATAGTCAAGAGGAAGGATGCCTAGGCTCCTCGCGTCGCTTTCGTCTTGTGCTGCTGGAGGGTGAAAAATGGAGGAAGATAAATCAGCCGACGTTCAATCACCGTCATGCTGATCGCAACCTCAGGGCTCCCTGCCCAGCCTACATTGTCAGGCCTGTGTGTGTGTTTCTAATTGTATATGCCCAAGTAGTGTGCACAATATGCTTGAGTAAACACAACACCCTGTCCATTTGAATTGCACCCAGAATTGAGATGTATGAGCAGGTTATGGATTTTACAAGATGTGCATGATTGAAACATGATGAACTGAGATGGATCAGAGCAAGTGACATTTGGATGCTTCTTAAATGTGAGCTCTTAATGTTAACACTTGTATGAAGGTAACATATGTGGCTCAAACCTAGTTAACACCCAGTGAAGTGACAGCAAGATGTATATATATACTTTCCTGTGTCCTGTGTCCTGTATATTAATTAAAAGACAGCTATTGCTGGGTAAGTTGCATTTGTGATTCATGTATGAGACCCCTTATATAAGACATCTCTGAAGGCCCCGGCATGCTACTTTGTGACTCATTGACAGTTACTATGTGTAGTGATGTCTGATTGCAGCAGCATCATACATTAACCCCAGTGCCCAGTCAATTACTGTTTTACATCAAAGGTATCACAGTATCTGGGTTTGCCACCACAGCCTTTAAGTAGAAATGTATGTTTTAGCATATAGTTCCACCAGTCAATGAGTGGGGTTCAGGTGCAGGCCCAGGATCCCCTAGCAGAGTTTGTAAACCATGGCATCATAGCCGTGACAGAAGGAAGTGATGTCAGAGTGAGGAAGCGCTGCTTATGTTTTTTTGTTAGGCCGGCTGACGTGTGCTGTTCTGCAAACTCATCTCAACCATTTTAGGTGGCAGATGAAATTCAATACGTAACCACAATTTGGAACACGCTACAATTTATTATTATATTTTCTATTTTTAGTTTTCTAACCTCAATTTCACTAGAACATATTTTAATACAAATGTATAAATCTCATTGATCAATAAGAGTCTACATTGGTTTGATGGACATGGACACGGGATATATGTACATGGGACAACACAGTAAATCACACTTCAAGATTGTCGTTAAGTTTAAGTTTCCATCAACCCACTCTAGTTTTCATTGATATCTTACATATTCATTTAAAAAATGAAAAATACAAATATTCAGTAGGTTCTCCAGGGTAATCTGGCTGTTAACAACGTACCTTGTCCATAGAAAGTAGGGAAAAAGTTGACATATTTTCTCTAAACCTTAATAATTATCTGATCATTTTGACTTTATCCCTCGTCACCTAAAATGGCCATGTTGAACATCTACAGCTCATGGCATGCGTCAATCCCAGCAATGCAGGAATCCTATAAGATAACAAAAGCATTACAGTGCTACATGTAGTTATGGCTTAATAGAAATATCCCACAACAACCTAACAAGTAACAAACAACTAACAGATAGCTTGCCAACAACATACACACCCACACAATAATCTGCAGTTGGCATAATTGTATATGAAACAAATAGAAATAAAGTGACTTAAATTAAATTTGTCATCAGTTGCTTAAACATGAGACTCCTGAATCTGCAGATTAAATTTTCTGGCTAAAATTAGCTTGCTAGCAAGAATATGGTATGGACATAATTCATGAAATGAAGATGGTACATAACAATGATCACAACTGATGAAAATGAATATATAGATTTGTTGTATTCTTTTGAGCTGCCGTAATTGTGGATGATGTGGGACAACCTGCCACTTGTTGCATTCCAGTTATTCCCAAACAGCATTCATTCCCATCAAAAGGCCAGTGTTTATACATTTATAAGTGCAGCTTCTTTAAAATGCCATCCCTTTAAATAGGAAACTACAATGCATTGGACTCAATCAAGCCATCATACACTATCTGCTTCTTGTCATCACTTGGAAAGGGTTGGGATGTATAATTCTGACAAACTGTCAATGTGTCATGTATCCCATAATAACTACCATATGTACTGATGTCTTAGGATTCGTGAAATGTAGTTGGAAGCACGCAGATGTCAATGTTCTTTTTTCTTATGTCGATTTAAGACAGTTTGACAGGACAGTAGAAGATGACAGTCAAAGCTCATAGCTGCCATATTCGTCAGGCAGGAGGTATTGAGGTCAGAGCGATTTCAGATTTCTGGGATAGAGTTAGGAGGGTGTGAATTAACTGCAGTGGTGATTACTCCCATATACTCAGCCCAGTAAGTATTGCAATCAATCTGAAGTAGGGCCTCGGCTGTTGGCACATAACAAACCTAAGACACTGTCCTGTCTGAAGTCTTTTCACGGTGGCCACCCGTTCTGCCTCAGCCCTGATACAGTGCTTCTATCTTTATTCGAAGAGATCCTGTGGACAAATATAGATGTTTTTTAGATTTAATCCAAAAGGGTTTGTGCATTCCTATTTTAAGGACACAAGTACACAGCAGGTGAATTTAGGATACTTTTAAAACTAGTCCTCCGATGTTTTGTTTCCCTCTGGGGTAATGTATATGACCTACTTTTGCGTGCTTGGGATAGCATATTACTAAATATACAATGCATTGTTGCAATGTTGCAATGCAATGTTGTATTAGGTTAGGACTCACTGCAATATCCCCGTTCATATAAAGCTCCAAAAAGTTAAACATTTCAATGCAAACAGAAAGCTCAGCCCACACTCAAACAACAACTAAAGCTAGACAGGCCCTTAGAGTTGTTCATATTTTATGTTGCTGTTAAGGCTGTTAAGGTTTGTTTACATCATCTTTAAATCAAACATTTCAGTTGTATATGTCTGTATAATCTGACATTTGAACAGTCCAAGAATTTACTGATTGAGCCTTTAACTTGATACACAAATTGACCTAATCTGCCTTATTGTACTTCACTGCTGAGAGAAACTGAGAGTGAGCCTTGCATGCTAATGTGTGTGATTTGGTTAAAACTGGACTGAGTGAAGCCTGTAAATACACTGGCTCTTACTGCCATAGGTCAGTTAAGTAGAGCAGGCTGACATGCAGTCCAGGTGATTGAACAGCCCTGTGTGTGAGTACCATATCCACTTTAAATGCTTACAGTTTTTTAATTAGTAAAATGTCACCATTGTATTGTGTTATTTTGTTTGTTATTAAAAGCAGAGCTTGTGAAAGGAGGGTTGTAACAACAACCTGATGTGGAAGAGCAGTTTGTTGTGCTGTTGCCATAGGGACAGGACCAGTTTCATGTTGGTTAATAATAAGCATGTGGGTTCATTATATTTGGTTATTTTATTAGCTACAATTTAAAACATGCAAAGATGATAGCTCAAGGGAACTTTACGTGCATGCTAATGGTTGGCATATAGCTGTTTCCATAGCTGATATTGTTATCTGTACCCTTCTTAGACATGAACATGTAAGACTGCAGAGGACGGGGGCAGTTATCTGCTGCTGCTATATGAAGATGAGATTTGAATTGAGACCTGTTCAGTAGTACGGACAGGTTTTGACTGCTGCACGTAGAGCAGATGAGAGTGCTTCTTGATGATGCCGCTAAATGTGAAGGGGTAGAACGTATGAAACTATCAGATTGCCCTCAATGAGGGTAGCTGTGAACACAACACTTAGCTCCAGTACTCTCCATCATTACATACACAGCCACGGACATATATATGCATGGGAAACAAACACAAATACACACACACAAACACATACCGGCACGCCACACACACACTGGCGCAGACCTCTCTGTGGATCTTCAGGTACCGAATTAGTAGGCAAAACCTCAGATCTGCCTGCAGTGGAGAACACATGGCTCTGCCTTTGATGTGCTCGTCTTTGGAACATTTCCATAAACACAGAGATACTCTGTGAGATGAATATAGATGATAAAATTGCAGCAACCTGAAAAATATATCTTCAAGTTCTCACACCCTTCTCTGCCCTATCTATCTATCTATCTATCTATCTATCTATCTATCTATCTATCTATCTATCTGTGCCAGAGACAGGTACAGATATATTTTTTATAACATCAAGTAAGGCATATTTAAAAGGGTCCACCTGAGTAAAATAATTAAGATTTAATGTTTTAGGCACTGGTGTTATGGTGGAGATGGATGGCACTTAATGGCACTTAATGCAGTCTAAAGAAGAGTGCTGGTCAAAACATTATTCCTCGCACCCAGCCTAAGAACATGAGAAAGCCATCAGGGCCTCTATCCTTATGCTTTACCATGGAAACAGTGTCTTCTTTTCTCACCATTTCTAATTCTTTATTATTTCATTCAGAAGTATGTTTTCCTCTTATTTCTCTAAAGCCCTGCTGAAAGCTCACGACTGTTTTCAAGGTTGGTCTTTTATGCAGTTTTTTTATGCTTTTATGCCATCTCCCCGATCTGATTCAATGGCTACTGGACGTGCCCAAATTATCCACACCTGTGACTGCTTGAGGGTTTGACACAACTTAAAAATTATCCAAAGTCTTCTTTCTTGGTATCTCTGTCCCTCTTTGTCTCTGCCTTGTTTCCAATGCCCTGTGCACCTAAACATGTCTGCGTTATTTATCAAACAGCCACACATGCAAGTTGTCTGTCATCTGAGGCACAACTTGCATGTAATTAGTGAAATAGGCCTCTCGTTAACGCACACAAGGAAGATCACATGAATATCAGGAGATATGAAATGTGTGATTGATTGCGCATTAGTTTTCAGTCTTTCTTTGCATGGAAAATCAGCTCCCTTCAAAGAGTGTGTATGTAAATGTAATTATTCAGTATTCTATAGAAAACTTAACAATTTGCTTAAAGGCAAGAAAAGAAAAAAAAACATTAAACAAATTAAGACCAATAAATGACCTTAACTGTCCACTTTCTAACACTACGTAAACACAGAGGGGAATTGGGAGTTTTGGCTTTGTCATCAACAAAAAGTTGAACTTGACGTTCACTGACCTCCTGCAGTACTGAGATACTGTACCGCACTGATATTAGAAAGTTGAATTACCTTGTTGTTGAATGGTGCTCTATAAAAGTTCTTTACATAAGATTTAAAAAAGCATTAAGACAAGATATATATAAAAAATAAAGAAATATTAATGTTAAAGACCCATATAAACAGACAGTCCGAGATTTAATTTAATAAAAGGCAATGGCAAACAGTAGTGGTATTTTTTGTTTTTTTCCAGGTATGTGGTGCATAGAAACACTACTCCTCCTCCTTATAGAAAAGATATGTCTATTCTTTTTTAGCAAGACACATTTTCTTTTGCACCATATTTTTTCCAATTCCTTAGACAGCAGTATGACTTTACTGCAGTACTTTCACAAGCCTTTCTTGAGGTTAATATTAACATTTTCTCAGTTAGAGTTTGACTTAAGCCTTAGTACATATTTTGGAATGTTGTTACGTCTTCACATAACTTTATCTTGTAGCTTGTTTTTACGTCCTTTCGAGGTTGCTAATCTCAGGAAAATCCCACCACTGAACTGCACTTTTTGAACTCTCCCTTCGCGCACAAAACAAGTCTAGAAGGCAGTCCCAGACACTGATTGTGTAATGAACTGCTGCCTTAGTAAATCACACACTAATTACACTCAGATAGTGCAAGCACAAATTGAATGAAAAGATGCAGCGCAGATTTGCCCTGTGCTTTTATGTACATGGATCTGGCTCCCAGTCTCTTTCACTAACATCTCTTTCTGTCTCAAACACAGAGTACATACACATCTCACCCCTGCCCACTGGCAGTACAACCTTCCTTCTTATTGCAGACAGCATTATGTAGTACTAAGTCTCCTGACGTAAAACAGTCCTACTAAATGGCAGCATGCTGTTGTTAGCATATTATTCGCCCTAATGCATTCTCATGGGAGACCACATACCTCCATCTTCTGCTCTGGTCTCAAACCTGAAAAAAAGATCCGCTGTAACAAAGAATAAACCTTCATTCCAGATATAATTTACCAAGATCATACTTGTCTGTGGGAGAGCAGGAAAACACATTTACAGCTCCACCGTGGTGGTATTTGTGGTCAGGGGCTCTTGAGACATCATTATCCTTTCAGTTTGAGACGTCTGAGGTGAGGAAGTAAACTCAGGAAAATTGGCTTGTCTTCTCCAGCTCTCACAGAAGCTTGGGGGGCCTAAAAAAACCCTCTTTACGATACGACAAACAATACTGCCGTCACGTTCCTCAACTTTGTCTTTGTCTCAACTTTGGGACAAAGCTATGAAATCTGGACATTGACTATAGAAAAATCAACAAAAAGATTCAAGATTAGACTTTTAAATTAAATTAAATGTGACCATACTTTCTATATGAAAGACACTGTCACATAAAGTTTGAAGAGATTGACTCACTTTTTGGCCTGGACATTTTGTCAAATTCCAACTTCTATTGAATGGAATTGGAAATTGCCCCCCTCCCTTGAGAAGCTTTGTCTCACAGCTTTTCTGGTGAAATCTGGCCAAAAAGAGGGACCATTGAGAGAGGGTCCATTGAGAGAGGGACCATTACTGAACTAGTTTCAGAAGAAGAAATGCATGAGTCCTTATGATGAGTCTGTCCAGGTGGGAATTTAATGTCTAATTCACTTGCTGACTATTTAACCACATTACTTTAAACATTAGTAACAGCAGACAAACAAAATTAATGATGAAAGTGATGTGTCACATAGATGATAGTTGCTCTCAACTGGTGTGGTGGTGCACACTAATATGCATTGATGTAGGATCCAATAAAAATAAACAAAAAAGTGTAAACTCAGATAATGAATCAGATGGCGCACAGTTTGTTTTTACTCTGTCTTATCTGATGTGGTCTGAATAGATGATGGGATTGGTCTTGAAATACTGGTGGGTTCTTACCGAAACACTGTTCCCTAAATGGTCCTAGATGTTTAAAGTATCTGATAGAAGAATCAATCTGAATCAAACTAAAGAGGCATTTTTGAAAAGACCCTTTGTATTTAACAAATTACAATATATGCACAAGATGATTGTGAATGCAGTTAAACTACATATTGTAGACTGAACATAATGGAGACAACAGGATTTTAACTTTGGTACACTAAAACAACGTGAATATTTGATTAATGTGTTATATTGTGAAAGAAATGAGAAAATTGAGAAAAGTGTTGCACTGAATGTGTACCATAGTTGATTCATATGTTAATCTACAAAATGACCACTTTATTTCACTCTTTTTAGTACCTCATATTAGCCTTTTTCAGTGATATAACTACTTTGTTAACAGAGAGAAAATGGAAAGGGAAGATATTTTTCAGTATGGCTACAGAAGCAATGACGTGGTGATGAAAAGCCCTGAACAGTTCATCTCCTGACCTTGGATTGAGATCTTCAAAACACTTTTTTCTCTTGTCTCCTAATATTTCTCCATAAAGAAAGCAGAGCAAACTAGGAAAGACACTGCTTGCTCTCCTTTTAAAAGACGTTATTGATTGCATGCTATTTTTCTCTCTGTCCTCCCCACAGCTCCTTCCAGACTGATGACGATGATGAGGTGTCTAACAAGACGTGGGTGCTGACTCCCAAAGTGTACGAGAGTGACGTCACACACATCCTAAACAGCCTACTAGATGGATATGACAACAAACTCAGACCTGATATTGGAGGTGGGCGCTGATTTTTCACAGATGATCTGTTTAGTCACAGAATCACAAAGAAATACACCCACGTTTATGGCCACATTTGCAAGCAAACACATATATGCACTCATTCACTGACATACATGCTTATATCCAAGCACTTTACCCATTCACTGCAGAAAAATAAGGACATGGCGTTTGTGACGTCACCCACTGATTTCTAGAGGGGGCTCTTTGAATCCTGGAGCCTGCCATGTTCTCACTTGGTGAAGACAGATAATCAATGATTGTGCAAGGGTGTGAAGCTTGAAACACAAAATAATTAATACCCCTCTTTAATCTTTAATATTTCCTTAATAAAGCAATAATTCACAGCATTGTCACTAACAAATACATTAAATCAAATCAGACATTTCCCTCTAGATCGCCATTACTGGGGTAATTTGCTTCTCACACAGTCACAGGAATACCAAGGCGCACCTGGTCAGTTTGCTCTTAAATGTTAGGACGTTTATTCGAAAGTAGTAAATACACAAATTAACTTAATTAATTCATTGTTTCTGTAAATCTACTTTACTATTACTCTGTTTAAAATTCTAAAATGGCATTGACTTTGGTGAAGGATGTATGACTTGTTGAGGACTCAAAACACAAAGTTTAGGACTTGGACTCCACTTGGGTCTTCAGAACTTAGGCTTGAGGCCTACTTGTGACTTTCCCTCACTCTGGTGGCTGCTAGTAATAATGTTAGCCATGCCACCTGATACATATTTGAATATCTCTGCTGCAAATTGTAAAATACTAAGAAATAATGACTTTTTTAATAGCATGAAATGAAAGTGGTAGGCCAGCTGCAGCTCGTTGGCCTGTGCATATGCGCTGCATTCAGTCTGTAGAAATTGAACACAGAGAGGATTTAATGTGGACAGCATACAGGTCATTATTACACCATGCTGGGCAATACAAAGTGTCTTTGTGTGTTTGCCTGTGTGCATTTTATGTGTGTGTTTACACTGTGTTGACAGGCAGCCAGGCTGACCATAAATTATGTATACCTGTGTTCATGTACATGCATGTGTTACGGTCGGGATAGCAGTCTGTCATGGTCTTGTCAGTCTGAGAAGTAGACAAGTAGCTTACTCCCTTCACTTTGACGGACAGCTGGGCAGGGCTCCCTTGTCGACACAAGTGCACATATATCCTAAAGCCTGTCACGTCCATGCAAGAGCAGAATAGGGAGATATTCAGTACCGTTGAATACTTGATTCATGGGTGAGCATTCCTGGGAAAACTGGTTTAAGTCACAATCTGTCACATACTCTTGTAGAATAATAAAGATATACCACTCAATGTGCTAGCAATTGCATCTCCATCCACAGTAGGGACACTGTGTAGTGCTGTATTAAAGCTACCAATGGTATGAATAGTTTGGAAAAAGGCCCCAGTCTTATCAGTCTATGTCACAGAGTCACAGTTGAAGCACTATTGTTTGCCTACATTAAGTTTTGTGTCTTGTAGTAGAGTACACCCACAGAAATAGGCAAACAAAAACTGAAACATGCAACCTGCACCTTAAACAGTGGCGACAAAGTGCTCCTTCCTATCTCTGCCAAAACAAGTGATCACCAACTGATGAGCCAGCTTTAAATGACCATAGTCTGTGCAGTTAACCGGTTAACGTATGGGATGCTACATGATTTCTTGGAATTGAATAACAAGTTTTCAATTAGGTCAACCAGTCTGCATCCCTAGTGCAACAAAAAGGGCCCAATCCCTCACTGGCTTCCCAACCACAAACATAGCCAATTATTTTAGGTAGCCGGAGGTTCCACTGCCGGGAACCGACAGCTTTAAAGCAAGACTAATGAATTGACTAAAATGATGGCACAAGATGAAAGCAGCTGAGTAACATGATGTACATAAATCAGTTATACTCAGCTTCTTCCATGGTTTTTTCATATACTGTACTATATGTACAATGCCACATATAATGTGACACATTTCATGAAGGGCATCATCTCCATTCTTAAGACTTTAGAAGTGGGCTTGTGCTATAAAATGAAGAGCAGCTCAGATCTTCTTTGAGGTGCAGTTTCAACCCAGAGAGCTGCTGCGTAGCTGGGCGGCTGGCTGCCACCGTCTTAACCATCATCTTCAAACAAGCTATGATCTCGCTCTCTCAGCGTTGGTCTTCCAGCTGCTGCCAAGTTACACAGCTACAGAAGGGTTATAATTAGCTGGCTATACTGTCATCTGATCCACCAACCAACCAACCAACCATACCAAGGCAAAGCGAAGTTTCTCCTCCACTCCTCAGAGCGCTGAAATGCTGTGGATTTAGATTCAACGCTGATTGTGCCACAGCTTCCCTTTGAAGTCCATTGTGATGCTCATTTAATTTTTAATGCCCCTGGAGTCTACTGTACGTGTGAAAACTGAAGCAAATAGGACAGAGATATTAAGAGAGAGCGAGAGAGACAATTCTTATTTCATAATACATCCTTGGCATTGATCAAGGTCATTGCCTTCTAGAAAAATATATAGATTGTTTCGTAGAATTCATAAATGTGGAGAGCAACGACAAGGACATAAGGTTATTGAACAGTGAGTTTAATGAATTGAATTAACAGGTCTAAATGATTGCTAATATGCGGTGATGCATTCGGTCAGAGTCTATGAGGTAATTCGATCAGCCTTTTACCAGGACGCTTGTGGTGGGTGTATTGGCATGTACTGTATGTTGTATGAGACAAGTTAGAAATTTTAGCACATCCACTTTATGTTCATTGGCATCTTGGAATAATGTTCCCTTGGCATCTGTGTGCATTTATGAAAGGCACCCACTTTCCAGTTGGCTGTGTAAAATAAGACAAATTAGTTTTTATTTAGTAAAACTCTATTTATGCCATGCGTATTACTTTATATGTGATGTTACTAATAATCCAGTCCAAGGTTACATATTTCGTGCATCACATTTTCAGTCTACATAAATTTTAATTATGCCGATTCACTAACTAACCCCTAACCCTAACCCTAACCCTACTCACTGATATACCTGCCTGAAAGCAACACTTTCTAACCCTAACCCTAACCCATTATGAGAGATCAAGTATAAACTGGTAAGAGCATTGAGCATGTGTCCGTGTGTGTATGTGTGTGTATGCACAAGTTTGTTCATGCATTTTAAAGTGTGTGTGGAGGGGGACCGGGGTGCAATGCACACTCATGTATGCCTGTGAGTGACATGAAAAATGGATGCAAACCTGCACTCACTCCCTCCGTCTATCTCTCATACTCACTATAGCTCCTGCATCAAGCCTCAAGTCTTAACCTGACTCTCCTCTCAGACATAATGTCCAGTCATCCATGAACGTACGCATTAGATAGCAAAGTGGAGATGCTGATCCAGGCTGACTTAGAGGGTCTGACAGAGCATGGACGTCCATTTGACACCAAGCTGTTCAGTTTCCTCAGCCATACTGTGTCTGATGTCTGTCCATCTCACTAAACCGGTGTGGGTAGTAAACCAAGAGGTATAATGCATGGCGGTGGACCGATGTAAACATGCAGGTGCACAAGCAAGGAGATAATTAATTTACACGTGTGACTAGTTGTGTGCATTAGTTTCCTTACAAGGAATTAACCTTGTTTAAAAAAACTAACATCTAATGGTTTCCAGTGTAACTGCGGCTCTAAAGTTACGTAGCATATTTGCTTGGTGGTCTCTTTTGGGCTATGAATAGTGATCTTTCCTCAAATCTTGCCAAGTCAAAACATTTACGAGGCACTTTTTAACCTAAAAGTGCGTCTCTGCGGGAGCCCTGGGCACCAGCAGGTCTGTGAGAAAAGAGAGTAACTGATTGGCTATCAAGAGGAGCTCACAGGCCTGAAGCATGGAAGGACAGAAAAAGGGATGGATGGGATGTTGCAGAGGGCACAAAGGTATTCTGGTAAATGGGTCAGGAGTTTGGCCGTAAATACAGACAAAGTGTGGTTCTCTGACATTGGCAGGAAGCCTGTTTGAAGATGAAGTTGGCCCTGTAGGCTCTGATGTAGTCTCCTCGCAGACAGGAAAGGAAAAATCGGAGCCAGGGTTTCTATTTCATCAGCACTCTCGGATGTATCTTAGACCTGGTGTAATCCTGATAATGTGATACAGTGTCGTAAAAGTAAAGTGGGATCATTTGATTTAAGTAAATTACTGTATATGCTGGAATGGACCTAAGACCTATAATGAAGTGAAGAATCGAAAACATCATATGTCTTAAGCCAAAAAGATAAAATTGCTGTCACTGTGTTCTGATTATTAATAAATATATAGTAGTATTATTATTATTATTATTAGTAGTAGTAGTAGTAGTAGTAATGGAAGTAGTGGTTGTACTAGTAGCAGTAGTAGTTGTATTAGTAGTAGGAGTAGCAGTAGTAATAGCAGCAGCAGTAGTAGTAGTAGTAGTAGTAGTAATGTAGTAGTAGAAATGCAGTGTTTTGGTCATGGACGTTCAACATCTTTATACTTGAGCCACAGGCTGCAACAGCCAATGAAAAAAATCAAACGAATCTTCCTCCCCCCTATTGGATGTGTTGTGATAAAGATCGCCCACTTTGCTTTGCCCTTTTCTATTTGCACTTTTCTATTGTATTAAATGGATCTTAAGATATATTGCGTGTCTCATTTTAGGGATGTAATTGTGATCAATTATTGATGGTGTTTGATTACTTTTTTGATGGATTGTTTCGTCCAGTAGCGTGATTATAAAGATGTGGTTTGATATTGTGAATTTGATGCCTCATAAAGGTCCATTATTGCATTTCCACTGAACTTAATGTGGACAATGTGCAAGAATTCAAAACTTCCCTTTGCATGATTTCATACTACGTACCTGTCTATCAGGTGTGTATTAGACAAAACCTATACCACTGAAAGTTGTGCATTGATGTTTTCCGGCAGCTTCTATTCACACGTTCACAACAGGGAGATTATTTCCCTCTTATTCGTCATTGATGATGATGACGTTATAGACGAATATGATAAACAACTTCCTGAAACGTGTTGTCCATGATATGATAAATGATTGCTCATCTCTAAAATGGATTTTTCTGTGCTTCTTTGCAGTCAAGCCGACAGTGATCCACACAGACATGTTTGTCAACAGCATCGGCCCAGTAAATGCCATCAATATGGTGAGTAATACTAGAATATGATGTTAATGTGTCATCGTTGTTATTAATAATCAGCCTGAAACTGTATTTGTAACTATGGGAGAATATTTATTCCCAAATATGTGTTCGGCCTGCCTCCATCCTCAGGGAGGAAAGCTTATAATGATCCAGAGAGTAGCTCTCCGCTCTGGAGTTTGCAGGGTTTCAGTGTCTTGCCCAAGCACACTTCAGCAGGGCAGATGCTTGCTGTCATGGAGGATTGGTTGGTCCACCTAATCACTACGCTGCCCCACTGCCCTTGTAGTGTAGCAGCACAATGCAGGTGTCAATCAGCTGCTTTACTGCACCGGCCTTTGCACCACAGTGTATAAATGTGGTCCATTTACTGTATCTGGATACATTATACACCTCTTATTTTGAATTAGAAAAACACTGATTAACAGTTAAGCAGTTGTGTTGCTACAAACACAGGGCAGATCTCAAAAGCAGCATATTTGCAAATGGCTGCGTGCGTTGCCAAAATCCTAAGATGTTCTTGCATTGTGGTTGCCAAGACTTGCATCAGCTACAATATAAGGTGTCACCTGTTCAATCTCTTCGTGGGTTTTTCAAATAAATATACCAATTTGTGATTTTCCTTGGATCTAGTTTGAAGACAAGGCTTTTGATCATTTCTTTCTGTTGTTGTGGTGACACAGTGACACGTTCACATTGTGTTCTGGTTGCACTAAATTTAGTTGTATTCACCATCTGCAATGCTATTTATTTTCTACAAACATTTCTTTAATAACAATGTGCAAATAAAAGCTTTATTTTCTTTGAATACTATTCCAATCTTGGTACCACCAGGTACATACACCAACACATTACTGTCCATTTTGGAAATATCAGTATTGGTCCAATAATATTTTTTTTCTTCATCTGGATGACTGTGGATTTGGTATTTTTTTTGTTATAATTTGTTCTAGTGCATGCATACAACTTATTCTAGTAGCAACATAACTGTTAAAGTAGCAGTAGAATAAAATCATGTTTTATTCTATTTTCACCACTTTATTACTTTAAGATGTAAGAAGCTTGTTCTGTCTGCAAAGCCAAGTTTGTGTAGAATTTGTTACATTACTCTTACAATGATGCACACCAGTGTCAGCCAATATGTGTGGGAGAACTGATTATTTGTACAGTATCAGCTTCCAAAAATCTTATCAGTGTATTCATATTAATTAAAATAACAATTTTGGAGTTGATAGTGTTGGAAATGCCGAATTTCAGCTCATCATCATCAGATTGAGATAGGAAGCCCCATGCTGTTTTTGATTACCATTGGTAATGCTGTTACAATGCACAATTACACATTAATTCTATATTTGAAAACTGAGCAATAGTAACAGAATATATAGCTGTCGTGCTGCAGTGATGACCACAATTGAGCAGAACAGGTCATCTGATAGCGAGAGAGGAAAAATGTTTGTAGGAGAGAAAGAAGGATTAGAAAAATCTCCCATAAGCATTGTTTTATGTGTCATTGTTTTCTGTTGCAAGTTCCCGCTGAGAACCCACTTCTATTGTAATTCTGCAGAGCAGTCTGCTCTGCATGGTGGTGGCGTTCCATTTCACTTAGTCTTAGCTAAAACACCCACTCTCAATAACTGCAGTCACAGTGAAGTTGGAAGAGAAGCATTGATGGGATCAGTTAGAAAATGTGTGCTTGTGCTCACATTAGGGAGTCTGCGTGCACGCATTGCACTGACATGAAGCGTTGACTGATTGCTTCACATTCATATGTAATCAGCGTGGCCGTGCCAGTGCCTTCACACTGTGACATGACAAATGGTGGTGAGGTCGGTAGATTTTCTGAAGAGCATCTAAGCATGAACAGCATTTTAAATGTTTAATTGGGCTTTAGGAATCTTTGAAATACTCATATGAGAGGGGAGGAAGGGATGGGACAGAGTAACGGCGAGAAAGAGAGGGTGAGATCAAGGTGCGAGGAAGAAAAAGAATCAGAAATTGATGCTTTGTAGCCACTAGAGCTGAGCAGTTCTTAGCTGCTCTTAGATGCGTGCAGCAGTTTGAATTGAAAGATGTGTGATTCTGTGAAAGATCCCAGAGTATATATAGGTTAAAGAAAAAAGTTTATCCCACTCAGCAGGGCCCAGATGAAGATCCTAAAGCATTCAATCTTTCTCTCATCATTGGATTTGAACTGTCTATCTGTCCTTTGTGGGGGAAAAAAAAGGATGAAAGAAAGGATGCTGAAAGGATGGGAATGTTGCCGGGTGGAAATGTTGTTTTTCAAATCTCGTTTAGGACTCTTTGGCATGGATTTAGGCTTTATTGTTGGGCTAAGCTTTGTCAGGAAGTTAATGCCTCTATGCCCTCTTGCACACAAATCCCCAGATTTTTTTTTTCTCTCCTGCTGTACTTCACTTTGAACCTCAGGGCTCAACCATTCCAAATAACAAAATAAATAAGAAAGACTGATAGCTCCCTCTCACTCACTGCCTCTCCTCTCCCTCTCACATTAGACCACATCTCACTTTTGCTCTTAGCTCTTCCAGTCTGCACATGCCTCTATCACCTGTTTTCATCCCGCATATGTATGTTCTAACAAGCTCTCACAGGCACTGAATAGGAGACAGAGGGTTTTGTCAGGCTCAGGACAAAGTGCTGCCAAGGCAGCAGGTTATGAGGTTAGATAATACTTGAGCCAAACAAGGGGAATTATTAATTGCCCCGTTGAACATTTAATTTTCAGGTTGAGGGCGTCAAGATGGTCTTTTTCAACAGAACTCTTTAGTAGCGACAAAAGGACTTCTTGGCCTGAATAGACACCATCTTGTCTGAGGAACATGTGCCTGCAAATGTGTTCCAGCATTAAGTTTCCACTGGCATAGAAAAGTTCCCTTCAGACAGAACAAACAGAGGAGTGTTTTTGCAGCCCACATTTCGATTTGATCTCATTGCAGTTAAAAGCTACACACTGGTGACAGCACTGGTTGCAAACAACACTGTTTGCAAGGTTTGCCTGGCAAACAGAGGCTTCTATCTAGTGTGTTACATAAAGCATGTTCAGCTTTTAAACATAACAATTCGGGTAAAACTGTTTCATCCATCTTTAGGAATACACCATCGACATCTTCTTTGCTCAGACCTGGTACGACAGAAGGTTGAAATTCAACAGCACAATGAAGGTTCTGCGTCTCAACAGCAACATGGTTGGGAAGATCTGGATCCCAGACACTTTCTTCCGCAACTCGAAGAAGGCCGACGCCCACTGGATCACCACACCCAATCGCATGCTTCGAATCTGGAACGATGGTCGAATACTCTACACCCTCAGGTAAAGTGTCAGGGATGGAGGATTTCCCACAGTTTGATTGATTGTGTGACGGGGTGGCAGAATTATTCAACTTACCGTTTTCTCACATTGAAAGGTTAAATTGTCCGTTATCATTATCTCTGCCATTTTGCATCCTGTGTGGGCCAAAATATTTTAATTACACATTTAGTGGTGAAGAAAAGCATGTTTTCCTTATGTTGGAATGATAGCTAAGATAATGGGGAGTTCAAAATCTATTTACATAAACAATTAACTCTAGTACTCTCAGCTGAATAAAGCAGAAAACAATAGATAACAGTAAAAATACATGGTAACTAGTCTCATCTCTACAATTTGAGCATTAAAACTGGACTAGGACCCTATACGAACTGAGCAGCATTTTATTTTATAATTGCATTATTATCATTTTGTTGCCACTAAGGTGCTTCCTTCTTTTCCTGGAATCCATCACTAGCAGCAAGCAATGCGTGTACTTTCGAAAGCATTTTGAAATACCCAACAATTTTCGGCCTCTCTACATAAATGATTCATGGCACTGATTATCCTGAACAGGCCCTGGGCAATTTTAGATTTCAGCATTTTAAGTTTGACATTAATTAGCGAGCAGGAACTCTGTCCTACTGAATGAGGCAGGATGTTGTTAGTGACAAGGGAACACTGGAACTACATTGCCCTGAACTCATCTTTTCAGCTCTTGCATCGAGTATATGGCTTTAGAGGTAGCATTTGTTATTTTCCTACTGAATTTCTTTCTTTTGAATTTCTGAAATTCTTGAGAAGATATTCTAAAAAATATATATAATATAATGTAATGTAATATATATATATAAATTATATTATATGTATATATAGATTATACTAATTTTAAATATTGATAGGCCATGGTTATAGACAATGTTTGCCTTTTAGCACCCTAATTGTAAAGTTATTGGTTGCTCTATAATAACGTGTCTGCATACTGTTTGTGGGGGTAAAACTCATGGAACTAACAAGAAGCATGCAAATTGTGTAAAACAGGAGGATCGATTAAAGGGAAATATTAATTGTGCTTATTGTCATGTTTTGCATGCCATCATAAATACAGCTGACGTTTATACTGACACCACAATATATCATCAGTGATAATAAGAGAGAAAGTGAACTCTTCTGGACTCAATCAAGCCGTGATGGATGTTCTGCGATGCAGAACACTACCCCTCCACTTCATTAATTTGTTAAGGAACTCAGAATTTAACCACTGGTTAATTAGGATGACCGCTGTGATTGGGAGGACAATGATACATGACAATAGCGAGTGCATGGATGGGTAAAGTCGTTTAAGGTCATTCTCTCATTAAGGGGAAGTTTAATGACTTTGCCTTCAAACTCCCTCAAGTGTGAAAAGAAGAGACGGGTGTGTTGCTGTGAAAAACATCAATTTGCTTTAGTGAAATTTTAATTAATAATTCCTTGTGTTACTACTGATAAGGTTGAGGTTTATTTCAGATTTTTCCAACGCACCCTTTTCTGTATACTATTGTTTTGTGATAGACTGGTATGTCATTTAAAATCTATATTTACACATATACATTTTACTATATGCATACATATTTGTTTTACTGTACTGACTCAGTGGATGCAAATATTGTGTCTCGGCAGGTTGACCATCGATGCCGAATGCCAGCTTAAACTGAACAACTTCCCAATGGATGAGCACTCATGTCCCCTGGAGTTTTCAAGCTGTAAGTTTGGCCATATGCTGATGCCCTACTGTCATACCCCTCCCTCCCTTCCTCTGTTCGCTCAAACACACACACACACACACACACACATACACTGTGGCTGTGAACAAGTGACATATGAGCCTAACAAAGACATAATTTAAGGAATAATTATGCAACAGGCCAAATCAAGGAATTCAATGCAGTAGTCTTAGACTTTATGCAAATATGAAGGTATGTATGTATATATATACGGTATGTACTCTTTGCTAGCTAAAATGCCATCTCAGACTTTAAAGAGCTCTGTCATAGATTAGAAAAATATAACAATATGTATTGATGTGTTACAATATGAGAGATGTGAACAAAAACATTTGTTAAACCTTCATTCATTCATTCATTCACAGTATGTGCTGGCATTCAGTAAAGGCTTTTAATAATAGATGTCTCATTGCCAATTCTACCAAAAGCAAAGTACTGATTGATTTTCCTGCACTTTGTCAATACTGTTCTAAAGGACATTTCAAAAAGTGACACGAGTCCAAATGAGTCAGTCCCTCTGTGTGAGGAGCGAATGGGGGGTAAGTTATGCTAATGAGGCCGCTATGGATCTACAGAGAGATGCACCATGGGATATTCTCCTGAGAGAATGCTTCCTAAATAGCTCCAGAGCAACAAGAAAGAGAAACCGGGGGGGTAGCAGGCCTAAAAATGGAACAGAAGCATTCATTTAAATTTGATGAAAGCCATGGATGTTTTCAGAACTTTGAAAATCGCTTGATGTACAGTACATGAGCTCAATCTGAGAAGCAGCAGGCGGAGCAGCGTGCAGCAATTTATCACGCGGCATATTTTCTCAACACGTGCCACAAAGCAACAAAGCATTGTAGAATTTCCAGCGCAACCTCTTTCGCAGACAGGATCAGATCACACAGCTGGAGAATGATTTACAGAAGATTTACAGATACAGTATATCATTTCAGTTTGCTCAAAATTGATTTTTAATATTTTGATTACAGCAATGGTTTCGACAACAACAGCACACCTAGTTGCAAAGTGAATTCATGGCATTGAGCTCCGGGAGCATTTGTTGTTCTGGCTTCTCAAAAGGACACTGAATCAATGATTTGTCCGGGATGCATTGCCAGCGAAGGAGCAGACGGCCTGCCTGGTTGGCTGTAATGTGGCAAATGGGCAGATCCTTCCATCCCCTACTCCTCTGAGGTCCAGCATTACTGGATGTCTGAGAGCACTTTAGTCATAAAGCCATTTAAAGTTTGCACTAAGGAAGTTCGATGTGCATTATTCAAGCCACTCCCTTGTAGGCTGCACACAGCTCATCGCTAGACTGAAGACAGCACTAGACTGAAATCGAAAGGGAACTGGCTGGAGATCATAACATTCAGACTTGCACTGAGGAACATTTAGCCGGATCCATTCACAGGATAAGGAGCCCGATTCCAAATTCAACTTGCTATTAGTTTAAAAGACGCTTAACTATGCCTTTTGTCTCCCAAATTTGAATACCAGACATAAATTCAATACGAACAAATATGATTTGATTAAGATAATGCATCTGCTCATCTAAGTGAATCAGCATCAGACAAGTGAGATTGTTATTGAGATTCTCACAACCAGAGAGAGCATCCTCTTGAGGTAATACAATTACTGAAATCCAACTCATAGCCAGCCATGGATCAATTCTGTAATTTGGGCTTTTAAATCAGCTCAGTGTTTCAGGAAAAAAAATAAGTTTTCACCCCACAGATGGACTGCATATATTGTCAACATGTGCAGGAGTCTGTTATATAATGGTTCTTTCATGAAACCGTTTTATTTGCAAGCTAGCTGACTTAGTGGGTATGGATTACTCTGAAATTAAACAGACTGTGCTCTATGGTTTTGTCTTATATTGGTTTTGTTTTACATAACATGTTTTATATAGCAGAGAGCTTAACTGGCGAGTCAAGTCTTAAGATGTTTCCTAAAATGGATGAATGTTAGTCTTTGAAAAGCGTTGTGTCATTTTTGCACCAAGCTCCTCTCCTCGCCTCGCCTCTCCTTGTTTTAACTAAGCTCCATGTAACTCTGTTCATTCCTGTTCAGATGGCTACCCCAGGGAGGAGATTGTGTACAAGTGGAAAAGGAGCTCAGTGGAGGTTGGTGACATTCGCTCCTGGAGGCTCTACCAGTTCTCCTTTGTGGGCCTGAGGAACACCTCTGAGATTGTCAGGACTGTCTCAGGTAAGAAAACAATCTATTCTGTTTTCTAACAAGCCTCTTCTTTAAAGAAAAAAATGTATTCAGTAAAGGCTGACTGAACACATTTTCTTTGCCAGTGACACCCTGCTTGTGTCACTGAACAGTCGTGTGTATGTGTCAGAAGGGATTTCTTAAACATGAGAGGGCGGCAACGGAATAGGGATTCCATGGGTGCTGCACGACACGACGTTCGTGTTGGGCATGATGTATTTAATCTGATGGAGGCAGGAGCGTGCAGGCAGCATCACCCTAATGTGATGATATGAAGGAATTTCATATATGAAAATGTGAAAGGCATTATTATTAACAGGCTTAATCATGTATGCCAGTGACTCTAAAGAAAAAAAGTAAATTTCTCTCTCTGACTCTCTCAAAATTGACATTCCTCCTCCCAAAGTCTGATCTGTAAACGATCACTGCTGATCTGGTTCATATCTGTTGCTTACAACATACAACTTTTAGAGAGACATGGAAATGACCTGTAATGTTTTTATCCACATTTAGTTCCCGATGCCTCAAGTAAAATCCATTAGGGCTACCAGCTGTGTGTATCACTTCCACTGTGGGAGGGGCAGACAGATTTTCAATAGAAAACCATTTTGCTGGCAGAGTGGGATGGGACATTTCAAGGAGCTATGGGTGTATTATAAGAACCGGATAACAGTCTTCCAAGATGGCGTCCCGTTCGTTCACGTTTTTCTATGGCTTGTCCTGACTATCTTTCCCACACACATGAAAGACACAAAAACATGTTTTCTAGGACTCTTGGTGGCTTTTAATTATATATTGGGCCTTATGGCTCAGATTGTGATGCTTTAGAGGGCATTTTTGAATGTGTGTGATAATTGTGAAATCTTCTTAGTTTCACAGCTACTTCTGTGATGTGTATTTAAGTCTCTCTGCGCCAAAGGGCAACTTGACCTACAGTACAGTACAGTTTGTGGCCGCTACTCCAAAATCGTCCCTGTTGTTTAGAAAAACCCAGCAGAGTGATAATATATATCTATTAAAATATAAAAAATGCAATTAACTGAAATTACATTGATTGAAAATATACATTTGAGTGTCAGAAAATCAGTTAAGTGTTCATTTCAGTATCGATGTATCTGCATTGTCTTAAACCAATTACCTAAATTGGTTAAAACTAACACTAGAAAGTGGACTTGTAATTGTAATTTTATTTAATAATATTAATAGAATCTTACATGTCTATCTTCTATTCTGCTCCATACTTTAATCAATTATATGGATAAAATAATTGCTAAGAACCATTGTCAAGACAGTAATGCACAATAAGGATTAGTTATAAATGTTATGACACATCTTAAAAGCCTTTTTTTGCAAAGTAGAAATACTGTTTGCCAGTAAAACTGACTCTCTCACCTTCATTTATTTCCCACTTCTTTGCTATTATACTTGAGTCAGCCGTCCCTCATGACATGCTCATAACGCGGGTGGCTGAATTTAAAGAATGTGGTTCCTATGAAATAAAAGAGAAGGAAAACATGCATCACTCATGCAGTATTTTTATGGTGTGCTGGCTGGATTCCATTCACAATGATGCAGGAATATGAATGTTTGCTTGAGGAAAAACAGCTGCTTTCCCTGGACAGTGTTGATGTTTTAGAGAAGGGCCAGAACTGTGTTTGCATGCATATGCTTATGTTTGTTTATGTTTATATTCATGAGATGCCGGTAAGTAATGCATGTAATGCTTTGAAAGGAAATGTATGCGTTTCTTTACGCTTGTGTGTGGTGTGAATCAAAGACAGCCTGCCGCAGAGATTAACTCTGGCCAGAGGAGAGTTCATTCTCATTAGATCAGCTGCATTATTCAGAGGAACTGACTGGAAATTTTAAATATCGGTCAGTAATGTATGTACAAGTAAAAGATCCCCTCATAAATCCTACTGTTAAATCGCATAGAAAGAAACACAGCATTTATTTGCCTGAACTTGCACCAAAAAATCAAAGCTCCGTATTAACACCAACATACAAGGTGGCAATCTTTTTTTCTTTTTTAGCTTCAACTCAATCTCATTTTATGAGATATTCAATTCATCCTAGTCTATATGCTATGTGAGTATCGATCAGGGGCAGTGGATGTTTTTTGGCTACGCTCCATCTGTTTAGAATAGACTGTCGGCTGTAAGGCTACAGAAAGTAAAGTCATTGTATGAGACGTGTGGCAGTGGGGGTCATTATTCTGGCTATCATTTGCAGCTCAGTATGTCTAGTCATTTAGTATACTGCTTCCCTTTCACAATAAAGGCTGTCTGGTGAGAAGCACATGCTGTAGCTAGTTAAATAGGCAAGCAGTGAAGTGGAAGAACTACCGCATACAGTTTTAACCATGCGTATGTGTTTTTTGGTGATGCAGATGTAGCTTTACTGCATGTATGTTCATGAAAGCTTACTTTAAATGTGGATATACTGCCAGTTGGTTGCGTTGGAACTATTGAACAATGATGAACAATTAAGTTGAAGGTAACATTGTGTTTGGAGTGTTTGCTGAGGGTGTAATAGCTTCTCTCCCTGTTAGGTAATCCAGTGCTCTATAATGGTGACAAACACAACTGTGACAAAAAACCATGAACCATCAGCTTTTACAGAAAACACCTTTTAGAAATGTTTGATCGAGGTACAGTTTTGATGTAGTTTCATACATTGAAAATAATGCTCTGGCCTCTGCCATATAGTTTATAGTTTATAATTTCAAATTCAGTATAAATAATCATACCAGATTCACAGAATCAGATTTCTGTCAAGTGTGAAATGCTCACTTTTCAGTGGTGGCCAAAAATATCTGAAATATAGAGAAACACGCTTGTATGCGCTCGTACACAAAGTAGCCATGGGAGTAACTGAATTCCCCCAGTCGTTCTGTAATTCGCCACAGTTCAACAGAGTGCCACTGCAACGTAACGCTAACACACACCCATACACACACAGGGAGGCACAAAGTGTGTTTTTGGTTTTGGTGCAGTGCATGTGTGTTGCAAGACCAAGAATGCTTCAAACTGCTTGTACATTTTCTTTCTGTTTTAATCAAAACATTTTTCAAGTGACAACATGAAAAGGCAATCTGTGTAGGCGGGCGAGCTGTAGTGGAGAATTTGCAGCGTCCTCTGACTCTCTCCCTCTCTGATCTGGGTTTGTTATTTCCACAAACAGCCATCTGCTCTCTTGTCAGAGCAGAGAACCTTGACTGTGGCTGAGAGACCTCTTGTCTCATTGTGCAGTCAGTTTGGGTATCTGACCTGCTTCAAGATTCATGAGCACAACATCTGTCTCAAAAAGCAGTCATTTAGGGCCTTTATAATTACCCAGTCATCTCAAGCACTTGCCCTGCGGTGGGTAGTGCTCCTGAAAGGTGTGCTGGAAATGTAGACACATTCCTTAAAAAGTTATTTTTGTGTATTTTAAGTGTAGACAAGCATTAGAATATTAATATGGTGAATGTACTAGTGATTCCTGTGTCTCTGCTTTACTTGATAAATGATAAATGATAAATCTACATCTTAATTCAGCTAAACGGTCAATAAAGATGTTTTCAAATGTTTTTAATTTGGCTTTTAGATTGAATTCATGGTTTTATTCAAATGTATATAAATATGTTAAACTGTTTCCAAGGATTTTATTAATTGATATAATGTATCATGTCTGGAAGTATGATAGCTTTGTTTCCTCATTTTAATCATGTCATGTGGAGCAATGAGGGCTGCATCTTTGTGTTAAAGGTACCATCTAAATAGTACAAATATTAGTTTTTTTTGTATAAGAAGTACAAACACTATAATCATCTTAGTTGCTGTTGTTTTGTACATTGACCTAGAGTGAAGCTTAAACACTGCTGCATTGTCTTATCTTGACTGAAGGGGTGTTGGTAGCAGGGGCCTGTAGACTAGAGTGTAGTGAGTGGGGAGACTGTCCTTGAACCATGTGACCCTGGGCTCAAGCTCTCAGCATCTGCTGGTGTGTACTACTGTATACTGCGTGAGTCCCTGCCAGCTAAAGGGTTCTGTGTCTTTGTCCTGCCCAGTTAGTTACAGTTATTCCTTAAAAACATCTTTTACAGTGTTTCAGTTCAGGCACTATATGCTGGATCACCATCAGTTAAACTGGCTTGAAATGGGTCAGGTGAGGCAACAGAGGGACGTATAATGGTAAGCTAAGCAGACAGGTTGGCAGGTGAATTGGCCTGATCCAGACAATGACGACTGTAGCAAATAGTCAGAGAAAGAGATTCCCTCTCATTCTGTGAGACAAGCCAGTCTCTCCCAGGCTCAACTTGTCACTACTCTCCCGCATTAATGTTTCTGTGCTCGTATTCTCCGACTATCTTTTTCTTTTTTTTTTTAATAAATGAAAGGATGATAAAAAGTGATGTGTGATTAAAGAACGATTGAGTGATATTGTAATTAATGGGGGCTGGGGCGGTGACGTGCCATCTGCTGCTCTGATGCAGTTGCGTTGTAGCTTTTTATAAAGGCTATGTCTGTTTTTATTTGGTTTCTCTTCCCTCCCTCAGCCAGTGTCCAAAGGCTTGGTCTCTCAACATGTCACTTCACATCAGGGCCGCCTGTACTGCCTGGAAGCCTATACCTGCATTTACAAACACAGACACACACACGCACACACAATCTCAGGCCAAGAATAAAAAAACAAACATTCACTGCCTCTTATGACAGCAAGGACCCTTGAAAGGACACCAGTGGACAGAATAGAGAGAGGCTAAAAGAGATACAGAGGATTTGAATGTAGGACAGCCACAGCACTAGGTACACAGCTAACGTTGCTGTTAAGTTAACCTCAAAGTTAACCCCTCGTTGACTGGGTTAAGCTTGACGCTGGGAGCTGTGTTCCCACCCCTCTGCCAGGCTGGAGTTCAGGGATGAACATCACAGTGCAGACGAGGACAGAGAGAAAACAAAGAGAAAGCAGGGGAAGAGGAGGAGTGGACAAACCACAGAGAAGGGTGAAGGGCATAAAATGGAATGGGATGGTGGTCGTGGCATTGTATTGGCTCTGCAAATGAAAATTACAGTCCATGTTGCCAGTTTACAGAGGTCAGGCGTGTAAGGATGTGAGAGTTGGAGCAAAATGTGTGGATTTACTGTGTCCAAGGCCATGTTTTGGGCTTATATCTCAGTAACAATACAAGCCCCATTATATAAAGTTGTTTTTCGCAAGCAAACAATCACAAAATTAAAAATGGGTCAGCTTTTCTAGCTTTGACTCTGCATTTCAGATAAGTATCTGCGACTTGGGAAGAAATATATGCACTGTGTTGTAGATGTAGAGGCTTGAAATTGAAATTTACTAACACACTCTCAGAACTTGACAACTAAATGTTATTTTTATAGTACCTAAAAAATTAATGGTCACCCATTTGCATCCGACAACAGTGGTGTAGTTGTGTTAATACGGTATAGACGTCAGTGTTTGATAGATAGAGAGGAGGTAAAGGAAGCTGTATTGTAAGGGGAGAACCAAGACGAATGAGCGATTTTATCAAGAAATGCGTGATTTGTCTTTTTGTCTGAAGCCCCTGAATAATGGAGCCAGCGTGGTGCATTTACATGAACCGTCTTTCCAACACATTAGTGGAATAAATGAGCTTAAAAACGCACCGCTTAGATGGGCAAGAAGCTTTTCCTTTCGAGCATAAAGGGAATCGATGCCATTTGCTGTCTGTCTTTCTTGTTTTGCAACTAGCCTCTCTTTTCTCAGCAGTGAATCATGGGATGGTTTAAGCAGGGCATGAGATGGTTAATTTGCTGTCCTTTTAGCTGAGCACAAATGGACGCTCTGTGCGTCAGCCAGTGGCACATATCTGTGTGTGTTTGACAGTATTCAGAGTGCTTTGGTCTGCGTCTGTGTCCATGAATTAATGCATGTTCCTATGTGTCCATTTGCTTGCCTGCACATTTCAGTGTGTGCTCTCCACTGGCTACGAGTCTTTTTTTTATGTATTGAAAGCTATTCTTAGAGTGACCTTCCAAAAGCCATGGCGTGCAGCCCTGTTGTCTGTGTGCGCCCGCCTGTGTGATTCAGTTTGAGTGGAGAAAGCCCAGGGACACATCAGTGGCCCTCTCCCGATTACGGAGCTCCACAGTTTGCAGATGATTCTTTGATGGGGCGAATCTGGAGGCATTGTGGTTGAAAGGAAGTGGCCCGGCGAGAGGAAACCGTCAGCGAAACAAACACATGAACACCCATGCGCACTATAATATATATATATATATATATATATATATATATATATATTATAGTGCGCAAACACACTCAAGTAAGCACAGTCACTCTCTGACAAGCCGAAGGATTCCCCTTATAGCATGGCAGAGTGCATCGTTGTTCTATCTTTAGGCTCTCGGTGCTGCGAATGGGGACCTAGACCATAATTTAATCGTCAACTACACAAACACACTCTTACACACAACTAGAATAGATACAGTTCTGCTGCAACAAAATTAGGGAGGGTGACGAATCACATCAGAATGAGCCCCGAAGATACAATTATTTTATACCAGGTCATTCAGTTGGCTAGAGTGGTTCGTTCTTTTCTCCATTCTACTTTCTGATATCACATTTGAGTCCATATATCTTAAAGAGGGGTCTTTGTAGAAGAAAATCATCGTCGTTGGGTCCTTAAATAACATTTTAGTTTGTGTCAGGAGTACGTAATGATTAGTCTGCTTTCATCAAGGCTGTGTTGCATTTTTATTGCACTGCCAAACAGAAAAGCTGTCCCTTTAAGGAAATCCACTTAAGAGAGAGGTGGGACAGGCATGTCGTAATATTGTCTTGGCATCAGGAGGTTTGTGAAATCCCCCAGCGGTGGTGTGGTAACAGCCACATTACATACTGGGTTCAATTGTGAAATCCAAAACAAATGAAAGGGAAAATGTTATCAAATTCCTTGAAAAAAAAAAAAAAGAAAAAGAAATGATGCCACCGAGACAAGGACGCTTGTCACCACCTGCCTGGTTTAATCAAGAAAAGATGGAGGGAGACAGAAAGCAATAACACCAAAATGCCAATAGTTTTTTATTGTTACTGAGACATTGCATCCCTGATCAAATAAAACACCCGTGAAAGCTCAAGCATATTGTGTGAAATGTTACCAGTTTCCAATGCATAAATTGTCTTGATGAGTGACACCACATCCTCAGAACAATTCACAAAAAATTAAAAAAAAAAAAAAAAAAAAAAAGGAGGTACGATATGACATGGAGGAATATGTAGATACAGAGTAGAACATTTTTTTTCTATGATAACGTACAATGCTTTGAATCCACAGTGTAGAGGTGAAACTGCCAGTTTTACTATGTTTGTTAAAACTTCCTTAAGAAAATATTAAACCAGACATGTGTAGACAAATGAAAATACTACACAGTCGGCGCACAATAGGTTATCCATGACTTTATGCTGTGTATATGAAAACAGTAATTTAATCACGGTAATAATACCTTGCAGCTTTTTATCAGATGACGATACACTCCATCTTTGCCGAAGGAAAAAGGTTAAGAAGCGCTGAAACAATGCATTAGCCGTGGTGCGACTCTGTTGCTATAATAGCTGCTGTCTCTAATCTCTCCCTCCCTTCATCCCCCCTTTCTCTCTGTGCGTTCTCCCTCTTGCTTCTGGGTGATAGTTGTGATGGGCAGGAGTGGGAGGAAAAATGCTCTGACTCAGCCAGAACCCTCCTTTTGTGAAGTTAAATACCAATTTACACTCCTCCCCATCCCCTCTCCCGTCCTCCACACACACACATCCTAACCCACCCCATACACTAACAGTATTCGCATTTACAAGTGCCTGCTCTATACACCCCCCACCCCATCCCGTCCCATCCCACCCCTTCTTCCTCTTCTTCCCTGCTCACTCTCGCGAAAGAGATGATTTTTATTTTGCGCCCGGTGTATTCCTGTGTCCTACTTTTGACACCCCCCTCCCCTCCCCCTCCTTGCTTTGTCTCTCTCTCACTGCCTTTCTCAGTTGACAGTCTAATAAGCCAGTAATTAAAACCTGAAAACAGGGAATGGTGATAGGCCATAGGAGAAGAGATTGCTTTGGGAAGATAAAGCTCTTGTTTTCCTCCCCATCGACCACCACCTGCATATAAAAGAGCGCCTGTGGTGCACAGCAGAGGAGTACAGATTTAGAGAAATAGATTTTCTTTTTTGTCTTTGTGGTATGTTAGATTGTCAGTCCTCTCAGTGTTCTGTATTAGATGTTTTTGGAGGACAAATCATGAAGCACACAGGAATATAGATTGAACACAGAGGGTGAAGGTCGAGAAATAGAATGATATTCTGTGTCAAAGGCAGCTCCAATCCTGCAGTTTACTTAAGCGGGGACCTCTTCTACCTTAATGTGTGAATATAAATGTCCTGTATTTTTTAATCCACTAGTAATGACACCAAACCTTTCCACAGAACAACTGTAGTTGCAACATGAGTTTCAGAGCGCTAAACTAGGACACTGGAATACATTGACTACAAAATTAAAGTCATCTAATTTGTAAGAGAGAGGAAGATGGGGAAAGAAAGTGGACGTAAATAAGTGAGGTTGTTGTTCGTTCCTGTTTTTCGGTTGAGATGCCGGGAGGCAAAGATGGAGGTCACGGGGCGGGAAGATGCAAGGATGAAAAAAAGAAGGAAGAGAGGAAAAAAAAGAAGAGAGTGTTCAGCCAATACCAAAACAGGTCAAAGCTGTCAGAGATGCCGTTTTTGGAGGTTTGTGTTCTTCTTGACTACTGCTGGTGCAGCCGCCATTCTGAAACACCATTCTCACTACAACTGTATGAAGCAATGGACGGTCAGACTTAAGTTGATGGGGTTGGGACTTTGTAAACCTGAAGGTGCAGGAAAGGAGATGGCCACACGTATACTGTAATTCATGATGAAATGTTCTATTGGATGCTTGAACCAATATTACTGCTCCTGCTGGTATTACAACTGACTTTACTGCTACTGTTATTGCTAATATTACTGCTACTACTGTTTGCTGCTACTACCACTACTACTAAATGTAAAATCTCTGCAAAGTAATAAGTAACTATAGCTGTCTATAAGTACATTGTAAAAAGTACAGTATCTTCTTGTGAAATGTAGTGGAGGTTACATATAGAGTACCATAAAAAAGAAATCTTCAAGTAAAGTTCAAGTTCCTCTAAATTGTACTTAAGTACATTATTTGATTTAATGTAGATTAGATTCCACCTCTGAAACAAACCTAGAAGCATTACTCAAACTGTAAAATAGTTGCATTACACAAGTATCTGAATAGCAAGTGTATACAGTAGCTAGTGTGTAGCACTGAGAAAGTACAAATGTGACGTGCAGAATGAGGGATTTTAGAAATCTTACGTTGTAGCAGCAATGGCTTTAGCCTGAATGGAGTTTGTATGTGTACTGTACATGCTCGAATCTGTATGCACACACAAAACAAACAGCTTTAACAGTCTTCTTGCAACCCTGTTGAGGCGGACAGAGCTGGTTTAAATGCTAAAAGCAGTTCAAAGTTGATGCCACTCTGTGGAGCTATTGTACCTAAGCCAAGCCCTCATTGCTCAATAAACTGCTGTAAAGTTCCATGCTAGGGTCCAAGATACTCCTCTCACTCAGCTTATTGGCCTTGCGTAATATTCTGCAACCCAGGGTTTCAAAGTAATTAGCCTTAAGAAATAAGGAGAGCATAGTTGTGGAACATCATGTGTCTGGTTGGTTAATACATGGCATAAGAGGATGAATCTCGAATGAAATGAAAACAATGAGCAGTTTCCAAGGAATCCTAATGACATTGTACAGCACATTACCAAAATTGTAGTATTAGAACTCTGCAGATTCATTATTCATATGTCATATATGGCATGTGGTATTACCATGCCAAGCCTCGAAAAGAGCACAGTATGTCTTATCTGTGCATATTATGCTAATACATGTCACAGATACTATAATGTATAGGAGGTCTATTACCAGTAAGTTTAGCAAAGGCTACAGTGAAATAAATTTTCAAGTAATCTAGTCTTAGTCTTGGGAACGTGTTACCTTCAATGAAACCGTCCGTGAATCCATATGAGGGGATGCATTGTTAATATTCATGCTGGACAGCTGGGATCATGTTTGAACTCAAGCACAAGGCGCACACATTTGGCTTATGAGGCGTACTCCACTGAAAATATCAGTTTCTTAAAGTGTACATGCTGTGTTTTTGTGGGAGTGCTGTTTTGGCAAAGCTCTGTGATTATTAAGTTACTCAAAAGAAAATGCAACTTAGTCTGAGTATGCACAGGCATAAACCAGTGCTGTAGTTTTAGGCAATTCAGTCAGTACGTTGAATATGATTAATTAGATTTCAAAGCTTAAAACCCAGGGATCCAAAAACTCTAATCTGTAATAGCACAAAGCCATTGGCAATGAAGTGGGGGCTTATTGTCTTGGCTTATACAGCGTTTGTGTGAGCTCTTCCATTGAATTGAGATTTAAATTGCATTGTTGCTATTGTAAAGACCAATACATTGTGCCAGTATGACTGGAAAACCATCCTGAAGATATCCTGTAATAGTGAGATTTCTGACAGCACTTATGATTCATTAAAGTAGACAATAAGATAAGAAGATGAGATATATGAAATGTTAACTGATTCCTCTTGGTATATGTTGTGCCAAACGTGTGTTTGTCTGACTCAACTTAATCAACCCAAAAATAGCAACATCAAATGTCTCCGTGAAGTGAGTGACTTTAATCTGCACAGCTGCATGAGACCATATCGTTCAACAGCTTAAATGTACTGAAACATCACATCAGAAAATGACAGTGTTGTATTGTGTTGTTGTGGTTCCTAAAGGGGGCATGTGGGAGGTACTTGCAGATTTTTTTAAAGCATCTTTGCTGATAATCTGTTACTGCTGTGGTGTTTTTGCACGAGATCATTTCTCAGTTATAAAAAAAAATATGGCCAGTGCTGTGACATCCTTGCCCTTTGATTTTCTGTTTTCGACTCTGCAGGCTCAGTGGTTATTACTCGTGAAGCTAAGCTTTACTGAGGGATTTTTTTTTTCTGGAAAACAACAATCAGTATTCTGCACCAGGTGTGTAGAACAGAACAATGAAGGTAAAAGCTGAAACGTAAAATGGCTATAGTTGAATCACTCTTGCGTTGTATCACTGAAAAAAGATATTTATATTGTGCAAGATTTTACTGACAACAATTGCGAATATTCTTCATCTATCGCCTCCTGACTGCTTGTCTTAAAATATTAAGTCATTTTTGATTTTGTTTTTAGGTTGTCCATTCTGTCTTTCTAAGCTGAACACATCCTCTGTCAAGAGGCCTCTGAAAAGCTTTTTGTCGTGTGTGCTTATCTGTAATTTTCCATCCCTACCACAGCGTCGCATTCTCTCCTTTCCTCCTTTTTCCAGATTAGCTGCATTTATTTTGAATTGCAGCTCATCTGTCCTTTTTAAAGAAGCACAAGTGGGACAAACAAGTCTAGCCATCAAGTGCCGTGACTGTTTAAGTCCTGTCACCTGGCCAAAATAGCTAGAACAGAAAATAAGACCAAAGAGGTGACACATTAAACACGGGGAAAAAGAACTTGCTGCTTATGTAATGAGTGTGAATCGCATCTTTCCTCAGTGTGTGAATAAGAAATAATTAAGCCATTTTTAGACAACGTGAGCTGGAATGCGGAGAAAACTAAGAGAGACTGTGAGAGAAGCGAGAGAGGTGGCTTGTGAATGTGTTGTTTTTAATGATATGACGTGATGGAAATAAACTCACTGATGGAGTTTTCTTTAGAGAAATAAAACAATTTAGGGAAGGACAGGAAGTAAACAACATGTCTGTTTGTGGCCTGAAATAAGATGTAACATTCTTTATAGAAAATACCATAAAGTGTGGTGTTTGTTGAGATAGGCAGCAGAGACTGGACCAATGGGTGCAACTGTCTCATTGTCTGTGTGGTAATTGCATTTTTATCCGACGTGAGGCCTCGTCTTACAGGGGGCCCCTGTGTCAAAATTTTAATACCTCTAATATTTCGTCTGATTATCCTTACTTGGTGCATAATCATACACCAATTTGTGTTTAATCAATGTATCACTGACTACTGACACACAGGAAACCTGGGGGGGGGTAGTATTCCAGCGGAGAAATGCAGGTTGGTTTCTGTGAGTCTGGACAAAATGGGTTGGGAGAACGTATGTGTGTGTGTCGTTGAGTTTGTCCAGAGGCCCCTCAGTGTCTGCCCTGATGATAGCATGTGACATCATTGTCGAGAAAAATCTTTTAAACTTGCTTTTCTAACTTTTCCACTTCCTCCTAAAGTCTTCTAATAATGGTAAGGAAAGCAGTTTTGGCAGCCTCTTACTACCTGTCATAAATCCCATAAACAGCCTTGCTCTCAATAATTTGAGAGCTATTAGTGTGTCTGAGAAAGGGATAATCATCTGTCTCTGTCACATTCAACACAATGTTAACAACAAGGCAATCAAACTCGGCAGACTCCTGTCTGGTGTTTAATCATGCTGCTGTGTTGCCGCAGTTACTCACCATGACAATGCTGTGCCTTTTCTGCCGTGACATCATCTTGCCACCCACTGTCGGGTAGGAATAGCTGCAGTAGCCTGTGGAGGCAAAATGATAAGCCATTGTAGCTAGTTAATCACTCGCATATAGCCCCTAGTCATGCCACAGAAAGTGGTGAGTTAACATTCTCTGTAAGTATTGTTGACCCTGGCAACCAGCCATGGCATAACCCTGGTCATTAGCAAAGCTCCTGTCTTTCTCATAAACACACATGCACAATAGCATCCGCTGTCAGCTCTGATATATATGACCCTTGACAGGAGAGGAGCTCAGTACGACAGCCTGTCAGCGGCTCTGCAATGTGTCTGGCTTGTCTCCGTTCATTGGATGGCCAGCATGTGCCTCAGGTCTCTCCTGCCCATCCATATCCACACCAATTTACAGCCTGGCTGCCAGCAGAACGATATTCTCATGTGACAGTTTGTTTTTTTTTTGTTTTTTTTTCTGGTCAGCAATCCTGAATTTCCATGTTTCATTCCTATGAACTCCCCCTGTGGCTATTCTGCAATAATGTACAGCCACATTGGGATCAGCATCTCGCAGGTTCAGTACTCTCCCAACAAATACAGAATGTTATAACAATTTCTGTATTCTAATAATAATAAAACATCCATCTTTGTTTTGTATTTCCACCATGGTAGAAGGCTCATACTGGAAGAGTGATCTTCCCCCTTCTCCGCTGTGTGTGTGTGTGTGTGTGTCTAATTCTGTTGAGTGTGTTGTCTCTGCAGCTTTTAACAACAAAGCTACACTGTTTTCTGATGAATGATCATCCCCGCCAAGTTTTTATTGCTTTCCGTAGATTACATCAGCCTGTAGTAAATCGCTTTTGCCAGGGAAATGTGTGATCCTAATAAAAATACTTCAAACCATATCTTAATACAAACAATAGTTTTAAGCTGTTGTCTGCGCGGTTGATTTTTCACACAGCTGTCGTCAGCATTTTCCATTCATGAATTCTAAACAGAAAGGAACGGATTGAATTGATAGCAGTGTAATTATAGAAATAAGATGATAAGATTGGAGGAATCTGAACTTTTAGGAATTTTGATAACAAAGAAGCAAAGAAAAGAGCACCGGCCGACTGGGAGGCCTCGACAGATATCTGAACCCTGTGTTCTCATGACGCTGAACTGATGATTATGGAGGAGTTAGGAGTGAAGCTGCCTGTCGAATCACAGGAAATGTGGGTGTTGTTGTTGGATACATGAGAAAGGCTGTGAGATCATAGCATTATGTATCACAGCTTCTTTATATATGCATTGTTGATTCGCAGAAGGGTACATTCGACTTTAGTGATAACAGCCTTGAAAAAGAGAGCTTTCTATAGACCCTGTGAAGATAGAGTGTGAACACACCCTCCTCTGTTGGCGTTGACAGATGTGCAGTTCTAGCTGAGGTTAGTTTGATATCCCAGCTGCAGTCTTATGAGAAATAAACAGGGACCTTTCATCCCCCACACACATACATAGGCATGCATGCATACACACATGAACATGTTTTCTAATTAAACAAACAACAATAACAAGACAAGAGCAAATGTTTGGAGGATTTAAGCTTGCTGAGGTGTAGTGTGGGGCGAAGGGAGACGCTGGTGCCAATAACGGAAGACAAAGTTGTGATCTGTTTTTTACATATGTGTAGGATTCCAAAACATCTGACATTGGTGACTCCTAGTGGTAACAATGCACATTAACACACACCGCTAGACTTATGGACTGCACCAGTTTTCACTAGGATTGTATACTTTTTTTTTTCTTTTTTTTTTTACAAACAAAAACAATTTGACTTTAAAAATTCAGTCCAGCAGGCAAGCAAGTATGAATAAACAACATGCAAAACAAAGCTGGGTAATGTAAAGTGTTCACACAGTCCACTAATTGTGTTGGGACTGTTTATCTGGAGCAATAAACTATTTGTCCATACGGTAATGTTGTGAAATCCTGGCCAAACACTTAAGCCAGTGAGGGAACTGGAAACCATTTTGTTTTGAGTGGAATCAGGAAGTCATTAACAAGCTGATGCATTGCTACAGAGTCATAATAGCAGGCGGGCAGATACAGATACATCAGCCTGCCAGAATGGAGGGCATCGGTCGATAATACCTCCTCAAAGTGTCTTCCTGGCAAGCGCTGTGGCCCGTAATGAAACTGGCGAGCAGACGAAGAGAGGCGTATGGCAGGAGGGTCTTACGCCGGCCGACCTCACCCCTATGGTGGAAATCCCATTATCATTAAGAGTCTGAGGTAATGTGAGGGAGGCTTTGAGCTGCTGACCAAGCTGGAATAAGTGTATTAACCGGCAGTTTCTCAGCTGTCAGGGGTCTCGGCTTTGGGCCCCTGCTAATGTAATGTTAATAAAAACAAAATAGTGGGCTGCTAGACCCCCGAGAGCAGCCTTCATGTGTCTCCTGTACTCGTACAAACCAGGGCAGCGCGCTGTAATATACCGCGCACCTGCCTGCATCAGCAGAAAACACACGTGGTGATATGAATGGTTGTGCTGCTGGGGTTATTGCACTTGGTTTATTTAATGATGCTATCAATGGCTGGGTGAACGGAGGTGCATGCTGGGATAAATCACAAGGACTTGGTCCCTGTCCAGACACTACGAGGACTCGCTCACACAGAGCGCACATGTTCGCAGACATAATAAACACTGACAGTCTCATCTCTTTCTCTCTCTGTCTCTCATTAACACACAAATACACAGATGTTGGCTGTTTTTCAATAAACTGCAGTATGTGTTGTGCGCCCTTTCTCATGAGGAAAATTATTAGCCAGCTGTTCACTCCCCAGCTGCAGAGACTATTCCATGTGTTGTGGGTGCTTAAACACACACACACACACACACTCACATGAACATGCCGTAGATAACATGGCTGAGAGAGAGTAGGTTTATGCCCTGCAGGTTACAAGCCACAGCGAGAGGCCAGGGGAGGTTTCCGACACTGTTAACAGTCTGATGTTAATCAATTAGCAGACAACTGACTGAGCTGGAGGCCAGCAGTGAGCTGCCATTACATCCGGAGATACAGACAGACAGGTACACAGGTAGACAGCTGAGGAGGACAGTAACTATTGGCAAGCATCGCTGCATTGTCAAGCTGGCAGGGATACCACTGGAATGTGTGTGTGTGTGTGTGTGATGATGTGTGATGAGTTTGTTCTTTACATGCCTGTCTCTCTGTTTGGGCCGGGTTCAATGCACCCTCCTCGCAAGGGCGTTCGAAGCGCATTTCTGCATCCGTGTGTGCATGCATGCCTTCTCATGCATTTTAAACAGGCAGGCCAGATGATCCATATTGTCGGGGTCAGGTTGATCTGGGCTCAGCTAACCTCAACCTCTTAACACCTAACATCTGCTGGGGTCAGACGGCCAGCATCATCAGCTGGATGCTAGTGTTCATGTTCCAGCTAACTACTGGCATGAGATGAGGGTTTGTGTGTGTGTGTGTGTGTGTGTGTGTGTGTGTGTGTGTGTATCCAAGCAAGTCCGGCTCCAGCTCTCTGAATCACTTTGTTTCACTTTAGATCTCCAGTTGCCTTGGGCAAATATGCACTGAAGACTGGTTACACAACATTATATATTGATCAGTTCATCACTTAACAGTTTGTTTAAGCAAGGCTTGGTGTTTCTGTGTTGATCATAGTAAGATCATGTGAAATGATTTAATAAAGTGTGTATACTTTTAACTTTCTCAGTGCCACTACATGTTAGATTATCTTGTTGTTGTTTTCTAGTATTGACTGTGAACATCGATACTCAAGACTATTCACTTTGCAAGTTTTACACTCATGTTATAAAGTAAATTCTATCCCACACATATGAACTTATACCCCTTGTGTTTTATCATACATTCCACAATGCCCTCACTCTTCCTCATGTTGTTTATCTCTCTCCAGGAGACTACGTGGTGCTAACCGTCTTCTTTGACCTGAGCAGGAGAATGGGCTACTTCACCATTCAGACATACATCCCATGCACCCTGATTGTTGTCCTCTCCTGGGTCTCGTTCTGGATCAACAAGGATGCAGTACCTGCCAGGACATCATTAGGTGACGAGAAAAAGAAAAGTCATTTCTGCCTCAAGTTTCTGATCGTTTGTTGCGAATGAAAAAAGTCAGTTAGCAGAATGAATTTGATTTTTATGTGATTGTATGAAATTGGTTTTACTTTCTTTTTTTTTTTTCTTTTCAACTCCATAACCCTCTCTTCTGTAACTGCTCATCAAGCCTTGACACAGCCTTTATATTAGTTCATTTTTACAACCAGTCCACCCAGCCCAAACACACACATGCTGCAGTTATACCAGTGAGGTTCATTAGCCACCCTGGCTTTAATTATTCCCTGCTATGAAACACATCAAGAACCCTGTGGTGGTCACACTCCACCTCATACTGAAAACCAGTCTGCTCAAGCTTCCTCTTTCCTGCCGATCTCTCCTTTACTTTTGTCTTCTCCTTCACCAAACTTCCTCCGCCTCTTTTCCCCTCTGAGACAGGGCAGCTGCTTAGGAATCTAGTCCATCTTGATTAGAAGAGCCTATCCCGGCACATATGTTTTCATGCATGCCTTAATGAGACATTAATTATGCAATACAGCAGGGGAGATGCAGAGATGCAGCCTCAGCACAATAATAATGCAGGTGGCCTCTTCACTGAAAGCAATAAAGGGACACGGAATGAAAAATGAGGGCAAAAAGTGAGGATTTCAAGGAAATTTGTCAGCTTCTGAACTTGCCCTTGGCGTCCATCCTCAAAAGTTCACATGTGATGCAGTTACATACATATTCCTTAGTCAGCTTTCCTTTCGGCCCCTTAAGACTCTAAATCCTGACCTCAAGTCCATGTGATGTGATCATTAGTGAGCATATCTGAATGTAAAACAGTCCCTGCAGGCAGAAACCCTCATTCTACCTCACTATCGTCATTACTTTGTCCATCATTAATCTCTCTAAAAATAGGTTGTTTTTGTTTTCTCCTGCTTCTGCAGCTCCGGACATGATTTGCAGTAGAAATATTATCACTATTAATTCCGTGCTAAAATTGTTCCAAGAGTCAAATGTCTTAATTTCCTTTGAAAGATGATGCGGGAGGTACAGGAAGCCAGGTGGTTAGGAAGCGGATTAATGCAGATGACATAATTCTTAATCCTTCAATGCCATCCAGAAATATATCAATTCACTCACAATACTGCAATGTTAATCTTGACGCAGACTGACATCTTTCAGTCCACGTTAAATTTAGACATAAATCACCTCCTATATACAAGGCAAGTCTCTATGCATGCATGGTCTATTTAAAAGGAGGAGGCGGTCTTGTTAGTTGCTTGTTTGTTGGTGTTTTGGAGTTGTGATGCTGTTGCTGGTAATCTGTTGTATCAGTGTACTTATAAACCCATTTTCTCGTCATGTGCCATCACCCCGCCTCCATCTACATCATCATTAGAGACAGACAGCGTGAGTAAAAGGGGACAGGGTTACCAGATGGTGGATAAAGGAATGTAGTATGTCAGTGTGGTGGTCAATGGCAGCTAAACCGTAAACCAGTAAAGTATGTGGATCAAGGGGACAGTAAAACAGCTGCTCACTCGTCCCTCTGGGCCATCTAACTGTTAAGCGCTTGCAATTAAACAGCCGTCATATATGTACGTGTTCCTAGGTTGAAAAATGTGAAAAATTGGTGCACGATCTCTGAAAATTCTTAAAAATGTCCACTCAGAGTTTGAATCACCACACTGAGTAACACATGCAGTCGTTTTTATTCATTCTTCTTTAAGCACCTGAATAAATGTCTGAATAAAGCTGTGAGCAGCATGCGCACCATGTTCAACTGCAAGACTGATATAAGAACAGTACTGCACGATGCTTGTATTAATATTCTAACCATCATTGTGTTGCCTTTTGTTAATACAGTGGACAGTATGGCAAGCTACTGTTAACAGATAAGACAGGCAGCATAATATCTGGATGTAGGGAAATCATTTTTACAATGTATAATAACTAAATTATAGATGTTTTTTAGATGAAATAAGAGTGCAGAATATGAAATGACAACATTGAGATCTATGCAGCAGTGCAAAAAAGTACAATATAATCGAACTCATGATTTAGAGCAGATCTCATTTTCTCTGTTCTCTCCGATCTCATCACCAGGCATCACCACTGTGCTGACCATGACCACACTGAGTACTATTGCCAGGAAATCCCTTCCCAAAGTTTCCTATGTGACCGCTATGGACCTGTTTGTGTCTGTCTGCTTCATCTTCGTCTTTGCGGCGCTTATAGAGTACGGCACGCTGCATTACTTTGTCAGCAACAGGAAGCCAAGTGCCAAAAAGGACAAGAAGAAGAAAAACCCGGTGAGCGTCTTTCTAAAACTAACTGAAAGTTAGTGAAAGTTTTGTTTTGTTTGTTTTTTTGTTGGATAACGTTTTTTTTTTTATATATATTCCTTGTGATTACAGTTTTTGACCAAGAGAAGTTGCTCAATTTAACGATGTGCTATGTCTTTGTGTAATATATTTACAGTGTTTAGAGTATCCTTTATTTAGGTGAAAGGTCAAGTACTTCCTACGCACTCTCTGTCCTTCCCCCTCTCTTTTACAGTACATAAGCCTCAGAAAAAAGCTATACACTGCTTTGTATCCCTAAGGGAGCATCTTCCCAGGGGCCACAACGTCAAATTACTCAATAAACGAGGCATGCAACTCAAACCTTTTCCTAATCCGACCACACATCTGTTACAGTTGTAATTTAGACCCATGTCACATGACAGGAGCATTGGCCTCATGTGAGCCTTAAATCCCTCAAGAGATCACGGCAGCCCAGTTGAAGGGCCATGATTTCTCGTAGCCCAGTACGTTTACCCTCGACAGCAAGACTAGCACTTCTCTCTAATCAGCTAGAGTTGGCTTATGGTTCTAAAAATTAAATTTTTTGAAAAAAACATGTTCAAATCTACCACTTGAAGTCTTCTTAGTGGAAAAAGTCTGTGTTTTTTAGAATGAATAAGCCAAGTTGCGATACTTTTTAAAAGGGTTTTAGGTAACTGAAATCCATCTTTGCAGTCATTGCATTCTTTTGGAATTGGACTAAATTAAATCTTAGTAGAAAAAAGTAGACTGCACTTGGGTGAACAGCACGATTGAACTGGAACTTGGGCGAAAGTGGGGCGCTCTAGTTTCAGCCTCTGTAACGAAGGTTTTGCACATGGTCTAATATGTCCCGTGGACGAATGAATGACTAATGATGTGGAAGGTGTAATGCCAGTTTGCCATCTCAGAGGGATTTTTCTAGGTTCTCTGCATGATTTGCCAAGATATGGGAAGCAAGAAGTATGCAAGAAAAAGGAGGTCTTTGACTGAAATTCTTTTGACATTCATGAATTGTTAAAAATATGGAAATAATTTGAAATCGAGGAAATACGAACAAGCAACTTCACAAGTTTCTTTAAGTACTTTTAAGCTGTTTTTATTCCACGCGATGTAAGTCTTCTTCTTAAAATACAGGATTTCCGATGATCAGTTTTTGTTTATTTTAGAATACTGACATACTTTACCACAACATTTGTTAAATTTCACTTCCGCTTGATGAAGTGCTGTGTAAGACAAATGCTTCCAACTTCATGTGAAAACGTAATGATGTCACGCTCACAGGGAGTGTTTGAACTTGTGGATCGTGTTTACTTGATTTCTCTAGTTCTGCACCTGTAACATTTTTCCTAAGGTGATGCTGGCGTAAGAAGCATGTGAGATACATATATCCCACCATGCATCTCCCCCCTGTGTCTATTCGTAACATGTATGTCTCTCTACAGTATATTTCTTCTCTTTCCATTTTGATTTAGACAGTAGAGTGCTTCTGATTTTCACACATTATCTTGTGTTTCTGTTTGTTTTTTTCTTTTTATTGATGTTTTTTTGTTCTCTGTTTACATGTATTCTTTGTTTTTTTTTGTTACTCTCTTTCAATTCCACATATTCTTTGTTTCCTGTCTGGACAAAAGCTCCTCCGGCTCTTTTCCTCAAAGGTATATTGCCTGTGTCTGACTGCATGTGTCTGCTGCATTTTGGCTCTTTGAGCCCCCAGCACCTCACTGCTTTTCTGTCTGTTCTACAGCAGATACGCCTCTCTCTGTCCCCTCTTTATCTACCTGCATTCTTACCGTGCTCCTCATCAGTTACTAAATAGGTATCAGAGATAACATTTAAAAGGGGCGCTCTGCAGTGCACAGTGCGGAGGCAGCCAGCCAGACGTACTTATGCAGTTTTTAAAATTTAAATAGGCATCCCACACATCTCGTGTCCAGAGGAATGTAATAGTCCAGGCCCACTGTGGACTCATTCTGGCTCCCTCTGTCCTGTTTCACTCTTTGTTGTTGTTGTAACCACAGTGAACTAGCAGCCGCTGCAATAGCTTCCTCTTCTTTCCCTTCTCCTGCCAGTAAATCTATACCTGTGTGTTTGTTGGGCTTCTCAACCTGACGCTTCCTACAGAGTCAGCAGAGCCTTAACAGACTGAAACAGACAACCCCTTCACTGTGTTTAAGTCCAATTAGAGTTGGAGGTCCATTCAGAAGATTAACACATGCTAATCCTTAAACACCCAAAAAGCATCCAGGGTGGGTGGAAGCTAGCAAAGATCTAAATTTAACCCAACACACAAGTCAAGACAAGATAATCTGCTTTTCCACATAGAGGTCCACATCAATATTTTACTAGGAGGAACATTTTTAAGTTTGGATCAGTTAGATTTTTAGCCTAGACATAAGTTTAAATGCACTGCTGAAAAGTCCACCTGCAGTATTTAAACACTACCATCAAATATTTAACTTAAGCCAGATAACCAAGGGACCCTCCAGTAATGATCCCGAATGTTTCCGCCTTTTGTCTTCTCTGAGAGGTTGTCTACTTTCAGCCAGTTAAAGTTGCCAATGCCACTGTGTTGTTTCTTTGTTGTTTTTTTGTTTGTTTGTTTGTTTTTTGCTAACACCGACTCAGCACAGCCCAGCTTGACCAGGCCATGCAGCAGGATGCTATTAATGCTCCTTCTGCTTGAGCTTTCACTGCGCTTCCTCCAGTGCAACCAATCCCCTTTGAGAACTGAGTCATAACCTGTTCTGCTAATCCCCTCATTAACTCAACATACAGTCCGTTAATAAGGACAAAAATGCTGAAACTAACCCGTATGTTGTTTTGTTTGTGGTTATGTATCGTTTTCAAAGGGACAGCAGGTTTGTGCACTAGTGCTGGGCAAGATGAGAAGTTCTAGGGAATGAGCAGTTCAATCAAGTTTAAGAATTTTAAGCTTGTTTGAGGATGCATGCTTACAGCAGATAATGTTATGTTCAAACTAAAACTGCAATGACCTATGTTACTTTATTTGCAGCAAGCATGCCTATTGTAGATACATAACAATGGGGGCAACAATGTGATGTTTGTTGCAATTAAAGGAGAACTGATTAATATTAACAAGTATCTCATATTCTCACAACAGAGCATAAATACATGCTGTAAAACATATTGGGAGTGCTAGTGCAGTCATTTATAGATTATTGTTCCTATGTTGTAAAGACAAAACATCAAGAACAACCTAAATGACAGCAAATACTGGCACTTCTGAGGGAAAGCAGTGATGTGAAATTCTTAGAAGTTGAACTTTGGAGTATGCTCAACTCACTGTGTCTTCTTTAAATGATGAGCTTGACACCCTAGTTTATCAGCAAGGTCATGGAACCTTCCATTTCTGCCAAAGTTGGGGAGGGGGGGCATTTAATCTGCCAAACAGCCAGAATTCCAATTTGTGTAAAGGTGGCATGGTATTTCAAGATAAAAGCTGATGAAAACGGTCTGTTTGAATACTAATTGTCTGCCTTTAGAATGACAGGGCCATAGACTCACTGATGTCACTGACCTATTTTAGGATTCTTCACAAATGAAAGGCATGTGCCCTCCAGTGGTTAGCACAGTTTGAAAAGGAGCTTTATTTTAACCCATTTAGTGACAGAAAGAGTGGGCTGGACAAATATTCAGCCGTGTGCTGCACATCTGCCAACACATGCTCCTCCCTAAGCTTAGCTTTATGATGCATCATAAGCCAGTTACAACATATCTTATAAATGTATTTCAGAAAAATTACTTACAACATCCGTACAGGTCCAAATTATGACAATTTGTTGAGTCACGGGGCAATAAAAATATTTACAAAACTGTGCTTAAAACAAATGACACACAGTCATCTGTTTGCTTCAGTGTTTTTTCACAGCATTTCTAAATGTTGTGCAGAGGCAGTAGCGTAATCAGAATGAAAAATGGAAGGGTATTGCCCAGCACTAGCTTAATATAGTTTCTAAATATAGCAATAAGGACTGCTGTACTAAAAATATTATGATTGCCGCCAGCTATACCCCAGCCCAAAGGCGTAATTTGCATCTTGGGCTCCACAGGGACTCACCCTTTGTCACTATGAGCCTCACTAATTACAACCACAGGTGGTAGTTATGAGTCTATATGTATTTTCTTCACATTAAAAAGGGTCCATTGGCAAGTTGAAGGTGCAAATTACATTCTGCTGACTAATGACAGAAAATTAAGTGGGAGACAGAAAATGGCCACTCAAATGAGATCCCCTGTTATGTCAGTGAGGTCTTGATTAGGGTGCTCTGAGGCTCTGATGGCTAACTGTGTCATTTTGTCCTGTTAAAAGCAGACACCCACGGTAGACATCCGTCCACGCTCGGCCACAGCCATTCAGATGAACAACGCCACGCACATGCAGGAGCGAGACGAGGAGTACGGTTATGAGTGTCTGGACGGGAAGGACTGCACCAGCTTCTTCTGCTGTTTCGAAGACTGCCGCTCTGGAGCCTGGCGGCACGGCAGGTTGCACATCCGCATCGCCAAGATAGACTCATATGCACGCATCTTCTTCCCCACTGCATTTGGTCTCTTCAACCTGGTCTACTGGGTCTCCTATCTCTATCTCTAGGCCTGGGTGTGCATCCAGCCTTATCATACAGTTCATTACATTCTACATATGCTCTGTGCCAGCAAAGGGACATTTTGAAGGAGGGGACCCACTGAAACACCCACCGATTTGAATCAAAGCATTTCCTTTAATTCCTTAGTTTGAATCTCAGTCGTTTCATTTGTTAACTTTGACAGACACTGCAAATGTTGTAGCATTACATTTAACTGGTATGAGGAGGTTTGTAGATGTGTTGTGAAAGCATTGATTGTGTGAGCAATTAACAAGAATCTTCGTTTAGTTTTTGTTTTCATGATTTGATTTTGGATTTTTTTTTATTTTTTAATTTCCTCTCAATGGGACTTTTACCATTTGCTTTATTTTAAGCTTTAAATATATTCCTTCCATTGTAAACAATTTCAAATGAAAAGCAATTCAGATCATAGCAAACACCTATCAAAAAAATCTAAATGGCATTAACTATGTTACTATTAACTAATGTATTATTTAATTTCACCTGTTTTTTTCACTTAACATACTAAAACACAAAATCTGAAGCACTTTAATAGCGCTGTGTTAGACAGTGACATTTAAATTCATTTTGATGATGCTAATTTATTTTCAGTTCATTTATTAAGTGTTGGCACAATTAGACACTGTATTTTTCATGTGTGGTCAGAGAGAGATGATGCTGTTTGTGGACAATGCTCAACTGTACAGACACTGTATATATTTTACTATTACATAGTGGTTTACATTTATTGCATGCACCTTTCAGGCCAAAAATCAACATGTTTTATGGTCTTCTATTGTTGGCTATGGAAACTAAAAAAAAATGAGCACTGTTGATTATCATTCAGGATTTAATTATACTTTTTTTTCTAGGAAAATTGGAAAATTAAATGACAAAAATGTGCCCAGTTTATCTTTTTAAGTTGAGGAATCATCTTTGCATACAGGTGGGAGGATCAGCCCAGAATTTCAGGCCAGACAAACATTTTAATCATTTTCCTCGCAGCCATTAACTTACAGTATAGACAACACTGACCTCTCATCCTCTCCTCCATTTGCTGTTAAAAGCGAGCATTTACATAATGACACATTGCTGTTGTATTTTGGTTATGTAAGCTTTTACAAGGGAAACTTTGCTAAAACAATTCAGGTTTTCTAATAAAAACGAATCATTTTTTTGCCCTTTACATTAGAAGAGTGATAACTGCGTAACCAGAGGTTGAGTTTTGCCTTCAAATAGAGGAATTCAAACTAATTTGCAATGTCCATACAGATAGCTGAAGAGCATTTTAAAATCCCTGCAGTAGAACTGGGTTCATTCATCCTTCAAAGATGAGCAACAAAACAAACAAAAAAAAAAGAAAAAACATACAAAATATGAATTCGTAATAAAAAATAAACTTAAGAGCTTCATTCAAGTAAAAAAAGCATCTGCTTGTGTCGAGATGTGTAAGCCTTATTATCAAACATCTCGCTTCCTGTCTCTTTGAGAAGAACCACATTGAGAATGTAAATGATTACAAAGTGAGGAAATTGAGTCACTGGCTGGGCAGAAAATTTTAAATTATTTTTATTTGCTTTCACTTTTCTTTTTCATTAAAATTTGCTTTGAATGCCGCACTGTTGCGTGAAGAGAGCAGAGACCACAGCGAAAGCATCTGAATTGTAAATGTTGTGTATGATATCATATAACGCACATGAATTACAGCCCCTTACAGATCAATTTTGATATCCATCCATGTATACAACAAACGGAGACAGTGCTTCAGTATGATTTGTAAACTCACACAGAATAGGTGTAAATCACATTGTTTATGTACATAAATTATAAACGGAAGAAAACACTTGTCAAGCCCTTGGGATTTTGTAAAAGGGTATATATTTTGTAATTTCAGCATTGTTACAGTATATCATCATACAGTATATTAGACTTATTGTATTATGCTGGACTGACCATGTAGAATACTTGGGGGTAATGGGGTATTTATTTATTTATTCATTGATGGTATTTATTTATTTATTTATTTTATTGAGGAAAAAAAAGTATTTTATGTTCATAAAGCCCCTAAGAAGAAACACAGAATGCTGTCATTTCTATCAAAGATACATTTTTGTTTGATGTGTCAATGGAGCTTAAGCTTATTTATCTTGTGTTTTCTATGTTGTGATCGATGTACACTACTCTCACAAAGGCCTGTCAAACTGTTATACCTGTTGAATTAGTGAGTCGCAACATTACCTGTTGTGCAGCTTCTGAGTAGTAAACCTTTGAATATTTTCAGGGGGGAAAAAAACGCAAAAAAAAAAACGGTTCCCAAGCCACCAGAAGAAGAACATTTGCTCGTCTAAGTAACTATTAATTATTTCCACTTTTTCCACCGCCACAAGTTTTCATTGGTCTTGATATTTGCCATCATTAATAAAGCATCAGTGATGATACTAACATATGCATTTACCAGATTATCTCATATCTCCTGGAGTTCTTACCCTTTTGTATTTAATGGTGGTCCTGTTGTGTTCCGAAGCTGCCACTTAGTAGTCCAAACCCGTCTTCAGTGTGCACATACTCAATCGCTCACATCTTTAGGGACTTAAGTGTGTCAATAGCAATGTAGACTGGTCATCATCAGTGTTCAGTAGTTTAAAGTGTGAAAGAGTGATGACATCTCCAAGTGCCAAACAGACACACATGCAATAGAGAATATCAAACTATTTGTGAATCCACTACTGCTTTGTGGAAGACAAAACATATGCTGAAAGTGAGTGTTTTCTTGGAAGGAAATGCTATACAACCAATGTTGGCCACACCGATGTTCCCTCAGACATTTTTATTGTTTGGGTTTTTTTGTTTGTTTGTTCTTTTTCTGTTTGTTTATTTCTGTTTGTTTTATTTTGTTTTTTTTAATGGAACAGAACCAAAAGCATGTGGACAAATGTTCAAATGTAGACCGGACCAATAAAAACAAATTATTGTATCGGGGTGAACTTGAAGACATACTGTATCTGGCTTTATTTACAAACCCATCGTACTGATAACCGAGCATGTCTTGTGTTTGAACAGTGGTGCAGAAAACAAACAGACTTTTTTTCCATGATAGTAAAAGCTTGTTTATTATTTGTTTATTATATTTTTGTGCACTCTACTGTAAATGCAGAGATATAAAGGTATATTGGAGATACTGGAGCGTGTTTATATTCAGTAGTGTGCATGTTGAATATGTTTTCAGTCAAACAGGGATGTTCTGAAGAATTTGGACTAATTCAAGCATTGTTTCATCTGGTCTCAGTCCTTTTGCCTGCATTGACATGGACTTTTATTACATTGCACTTATTTTTGACAAAGTGATTTTATTTATTTTGGGACCCACAAATGAGACATATATGTGAACAGCACATGTAGATATTTTCTATTGTTATGTATTTTGTCAAACTGCAGAAATCAAAATAATACGCACTGGAATTACAGAGCTCAGTAAAAGGTATCAAAGGACAAAATAAATTTCATATGATCCTCATACATACAGTATGTTAGTTGTTTGCCATCTATGTATCTTTGAGTATTGTATAAAAGGGGCGCTGATCAATTCTGTTAGGGTCTGCATAACATACTATACATGTACTGGAAAAAATCCTTTTCATAAGGGAATTGCACATAGCTGTGGAATTTTACAATAAAATGGTTGCATTTATCAGTGTGCTTAGATTCATCTTTATTATTTAGTATTCGTAGTATTGTTAGTAGTCGTGGTAGTAATATTTCAGTGGAGGTCTATATTGTTACAGGTATGTGTCATTATGCACAGACAAGGTAGAGATACAGTAGTTTCAACTGTTTTACATTAGGTTAGTCCAGTGGCTCCCATCCGGTGGGCAGGGCCCCTTCCAAAGGGTCACTGAGGGGTCATTAGATGGTTAATGGAGTAGGAAAGAAGGAAAATATAGATTTTCTCCAGTCTATGGGGGGTTTTGCTGGGGTTTTTTTCTTTTTTGTGTGAAATATTGGAATATTTTTTCCTCGTGGGCCTAAAATAGTTGAAAATGAAACCATGGAGGGGAAATGTCTCTTTGGTGGAACTGCCAACAACTTATGAAATGTGACAAGAGGCCCCAAGATACTGCTTTGTTCAAAAAAGGCTAGAAACCAGTAGTTTATTCTTTAACAGTGCAATGTATTTTGATTGATGCACAACCTGAATCCGTACAGTAACTACTAACTAGAGCTGTCTACAAGTAAAGTATTACCACTACAAGTAAAGTGCCTCAAAATTGCATTTAAATACAGAGCTTGGGTAAATGTACTTAGTTCCTTTCTACCACTTTTCTGTCAACTTGTCAAGGGCTCAGATTGCTTAGCAGCAGTCATCCCCTGCACACTTGAAACACAGAGACAACGATTATGAGGAAAAACCTGCTGGTTATATAATTAGCTAATTCAGCTAATGGAAGAAAATGTGGCAGGCAGTCTCTAAATTAACAAACTAACCATTTGCTATCATGTACCTGTGAATTGTTTTCCATTATTTTATGAATACAACAGAACAGTGACCGGCAATTCCAGAGTCCAAACCATAGACTGAGGTTGATCATATCGACCTGTCACTGCAGTGTGTGAGTATGATGAAGAGGAGAGGTTGATGCTAGATGTCACTCTTGTAGAAATGTTGCGAGTACAGAAGCTGTAATTTTAGAGCTACATCACTGTGTAAACACCACAATGTCGTAATAAATGTTTTTTAATAGACTTTAAAGGCAAACAGCTGCTGTTATACTAAAAAAGACTTCCATTTTCAATCAGGCTATTTTACTTGACATTACTATGAATTCATGTCAGGCAGATTTACATTAATTATGACTAAACACTATGTGGATTAATTCTGCTTTGAATAGTCAAGTGGTAAATGATACCTTCCCTCTACTTCAGGATACATTGTATAAATTAGCTAATTTGATATCGTCAGGTAAAACATAAGATATGCCCCAAGTAGAAGTCCTGGCATGGATACTAAGATTCACAAAAATGGAGAGTTTACACCCACACCAACTACACAGCCACTTACACACTTCATATTTGACCCTAATCTCAGGCAAAGAGTGGTTGAACAAGCTGTAATTGAAGTAGACTACGATATTTATCCAGTTTCATGGCCATTTGATTAACTGTCAAGGAGTCACTTTAATTACACATTACAAAAGACAACGGACATGTTGAGACGTTTTAATAGCTACGTCTGCAAATTGTCCGGAAAAGGATTGATGGAAATCATACTTATTTCCTCCTTGTGGAAGCAAAATGTATTTAATAGTCCTGCCCTCCTCTCAGTCGGCCAAATTTCCACTTAAGCACTTGTCACTTATCTTGATGAGCTGTCAAAACTGAATCTGCATCTTTTTGGTGGCTGAGGTTTTGGAGAAGCAGATGGTGGATGTTTTTATGTTTTGGAATGCAAATGTGTATTGCACCTACAGTGTAATATTGAGACTCACTCACTCACTCACATATTTTTCGGCAAACTTTTGAAGCATAATTGCAAACCATGTGTCATCTGATATACAAATAAACATCATTTCAGTACTCACCTGCCTTTAGGGAAACAGCTAGGGACATTGGTTTAAGCATGACATAACTCCACCAGAAGCATATTTTCATTTAATAGGCCAGTTTTTATATAGGAGTAGCACAGCCTGTTCTACTCTTGTCCCTTCCTTCCAGGAAAGTGCACTTGAAACAGAGCAGCAGTTGGCTGATGGACCCCTGTGCTGGCACCTCTCCCTCTACTGGGCAGGGTGGCAGCTGCAAAGGACAGCCAGTGAATCCCTCTGATTATTACACAACCGTCTGCAATGTACCACAGCACCGTGCCGTCATAGCTAGCCCTTTCATCAGCTGAGGTACAAGCTCTTCAGCGAGTGCAGAGCTGGGAGTGCAGGGAGTCCTGCATGAATAATGCAGTCTGCACATGGCTCACTTTTTAGGACCTTGCCCTCATGCTGTCATCACTGCGCAGAATGAGATACCCAGAATGAGATACCCAGAATATGAATATACTGATATATACTTTTTCACTTGTTATTTGATCTAAAATTAATTCAATTTACTGTAGTCTGGCAATGTGCTATATTTCTGTTATATATAACAATGATCCTTCTAACAAGTATTGTCTGTGTATCCAAACCTTATAGATTATTCTTCTGTGACATAGATCGCCACTGTTGACTAAGAAAACGCACACAAATAATGCCCTGCTGCCATAAATCCTCACTAGCACACGAATGGAATTTATTAAAACTAAGATTAACACAAATAAAACAATAGGGAGTGTAGGTCAGCAACATCAGCAATGAAAGCAGTGCATGGACTTGTGGGTGATGTGCTGTGGAGTTGTAAGGAGATCATAGAGGCATTTCAGTCATATGACAAAACATTCAAGTTCAAGTAAAAGGACAAATGCAGCTCAGTGGACCAACTGTCAACTAATATGACAGGTTTAGCTGTACGACTTTGCATTTAAAAATGTAAAGCCCTTTTAATATACCTACTTTAAAGTGAACTCTCTCAAATCAGTCACCACCAGTGATTCCTTCACACATCAAATAAACAGCAGCCACTAAGAAATTTGATTTCTGTAATGCCTATGACAGTGACCTCTTTTAGCAATGTTTAAAAAGCCATGATACTGAAGATATCACCCTTTTACATCAATGAACCACAGACTTAATTAAAGATGACATTTAATGACTTTTGAACTGTTCAATCAATGATGCACGTTGTAAAATGTCAGCCATAAAATAATTTGACCTTTCATACTAATTTAGACTATGCCCCCTGTGTTAGCGCTGGCGGCTGGTGGGAGTGACCACCAATATCCGTCCGTGTATGTGATTCCAGGTATTCTTCCAGCTGCATGTGGAATTTTTCTGATGTTTGCCGCCTGTGTTTGTGACATGTATTTAACTGTGCGTGCATGTTCCCGCCTGGTTTTTCTGCAACCCTCATTAACAGCTCAAATGTAATCTGCTTGGGCTCAGTAACAGTGTGAGTAGAGTAACAGAGGGATGGTTGCATAACTTCTTCCTTTAGCCAAGACACTCTGTACAAACAGGGATTAATTACCAGGGCTTACTGTCAAGATACTCCAATCCACAATTATCACAGGCAGATGATGAATAGGATGCTTTATGTACCAGGATGATGCACTTGCACACACAAACACACACACACACACACACACACACACAAACCATCAATTTTTGTCATTTCTCACACTGATGAAAGAGATAAAACATTAATTTAATTTGTTTACTTCTGAAGTCTCATATGTAAAAGATTCTCACTGAATGAATGGAATTTAACCAACCTCTGTAAAATGAGTGTCCCGCTGTCCCACATCTCATAATGGTGTTTAATATCTCCAACTTCAAAAGGCCAAAGAGGACAAACTGGGAGACTGAGGATGAGTAAAAGACAAATATGAAGAGATTTGATTTTTTCACTTTGGTAATTAGCAGACTTTAATGCCTGTAGAGACCTCTGACATTTATGCTTTTTAAATTCCCACCCAGCTTTACTCCTTACATCTGCAACTGCCTGCAGTCTCCTCCACAACAGCACATATTCAGCTGAGAGTTTTCACAGTGATCCAAATCCAAAAATATCTATGTTTATTATATCCTTCTGCATTAATGAAAGAGTATTTTTGGCATGTCATAACCCGAACCACCATCTGCCCATTCAAACAATAGCAATGATGGCGAAGCATTGTCTTGTGTAAATATTGTTATTTCTCTGCATTGCTGGTAATATGTGGTGAAGATGTAATTAACCAACCAGACATATCATGACTTAATTGATAAATATTACATATTTGAGCTTCGACAGTCACTAAACGATTTGGTTATGGTCAGAGAAACACTGAGGTTACAGTTAAATTAAAAAAAGAATGAAGATGCATCATGATTTACTGGTACCCTACAATTTCATTCATGCACTGTCATTTGTATTTTGCACTTCCCTTTGTTCTACATTTACGCTTTTTTCAAGCTATTTTTCTTTAGGGCTGAAGAGAGTCCTGTCCTATCACTCTAACCAACCTCATTTTCTGCTGAACCACATGCACAGAACATAAATCACTGATGCAGAATAGTTGCATATGTGCAGACAGTAATTGATAGGAGACAGGGTTACATGATAGCTGTGGAAAACATGGCAGAAAAGCCCAAAGGTTTCTGGGAGACATTTTGAAGCTTTGATTTGAGTTTATTGCTCACAGTGATCTTACCAGTTACTGAACTACTGGAATCCAAATTTGATGAAGTGGGAGGAGGGAGCAGCTTATGTGGAGCTTCGAGCAAGGTGCAACTATTAGGGCTGGCTGTGATGGGCTGAGAAAGCTGTCAGTCCAGCAATAATGCCCCAAAATATAGTCTTAAATGCCATCTAGGTGTTCAAAGAGTTCCCTGTTGTGTTTTCAGGTTTTGTTTTTAGTTGCTAATTGAGCCCCCAGTGTCTCTGAGTAAAGAAAAACAAGCCATGTTGGAAGCACTTGTGCCTTTAAAATGCCACTGAAATTATCACAAAGTGCATGAGTGTTATAAAGTGTGCAGCGGCTGATGGCAAAAGTGCATCACAAATGTCATGCATTTACTATAGACACTTGACTGTCTTTTCCACCATTTGTTGAGCACAAATCTGACTGACATAAAAAGTCTTATATCGTTTTCTTTTCAATGTAAGAGCTAAGATCCAACGCAGTATGACTTGCCTTGTACAATGTATTTTAGTAGCCATGGTACATTTACCAGGAAGTGAAAGCACCATAAAGCACAGGCTTTATGGGCAACTTAAGTTCAATGACCCTTGACGCCTGGAGCTACACACTCTAGGCTACCCGTAGTCCTTCAGTAAGGTTACTTGCTTTTAATCTGACCTTTATGAAGCTTTGTAAATGTTTTATGAAGTTTGGGTTTGATTTACAGATGTATGTTAATTTAGATAAAGAAAAAAATAATACTGAAAATACTATATATGTCTATATAAAGTGCTATTGTGAGGTCCGGGGATAAACTGTGAAATGTCAGGTGTTAATGTGTGTACCACAGCTGATGAGACATTAAATCATAGATCAAATTTGTTGGTGTATAGTTCATGTGAGAATATGAAATATTACTGGTGCGTCCTCTACTATTAAAATATTACAAAAGCGTTCTTAATAAAAAAAAGTTGACTTGTAGAAAGACAAGTTATATGTTCTCTCTGGTCCAGAAATGGCACCAGCAAGTGTTCAATTTTGAAGCAGAACATTTACACTTTAGGCGCTAGTGAAAAACACCCAACAGCTGAAAAACAAGGTCATGTACAGCTGGTCACCTATAGCCAAAAGGATAAATCTCTGATACGCAATCACTTCTCTCTTAGCAAATTTTACAGGCTCAGCAGAATTTACATCGGCTTACAGCAAGCATTTTCAAACTTAAATAGATTCACTGAAAGAGGCTGGGATAAACATAACAAATCAGGAAATGCGTATGATGTTAAAATCAATCATACGGCATCAATATACCGGGAGTTATTGTGCAAAAATCTTGCTATACTGCAAGTAAGTGGCACACTCTCATTTTTCAAGACCAGAGCGTGTACCATATCTACTGTACAAAAAGATTGTTTCTTAAAACCATACTGTTTTTTTTTAGTTATTAATATTATGATTGGGTCAATTTGACTAAGTCTGCTTCAACCACCAACAGGAGTTGGAGAGTCTGGAAATAGTGGAAAACTCTGGATCTGTTGTTGGGGCTGAGCTTGGCATCCTTCAGGCAGCAACAGAGGTGAGAAAAAGGACTGTACTGCATCCTGAGCAGAAATCTACCCAACTCCCACACCCTCGAAAGTTATCACCTTCATCAGTCTTCTCATCCCTCCAAGGCGCAACTTTCAGCATCACACTTTTGCCAGCAGTCATAAGACGGTACTGTACACCTCTTCCCAAACAACCTTATAGAAACTACTTTGCATTACATCTTTTCTTTAGCACACAGTATGGCACAGTTTTGTATACACAGTACTAGTGCTGTTCACCAAAATGTAAACTTTTCAGGAAGTGAGATCAAAAAGCCTCCCCTACAGCATCCATTTATCTCTTTTTGTCTCATCTCTCTATCCATTCTATTTTGTATTTTACTTTTCTTTGCTGTATCCTGTTGCTATTTGCTGATGCAGTTGAGCTAGTTTCCCCTCAGGGATCATTAAAGATTCATCATATCTGAAGTATGAGGTTGAAGTGAATTTGTTCAGTTGTTACTTGGGCTGAGTATTTCACATACAGTATAAAATAAGGTCGTTTAAGGTCTCAGCTCTGTCAAGGAAGCCTCAGGTGTTGCTCTCAACACAGGAAAACACTGGGGAGCAGGAGGCAGAGAAACATGCACATTTTAGTTCAGATTATAACATATAGATGAATGGTTGGCTGCCTTTCACTAACTTCAAATGGGATTTCATGGTATTCATACATGTTTATTTATACCACAGTGATGGCAGCAGCTCAGTGGCAGGTGCAGGTTGACTTAGATTTCTTACATTCAGACAATTTGTGTTCTCATGACAAAATAGAAGGAAGATTTAATTTTGATGTCAAGTGACTATGGTAAACTTGATTTGTTTTCTATTGATAAAACAACACTTTTAGACATTACATTGAATGTCTGACATGACTTCATTATTTTCAAATATAATCATGATATTTAGAAGTCGTGTTGTGTTTACAGATAGCAGCTATTGCAGCTATAGGTGTTGGGCTTAAAACAATATGATATGCTTAAAAGTTTAACAGTCAAAGATTCAGACTTCTATTCATTATCTGCCAGCTGTCAGTCATTTTACTGTTACATTCATTCAGCTAGCTGCTAGCTAACTGTCTGAATGACATGATGTGATCAGCTAGATCATATTCTAGACTCAACACTCACACAATCAAAATGATACAGAGTGGCAGAGTCTAAATAGTAAAGACACCAGCAAGAGCTTTATTTTGTAGCTCGGAACGTTTATTAGCCTCAGCTGACTAGATTTGTCAGCTGGCATAGCCAGCGGAATTGACAGTTGCCTAAATATTCGTTCACATTTTGCAGCTGGTTAAGACCCTAGTAAAATTATGGCTCTTGTGATTTGAAAATTGCACTTTAAATTAGTTAAGTCATTATTAGATAGCACATGAGCTAGCATTTCATTTGGCATGTGAGGGTTCTGTACTGATGTGCGTCATTAATGTAAAAATAATAGAGATATCAGCAACATGACCTGTATTTCATAAAAAGAATAAAATCAAGCTTTTAGTAAAAACATGCACATCAGAACTAATCAGAACAAGTGGCAATGTTGAGAGGCAAGAGTCACTAGAAAAGGCACGTTATTAAGTGGCATTATGACCTACAACAGTCCTGTCAGAAGTCCTTTACTCTGCCGTCACATTCAAAAGATTAGTGGCCATATACTGGGAAACTGAAAGTAATTATTATTATTTTGTAGTGAATAATCCCACTTTCCTTCTACCTCTCACAGCCTCATGGACCCTGTGTATTTACAGTATTCTGTACTCTGCTGGCCCTGCAGGGAGAGAAAGCTGCAGGTGTAGAGATGTTTAAATCTCTAATCTCTCTCAGTGACTGACTTCTTCACTGTGACTAAATCTGTGAAATTAGAACACTCTGTTGCTGTGGGTTACTCTGCAGATAAGAGGACAATCTGGCTGGTGTTGATTAAAACAGCCTGGAAAAGTTTAGAGACGTTCCTTATTTAGAAACTACTTTGCATTCCCTATAAAAAAAAGTGTATTTTAAAGCTATGATAAAAGATTTAAGAGTTTTCCTTGTGATTTCAAATTATCTACACTTTACTTGCAGCGCAAACACATTCGCTTTCAGTGTCCCTGTGGGGCAGCCACATGTTCTGGTGTTTCATTTCATCTAGACGCTCTGGTCTTGCAGGTATCGTCACATTTTGTTTTCCTGTGCGGCAGCATCGTGTTTTGTGTCCTTACTGTTTATGTCTCATTAATATTTATGAGTAATGAAATAAGATTGAAACATGAGACCCAGGCCCCTCACATCGTTGTTTGCTCCGCAGCGAGTGACTATCAGACATAATCAAAGCCTGATAAGTCAAGCCAATACCATTACCAGGCCTGTTTCACAGTTTGCTTTCGAGATGAACTGTGGCAATGAGCTTTGACAGGATTGATGGAGCGTGCAGAAGGGAGTGACACAATGTTATACACATTTCCCCTCCATAACAGAAACGCATCACCTTGTACTAGGATATAAATTGTTGTAGAGAGTAAAACATACTGTGACAGTGAGACATTTGAGAGGTCTTTATATAACCTACCACACACACATAAAAAACACACGCAGGATGGCGATAAGAGTGTTGTTCACAGATACAATTAGGAATATGGTGCAGTGACCCTATCCATTTTCTTCCTCGAGGATGTGCTGCTTTACAGCCTGTTTACAGAAAATATGAGGCTTGGTGGCTTGTCTATTAATGTTACGAAATCTTAACTTACACCCATTTTAACAATCTAAATCACCAAATGTAATTGAAATACAGATAACTGCAAACCACTGTATAGCATGCAAGTGTTCTGTACAGGGAATAGGACTGACCAATGTTACTCATGCTTTCCTTTTCAGCCCACTACTCCTAGAGATTACATCCTTATTGGATTATTCCATACCTCACAATTTGCATCCAATGCCAACAATGCCTACCTCTATCGTTCCCTGATCTCAAAGGTCCCATATTATGCTCATTCCAGCTGTATATTTTTTTTCTGGGTTTCTACTAGAGTAGCTTTGCATCTTTCACAGTTTAAAAAAGTCCTTATTTATCTTATACTGGCCCTTTCTGCAGCCCCTCAGTCCACCCTCTGTCTGATACAAGCCGTTTTCGACCTCCAAAAACTTGAAGAGTAGTCATGAGCAGAGCAGTCAAATAACTTAGACAGGCTGAGCGGGTGGATGAGTGCGTCCCTGTACTTTGTGGGTGTGCTGTGTCTGGAGCAGATGACCTGCTGGGGGCGTGGCTGAGTGCGGTGACTGTATAGTTGTGACATCACAACCTTACTGAAGTCCTGGCGGCTCGTTTAAAGGCACAGTTTCTGAATACGGGCTGTGTGCATTTCTCCGTGGACTGAGCGTTTTGATACTTTCACAGCATTCACGTAGACATCTAGCACATAGACCTGCTTTGTAATCAAAAAAGACATGGAAAGCTCACTTTCTACAACCTTTAATGAAGTGTTTTATTGCCCTAATGTAGGCTGAGTCAGATTAATACTGCACATACTCATACCATCTGCAAATTGAGTGACAAAATCATGTGAAGACCTTCAAAAATGCACAAATTCAAAATAAGCCTTTGAGCATATGTGAATATAAACACTGGCATTTTGTGAGGATGAAACATGCTGTGACAGGAGGAGCATGAAGGATATGTTTATACCCCACCACATACACATCAACGGGACACACACAAACAGTCTCCTGCTTGTCTTACAGTACCTTCGGCAGCTGCCTTTTCTAATCTATCATCTGAGAAGATGAGCTGATCTGTCAGGACTTGGCTTGGTTCAGGGGATGGTCACACAAAGGGCTGTCAGAAAGCGCTGCCACGATGTTTTAAGTTTTGGTGCATTTACAGATTCACTTCATTATGCATTGGTCAAATAGAGGGGAAAAATATGTTTCAGTGCATAAGTTATTTTAGAAACATTGTTTACCCTCCCAAAATATGAACCAATGAGCATTGCCTTAGCTATAGGCTAGTTTGCTTTCAACTAGGAAATCAGTGCAGTTAGACCTCATTGAACAGCAACAACCAGGCATAGCCTCAAAACTCATAGAGCAGGGGCTAAGACAGATAAATCAGTTGCCTACATGGGGAGCCAAGTCAAAAAAGCTTACTCGGGAATATGTCCTGACACATCCAAGTGGCTAAAAATCTAAATTATGAAAGCAAGCTAACCATGTTGTGAGATCAATTATTTTTATCAATGTGCAGTGTGTGTATGTGCATATTTCTACCTGAGTGGTGTTGGTGTGTATGCACTTCCACGTCATACTCCTTAATGTATGTGCAGGCTTTAGACGGCTGGTGGAGCACACTTCTCAACCACACTGCCCTTGACACTACCTCTCTCTATGTGACCGCCCCTGCCCGGGCTCCCTGAGGCAATGTCGCTCCAGCGTCAGACCTGTCTAGTCGAGAAAACTGGATCTCTCTCTCCCCACAGGGCTGAAGGCCCATGGTTGCGTGCCTTAGATATCTCCTCCACTGGCTGTCCACTCCCCCCTGGTCCCAGTGACTCACCCAAGCACACAGCTGAGTCACTCCCATAGGAGGAATACACACAAGACAAAGACACAAACATACTACACAAAACTACATGTATATTTTGAGATATGTTTAGAAATGTGTTTTGAATACATTAAAGAGTCTGGACAGAAATGTGTTCATATATATATGCCATTCACAAAAACTTTACATTCCATCTATCTTTTTTCAATTGTTTTTCTGGGTATGGGTGGCAACAGGGTAAGCCAAGATGCCCTCCCCAGACACTTCCTCCAGGGCTCCAGAAGTTCCTGAGGCATTCCCTGGCCAGGTGAGATAAATAATCCCTCCAGCATGTTGTGGGTCTGCCCCCAGGGCTTGCTCTCAGTTGGATGGACTACCTCCACAGGGACCAATCCAGGAAGCAGATGCCTGAACCGCCTCAGCTCAGATTCCTTTGAATCCAGTGGAGCAGCAGTTCTACTCCAAGCTCCTTAAGATGTCCAAGTTTCTCACCCTGGGAAGGGGGAACTAATTTCAACCCCTTGTATCAGTGATCTCGGTCTTTACATGGCACAAGCATACTCTGATGTTCCTGCAAGAAAAACGACATGGTCCACTGTTTTAAAACTAACATGGAATGTGCAGTGCTCCTCCTGACTCAAAGGTTTGGTCAAGTCTCCTTCTCAGCACCCAGGTATTAGCTATCCCAAGGAGACTAAGCAGTGTGTTATCTCCAAATAAAGAGGAACACACCCTCTAGTCCCCTTTTATTGGAAAAAAATAAATCACCACTGCCCAACAATGTCCCCTGCCGACCAGGTAAACTTGTGAACTACCTTATTCTAACACAGAAATCCAATAACAAAAAAATCACCTGGGTTCAGATCAAGTAGGCCCTGCCTTGGTAATCATCCCTTTCAGGTGTCACTATTTCCACATAAGCGATAGAGTCCTCTGGCAGAGAGGCACCCTCTTTGGAACTCCAGAGACTCCAAAGGGGCAGCATACTTAAAAGTGCTGATTCAATACATAGGCACAAAGACGCAACTCTTGCTCTGTGCTCAGCCATACCATACTCAAACTTGCCCAGCACTTCTCACCCTGGGCCACACAAGAAAAGGAGAGAGTACAGCCCCTATCCCTTTCCAGAGGGAAAAGTATTGGGCAACTACGCGCACTGCTGCCAATCATGCACATATAGATATATGGCCGATTCATACAGTACATTAGCTTAGACAAACATGCACACACTAACATATGGCGATTCATTGATTTCCTAATGAGCACCATATAGTGAATAATCACCCTGTCATCGTTTCTGTTCTATTAGGGACATCTACATCCTATTGTTAATATGGATCAAACAGGCATGCCTGCACACTCTATATATAATGGATAAAACACACACACACACACACACACACACACACACATAGACACACACACAAACACCCTCGTGCACAAACATACACAAAATGCAGACGAAGCACTGATGCATGCCTAGAAGTATCATCCATGTGATGTTTAAATGCAGACTGGCATCTTCCAGGAATTTCCTGTCCTGCAATTTGGCCTGACAGGGAGAGAGATGAGGGGGAAGGCATCTAGAACATGGGCTGGTTATATAATAGCTGGGTAGTCTATTCTCTACCAAGCTTTCTTGTATCACTGTGAGTATTTGTTATGTGTATTTGCGTGTGCATGTGTTTGACTCTGAACTATGCCACATGTGGGGATAATGTTTGGACTTAAGGCAGTTAATTATAACTTGCCTAACCCGGGACAAAATTAAGAGTGTCCCCAGTTTTGATTTGTTTATTCAGCACAAATTAAATGTTTTCTGTCTTCTCTACTGAACAGTGGCCTTGTCCCCTAACACAGAGAAGGCTATCCTTCTGGGTATTTATCCCAGTGTATGTATTGGTTTTCTCTGGGTGCTCCAGTTTCTTCCTCATGTCCTAAACATGCCGGATAGGTGAATTCAAGGGCACTGCTGGCCAAAAGAGAGCTTTTGAAAAATGTGCATCTTAAAATAAAATGCTTAATTTTACTTAAAATTACATAAAAAGTGTAGCTTGACTTTTTTCTTATTTTTTGTTAACTCCATTTTTGCTGTCTACTTTTCTCTTTTCAGTGCATGCCATGTAAAATGACTTTTCTGAACAGGATAAGCAGAAAATGGATGGCTAGATCGATGTTTTCATTGACATTAGGTTAAGGTGTGTTTCAGCTATGCTTAAGACTAGCATGAGCCTCAAGGGAATAAATATAAATCAAAGCAATGTCCCCTTACGTGCCTCTTTTTGTCTGCTACATCCATATGACTTTTGTGTCTGCCTGAACTTTGTTACAAATTTAGCAAAAAGTAAAATCTGAATGATGACAACACCAAGGTCACAAGTCACTTGCGATTCCTCCCTCATTCCAATAGCATTATCTTGAAGCCCCTGTCACAGTCATGAGTGAAAAATGTTGTCAGCTGTCCGACATAATCATTTATAAATGTAAATGTCACAGCGGATGTTGGGATGAACACAGTCACTGAATTCAAATGCTGTCTGTGTCAAGTCAGAGGATAAATCACATGCATTGACAAAAGGTCAGGGGTTTAAGGAGCTTTTTATTTAATTATTTACTCTCAACCTAGAAATAAATCCACAGAGTCCTTGACGTTGGATGGCCTTTAGAAGTATGCTCAGGAAGGCGGCATTGATTGATGAGATTCTTCTAGATGCAAATGTGAGTTTAATCAGATTTGCTTTGATTTGTTTCTTGATTGTTTTTTTTCTCTCGTTATACACTATGCTTGGCACTCAGTGTCAAAAAGCATGACCTTCTCTTGAATGTTTAGAAGACCCAAGTGGGGGAAAAATAAATAAACAGCGAACAGTGAATTTATGGGGCAATTTATAGGTAGACCTGAGCTGCTTTGCACCTGATGAACCTTAAAAAAGAAGTCTGTAGAGTGCCTGACAGATGGTTAATGCCAACCGTTACGTCGATGTGATTCAACAATGCAACACAACAAGCATTACACAACTCTAAAAACAATCAGCTATGACTCAAGCACGACTTAGTTTAATTGAATAACATTTGTGCTCGAGTTTGCCCATATGCTGTTTCTGATGTGAAATAGAGTGCAGGCTGAAAAACCCATAGAAGCATGCAAAAAGAGTTTGGGTTTTGAACTTTGAACTTTTCCAAACAGCTGTTCCCCTTCACCATGGACTATTATTAATTTTGCATGAGATTGGATGAACAATAAACAAGAAAAATTTAACCCACCTCTATCAAGCATATTCTCCCCTTGCAATCAACCGGGATAAAAAAAAAACCAATTCTGAGTAATGACAAAATATAGCCTGAAAGCAAGCATGAAAATGAAAGAGTAAAAGAGGAGACAACTAAACCAAAAAAACTTTGACGAAAATTGAATGAGCCAGCTGTTAAAGCGTGTTTTGTCATGCACAACCAACAAGCATTAAACTTCAGCTCATATTTGCATTGCTTGGAACAACTGAAATTAATATTATGGCCAGCATTATATAAGAGAGAATAACATCATTCTGCTCAAAGTCATAGAAAGTTGACAGAGTGCACTTGCTCCTCTGCCAACTGTTTACATTCATCTATGTCCACATTCACACCTGCTGCCAGTGCAGTCATCGTTTTTTACTGTTGATGCGAAATGAACAGCTCAGCTGGAATATTTAGGTTTTTATTATTTATTTTTTTTACCTCACTCAAGGACAAACAGTAGAGGTGAGGGCGTTTCATTTTAGCAACCCATATTTTTCCAGCCAATCCATCATTTTGCAATGGCAAATTCAACATTCACAAACTCAATTCTCCAACTTTATGTGAAACATTGACTTAACAAAACAATTTGTAATTATCTAGATACTCTGCTGTTTGCAGGGCTAACTGCTGAACTGTCCAGCAGCAGCAATTACTAGTGGTAACAATTATTATTTCCCACCTGTTAGGAAAAAACATACGGTATAAAAATGTTTTTTTCTTTTCCATGTGGGACAAAGCTTAAGTATGAAGGTTTGCTGTCTCTTACAGAATGACTGGATGACATAGAAATGAAATGTGCATGCGTAGCAGTTTCCAGTCAGGTTTTGCCAACTTACCAACAGTGTCATTAGATTTCCTGAATTTTAGACCCGTTCAACAACTTGATTAATAAATAAAAAAAACAGCAGTTGCAACAAATCAAGTTACATTAGCTAGACATTAGCCCCCAATTAAACTCTATTAATCTGAAGTCCACCCTCTCGCTGTAGCTGAGGTGCAGCTGTGTTCAGTGAGTGGGAGTGAGCAGACGTATTAAATGTACTGCACAGAGTATTCACTGCATGTGAAAACAGCATTGTTTAATTGTTCGGGTCAGTCAGTGTATCTTGTTTTGAGTCTTGTTTTGATATACAGCACTGTATGTTCATATATCTCATTTTATGGTGGAATATGGTAAAACACAAACAGTCGCACATTTGCATGTTTGGCCTCTCTCCCTCTCTGGCTGTCACAGAGGCAAGATGTAAGTGTAACACTAGTCCACAATATGAGGGAAGTAACATTTCAGCCTTATTTAACTACTACATTTGTTTATTATGGTATATGTGACGATTATCCTCTGTTCACTATTTCATTTCTGCTAATGATTTCATAATTTGACTGTAAGCCTCAACAAGTGAACGTTACAGTTACATTATGTGTACATGTGATGTCAAACAGCACCATTTCAGACTTAAGTTAGGCATCACTGTAAAATCAAGAATTTGTGTTGTTGCAATGGTTCTGTATCATAACTACTGTAAGCTTCCTGCCTTCCCTACAGCAAGGGAAATGATGCAAAACTCATTGAAATGTTACTCTGCGCTTCCTTTTATCTCTTCGCCTTCCCTTTTCCCCCATGAGACTTTGTGGTAATGGTGGGCTCTGGCCCCTGCGGTGCAGGCTGACAGACACCACGTTTTAATCTTCCCTGCATTGTATTCTTCTTTTGTCACATCTACTTGACCTCTCTTGGGGAGTCTTAAGATGGATAGATTTTCCTTTTGATTTTTTCAACATATTCTAGTTTCACTCAAGTTGGCCTGATCCCCTTTGCAAAAAGACCCTTTGGCCCACTAACAAAAGAGCTTTTGTCCAGAAAACACAGCAAACAGCCTCTGTTTTACCAATGACTTTTGGGACATTTTTACCACTTAAACCATTTTCAGTTTAAAACTTTTGCTCGTGGTGAATAAAAGTGGGTCATCAAACAACAACCCATTCCTGAGAAACAACCTGCATCTTAGTAAGATCTAAAAAACATCAGAATACGTCAGCATGGGAGAAGTAACCATCTTGATCTCCTGTTTGCAGATGTTTGTGACCTTTACCACCTTCTAAATGAAAAGGCTCAAGGGTACAGTCACAGTTGGAAAACGTCATGGTTTTAAAATTAAACTTGAAATGAAGCAAAGCTGACATGTTGCACAAAAGCAGTATCATGCTTGTCAGCTGCCAAGACCATTGGGGTTAGAGATGCTGCCATTTAATTAGCTTAAATGCCTTTTCATCCTGGTATGTATTACATTGGTGTTTGTTGTCCAGGTGGCTGTCAAGCTCCACTTTACTCCTCTCTGTTTGCCTGATTCATCTCTGACGTGACATGAAGGCGGTGGGCTTTTATTTCTCACACAACAATTCTGCTGACTCTCCCGATGAAGGGAGTGTGATTGATGCTTTTAAAAAAGCCAGTGATTAAACACTATTGCATCCATTTATCCTCACGGCATCCCTCTCTGTGTGTTTCTCTTTCTGTAACTCTACAAACCCTTTACACATATGCATTTATTAACACTGTAACGAAAAAACGGATTGCTAAAAAATGTCTGCCTCCTCTGTGGAAAAACTATCTTTACTGGTGGCTCCATTAGACTGTATCTCTCCCTACACTGAACATTAATATGACTGTTATAAAAAGCTGTAAAACAGCTCTCTCATCTTTACTAAAATTAATATCACCAACCACGTTTATCCGAGGTGTTCTGTACTATTCTGATACTGTGTATAATTTAAAAACCTACAAACTCACGGCAGAAACATGGCATCATACAGGGCTTCTAACCTCTTAAACCTCATTAATTTCCTTGTCACATGCTGTTTTTCTAGTTTGGTTCAATTTCATCCAACTCTCTGTGGGTTGCTGCGAAATGCAAGTAATCAAAAACAGCAATATTCTAGTCCCCACCCCCTCAACATAAAGGCTGTCACTGAATCCCCTAGAAAACTACCAACCCTATGTTATCAAGGTTTCATGCCTTTAGTGGCAGCAAAGGCTGGAGATGTGAAAGTGCATTTGCCTCCAGCATTCACAGCCACCCCTCTGGGAACAACATTCAGCACATCCAGAAGGCAGGCAATGGCTCGTATCTGAATACCAATACACCGCTTAGATCTCTTTTGCTACCCTGGCTCTTAAGCCACCTTTGCTACAGCTGCTGGTAGGTAGCTGAGTGAATCATATCACTGCCTGTGTTATTGCTGGAGGCAAAGACATTTAGAAGAGACATGATAATTATCCAAAGTCAACAGCTGTCTTGAAGTTGCCTTTACATTGTCCAGTTCCCCTGATGTCTTGGAAAATTGAATAATCCATGGCCTTTAAATCTTGCTAACCTCGCCTCACCTATGTGTATGTCAAACATTGTTCAGACTGACAGAAACTGACATCAAAACATTTTTTTTTTATATTTCATGCTGAGTTACAGAGAAATTTGTATGTTTGGATATTTTACTGCTTCAGAGAATTTTGCTCATGTACAGACTGAAGCACTGTTCTTCTGATCTCTTTAGCACCTCTTTTGTTTTCACTAAAACACTGAAAATTACTCTTGTGCACCATTCTGACCCTAAATGTTACACACATTGTACATAAATAGCTCTCACAGAGAAAACCTCTTGACACATTCAAATGAAAATTTCTTGGAAAAATGAAACTCATTTCAAACCCAATTTAAAAAAAAATGACTTTGCCATTTTTTCACGATGTCAACTTGTTTCAGAATATTGCAAACTGTAGTGGACAAGCAGTACAGATGGAATGAAAGGTGCGCTCATGAATGACTGCAATAAACCAATTTTGCTTCATAGATAATATGAATCCAAAAATGACCCCTTCTTGCCTCATTTAGCGAGCTAAATTTTGACTAGAACTTTGAGTGTTATGCCATCTGACCTTAAGTTATAGAGATATTAAAGTTGAAAGACCAGACATCAGAGAAGAGAGAGTCCCTGAACCTTGTTAACATACAGACACACACACCCATTCAAACGCCACCTGTCTTGGCCTTAAGCTAGAGCCAACTAGGACGGGGATGCTGCTTGTTCAGTGAAGCTGTCAGAAGCTTTGCTCCGCCCTACAGATGTGAAGGTGTGCATGTGCGCGCAAGTGTGTGTGTGTGTTTTTGGGTGAGGGAGCTGCAGGGGGCCACTGTGCAGGAACAGGGGTGCTGTAAGTTCAATCCTTTCACAGAGATCAAAGTCGAGCTCCTGGCGCTTACGATCTGATGTGAGCAGCTGGCTGGCTGCCACTGCTGCCACTGACCTGGCTAAAAGTTTTCATTTGGACTAAGATAGATGGCCTTATTTGGCTGTTCTCTGTTAGGAGGCAGGCATGTTAGCAAGCTGGACATGAATGGGATGGCTAGTAAGCTGTGCCCTCTCGGTACCACAAGGGTCCCAATGCCAGTGTAAGGAACATACAATAGACATTACATAGAAATTTAAATTTAAAAAGGTAAATAAATGCTATGGCTTGTCGTGTAGCAGTAATATGAAGACCCCCTAATCAATAACTGTCCCCAAAGTACAGTGATAAATAGTATGTGTGCCTACTTGGTCTTCTTTATTAAACACTATGTTGCATTAGTAACTCTTACCATTGGCAATAAATCGCACATAATTAAGAGCTATCTCATTTGTGTGTTGAATGCATTCCACTGCAGCCTATACTTGCAGTTGTTGCAAAAGGAGACAAATCTCGATCTTCTTCTGGATTTGTTATGTTTGGCACGACAGGACTCTTTCTTATACGGCCTTCTTATGGCAGAGCATGCGTTTCCAAACATTTCACTAAAAATGCATATAAATTCTTCTGTGGAAATTGTCAGTGATGATTTAATTCAGAATTCATTCAGGCTTGTTACATTGTGCTGAGGCATGTCAGCATTTTCCACCTTTTTTCAAGCTAAGCACTTGGTATCAAGAGATGAGTGTAACCTACACAACAGTTTCATTTTGTGTATACCAAAACTATTTTCTTGATGGTAACACAAGGTTTTATTTCAGAGATAAACACTGTATACTATAAGCACAAAGTGACACCTGCTTACACCAGCAGGATAAATGGATTTCTTTTACCTACTAACTCTATACTTACTCTTGCTGCCAGACTCATCTCAAAAGACCAGTTTTTCCTCCCTTCCTCCCCTTTCTTTGTCCTGACACACAAACACAGAGAGCTATCCTGTCCCGGTCATAAGAGAAGTGCTTGATATCACCCAATTTTGTATTTCCTGTGGCAGTGGGATATGCGCTGGATATCTGCTCTCTTATTGTGAGACAAGCTTTTGTGAGTATGACAAAGAGACCTGTGCCTACCAGAGGGCCTGATCTGTCCTAATGGGGCTTGTCTGGCTTTACAGAGGCTTTCGATTTCTGAGAATACACTGCAGTCGATTTCACAGACATACCAGCTGGCCTTGCAGAGGGACTGCCACTTCCACAGAGGGTAACATGCAGACACGGGTCAGATAGTGGTTAACAACAATCCTTTGTACTTGGTGGCATAGTTGGACAGTTGGTTGGGTGGCATTAAGTAGGTCCGAAAAATGTTGACAATGTTAAGTATATAAACAATCAAAGTGAAATAGAGTTTCTAGCTGGGTTGCTATCAATCTTTGCAGCTTAGCTAGCGAGGCATCTAGCATTCTGCACCCATTCGTTGGGCTGCTTGTTTTCACCAACACTGACCCTGTGGGGAACATGAGAGTGGCAATGGTCTGATCCAGTGTTGGTAACACAGCTCAGCCATCCCACCCCTACTTCTATATGGCGGACATCTGCGTCTAGGACTGAGAAAACTTAAAATGGTCCGGGGCTTTTGCAAACTACACCCACATTTACAGAAATCTCTTGAGAGAGCACCTGTACACTCTGGAAGACCACCGACTCAGCTAAACAGCCCAAATTACATAGCACAAATTACCCTCTCTAAACTAGGATTGAACTGAACACTGTGAAGACACAGTAATCAGTGAGCAGCAGCTTCCTTTGCTCTAGGGTAAACTAAAGCCTCATGAGGCCAGGCACAGCTTCAGCATCCCAACGATGGAAATAATCAACCAGTTAGCAAGAAACCAAATCCTAGCTATGCAAAAGTGATGGATGTGTGCGTCCACTGCATCGACTTTCAAAAGTCTGAAGAAAAAGCCTTTCTTATTTCTGATTTCTGAATTAACACCCATGAGGGGTAACTCTAACACTCTCTTACAGTCAGAAAAGCTGGATTGATGATGGGAAGCTGGCACACAAACAATGTTTCTCACAGTACATGCACTCTTGGTAACCTCATCTTGCATAATTGTAACAATAAACAAGGGTAAGCCACGCATCATCTACCTCACCTGACCCCCTAAGGTCAGTCCCCATTCATTTGAAATATATAAAATACATGGAGCGATAGTCTCAATATGATAGACGACACAGGTTCAGAAATTGGTATCATGTTTAATGTAAAGCAGCCACAGTACAGAAAGTGTTACCTCGTGTTCATGTAGTAGTGAAATGCTTGTGTTGTAGTCTTTTCCCCAAAGCCATGTCATTGAACAGGCAGACACTATTGAATGCTCTTTCATGTAACATAAATGTTCATTGATTTTCTTTCTCCCAAAACCTGAACCTCAACACTGAATTATTAATAAGAAACGCGTGGGGACTGGTGCTGGAGCACTGAAGGCGACGTGTGTGGTTGCAACAAAGGGACATATAAATGAAAGTTGAATTGGCCTTCTGACTCATATCCCTTTCAACTGTAGGGGAAATCATTTTCATATTTTTTTTTTCATAGGAAACATGCTAGCATACGTGTGATAAGAATGGGCTAAGAAGCTGTACAGTAATGGATTGCACAGTTCGAAGCACATTTATTAACTCCCAAACGACACCAGGGGTATTGTCTTGAGACATTTAAGAGGCGTTATGATTTCCTAGAGTTGTTTTAAGTAAAACCCCAAAATGTGGCTATCATCATTGAACATTTAAAACCATGTTTAAGTTTGTTTTAATTCTGTTTAGTATATATTCTTCCACATACTGTATGAATTCTTTATTTATATATAACACCAGCTTGATTTATATTGTTACCTACAATACATATATTTGTAAATCAAGAAAATACCTGAAAGTTACTGCTGTTATTTTAAATGACTGTTCCCTAATTTGTGGTTCATGTCGCTTTTATATCATCAGAAACAGAGATCTTGTTTATTGTTTATTTTTAGCTGTGTAAATAAACTGACTTCCGTGCAACACCTGTTGACTTCAAAACATATCCAGGACAAAGTCAGTACTAGACGTGGGATCCATGTACAACTTGGTAACATGATTCACTATTAGTTTCCCACTGAGATACATTGGGTGTTCTTGTTGCAAATGCACAGTCTTCAGCCCTTCATTGCCCTGGGGTTTCAAGAATGACATCTATTTGAGGTGAGTGCCCTAAAATGGATTAGACCCATATGGCAGTGTGCTGTTTGCCAGGGAGGCCAACCAGTTTTCAGCTCTAAAATAAGAAGTGTTACATGATCCAAATTAACGAGACCTAGTGACATACACGTGCAAATGCAGCTCAGTGGCCTGTTACAGTAAAAATGTATTTATTTAAAATCTCAGTCTAAAAATCAACCAATCCTGTCAGATATGAAAACATGTATTTACCATAAGTAGTGCACTAAAAACAACTTGACAATGGAGTTCATGGACCATTGTAAAGAAGGACAATCAGACATGTTTTGAGCAAGTTTAACTATATTTACCATAACACCATATCATAAGACACTGCAGGTGTGATGAAAAGGTGCAAGACAGCGTTATTCAAAGTGGCATTTACATATGAAGACCTTTTCAATAGTTACTTCCTGTGAAACAAGAAAAAAAGCCTGTAGTCACATTAATGCCGCTGTGAGACTGTAATGCTCATTATCACATCAAAAAAAAAAAGTTTTCTGGAGTTGTGAATGTTAATTGATTAATTAATTTATTAACATTTACAACTCCAACTGTTTTTTGATGTGACCTTGTAACACTAATTACAGGTCAATAAAGTGGTAATACATTTTTAGTAACCATTAATAAAGCTACAACTTCCTAGTTAAAACGTTCAAATAAAACATGTTTTTATAAGAAAGTGGTACCACCCCAACAATCCCATTTCTCTATTGGACTGTCAAGGTTAGTAAGTGTCAAGTAGTAGTTGAATCTCAACATGTGATTGCATGTTTTATTGCATTCAGTCTGACTGAATGTGGAGTTATAGTTGGTGCGTCATCAGTTCATACGTTGATATAAATTGATAGTCACATTAAGGTATTCAAGAGGGACTAAGTGGAAAGTCTGATTCTATTAATCTTTGATCCTCAGCTACAATAACAGTAGCTGATTTAAGGAGAATTGATGATTCTAACAGGACTTTAGCTAATCAGTGTGAACACAGAACCATCACAGTTTGAAATTGTGATAGAACATTATAAGAGGCTGTAATATTTATGTCATAGGCTCCATGATGGTGCACTTCCATTGTCTGCTGTATTTCTCTGTTCTTCCACCACCCACTCCTTAATTTCCAATGAACGATAGCCGTTTGACCTGATTAGCATTAAGAAACTCACAGTGAAGCTGCTCTCAGTTTAAAAGCTATTCTTAATGTGATTTCATTCGTCATCCTAAACCTCACTGTAACACTAAAGTAAGTTTTGTTTTTAATGTGGTATCACATTCTGTTTAACATGTGCTAAACGTTGTGTAATACAAGTTGGACTGAATTCAAATGTGACTATACGAAAAGGCCAGTATTGGTGTGCATAGATTCTGAATGATCTAATGGAAATGCTTTTTATTCCGCAGGAAGTTGACTGATGGTCAGCAAGAAACCAACAACCTCTTGCAGCTATGAATTCAATTAACTTATGGATGACAGATGGATGTGGATTTTTCATGGCATTTATTTGTTCTGTTTGATTTACTGAACCTATCTTCGATTAGTGCTCCCTCTTCCTAGTACCACATATGCCTTACCCCAATTAATTTGCTTCTCCCAGGTTTGGATGGACAAGGAGTTAAAATGTAAAGTGACTGCAAAATCCAAATCGGACCAACCAACACTGAGATCATTTCTAAGTGGATAATGTGTCAACCCAGCATCTTTCAGAGTTCCCACAGCACTTTACATTACATTACATAACACTTATTTAGCTGACTTACAATAAGTGCATTCAACCATGTGGAATCAAGAATCATGCAAGTACATCAACTTCATCAAATATGCTGAACTGCTTCAAGCGTTACATTTAATGTAGTGTTTAGTGGAGGCACCTCGCCTGAAATAAGGAGTGACTCTGCAAACGTCAGGAGAAATTATTTCACTTTTATAAAGGGTAATATAAGGATTATTGAGGCCCCCCAGCATGGAACCGAACCGTGGACATTGCAGTTATGTGGTCTGTGCCCCATCCATTAGACTTCTAGGGCACTCTGCAAGTCCCAAACTTGTTTTTATCTTATTTCATTATGAAGGTATATCAGCTTTCTACTGAGGTGTCAATAAGCACCATTTTTCATAACATTCCTTTACTGCTGGAAACTGGGGGACAAGAGGTCAGACAAAATCATCGTTTAACAATCAAGTTGCTCTTACAAAAGTTAAGACAATGCATCAAATTTCTAACATATCTACCTCTTACATTGTTTCTTCTATAAGGTCTTACATTTCATTTGATAATGAATTCCCAAACTAAATATTTAGGCCACATGCAGCAAATATATTTCCCAAACCACCGAGACAAAAACATTAAATAAGTGAACCTCTCTGAATCTTTCTCATTTTAAAAGCATCTCATCAGGTGATAAAACCATTTGAAACAACAGTTTCCTCTATCAACAACCCAACATTTAAATACATATAAGTGAGTTCGAATATGATTGACTGCTCCACAATATACAAGGAACAGGATGTGAGGGGAAGATGCTGCTGCTATTTTCAACACCTACAAAGTTTTCAAAAGTTCTTCACTGGCAGCGTGTCAAAAAGAGACTTGGTGTACCTTCTGCTTTTTTTCACATCGATGTCTGGAGAATGACAGAATGAAATACTGAAAGACAGATCAGGCAGGCTTCATTCTGAGTGGCTGCTGGAAATGGTACTGAGAGGGGGAGGGGGAGTAGTATCAAACTTTTAAATGCTAGCTGGAAAAGAGACAAGGAAAGGAAGCAGCTCTCCTGTGTAAGCTTGATAGGGCCTGGGAAAACATGGCATCTAAGACATCTACTTTTCTGCGACTGGTGTCGGGGGAGGTGAGCCTCTCAAGCTCTAGACGCCAATTATGGGAACCCTTGCCTTAGCAGGTAACGAAGGGAGCCATGCTCCCTGATGCTAATGAAAGTCCTAATTATTTCAGACAAAGCATCTGGGATTGACACAGCAGGTTTCTGAGGGGATTGACTCCCTGTGCCTTCATGCCAAGCGTCGACAGTAGCTTGAGGAGAAATCGTTGGACTGATAGGTTGCCACAGGGTGGCTAAAGATTGGATGGTTATGGACAGATGGATAGATGGAGAGAGAATGAAAAAGAGAGGAAGGGAAGATAGGAATGAGACAAGGTGTGGGCTGGAGGAAGGCCAGGAAGGGCCTGCTGTCACCGGACAAGAAATGCAATAGGAGGTAATCTGTAGTCACAAAGAGCTCTCTGCTGAGTTGCACTGAGGGTCCCCAGGGAGCTGTCATGCCTTAACCGCTGCTGTTGCCTTCTAAAAGCTTAATGCTGAGGAGGAATTAAACCACTGTGTGTGTGTGTGTGTGTGTGTGTGTGTGTGTGTGTGTGTGAGAGTTGGGTGTGTAAGTTGGTCTGTGTATGATCTCTCTGTCTGACAAGCTTGAACAGGCAGAGCAAATAATCAAGCCCATTAACAATGACTTCTTCAATCACTTCCATTATTGGCTCTGTAGCTGAGAACTGAGCGGGGGTCAAATGACAATCCTTTCATGAGCCTCATAGGAATCACACACACACACAAATCCAATACTACACAACTGAGCAAACAGTAACTCTGCATTCAGACCATTAGCAACCACATGTCAAGCTACTGCCTATGCAACATTGTCAAGCTCCTAATTACTAAGAGCTGTGTACTAGCTATGTTATGACATGATAAAAACTGCAGTTTCAAATTCAGTGATTATCTTACAGTTACTTGCATTACATTTGGCAGATGCTCTTGTCCAAAGCGGCTTACATATTTCCCCATGCAGGCACACATTGAGAGCAATTTGGGGTTTAGAACAGGAGGTCCAAGCGATTGAACCTCCAATACTACAATTAATAAGTTGACCACTTATAGTTACTAATCTGGCACTCCAAAATTTGTGGAGGTGGGCTTGTTTGCTGTCTTGCCGTGAGTTGTGTAGGAGGGCCAGCATCAGCCTCATCTCTGTTGATTCAGTGGAGAGACTGGGCTTGGCACAGGGGCTAGAGGCAGCTAGTCTCCAGCGAAAGGAATATGCCCTCAGGTAACTCCAAAATAGTTTCATTTACTTGTGTGTCTCACATATCACATGTGTCTTGTTCAGAATTGAGAGGGTGTGTGAAGCTAATGGCTTCACTGTCAGAACAGGAGTTGAAGATGCTGCATGTGGTCACTGGAGCTAAATTAGCTGTTAATGGTTAGTGATTAGCTCCAGAGCAGCTGGCTTCCCATTAAACCACAGTGTTTTGATTTTCATTGCTACATGTGTTAAATGGGTGTTCCAGCTTTGGAGTTGTTGGAAGGCATCTTTAACAGAGCTGGATTGAGAAATGGTACGTAATGTAATACATAATGTAAGTAACTACTTTTACCGTGGAGTAACTGGTATAGTAATGTGATGTTTTGAATAAGTAATAAGTAATGTAATTGATTACATTTTCAAAAGTAAATATGTTCTGTAGAAGCTTTCCCTACTCTGTATTGAAAATATATAAGCAATTGTCATCCCAAGCTTATCTATGGAGATCTTTCTTCAACTGGGATCACCATCTACACATCTAAAAAATATACCTGTTATCATTACCACACACTGAGGTTATCAAAGGTCTACTGTGTTGTTAGAGAGACCGCTCTTTAATGGAAAGACCCAATTTGAAACTAATTTGAAACTGTCCTTGAGGTAGACACTGAATCCTTTTATTGCTGAACCTGCAGTATTTCCTTCAAGAGAGAATGATGGCAAAACAAAGTTCTCCTGTCACATATCATTAACTGGTTGCTCATGGAGTGCCCACATAGTTACATTGCATCTTTATCAAAATACACAAACACACACACACACACAGTGTCGTTGTTAACACAGTGCACATCACTAAAGCTTACTTACCGCATTAGCTATCAGTGATTGCTCACTTTCCCCTGTGTAAAGTCTACCTCAGTGGTTCCCAGATTTCTCCAGACATTTCCCTCTGGAGCACTTAATGGTTGACCTGGCCGGTACTTAGCACTTGTTATGTGTGCATTGAGTATGTTGGTGATTAATTAAAGCAATCTATCTGGAGCTCCAGAGGGGAATCAAGATGCTGTTGGAAAGATTAGTGGCTAAAGAAGCCGGAGGAAGCCTGTAGCACTACAGTCCCTCAGGGTAAATACTGTTCTGCCAGGAGAGAATACTACATTATAATACACTATGCAATTCCCTAACATTCTTTTTCTTTAGTTTCCATTCAAATTTTTATCTTATTATACATATATCTTGTAATGTCCTCTGCCATTGGAATCACTCAGAATATTTCAGATTTTCCATGAAAACTCATACTTTTATTCATCAAGTAAAATGAAAATAATCCAAAGTCAAGACACTGACAAGGTTAGAAATGATTATTAACTATTTTGTGTTTAAAACTTCATCACAGCTTTCTTCGACAAATACTCCATTTGCCGCAATTACAGCCTTGCCAATCTTTGGCATTCTAGCTGTCAATTTGATGAGGTAATTTTGAGAAATGTCACCACAAGCTTCCTGAAGTACCTTACATAAAGTAGATTGGCTTGATGTGCACTTTATACAAACCAAATGGTCAAGCTGTGGTAACAGCGTGATAGGGTTGAGTTCTTTTACATTGTGCAAATCCCGCACTTTCCCAGCACCCTCAGACCATCACATTGCCTTGACATATGGCATCAAGCACTCCTCCAGCATCTTTTCAGGTTCAAAGGTTCTTCTGTGTGAGCCAAACACCTCAAACTTGGATTCATCTGTCCATAACCCTTTTCTCCAGTCATCCTCCGTCCATGGCGATTTCTCCCATGAAGTAGCCTTCCTTTCTCAAAACAACAAATGACTGACTCGTTTCTGAAGAGAGATCTTTCTTTCTGGCCATTTTTAGACCATAAACAAACCTGCAGATGCTGTTGCTTCAGATACTCAAGTAGCCCAAAACAGGTCAGTTTTACTGTTTCTTTAAACAGCAATGCTAATGTGATTGCACAAGGGTTTTTTAATGATTAATTAGCCTTTAAACTAGATAATTTAGGATGCGCTAACAGTATGTGCCATTGAACACAGGAGTGATGGTTACTGAAAATCAGCCTTTTCCAGCAATGATAGTAATTTGCCACATTAGCAATGTCTACACTGTATTTCTGAACAATTGAATATTTTTTCCATAAAAAAAAATGTGAATTTCTTTCAAAAACAAGGAAAATCCTCAGTGATTCCAAACTTTTCAATGGCAGTGTCCATACATTAAAAGACTGTGAAGCCCATAAAGGAACATAAGACATTGGCAGCTAAGATCTGCCAAAATGGCCGCAATTGTGCCAGGTTTGTAAGAAGGTCCTTAAATTTTAAACAGCTTACTTGCTTCCAGTTGAGACAAAATTTCAAAATGTAAAACTTTACATTTCCAGATTAATCAAAGTTGTGTGTGCACTGTATTTATTTGTGTTTATGTATGTGGTATGTGTGTGTGTGTTAAATATGTGGTCCTAATCACAGTTTCTCTTTGATGTTTAAGGGATAACTGAGGGGACATATAACTGAGCATCATTTGTATGTGACGCTGCAAAAATTTCATAATAAGGAAATCAACCAAAACAAAGCAGCTCACGAGGCTCATAAAAAATACAGAGAGAGTTACTCAGGTTATTTGACTGTCAATGTCATAAATTATTTATCTTGGCTTTTCTGTGCTTACCAGGTTCCCTCACCTGTCAAACTTTGGGTATTTATGTAAAGGTTTGGGGTGATTGAGAAATGTCTTACTTGAGTCAATCCATAATATATTTGAACAAAATAGCATGGGGGTGGACTTCCACATTATAGAAATGGTGTTCCATGCAGGTTGCAACCAAAATATGAAAATACTGTAATGTGTACAAAATCCATTCTCTCTCTCTCTCTCTCTCTGGAAATGCAGCAATCCCATTTCAGAGTTAATTCTGTTCTTGTGTCCTGTCATCCATAATTAAAATAACAAGCAACTAATTACTTTTGAATAATGTCAAGCCAGTCAGGCGGGTTGCACAATCCCTCTCCATAATTAAAGTGCACCCAACAGTTTTGGCAGACATTCCCCTCATAGCCACATCACTTTGCATTGTTTCAGTGAACCAGTGTACAGGCCCAACCTTTGAGATACTCCAGGGTCTGAATGTCAGCTAGCTTTCAGATGCTCTGGGCTTAGGTTATTTGAGGTTTGGAAATACAACACAGCCCCTGCTGAAGTACCCTGAGGGCAAAGAACATTGTAGCATGAAGTTGGGGATTAAACAATCTGGGTATTCTCTTTTACTGTAAAGCCAGCCAAAGAAACAGTGCAACAGTGACTGTGAGGAAGTAATGAAAGTCTAAATGATAGTTGCACACTGTGTCCAATGTTTTGAAGCAATGCCATCTGGGTGGCCACATGAGATGGTGTCTTACAAGAAAGAGCACAAAAAAAACAACACGGACTTTTCTTTATTTCTATCTAGGAGAACACATTTCCACCTCCACTTTGAAGTGACTTCCTGCTCACTTTGCTGGGTAGTCTACTCTGTCTGAGGAAGTAGTGAGAATCCTCCTGGGTTTTCATCTGCATAGCAAAAAAGAAAGAATACAAACCAGAAGCTCATTGAATTTAGACATATGATGTTCACATAATAAACTATAGACAGAGTGATACTGTTTTAATGCCTACATTTGATATAATGCCTGTATAAGACATGATTTAAGCCTATGATTGCTTGTCCATTCTTATAACAAACTGCCCCACTTTTACTACCTTCCCACAATGCTGAAGCTCTAAAACATTGCTCCCAAAGACTGTGGGGAACACCCCGGTGTATAATCGTGCCAGGAAAGGCAATTTATCAGACGATATTGCCTCTGTGTAGAGTGGGGGTCCCTAAGCTCCTCCCTAGCAAGGACTATTGGGTTTGGACCGGCGGCAGAAAGTGGGGGAGGTCTCCTAACTGATCTGTGGTCTGCCACAATCAATCTTAGAAATATCCCAGTGCTTCAATGGACACGGCTACACGGGGCCTAATGAAGGCCTCATGCGGAGCGCTGGCTGCTACAACAAAACATGTTTATCTCTGTCAGAGTGTGCTGGGTTAAAGATTAGAGGATGGATAGATAACTTGGCTTATAGTAGGCATGTTTTCTGCTGGTTTATTCACTTTGTTTACAACCCTGCAGATAATCATTTACTTTTATTCATTTTTTCTACGTGATATCCTGTTTTTGGGTGCAAAGTATATTAAATAGATCAGGGAATTTGTGCCTCTCCACACACAGGAAGCCATGATGTATTGTTGTTTGACTGTGAACTTTTGACATACCCATTAATGACTAATTACACTCCAGCCAGCACCCTCTTGTCATTCAGTACATAACTGATGCAGCATCTGCCCAGAATGTCCTCTTCCACCATTGTCAATGTACAATATATACATTCAGAGTCATATCTGAATTTTCATTGTGTTGCTCTTTATTTACTCCATGTTTGACAACAAATTGCCAGTTTCCCATGAACAGTTGGTTATTGTGTATCCCAGTGATTCATTTTTTTTCTAGCTGGAACACATACAGTATAATGATCTATCTATATTCACTTTACTGTGACACTGAGGAACATACTATGGAAACTGGTGGAATAGGTATTTCTCAGCTGTGGGTAGGCAGCCATCCTCATTCTGAACAATGATTCAATGTAAATGAAGTGATAATGTTATTTTTTAAAAATAATTGGGATTACACCTGGTCTTATTGAATGCTGGTCATCCCCATTTGAATAACAATTATTTTCATAATTGTATGTCAGCTTTACATACGGTTAAATGGAACGGACCAACAAGACTGCCACTATTGTATCAGTCACTAACCTGGTGATTTTGCCATTTCTAATGTTTAATTCAATGTAGGCGCGTTCTACTGTAGAGCTTAGCACAAGGGCAGACTGGACTGCAATTGCTATCCAGATTCAACATTTCAGTGTGTCTCACTGTCATCTCTACTCTTAAGGACTAGACAGACATGAAATTTCATATTCAGTCACCTCTAACAACAAAAAGCTTCTCAGAGGGGGTAACTGCTTTACGATGTTATCTAAATACAAGGGCAGAGATCTAGATCTTTGTGGGTCCTTGATGTGAAAAAGTTTAGGAAGACTGCATTGTATAAAACGTCAGTTTATTTAAGAAACCCCATGGGATTGGTGCTAACTGAAAACTTTGAACGGATGACATCCCCTCTGTGTGAGTATAAGCAGCTGTAGGAGAAGCGTCTAAGTGGTTTGCTGTAAGATGTCAGCTTTGTTCAAGGAAAGTAGGTTGAGTCATAGATGGTGATGGCACAATGATGGGCAGACAGCTGTTGAGTTTCCGGAGAAGGATAAAGAAAACAATGTGCAGAGTGATGCCAGCTTATATTGAAAAAAAAAGTAATACAAAAAATAATAATATAAACTAAAGTAAATATTCAGCTGCCTTTAACACTCAAAGCATTTTGTTGACAAAGTGAGTGCTAAATATACCTATCAGGTTCAGATTGACTTTAATTAACAAGCATGGTGGGTTTATTTTTATTATTATTCATTATACTTATTTACATGCATGATTGGTGAGAACAGCATGGCTTCACAAACAGTGCAAAAGGTAAATAAAAAGTCGGCATAGATACAGTATGTACAGAATTAGCTGCAGGTTAAATAAATCCACTCATTAGGCCTGTCAAATTCACTAGCTTGCATACATTTATGGCTTAATTTACAGTAATTTATTAAATAAAATGATTTCCCCTCATCAAGGATAATTGAAAGAGTAGTAATTACCAAAAAAAGAAGTGACATCTCCTTTGTGAGCTTGTGAAAAGCTGTGAAGGAGATTGCTCAATTGCTTTGTGTTAATGTCTGCTTGGTTCCTGTCACCTTCTAATTGGTTTATACTGCTGACGGTTGCTAGTTACATGCAGTTCCTCGCTAATGTTTGGCTGTCAGTGGTTGTTAGAACAGGTTCTGTACAAAATCCCAGCAGTGCAATGTCAGGACTTATTTTCTCTAACTTACTGCACACAGCTCTCTAAGGTATACGCTTTCTTTTCTCTTGTATTTTGTCAAATTTGTTTAATTATTTAAAGCTCTTTAGCATAATTAAATTACAGTGTGTTTTTCTCTTTTAGAATGAAGTACCCTAACCCAGAAGCATTAAGTAAACTAAATAAATAGTCCTTAGAGTTTTCCTATGTGCGAGTAATCCACAACTGAAGACCAGACACATCTGTAATGTTTAATTTTCCTTAGTCTCTTGGCTAAACTCTGTTGTGACTTGATCTGACCTCTTTGGTTCTAGAGGTAGGGTGAGGTGGTTTTACTTTAAAGTGCTTCTACCCTTTCTGCAGCCAGGGTCTCATTATTCCCATCTATAACAGCCAAACAGGCCGAGAACATTTCTAAACCCTTCAGATCCTCGCTCGTAGTGTCCAAGCCTATTAGATCAGTGTGACATATGGAAATGAGGTCATGTATTCTCTGTGGGGCAATCCTTATCCATATTTCTGGGATTTCTCCTCAGAGGGAGTGGAAGACAGAGAAAGAGTGAGTGAGGGAGTGAAAGAAATGGGGAATAAGTCCCAGAGAGGGTCATTAAAAAGTGAAAAACCCTGACCAACTGGTCCTTTCAGCCTTTTGCGTCATGACAAATGTTCTGAATATATAGATCTGAGAGCAGCTCCTTGTTCCTTTCAAAAAGATGATAAATCTTAAACTTTGTTCGCTACTCACTTCTTCAGTGTGCTTCAAATAGCCTTCGAATATAATATATTATATTATAATTTGTATGAATAAAACAATAATTATCTTAAGCAAGACCATGAAACTGGTTGAACTGCTGTCACTTCTGACTTTGATGCCTCTGGCTATTTTTGCCATGTTACTGCTACTTCTACTGTATGAGGACTGTACAAAGATACAGCTCTGTGCCCTCAGAATATGGTCATAGTTTACTGTACTGTGACTTTTTTGAGCTGAAGAAAGCAGACGTGTTACACTATCAAACTCTCTACTCATAACAATCTGATAATTTCTCCTCTCAAGCCACTCGGTAAAATTATACAAGGCTTCCTGAAATCTACTTTATCCTTTATTTGATAAAGCATGGAGATATTTTTAGAGAAATGTGGGGTGTTTCCTGAAAAATTTAAAAGGCAGCACACTTGATTTGAGAGGACAGGTTAGTAGAAGGGACCTATAGTTTTGTTAACTTCACTCAACCAAAAGGTGCAATAAAGAAGAAAAAGGTCATTTCAGGGGGTCTGTCAACATTGCCGCTACAGTATAGCTTGATTTTTTGTATATACTGTGATTCATCTACTGTATCTGTGACATGTCCTTTAGAAGAGTATAGCATCAAGCAATAGACACTATGTAGTAAATATTATTAGCAAGAGTATAAACATGCACACTTAGTGTCTTTAGACAAATGTAAAGAGAGGCACAAACGACAGTCGGCATCGATACCACGGAGAAACCTACCTATGACATCTAGAGAGCAATGATTTAGTCAGAAATACAGAATAAATGTGATGTAGTCTCATCCATCCTGATTATCCCTTCTTTTATTAAATCAGAATTTAATACAAATGTCGACCCCTTCTAAATTGCCAGATCTAAAATGAGCATATGACCTAGCATATCTAGAGTATTATGGCATCTGGGCACATCCCAGCTAAAATGTGATGAGTGATGTGTCATTCTGTTATGGATATGTGACATGTTTGATCATAAAATGCATCCATAATAGATCTGTAACAATGTCTCCCCCCTCTATGACACAGTCAGAAGAAGTCATGCTTAATGCTTTTGCTTCTTGATGTTCTCCACATGATCATTTATTCATGACATGGAGGCACACATGAGTTTAGTTTGATATGAGTCAAAGATGAAGTTAGACTTTCAACACTTGATCCCGTACACACATAGGTGGTTAGGATGATTTTTAAAGAGTGACTCTTATCGTTTAAGTGGATTTTGCAGATGCACTCCCTGCATCAACTTTAGATGTATATTTTACCAAGTAGGTGGCATCATAAGCAGTAACTTGAGTGTGATGTGTGATACATATAAAATAAGCTCTTCACCAATAGAATAGTAAGTACATATAAGGGCTTTGTATTTTATCACTGCCTTGAGAATGTCAGGAGACTTGAGAATCTAGTCAATTAGGAATCATTTATATATAACACAGAGACAGGTGTAGACCCCACTCAGATGTCTGTGCAAGAGCAAGACTTTACAGACATTGGGCTAATTAGTTTACATTTTTAGCATTTTGCTCCCATGTCTGCTTTAAGCACTGAATACCATGACTATCCCCTTTGATGGAGCTTCTGCAGGAAAATAAAAGCCTTGAGGCTGCCTCCACATTTAATACTCTACAAACAACTTTTTTATTGCTCCTTTATGCTTCTATGAGGTAGTGGACCTACTTCACAAGTGATTGAAATGGCTATAAATGTTAGGGGGGCAGCAAGAGCAGTGAGATCTCCTTTCTAAGAAGTGCACACACTGTGCCTGTACTATGTCAAGCAAATCCATGCCTCGTTAAATTTACCAAAATCTGTGGCCATTTATTCTTTAATAAGAAGGCGAACCCAAAGAGGCTTGCCCTTCTACTTGCATTAAAAGCTTTTGATTATGCAGTCGGTCATGTTTAATTCACAGCATATTTCAGTGTCAAAAGATACATTGCACAGTCATGAAATATTGAGAGGGCCCCTAGAGGCAAAGATCGCAAGCTTGCTCTCTCAAAAAGATCAAAAAAATGAGATAACACACCAGCACACATCCAGGGCAGCGGTGTATCTTCTTGATCCTGTTATCTCATGCTGCAACGCAACAACATATTCCATCGACAGAGCATGACCAGCATGGATGTGAAAGGAACTAATGCTTACAACATAATGGTCATACAGGCACATGCACTCACAAATACACATGCACTACTGGGAGTACTGACTCAGATAAAGCTACAGTACGTCAGACATACAAGCATGCGTCAGCTTCCTGCTACTACATCTGCTCTTCTTTGCCTGTGCTTGAAGAAAATATCAAAGCATCAATCATATAACAAAGAAATAAAAGCCTTGACAGAGCAGAAATTGCAGCTGAGAACAAGGCTGCAGATGAGAAAGAGTTAACAGAGAAAAGATATCATGTCTGTCACATATTGGCTCGTCAACACAGTATGGAACAAAGTAAAGCCATCATGAATTCAAAAAACAGGGATGCACTGATTGCTTCCCCGATTCCAATACCTTAACATGCAGATACGAGTACAGAAAATGTCTGAATCTAGTTTTAGAAAAACTATATGTAATAAATCTTTTGTAACGTAAGCTAATCGGGAGACCATTGTCAACACTTCGGGTTTCAAAGTAAAGGCCTACCACTGCCTTCGAGTTAAGATGCATTTATTGTGAAGCATGTGCAGATAGTGACGAGTATTAGCTGTAGCTTGCGCATCAACGTTAGCTCACCACAGCATGAAAGAAAGCGGAGCAGAAAACTGTATCAAATGTGTATTGGTCATGACAGGCTGATATCCAATCTGCTTCATAAGATCAGTATCAACGATTCATTGGGATGGATCGGTGCATCCCTAAAGGGACAAAATGTGTTCACAGGCCAACTTGTTTCGGCTTGTGGCCTTCATCAGTGTCATCCCTCGACACGGTGGTCTGACAACAACGTTGTTCTTTATACTACAAGTATTGCTGGAGTTTTGACCTCTTCACCCAAAATACTCTCCTACAAAAACTCATAAAACTACAATCCGTGGCCAAAACAGGCGAAGGCAGAACATGCACACATTTCACATCCCACAGATTGAACAACAGAAGCCATAAATGTGTGATTCAATTACTTATTTTAGTCACAAGAAATGTGAAACAGAGCCTATTTTACTATGATTGTCTATTTGAGCAAACAAATATGTAAAATAGTTCTTAATCTTACTTAGAGTCATAATCCGTGATTTTTTGTCTATTGTTCAGAATGTCTAATTAACAAGAGGTGAACTGTGAGGATGGAGAATCACAGGTGAAAGAAAGGTGAAAAGAAGCATTATATTGTTTCATTTGTCCTTACCAAGGACGACAATATGTCATGTCTTCTAGCCTACTTCTGAGTTCAACATACCTTTCAATATCAAACAAAATGCAGTATATTTCATTTTTTCAGGCTTAATATAGATAATCTCCAGATTAAACTCACCCTGTTCAAGAATCACACAATGACATGTCTGATGTGTTTTGGTTGATAACATGACAATAATTATTTAAACTGGCTGTGTTCACACGAGTGAATCACAATCTACCAAGGTTAAACTGTTTAAATTCATGAGGTAGTTAAAGAAATGACTTTCTTGTTACGGCTAAGTCATTTCACCACTGCTGCTTTATCCATTCTACCTCATGTAATCCCCAGGGTTGATTAATTCAAAAGATAGCTCTCTGGCAAGAACCAATCTCCACATGCTCTGCTCTTTTCACAGAAACAAACTGATCAAAAAGCTTGGTTCCCAGAAATCTCCCCTGAAACCATGTGTGAAATTGTTTTCAATCTAGACTGTGTAAATTGACAGGTAGTAAGTAGGATTTTTGGAGGGTTTACAACAAAGATTATACATCTCTCAACCTCCAACATGATTGAGATGTTACAAAGAGGTGGGCAAAGTCAACTGTAGCCAAAGAGGACATTAAAATACTGTAAGATGGAAGTGACATCTGATTAACTTTGTCATATCTCCTGGTTTAGTCTGACCCTTATTCAAAATCTGACAGCAGATTTCAGAAAAGGGCTTAAGTTCATCGTGGCGGAAACTGGGCTTTTGAAAGGTTGCTGTGAAGGTCAGGTGAGCTTTTCATAAGACCGTTGTTTTTCAGTCGTTCTCTCTGAGCTGAATGTTGTGGGAATATTTATTGTCTGAGCATTCCATAACATAATAGAATATTTATGAAAGCTATTTCCACCTGCTTGAATGGAAATGATATTGACCTCACCGTAATCTATAGGGGTAGCAAGGCCCCAATGGAAATTACCATATACACTGGAGCTGGAGGTGAGGGTAGCTCACACACATTTCTAGGTATGGTTGTGATTTGCTGAACTACGAAGTTAATGAAGTATACCAGTGTTAAATTTCAAGAGGAAAGTAAAATTTCTTCTTCAGAAAATTAGATCCTAACAGACCATCAGAAGTTTTTCAGATCAACAATTTGCTAAATAGCATTTTGGGTGATTCTGCATCTTCCAGTTCCAATCTGGCACTATATAGGACTTTGATGGACTGCTAATATTATGAAAAGTTACATGAACATGTAAATTACATGATAGATCAGAGTATGAAAAGAACAGGTGGTCAGAGGGAGAACTCCAGTGAGACGCAGTGGATTCAAAAGAAGGTGGCACAGCACAATCTATCAACATTTTTAAATATAGTTTATTTTTCCAAGCCATAACACAGCAAAGGAAATAGTAGGCGTTTCAAAACATCTGTGTAATGCCAAACTGCCTAAAACACATGCAGTATATTTGGTTCTCTAACAATCAAAAAACATGGAGTTTGGACTGGAATCCAGAGCCTTCCCTCTCCATGTAATGCTGTGAGTCACAAAGGATGCCAGCCCACTAACCTTTGGCCAGATATTTTCTGAATGGAAATCAGTGGAGATAGAAATAGAAGTCAAACCGTCAAACTAGGGCCTTGCCCCTAATCCCTAAATTCTCTGTCACTGAACACCCTTCAAACAATTTAGTAAAGTTAAGTCCAAGTCTTGGGCTAAGCTCTTTCAGCTCATGCATTACACTTATCCTCTAAAGTCATCCACTTTGGGCTAAAGTCATTTGACATATACAGAGAGACAAAACAGCTCCCGATCCTGGACTCAGAGGGGCTGAGGCTATTCTATCTGACCCAGCCATGTAGAGTCTGCTGATTGTTCCAGCGGCTTTAAGTCAGCATGGCATTGGCCCCTGGGAGGTGACACACACAGTCTTCCTCAAAGGCCACAAACAGGTGAGGAGACTTTATTTGGCTCTGGCCAGAGGGTGTCTGTCTGCTGACACGTAAGCAGTCGCGTAAGGACCCATGCACGAACGCCGATACAAACACTCGCCGACTTCTGCATCTCCATGCACATACACACTCTCTGTCCTCTCTCTCTCTGTCTCCCACATGCACGTACAAACACATGCACACCTGGAATGAGTCAGGGCTGAAGAGGAGCAAGAGGTAGTTGGAAAGGACAAACTTTTCCTCAGGTGTCTGACTGTCATGGCAGCAAGTGGGCAGCTCAAAACAATAGACTTGCACCCCTCATATTAAATCTCATCAGATCTCATGTTTCATCCTCAAGCAGAACAACAAATACGACGTAGATGTTTTGAACAATGATGTGTCGAAAGGGGTGACAACTACATGATGAAAAACTAAAGCCTTTATTTTGAATTTTTCTGAAAGCATTATCCATATAAGCACAATTGTTTATTTCCATATTGGATGATGTGTTAAATTTAGGTATACAGACTGCTGACTGTAAGAGTAATGGTGTCCTAAAGCTGGCAGAAATTAAGTGGTGGCGTACAAAGTCTGTGTTTTTTGTTTCATTTTGTTTTTATGTCATATTCTCCTTCTGTTGAGATGTCCTTGAGCAAGCACTCATGCACAGCTCCAGTGAATGTACTCTGTGAATGAGTGAAACGGTGTATATTAAAAATAGATCACTGCTAAAAAGAACTCCATCACTGAAAGAAAATAAAACACACCAACATTTCAAAACCTGATAAATAGCCATTATATACTGTATTATATACTGGTTGTATTGGTTTGATTATAATATAACCTTTTAGTTTTAATTCACTTTTTATACCTGGAGACATTTCAGTGTTGTGTGACAGTGGAATCTTGGCCCTATATGTCATCTGAATCTTTCCTGGGACTGCCTGTTGCCTGTTACAGTGTTAATAAAGCTTTTCTAATGGCATAGTTGACTGCTGCTCCTCAGCTGTGTGTAATCCATCAAAGAATGATGGATTAGAGAAACACACACACACACACACACACACACACATACACAAACACATGGATCTACGCCAAAGCACAGATGCTATTATACAAAAAGTGTAAGAGGCAACACATTGATTAATAACCCAGTCTTTTAATAATGGTACACAATATTGTTTTAAATGACAAATGCTTTTTATTGTCATTATATATTGTCACACCCACTATCACAGTACAGGCAGATATTTTTGAACACAGGCACGTGCACACACACAGTGCTTCCCAGTATAATCTAACCTTAAATGTCAACGACAACATCAGCTGTGGGAGGGGCTCTTTTCCAAACTGTCGTCACTGTGCAACATAACCTCTACTAAGTATGAGAAATGTAAACATTTATATGTGAAATACGATCATCCGCAGAGGATTTTATCCATCTGAAATATTTGTTGAGTTTGTTCCATCCATCTATCTCATACTCCATCATTGGGAACAAGACCCAAAGATACATAAACGACCTCATTTGGGGAAGCCATTTGCACAAAAGTTTGGTTCCCGAACTGTTGCTGTACGTAGCGGTGAGCCCAACAACATATACAGAATTTGGTATTGATCCACCTCCTGAACGAGCACCGGCTACTTCCCCAACAGAGAGGAGACGTTCCAAGAGCAAGTATTTGCAGCCACAGTCAATCGCTGACTCGACTGGTAACACAACAGACTCCTTTGCCTAAACTTGCGGGTGGTAAGCCCACATAGCGACAAAACAGTACTTCTTCAGGCTGAGACTGACAGGCCGCCAGGCTAATTGACACTTGCCGCCAAGTTTCCCTCCCAGGCCTGACTTTAAGAGGGGACCCCAGTATCCCTTGGAGAAGTTGCTCTTTCCTTTCATTTTCAAGACTTGGAAGCAAACATGACCTGGTATTGGTGGTTTGCCATGCTGGTCAATCCATCAGTCCACCAGTCAGTATGTTTGTCCATCCACCCATCCTGCAACTGTTCAGACTGCTTTGAAGTGTCTGAAACACTCCTAGCTGTTTTTGCAACCTTCTGTGCTATCGTCTAGTGCCACTGTCAGGTCAAACTTTTCTTTTTGAAAACACTTGACAAGATGTCAATCTGAACGTGGCAGTTTGCCATGAAGTTTACTGAACACCTTTATGCTCCCGCCCTTTCAATTTTGAGCACTTAATGAGTTTTCCTCTATCACCAACTTAACCTGCCAACTTTGTGCACAAAAACAAGTGCAACTAAACATGTAGTGGATATTCACAGGACTCCAATACATCATAATGAAATGAAAAATGCATAAAAATGCAATGTACAGTTCAGCTGAAGCTATTATGAGTCCGGAGCAGTCTGAGTTAGACGAGTCAAGTTGGTATCTTCCAAACTTGCAGTCTTTTGAGTGACAAATTCCCTCTTTGTGCTTCCATAGACAGTGTTTGCTGAGCTGTGGCAGAGAGATAGTAAACACAAAGGGGAACTCTGTACTAAAAAGACTGTAACTTTGGAATACACCCACTTGGTTTGTCTAACTCAGACTGATGACGCCTAAAATTAGCCTCAATTGTGGCTGAACTTTACAATGCATTTTTGCACAGAGCAACAACTGTGGATTTTGTCCCCCATCATTTACATATGACTGAATATGGCTTAAAAATAAAAGAAAACAAGATGAGTAAATTACTGCAATTTTCAAAGAATATATGAATTAAACTCCCATTGTCTTCAGCCCTAACTGAGATTTTCAATGAAACCCAAAGCTTTTTGAGGTGGTTAGGTTAAGGTAAAGCGAACACACAAATGCATGTGATTAATGAACTATAATCAGCTAACCAGACGTGTTAATGCAGTGACCTGACAAAAGTCAAACAGCCCCACACACACACACACATACACACACACACACTCCTAGCTGACTCAGTGGAAATGCTGATCGACACACTTGCCAGAATCTGATCAATGCACCCAATAGCTAAAGGAAATAGGCTCTTGATAGGAATCTAATGGAGGCTCACTTAAGCAATTAATACTTAAACATAGTATTACATGCTGTGCCTGTAAAAGCGGCCAGGAGACAACCCTTACTATGGATTCCTGTACCTACTACCCCACAGCTCAACAGATCTCTCTTTAAGTCGGTCAAAGGGGAGGGGAAACGGATAACCTTTTTAATAAAATATAAGGCTGCTTCAGTGACCAACGAGCTACCAGATTTCAATCTGGGAAACAACAACTGAATCAATGGAGCTCAGCAGGTGAACCTCAACAAATCAGTGAATTATTGGGAGCAAGTTTCATGATGATGGGACACAACGTCTCTCAAAACTTTTTAATCTAGGCATTTTGGATTGATGCGTTCAACTCTAACTCAAGCATGACTGTGTAACTGCATGGCCTATTTCTCGCTTTAAATTTATTCAAAAAAACCCTCCACTGACTCAGGAATAAAGAACACTGCCTACAAACTTAAGGAGCACTCAATTTCCTGAAATGCTTGCAGCACAAAGGTTTATAATATATGAGGTGATTGAGATATTTATACACTACTACACTGTGAAATCATATGATCTGTAATACCAACACTACAAACAAGAGTATATACATATCTACTCTCTCCACAAACTGTGCCTTGTTATCCACAAAGTCTTGGGGAGGATGAAACCTCATTAAAGGGACAAGAGTTGCATGAGACAGCACAGAGAAGCTTTCTTAAAGCCTGCCTTTGAAGTTGAAGTGCAGAATAACACACACACTCACACACAAACTTCCTTAAAAAACGTTTGCATATGGGAAAAGCATACACTCGAATGCACACAATACATGCCACAAAACCACACATGACAGAGCTGATTGCCACACAACAACAGCTAAACAACAGCTAAATAAATGCTGTTGCCCGAGTGCCTTGGGAGCGGAGCCTAGAATATATGACTCAACTTCAAAACCCCTCACATCTTCCATATCCCTGCAGACTCTTCACCAACCCATCAACCCAACCAAACAACCAGCCAATGGAACAAAAGCATTGTGCTCCTCACAGAGGCTGTTCATTAACAGCTTGGTTGTGTGTTTGTGGCACCCTCCACTTCAAAGCCTCATCTGATTCCTCCCACCATCGCTGAGAGAGAAAATAAGCCTTTGTCAGGGGAGAGGGACAGCCAAGCATCATCCACAAGTTACAATTTAGGGTAACAAGCAGACTGGCCTTGCAAATCTTTAAACCCACACAGACTTTATAATGAAATGCTGACCCGAGTCAGTTGGTGAAAACTTATCGACTTATCTGTGGTCCAACAGATAAAGCTGAAACAACTGTAGTAAAATGGATGTTAATGAGAGAAAGACTAATTAAACCACACTTAAACTCTTGTCTTGCTCCCCGTGAATCAGTTAATGATGAGCTCAAAGAGAAGAAGAAAGTAAAGATTTGTGAGAATGATGAATGACTGAAACTAGAGAGACAGTTTGACAGATACGATATTGTAGATGAACAGACAGACAGAGAAACCGAAGATTAATCACGACCATGCTTCCCTCATCTGCTCATCTTGATTTACCAGATTGTTTCATTTGACATTGTGAGGATAAACACCACCCCCTGCTGGTGACTGTTCTGGCCAGGTGTTGAGGGAGCTATTACAGTCCGTTGGAAACAGCTTGGAGCACAGTTGGCAAAAGAAATACGGATGCCGTGCAGCCCGAAATGGCGAGTCACACTTGAGGAAAATGACAACTTCATTTGTCATCTGGAGAGAAAGAGTAACGGCTGTCTCTCCTCACCTTTGATTCTATCTTCATTAGCCTGAGGTGGCCTGCATTATGTGGAAAAAGGGGTGAAAAACGAAAAAGGTGAGGTGAAAGGTGATACGTTTAACAAGTAAATACTTAAAAGGGAAGCTGCTTGAGAAAGCGTACAACTGTGGGAACCGAATAAAGGGCCTAATCTATCAAAGACAATCTAGCATGCAGGGATTTGGCAGTTGGTTGGTTCAAGGTTACTCCAATGTGAATGTCAAATAATTACAAGCCAAAAGATACACATTTACAAAGCCACGCAAGAGCAATTCTGTGTTGTCATGCCAAGCCATTTGCTCGCGTGTACAGATTTTTAGTGAAGATTAAATCCTTTGTGTTTCAAATAAACGCTGATTGCAGATTAGTTACGCAGGGGAGGACCTACCCCAATCCAAATCACAGAGTAAAGTGCATTAAAGGCATTAAAGAGCCACATTTAACAGAAAGCATCTGCTTTTATTAGGTCATGGCATTTCTCAGTCTCCAAACCCACTCTCTTCCCCATAATGCCGATATCTGTATGTGACACAAAGCATTTACAGATGATAATCTGCTTAAAAACATCCGCTTAAACAAGAATATCTGGAGCATAAAATATAATCTAATTTTTGATTTGTAAATAATTACAGCCACTCGTCTTCATCAGGGCAATCATTTCCATGCAAATCGTCAAACAGAGGAAGATAAATTAGACTGCATACGTGTGTGTGAGTGTATATGCTTGCTTGAAACTGTTAGGTGTGTAAGTCTTACAGCATTATTTCTATATCAATGACTGACAAGCTTTGGGAACATGATTTTAGCTAATTGGGTGCTTTGAAAAGATGAAGATGAAAGAGGAAGGGAAGGGATTTCTGATGACATGGGGATTCGCTGAAGAGAGAGGGGATGTGTATTGTCTCAAAAATAGAGCCTTAAGCTGCATGCTTGCTGTGTAGACAAAATAGATTTCCTGTCAGGAATCATTCTTTTCCAGATCTATACTGCTTACCTCCATTAGTGTTTACTTATACAATAAATATGGAAGGGATTACGTTCTCCTCCGTTAGCAGTTCTCAAAGTTTCAAAGGACACACGCAGGTCTGAATTTGAGAGCTCTAAATGTATGACTACGAGTGATCTGAAACATTGTTTGATGGAGAGATAAATGCACAGATCAGCCTCATACTGGTAAAAGGTTGGATGGATGGCTTTCAAGGCATCGTTTAAATGTTGTGTAAACGTTTGTGGTTAAGTTATTAAAATTATTCATTATTAATTAATTGAAATTCAGCCATTTATCTTTCTTACGTGACAGTTACAGGAGGCTATACACTGTATAGCCTATACAGTCAGACAAAAAATGCAAAAGCACAATGAACATGAATTCTGAAATACAAACTGTTTTTTACCGTACACAAATGTAATATTATATTAGAACAGTTTTGCTTTGGCAATTAAAACTTTTTTACGACCCACGTAAAAACATTGTCTCATTGAGCTATTAGTGGTCACAAACCACCACAGGGCACCTTTGAACAACTTGATTGACCGTCTTGTATGTTTACAGTGTCAGAGTGTTCCTCATTTGTGACCACAATGAAAAGCTTAATTGGCTTTTAAAGCCACAGTGTGCTTAGGCTTGGCTCCCACAGCATCAGCTGCATTTCACCCAATACTATTCCTAAAACGGATCAGTTTATGGCTTTACATGACCATGAAAGCAGCATCTCCTCTACTATCATAGTTAACCCCACATTTTGCAAGCACCCCCTCTGGTGTGGAGTCTCATTAAATGAACAGACCTCAAAGTCCAATTGTGAACACGATACATGGTTTCAGCCGTGTGTTTGGCCGTACAAAAACTACTCCCTGTTTTATGGATAGTGAAGACTTGCAGCTTCATTTTTTTGTCTTTAATTTACCAAACATCAAAGCTTGTAAAGAAAACGAGAAGACAAATGCTGTTACCTTGTGTTTTCTGCCTTTGTCAGAAAGTGGCCTGTACTGAGTAACTGTATGGATAAGCTGAGAGGTATCATTTGTCAGTGGTTTGATACAAAGACACTTATCTTCTCAAGGATTCCCCCGTCATCTCAGCATAATCCAGCACTGAACTTTTAGGTGCATTATGAAACTCATAAGCCTACTGAGTGATAATCTGTCAGGTTGTCAGGTGCAAAATAAATATGGTGATGAATTGTGGGATGAGGATTCTGCACATTATTGAATAAATCAAGGGGACAGCATCGAGAATATTTACATCTGAAAGTGTTTTCCTTCGAGACAAACAACTAGACATCTGGAGCCCTATTTTATCTGCTCAATCACATCAACCAGCTCAAAGTTCTGCTTGTATGTGCATGGACAATAAGGGAGGATACACACTTTATGTTTTTGGTATTTTATTATGATGGCAATGTCGGTCTGTTAGTCAGTCGGTTGGTCCACCACTTTGGTCCAGACTGAAATATTTCAACAACTATTGGATGGATTGCCACAATATTTTGATATTCATGTTCCCCAGAGGATGAATCCTACTTACTTTTGTGATCCACAGACTTTTCCTGTAGCACCACCATGAGATTGACATTTTTGATTTTCAGTGACGATTTTGTACAAACTCTCATGGTCCCCAAAGAATGAATACTAATAAATTTGGCGGTTCCTCTGACTTTTCCTGCAGTGCCACCAGCAGGTCCATGTTTCCAGGTCACCACAAAGTTTTAATGGAAAATACTGTTCTTGACACATTTATCCTTTATACTAAAATAAAATAGCAAAATATTTTCATTGAAAATGTGGGCCACGGCAGGAAGCTCTTGACAAGCCAAAGCTCTGAAAAGATTATCCTCACATTTCTTCAGACTGTTTCACCAACTTGCTTCAGGATGATGTGTGTCAGTCACCTGAAATATGCACGAGAGCCCCTCTTATGAAATGAGATGTTTGTTATTCCATTAGGCTTCAAAAGTTAATTCTGAAATGAAGTGTAACAGAGTCAGCTAAAAAACAGTAAGAGCTTTTCTTTCCCTGTGAGCGTTAAGAATTGCTCTGGGGAAGAGTTTGTTTATAGTTGAGAAATGACTGAGAATGCAAGCACTTAATGAGCAAGAAAATGGATGCTTCTCAGAGAGAAAATCTCAAGTTAAGGTCTGTGGGTTTGTGCTGTGCGGAGGCCCGTATGACTGTAAACAGTAAATCTAAGGAGATGAGATGAGATGCTTTCTGTTTTTAAAGTGTATGATTCCAATATATATTTGTGTATGTATAAAAGAAAGACAGAGTTTTATTAAAGTCCCCCTCCACTCAAAAGTGTGTTTTTCTTCTTGTTCCTACAGTTGGATGTTTGAGCTTCACTGCGCAGAATGTTGTATGGCTGTTTTCACATCCATCTGCTGAAAGTGGAAAGTTTCTCTGTACTCATTGAAAATCTGATTTTAAGGGGTGGGCCTACTAGCAGGATTTGTGACATCACAAGTAGATTGGAAACCAATCCTGGTTCAATTTGCAACTTATGCAAGTGTGATGTAGAAACTTGAAGCTGCAAGTGCGCATATACTGAAAATAAACTTCATAGTGAAGTAGGATACATCTTGTGTCCAGCAGCAAAACTTTAGAAATGAACAAAATTTGAAGCCAGAAACAAAAACAAAAAAGGAAATTGGAACTTTTTTCTATTTCTTTCTCGTTCTGAAATTTGAGGCACACAATACTAAATATTACAGTGTCTGTCTTAATAGCTAAATGGGATGCAAAGTGAAAAGTCGACTGCTTTGCGTTATGATACAGTAGCTGTTTTTTCACAGTTTGCACAGATAAAGAGAGTGAATATACAGACACTTTCTTAATAGATCATTTTTAGTAGACAATGAAGTTGTTATCTGTTCCATGTTAATTTTTTTTAATTAGCATTTTGATGTTCAAGTTCTGTTCTGTTTTTTTAAAAGCAACATATTTTAAATCCCTTTCTGAAATTCTAAAATTCTCTTTCTTAGGTCTTTTTTTTTTTTATGTATTTTGGGGTCACAAGTTGGCCAGAGTGATTGAAAAGGTCTTCATGTCCATTAGCTGTAGTGTGCACCATTATTGTATTTTAATTGAAACTGTTTTAAACATACACAAAAGGGGCTGACATCTTTGACAGCTCACGAACAAATAAACTAAAAGATAGCAAAGACAAAAGGGCCTGGAGATGAATACTGGCTTAGATTTCAGACATTGAATGAAAGAGGTTTTGTAGATCAAGGACTTGCATATGCATTTGGTTTGTTCTTTTGATGAACACCCTGCAAACCGACACTGGTGATCTAAAATTCATTCTATTCTTTCAATCCTTCCAGGGCGTCTGTCTTTTAAACAAGTATGGTGTAGCAAGTCACTTTTTCCCAGTGTTTGAAAAAGCTTCGTAGCCTGCTCCTCATGGTTAGGTATGTTCATAAGAAATGCCATTTTGGTGGCTGCCTCTGTCTACAGAGCCAATTATTCCATCATTACCAGTACACTGATAATCGTGGCGTTATTTGTACCATTAGATCCCGGCATGACATTCTTCCTCATTACCAGAGAGTTTGTGAATCGTTTCCTTATATATTCGTCGTCATATTGTAATGTAGAAGAAGTTTCTGTAGAAGCATAGTGACGCAGATCAGGCTCATGTGACAGCATTCACGACTGCTGTTGCTCCCATGTAGCAAAAACCCTTATGTGGCTCCCCAATTAGATGGTAATGAATGGAGCAATTAGCAGTGATTATTAAGTGTTTTGTGAGGCATCCCTTTGCCAACTTATCATGCGAGCATGTTCGATTTATCAGACCCCCTCGAGACATATGATGATGACAGTCAGCCACATACAGTACATATGCATACACACTGACTTTGTGCCCACTGCTGCACTTGGCACAGAGTGAAGGATGATTGCAAGGGTGCTAAGTCCTTGTCTGTCTCTTATATGGCCAGGATCGAGGACATCATGCTTGCCTCCTAAAACCATATGATAAGACAAGGGTTCAGAATTTACTCCCCAAAGCACACACACTCACAGCACAGGTATACAGCAAACATGACAGAAAGACAATCCTGTGGCTTATTTGGTCTGCCAAATGAGCCTTGATGGTGAGGAAGTATACTGTCACACCAGCCAATGAAATATACTATTGATTCAGTCATACCTTACTTGTCCACCGCATGCATGGTTCATTACGTTACTCAAACACCCTATGAAGGCTTCATTAGGTCCCTCTAGCCCATGTATAATTCAAATTGAGTGTTTGCTTCTGCAGACCCACTGAGTGTCAAGGTCGTTTTCATCCGAGCCGCGACCCAGAAGGACTGGCTGTCCCACAGGATAGACGAATGTTTGTTTTGGAGTGCCCGTTGTGTTTGATCGGGATGGGAGGTGGAGAGCAGATAACAGGTCGACTGGATGCATCCACAGAATGACGGATCACTGTCCTTCTTATGCTGCCTCTGGCCTCATAAAGTAGCACCGCATATCCTCCTTCAAAATCAGCTGGGTTGTATCGTAATCTCATTTGATATCAGTCTTGGTTAACAGAGGAGAAGCAAAGGGGGAGTGGGAGGTGATTTTGAGAGTTTGATGCAACCAGAGTGATTCAAGATTAAAGGCGAGCGGTGGTGGTAATGATACAGACTTGGCAATCTATCAAGGGTTGTTGTCTGGCAGAGGCACATCAAACTAATCACTCTTAAAACTGTCCCTCATCGTAGCATTAGCAATATCCTGGACGGCACATCGATCGCATTTAATACCTCTCCAAGAACTTTCCAACTGACACTTTCTTATTCAAAATGTCAAAGCTTTCCCTGCATTAGCACTACTCATAGCGGAAATCAATTCTGGGTATCACAAAGTTCTGATCTTTTCCACTTGACAATGAGTTTGGTGCTGAGCCAAGCCATGGAAGACCACATGCTCAGATTTGCCAAAACTTTCTTGGGTAAAGTAGTGTGTACTGTGTGAGTGCAGAGTAGCAATTCAGCACATGCCAGTTTATGAGGGCATGGCATGATTTTGACATCTTTATTAGCTCAGAGGTTTTTCAGAGTGCCAGGGCAAACAGTCTACAAGGGAGTGAATTCAGGTTGAGATCTAATGCATTTAGTTGAAGTTCTTATTGAGTGAAACTGCTGATTGACTAAACAGGTAATAATTCACTCTTTTGCTTAAGGACAGGTCGACGCGACCAAACTTGGGCTTTGTTGAGCAGCTTGCAGAAACAGAAATGCCGACATCGCATTAAACCATAGCTTGCACTTTCATGTCACGCAAATGCATCCTCAATAGCCAGAAGCTGAATGTTAGCCAAAGTGGAAAAAATGGAAGTGAGAGCCAACTAAGCCTGGTGGGCTGGACCAAATCCTTAAATTCAATCCTTGGATATACAGACGATCTTTAGAATTTTCATACCACACGTACAAGTTTGGCACCGCATTAAAAAGGTCGAGAATCACTGCGTTAGTATTTGTCTTGCAGGAAGAGCTTCCACCATTCACACCTGTCCATGATTCTCACTGGCTTAAATGCAGTCAGTGGTCTTCGTGTCCATTTCTCCTACTACTCCCTATTATCACCATGCTGTTATAATAACAGATGGCATGCTTGGTCAATAAAATTAACCAGCCAGGCTGCCTGAATTATCATCTGAACTGATATATTGAATGATTTAACTACACCATACATTCTTAATTGCTGCTTTACAGATCAAATATGTAATTCCCATCATGTTAAGTTAAACCTGATATGATGTACCGTTAGGAGTAGTTCTTATTTAACTGTATATTAGAGATTGCATGTGTATGGTTATTATATAGGCCTAGAAGGTTAGTGTGCTGGCAGATGTAATCAATTTCTTACAATATCAAAGCCACAGATTAAAACAGACATCAAACTCTTTCAAAATGTCCACGGTGAGGGGAGCAAAAGGATGTAGCCGTAAGAAAAAAACTCTCTTAGCTTCCACTGCAAGTTATGCTGGTGCAGTCCATACGAAAGGTTTCCTTCCTTTAACACCCAGTGGTGCAAAGTGAAGTGTGGAGAAAGCCCTCCCTGCATCATTTCCCTTCTCTTGGCACTGCGGCAATGCTTTGTCAATTTTCTATTCTATTTCAATTCTGACTAAATGTTGTACTTTGGGAGATTAATTTATAAAGCAGCTGAACAAAAAACAGTTGATATGAATATATATGTGTTGGTTCAATGTCCATTTACATGAAACCAAGTGTTTAACAGCCTTAATATTAGCTTTTAATTAGTTTCAAAAGTTCTACTCTTTCAATTAAAGAGAGCCGCAATAAATTGTCTGGCATAGTTAAACTTTTTATGAAGGTATGAGAACTATTCTTTGTACTTGATACAAGTCCAAATCCCATTTACATTTTCCTTGATCCACTTCAAAGGAGGCGTTTCACTTTGATGAGTCTTAAGGAGTTAAAGTTCTTAAAGTTTACTGTGATCATTCGATTCTGACTTCTGCTTTGGTGGGTATGGAAATGTATTAATAATGCATCTCGAAGCATCATCTTTATTGCATCGGTGAGGCATTTGCATATATATTGGATTATCATTAGATTATTATCACAGCAGCCATCACAGCATTCATAATTGATGAGCAAAAAGTTTGCTGTGAATCGCATGACACCAGTTAAGAGAAAATAGCTAATTTAGGAGATTCAGTTAATGACAATATCGAATACAAATTCTGTCTGTTTTGTTCACCTCAGCATTAGATGTCACGGCATTGTGTCACGGCATTTGTAAATGTCAAATTCAACTTTTATAAACAGAACTCTTGCTTAAAGGATCAGTATATATTGAAAGAGTTACTGATCTTTCTTTGCAAAAATGCATCCCAAAGTTCAGCTGAAGCTAATACAAGGCTACGAGCTAATACGAGCAGCCTGTGTTTGCAAAATCAAGTGGGTATTTTCCAAAGTCTCCTTTGACAACATCCTGTAAAAACACAGATGCAAATCATTTTCATGTCTGTCCTATGCACAGTTACTGAAGTTAAAATTTGTTCTCTGCACACACAGAGTCCAAGCATTGTTTGCTAGCTAGAGCTAACATCAGCACTGTTAGATGCATTAGCCATCTGTGTCGAATAAACACAGACTGCAATGGCACGCCAGTTGTCAGATTTGTGCAACTAAAGCAAGGCAAAAGTTCACTTAATTTTCAGATTGAGCATCAGTAAGCGTAAGCCATGTCCTAATGCAAACAAGTGACATATCCCTACACTGAAATTCAGCAAGGAAACACAACCTGGGGAACCACTAATGCTAATAAAAATATCACCAGAATCATTTTAAAATTCATACCAGTGACCAGTTTTATACTACTTTTAGCATGAAATCTGTTTGAAAAGGTTTTGGTGGAAATGCCTGTGGAGTAAAAGGAAAATGGCACTGCCATGAGGAAAATCCTGCAGAGAGAGTGAAAGAGAAACAGAAAGACAGCATGAACTGGCAAAACAATACAACTGGGTGTCCCAGAACATCCTAATCCTTAGAGATTATGGCTCAGTATTAACTTGGTTGAGGTTAGAGTTCAGCCCAAGTTGTTCTCCGAATTAACGCCTTTCATCAGAAAGTGGGTCATTCAACTAAACCCAGAGCACAGTCTTTAGAACACATTTCAGTAGTTACATCATCATTGCTTCATTAGGCAAGTGAGCAAATAACATTTAAGTGCTAATTACACATTTTAGGAGTGGTTGGCTTGAGCCGGCCTCTCTCTCTGAAAATGAATATCCTTCTGCCTACCTGATGCTCACATGTAGCCCTTTTTCAACCAAAAAGTTCCAGGATCTATGGAACCAGAGCATCACATTGCTGTGCTGAGAATAGGGAGCATGTATTTATATCAAGGATAAAACCAGAAGGTGATTGATATTTTCACTGAGCCAGTGAGTGGCTGTATGCAGAGTTGCAGTGCTTTATTTGGTTCATTATGTTTGTTCATCTCCTCCTATAGGGCAGAATAGGTTCACAGATTTTAGTTTTCAATTACAAGGTCTGTAAAGTTTTAAAGCATAAAGTCAAATAGGCTTTGTTTTAGATTTATGTTGTCAGCTTCGATCTGCACATGCTCTACACATAAATGAAACTTCAAAGACCCCACAGACAGTGGTACACATAATGCAGCCGAATACAAGACCCTATTTCGATTCTTTCAAGACCTTTCTTTTATCCCTCTCCCACCACCCAAGGTTCATTGTAACAGCACTGTGACAAACTGTCAGCAAACATCAAATCCACTGTGTGCTGCTGTGCGATGTCAACAACGCAGAAAGCTCCACTCGCCCACAATCCATCAACCATGACGGAGGGACATCAAATAGCACAGCGGCTGCCACATTCATCACAAAACCTGCACACGGAGTCGACTGCTTCATCCCACCTCTCTTCCACCCACTGTTGTGCTCTCACCTTTATTCAGCCTGAGTAGTTGTTTTCCCTCTCTGCATGTCTGTCACTGCAATCGTAATCACATGTGTATATATGCATACGTAAGCATGCATATGCACATGCAAGTACACTGACAGCCATCGCTCTGTTTCAACATGTGCCTGCCAGTTACAGTATCATGCGCAGGCACAGAATACTCACATCTCCCCATGTGTGCAGTGTCTGTTCCTACACATGACAGGAGCCATTGTGTGCTATTGTATGAGTACTCTCTCAAATGTCAAAAGGATTGTGGCTCTGTATCTGTGAGTTAAGAACCCATGGGTGGAAGAAAAAGACATTTTATCTCCAGAGCTTTAGAGACACCATACTGTGTAAATGTTGCATGATTGTGGAATTTGATGTAGCGTACAGTGAATTCTTTACATTTTTCATTTCCCTGTAAAGAATAATTTCAGGCTGACATATGTTTATTGGTCTAATAAGTGTGCTTGTAAAAAGAGTCTAATTTGATTTTAAAACTCTCTTAAGACTAACAAGGACACAGAGGGTTAGTGTTACTAATAGACACTGTTAATTAAATCAGTAAAAGCTCAACTCACTTCATTCAACGTTATGGAGGTGGTCTGCTCCACCTATTTGTGTTAGATAGTAATTAGACTTGTGTTATTTATTATGCATTAGGTGGTGAAGGGCACTAGTGGAAATACTCTCGCAAACATTAATTTGATCTAATGTTGATGTGCAGTCATGAATAATTTATAATTTCCCTCAATATTGCTCCATTTTTAGGGTGATATGGAGCTTTCAAATCTTACATTTACTCGATATGACAATACCGATTTGGTATTAAAACAAAAAAAGTCCCATTCTTTGTAATGTTGCCATCCTCTCCGAGGTGAAGCAGTTCCATCCTGCTACAGCTGACCTGCTCTGACATGGGGAGGTGCCTATCGAGGCATAAGGGGCTTGTTATTTTCCCAGCAGGCACCTCATTAGAGTTCCTATGACCTTTTACAATTGAACAGACCATTGGTCACGCAACGTTTGGAATACAGATATCCATTCTGCTGACATTTTTTACGAAAGAAAGGACATTCAGCCCTGTTTTGAAAAAGTGCTGCCAACCTGAACATTGGTTCAGCCTTCCATGGATCAATTATGCTGCGCCTCTGGCAAGTTTGGTTTCTGTTAGCAAAATTTACCTCAGGGTTACAAGACAGAATGTTTCTTTTCTCAAAAAAGAAATTCAGCCAGATTTGGCACAAATTGCTTTCCAGGACACTTTTCTGATGTGTCAGGTATTTCAAGATACTACTCTTCTATTGACAGAGATGAATGCAGTATATATTACAGTATAGACACAGACAAGCCAATTACACATTCCACCTCTCTCTTTATCTGCCAGTTACTAGCCAAAATTGTACCAGTAGTTTGGATGAAAGGAAAAACTCTTTCAAATGTAATTCAAATTTAATTGAAGTTATAGGATCTTCTTTTTATAGAACCTTGTTAAGCTAACTAAGCCACTATAAATTATGAAGTCAGGCCAATAAAAGTATGCTCAGTAATACAAGACATAAATTGCACTATTCTTCTCAAAACCACTTTTTAATAGCTGTGAAGCTCGATCCATGGCATGCGTATTTTTTCTACGATGAACCAAGA